>NC_062572.1:86303878-87536378 GCF_022837055.1 Prionailurus viverrinus | reverse complement strand
AGAAAATATGTACTAAAGCAGGAAAACTATGTACTTCTTTCTGTCCTCCCTTTCTCCTCCCTGCCCTCTTCCTCTCCCCCCGCCCCCAACTTCCTCCCCTTTCAACCTCTCCTCTCTCTCCCCAGGATAAATTTAGCATGTCTCATAATATGTATCACCGACTCCAAGGAACAAAAAGGCATGAAACAGCCCAGTCAGCTAGAATACCATTCTTATTGTGAGAACTGACGTTTTACAACACAGACATAACAGCAACTATACAGATCCTGTAACTTCTCTTAGCAGATGTACAAAATGAAATCTTCATTATTGCATCGGGTTGAACAGTGGCCCCTAAAAGGTATTTCCAAGTCCTAAGCCCTAGATCCTTTGAATGATCCTTGTTCGTTTCCGGAAAGAGCTCTTTGCAGAAGTAATTGAATTAGAGATTTTGGAGGAGATCATCTTGGATTCGGTGTGGGCCCTAAATCCAATGAAGTGTTCTTACACGAGAAGAGCGGAGGGGGCTTGGAAGCAAGGGCAAAGTGGCGACAGCCATGGGAAGGTGACTGATGTGACGCTGCCACAGGCAAAGAACACCTGGAGCCACCAGAGGCTGGAGAAGGCAAGCGAAGCCGCCCCCAGAGGTTTTGTTAGAGCGCAGCCTTACTGACACCTTGCTATCTGACTTCTAGCAGCCAGGACCATGAGACGATAAATTTCTGTGACTTTCACTACCAAGTTTGTGGCAGTTTGGTAGACCAGCCCTAGGAAATGAATACAACTGCACACAATTATTTGATGATAGCTACCCCTGTTTGTTATAAAGTGAGTAGTCTTAAAGATAAAAATGACTCAAAAAAAATCACAAAACATTTTGTATATACTCCAATTTCTCTAATAAGAAAATAGTTTATGTTTTTTCACATTTTTATTTATTTAGAGAGACAGAGTGGGGGAGGAACAGACAGAGAGGGAGAGAGAGAATCCTAACATGGGGCTCGATCTTGCAAACCATGAGATCATGACCTGAGCCAAAGTCGAGTTGGACGCTTCACAGACTGAGCCTGATAGTTTCTTAAAAAGCAAGGATACTAGGTCAAGATCTCACAGTTCATGGGTTCGGGCCCTGTGTGAGGCTCAGTGCTGACAGCTCAGAGCCTGGAGCCTGCTTCCAATTCTGTGTCTCCCTCTCTCTCTGCTCTTCCCCCACTGGTGCTCTGTCGAAAATAAATAAATGTTTAAAAAAATTTACAAAGCAAGGATAACTCTGCTTATCACGACCCGTCTAAAAGCATTAAATATGTGTTTTTTTTCTTTTTTTTATCGGTGCTTAATCAAATGATCATGCAGCTCCATGACGTGGCTCCCCCAGAGGTCAAGCAGATGGGAGGCGGAGGACATTCACACAAGTGCTCTTTGCCACTGAGGTCTGCCAGTGTCGGGGTCCTGGGGCAAATGCAGTGATACGGTAATAAAACATGAAAAACCATTATTTTCTAGAAAAATCATTTATTGATTTCTGAGGGGGGACCACCACTGAGGCTGACCTGATACGGAGCTGGTGAGATCCTCAACTTTCAGGTTGTTATTCCCTTTAAACTAGGGTATCAGTGAGTAGGCGTGGAGAAAATCATGCCAAAAGAGACAACTGAAAGGTCCAGATGAAAAGTTCTGACAGCTCCAGAGATTTTTGGCTTCTTCTGTGCTTGATTATAGTCTCTATGTAGCCAATAATAACTTAACTTCACTGGTTTGAACACATTATCAGGGAACAGAAAAGCATCACCATAGGGAGCCTACCATCAGCCTGAAAAATCAGTACAAATAGCATTGAAAAGACTGTTGGTGGGACTCGCTCTCTTCCTTATAGCAGAGTTAGGAGGAATCTCCTATCTGACCTTTTCAAACAAATCAAACATCTCTTTGCAGAAACTTCCTCTGTGGTCTCTAATCATAGATTTGTCAGTAATTGTCACAAAGATCTGAAAATTCACTAATATCTGAGCAAGAGGTTATATGAATTGTGCATTTTGGAACTCTGCTCTTGTTGGTGTTTTTTGGAACCAAAACATAGGAAAAGGTACCTGTTGATCAAAGAAGTTCAATGTTAGCTGTGTACATCTGACAGCTAGGAAGAGCTACCACGAATTGACCAAGACTGCGGACCTTCCGTTACGCAGCAGCAGATGGAAAGTAGTACATTACGGAGGTCCAGCACTGGTGGCATGAAAAACAACTGACAACAGCCCTGGAGGCCCTTGCTGTAAAAAAGCTGTTGCAGCTGTTCAAAGACACAAAGCCGTGTTTATGCACAAAATCTGCAGGGGCACGTCAGTCACCCTTTACAAGCGTCACAAGCTGGGATCCTCCTGAAAACAAGACTGGAAAAGTGCAAGAGAACCTGCCTGCAGGTTAAGACCCTGGATGAATAGTTGAAATTATGGCTGTCTGGATATCCCATCAAATCTGGTTCTCAGGCAAGATAATACGGATGCCAAAAGCAGTGCGATGCATCCTTATAGCCTGTCCTAAGTGGTTTTGGAATCCATAGATACATACGTAGCATAGCAAAAATTTTTTTAAAAAGGACAAATTATAATCACAGGTGACAAAATTATCTGACAGTTCACAAGGAAGTTAAATGGTAAATCTGTCCCACTCATAAGCAAAGATGTGGAAGTTCTGCCAGATAAGATTAAGAGTCGAGTTACTTTACATTGTCCGTACAGACCTACACTTTCATATCTACTATCAACAACAAAACAAGTATATGGGTTTTTCTAGTCCGTCTGTATTATTTATAAAACTTGAACAGGTATCAAACGATAAAATAGGATAAGTAAACTCAAAAGACCCAAATTATACCAATTACATTATACCCCCATAATACAACATAACTAAAATTTATAATAAATGGATGATGAAATATTCCACACTTATAAAAGTAAATAACATATTTCTAAGAACATCTGAGTTAAAAGGAAACTATCGGTTAAGTTACAAAATACATTTTAATGAAAATGGGACAGTACACATTAAAATTTGAGACACTAAAAAAGAAATACATGAAAAACATGGGCTGAAAAATACTTTTCATGAATAAAAAAGGTTAAAAACAAAGAACTCAGGCATTCAGTTTAAGAAGTTAAAAAGAGAAAGAGCATTTCAATAAATAAGGAAATAAAAAAAATAATGGCAGAAATCACTGACATGAAGAAAAAAATGACAAGTTTCACAAAAGCAAAAATAACAAGTTTCCATATGGAAAGATTAATAAAAGGGATTTGTGACAAGTTAGACGAAAGAAAAAAGAAAGAAGGTGGAGATAAGTACAGCATTGAAAAGGGAAAAACTGAACAAACAAAACATCTAAATATTAATAAGCTTGCAAACAAATGAATACTAATTTGAAAACCTAGATGAAAAGATATATATTTAGAAAAATACTAAATGTCAAAAGGTGGCAGCAAAAAAATTAGAAAACTTAAACAAAACAATACATTCATCTCCTAACAGTTCATTTCTAGACTATTTCATAATTGAGTTTTACTAAACTTGCAAGATATGATTAATCAATATCTTCTGCAAGATATTCTAGAAAAAAAAAAGCAAACATGTTTTAGCTTTCTGAGCCTGGTCTAATATTGATCCTAACATAAGATATGAAAAATTAAAGTTATTTTACTTATTAATGAAAAAAAATCCCAACATGCAAGTAAGGTTTATTTCAGGAGTAAAAGTATAATTCACATCAGAATGTACCCAAATGAATTTCTCAAAATTACAGATTATATGAGAAAAATCACATAATTATCTCAGCAGATAAAAAAATCAAACCACTGATAAAGTTCAACACATTTTATGAGAAAGTAACTCATACACTATCAAGAATAGAAAGGAATTTTCTTTGTTTAAAACATTAAAGAAGAAAAAATACTTCCTGCACAAGCATTAGACACATTCCATTTATTAGTAGAAACTTGGCAGGTATGCTTCTATCGCTGCTTTAAGGTAAATATGTCCTGGAGAATAAGGAAAGAAGAAAAAAAAAAAGAAAGAAAAAGACTAGGAAAGAAATAAATGAAACTATCAATATTTGCAGGCAATGATCACTGACATACAGATGCTAACAGAGTCAACGGAAAAACTATTAGAGACAACAAAAGCTTTCAGCAATATTGTCAATTACAGTAAACACAAAAAAACAATGCAATTTCTCTACACTAGTAATTATTAATCAGAAAATAAAATAAAATACAACAAAATACAACAAAATACAATACAATACAATACAATACAATACAATACTACCTTCACAATAACAAAAAAAAAAACCCTATGAAGTATCTAGGAATTTTTTTTTTTGAGAAAAATTTAAACCTTGAAGAGAAGCTGAGTAAAAAGAGGGCATTATATACATGTTCTTAGACAACTGCTAAAGCAACTTTAAGAAATGAGAACCAAATGTGTTGTGGAAGAAATAGCCTACCAAATGTCCCAGCAGAGCGTGATAGCACGGTAACTGTTTAAAACAAGAGGCATGTTAGGGCTACAAGAACAAATGAGTAGACAGCACAGAATAGAGAAATCGGAGAAAACTGTGTGTGTTGTGTGTAATATATGTCACCTTAGTAACTATAAAGATAAAAAAAAGTTTAATAAATGGGCGAGTGAAAACTGACCCCTGAATGTTTAAAAAAAAATGAAATTCCTAATTCCATATACAAATCTGAACACCAGATAGATGAAAGGCAAAAATACTATAATGTTAACTGAATAAAATGTAGGATAATATCTTTCACGATGTGTGGGGTGGGTTAGTATTTCTTAAGGAACGACTAAAGCCGAACTCGCGAAAAATTTGAAAACATCCAAATTTGCAAATTTCTGTTTAATGAAAGACTCCACAAAGTTATAGACAGATGACAGAGGTGAGAAATTATTTACTGTGTCTAACCCTGAAGTAATCTAATATTTAGAAGAGACAAAGAAACCTTACAAGACAGCAAGAAAAATGCAGGAACTCTGGTAGGAAAGTGGACAAACGATATGATTGGGGAATTCCTGGAAGAATAAACATCGAAAGCAAACAGGCGTGGGGAGAATTTTTCAAATTAATTGGGAATAGAAAAACACATGGTAAAACACAACTTCATATCGATTTACACGCATCAGACTCAGAGAAGTCAGTAAATAATGGAAAGTGTCCATGGGAATGCGAGAGTACAGAACCCTCACACACCCAGTAGATGTGAAGAATGGAGAGGCATTCTGGAAAGTCACAGGTAGTACATATTTAAGTATTCATATAGCCTTAACACAATGATCTCATTCTTTTTATATGTCTCAGAAAATTTCTCATGTTGGGTCATAAAAACACAGTACAAAAATCTTAGTTATGGTATTGTTTGGGATAATGAGAAGTTCTAGCAACCTAGTTTCTGTTACTAGGAGAATGGAAAAGTAAAATATAATGAGTGGAAACTATAGGGTATCACATAACAGAAGCAAGTGGCAAAATGGACACATAGAAATGCAAATGGATCTTAAAAGCCACAACGCAGCATGAATAAAAATAAGAAACACAGTTAGAATAGAATAGTACTTAAGTGAATTAACAATGTAGTACATGTTCAAGAAATCAACAGTATACATTTGTAAGAATCCCACAGTTTCCCATGAAACTTATTATAATTATAATGATGATCTTTAGAGGAGGGGAGATAAATGGGGTTAAGGATGGGAATAAAACAGATTGATCAAATATTGCAGAAAAGGATGATGATAGCAGCCATCAAGTAATACAATGAACTCAATCTGCAGCTGAGTCTTATTATACCTGAAACAGAAAGAGGAAGGAGGGAGGGAAGAAAATCCACTTCCCTCAAAAAGAAGTCAACTGAATGATGATGTGTGAAATTCTAGCAAGTCAACCGCTATTAACAATTATATGCCTATTACAATTTACCCGGGCTCTGATTTGTCTTCAGCCTGGCTGTCTATGGCTTGGTATATGATACCACTTAACATAACTAATGGGTACAATTATGTTCCTCTAGTAAAGGACACAGAGTGGAAAAGAGTATTGGTATGATCATTAATATATATCCGTCCCAAAGAATACAAAAAAGCTGAAGAACACTATGGTTATTTTTCTAAGCTTATGAGACCAGTTCTAGGTGTGCCCTATTAGTTAACTACCAATCATGTTTAGCTAAGGTTTACCTATACACCTATAGCATCTAGACATGATATCCAGCATTATTTACTCTTTTTTATTTAAAATAAAAAAAATATAGTTTCAAGTACTGAAGAACTCAATTAACAATGACTGAAATCTTGCGGATGCAAACTGTGGCCTATGGGCCAAATCTGGTCTACCGTGTATTTTTGTAAGTAGAGTCTTATCAGAACACAGCCACAGCCATTTGTTTATATATTGTCTCTGGCAGTTGGATATACTCTAAGTGCAGAGTTGAAGAATGGCAACAGAGATCTTAGAATCTGTAAAGTTTAAAATTTTTACCATCTGGCCCTTTACAAATAAAGGTTTGCTAGACACTGATTTGAACAAACAGTTCAAACTTTTCACATAAGAACTCTGAAGTAGGCAGTTATTGGTGTTGGTCCAGTGGTTTGATGATATTAGAAGAAGCATCTCAGGGCCAAATATTTGTCCTACCCTTCTCTGTTCTCTTATGCTCATTTCCTCATGGGTGCAAAATGGTGGCTGCATTTCCAGCCATCATGTTTTCAATTTAGGAGAAAGGAATAAGGGACATCGCTGGCCATAGCAGAAAATAAAATCTCTTCTGTACCTTTTATCAGGCTTAAATTTGTATTTCATTAGCCAGAAAGGGACCTTTCTAACCACAGGAAGTATGAAAAAGTGACCATCCAGTTTTCCCTATCTCTATGATGGAGATGGGAAAGGAAGAAGTGAGTTACAAATGGGTGTTGAATTAGTTAAACCCCATGCCTGAAATGTCAAGGTTTCATCATGTTTCATTTCAAATACAATGTCTTTAATGTTTATACTTCCTACACATTATGAGGGAACAGTAGCTCTCTCACTTTGCCAACCGAAAAATTCTTTCCCAAATTAAAAATACAATGAAAATGTACATGATACACTGAAGTTAGATCACAACACAGCTACTCCAGGTGTACCTGACCTATCACTGGAACTTGTTAAAAGCAGTGTTTTCTCCAGCTGGTCACAGAGGAGAAGTCTGAGAGTTAAAGCTTCAAAGAATTCGTTGTGCCACTGCTGTGTTGGGGAGGGAAAGAACCACATGTCAAGGATTTCAGGTAGTCTCTAGCACTGAGAGTGGTCCCTTCTTGACCAGCCAACAGGGTAACGGGGGCATCAGTCATGCAGCTGAAGGAAACTAAAATCACCAACCATATTAGGCACTTGGAAGCAGACTTTTCTCTAGAACCACAAGACAACTCGGTCCAACTGACTTCAGTGCCCATGAAACCCTCAACAGAAACACCAGCCATGCTACACCTGTGCCCTACAGAACTGGGGGCTCATAAATAGGTGTTTTTTCAACCACTGAATTTGTGGTAACTTGTTACGCAACAATAGAAAATGAAAACTGTGCTATAATTATTGTTAGTGATTGTACTGCAAACTTTGGGGATAATGATGAGTCCAACTATATTGGTTTTTGCAAAATGGAACTGGAATAAAAGATATAAAGGTTGACTTTTTCGACCACTATCAGAGTTGGCTGTACCAGCTGTAAGCCTAGGAGAATATCATGGCCGCCCCGAGCTTAGGGGGACAGCTTCCACTACCCCCAGACAAACCTTTTACAAAAAGATAGAAAGAATCTGGAAATTTCCAGGTATGGCAAATCATGTTAAAATATAATCTAGTACACTGGACATGTAAATCTGATTAACCTGATTAAAACAGATTCTGGAAAAGGAGAAGTAGGAGAAAATAGATGCATTTGTAAGCAAACATCATCTCTCTCATTCTCTCTGAGAACAAAAACAAATAAACAAAAAAACAACAAAACAAGGAAGCAAAAAATAGAATTTCCCTGGACACTGGTTAGCAAGAATTCAACCATTTCTTCAGGAGGTCAAGTTATGTGTGACAATGATTGTGAGTAGAGCAAATGCAACTGTTCTCATCAAGACAAGCAATTTCACCACATTTCAAAACCCACCGTTCCCTAAATGAAGAACCTGTTCTCTAATCAATAAAATCAGTTTAGTGACTGCTACTGATTCGTAATCTTGGGTTGTTAGTGGAATCTTCAAATTCTGACTTTGTTTTTTGTACAAGTGTTACATGTAAAAAGGCTTTAATATTTCTAAATATTATGCGTATTAAACTAAATACGAAACACCATTGCTACTAATAAAAGTTTCTAGGTAGACATTTATAGTGAGGTACAATATATTAATTCAAGAATGAATCCTCACTGAAATATTTTTCAACTTGTAAGCTATAAATGAATATGCATTCATTACTTGTGGTATAATATGTGATTTTCCATGAATGGCAGAAAAACAATTTGCCTTCAGTGACCATTACGCATTAAGCGTGTCTCCTGTTACATCTGTCAGATACTGCACAATTAACCAGACTCTGGGTAAAAAAAGAGATGTTTCAAAACCAAAAATGCATTGATGATATTCCGAAATAATAAAGAGAATTGGATCTAATCCATTAAATAAATGTAAAAATGCTTCAGAAATGATGGAGATAATGTCATCACAGAGTTGTGCTATTGAATATTCTTCCTCAAATTACTATCTGATTTACCACATAAAATGACTGGTTTGAAGTTACAAGTTACGTTATCAGGCAAATTAGTCTCAAAATTTTTCTAAAGTTGGTATGAATTATTTCCCTGGCTTCAAAGATACAAAATCTGAGGCAGAAATGACTGGCACAATCATAGTTATTTTACAAGTTACATAGTGTCTTACATGAAATTATCATCTCACTTTGTGAGCTATGGTATGACTTGCATTTTACGCATAGTAGAGTGAGGGAAAGATATTATTTAAGTCATCTTATGTGTTTTTTTTTTTTTAGGTGTAGTACCATTGTGGATGACTGCCTCACACACAAACGGATAGTTTTAAAAAGTCAAATAAAGACAGTAATTTTGCTAACATAAATCATATTTCTGTATACTCTAAGTCAAGTCCAGATCAGTCTTATGGATATTTTCTGAGTCTGATTCCTTCTCAGTGAACCGATATCTGTTGTGGAGTAATGAGTTATAAACAAAAACCCTGATTACTGAGTGATCTAGTTTCCATGGCATCCTTCAACTGCCCAAAGTGATACTTATTGGAGATATCTTAGATGTTGTAAAATTTTAATTGAACTTGATTCAATATAACAAAGATTAAGTTTAACTCTGAGAGTTCCCTATTAGTATTCTGAGATCACAACTTTGCTGATGCCCTCCACGTGAAGCTCTTACCACCTGGTCTCTCTTGCTAAGTTTAGAGCTGTCCATTCACGACCCACCCATCTCTGTCAGAGACAAAAATTACACAGGGGGTGCATCATGTCTTGGGCATTTCCACCTTTCTTTTCCTCCTACATAAAATGCCACGTTTCATATTCCATTTCTTTAAGTCATCTTTCAATGACTAACATGTGATCAGATAATATGAATAAACCAATAAATAAATGATCAGGGGTTCATGTGTGACTGTGTCAAGAATCAATGTGTATGTTAATAGCTTAGTCAAAAAAATTGAGACTTCTTCAAGATAAGAGATTACAGATGGATGAATGAATGAATGGATGAATAGATGAATGAACAACTGGGTAAGATGCCCTAACGCGATCAAATGATTACCACTCTGGGAACTTCCAACAGGCATTGATTTTCTGGAATCACGTAGTCCTCATCACTGGAAATTCACATAGTTCTATCTTCATTCATTCTTGTCAGGAATTTTATTTATACTTTCCTCCCTACAGACAGCACTCATATTTATTTTATTAAAATTTCTATGAACTGTTTCTTTTTCATCTGCTTAGAAAATTAAGGAAAATTTATTAGCTGATTCTATGTAAATTGCTTTAGTTCAGTTTTCTTTGAGGATAAATTTGTTTTGAATATCTGTTATGACAATTATATACAGCTACATTTCCAATCCTAATGCATTTTTAATAACTTCCTTCAGCAGCCAGTGATTTGAATTTCAAATTTCTTTCTAGCAAGAAGTAAAAAAAAGTATATACCATTTTATAGCAGTTTCATATAAAAATTGATTTATGCAGCAAGATCTCTCTCACAGTAAACATATCAAAAGTCTAAATGGGACCATTAATACTCATAAGCTTTATAATATGTATGTTCCAGATAGAGTATAGGACAAAGTTAAAGTTGGGGAAGAAGTAATTCTGTCCTTAGCTATTTTTCATAAAGCCCCTCACTAAGGTTGGAAATATATCACTCATTTGATTACTTTGATTTAGTGCTATTGAGCACTGTCGCAGATTTTGGGGCCTATCAAAATAACTGACCAAGCACAAGTTTAAAGTATTTAATAATTAACAAATAGAGCAATTGGGGAATCCATATTAGTCTACTTTAAACTATCTTGAAAATGAAGATTTTGTTTTACAATTCTGGAGATCTAATATTTGAATTGACCATTAATTACTCAAAGGAAAACAAAGATTTTTAAAGTGTCAGCCTTTTACATAAAGAGATCTCCCTTTATTTAACCAGACCATGAGAGGGAACTGAGAAGTTCACAGCTCTCCAAAAAAAGGATTCATAATTCTTCTCAGGGAAAAAACCATGGGAAGGGATGGTTCAGTTTTTGATTTTGCAGAAACAAAAGTATAGGTCAGGATAAAAATATCATGAATATGTATTTGTAACTGCTCATTTGCCTTGATGGCTAGTTGTTCGGGGCTTGGACAAATTAACACCGTCTAACCTCTGGGGTGGTGTTTTCAGGAACAGCAGGATGGTAGTTTTCACAGTTTTCTTGTCGGGAAAATAAACAATTCTTTCTTTAGAATTGTTAAAACTTTCAGTTGGGAAGTTCCAGTTAAACAGTCTTGATAATCACTATAAAGGACTTAAATACTCTTCAGGATTTTAACATTTCTTTTACTAGCATTTCCTCCTTCAAGGGCCACTTTACATAATTTTCTATCATTTTTTGAATTAGTCGTTTTTTTTTTTCCCATCAAGTGTCAACTTTTTTGATTTGTTAACTCTTGATGAACTTAGATTTGAAATCCCTGTAAAATACCCTGAATGTCACAAGACTGGTACCCAAGTCCACGTCTTTCAGAGGAAAGAGTTTCGTTTCAACTGATCAAGCTTTCACAGACACACATTAGTACACACCCACCTTAACGTCACCATCCAGTAGCTCTCCTGGGCATTTTCAGTGTAATCTGCCTGCAGTTCTAACTGTTTAAGGAAAAATATCTATCTGAATGTGCCGTAGAGACACCTAATCTAACAGGCCAAGAAGGCCTTCTCTTCACCACTGAAAACTGCTCCTGTGCACAGGGTTCCTGTCTCTGTCACAGCATGACCACTCATCTGTCGCCCAGTCTGGAAAAGACAGCAACTCGTACTCCCCTCCCGTTTCTCCTATAGCCAGTCAGTGAAGGCTTGTGATTTTTACTCAAAGTCTGCTCTTTTAGTCTTCCCCATCTTCATGAATTTCACCATCCTCTTGTCTGTTGCTCAAACCCAAACTCAGGAATCTCCACGAGTCCTAACCTTTCACGAAGACCCAACATGGAGTCCCAAAGCACATCCTGTCAGTGTCCACACATCATATCCAGAATGCATCCTTCCATCTCCAGCTCCAACAGTGACACCTGTACCCGAGTCACCGTCACATCTAGCCTAGACTGAAAGGGCTAACACCAGAGCGCCTGGGTGGCTCGGTCGTTTAAGGTTCTGACTTCAGTTTGGGAGTTTGAGCCCCAAATTGGGCTCTCTGCTGTATCACACAGTCTGCTTCAGAGCCTCCCTCTCCCTCTGCCCCTTCTCCACTCCCTATCAAAAATAAATAAACATTAAAAAATGGCTTGGGGCGCCTGGGTGGCGCAGTCGGTTAAGCGTCCGACTTCAGCCAGGTCACGATCTCGCAGTCCGGGAGTTCGAGCCCCGCGTCGGGCTCTGGGCTGATGGCTCAGAGCCTGGAGCCTGTTTCCGATTCTGTGTCTCCCTCTCTCTCTGCCCCTCGCCCATTCATGCTCTGTCTCTCTCTGTCCCAAAAATAAAATAAAAACGTTGAAAAAAAAAATTAAAAAAAAATGGCTAACATTTACTAAAACTTACTATATGCCAAGTAACTAGTTGTATACTTAGCTATAAAATTTAATTTGTTAATAATATCTTATTATACTTAATCTCATTTTATGCCTATAGTACCACTTTTTTCCTTACAATAACCCTTCTTTGGGTTATAATTGGTTATACTATTATAATCTGAATCTAAAAGAGGAGACAAATTAAGTGCGTAAACAGTTTATGCAATTTCCCACAACTGTTGAATATGCAAGCTAGATTCTAGAGTCTACAATCTTACCCAGTGCGTAATGTGGTTAAGTGGTTTTTATTCCAGCTTGATTATTGAGATATAATTGGCATATCACATTGTATACGTTTAAGGTATACAATGTGGTCCTTTGATACATGTGTACATTGTGAAATGATTACCAAAATAAGGCTAGTCAGCATCTCCCTTCCCCTCTGGTCAGAGGATAAGATGAATAAGTTCTGGAAATTTAATGTGCAGCATGGTGATAACAGTTAACGATACTGTATTATACACTTGAAAGTTGATAAAAGAGCAGATCTTAATGTTCTCATCACACACACACACACACACACACACACACACACACACACACACGAGATTAAGATTCTTGATCTTTCTCAACAATTTATTTCCCAGGGTGATCTTTCTCCTTCTTGAGGATTCTGCCTGAGTCTTGAGTGCATGGACTCTGGGTTCGCTGGCTGAAGAGCATCCTGCATTGACCAGTGGACAGGGGTTCTGACCAGGAATCCAGAGTATAGACTTTGCTCAGCCTTTCAAAATTTTATTCAAAAACTAAAGGTCACAGACTCACGTTTCACAACTTTGCAGTTTTTCACAAAGTCAGGTTTAAAAATATTGCCATGATCACAACCTTAATACAAAATACCAGTGTAACTTTAGACTCCAGATAATTTTTCACGTAGAAAGAATATGCACACTATCTTTGATACTCTATCTCCAGTAGTCTTCAAAAAAGGCATGTAAAGAACACGTACACATGAGAAAACCAAACTCCCGTGAGCTAGTAAGTGGTTGGGCAGGAACGTGAGCTTGGATTCTCTGACAGTAAATCTATACTAATATTTAGAATACCTCATAGAGAGTTAAAGAAATTCAAATGTTACGTTCTCTGATACAGTTTCAAATAGAGTAGAAATTGCTGCTAGTTACTTGTGTAACAGAGTTGGTTAGTCCATTAGTGTAGAATAATCCATTTTTAAAAGGACTTTATCGTTTAGAGAATTTTTAAGTTCACAGCAATACTGAACTCAAGGTACAGAGATTTCCCTATTCCCTCCCCCTTTAATAACATCTCACCCCAAAGTGGTACATTTGTTACAAGTGATGAATTTACTTCGATGCAACATAATCACCCCAGGTCCATACTTTATGGGAAGATTCATCCTCAGCATTGTACATTGAGTTTGGACAAATTTCTGATGACATACATCCTGCATTATGGTATCATAGAGGACAGTTTCTGTGCTAGGTCTATTTATCCCCTGCCAAGTCCTGGCAAGCACCCTATTTTTAATAAAAGGAGGAATTAGACCATATATCACATAAAATAAATTCCACAGAATCATTACATCATTCAGGGTAACTACTCTGTACTACCAACCATGAGAAATTAGATGTTTTACGGGGCTTATTGAAGCATTTCGGCAACAAACAAAACTGCTTCACAGTTCTGAGTTCTGACCGGGAATTCTGACCATCTAATTATCAAGTACTTACCTGTGTTTTGATGTTATCACCAAACACAACGCTAGGTAGCAATTTTAGTATCATTCTAGGGTTGTTTCCTACATACTTTTAATTCTTGGTAAATGGATATTTCATTCATGGAATGTGTGGCTACATCTCTACACATCAACATATTCGATGATCCTTTCCTGTTAAAGCCATCTAACAGCAAATACTATGTACATTAGCAGAGCCATTACACTGTTAATGCCAGCCTCGAAAGTTTTATCTCCTAAATATTGCCCACAGTGTAAATCAAAGTAACAAATGCACAATTAACCTGAACAGAGGGAAAATGCCTACTCAGCACCTTGGGAAATGATATGGTTGAATTATGAGTCATCTCATTTTGCAAAGTAGCAATAAAAATGAGTCTTTCATTTTGCAGAGGAACCACTGGCATTTACAGCAGATGATTAAAATAAAGGAGAAAAATAACTTTTGCATTTTATCTGAACAGGGACATTTTATCCTGGTTGTGCATTCTGCCTCTGCAGATTTCATCTATCAAAAGAAACGTCTCCATGAGTCGTTGCCAAGGGGTCCCAGTTATTCCCCAGCGATTCCAAACACAGTGACTTACCTTATGGAAGTTTCTGAAATACGCTGCCTTTTCATCTGGAAATTTCTCCAGCCTTCTGGGTCCTTTACTAGAAGCTTTCTTGAAAACCAACCAGCATCGTCTGAAAATCTGAAAGCAAATGAAGGAATCTTATTATCTACCTTTCCGCATGAGTTTTGTAATGTCAGGAATTTACCTATTCAGTTAACCCGTTGGAAATAATTTTTGTTAAATGTACTGATAGAACATTTTTTGAGTCTAAACCAGGTTATTCATCAATATCACAGCAAACTTTTAAAAACACAATATTTAATTTAAAAATGATATTTTGTGAAAAGATTTTATGGTTTGAGGTTTTCAATGCGCTGGCTTCAATCGTTTTTAATCTAATAAAATCAAATGGTGTCAATATCGCATAAAATATTTATCTCAGCGTGCCAGTGACAAACAATTTTGTTTTCCATGAGTCACGATTCATGAGATCAATGCACTTTCCTAATGCTCTATTTTCTATCTTTCAAATATCAGCACATTTAAAACTGCTTATCTTGTAGGATTCGTTTGTTTTAAAAGCCCAAACACTCATATATTAATTTAGAAAGCAGGAAGATAGGTGTTTTTATAATGGAAGCATCTGTTTTACTCTTTTATACCAGAGAGTAACCGGTATCTGTTAAATGCTTATTATGTGCAATGCATCTAAAAATTTATATACACATGTAATCCTCATTTCTACTACATGAGGTAGGTTTTCTTCATTTTAGGATAAAGACAGTGACAGTGTCAGGATTTGAACACACCTCTGTCAGAACACACATCTCTTCAGCTTTGGTAAAAAAGCAGGACTAGTAATTACACACCTACAAACCATCATTCCTAGGCTTTGCCCTTGTTTCATAGGACTAATTAATATCGGACTGTTAGCCTGTCACCTGATGCCCACTCTGTCACCCTCCCTCCCCAGGTATGTTTAAAGCAAAGTAATAAAATGAGTCTCCTTTCAGTGACTGGAGAGTTCTAGCAAGGCAAATGGGCCACAATTTTATTTTTTAGTTTTTTTAAGTTTATCTATTATTTATTTTTGAGAGAGAGAGAGAGAGAGCACAAGCGGGGGAGCGGCAGAGAGAGGGAGACACAGAATCCGAAGCAGGCTCCAGGCTCTGAGCTGTCGGTGCAAAGACCAAACGTGTGGCTTGAACTCACGTTTGATCTCACTGTGAGATCATGACCTGAGCCGAAGTAGGACGCTTAACCGACTGAGTCACCCAGGTGCCAATGGCCACAATTTTAAATTTCAACATTTAGCACAGTTTTGCTGGAGTATACATTCTCTATAGCCCTAAAGAAATGCACAGAAGAGGGGAGCCTTGGTGACTCACTTGGTTGGACATCTGACTTCGACTCAGGTCATGATCTCATGGTTCATGGGTTCGAGCCCTGCATCGGGCTCTGAGCTGACAACTCAGAGCCTCGAGCCTGCTTTGGATTCTGTGTCTCCTCTCTCTCTGCCCCTCCCCCACTCATGCTCACACACTCGTTCTCGCTCTCAAAAATGAATAAATGTTGGAAAGAGAGAAAGGAGAAAGAAAGAAATGCACAGAAGGAAGCATCAGAGACTTAGATCACTGTATTTCTCTTCTATTTTTTTATTCAAACTGTAAAGTTGCTACACTATGCTTTTCTTCTTTTTCTTCTATTCTTTTCTTTTCTTCTTCTTCTTCTTTTTTTTTTTTTAACTAATACTGGCCAGATAATATAATATTTTTTGGAGCGTGCGTTGTTCATTACTGGCTAGAAGACAGTGTTTCCCATGTTACAAGGTACTCTTTGACCAATCGTGCGGAAGATCTCTCCTCAAAACAGAATAAACAGAATATCAAGGCTCACACTTCCACTTGACTCTTGCTACCTTTTTAGCTCCTTCCTAGTAGCTTCAAAAAGCATCTGAAGGACACTCCTGAGCTTCGGCACATGTGCACGCATCTCTCCTTCTCAACCTGCCTGAGATACACCTCCTGTGTCACAGGATTTCTACCCACATACCTGGAAATAAGATGTCACATCACCCCCCTCAGATCTCCTCATATTCTTCTTACACACTTGGGGTTAGCACATTGTGTTTTAGTTACCTATGTATTTGGTGGCCCCTTACTGATCTCCACCCTCACAGTAAAATACTATAAAGCAATTGTGAATATTGATTATAATATAATATCAACATGTGGTTTATTTAGCTTCAACTCAGTTCTCCATGGGTTTATTCAGCATTATAGATTCTGTTCTTTAAACTTTAGAAAGGTCTTTATATTTTAAGTAAATTTAAGGTAATGAATTTAGAAAACACGAACATACAAGAAAAGGCAGCTTGGTATCGTGGAAGATAAGTAAAACTTTGTGTTAGTTTGCACACTTGGGAGTTCCCTGGGTGAAATCTGGTCAAGGAGAGACCCAAGAAAGAGGCAGGCCACCCCAGGTCGGTAGGTGGCAGGTTTACTGAGCAAGGGAGCTCATATACTAGGCTTATCTTGGGTGGCCACAAGGTGCTGAATCTTAAAAAGTACACAGAGAAGCCTTAATGGGGTTCAGTCACATATTCAGTCCAGATGGTCTCAACAACACATTGCCTGTTCAAGACTGTGCTTGAAATGCTTCTGCTTACAGGTACGGTGGAAGGTGCCCTCCAAGGACAGGGTAAGGTGAGGAACCTCTGACTGCTCCGGTCCAGCCCTCAGGTCAACTGGTGGTAGCATCCTCACAATGACCTCTCCCAACATGTTGGAATCCAACAGATGGATTCACATCATGGCTCTGCCATTTACTAGCTGTGCAACCTTAGACTAATCATTCCATGTCTCATAAAGAAGGGACCTCATAGGACAGAGGGAAGAGTCAACAAGATGAGCCCACATCCTAGTGCACAGTAGTTTCCTAACAAGGTCAGCTCCTTTAACTTACAAAGTAAGTGCAATTTGCCACAGAGGACAAAGCCACACATAGGGACACTTTCTTTTACTAACGACACATAGTTCTAACAAAATGCAGAATCAGAATATTCAGATCCAAATATTCTGTGGTCAGAACAATTAGAGCACCATATACAAATTTTTAAAAAATAAAAATAAACACGTTAATGATCTCTGAATCTCGGAATGCGGAACCATAACGACTGGACTTGGAATTCCAACTCGATCCCTTTTGAGAGCCATTGTAACTTCTGGGCAAGTCACTGAACCCTCTAAGCACGTATCCTTCTCTTGGCTGGTGGAAAATAATGCCTATAACATATGATTAATGTGACAGTGAACAGAAACAAAATATACAAAGTTCACGCCTCTGTAAGGCTACAGAGGAGTCATGAACTAACAGAGGGTAGTATAATGCAAAACTGATAAAAATACCCTTAGCAGCAGACTTCGTTCAGCACATCCATAACCATTATGGATATTTATATACATTATAAAAAGCATTGCTTGTAACAACATCCTTTTAAAGGTCTCAAATAATTCCAATAATTATGGTTATTATATTATATATAATATTAACAGACAAACTAAATTCTCTGTTGAGTGCAAGTGAGTTCCTGTTAATTTCACAATAGTTTGAATACTATTAACCTATATGGCTATTTACATTTATTATTACACAGCTGAATGAAAGAGGAAAAAAATGCATTCATTTACTCTCTTCCTAAAATTACTCCTTCCACAATACAGTGTGAATTTTTGCCCAGAATGAATCATTTCCCTCAGTCATTAGTATAAGTCCCACACATTTGTATTGGGATTGAGGGTATTTTACTGCAATGCCCAAGAATATCATTCTTTAGCCAGAACATCTTGATTTTAGTGCATATACTGCTATTTTTTAAATGCCTGTCTTGCAGAAGTTATTTTAACTTCTCTAGTATCTAACTTCCTTATCTATAAATTAAGACCAATATATCTCATGAAGTTGCTATTTGAGGATTTACAAAGATAACCTGCAGAAACTGTCTAGAATACGAGTTTGTCACATTGTCCACACTCTTATCTGAAACTCTTGGGTTTTGAACACCGCTACGAATTAAATTGCATCTCTCCTAAACTCTCACGTTGGATTTCACACCCTCAACGCGACGGTATTTGGAGATGGGGCCTCTGAGACGTAATCAGGTTTAGATGAGGTCATGAGGGTGGGCCCCTCAGGAGGGGGTAAGTGCTCTTATAAGAAGAAACCCCACAGAGCTTGCTTTGTCTCTCTCTCTCTCTGTGCTCCCACATACAAAGAAGGAAGTCATGTGAGCACACAGAGAACTGGTGACCATCTGAAAGATAGGGAGAGGGCTCCCCAAGAACCTGACCATGCTGGCACCTTGATTTTGGACTTCTAATCTCCAGAAGGATGGGAAAATAAGTGTCTGTTGTTTAAGCCACTCAGTCTATGGTATTTTGTCATGGCAGTCCAAGCTGACCAAGACAGATACTTTAAGATTTTGTTTTTATGAGCAGAAATGGTGGTGGTTGGTTGGTTGTGGAGGTATCTGTAGGAGTAGTGATATTGTGGAAACGAAAAAAAAGTTACATGAATCTGAGTAGAAATTTGAGGGATTAGAGCAGATCAATAAAAATATAATTGGCAAAATGAGATGTATATAGAGTTTCAATATGATTTCTATTTATTAATAGATTTAGAATCTTAGTGAGGCAGGAAACTCTCTTTGAAAGGAATTGAGACCAGATCCCTGGTAACATGGTTTCTGTTCCTTCCTATGGAACAATGCTTTCCCCTGTACCCTTTGCACTTTATTGCTCATAGCTCTCAAGCCATGATGACGTCAAATAAAGCTTTATGATATTCATGGAAATACACAAACACACTCACTGACTGCAATGCCCATCTTGTGTGACTACAGTTATTTTCCATTAAAATGTCAAAACGAGTTAAATATGAGTTGGAAAGCGTAAGTGTTTCCATTTTGGCACTCTGTATTGCTATAGAATAAATCTGGTAATGAATAATAAAAAGAGTGGATATTTTCAGTAGTATCTTGTCTATCTGCTATTACATTAAGAGATACAACCACATAAAGCTAAAAATTATTGTTAAAGACTTGATTTAATAAACTGTTTACCAAGCAGAGGCCCTTAAATTATCATTTTCTTATTTTGGAATAATTTTAGATTTACTGTTGAAAAAATGGTACAGAGAATTCCTAAAAAGACTTTACCCAGCTATCCCTAATATTCACATCCTAAATAACCATGGAATGTTTTTCAAAACTAAGAAATTAACATTGGTAAAGTACTATTACCTAAATGACAGAGTCTATTGAAAAATCACCTGTGTTTCCACCAATATCTTATTCCGTTTGGGGATCCAATCCAGGACACCACATTGCATTTAGTTGTCCTATCTCCTCAGATCCCTCTGATCTTTGATAATTTTTCAGTCTTTTTCTTTTTTTTTTTTTTTTTTTGGTTTTCATGGTCTCAAGAGTTTTGAAGACTATTGGTCAGGTATTTTGCAGTGTTAAAATTAATACACAAAAGTCTCATTTAAAATGGAGTCAGGAGGAGGGCACCTGTTGGGATGAGCGCTGGGTGTTGTATGGAAACCAATTTGACAATAAATTATATTTAATATAAAAAATAAAAATAACAATAAAAAATTCTTCCCTAAAAAAAAAAAATAAGTACATAAAATGGAGTCAGGAGGCCAGAAGGGGGAGCACTCACTCACCACCACTCTCAGTCACACACCTCTCCGGGAAGAGATGCCCCTTGCAAATGCAATACTGCTTTCACATTCCAATAGGAAGAGGAACATTTCCTTCCTTGCCAGGCAACCCAGCCCACGAGAAGTTGGTACCACCCTGGACCCTCGCTTTCCTTCAGTGGACCTTTGTCTCCCTCCCAACGTCCTCCATTTTCTTTATAAAATAATGTCTCTCTCCTTTGCTTATCGGACTTGCCTGGGGCTTTTGCTATAGCTTGCTTACTCTGAATTGCAAATCCTCTGCTATTCCCAAATAAACCCATTTGCTGGTAAAATAACTGACTGTTTTGTTTTTAAAGTGGGCAGGGAAATATCCACGTAGATCAGTGTCTGCCATGAAATAAAAGAATAAAACGAATAAAAGAACCTCTTTTAAAATGAAGTCAAAGACCAGAAGGGGGGGCTCTCACACCCTGCCACTCAGCCACCCTTCCAGGACTCCACAAAAAGAAAAGTATCTTGCATCCCCAAAGGAAGAGTCCTACACTAGCCTCCAGCAGCAGAGGAAAGGAAGATTTTCTCCTTGCCTGGCAACAACCCAGCCAGGGAGAGGCTGTCACAAGTCAGCCAATGAGGAGCCACTATACTCTGAACCCTGTTTATTCCCAGGGACTTTTTTTTATTATAACAGCCCCAGCCATTCTTCTCCTTTGTTCTCTAGACTTGCCTGGGGTTCACTCTCAAATTACAATTCCTCTGCTATTCCCCCAATAAACCCATTTTGCTGCTAAAAATAACTGGCTGTTTCATTTTCCGGGTCAACATTACAAAGTTCCTCAATTTAGTCTGTCTCAATAAGTTCTTTTTTTATATTTCAAAAGTCTAATGAAAATCTCACCGTAAAGTGATGAAAACACATAGTGTATTGGGGAAAATGATATAAATGCATCACAGCTCTTTGGACTATTTATACTTTGACTAGAGGTCTAGTTGAACCCTTAAACTTAAATCAGTAAAAGAATAATTTAATAAATGCTAATGAATGCCGAGGTTTTCCGTTTTGCTTTCTTTTCTTGTTTGATGCAGTTTTCCAAAACGTTTTGCTTTGTCATCAGAGTAAAATAATAAAAAGGGCTCCGGTGCTGAGACTTGGGAAGTATTCTGTGTCAATGTAAAGTCAAATTCAGCATGAATCAGCGTTCTAAAAACAACCTTCATGCTAGCAGCATAAATAAGCCAAAGCATGAAGAAATCACTTCTTTGTTACTCTTCATCAAACACGATTTTAATAGTGCACTGTGTTCTGCTTTAAGCCCTAGAAGTAGTGTCTTATATAATAAGTATGCTGGAGAAATTCCAGAGATGAGCAGTAAAATGATTGCTTGAGACCAGGGAATCACTCCTCTGAGGAACAAATAAATAAATAAATAAATAAAGGAGTAGGCTTTATTTTGCTTATAAATGAAAGATACTAATTCTTCAAGTACATGAAAGAGAACCACAGAAATGGAATTAGATACCTTGTTTTTATTTTTGTCCCAGGACACAAAATAGTAATAAATGCCTTTTGTTAGCAGTATGCGGGAGGGGCTGGTACAGTCTCCTTTGTCTGGTTCTTCAAGGGCATCGAAGATGCAGGGACCATTTGGCTGGTTAGCAACAGATCTCAGTGCTTGCAGGAAGATGCACTTTCCTCCTGTGTTCTGTCCCTTAGCTGATGACAGTCTTGCCTGTCCCATCATAGCTCAGGATGCTGTTTCACTCTCTCAGGGATTGGCAGATCTCACCTTCTCTTTCAGAGTTATCTCCCAAACATGCCAGTTGTCTCACCAAGCAGGCTCCTGAGGACTCTTCAGATTTTCCTTCTAGAAAATTCCATACTGTTGCCAGGACTCCACAGACCCCCAGGATCCCCAGATGTTCCATGGGCTCAGTTTTCCACTGCATTAGGCAGCTAGCCAGCTTGCCACAATTAAATACCCTCTTAATTCCTTTCTATCTGATGAAAACCCTTTTACCTCATAGCAATCTCTTTTCCTTAGTGTTTTCTCTTTCCAAGGTGATTTTACACAAAGGACATCCCTTTTCCATTTAAGACTCACTGTGAAGTAAATGGTGATTTCTTGGCTTTATTTCACAGCCATAATTATGTGTTTTTAGCTGGGACTCGTTCACAAGCGTACCTTCACCAAAAGTCGGATATAATGGACCTTTTCCACCATGTTGACCTAGTGAACTCTTCACTTCAAATAGGATTTGGTCAGAAACTCAGAAGAATTTCTGATTATAGGAACTGTCAAACCCGAGGGTCCACTGGACTAAAGGGAGTCACGGAAACTTCATCTCTAGAGATTTTAAAGCCTACAGAAGAAAGTGGCCTATGTGGGAGTGGCTTTTATTTGTATTCCCTTCGGAAAGTAAGATAAGATATGAATGATAACTTGGGGTACAGGACTCAATTACTTATTTATAACTGTGTATCAGATAAACAAATCAGCAAAACCAAATAAGCAAAGCCCATCCAGGAACAGACACTGCAACTAGAGAACTTGTAGTTCTGAGCAACTCCAAGTGGTAGTCCAGGGTCCTGGTCCTCTCGCAACATATGTACGGTACTAGCGAGAGGCACAGTTTTGTGAAAAGTGGTTAATACGTAGGATTCAGTTTAATGCACTGATAAGGTTATCTTTGGCTATCACTTCAGTATAGATATGAACTTTGGTATCTTTCAATGCTGGCCTATATTTAATTGCTGTTAAACATATACCAACACCAGAATCACTCCCAAACACTCATTCAAAAACTATTTGAGAATTTTATATTTTGTGGACATAGTAGAAAAAGGAAAGGAAGGAAGGAAGGAAGGAAGGAAGGAAGGAAGGAAGAGAGAGAGAGAGAGAGAGAGAGAGAGAAAGGATAACAACCACCAAAATTCTATTCTTAAGGAAATAAAGTTCCTGCTTTGTGCAGGATTTCTTTTTCCTATCCCAGTGGATAGACAGGTGATAGCAGATAATTACGTGAATTCGTAAGTAGTCTTTTCAATAGTGCTAAGCCCTGTGGAGGGAATCACAGCACAAGGATGGGGAGGGGAGGGGAGGCTACTCATTCAGCACTACAGAAAGAGACAGGAGTGATGCGGACATCTGGGGACTGAGCCCTGCAGTCAGATTTGTGCACGCACAAACCCCAGATGTGAGCCCTGCATCATTCGTGTTATCTAATGCAACATAAAAACATTGCTGTATACTAACATTGAGATAATGCTTAAAGAACAATATGTAAACCTCAATTTCTCTCATTTCATGTAGTTGGGATGAGCAAAGTGAATGTGCTAGTCTTTTCCGTTTCTATTATCTTGCTTCCACTTTGTCTTAATTACGCCGAAAAACAATTGTGAAATTCACAAGGGCAAAGGATGATTTCCCCAGTTCTCACCAATAGCAATTTGTGAGGAGGCCAAGTGTTTTGTCTTTTTTCTCGCCTGAATACATACAGTTCTCTTGACTGCGTTTGTCTACCAGGCCATCAATGAAATACTGGGTGAGAATACACACGTGGCTTAGAGTCACAGCCAGACATGAAATGCTTCACTGCGGTAGCAAGTTTTAGGTTGAGAGTGTGAAATTGTCATCATTATCATGAGAATGAAAGCTAGTTGTACAGCAGGCCTGCTGAGCGGTACCCCAAGCAGGTGGTGGTTTTTGGAAACAATCACAGCACTGGAAGGAATCTCACAATGATACTCTTTCAGCTTCTGCTTTCAGACAGGCCAACACTGGCACAACAGAGAACAAAAATCCTCTCCCTTTGCTCAAGATCACCGGGAAAGAACCATGTCTTCCGAGCTGTAGTTTCTCTCAAGTCAGAATATCCCTTGGCTGTATACTAACGTGTGATTTTGAAATTCATGGTCTTTTACCTTCATCCATCAGTCGTACAGGTGGAATTCAATCATCAGGAAAAACAGCATTCCATTAACAAATCCAGTTTGTATTTATTTTATGAATCCAGTTAGTACCGTGTTCAATCATGCCAAGAGGTTCAGGATCACAGAAGAGTTTTGGGATCACAATTTCAAACGGATATTTTGACCAGTAAGTAAAAGTCAAATGTCCAAATCAAAGCGCAAAATATTTCCTCTTCATCTTACTTCCCCTCCTGGGTTTCGTATTTCTTCCATTTTTAAAGCATATTTTTAGTCACACAAGCTTCAAATCTTGGTGTTGCTATTGATTCTCCCCTTCCCTTATCTAAACCGTCCCCAAATCCATCGGTAAAACCCAGAAGAGACGCCACTGTGATATTGTGAAATGACTTGAATTGAGAAAAAAAAAACACCTAGGAAAGAGAAAAGACTAAAAATAAACATGGTAGAGGACCTTAAAAATCAGAGAGAGCTTTCATTTGCTGCAGCAGGAGTCAATGACCAATTTATTAAGAGAGGGATGCAACGGAAATCATATTGAAAGGATACCAGACCAGCCTCAGGGTTAAAATGGCTATGACCATACAGAAATGTCCTCGGGTAATTAGCACATTGACACCACAGAAAGAGAGTCAGTGGAAACAAAGAAGATGAGCCCAAGATGAAAACCATTACTGGGGAAATTTACAACTTCACAATCAACTAGACAGGAGTGAAGCCACAGATGGATTCGAGCTACATCTAAGTTTTCATACCTTCGTAACTAAATGAATGATGGCATTTACGCAATTGTCAAAACACCGGAGAAATGTGTTTAGTCGTAGGTGTACTGAGTTCGATATGACATATAAACATTCGCATTAAGAAAACTGCTCTTGACAAAGTTATAAACTGCAGGCTTCCTGTAAAATGGATGCTTTCTAATCTACCTCTTAGAATAATTCCTATTAACTATATCTTCCTCATGAAAATATTATCTTCCTCCAGCCCCTTGATACAAATTTGCAGACTCATCCAATGTTGATTCCTCGCCTGCTACTCAATATTTAGTGCTTTTTCGCTTTAAAACTATAAAGTTGCTTATTCTTCAAAATATCAAATCAGCAAACAGGTTTCCACTACTTCTTTCAAACTGGTTTATCAAGTTGGTTTAAGTCTACAAACCTTCTGAATTGTCTTAAATGAAAGCTATCAACTTAAAATAAAATTATTCAATGCCCCTAATAATCCACTGTTCTTTAAAGTATCTTAAAGTTAATGTGCATCCCGGGGTGCCTGGGTGGCTGAGTCAGTTAAACATCTGATTCTTGGTTTTGACTCAGGTCATGACCTTGTGGTTCATGAGTTCGAGCCCCACATCAGGCTCTGAGCTGACAGCGTGGAGCCTCCTTGGGATTCTCTCCCTTCCTCTCTCTCTACCCCTCCCATGTCCTGTCGCTGGCTCTCTCTCTCAAAATAAGTAAATAAACTTATAAAAAAAAGTTAAGGTGCATCTTTCCAATCAAAGACTTTAACGTGCTTAATGCATGTTTATGCCTGCATTAGCAATATCTGTTAATTTTCAAATTTTAAATTTTGCATTGATAACATAAAACATCATGTATAACACATTACAAAACCTATTTTTCACTCCAATTACACGATTAAACTTTATCCATGTTGATATGCTGTATTTTTTTCCTTTTTGTTTATTTGTAGGAATTTAAAAATATATTTAATTTTAAATCCTTTATTAGGTAAATGTGTTGGAAACACATTTTGTAGCTTGGCTTTTCACTTTTTTATAGTTCCGTTTTTCACACAAGTTTTTGACATAGTCAAATTTGTCAGTTATTTCCTTTATGGCAGTATGTTTATGACTTATGCTTATTGAAAGAAATGCATAATGTTACATTTATGTGGTTACTGATTTGACTTTTATCACCCTCTCATTTTTTTGTTTCCCGTTTTAATATTTTACTATTTTCCTACTTTGTAATGGCTTAACACAATTTCTTAGAGCACCTCCCCTTTTTTGCTTTAGCAACCTCGGAAACTCTTTCCATCCCATGCCATACAAATATCCATTTAGTTGACAAAAACATTTAATCACTCATGCATAACATTTCTCCCTTAGTTTTCATCTTCTCTACTAAAAAGTAATGGAATCTTACTATAATAAGCTCTATTCTATTAGCATCCCATCTGATCCCTGCCTTCACATTGTTTTATTCCACTACAATTCCTGAATTATCCCATGATAAATGTCCCAAAGCACCGCTCTGGCCATGTTATCTCTTTGGACCAAAAAACAAATACAAATACCAAAAACAAATCTTCCAATGCTTCACCAGAGCCCATTGCTTACAAGAGAGATCTTGAATTCTGAAGCTTGCCATCCAAGAACCTTCATGAGCTAGTCACAAAGTCCAATCAAACAACTGTCAATTTTACCACTAAAATCCTCTCCTCAAACTGCCCTGGTTTACTCATTACCCCCTTGAGTAGATTTGTTTCAGTTCCTGTTTCAATCATATTCTTAATCTCAAATCCCTTAATTTTTCGATTCACACCCTTGAGAATCCTGGCTACCTCTGAATCCTATCTTGTCCTACCTTCCCCATGGAGGTTTCCTAGATCAAACCGGTGAAAAGGGATGTCCCTTTACCCCATTTTCCTTTATCATCTGTTCTTTGGTGTCTTTTGAGAATTAATCTCCCTTATTAGATTATAATCTCCTTCAGAGAAGGGGCCGTGCCTTATATATCCCTGCATTCCTCTCCCGTCCCTAAACTCATTCGGAGCAAGGTAATTACTTAAAAGTTGCTGGATTAGTAAGTCAATACCCTAAGTGGTCTCCCTTATCGATGGTTTTGCCTTCTGTGATTTGAGTTACCCAACCACAGTCCAGATGCAGGTGATCCCCTTTATGACAGACATATCATCAGGAGGTCAACAGTGGCCTAAGCAATGTCACAGTGCCTACATCGTTCACCTGACTTCAGCTCAACATGCAGGCATTTTATCATCTCACATCATCACGAGAAGAAGGGGGAGTATGTTACAATAAGGTATTTTGAGAAAGACCATATTCACATACCTTTTATTACAGTGGTTGGTTGCAATTGTTTTATTTTATTAGTTCTTGTGACTCTCTTACTGAGCCCCTTTATAAATTAAACTTTATCACAGGTGTGTTACATAAGCGAAAAAACTGGGTATATATATAGGGTTAGGTACTATCTGTGGTTTCAGCATCCACTGGGGGGGGTCTTAGAACATGTCCTTCATGGATAAGGGGGATGCCCATGGTCTTTTAAAAATTCCAAAGTGGGAACTTACTCTAGACCACACATTGGTCTAAATATTTAAAATGGATTCACTCATTTCATCCACAAAACAACACTTTTTGGCTCCACCATTACATGTGTTACACGTGATGAGGCACAGAAATGTTAAAAAGAAGAAAGACACTAACTGAGATACAGGACCAAATCCTGATACTCTCGTTTCAGAGCCTCTTTTTGTAATGACTACATTCCCTCCTCATGCATCGTGTCCTTGAGTCTTAAGCAAGGTATCAATGTATTGATTTTAAAGATGGGAAAACTGACACCAACATATGAAGACAGGTAGAATTTCTCCAGGCATAAAAGCCTGAAGGGGAGGTGGGGGGGGGGGGAAGGTTGCTAAAAACAAAGAAATGGGCTAAAAGAGAGGTGCTATACAGACACAAAATATACAGCCCAGAAATGGGCTAAAAGAGAGGTGCTATACAGAAACAAATGTCTGTTTCTATTGTTTTTGTTTGTTTGTTTGTTTTTGAAGTCACTCATGTGTGGGAAATGCCTCTTCCTCAATCTTCACTCAAACACCCCTTCCCATTGTTTTCTGTTCACCTAAATCAGAGAGAAACATATTCTAAATATCTACAAGAAAGCCTTGTTTCTCAAGAATTGGAAACCAGGCGGGGAAGGAGAATTACCCATTTATTCTGATACAATGAAAATTTCAACACACTGCATGTGTGAAAACCCAGGAGACAGTCTCTTGTCTACCAAAAAAGAAAAGAGTGAAAAGAGAGAGTTTGCAACTTTACTTTCCTCCTTCTGAAACCTCAGAAACCTAAGGTCAATACTGGGCTTGTTGGTGATCAAACACACCAAGAGATCTTTCTTCCACGTGCTTAGTTATAAATAAATTCTTAACCCCAAACAGGTCCCAAACAGGGCCCCAGAACACCCTTTTAAACAAAATGTGTACCCTTTCTTTTTAAGTACCCAAATCTTGTTTAGTAATAAAAATCAGGAGTGAAAGAAAATGTCAAGGTCTAAACTAAATGGCATTTGCTAGCATGGGCACCTTGAAGCCTGAGCCCCTAATCCCCGCTCAGTAGGGGAACAGAGGTATCTCACCTCCTGCAGAAGCTTCTCACCTCTTGGCAGGAAAAAGACTTAAAAGCTCCAAGAATTCCAAAGGCCAGGAGGAACTAGCTTAAAGGGTGACTGCTTTCAAACATCTAAAGCTGCCTTAAAATGCATGGTCTTCAGCAAGAGTTTTTACTCCGAAAGTTAATTTCATTGCAAAAAGTACACAGTTTTTCTTATTCACTTCACCTTGTTGCTGCTCTCGTTTTCTCCCAATTTGATTTTGGCCGCTGGTTCAAAAATGTATTGGCTTTCTGTTTTAAGCCACAGAATTTGATTTGGGTGTTTTGTTTAAGTATCACGTTAGTTTTATTGTTTAACCTGCCTCTCCTTTCCAGTCAACGTTCTGGACATTGTTTCAATCAGGTAACAGCAGCAATCGTAACTTTCAGTAATAATAAATAGCACCTTAAGTTCTTATTATGTTCCCCACTATTCTGAGGGACTTATAAATACTAACATAATTTAAACAAAACCAAAACCCAATGAGATAGGCAATATAATTATCCCTCCTTACAGAATGGGACGCTCAGGCAGAAAAGTTACGTAACTTAATGAAAGTTTGGCATGACACTAAATTATTGCTATTTTTTGCTAAATTGACTTCCTACCTCTGCTGTCCCTCTAAACTATTCTGTACAATGGCATAAAAATAATCGTACTAACAATTTCTTGGGGTGCCTGCGTGGTTCGTTGTGTCAAACATCTGATCTTAATTATGGCTCAGGTCATGATCTCAGGCACAGAGTCTACTTGGGATCCTCTCTCCCTCTCTCTCTCTCTCTCAAAATACATTAATAAACTTAAAAAAATTCTCAATTTCATGACACATTTGAAGGATTCTATTTGCATACTGGTAAATTCTTACTGTGCAGGCTAACAACATACAAAGCCCTTCACGCAATCCCTACCCCAGCCTCTCCAACTGTCCCTACTTCTTTTTATTCAAACCAAGCCCTCTAGGGACTCTCAACTACTTGCCAACATTCTTTAAAAAAAAAAAAAAAGCTTTACTAAGGTATCACTAACAAATAAAAAATTTTTCATTGAAGGTGTCCAACTTCATGCTTTGATCTATATGTATAAACTGTGACATGATGGTCATAATCAAGATAATTAATATACCCATCACCTCACAGTAATCGTTTTCTTCTTGTATCTTGTTGCTGTTGTGACAATACTTAAGATCTATCAGCTTCACAAATTTCAAGTATACAATGCAGTATCCTTAACTCGAGTCACTATGCTGCGCGTACAAATTTTTTTCTTTGTGCTTTCCAGATGTACTGACATCTGGACAACCTGATAACCTTTCCCATCAATGCAAGACTTAGTTTTCAAGGAAGAAGATTTTGAGCGGATCAAGCTTATCTGCTCATCATAAGGCCTTGGCTTCAAATTACATAATATGACCCATCATTCCCACATTCTAAAATGTGTACCACAGATACACCTGGCATTCATAATAACGCTACGTGCATGTGTTCTATACGGCACGAGTGCTGACAGTAACAAAATATTGGAAGTAATACCAACACCTGTTGGTGAGGAAATTATTAAACTATGACACATCTACACACTGGAATGAAACAGGTGTCTGGGTCCTGATACGAAGATATCTGTAGGAGTATGTTTAGTGTGATAAAGAAAAAAAGTAAAAATATATAGCCATATTTTCTTGGATCTCCATAAGAAACACTAGAACTCCAAAAAAAAAAAGAACTTTAAAAATTGGTTTCCACCACAGGATTGAGGAGTAGGGTCTACCAAGATGAGGACAGAAGAGAAGTTTCTCAATTTAAAAATTATGGGCCAGTAATATTCCTTTCCTCTCTGTCAAGGAATATTAAAATGTGATCCACAAGTATGAATGTTTTACAGAGATGTTTTTGCCTTTAAAAGAAAATGTATATGGACAGCCATTAAATATTTGTGGTCCCATTTGTGTTTTAAAATAGTTAACTCTGGGGGCACCTGAGTGGCTCAGTTGGTTGAGTGTCTGACTTTGGCTCAAGTCATGATCTCCAGGTCTGTGAGTTGGAGCCCCATCTTGGAGCCCTGTACTGACAGCTCAGAGCCTGGAGCCCGTTTCGGATTCTGTGTCTCCCTCTCTCTCTGCCCCTCCCCTGTTTGCACTCTGTTTCTCACAAAAATTAATAAACATTAATAAAATAAAATAAAATAAAATAAAATAAAATAGCTAACTCCGGGGGCACCTGGGTGACTCAGTTGGTTAAGTGTCGAACTCTTGGTTTTGGCTCAAGTCATGATCTCACCGTTTCCGGGATCAAGCCCCGCATCAGGCTCTGTGCTGACAACACAGAGCCTGCTTGGGATTTTCTCTCTCCCTCTTCCTGTGCCCTTCTCTCTCTTTCTCTCTCTCTCTCTCTCAAAATAAATAAACTTAAAAAAAAATAAAAAAGAATGGTTAACTCTGGCAGTGGGGTGTAGAGTAGTTTGATGAGGAAAAGCCTGAGGCAGGGTGATCCCTTAGCAGTCTTTGCTTTATTTTTTTTCAATATATGAAGTTTATTGTCAAATTGGTTTCCATACAACACCCAGTGCTCATCCCAAAAGGTGCCCTCCTCAATACCTATCACCCACCCTCCCCTCCCTCCCACCCCCCATCAACCCTCAGTTTGTTCTCAGTTTTTAAGAGTCTCTTATGCTTTGGTTCTCTTCCACTCTAACCTCTTTTTTTTTTTCCCTTCCCCTCCCCCATGGTCTTCTGTTAAGTTTCTCAGGATCCACATAAGAGTGAAACCATATGGTATCTGTCTTTCTCTGGATGGCTTATTTCACTTAGCAAAACACTCTCCAGTTCCATCCATGTTGCTACAAAGGGCCGTATTTCATTCTTTCTCATTGCCACGTAGTACTCCATTGTGTATATAAACCACAATTTCTTTATCCATTCATCAGTTGATGGATATTTAGGCTCTTTCCATAATTTGGCTATTGTTGAGAGTGCTGCTATAAACATTGGGGTACAAGTGCCCCTATGCATCAGTACTCCCGTATCCCTTGGGTAAATTCTTAGCAGTGCTATTGCTGGGTCATAGGGTAGGTCTATTTTTAATTTTTTGAGGAACCTCCACACTGTTTTCCAGAGTGGCTGCACCAATTTGCATTCCCACCAACAGTGCAAGAGGGTTCCTGTTTCTCCACATCCTCTCTAGCATCTATAGTCTCCTGATTTGTTCATTTTGGCCACTCTGAAGCAGTCTTTGCTTTAAATAACAGTTGATACACATTACGAAACTTTGAATGTCACACCGTCTCACTTAACTCTCACATCAACGCTTTGTGGTGGCTACTCCTATTATTTCCGTTTTACAGAGGATGCAACTGAGACTCAAGGAAACTACTAGTCTAGCAGGACCAAGGACAGCATTCTGTGTGGGGGAAGGGAGGGTGCCGGGGCAGAAGGAAGGAGGGGGAGGGTTGACATTTAAAAGGAAATGGAGGTGCCCAAGTCTTCCTTTCGGTTCAGGCCGTGATCTTGCGGTTTGTAGGTTCGAACCCCAAGTCAAGTTCTGTCCTGGAAGCTCAGAGCCTGCTTGGGATCCTCTCTCTCTCCCTCTCTTTCTGCCCCTCCCCTGCTTGCTCCCTCTCTCTCTCTCTCTGTGTGTCTCAAAATAAATAAACTTAAAAAAATTAAAAAGAAATGGAGAGAAGGATTTCTAAGGAGACAATAAGAAAGGTAAGAGGGTAACTAGAGAGTGAAGCATTCAATGATTGAGAGAGTAGGAACATCAAGAATGGCCTAGAAAGGGGCACATGAATCATCTAAGAATGCAGATTTTAACTACTCCTATGGAGGAAAATTAAAGATACTGTGTAGCTTGCTTAAGAGAAATGACACTAAAAATTAGACAGGTCCATGGCAATTTCTGTTGTGATCTAGATGCCATGGGACTTGCGAGAAGGCTTCTGTTTCTCCCCATTCTTTTCATATTTATCGTCCATGTGGGTTCTCATATCTCAAGATAACATTTCAATTCTCAAAATGCATTCTTCTGACGAAGAAGATACACGGGAAAAGAGACTATTTACCTAGTATCCCAATAAAATAATGACAGCCCTGTAACTTGACGGTATTTTTCATATGTCACAATCATAAAACGTCAAATTGAACATGACAGTTTTATTTTAAAATCTCTGCTTAGATACAAGTCCTTTTCAAAAATCCTTCAATCATGCCTTTGGAAAAACATAATCATACGGAAAGCTATCTAAGGAGCTTATTTTTACCAGAAGCCCTATCTCTGATACATCTTGAGCATGTTAGACTATACTGTCAATACACTTTTAAGACATATTCCTGTAAAAATCATATAAACGCAGAGAGAATTCCCTCCGCAAAGGAGATTTTTATTGGCAGCTTGGCCAGGTAATATTGACGGTGTCTTTGAAATGTGTTTACCATATAGAGGTCATAAATTATTCCTTGTTCAAAAACATAAAATCAGAACAGTCGAAGTTTCCACATTTGTGTAAAATTCACACACTCTTCTAGACATAGAGGAATAATCCAGCTCTTTTCAAAATGTGTTGCTCATAGTAAGTGCTCAATAATTAGTGGGCTGCAGATTCCTAAATTCAATTCAATCAGCTCGGGGCATTTTCACAGAGCACTTAATACACCCACTGTGCTAAGCACTGGAAAATATGATAATGTGTTAATCCTGACTTGAAGGAACTTGTAGTGTAGTGGGGCAGACCAGCATGCTTTCTCTGAAGAAAGTGCCGTGACAGTGATGCTCTCAGGGTGGTCTGTGACAACGCGGGTCACCGGACAGTCTGTAGAGGACTGGCTGAATGAAGGAAGGGAGACCCCGAGTTAACGAGGCAGTGGCAGTGGCAGAAACAGCGGTACGTCGGACATTCCGAAGTCTTCCATACGTTCAAAGTGGAATATCCCTTACGGATCATTTTATCTGTTATTACTTGAATGGGATTTAAATGCTTCTCTCTTGTATGTTAATGTGCACATTCTTTTGTCTGCACATATTTTTGATGAATTAACTGAGGATATGTGAAATGAATCCCTTGTTCATTCAATCCCCAACCAGCCAACTGATGCTGGACTGCTTTCTGAACCACCTGGTCTTTCTTATTGTCTCCTGTAAAATGAGAGAATTGAGGGGTGCCTGGGTGGCTCAGTTGGTTAAACATCCGACTTCGGCTCAGGTCATGATCTCTCAGTTGACGGGTTGGGGTCCCGCATCTGGCCGTGTGCTGACAGCTCAGAGCCTGGAACCTGCTTCAGATTCTGTGTCTCCTTCTCTCTCTGCCCTACTCCCCACTCACGCTCTCTCTCTGTCTCTCAAAAATAAATAAATATTTAATATAAAATAAAATAAAATAAAATAAAATGAGGGAATTGAGCTAAATCACTATCAAGGGTCCTTTTAAAAGTTTTTTTTTTTTTTAATGTTTATTTTTGAGAGGGAGAGAGACAGAGCATGAGCAGGGGTGGGGCAGAGAGAGAGGGAGACACAGAATCCGAAGCAGGCTCCGGGCTCTGAGCTGTCAGCATGGAGCCCGACGCAGGGTTTGAACTCACAAGCCGTGAGATCATGACCTGAGCTGAAGTCGGATGCTTAACCGACTGAGCCACCCAGGTGACCCTCAAGAGTCCTTTTAAAACAAAAACATCCTAATGTATTGTGGATACGTTTGAATACACAGGCCTCATCTCTGCCTCTTGTTCAAATTTAAGAATAAGAATAACGATGTGATAGGATTTGTAAACATAATGGCATCTGTAGTAGTTACAAAAATTTCAGATACTATAAAGGTGCAAAGAAGAAAGTTTTGCACCAACTGGAAATATTTAAATAACCAACTCTGTAGATTCTCTCTTCACGTCCATGGACAAGCAGATGGGTAGTTAGAGTTCATCTTATAAAAATGAGACATAGTGAATCTTTATTGAATAAGAGCAAAATATTCATTTTAGTCTTCTGTTTTAACAATGTATGTTTGGCAGTTTGTTAGCTGTATGTAGTCATACATATCAACGTCCATGGCATTTAGTTGGCATTCTGCTCGTAACTGACTAAATTATCTCAAGATCAACAGATTCGATGCTTACCAGATCCTTTTAGCCCAGATTCTCTCTTCCTGAGGTTATCATACCCACATGTGTTACAGCGGGCCAGATTTCGGTGCCAAGTTATTTAAGAAGCATTGGTAGTGTATTCCTTGAGTCCTCACATCCCTGAGTAGGGCCACATGTCTTCTCTAGATTCATTGACTATTTGGCTGAATTCAATTTCATGGCAAATGCTCGATTCTGTGAGACCTGTAGACACGGTGCTAATTACGCAGATACCGAGTCTGGCGCTGGTCCTTTCCCGTCTTCCCCTTGATTTTTTGGCAGCATTTAGTATTTCATCAGTATTTCTCAAGAATTCTTTCTAGGTGTTAGAATTCCTAAGATCTTTCATGTCTATGAAGGGGTATCTGTTGCATGGACATTTGGGTAATAATGTGGCCAAGCATGATGTTTTTGGGGTAACATTTCCTATCACTCGGAACTCTGTAAGTATCGATATATTATTTTCTGGAATCTAACGTTTTATAAAAAACAAAACAAAACAAAAAAACGTGAGGCTTATCTGAATGACCTCATTCTAAGTCATTTTCTTTTCTGTTTGGAAATCAGAAGCACTCCAAATATTTATTTTTAAGTATTATTTAAGACAAATTGAAATATTATGTTTAATAACAAATCATAGAAGTAATGCTCTTAAAATCAGCAACATGATGAGAATATTTATTATGTATGAAATATATATAAAATTCCTAGGAAGTTCATTAATCCAAAAGCAAAGAAAAAGTATGTAACAGTTAAAAAGATGTAAAAGAAACCAAGAAACCCACCATTATTTATGGAAATATTACTGTCTACATTTAAAAAGCCAAATGAATCCTATCAAATTATTACAATATAGAGATTTCAGCAGGTCAACCAACCATAAAATGAATAAACAGTAATCAACTGCCTTCCAATTCACCAGAAACAAGATGTAGAAAATGTAAAAATAAAATATATGTTTTATAATGGCACTGAAAATGTAAAACAGGAATTAATCTAAGAAAAGGAATTAAGACTATTATGGGGAAAATATCTAACTTTTTGGAAATACATTAAAGTCCTAAGGAAATGAGATATATGAGAAATTTAAGGATTCCTCACACTAATCTATAAATGTAATTTCAACCGAAACCCTACATGGTATTTTGCACAACTCTGCAAATCCAAAATTGTAGCAGATGCTAAAGAAGAATGAAGTAAAGGTTTTTCCCTTTTATTATTTTTTTTAATGTTTATTTATGAGAGAGAGACAGAGCACAAGAAGGGGAGGAACAGAGAGAGAGAGAGAGAGAGAGAGAGAAAGAGAGAGAGAGAGGAGAGAGACAGAATCTGAAGCAGAATCCAGGTTCTGAGCTGTTAGCACAGAGCCGGAAGCGGGGCTCTAACTCACAGACCATGAGATCAAGACCTGAGCCAAAGTCCAACGCTTAACTGACTGAGCCACCTAGGTGCCCCAGGTTTTTCCCTTTCTGATATGAAGACTTATAGGAGTGCCTGGGTGGCTCAGCTAGTTAAGTGGTTAAGTGTCCTACTTTTGACTTCAGCTCAGGTCATGATCTCACAGTTGGTGAGTTCAAACCCCGCATCAGGCTCTGTGCTGACAGCATAGAGCTTGCTTGGGATTCTCTCTCTCCCTCTCTCTCTGTGCCACCCCACTCATGCCCTCCCACCCTCAAAATAAATAAATAAACATAAAAAAAAAGACTTGTGCGGTACCCAGGTAGTGACAGATAAAGGAACAAGTAGAAGCTAGTGCGGAGATCCCAAGCTCGAATACACGCGTGTGGATTACAGCTATATGACTGAGTTGGAATTTAGAACAATGGAATAAAAACTACTCAATAAATGGTATTAGGAAAACTGGTTACTCATATGGAAAACAAAAGAACAAGTTTTATTCCAACCTCTCACGGGTCCCCCCATCCTCCTCCAGTCTCCAAGCATCTGCTGGCAATCCCACATTTCTATCAAAGTACAAAAACCAATGATTTAGGGATGCCTGGGTGGCACAGTTAGTTCAGCAACCAGAGCTTGATTTCAGCTCAGGTCATGATCTCACTGGTTTGTGAGTTCAAGCCCTGAGTTGGGCTCTGCACTGACAGCATGGATCCTGCTTGGGATTCTCTCTCTCTCTCTCTCTCTCTCTCTCTCTCTCTCTCTCTCTCTGCCCCTCCCTGCTCACTTGCACATGTGAGCAAAATAAATAAACATTTTTTAAAAAACAATAATTCAGGAATTATAAAAGGAAGATAATTTCCTTGACTTTCAAACCAAGGAAGAAATGAAGGATACAAATAGGGCAGTTTATTTTATAAGACTCTAAATTTAGCAAGGTTAGAATTCATTAGGACTTTAAGTGCTTTACTTTTCTATTAGGTACTAAAAACAAAATTATCTTGCCCATATGGAATGTATTCTTTTTTTAATTTTTTTAAATGTTTATTTATTTTTGAGAGAGAGAGACAGAGAACAAGTGGGGAAGGGGCAGAGAGACAGGGAGAGACAGAATCCAAAGCAGGCTCCAGGCTCTGAGCTGTCAGCACAGAGCCTGACATGGGGCTCGAACTCATGAACTGTGAGATCATGACCTGAGCTAAGGTCGGATGCCCAACCGACTGAGCCACCCAGATGCCCCGAAATTTGATTTTTAAAACAATTTTATTTCCATGAATATCTTAAAGCTAGAACAGTGAATGCTCATTTAAGAAAATATTGCCTAAATCATTAAGAGAACTATTACCTTCTTAGATTAGACTTTTGTATGGTTAAATACTGACCAACACAGGGAAAATTTTTTCACTTTTTTATAAAATAAAAAAATGCCCTTTTTTGATTCATCGATATTGCCTCATGTGGAATCATGAAAGTATTGCTTTCTGGACTGAAATCATGTTAAGAACTCCACCAATGCATCTTGATAAATGCTCTCCTTCCTTACGGGATTGACCATGAAGCCAGAAGAAGGGACCAGAGCTCATTGTCCAAACACAAAAGTGTGTTTTCAAGTATTACCGAATTTTAATGGAAATCTAAGAGATGTACTTTTATTTATTTATTTTTTTCAATGTTTATTTTATTTTTGGGACAGAGAGAGACAGAGCATGAACGGGGGAGGGGTAGAGAGAGGGAGACACAGAATTGGAAACAGGCTCCAGGCTCCGAGCCATCAGCCCAGAGCCTGACGCGGGGCTCGAACTCCCGGACCGAGAGATCGTGACCTGGCTGAAGTCGGACGCTTAACCGACTGCGCCACCCAGGCGCCCCAGAGATGTACTTTTAAAAGAAACAACTAAATGTGTTCCACATAGTGACAATATTTGACTGAGAATGGAAATCCTACGATACGAGTGAAAAAGGGGTGAGGGAAACGTATCAATGGCTGATGTCTCCACGAAATAGTGGAGGGAGTCCCTGAGAACAAAAGGGATGAGAGTAACATTGGGATGACAGGGAAAGATGGAGAACCAAAATGATCTGGATGTGCTGGACATCATGAGGTCGATTTGCTACTGAAAACACATATGTAATACAAGAAGTAAACAGGGAGCGAGAGAATGCCGAACTCATTACTGTGATGAGAAATTACTTCCTCTTCTACCAATGAGAAAAGTGACCAGCACAAGCAGAGGAAACATTAAATTCTCCATTTCTATTTTATCATATAATACTCTCCATTATATGATACTCTCCATTTCTATTTTATCATAAACCAAAACTCTGAATTGGAAATGACTGCGTGATTAATCTCAAATCATCGAAGATAAATTTCCACGTAATTTCTATCGACTAACTGCTTAGTAGATGATACTACAGCTTAACATATGTAAGTCTGGGACAAACAGTAGGGCCTGGATAAAAATCACATAACAAATTTTCATGTATCTATATCGCAAACAAAAAAAAATATTTCCTTACCAACTATGGTTGGAACAAAAGTACTGAGTTTATTAGTGGCCAACTAAAAAACTAAATTTGGCATCCACTTCAAAGACCTCAGCTTAAATTAATATTAAACTATGAAATCGGCAGGTTAGTCATCTTTTGTTTGTTTCAAGTTTTTATTTAAATTCTGGTTAGGTAACATATAGTGTAGAGGAGTAGAATTTAGTGATTCATCACTTACATATAACAACTGGTACTCATCAAAACTAGTGCCCTCCTTAATACCCATCCCCCTGCCCACCTCCCTCCACCAACACTCAGTTTGTTGTGTGTAGCTAAGAGTCTGTTTTATGGTTTGCTTCTCTCTTTTCACCCTCACGGTCACACATTTTGTTTCTTAAATTCCACATGTGAATGAAACCATATGGTATTTGTCTTTCTCCGACTTATTTCACTTAGCAGAGTGCACTCTAGCTCCATCCGTATCATTGCAAATGGGAAGATTGCACTCTTTTTTATGGCTGAGTAATATTCCAGTGTGTGTGTGTATGTGTGTGTGTGTGTGTGTGTGTGTGTGTGTACCTATGGTGGTATATATAATCTTCTTTATCCATTCATCAGTTGATGGACGTTTGGGCTCTGTCCATAATTTGGCTATTGTTGATAATGCTTCTATAGACATTGGGGTGCATGTGCCCCTTCTTATCAAACTCAACACCCAAAATACAAATAATCCAGTTAAGACACGTGCAGAAGGCACGAATAGACATTTTTCCAAAGAAGACACCCAGATGGCTAACAGATACATGAAAAGATGCTCAATGTCAATCATCATCAGGGAAATGCAAGTCAAAACTACAATGAGATATCACCTCATACCTGTCAAGATGGCTAAAATTAATGACACAGGAACCAACAGAGGTTGGTGAGGATGTGGAAAAAGGGGAACCTCCCTTTTATACTGTTAGTGGCAATGCAAACGAGTGCAGCCACTCTGGACGACAGCAGAGTTTCCTCAAAGAGTTAAAAATAGAACTACCCTACCATCCAGCAACCTCTTTGACATTGGCCATACCAACTCCTTAGTAAGTACATTTCCGGAGACAAGGGAAACAAAAACAAAAATGAGCTGCTGGAACTTCGTCAAGATAAAAAGCTGCACAGCAAACAAAACTAAAAGGCAACCTTCGGGATGGGCAAAGGTATTTACAAATGACATATCTGATAAAGGGTTAGTAGCCAAAATCTGTAAAGAAAACTTATCAGTAGCTTAATCCTGATAAGCACCACTGGCCTACAAAAGTACTGCCTGACAAAACTTGGCTTTCCAATGAAAATTAATCTGTGAATAACTGTGTAAGCTCTAACAGTCTAGATGGAATCTCTCTGAGCTCCCTCACAGTGACTGTAAGCTAAGAACCAACGCTCATGACCCACAACCTTCTAGAGCTGTAGTTCTCCAAGTACGGTGCACAGACCAGCAGGTTCAGAAACATTTGGGAACAAATTATAAATGAGAATCTTTGTGGGATGAAGGTCCAGCAAGATGTGTTTCAAAAAGTCCTCCAGTTGATTCTGAAGCAAATGGTTTAAGGATGTATTTTGGACTAGAGCAGATTTCTGACCAAATGGACTTAACATTCCCCTCAGCTTGACTAAACGTCAGACAGTTATCTTTTTAACTATAGACCGCCAACCTCCATTTTTAAAGAGCATTTGCTTAGAAAACTTTCAACTGAAAATTCTCTCTCAACCTCTTTGAATCATAGATCTTCTCCTAGTTTCCTGACTGCTTTACAACCAGGAGTCTTTCTCAAGGACCTGGGAGCCATCCATTTGAAATGTGGTCTTTAAGAAAGAGAGGGCCCCTATATTTAATCTCCATGGGAGGGCAGGGATCTAAGTTCATAAGCACCAATTAGCAAACACGAGTCCAACCACACCGACCAAATGCGTCTCTAACACCTTGAGTGCTTTTCTTCTAGCCCTCCCAGTGCTTAAAAATCCTTCTGTTTCTGTACCAGAGGGAAATTCAATCTCTCTCACCTCTTGAAATGATCTGGAATAACGTCTTCCTTTGTTGTTAATTCTGTCCAGTGTAATTTTTTTCTGATGCTTCTCACCCTTCCGGTTCCTGCAATCTTTAGTGACTCACTTATAGCAGCATCTGCTGTCCTGATTATCCTCTGACGACCACACCTCACCTGTTCAAGCCTAAGCACAGCTTCAGATCCAGAATCCAGACAGATTTAGATGTCGTCTTGGGCTACGTGATATTACTCAAAACAAAGTCTACCGGTCACACAAAGTGTTACTGCCACTAAGATGCAGTTAGTGTCTGCCCAACTCCTGTAATACCAAATATAATTCTTTAGTCACAAGGAACTGGGATGTACAAGAGGCAACATGCCATAGTACTTAGAAGCCAAGTGCTTTGGAATCAGAGAACGGAGCTCTGCTATTTATTAATGGTGTGATCTTTCAGTTTACTGCCTTAATTTAGTGCTCTGTGAAGTGGTAATCATATTAATAATAGCAATCAAAATGTTGAGTGCCTTTTATATGATCACATGCATAACCTTATTTTATCCTCAAAAATACCGTTATGAGGCACCATAATAATTCCAATTGGATAAATGAGTAACGGGTAATGGACTTACCCAAAGCTACTCAGCTAGAAAATACCAGAGACAAGATACAGACTTGAACCTCTGTGATTACAAATTTGGTATACTGGAGCTGCAACAATGAGATAATATATCTAAAGTGTTTAGAAAATTTTTATTACACAAAATCTTAGAGAATTGTGACATGTAAAGATAGGAGTGCCAAAACGAAATATTACCGAAGTTTAAGAGTAAGAGTTCAGTTTGGATTGTCACTGCAGAGTCCCAGGCACAGAGGAACATTAATACTAAATCTGAAAGGTTGGATATGTTGGCTTTTAAAAAACCAAGTAGCAAAAAGAGGTCTTCCCCCCTTACTAAATGTGTGCAAAAATGTAATGAAAGAAAACTTCAGGAGCACTTGGGGCAGCGAGCGTGTTTATTAGGTTGTGAAATACTCATCATGAACCCTTGCAATTATTGCTTTACACAACAGGAGCTAAGACTTGGCAAATATTTGTAGTCCTCTGCAAGTCAACATCGAATGCCTTAAATTAATGGTAGTTGAATAAATAAATGAAGATTGCAGAGGCTACCAACAGGGAACCTTCTTTGGAGAACACAATTTGGAGTCCATGGAGCCATGAAATCAATGTCTGCGATAAACGTATAAAACAGCGCTGACCAAGGGGATTAACAAGAAGAAGTCAGTACAAAAAGTCATAAGGCAATGAAAATAATCCTTGGTGGGTTGGAGAGAGGAGTAAGGGGAAAGAAACCAAGGAGGAATTCCCATTATCAAATAAAGACGAGAATGGGATTTCTGGAGCTTTCAATAATGCCCAGTGTGTTACTACAATTCAGTGTAGGCAAGAAGGAATACAATTTACTATATAATTTTCTTTCATTACAGATGGCAAGGAGAATATGCACACATGTGCACCCACACACACAAACTATGAGAGAGAGAGAGAGAGAGACAGAGAGAAAAGGGTACTAAACCAATACACCATACTCACTGAAAGATCTGACTACAAAAGAGCCAAAAACCCAGAAATGCAGGTGGCTGAAATTCCTGTCAGGTGATATGACCTTTTGATCCCTTTTATGCTGCTAGAATCATACCATTTTGCTCTTTGGACCTGTAAGGGCATCAAGAATTCACTTCTGTCTTCTCCTTTCCTGGAAAGAGGTGATATCCTTTCCTGGAAAGAGATGATAGCAAATAATATAATGTAAGCACTGCCTGGTGCTCTAAAGTGATGCTGGGTTGTTTTGTTTTGTTTTTTTGTTTTTGAAGTTTATTCATTTTTTAGAGAGAGAGAGAGAGAGATTGAGAGAGAGAGAGAGCGAGTGAGAGAGGGGCAGACAGAGGGAGACACAGAACCCGAAGCAGGCTCCAGGCTCCAAGCTGTCAGCACAGAGCCCGACGCAGGGCTCAAACTCACAAACCGTGACATCATGACCTGAGCTGAAGTCGGAAGCTCAACCGACTGAGCCACCCAGGCACCCCTGGGACAGGTATTCTTACCAGCAGTGAGAGTCAGGCTATACTTCAGGGAATCTCCTGAACAAAGGCCAAACACAGAAATCAAAAATTTTTGCACTAACTCACCTTGACTCAGAAGTTTCATATGCTATTAAGACCTACTGGGGAGTTAAGTACTTGTTTATTTCAGTTATTTCCCTCCTTATCTTCACACTAAGTATTTTAGAAAAAGTATTAGCGTTATGTTTATGATAATTGTATCTGAGAGAATATGGAAGAATGGTAAAAAGAACACCCTTCTTAGAGTAGCCTGAATGCTGGTCTGTGATATTAATAATTTCCTTTCTGTATCACAGTCTTAGTTTATGCACCTGTAAGATGAACCACTTGTCCTCGAAAAGAACTTTTATGATTTTGCCTATAACCAAGCATAAAGACCATTAATGGTGACTGTTATTTAGGTATATTAAACAGTCAGAATCACTAGTTTTTATTAGTAGAAAGTCAAGCTTAAAAAGCTCAGCATTTTTCCTTTTGAGAGTAGACTCACTTTTTATACAAATAATAGCAGCCAATGACTTTCAGTCAAGAGTATGTCTATCAAAGAAGGACTAGAGAATGTGACTCACTAGGCTAACTCTATTACAAATGCATGAAATAACCCCACTGAATGGGTGAGGGAACAGGTGTTGAATTAAGTAACTCTGGAAATGAGTGGAGACTATGAAACTAACAACAAAAAATAACTATGCATGTGCACTAAATCCAATTGATGAAGATGTTTCCCACAAGAGTACAGGTTAATTCTTTTTTTTTTTAATTTTTTTAACGTTTATTTATTTTTGAGACAGAGAGAGACAGAGCATGAACAGGGGAGGGTCAGAGAGAGGGAGACACAGAATCTGAAACAGGCTCCAGACTCTGAGCTGTCAGCACAGAGTCCAACGCGGGGCTCGAACTCACGGACTGCTGAGCCGAAGTCAGCCACTTAACCGACTGAGCCACCCAGGTGCTCCTAATTCTGAAACCATTATACATGCATACTGGAAATAAACAACGAAGTCATAGATGGTGGATGGTGGGAACCAGGTTTCTAATTATTGGAGGCTACAGATAAATGAGGACAGGAAGCTAAAACAATCCATCTGATCATGGATGAGATCTGGAGACATCAGTAGGAACTCAATTTTAGCTCAAGACAGACATAAATGGTTACATGTAGAATAATTTATAGGCAGGCATATATATGTGGGTTAGTATAGACATATATATTTTCTTGCTCTGTTAGCAACTTATTATACACATATTTCTCCACTGCATGTAAAACATTCTCCAGGATAGACCATCTACAGAGTCATAAAACAAATCATCATAAGTCTAAAAGAATTAAAATCATACAAAGTATGTTCTAAGACTACTGTGGAATGAAATTGGAAATCACTAACAAAAGAAATTCGGCAATTTCTATTATGACTCCGCAATTCCACTCATTTTTTTTAAGCTTATTTATTTTCAGAGAGAGAGCAGGAGAGGCAGAGAGAGGGAGAGGGATAATCCCAAGTAGGCTCTTTGCATGGGGCTTGATCTAGTGAACCGTGAGATCATGACCTGAGCTGAAACCAAGAGTCTGACACTTAGCTGACTGAGCCACCAGGCACCCCAGCAATTCCACTCTTAAGGATGTACCCAAGAAAAATGAAAACATATGTATCCACACAAACACTTGTCATGAATGTTGACAGTAGCATTACTCATAGTTGCCAAAAATGTGGAAACAATCCAAATGCCCATCACTTGATAAATGGATAATTAAAATATTGGATATGTATAAATGGAATATCATTCAGCAATACAAAGGAACAGAATACAGATATATGCTACAACACTGATGAACCTTGAGAACATTATGGTAAGTGAAAAAACATATCACATGAAAGAATGTTTAATAGAACACACTTTCTGGGGGCGCCTGGGTGGCGCAGTCGGTTAAGCGTCCGACTTCAGCCAGGTCACGATCTCGCGGTCCGTGAGTTCGAGCCCCGCGTCGGGCTCTGGGCTGATGGCTCAGAGCCTGGAGCTTGTTTCTGATTCTGTGTCTCCCTCTCTCTCTGCCCCTCCCCCGTTCATGCTCTGTCTCTCTCTGTCCCAAAAATAAATAAACGTTGAAAAAAAAAAATTTTTAAAAGAACACACTTTCTGCTAAAGGGTTACAATACCCAAATAGTTGGAAAGTCTGGTCTGTTTCATTGTTTTATGTTTAGTTTGCTTAATCTAACAGAATTTTCAAGTTCTCAATTTTCAATAACTAATTAACTCCATCACTTCGATTCTTATGCAGACTTGTCCAAAGTGGCTAAAATAGTAACAAAGCCACAAAATTAATGTGTTTCTCAAACACAAAGCATCTTTGGCACTCGAGGACACACACATCACTATGAGGGCTCACAGGCATGGATAAAATTTCTCATCATAGAAGTAGGTTTCTGCTCTTACACATTTGTAGACATCATCCCAATTGCTGAGAAATCAAAATGGATGTTGGAAAAACAATTGGGAGAGTAAACATGGGAACTCCATTTCCAAGTCAATATTTTGCTTTTAGGTCATGTTCACTTAATGTGTTTGCAGATTAAGTTCATGTATTTCCTACAGGTCAGATGATTGTAACCATTACTGTAAGAAAAAGAGATTTCATAGGGTTATCAGCAGCACAGATGTTATTGGTGCTGACAAAGCAGTATTTTCTTGGCTCAGTTAAAAAAACACATAAACAAAACCAAGGAAACCAAAGAGACGGGGGCAAAGACTTCAGGCAGAGAAAAAAAATGTTTTTCTTTGGTGGCAGATCAATATCTAGTGTCTGAAAAAAAAAACACATTAAAAATATTTTTAACCACGGGGCACCTGGGTGGCTCAGTCGGTTAAGCGTCCGACTTCGGCTCAGGTCATGATCTCACGGTTCTTGGGTTCAAGCCCCGCGTCGGGCTCTGTGCTGACAGCTCAGAGCCTGGAGCCTTCTTTGGATTCCTTGTCTCCCTCTCTCTCTCTCTGCCCCTCCCCCGCTCGTACTCTGCCTCTCTCTCTCTCACTCTCTCTCAAAAGTAAATAAAACATTAAAAAAATTTTTTACAATATTTTTAACCATCAAATAAAACATTTGTTTTGAAATCAAAATAGATGAGCTTGGATGAACCCACTAGATTATTTCTATGACATGTATGACACTAAACTAATGTTAGAGAGTTTAAATTTAGACTTGTTTCTTCAGATGGTAAGGCAATACATTACTTGTCAAATGAGATGTATGTTTTGTTTATTGTTTTATTTTTTACAAAATAATTGAGACCCACTTATAGCACATACATGTTAAAACATACCAATATAAAAATTCCAATATAATATTTCAATTACTATAACTTTATCTCATTCCTATCCACATTTCATAAAATAATTCTTTTAGATCAAGATGTTGGCCCTCTCCACGTACCGCTTCTGCTGTTTCTTCTGTGTCCTCGGTGGAAGATGCAGAACTTTACTGAACTAATACTCGGGATTTTATCTGTATCTGTGTCATAAAATGATAGTCATGTCTTTGCATGTCTGCTATTTTTACTAGACTAGGTCCTATTTTCAATTCAGAAAAGGTAGCTTTTTCTTGAACATGAAGGTTGATAGTAGCATTACTCATAGTTGCCAAAAATGTGGAAACAACCCAAATGCCCATCGCTTGATAAATGGATAATTAAAATGTGGATAATCCCCAGCATGCTGTGCAATGCCTAGCATGTAAAACTTTCTCTGCTGAAGTGCACTTTGTAAAACACAATGGGCACACCAAGATGCAGGAGACATAGCCCTGGCTCCTAGTACGTTTGCAAATTCCTTGCACAATTCTCTGGAATAGAAATTTAAATCATGTTGGGAACTGCTAAACTACAGAAAAGTAAGAAGTGATCAGCTTTTTCTAAAGAAGGAAACCAAAACAGTGTATACTAAAGTGAGTGTTGATGAAAATTAATCTGCGGTCTAAAGAGTTTAGAAATGCAGAACCATATATCTGTTTGTGAACCTTATGATTTGCATTAGCATGCTTGGAGATGCTGGGAAGCATTACGGTAATGAAACATCCCCTCAGTTGGAAGCCTTCCCAAACTTACTTGATCATAGATTGAGAGACTAGAAGGGGAGAGAGAGAGAGAATCTATTATTATTCTATGAAGCTAGTCTTACACAAAAGAGTTTCATTCCCACCCCCCAAATGCCAACACAGGGTAAAGTTATTTAATCAGGGTGAAGGTGAAATGAATGACATTAATACATTCCTCACTTTCAAGTTATTTCTCCATAGATTTCTCTTTGTTTCTTTTTTAGACATGTGTTTATTTTTTCAAACCCATTCTATTTTTGTGTCATCTGAGCTGTAGCAGAAACAAAGAATATTAAAAATACCTTTTATGTATTTTAGCTCATGCCTGGATCCCTCATTTATTCAGTATGTCACCGCCTTTGTGGTAATGACACCCTGAGATGGTTCAAGAAAAAAGGGAAATAAGACAAATGATTGACCAAAGCAATAAGAAAAAAGGAGGTTATCTAGCGCTATCAGAAAGCATAAGATGACAGGCTGCTGAATTTATTACCAAGTTCACCTTAGAAAATCAGAAAAAAAATGTTTATCATTCTTTTTGTATGCATTAAAAAGGTTATCTGACCACAAACATATGGGAAATTTCTCTTTAGTTACACATATTTACACAATGTTGCCATTCTAGCCTCTGTGGTCTAAAAGAAATCTAGGAAGAAATGAGAGACACAATAAATTGTACACAACTAAGCATGCTGGATGAAATAATTCCAATGTAAAAATATGTCTTATCTCATGCGTTTAAAATATTAAAATAAGGTAAGCACTTCAAAAAAAAATAGAAGACTGACATCATCCTAACCATAACAAGAGCATCCCACATACAAACAGCTGATCCGAGGGCATTAACGATTCACCATCAGTCATTTTAGCAATTTTCCACCATGTCAGCTTATTAACTGAGCAGAACTTCTAATTAGTTGGAGATTATGGACAGAAGACAAAGCTGTGTGTTGGGTTGAATGGCCTTGCCTACAAAGCCCAAAGGCAACCATTGATGATCTGCCTCTTCCAAGAAAATGAGAACTCTGGCCCTGAGTGGTTCACAGAGAGGGGGGAAACCTAGTGCATAATTACATGGTGTTGGTGGGGGGGGGGGATGTCTCCCTGCCAGCAAGAACAATGACCTGATTTTGAAATAGAAATGGACTCCAAAAAACACTAACTTAGTTCTTTGAGATGAGAGATGTGTGATAATTAAATATAACTTGCTGATCAAAAGATGTCAATCATGATTTTGTCCACAATATAAATTAATAAACTGAAATCTGTTTATTATCAACAAAGGCATCTACATGAGTTACATGGACTCTGTGTTTTCTTTTATTTATTTATTTTGAGAGAGAGAGAGCACGCACACGCACGTGCACACACATTAGCGGGGGAGGGGCAGAAAGAGAGGGAGAGAGAATCCCAAGCAGGTGCCCCATTACTCTGTGTTTTCATTTTAAATTTTCTGCATATATTACATGCTTTATTCGTTACATTTCAGGATTCACTCAACTAATTTGGATAGCAAACAAGTTTACAACACAGTAACTTGCTAAAAATTCAGAACCATCACTTTCTTCCATGTTGCAAATTTGGCACATAGAGATGTGAAAATAGATACAGCACATAAGGCAATTATTATTATTAATTTTTCAAATTAATTAATTAATTATTAATTGAATTTCTTTAGCAAAGGAAGAAGCTGCTGTAAAATATTCCCTTTTGTGGCACCTGGGTGGCTCAGTTGGTTAACTCTTCCCCTCTTGCTCAAAATAAATAAGCATTTAAATTAAAGAAAATATTCCCTCTTTTCTTTCTTCCCTCCCTCACTGTTTCCTTACTTGCCCTTTTTACTCTTTTGTATTCTTATCATATATCTGAATCAGTATTTTGATCTCAAAGTGATCAATAAAAAATATGCATAGATAAATCAATGCCAAAATAATGCATACATACGTACTTCAAGTATTTACATAGAGGAAGTAATCAGATAATTGCAAAAAGATTTCAACAAGAAAAATCTAAATTAAAAAGGATCTCTGTCTCAAAAATAAATAAAAACATTAAAATTTTTCAAAAAAAAAGGGGAGGTGTCTGTGTGGGTCAGTCGGTTAAGTGTCCAATTTCGGCTCAGGTCATGATCTCGCGGTTCGTGGGTTAGAGCCCCGTTTCGGACTCTGTGGTGACAGCTCAGAGCCTGGAGCCTGCTTTGGATTCTGTGTCTTCCTATCTCTCTGCCCCTCCCAGGCTCATGCTCTGACTCTCTCTGTTTCAAAAATAAATAAAAACATTAAAATTTTTTTTAATTAAAATCATCCTTTTTGCATATACTGACTCTTGAATGACTTTTACATAAAGCTTTAAATGTATATTCAGTAAGCTATACGCACTGACAGAGTTCAAATAAAATTAATCAGAGATAATATGTATTTTAAATCTTAAAATGGATTTAACATTTATGAAATTTAAATCTGTCAATTATTAATGTGCAATCAGAAGTAGATTTTATTAAAGAGAGTTTAGTTTTCAGGAAACAACACATGATTAACATTTTACTTACACATTGAATTTTCACTGGTTTAGTGTTTTTTTTTTTGATAAGACGATAATATTGTAGCTTTATAATACCAAGAAATATGTGGACCCTTTGGCAAGTAAGAACTGGTTTTTTAATTAATGTATTCATTTTTGAGAGAGAGAGTGCATGCTTGTGAGCAGGGGAGGAGCAGAAAGGGAGGAGAGAGAGAGAATCCCAAGCAGGCTCCATGCTGTTAGCACAGAGCCTCACCCGGGGACTGAACCCATAAACCATGAGATGAGGACCTGAGCCAAAATAAAGAGTTGGGTGTTCAACCGACTGAGCCACCCAGGCATCCCCTAGTAAGAACTGTTTATTCATTTCATTTATTCATTACTAAGCAATTTGCCCAACTAAAATCTCATTATAATGAACTCTACACTAACTTTACATTGCTTTCCTGCCCCCAGAACTTTACCATAATGTACAAATTGACAAAAATCTGTCATATTATGGTAAGATTTTCAAATTGTAGAAAAGTCTCTATGTATTTCATCAAAGAGTAATATGTAGTTTGGAACTCAAAAGGAAGTACTTGCTTCACCAACGATGGTATGGTTAGAAAAGAAAGGGTTTTTCTCTTTCTTTAGAGACTACTGATTGCTGGAAATTCCCATTTTCTGGGGTGTCGGGAACTTCCCGTTGGCACAGTATAGCAAGATGCACCAGGGAAGACTGTACCTGGAGTGTCTGTATGTACATGTGTAGTTGTGTGTCTATGTGTATACAAGTATATGTGTCTGACAAAGCTACCTATTAGCAGTCGTGCTAGAAACTGATAATAACTTTAAACTTTTGACAAAAGGACGGAAATATAGTTGCTGCCTAAAACAAGGCAACGTTCATTAAATCTTAAGAACTTGTTCTTTCTTTTAGAGACATAGTCAAAAATATTTTTTGCCATCATGTTTTCAACACAGACAAATGAAAAAAATGAGTAAATCTCTTGTTGAAATACAAAGTTTTAAAACTACAACATGCATTAAATTTTGTGAAGAACTTTTATTGCTGTATTTTAATTATAGTTATAAAAATGAAAAAATAGATCTCAAAATTCAAGTCGCTAATGCCACATACTTTACTTCACATATGTAACAAAATCGGGTGTTTGTGACGTAGGGTGAAAACAAGGTTAAAAATACACCTAGCTTTACCTTCAGGGATATATATTTACACTGGAAAATAATAAGAGATATAACACATGTAAAATACAAAACAACAAAAAGTTGGAAAGTTGGAGGAAAGTTGGGAGACACATACCAGTTCTTTAAAAAAAAATAGCCATTTTTAAGGGATAATAATCATAGCAACTATCGATTTAGACCAAATTCTCAACTTCTCAAATGGGTGCGGAGTCACAGAGAAATTGGGTGGCTTATCAAAGATGGTATCCATTGTTAATACAATAAGGACTCAGTTTAATGTTCATTACATTACAGTTTTCTTTTCCCCCAAATATCAAAACAAACTCTTCTTTGATGGCTCAAGGAGCAAAGCCTTTGGGGAGACTAGCCCAAGGCTAGGACTAAATACACTAGAAATAACTACTATGCCTAAGAAAGGGAATAACTTGGTAGGCAAGGCTTGACAGTCATGTCCTATCTTCATATGCAGAGTGAGGTTCCCGGAGCATTGAGCAAAAGCAGACCTATCTGAAAATACGGAATGCGATTTCTATAAAACAGAATGCTTTTTAAGCCAAAAGACTGTGAGTGTGTGTTGTGGGAATGGGGATGGGGGCAAGTAAAACAGTTCGTATCTACAAAAAGCAGCTTTACCGTCATTGTCAGGATCAACTCAAACATGTGACAAGTAAAACCCAACTGATATTACCAAACAAATCCCTCTTCTACTATACACCCATGCCATGCCAACCCAGCCTATTTCTTACTTTCTTAGTGTGTGTTACTATAGCTCCAGGAATTGTAGTCTACTGGACTAAAGTCCATTGAAATGCAAGTTAACAGACCAGATTCTCGTAGAGCTTTATAATTAAAGAGCTACAGTTTCAATGGTGATATTAAGGTACTTGCTCGTATATTATAATTAACACAAATTGTTTAATATTTTGCAAGGCATATTGCTAACTGTAATGTTAAATTTGAGGAAATCAGTCTGTGGTAACCATTAATGGGATCAACAGATGAAAAACCTTTAGTATGTCTGTAATATTACCATGCACCTTATCCATCGATCACTATTTCCTGTGCTATTAAATAGTAATAATGCACTAGAAAAATGACGATATGTCTATGTGTATGACTCTACCTCTCTTAATGAATATCTGCATCAGACTGAAAATCAAAGTTTTTGTGAATTTTGAAGATCTCTTACTATTTTCTCCTTGAGTACTACCTGAGGCCTTCGAGTGCTTGTTCCTAATTCTGAGGCAAGTAGCTATTAGGTCTCACCTCCCAAATGAAAGTAAGATTGACAGAGAATTGAAAAGAAAGTCGTACAGTCACAGCATTACAGATCTGTAACTTGTTCTTGATTTGGTAGAATGCATTCCAAGAAGAAAAAAAAAAAAAAGAAATATCCTAATGTGTGAGAGCAACTTGCCAAGATATGAAAGAAAATGATATGGGGGAAAGGTGGCTCAAGCCTGTCAAGAGTTATACAGACTATAAACAGATGACGCTGTAATGACAGGATATGGAAGATATGAGCGAAGTGATTTTTAATGTAAAGAAAGGAGCAAGGATGGAGTCATCGGTTTGTTCAAATCATCACATTTCTTTGATAGCAAGTTTAATTTTCCTTTTTACCTTTTTCTTTGCAAATAAGGCAGTGGTGCCAGAATTACTTGTACTCTTCCTCAGCTCACTTCCTTAACTTCACCTATGATTTGGTGACATTTATAATTTTGTCAAAATGCAAAATAATTTGAATTATCCCCAGGACAGGGGGGGAAGAAGGAGAGAAGAGGAAGACCAAAAAAAAAAAAAAAAAAAAAGGAGAGAGAAAGAGAAGAAAAAAAGCAAAACTAAACAAATTAAAACTAAAATAATCTTGGGGGTCCTGGGTGGCTCAGTTGTTAAGCGATCGGCTCTCGATTTCAGCTCAGGTTATGATCTCACGATTCGTGAGTTTGAGCCCCACATCTCAAATTCTCTCTTTCTCTCTCTTTCCTCCCCCCTCCCCGCCCCTCCACCCCCCCCCCCAAAATAAATAAGTAAACATTTAAAAAACTGAAGTAATCTTTTTTTTTTTTTTAATTTTTTAACGTTTACTTATTTTTGAGACAGAGAGAGACAGAGCGTGAGCGGGGGAGGGTCAGAGAGAGAGGGAGACACAGAATCTTAAACAGGCTCCAGGCTCTGAGCTGTCAGCACAGAGCCCGACGCGGGGCTCAAACTCACGGACTGTGAGATCCTGACCTGAGCTGAAGTCGGATGCTTAACCGACTGAGTCACTCAGGCGCCCCTGAAGTAATCTTTTAAATTACTAAAATAATGTAACTTCTGGAGTCAGAATTAGCTGTTAAGTACGTTTTTCCCAAATGGCTGACCAAACGAAGTAAATGAATCTGGCTTCCTTTCTCTTCTTTGCCAACTTAGAATCACGACACTTTTCATATGGTGCAATAAAGACAATTTCAAACATGCTCATGCCTTGTATTGTGGCCAATGTATACATATACAGATCACTTTGGGTAGAATACAAATAGTGACATTCACTTTGGTAATTTCCATTCAGAAAACCAGAGACGAATGTAAAAATAATTGGCTCAGGTTTTGTATTTAAATGTAATAGGCTAAACAGGAAAACTCCAGCTCTTTTCATTCATTAAAAAAAAAAATGCAAAAAACAAAATTTGACATGAATGTTTTAAAAGCAATTAGCGAAGAAGTTAATATAAAAACAGTAGTCCATATTCACAAAATTGATGGTACTATCAGGGAGAGGTAAGGTATTCTGCCAAGTGATTGAAGATGTTTTCATTATTTAATGGTTGATATTACCTAAAAGCAATAGTGTACAATTCCAACAGCACCAAAAAGAAATACACAAGTAATAAAGAGATAAACAGACAATACCCAGCGGCTCCGATTCAGTGTAATAAATTTACATTTTATTGCTTTCTGTGCTTAATAAGAAGTCTGGGATTCATTTGTTTCAAAGAATTTTCAAATTTTAGCCAAAATGATTCTAAAATAATAATAAGCTCGTGAAACACAAATTAAAGTCTTAATCTCCTAGGAGAGTAATCGTAGGGTAAGATTTATACCGAGCCACCATTTTTCATCAGACTTGTGTGCCGCAACACTGATTTAATAAAACTACCATCCAGACAGAGCAGTTCGATCAACTTGAACACTGTGAGCAAAAACCTGCTGTGCTACTATTTCTGTTTTGAAGCTTGGAAATAATGCCAACATTTCACGTCCGTTTGGTGTTGCATAAATACACCGCGCCCTGAGCATCTCAACAATGGCATCATTGCAATTTGGATGTGTTCACCCATGAACGGAATTCTGTAGGGACTGTTTTATTCAAATATGAGCAGTCATATTTTATTTAAATATGAGTTTACATATTAAGTGAAAGATTTGTTTGGGAATGTGTGATTGGGGAAAAGGAGAATTAGAATACGCTTTAATCAAGCATTTCTATGTGAAAATATGAACACGTTTTGTTTCAGTCTCCATTATGTAACTTTATATTCAAAGTCTTCAACTTTTTAGTGTAATAAAATTGAGATATGGGTGGGAAAATGGGGAAAAGATTTAAATATTCCTCATGTGGAATCTCAAAAGCCCAAGATTATAAGATTTATAAATAACAGGAAAATGTGTCTTAATTACTTCTGTATCTTGACAGCATATGGTAGATAAACCATCAAAAAATATTTCATATACTAAATATACATTTGAAAAGATAAGTCACTCTTATTTAAGAAAGGAAAAATGCATTTCTTAATAGGCCATTAAAGAATATGCACTTTCAAGTATATAAATACATTTTTTTTTTTTAATTTTTTTTTTCAACGTTTATTTATTTTTGGGACAGAGAGAGACAGAGCATGAACGGGGGAGGGGCAGAGAGAGAGGGAGACACAGAAGCGGAAACAGGCTCCAGGCTCCGAGCCATCAGCCCAGAGCCTGACGCGGGGCTTGAACCCATGGACTGTGAGATCGTGACCTGGCTGAAGTTGGACGCTTAACCGACTGCGCCACCCAGGCGCCCCTATAAATACATTTTTATATGTGACTATTATTCATTCTATCCTCTTTCCATTGAACATACTCAATGGAAGCAAAATGTTTACCAGTGTGTCTAGTAAGTCCCTTGCTCGGGGTATAGAAATATAACAGGAGACACTAAAATAATCACTAACCACAAGCCAAGATCAGATAGTTATCAGGCACAAATTTCAATATGAAACTACTGATATACTTTCTTTACGTTAATTTCATGAAAATTTCTGTTTGTGAGGAAAGAGTTGGTGTTCTGTGATGTCATCTCCTTGCTCATGGCTTGGTAGAGAAAATAGGGTAATTTGGACAGTTTCAATTAAAGCTTAGAGACTTAAGGGGTGCCTGGGTGGCTCAGTTGGTTAAGCAACTGACTTCGGCTCAGGTCATGATCTCACGGTTCGTGGGTTTGAGCCCCGCGTCGGGCTCTGTGCTGACAGCTCGGAGTCTGGAGCCTGCTTCGGATTCGGTGTCTCCCTCTCGCTGCCCCTCCCCCACTCGTGCATGTGCGCTCTCTCTCTCTCTCAAAAATAGATAAAATGTAAGAAAAAATTTTTAAAAAAACTTAGAGACTTAATAATCTTTTTGACCTCTTGTATTTCTAAAAGACTTTGGGGGGAATGTCTACACATTGAGAATTCTCTGTATTACACTTACCCTCATTAGCTCTCAGAGCAGACAGGTGACTATCACCTAGATTGGTAATTAGCTTAATATTTGACATGGAAACCTATTGTATTATAATTTTCCATTGTGAATGCATGTGGAAGATGTGACTAAAGATCTATTATAAACAATTATCTGAGTCACTGAGCACCTTCAGCAGTTCTTTAGTTTTCTAAAGGTCTTTCTCTTGAAACAATGTTTTAGACGTGTGAATACAGCATTTCTTCCATTGTTCCCGAAGAATAATGACTGCATTGACTCTGTTTTTCTGTCTCTGAATAAAAGATACATGGGTTTGAAAAAATGTTATTCAATACAAAATGACATTTGGCAAATGATATTTTAAAATTATTTTTCATAATTGAAATTAAAACATTATTATATTCTTTGTTAAAGTGATAACACTTTTATTGAGACGGATGGAAACCAAGAGAAAAGGAATTCTTCTTCTCAAAGGTACCACATATATTGAACTGGAAAACAAATACTTGTGCCATTTTAAGACACAGCCTAACAATTTTACTCTTTTATATTTTATGACTCTAAGTACTTTGCCTTCTTCAACGTTACAATGAAGAAAACTTCAAACATACCTATAGTTATCAAAATAGAGAATACGGGGGGGGGGGCGGTCATGGGAATAGGGGCTTTGTGAGGTTAGGTATTCTTCATACTTTCTGACTACTCATTTTCTCCCCAGTAGATTGCAAGTAGATTGATGCTTCCATTAAACACCGAAACTTCCCTGGCACAGATCAACAACAGCATCCAAACAGAAAATTCCAATGGCTTGTTTGGGCCTCAGCTCACTGGGTCTCCATCCAGAACTGGGAACCCTTCGGTGATGCACAGCTCTTTGTTTCCTTGCAGAAGATAACTGCCTCTGCTTTCATGTCTGAGGTCCCTATAACCATACTTCTAGATTAAATAAAAGAATATCTCAGATCAAAATCTATGGCACACATATTTATTATACAGATTATTTAGCAAACGGACATACACAAAAAAATCATAAAAATTACTTCACAGATTCAAGGGAATTCCAGGAATCCGTGAACTATAGCTTGTTCAAAAGGTTCATCTAAGAAAAATTTGACAATATGCTTCGGTCAAGATTTAGTTAAAACTAACTAGCAAGCCAAATCCTTGATATTCACAGCCGGACACAGGGCAATTTTAGAGATCAATTCGTTGGTTCAACCTACAAGCCTGCATACTGCAGAACCATCTATAGTCTTATACTCTATAAAGGATTACATTTAAGATATTTTAGCCAGTCTAACATCTCTTGAAAACCATTAGGTTCACTAATGAAAACTAATTTATATTATTAATAGCACTTTATAAAGTCTATGTTTTGACTGATAAATGGTCAGGTCAACCACATGTAGCTGCTGTCTTCAGAGTGTGGGGTTCATCTTTTCACACTAAATAATGTGGAATTTGAGGCTGCAATGGGACTACTGTTCCACTATGACAGTTGTAGTTTAAGGTAACCACGGCGGAGTATCACATGTCAGTGCTTTAGTATTTTGTAGTAAATTAAAGATGCTATAACAGCCTCTCCTTTGCATTTTATACTGCTGACCATTCACCTCCCATTGGAATCCTTGACTATACCCTCTTCTGAGATTCTTTGTACTTCTTTGCTATTTATCTCCATCTTCTTAAATTACTTCTCCATTCCCAACTTTTTAAATGCTAACGACTGCTTCATTCTGCCTTTGGCCCACAGTTTTTCTCTCAATAACCTTTCCTTGGATTATCTCCTCCTCTTTCATAGTTTTCTTGGGTTGAGTCCTGAGTCTTCATCTGCTGGATACATCCCACTAAATTTCCCAAAGGCATTCGAATTCAACGTCTTTGCTAATGCAATAATCTTCTCCCAACAAAACAGATCTGACAAATGACAATGTTATGGATGAGGGAGCATAAGTGGAGCTGAGACCCCGGCAAACCTCCTCTGCGCCCTGTGGTGGGATACTTGGGACATTCCTCAGGCATTCTTGGTTGCCCCAAAGCTAAAAGAAGGAGAAAACAATGGATGAACTAATAGGATCTCAGTCATTCAGGACCTGAGACTCCATCAGTTTACAAATGTCTTAGTAAATTACAACAAAAAGGCAATCTTATTAATAGCCTAACCTCCAGAAACCTAAAGAATAGACTCAGTTTCCAGAGCCCCAACATCACCCTCCCCTCTATAGTGATGTGGGGAACAAAGGCAGGGAAACGGTTGGTAAAATTAAATTTCTTTATCACCTGCAGCCCACTGACAAGGCTGAGTAGAGCATTTCCCCAGGAACTCCCTACTCTCTTATTGTTAATGCTTTGGTAGAGAAAAAACAAAAAAAAAACAAACAATCAAGAAAACACCTTAGCTTGACAATAGCTAGTATCTTAGAAATCCTCTTTAGCATATCAAAGTCCTTTTGGGAACCGCCCTCTTCCCTTACTGCCCCATCCCAACTCCAGAGTCTATAACTACTCACTCCTCACAACCCCTAGGCAGCTCTTTCTGCCCCTGGGTCCTCTCCCTTTGCTTAATAAAAGCACCTTTTTGCACCAAAGACCTCAAGAATTCTTTCTTGGCCTTCAGCTCCAGACCCCTTCACCACTCCAAAACTGCATCATTAGGACTTCAAAGAATTTAGCCAATAACACAGCTTTTTATACATTACCAATCCAAAGTAAGCACACTTTACCCCTAGAAAAGTCAGTCTGACGACATTATTTTAGTAAAACAAACTATTTTAAAAATAAGCAATTGCTTCTGAAATAATAGCTCTCTCGGTTCTTTCGAAGATATCAGGGGAAAAATATTACTCCAATGTTTTAGACAGTTATTCCAAATCTCCTGTTTCTTGTCCCCTTCCCCCCCACACAATAAATACAATGGGGATTTGATTATAGTAACAGTGAACCCAGAGTTTCATAATTTTTGTATTTATTAAAGCCTGGGTTGCAGTTCTAATATTCTAACATTTATAAAAACATATAAAAACATCTAAAAACATACAAAACATATATATGTGTGTGTGTGTGTGTGTGTGTGTGTGTGTGTAATGTTTATTTATTTACTTTTGAGAGAGAGAGAGAGAGAGAGAGAGAGAGCATGAGTGGGGGAGGGGCAGAGAGAGAGGGAGACACAGAATCTGAAGGAGGCTCCAGGCTCTGAGCTGTCAGCACAGAGCCCCACGTGAGGCTCAAATACATGAACCACAAGATCATGACCAGAGCTGGTCAGACCATCTGAGCCACCCAGGTGCCCATAAAACATATTTTAAGAATCCAATAGAAGTATAAAGCATCCCGTGTTTCAGTGGGGAATTTTTTAAATTAGTCATAACATCAACTGACATAAATTTCTTTTTCATCTTATGATGATGTGCACGCTTACAAACCTGTCAGAAAAGCTAAAGAGGTACCATGTGTCCCAACTGTAATCAGGCATTTTGCAGCAACTCTTACACATTAATTATGCAAATTCAAGGTGGGGGTTGCTACTAAACTACCCATTATCTGACACACAAGTGCATGGAAACCCAAGATTATGGGGTGAGAGTAAGGAATCCTAGTAAGTACCATTCATGGAGAGGAAACAACATTGATTCGGTCTTGATGCGGGTCCTGGATTAGAAAATGCACACTTGAGATTACACCCTTAGGTGGGAAATAATTTGAGGATATGTTGTTCTTGTTTGAACCGCAATACACATTTTGAAAAATAGCCTTTTCTCTTCTAAGCTTGACTATCTAGTGAGCAATTGTTACAGATCAGGGCCCTCTACCAGTTAAATCAGTAGACTAACATTAGCATGACATACACATTTTTCAAGATCATTCGATAGTGATAAATTTTTAAATTCTCAAATTCTACTGTGAAATTAGTTCTAAAAAATAGAGTGAGACAAGTCTGAAGTACTGTTCAATTCTGTTATTAGTAAATATTGCATTTTGGATATTATATAGAAGTACTATTGACCACAATTATTTCAACTTCTTTTTTTCATCTTGGTTGAGTATCTTATTTTTTAAAGCTGTTTTGCTCTCTTGAGGATCTTTTTCTTAAAAAATACAGTGAATACAGGGGCGCCTGGGTGGCGCAGTTGGTTAAGCGTCCGACTTCAGCCAGGTCACGATCTCGCGGTCCGTGAGTTCGAGCCCCGCGTCAGGCTCTGGGCTGATGGCTCGGAGCCTGGAGCCTGTTTCCGATTCTGTGTCTCCCTCTCTCTCTGTCCCTCCCCCGTTCATGCTCTGTCTCTCTCTGTCCCAAAAAAAAATAAAATAAAATAAAACGTTGAAAAAAAAATTAAAAAAAAATACAGTGAATACAGCACATTAACACACTTCGACACATACCCTGCAAACCAAAATGTTTTGAACATTTCAAATTTTACAAACGAATTCTGAAGCACATATATGAAAATAATCACATCACAAGTCTGGAAGGAGATGAGTAGATTTATGAACAAGGTGGTTTCCTATTACACAGACCTTAAATATTAAATTATACCTTATTATACTTGTCAAACTATATTTGCCAATATTAATTTACATCCTAGAGTGTACAACATTTACATATTATTAATAATGGTGAATGCATTTATCTATATAGCTATATCTATTTTAAAATTAATTGATGTTAAATGTTTAGTTAAATTATTGAACTCTCAGCAATTTATTCATCCAATAAATATTAAATTACATTCTATGTATTAGGCACTGTCTTGGATGTTGGGGTAACAGGCAGTAAACAGAGAAGACAGAGTTCTTGCTCTTTTCTAAAGTATATTCTAGAGGCAGTATTCATCAGATACTGATGGCTAGGACACATAAGGCAGGGTGAGTTGAGCATCAGTAAAATGGATCTACATCATGGATTTGACAAAACTGATCATTATGAATTGGTTCCTGTGCATATTTTAACAATTAACCTTGGTGCTTTGTCTAGTGCAGTGGTTCTTAAATTTTAGTGTGCATTAAAACCACCTAGAGTTCTTACGGAAAAACAGATTTTAGTGCTCCACTCCCAGAGTTTTTTCATTCAGTAGGTTTGGGTGGGGTTGGAAATTTGCATTTCTAACAAGTTCTCATTGGGATGCTAATGTTGCCATTCTGGCATCATTACTGCTCTTGGCTATTGAAAGAAGTAACTTGTATAACACTATTTTCCATTGGGTATGATACCAGTTAAGTTTAAAATCAACAGCTGTAGGTCACCACACTCTCATGCAAACAATATTGCGATTTTTACAGTTCCAATCGTATATTTTCAATAAGGGAAGTGTATTATTCTTTTTCATGCTGCATTTTTCTCCAAATAAGAAAATTAGAATCAGATGCACACCATTCCTCTCTCCAGTTTTCTATCTGCTGGTGGCATATGTTTATCTCTGCAAAAAAGACAGATCTGGGAATGAACACTTTCTAACAAATATAGCCATAATCAACCTATCTAAGCTCTCAGTTTGGAGATGCCCATACTTAACATGTCCTTGGTTCTCTGTGCACTGATTGCTATATATAGTGGTAATGTCTAGCCAGTTGGCAAAAAAATATGATTTATAGAGAGAGAGACACTGGTTAAATTTCTGAATCATGCCTGAGCAACCTATTCTATACAAACTCAAACTTAACAGATACAATAAACAACCTCCACGTCCAAAGTCTTATGCAGAATAATAGCGTGTGGAATGATGACCACAACTTAGAAAATTCTCAGTCATGACTGCAATTAATATTCAAGCACAAGTTCTCAGTTTTTCTTCAGAAAGTGCCCTGATAACAGGCGAAACATTTTGCCAATGCGTGATCATTATTGTCAGAACTAAGCCCACTGACCCAATCAAAGGAGGGACACGGAGGCTCAGAGCACAGTGAAGCCAGGCTTTAACCAATGTTCTTGCAAGAGCAGGTGTCAGATGGACAGGCTCACTTGGGGCAGTGACAGCAGGCAATTTATCCCCTTGAGTGCAAGTCCCTCCCCTGGTTCCTCATTGGCTGAGTGCCACAGAGGTTACAGCCTTACCCAGAACCGCCTATGCCCACTTAAGGCAAAAAGGAGTCTGACTGGAGCAAATGTACATTTCCGGAGGTGACGCAGACCTTCAGTCCCTCCTGTGTTCTTTGGCACATGCTTATTGCAAACCCCGTGAAAATAAGCAGATGAAATGGAGAAGAAAGAACCAGAAGTGAAGTGTCTCAGGATTTGGGAGTCCACTGTGTGTGTGGGGCCGGCGGTGGGGTGGGGGGGGTGGGGGGGGAGGGGGGAGGGGGGGTGGGGGTGGGGAGAGGGGTTAGTACATATATCCCAGAGGTTGTAAACTTACAGTTAACTAGACAGCACAGCTTTTATTTGGTATTTCTGAAACGGAATCATCTCACTTCTCAAAATTATGTCACACAAAGAACATATAATAATGTGATCACTGACATGACCTTTCAGAATCTGGAATTTAGCTCTCTGTAGTTTTACTGAATTTTTAGAAAACACTTTCTGTGCCTAAATCTGTTGTCTCAAGAAGAATTAACCCCACATAAAAAAAACCTATTGTGTAATGTATGCAAAGCATGCATTTGCTATGTTAGAAAATGGTGAGAAATATAGTTGGCTTTCCCTCTGCTCTGAAGGGCATTTGAACCAATCAAGAGAGCCAAGTACAAAAATTGTGCATTTTATCTAGAAATCAGTCAAGAAAAATATTTAGTAATGATCCAAATAAACTCTGTGGCTGTTCTGCACTGGTAACATTAATTAGCTAGTTTAAATAATTTCTGTTTCCTTATGCTTACTGTTAGTATTAAGAGCTAACGTTTACTGGGTGCTTGGCCTCTGCCAAGCCTTTCGTGAATATAATTTGGGCAAACCAACTAAATGGTATTTGTCATTTGGTAAATTGTTTCACTTCCTAATTGAGTTTTTCTAGCAAAGGATTCCCTATTTTCTTCAAAACCCTAATGTTGAGAACCCTCTCAGTCACGTCAGAAATGTTGACAATAAGAGGCCCCTGACCGCCTCTTGATTTCAGCTCAGGTCACGATGTCAGGGTTACCAAGATCAAGCCCCGCGTCAGGCTCTGTCCTGCCAATGCTGTGAAGCCTGATTGGGATTCTCTCTCTCTCTGTCTTTCTGCCCCTCCCCTGCTCACGCATGCACACACAGCAGCATGCTCTCTCTCTAAACGAGAGAAGAAAAAGAAGAAGAAGGAAATGTTGACAGCAAATTAATAGCAGTAAGCCCTCCGATCCATTTTCACTTCCAAGGCTCTCTGAATCACCTTTACTCCCAAACCTCTGTCCCTCCTTCACTCAACTTTTGTCTTGAAGGAGAAATATTTGGCTTTGTTGCCAAGAATGTTTACTCCAGGTCTTGTTTCATCGAACTTTCTAGAATCTTCAGCCACATTTTCTCTTGACTGGCCATTTCTAATCTGTCTACGGAATGTAACAAGTTTTCTTATCCCTCCTTGAAACTACCCTCTGATTCTCTTTCACCTTCAAATTTTCATCCTATCTCATTTTTAATGTTGCTAAATGTCAGGAAAAATGAAACTACCCCAGCTGTTTCCTCTTACTCCTAACTCACTAGCTGGTCTTCATCCCCACCACCTTGATCTCTACTCTGTGTTAAGTCCAGTTCACTGCTCTCAGGATTTCCAAACCCCATGGTCCTCAGACTCCACGAAGTCCCTCAAAAACTGGTACTGTGTACAAAATAATCACTCCTATGTGATTTCTGTTAGTGGCCATTAGTGAATTAAATTAAATTTTGTGTTCTACAGAAGAAAACGTTAGTCAAATTTGTCACAGATGGGCTGTGGCCTAAGTTTATACTCAATCACCAACAATTAACAACAGCCAGTTATTTGCAAACTAAAGAATATGGGGCACCTGGGTGGCTTGGTCAGTTAAGTGTCTGATCCTTGATTTCGGCCCAGGTCACAATCTCAGGGTTTGTGAGTTCGAGCCCCACATCAGGCCCTGTGCTGACAATGCAGAGCCTGCTCGGGATTCTCTCTTTGTCTCTCTCGCTTGGCCGCTCATGCTCTCATGTGCTCTCTCTTTCAAAATAAATAAATAAACTTAAAAAAAAAAGAATATGAAATGTGCTGACTATATTCTCAGCCACATTCATTTTTGTCGGCCATGTTTACATGCTGCAAGCCTAAACATAAATTCCCTAGCTTCAGGCACGTCCAAACATCGGCCTATTAAATAATAACATCCAAGAAAACTGTGTTACCAATCAGGCTTTGCTGCTCACCATTTGAGGAGAAGAGGAGTGGGATGCTGCAGCATTAAGTTCTTAGGAATTCTGCTAAATTCCTGTGTCAGTTCAAAAACACTGAAGACTTGAAATTGGCCATGGTAAAAGCACTGGGTGTTTTGGCTTGCTGGATAAACAAAAAAGCCCGCATCTGTGACATTTGTCACTTCCCATGGTGTAAATACTTTCACCACCACAACTGATTTCAAGCAATGGAGGTCAAGTTGGCAGAGTAGGCAGTTAGGTTCTAACAAGACACCTGGAAGGCAGCAATGAAGAAGTCATGACCGGCTACTGGGAAAGGCAGAGGACTGTCCTGGCAGCAGTCCACAAGAAGCCAGATCAAACCAGACAGGCCCAAGATGCTGGGTGCCATGATAGGAAACCCCTGACCAAATTCAGAGGAAAAAGCTAGAAAGCCTGCTTCCGGCCCAAGTAATAAATATTTGGCCCCTAATTAATAAACCACAACAGAAGGTGAAAACTCAACCCCCAGGATGTACAGCTCATTCTCTCTCCCGAGTTCATCCACCCCCATATCTCAAGAGTGTACTTTTCGCTTTAATAAACTTTCCCACTTGTGTTAACTCATCTGCTGTGCTTCGTCGTCTGCTCTTGAATTGCTTCTCCTGACAAGATCAAGAACGTCTGTCGACTCCTTTGGATCTGGCTGGGCCCAGGGCCCAGAGCCTAGGGATTCCCCAGTTCACCTGGTGACAGGGTCCCTGGAAAGCTCACGGCATGGTGGAAGTGGCTGGGACTGATCTTCACGCCCCTGTCCTGAGCCAGCTGAGCATAATGTTACTAAAGTGGATCACCTACCCCTTCTGTAAGATGGGGATAAACTGAAAGACCCTCAGGATCGATGCTGACTAATTTCTACAGAGTCTGAGAAGCCTTATGAAGAATATTTTGAAAACCTGGGGTTCAGAACCACGTAACTCTTTAAGCTGCACAGAGTGGACGGTGCACTAACACACAACCAAATAACGAAAGGCATCGTGATGATTTTAGAGGCACCAACCTACTGAATTTGTGTTTCCGAGTCCAGTGGTGGTTCTTTACTGAATCGCTTTCAATACACTCACCTTGGCAGTCTGTGTTGTGTTTAGTAGAAAAGTTGTATGTGTATAAACCTTAAAAAGCTATAGCCCCTTGGACCTCATGGACCCCGTGGATAAGAGCTGAACAAAGACCTAGGCCCAATTCTCTACTGCTTTTACTGCAGATCAGTCAGCAGCAGTCTGACTATGGTTGTGCAGGTAGCAGTGATACTGGCATGAAGGGAGGTGATACGGGAGAAGGGCACAAGGGAATCACAACCAGCAAGGTTAAGACAGCAACACTGAGACCTAAACGACATGGAGGCGTTGGTGGTGAGGCTGGTTGCCGAAGCAGAAACATGGTGACAGGGACTGAACGTTATTGTCCCTCTACCAAACGATGCATTGAAAACCCCAACTCCCAGTGAGATGGTATTTGGAGACGGGACCTTTGGGAGGTAATCGGGGTTAGATGAGATCATGAGGGTGGGGGTTCTCATGATAGGATTAGTGCCCTTTTAACACAAGACACCAGACAGCTTGATCCCTCTCTCTCTCTCCCTCTCTCTCTGCACGCACAGAAGTCAGGTGAACACACAGGAAGATGGCAGAAAGACTTCAGGATGAAGCCTACCTTGCCAACACCATCTTCCCAGTCTCCATAACTGTGAGAAATAAATTTCAGTCGTTGAAGCCACCCAGTCTGTGGTGTTTGTTATGGCAGCCCAAGCTGACTCAGACACAGGGGCTCTAAATGAACGGAACATGAGGCAGTTTCTGGACCGAAGGTTGTAGAGAGTGTGCCTCAACCAGAGGGAATTTTGGTGAAAGCATCTGGGGAGTAGGCTAGGAGGTGAGAAGCAGGGGTCGCAAGTTCTACCTGGGCCGGCTTAATTAAAGCAGAGCCAACACAATACATAGGTAATAGGCCCCTGAAGTGAGTTAAGGAAAAACCTTGGCTAGTGACTCAAAAAATGGATGGAACTGGTAAATACAGTGAATGCTTCCTTAAGCCCTATAAGTTGCCAGGCAGGGTAGAGACCTTTAAAGTGGGGAGAGACTGAGACTTCCTCACTCTCCAAAGTTCTAGAGGCCTGGGGACATTCAGATGATGAGACAGAAATTCCATTACCTCCATCTCATGGCTTCTCTCCTGACTCTATCCATCCAGAAGTTCTCTTGTGTAACTCCTACAAACATTTATCCATGTTTTGCAACAGAAGAGGTAAATATCTAAAGTCGTTGCAAATCAGGCACAAGAAATATCTCACACTCTGCAAAATAACTCTCGATTTATTATTGGAACTCAAATCTTCTTTATACCTATGAGATATCCTATTTTCCCTGCTTTACATTTGTTTTTCATCCAAGACATAACATTAAAGACCAAGAGAGGATGAGTAAATATTTACAGACAAGGCATATTTTAAGAAGAGAACATATATTAAGGAAAACTTACATAGGTTTAGGTGACATTGGTATGTTTATGTGAGCTTAAATATTTGAAGTTTGCGATGAGACAGGTAACTACATCCAAAGCAGTTTGATGACTTATTAGGGAGAACTGGCCACACTAGAGGAAATGCTAGGCTAAAATTCTTCCTAGAAAAACCTGTTCTCATAATTTCCTACTAATGTGCATTTCAGCACTTCATTCTAGAGTCTATTAGACTTAAATATCATCTCTCCTCAAATCAAGACGCACATTTGAGTGGTTTTTTTTAATTAAAAACATATAAAATTTTTTTTAATTTTATTTTAGAGACTGAAAGAGAGAGTGCAGGGGAGAGGGAGAAAGGGTGAGAGAGAATCTTAAGGAGGGTCCATGCTCAGTATGGAGCCAGACACGGGGCTCGATCACATGACCCTGGCAACAGGACTTGAGCCGAAATCAAGAATCAGACACTCGGGGTGCCTGGGTGGCTCAGTGGGTTGAGCATCTGATTTCGGCTCAGGTCATGATCTCATGTTCATGAGTTCGAGCCCTGCATCAGGCTCTGTGCTGACAGCTCACTCTCTCTCTCAAGAATAAATAAACATTTAAAAAAATAAAAAAAAAATACACAAAGAAAAGAATCAGACACTCAACCTACTGAGCCACCCAGGCACCCCGGACACTGGAGTGTTTTAATCCCATCTTCTAATCGTAATTTCAAGCCTATTTCTAGTGTCTGCACTTTTAATGATAAGCACACGTCTCCAAAACTACATTGAAAAACATATACGGTAGTTAGTCAAGTTTTAATAAGTCTTATTAGTAGTTATTTGCTTCTTTTCTTCTCAACAGATATGACTTGACATGTCTTTCTGGAGAATTTCAATTTCTAAGATATTCATTTTCTCAGATGAAGAATTGTGGCAGATTTTATTTATTTCACAACGTCCGTGGCAGTAACCTCCCGCATCCCATATGCTCTTCTGCAATGTGACCTTCTTCTCTCCCGTGAAGGGGAGAAGTCTGTTTCTTCTCCTCTTTGAGTCTGGGCAGACCCTCGGACTGCTGTGACTAACAGCCTAGCATGGAATGAAGCCATCCCAGGCCTCGGCACGGCAATTCATTGGGCTGAAAACCACTTCCACTCCTGTAACTTGAGAGCCAGCTGGCGTATGAAGGTGTGACTATACCGGGAAACTAAGCTGTGAGGAGGCTAAGCCATGGGGTGAAACTCTGGAGAATAAGGCTGTATCAGGAGAGAACAAGAGACCCGGAGTCACAAAGGACCTGAATTGTAAGGGAAGAAACCAAACATCTTGGAAATAGATCCGTCGGCCTCCACCAGTCCTGTAGACATCCCACTGTTCAGGGACAAGCCACCCAGCAAAACTCTACCCAACCTTGGCAAAATTTGAATAAAATAAAATCACTGTTTCTAGCCTCTAAGTTGTGGGGTGATTTATGCCATACCAATATATAAGGAAAGCAAACATTAGTGTTTTTACTTTGTTTCTAACGATTTTATGATGAGGCTCTCTTAATTTCCAAAGGTTTGATTTGTCTGGGCATGAAATTCTTATAAACGGCTCATTGTGGGTTAGCTTTGCTAGTTGCCAAAAGGTTGTCTGTCCTAGGCTCAAAGGAGCCTGGCAGGGTAAAGAAAAGACATTGAGAAGAAGAAAAACATTTAAAAATCTGAATATTTATTCTACTGTCTTCCACACAATTTCTATTTATAATAGTATACTTTGAGTTTATTTCTAAACGTTTTTGTGGTTCAACAGATTCAATGCATACTTGGGAAAAAGATTTCTAATAGATATTGAATGCGTATTTTCCTCAAAGGCCAGAGGCAGTTTTATTTATTTATCAAATGATTTTCACCCACATTTAGACTTTTAATCTGGAGTGTATCTTAAATATTAAAGAAAGGAAACAAATGTGTTTCACAAGGAAAATGAAATGTCAAAGGCTCAAACAATATGACAGTAATTTGTGTCAGTGACTTCACTGCCAAATATTTACATAAACGTAGTTTAAATGCAAGTAAAAATCATGCATTTGGTATAAATGAAGTAGCATTTTTCAAAAGGGTAATTCTCTTTAAGAGCTTGTCTAGGGGCGCCTGGGTGGCGCAGTCGGTTAAGCGTCCGACTTCAGCCAGGTCACGATCTCGCGGTCCATGGGTTCGAGCCCCGCGTCGGGCTCTGGGCTGATGGCTCAGAGCCTGGAGCCTGTTTCCGATTCTGTGTCTCCCTCTCTCTCTGCCCCTCCCCCGTTCATGCTCTGTCTCTCTCTGTCCCAAAAATAAATAAAAAAAGTTGGAAAAAAAAATAATAAGAGCTTGTCCAAAATGTTTTATAGATGCTTTCATAAGATTTTGTTATTTCAACTCTTTTGATCCATGCTACTGAAAGACATTTCCACATTTTTATAATTCCTTTATTAACTAATATTTTATATGATAAAATTTATATTTTCTGTATTCACTACAGTTATATATTACTCTCTACAATACTATTACTATGAAACTGTTCAAAGAACAATTTACGCTCTTTCAGTGATTAAGACTTTTATTTGTCACCATTGATTTCATGAAAAATCCAACTCATGTATATAGATAAAAGCATATGACATTATAAATTAGCAAGCTTATTTTAAGACCAGAATTATATGATTAAAATACTCAAACCTCAAGTAAACAAGAAGACATTTATCATCATAAGTGGATTTAATTGCTAAGAATAGCCCTTCAAATATGTATGTTCTTATAGTCTGTCGACATTCAGAGAGGTTATTTGTCAAGAACCTCAAATTCCATCTTTTTATACTATAGATTTTAAAACCAATTCTGTAATAAATGTGAAGTGGTTTTCTATAACATATCATTGGTTTTCAAGTGATTCCTCAGTAGGAGTTTTTTTGTTTTTTTGTTTTTTCTTCTTGGTAGTAAAACGTTCCTCACAATTTTGTAATGGAGGAAACAGATGAAGATATGTCTTTTCTAGGGGACTGTGGCCGTGGATTGGCCATGATCCCGCCCACTTGATCTTTCCCTTTCCTGCCGAGATCACTCCTGAAGCACTTCTGTAGACACTTAGGATTCCAAGCACACCATTAAAAGTCATCCAAAAAAAGGCATCCACACTTGCCCACTGTCTGCAAGCAAGTTGCAGGCGCATATGCTGACCTAAGGACTAGTTGCCAAAGATTTTTAGCTTATGAACAGTGTCCAGTCCCCATCACCTCTCCTTTGACGTGGGAGAAGTAGTTCACCGAGCATTCCAGTAACATGACTAATCAGTAATGGCAACTTAGGTCACCTTCAGCTCAGTTAGTGTAAAGCCCACGCAAGACCCTTCAATCTCTTAATATTCTGTGATGAACCAATGAGATAACTTCTTTCAGAGGGTACAGTCATAACATGGTACCTTGTATCCGCTGTCTCCCATATAGACACAGGGAGCAGAACCCCTAACCAAGGAGATGTTTGCACTACATATGAGCTTTGATTCTTCACACAGAGAATGATCTTCCCTTCTAATTACATTCTCCTATTGTTTAACTCCTTTTTGGCAAAGTGACATGTAGACGGATAATGCGCCATCGACCTGGTAGAACTTTTCAAGAATGTGCCTTACCTAATCATTTTTGGAGTCATCCTATCTCCTCCTCCAGGTGCTGCACAAATTCTCTTATTTTTCAATATTTATACACTGATATATATTTCTATTTTGACTATAATCCTTAATAGAAATTGATTTTTTTAATTTAAAAAGTAAATTTAAATTTAAATTTAAAAGTGAATAGGCACTTCTCTAAAGAAGACATCCAGATGGCCAACAGGCACATGAAAAGATGCTCAACGTCGCTCCTCATCAGGGAAATACAAATCAAAACCACACTCAGATACCACCTCACGCCAGTCAGAGTGGCCAAAATGAACAAATCAGGAGACTATAGATGCTGGAGAGGATGTGGAGATGGGGCACTTGTTGATGGGGCACTTGTACCCCAATGTTTATAGCAGCACTTTCAACAATAGTCAAATTATGGAAAGAGCCTAAATGTCCATCCACTGACGAATGGATAAAGAAACTGTGGTTTATATACACAATGGAATACTACTTGGCAATGAGAAAGAATGAAATCTGGCCTTTTGTAGCAACGTGAATGGAACTGGAGTGTGATGCTAAGTGAAATAAGTCATGCAGAGAAAGGCAGATACCGTATGTTTTCACTCTTACGTGGATTCTAAGAAACTTAACAGAAGACCATGGGGGAGGGGAAGGAAAAAAAAAGTTAGAGAGGGAGGGAGCCAAACCATAAGAGACTCTTAAAAACTGAGAACAGGGGCGCCTGGGTGGCGCAGTCGGTTAAGCGTCCGACTTCAGCCAGGTCACGATCTCACGGTCTGGGAGTTCGAGCCCCACGTCAGGCTCTGGGCTGATGGCTCAGAGCCTGGAGCCTGTTTCCGATTCTGTGTCTCCCTCTCTCTCTGCCCCTCCCCCGTTCATGCTCTGTCTCTTTCTGTCCCCAAAATAAATAAACGTTGAAAAAAAAATTTTTTTTAAAAATAAAAAATAAAAAAAAAAACTGAGAACAAACTGAGGGTTGATGGGGGGGTGGGAGGGAGGGGAGGGTGGGTGATGGGTATTGAGGAGGGCACCTGTTGGGATGAGCACTGGGTGTTGTACGGAAACCAATTTGACAATAAATTTTATATTTAAAAAAAAAGTAGCTTTGAAGAATCGGGGCCCCTGGGTGGCTCAGCTGGTTAAGCCTCTAACTTTTGATTCTGGCTTAGGTCATGATCTCACAGTTAGCGAGATCAAACCCCAAGTATGTTGCAGGGCTTTGCTCTGAGAGCACGGAGTCTGCCCAGGATTCCCCTCTCTCTCTATCCCCCCTGCCTCCATGCATGCTCTCTCCCAAAATAAACACACACATTATTAAAAATAAAAAAATAAAAAGTAGCTTTGAAGAATCATTGATTAACAAAACCATTCAACAAGTATGTATTGAACAATTCCTGAAACACAGAAAGTGGTCATGAAATATCGCAAATTAATAGTAGTGCTTGTAAGGTGACTTGGGGTTTATGAATATATACATATATACAAAATACATATGTATGTATGTAAAATAACATTTGCAATCATTTCACACTAAAGGTCAAGATAAAGAACAAGTCAGAGACTTTTAATGGGAATATTTGTAAAAATTGTATTACTAGAATTTTGTGGTAGAAAAGGTGGAGGAAAAAAACAATTATAATTATATCATTTGATGTTCAAGGCAAGATATGTTTTGGTCTAAAATTTTCAGTAGAATCAGAACATGCTGGCTTGTTACTTAAACCAGAGCAGAAAAATATTCTCATTTCTACAGCATTACCAATTCTACGTTCCTAAGAAGGACACAGCTGAGGAGCCAGTAGCCAACCAGGCCTTTCTTCACTCTTCTGAAGGGTCATAGTTTGCATATAATGCCAAAAAGTACAGACGTGGAAGAGGGACCACTGGGGGCTGCCAGACATTGAGGCAAATAGACCACAGGACACATACATACTGTCACGTCTGCTCCAGAGTCCGGAACCATAGGACAGCATTAACCATGATGCCATGCCTCTCCAACTACCTGGGGAAAGGGTTAATTTTTTCTTTCTCTGTTTTTATTGCCTGTCCATTAAGAAACTTTATAAAGTACATTAAAAAAGAATCTCCTGGGGCGCCTGGGTGGCTCAGTTGGATAAGCATCTAACTCTTGACTTTGGCTCAGGTCACAATGAGTTTGAGTCCAGCATCAGGCTCTGAGCAGACAGTGTGGAGCCTACTTGGGATTTTCTCTCTCTCTCTTTCTCTCTCTCTCTCTCTCCACTTACACACACACACACACACACACACACACACACACACACAGAAATCCATTTTTTAAAATGTAATTAAACTCAACAGATCTAAAAATTCACTACATCAAATCACTGCAAAAGCTTCACGCCTAGATTCTTACTTTTGGCCCTCACTTATCTGGATTGGGAATCTGGGCAGCCCCACTGGACATCGTATGCTGAAGAGCTGATTTAGACAGTCCTACATCGAATCTCAAAAGGACGTGAAAAGGATACATAGGATGCCCAGTTGATCCTCATTATTCATGGATTCTGCATTTGTGAATTCATCTACTCATTACGACCTTCTTTAAACCCTGAGATAAATTTCAGTCACCCGGTGTGTACACTTCCAGCTGAGGCCCTGCAAGCAATGCACCACCTTCAGGTTTCTGCTCTCTTGCTTTCGGTCTATTTATTAGCCGCATTTGCCACATTGTTGTGCTTTTTGTTGGTAGTGTCACTGGTTAAAATGGCCCCAAGCATAGTGTCGAAGTGCTGTCTAGTGCTCTTAAGTACAAGAAGGCTGTGATGTGCCTTAGGAAGATAAGATCTGTGGTGGGTAAGCTTAGCTCAGTCACGAGGTACAGGGATGTTGGTCCTGAGTTCAACGTTAATGAATTGACAAGATATATTGCAAACAGTGTCTTTAAGCAGAAATACACTTCAAACACGTTTATGTATTGATTGGTTGAAAAAAATGGGAGTTGAGGCAGGCCGGACCCAACTTTGTGTTTCTAAGACCGCAGTTCAGCATTAGCTAATACAATGTTCGTGGTGACCTCAGAATGTAACTACCACAAATAATGAGAATCAACTACATATACCATTTTTCCCTCACAGGAGTGTGATAAAATCATTCCCCCCGCCCCCCCCACCTCAAGTAATCCTAGAAACTGTTTGAATGTGTATTTTAGAAAGCAACATGCAGAAAAATGAACCTGGACCACTTTCTTACACCACACACAAAAATAAACTCAAAATGGATGAAAGACCTAAATGTAAGACAGGAAGCCATCAAAATACTCGAGGAGAAAGCAGGCAAAAACCTCTTTGATCTTGGTCACAGCAACTTCTTACTTAACATGTCTCTGGAGACAAGGGAAACAAAAGCAAAAATGAACCATTGGGACCTCATCAAAACAAAAACCTTCTGCACAGCAAAGGAAACAATCAGCAAAACTAAAAGGCAACCGATGGAATAGGAGAAGATACTTGAAAATGACATACCAGATAGGGGGTTAGTATCCAAAATCTATAAAGAACTTATCAAATTCAGCACCCAAAACACAAATAATCCAGTGAAGAAACGGGCAAAAGACATGAACAGACACTTCTCCAAAGAAGACATCCAGATGGCCAACAGACACATGAAAAAGTGCTCAGCATCACTCATCATCAGGAAAACACAAATCAAAACCACAATGAGATACCACCTTACAGCTGTCAGAATGGCTAACCTTAACACCTCAGGCAATGACACATGTTGGGAAGGATGCGGAGAAAGAGGATCTCTTTTGCACTGCTGGTGGGAATGCAAACTGGTGCAGCCACTCTGGAAAACAGTATGGAGGTTCCTCAAAAAATTAAAACTAGAACTACCCTACAACCCAGCAAGCGCACTACTAGGTATTTACCCAAGGGATACAGGTGTGCTGTTTTGAAGGGGCACATGCACACCAACGTTTATAGCAGTGCTATCAATAATAGCAAAAGTATGGAAAGAGCCCAAGTGCCCATCGATGGATGAATGGATAAAAAGATGTGGTATATATATATATATATACACACACACACACACACGCACACACACACACACACACACACACACACACACACACAATGGAGTATTACTCAGCAATAAAAAAAGAATGAAATCTTGCCATTTGCAACTATGTGGATGGAGGAGCTGGAAGGTATTATGCTAAGCGAACTTAGAGAAAGACAAATATCATATGACTTCACTCATATGATGAATTTAAGATACTAAACAGATGCACACAAGGGAAGGGAAGCAAAAAGAATATAAAAACAAGGAGGGGGGACAAAATATAAGAGGCTCTAAAATATAGACATCAAACAGAGGGTTCCTGGAGGGGTTGTGGGAGGGGGATGGGCTAAATGGGTAAGGGGCATTAAGGGATATACTCCTGAAATCATTGTTGCACTATATGCTACCTAACTTGGATGTAAATTAAACAACAAATAAATTTAGAAAATAAATAAACATCAAAATTAAAATAAAAATGTATTTTAAAAATACACTTAAAATTTTTTTAATGTTTATTTTTGAAAGAGAGAGAGAGCGAGAGAGAGAGAGAGAGAGAGAAAGGGAGCGAGAGCGAGAGAGCACTCAAGTGGGAGGGGGCAGAGAAAGAGGGAGACACAGAACCTGAAGCAGGCTCCAGACTCCCAAGCTGTCAGCACAGGGCCCGACACAGGGCTCGAACCCATGAACCATGAGATCACGACATAAGCTGAAGTGGGACGCTTAACTGAATAAACCACCCAGGCACCCCTTAAAAATACACTTCTTATGTGTTTAGTTTTTAATGGGTCAGGAAGAAACAAAAATATTTAAAATTATATTATCCAATGATGGACAAAGGCTAAAATCTTTCTACATCTGCCTGTATTAATTCTTCGATTCATAGAACAAAAACAAAATACAGAAACCAAAAATGTCTGGAAGTATTTTAGGGCTGTACTGTAAAAGAAAGATAGCTTCTAAATTTAGGTTTTGTTCCCGTCACCAAAAATAAATCAACCGAGTATCTCTATGCATACTTATGAAGCTGCGACATTTATTTGGACTCCTTCTATAAAATAAATATTTCAGTTGCTTAGAGCAGCGACTGATTCTTTGTTTAAAAAAGCATACACATATGACATAGAAATCAGATCATCAATATTTTAGCCAGTCCTGGTTTTAGGGGCCTATTGGACATTTACTCACCTTTTGAGGTAAGCTTCAGGTCTTAGGGTTTATAAGTTAAGCAAACAGCAATTCTATATATATTAAGGTCACAGGATGTCAACAAAGAGCCGAAACCAACAGGTTTCTCATATTGTAGATGAAGAAAACGTTACGATTAATTCTTATGTAGTTAAATATGCTTATTTGAAAAATAAAAAATGGTTAAATACTTAAATTAATCAAATAAATAAGCCCAATTTGGCATGCAGATTATTGGACAGAAAAGTTATTTTCATCATTATAGGAAAGTAATCAACTTTGAAAAGGAGGTTCTACAAGAACAAATACAACACAAAGGCTGGTACCTTTTTAACATCTTTGTTTCCTAAGTTTTGTTTAGTGAAGTATGAGTGAAGCCTACTTCTTGCTAAGGCACTATTTTCACTAAGCAAGTTTATCCTGGGGCGCCTGGGTGGCTCAGTCTATTGAGCGTCAGACTTCGGCTCAAGTCACTATCTCATGGTTCTATAGGTTCGAGCCCCGCATCAGGCTGTGTGCGGACAGCTCAGAGCCTGGACCCTGCCTCAGATTCTGTGTCCCTCCCTCTCTGCCCCTCCCCGCTTGCACTCTCTCTCTCTCTCAAAAATAAACACTAAAAACAATTTCAAAAATAAAGCAAGTCTATCCTGCATAATTTGGGATTGGGATCTGGAGGTAAGAGTTTCCTGAGGTTTGAATGTCACCTGTAGTTACTGAGGAGAAAGGGCCTGCAGGGACTTTCGTGGTACAAAGGTTCTGAAGACAAGAGCACCCAACAGAAGCAAAGATCAGAAGAAATCAGCGGGAAAGTGACTGCTCCATGGTCTGCTAAAATTCTATGGAAGGTTAGAAGCCCTTTCCACCCCAGAATACTGTGGTCACTCTGGAGATTCCATTTTGTAAACAGGGTTCTCCTAAGATAGAGGGCGCCTCAGGACTACTTGATTGTAATGCATCATTAGAGGACAGCAGTTAGTAAATACATGTTAAAAGGTCCTTTTACGTTATTCATGTTTCTTTATTTTAAGTTTATTTATTTTGGGGGGGGGGTTGGACGGGTTGAGAGAGAGAGAGAGAGAGAAAGAGAGAGAGAGAAAGAGAGAGAGAGAGAGAGAGAGAATCGCAAGCAGGTTCTGTGCCATCAGCACAGAGCCTGATGTGGGGTTCAGTCTCACCAACTATAAGATAAGAAACCAAGCCAAAATCAAGAGTTGGATGCTTAACCAACTGAGCCACCCAAGTGCCCCTCAATTATTCATATTTCTTTTTTTTTTATGTTCATTTATTTAGAGAGAGAGAGAGCACATGCACAGAAGCTAGGGAGGGGCAAAGGGAGAGTGACAGAGACAGAGAGAGAATCCCAAACACGCTGCATGCTGTTAGCACAGAGCCGACCGGAGGCTCAAACTCACAAACTGTGAGATCATGACCTGAGCCAAAACCAAGAGTTGGATGCTCAACCAACTGAGCCTTCATATTTCTTATGCAATTCCTTGATTTCATCCTTTTTCATAATGTTCCCTATCTTTCAGCATGAATTTTAAAAGTGAAAGAGCCTAGATAGCAAAGAGATGCATAATGCTAAGCAAACCAAAACTTTTCAAATGGATTCTTTTCATACCACTTTGAGTATTAATCTGTTCTGTCATTTTCATGCCATGTCACCTGGGCATCCCTCTTCAGCAGCGGGAGTGCTTTTCACTTTGGCCCAGGAACAGAATCCTCCTTCCCTTCATGTCATGACATACATGATATGTACAATGATATACATAAATGTACATACACATGTATGTGATGAATGTACTGAATGTTCTCAGTTCCATAAGTGAATTTAATTTTTCTCCAATATCTCCCCCTAAACGTAATATATTAAAATTTTTGAATCCCATTCCACTTACGACACTTGGGTGGACCACCAAATTTCAGATAATTTTTAGCTGTGAAAAGTCAATCAAGCACAGTCGAAAATCTTCATCTCACGTTTGATGGCCACACCATCTCCCCTCTCTACTCTCCAGCGGGAGCCTCCAGGGAGGCGAAGGAGGAGTTGGCCACTTCCTTTCTTGTCTTTCAAACCTGGTAGGTGGAGGTGTGTTCCAGTGTGGGCTGGGCCCTCCCAGTTGTCTCCCGGGGCCTCATCCCTCTGGTGCTGAACATCAGGAGGGAATGCTGGAGAAGAGGGACGAATGTCTCTTCCCTCCACTTTGCACTCGGACGCACAGAAGTTGTGCTTCTCTGGCTGAGGTCGACTGGCCATCCAACTGTCTTGGGCCCAAGAGTGTGCCCTTCAGTGGATCCTGCAGCCTTCCCCATGCACAGTTCCCTACCTGAGACAGCCTCTCCCCAACTCAACTGCTTGAAAACAACACGCCTGCCATAACCTGTATCACATCCCTAGATTATTATCGTCCCTTCGTCCATAATCCTGTGCCTATTTTAAAATCCTCACGCTGTGCCATAACCTCAGTTATAGCAAAGTCATATCTCCTTCTCCACATGTGTTCTGTGTGAAAGACATTTCTTAACCACAACAAGATGCTCTCAAACAGAACAATACAAAGGTACTGTCCAGTACAACAACAACGTGTTTGAGGACAAGAATCCAAAAAAAGAGCATTTGCTTACCTATGAAGTTGTTTATTGAGCTCTTCGGTTACCTTGATGCCATTTGCCTGTTTATAAGCACCAATATTTCACATCCCAGATTTTAAAGCCTCTGAAGTTAAAGATCATATCTGTTTACCTTGATACGTGTACCTCGTATCACGCATTTGTAAATAAAACTGATAGGTATATCTTAACTAACTCAAACAGATTAGATACATTACTAGCTTGAGTTTGTTGAGATAAACTCAGAGAATTATATTAATTATAAGAGGCTGCAGAAATATTTTAGATAAGCTACCTCATTTCCATAAAATAATTTAGTCAAGAATGTATAATTAACAAAGAAAGATGTGTTAGATTCTTGTCACTATTGTAGTCTATTAATATTCATATATTTGACACTCATTTTTACCATCTCAAAAGTTAGATAAAATGAGAAAAAAAAGAAACAGTTTCCCATGAGTATTACTAGCTTTAACCTTATAAATGTCACATCAATAAGCATATTTTAAATTATAGTACCGTCCATAAGCTATTATTTAAAAACTGAACTGTATAATTTATTTTCAAATTAGTTAAAATTATTTTGAGGTAAATTATCACTACTATTTAAAATATATTTTCCCATTCCAGGTGTTGCATATTTGACTAACAGCAACACATTCAGCTATCTTAATATGTAAGCAAATAGACTGTAACATCTCATTAGTTTAGATGCTGAAGAATTAAATAAGTTTGGAGTGTGCCAATTTATTAATACTCTTGAAACTGACCCGTTCCCTCTTGATTTATGTCTAAGTTTATTAGTGGTTTTGATAATTAAATTAAAATCGGGTCACTACCACATACTCACAGGAGACTGAACAGATGCAAAAGAAATGTTTAATCACGTTAGTGTCCTCCACCATTCACAATACTTTATGGATTATCAGCATTTCCTTATATTATATTTATATCTCTACTTAAAAGAGTGTTAAATAAATTATAATTCCATTCTAACTGAGACCATATGTGACAAGGGCATTTCCTTTTTATGTAAAAATGTGCCAAAGTTAATGAATAAATTACTTGGAGGAGAATGTTTTAAATTACATACATTAACTTGTATTAATAGACCACTTTTATTCCAAAGACCTCACAATTAAATCTCCAAAAATTTATTACCATGGCCATATTACAGAAAACATATCCATAGCAAAATAAAAGTGGAGGAAAAAAATGTAGTCCTATAATCCCATAGCCTTTCAAAATTTGCTTCTATATTTACTGCCATCTATCAATTGGCTCAACATCCCTTACATGTTGAGGGTAAGGTAGGGGATTCACAGTCCATACCTACTCCGACTCATCGTATTAATGTACTATCTGTTGTTACCTTGTATTATCTACCTATGTTATCCAATCCTCTCTGGGTTATTCCAGAACTCTCTGTTGAATTTCATTCTCACATTTTTAGCTTTTAAGTGGAACCCTTCTGGACCAAAGGAAGCTAAAATTTAAAATTTTAGATCTGGGTGAAACTTAGGGACCATTAAGCCCACAGTGTTTTAAGACATTACCTCCAGGGTCTTTACTCACCTGTGAAGCTGACTGGCACTAGAAATTTCCAAAAAGTTGAAAGTTCCTCTTACTTTATTTTCAAACTTGCAATTTACATTTCAAACAGCACTGTCACTGTAGGGTTATCATGAACTCTACGAAACACACAGCAATACACAGAGATGTCACTCCCCCATGCTACAACTAGCCCACTTATGAAGCCTGCTGTGCAAATAAGTTCAGGGATGGGGTGTTTAATGGAATTTGCATAATCAAACCCAACTAATAAATCCAAATAATCTCTTATCGTGTTGATAAAAATGGGAATTATGATACATGTTCCACTGGCCCCTCCGGATTCTCTCACACTCAGTGTTCTCTGCTGTGTCCCAGAGGCTGATCTGTAAGGACCTACATCCAGTTCCAGCTGGATTCTGACAAAGGAAAGTTCCAGTGAGCTATGGGAGGGTTAAGAAGTGGATTGCATTGCTTGGTCCCTCACTTCCTCTCCCTGGCCTCTGCGGTCACCGCTACTCCTCTCTCCAGGCCAACACCACTGGGTTGGCCAATCCCTCTGTCAACTTCAGCCCCAGTGCTGGTCACCATTGCTCCTCTTGTCCTTCACACCTAGGGCTGGCAGAGGCTGACTCTTGCTTTCTCCTGTCTTTTGCTGGTTTCCCTGAACCCATCCATTACCTGCCTTGTCTGCAGTAAGATTTCTCTATCACTCCTTTTGAGAGAGCTGTTTCCTCCTGAAACCCTCACTGACAAAGTAACAGTTATGTGTGTCTTCCAAGAATCTCTCAGATTGCTGGCCCACTCTTGAGAAAATACAAACAAAAATCATGAGTTCTCAGGTGTTTATATTCATTATGAGACAAAGAGTTTAGGAATACCTAGAAAATTTCTTGCTCATATATATAGCCTATATATGAAAAACTCATATATGTGCTAAAGAAAAATAATTCAAAAGATGGTAACTCTCTTTTACAATCGACAAATGGATCAACTCAGTAATAATAAAGTCTCAAACAACTGTCTGTGGAGAACTGCATTTAAAAACACTAGGTAATTACAATAAGTGGCTCATATTGTTTAGTAGGATGAGAAGATCCTCATGTATAAGAGAGAATGGAGAAAAATCCAGTTTTTCAATCGAAAAGCAAGACAGGGATAGCTGTTACATATTTATGAGAAGAGGTGATAAGTTTAAAGGAAAACAGTGAATCTTCAAGCAGATAGATAACTCAGCACAATGCCGGTAACAATCAAGCTTCCTCATTTTCAGGAACACAATTTCAGGTAAAGCCAGGACAACCGAGGTGAGGGCTCCTTAGAGGAGTGTTGAAGGCAATGTTCAACAGGACGCAAAATGCAGAATTTCTCTCTTCAAAATATAAAACTATGTGCCAATTCTGTGATAAATGTTTCCTTCCCCCCCCCCCTCTAGTTTTGTACTTCTAATTTCAAAGTGCTTTATCTTTTACCATCGCATTACGGGCAAATCACGAAACACTAAGGAGGTATTTGTAATCAATATAAGGGCATTTCCACAGGGCTTGACCTTAATGCTTAGTTTTACTTTATGCCTTATAAACTACTCACTCCTGATACGATCAATACTTTTGTTTTTCTGTCTTTCCCAGTGAAAATAAGATTCCAATATTATCTTCTACTTAGCTAGTTTCTTTCTTTTTTATAAAACGGTTGCATATGTTATACGAATGATTCTCCTGTTGTGCCAAAGTAGATTAAACCATTAAGGTACAGCATCGCTATTAACCACATTATTTATTCACTGGTGATGTGCTGAACTTTTCCTTAATATGTAAAGATCGATACAAATGTTCCCACCTGGAGCTCCAAAGTGAACTATCTACCTAGTTCAGGTTTATATGGGAACTTTTACAATACTTAAATTTTACCTAGGATGCACATTTAAAAAAATGTATCTGGAATGGATACATTGGTGTTTAATAAAGGATTACATTCTGTCACACCATTTGATTTGGTTCAAGTTTTTACTTCGAGATTATTTACTTTTGCAATCGACAAGAGCTCCAAGACCATACTGGTTTTTGTTTTTGACAAAAATTACCCTTAGATCTGAAAAGGCCGATTGTAAAATACTGCATTGAGAAACCTTTGGAACTACTTTAGTTACGCTATGACCAAAGACTTTCTTGCCAAAGGGGCATAGACAGTTCCCCAGGAATTTGTATACACGTTGGTTCCAAAATGAAAAATGTCACTGAACATTTTCAACACATTTTCTAATGAACAGGCCCTTGGAATGTATTCAATCCTATAGAAGAGTCACATTCCAATTCTTGTAGGTAAAACTTTATTTTTAAGATCTAAGCCTATATTTTCTGATGAGTCTAAATAAAATGAACATTTTTTGTTCATATCAGAATAGAGCAGCCTGAATTTGCCTTGTATCCCAAAATTCAGCATCAGGGTTGTTCACTCTTCCAGATGACTGTCTGTTCCTCCAATATTCAGGGGACCGTGCTGCTTTTAAAATTATGCATGCACAAATGTTTCAAAAAAAGAAAGGAGAGAGAAGGCACATGTACACACACGAGAGAGAAAGAAAGAGGGAGAGAGGGAGACAGAGAAAGAGAAGGAAGAACATCTTCCCCCACCCACACTCACATCATAAAGGCTGTATTATGGAGGATTTTAAAAATAATTTTGCAATATGCTCTCAATTCCTGAAAATCCTATTGTAATGAAGCCTTCTCCATGGTTTTCATCCCTTCAACAGGAAGAATAATACTACCTGAAATAAAGGGGTCATTGAGTCTGAAAGCTGGCTTTTCTTGAATCTCTACTGAGTCTTAAAAGCCTGGGTATGTTGGAAAAGAAAAAATAGTCCTCATTTTTAGAAGCCCATTTCACACTCAGGACCAAAGCATGAAGCCAATGTCAGAGAACACGGAGGCCACAATGGAAGGGCTATATTACTACTGACAGGAAGGTGCCCTGTGCGTTGGGAGGAAGACAGAGAAAGCAGAGAGAGAAAACTAAGGGCAGATTCCAGAAGTCCGCAACCTTGTTTCCCTGATCCTCCATTAGGTTTGTACTTTGGAGGGGGAGGTGTAGAAAAATTCAGAAGGGGTGAGCAGGCGCTAAGAGCAAGGGGACAGGCACGACTCCGGATCCGTTTGTAACTGTAGGAGGAGGTGCCCCTCCCAAGCCCGCACAGCAAGCTGGGTGGCCAAGCAACTGAAGATAGTTCCAGTAACTGCTGAGATGCAGAGCGGGCCCGGAACGGTAGTCCAAGGCTTCTTCCCTCAGCAAGCTGGCGAGGGGAAAGGAGCCCCAAATCCCCGTATGTCACCCAGCAAGGACACAGGAGGGTCTGCCACAAAGCCACTTCGGTGAGGGCTGAGTTGACCCCAGAGCAGAGACTCACAGCGGCGGGTGGAGGCCAGAGGCCCGATGCCAAACAGGGTGATACGGACGGGTCCTCAGTGGTGGCCAGGACCTAGGTGAGCCCGTGTTCGCAGCGACCAGGATGTGGCCATGACAGGAACCACTCTATCTGCAGGGACTGTGGCAGGGAACATCATTTCTTTACCGTGATGATGTAGAGTAATTCGGAACATGTTAACACCTTTTTGTGATGTGGCTTTTTAACTTTTAACTAAAAATAGTTTTTTTGTATACGAGGTTATAATGAGGGTTGCCAGATTTAGTAAATAAAAATACGAACACTGCATGGGGGAATTACTCATACCGAGAAAGTATTCACACTGTGTATCTGACATTCAAATTGAACCGTGTAGCCCGTATTCCCTCAGACAAGCCTAGTTGTAATTAAGTGGCAGGTTTGAACTTTTTCTCAAACTTAGGAAGCACGATTTTATTAGTGACATAAAATAAGGAATATGAATTTTTCCCTACCCAAGTCTTTACTTGTTAAATTTTTATTCTTCTACGTGAGGTAAACATAAAATGTGCTTTTCCCTCTGATTTAAATGTTACATTGCTATGAAATAAAAGAAGTAAATGCCAGCACACTTCTCTTTGAACGGGTTTCAAATACTATGTGATTCTCCCACACAGGTAAGAACAGGCTGAAAACAACACGATGTGAATAACCCGTGCGTAAACTCTTTGTTTCTTATGAAGAAGAAATTCTTGAATTGGAGAATGTATGTGTCTCTAGGACAGACTCTGTGGATAAATGGGGGGGAAAAGTTTCTTTGAAGGAACATAGTGGGATCAGATGCACGTGGATTTTTTCCCCCAAATATTTCTTTTGATGAAGAACTGCAGGAGAAGACAAAGAAAAAGTTATATCTCAAAATAAATGGAGAAGCTTAAAAAAAAAAGAAGTTTCTAGAAACAACTGGAAAATCTTTCTCCTCCTGGGTAAATGTGAGTACTGGAGATGAGCAGACAGAACAGGTACCGACAACGAGCAAAAGCAAATTTCAAAGTAACGTGGTCCAGGGGCACCCAGCCTGCTTCTCCGTAGAAACCTTACACCCTCGGGCAGGAATGTCATCCACCACCTTTTCTTCTAAGGACTCTAAGTCTCTGGGAATATTCTCAGTATGGGGAGACTCGGGAGAGTTCAGCACACATGGAGTGAGGGAGCAGCATCCTGTGGGCGTGTGGCTTCCCCGGGCTGAGTGTCCCCCTCAGAATCTGACCTTTGATAACTACATAGGCTCTACCTGCGTCTGCTATGTCCCCTTGGCCTCAGGTGAAGGTTGGTTTTCTGATGGTTTTCTGGCTTTTCCCAAAAGGAATTGGAGGAGCATTTCTTAGATGTGGTTCTGCCTCAGGTTCCTTACATGAAAAATGGGGACATTTATGCTGTCTAATAGGATTCTTTGGGAAAATGATATGATCCATGTAAAACACCAATCACAGTCCCTGCTCAACAAATAAATGTAAACTAATAACCTTATTACTATTTATTATTTCATAATCAACACTGTAAGGTAAGGATCATGATGAATTGGAGGCAACACGGGGATAAGAAACCAGGTTGCATGAAACTGGCCGTGAAAAATGGGGTACAACCATTCATCAGAAAGAACATAGGCAAATGGAAAGTTTCTCTATACTCCCTGCTTAGCGAAGAACTAGTCTCTATTTGAGATACCAGAAGCAAAAGATCACTCATTCGTACAATATTTATTGACAAGAATTTTCTTTCAGATATGATAATGTTGCAAAAGCATCTTCAATGGTCTCTTCTAATTTTTTCTCTCTCCTGTTCCTCAATCCACCACCCACCTTTAACCTAACAGCCAGAGTGATATTTAATAAATATAGATTAGTAAGAACAAATTCCTGCTTAAAAACTGTCCAATGTCTGGGGCGCCTGGGTGGCTCGGTCGGTTGAGCGTACGATTTCGGCTCAGGTCATGATCTCATGGTTCATGAGTTTGAGCTCGCGTCTGTCTTTGTGCTGACAGCTCAGATCCTGGAGCCTGCTTTGGATTCTGTGTCTCCCTCTCTCTGTGCCCCTCCCCTGCTCACGCCCTGTCTCTCTCTGTCTCTCTCTTTCTCAAAATAAATAAACATTAAAAAAGAAAAAAGAAGACAAGGAGTGCCTGAGTTGCTCAGTCAGCTAAGCATCCACCTCTTGATTTCGGGTCAGGTCATGATTTCACAGTTGGTGAGTTTGAGTCCTGCATCCGGGCTGAAAGCACAGAGCCTGCTTGGGATTCTCTCTCTCTGCATCTCCACACTCATGCTGTCTTTCTCCCTCGCTCAAAATAAATAAATAAACTTTTAAAAAATAAAAAGAAAAGAATCCTTAGGTAGCATTTGTCTTCACCTATTTCTTTATTTGGTAAGTATTTATTTGGGGTCTCCACCCTCTTCGATGAAACCTCCATAAGACGAGAACTCAAATGCTCCACCCCAGCACCTAAGTCAAAATCAACAACTAGTAGTTCAGTGAATGAAAAAGGACTTAAACTTTGTCTTCCACTCCTTTACTAACATCTTATCTATGCAAGTTTCTGGACTCATTCATACATTATATGAATTTATATGTATTTTTAAAAAAATAACCCCCAAACTGGATTACCATGTCTACTAGTTTTTTTATCCTCACCCTCCTTCAAAGTAGACACACAAATTAAAAGGATTTTACTTTAAAACAGCGTATTACTTAAACTAAGGGTAATGACAAAAATGCTTTGTAACTTAAACTTATATAAAACTAAGAATAAAATAAGCAAGCTACTAAAGCAAATGAAGTAAAATCTACTTGGTTTATGAAATTTCCAGCACTCAGCAGATACCGGAGATTTATGCATCCATATTTTGAGCTCTGACTCATTGGGGTCGTGTCCCACAATTTCTGGGTGCTGCCCACACTGCTTTTCTCGTTTCAGTGGAAGTCAGTAGAAACAATACCCAACTCCTTGAGTCCTTACACAAACCCATGTTTCCCTCAGTGGCCTCATCACTACCCTCAGACATATCAGACATAAAAGATGTTGTCTTCAAAGACAACTGCTCAGCCACCTTGCTTTGTCCCAAATCCCTGTATAGTTATACAATCCCAAGGTGGCTGGCTCTGAAGGATGTCACAGGTTCTGCCTTGGCTTTTGTTTCAAAACACAAAGTCCCCATGTTCGCCCAGACTGCGTCTGTCTGACTGCATTCCTGCTAGCATCCGTTCTCCACCTTTCCAGTCCACCATTCATGAACTATTCCAGAAAGTGCTTCAGCCCATCTTGTAAGCGGCGGCAATTTAATCTTTCAACCGATGGCTGTTTCGTACCATTATCTAAGTCTGAAACCTAAAAGGGCCCCCAATCATATTGTATATCAGATGAAACACGAGACATTTAATGTCTTTCAGCTTCTACTTCTCCATCCAGCTTGATCTCTGCTTCTCAGATCACAGAAAGCGGAGGACAGACAAAGTGACAGAAATAGGAGGGTGTTTTGTGTTTCTTTATGAGACTGCCAGGTGTGGCACCAGAGGAGACTGAGGAGAGGCTGAGGAGGATCAATATACTCCTAGGACCTGGAGGCAGCAGGCATGGCACGCGTATGTCACATGGGAAAGGAGGCAGAGGAAGCATCGGGCCAGAGCCTTCACTGTGGCTTCTGCAGGAAAGGCCAGGCCAGGCAGGGTGCACAGTTTAGGACTGGCTTATGTGAATAATTTTTCTGGGCTCTGGGCTGTGGGCTCTAGGGGTGGTCGCTATTTGCCCGGCCCCTGGCCCTGAGATAAATGAAGCATAGAAATTTTGCCTCCTGGGGTGCACAGGTCAGATGGAGGAGGTAAGGCATCCCCCAGGCTAGTCCTTTGCTATCTCTGGCAAGTGATTAGCCAGGTAGGTGTAGTCTATCCAAGCCAGGAAGGTTTTTTACCTGTCAAAACAATGCAATATACAGAAAAAAATACATATACACACACATGTATATATATAGACAATTATATTGATATATAAAATAATATATACTATACATAGTATATACATATATACACAAAATAATTATATCTACATAGCATATACAGTGTGTGTGTGTGTATATGCACACACACACACACACACATATACAATTTCTACTGCATTCTACTATATACAAACTGCACACACACACACACATACACACACACACACACACACTGCCTATGACCTTTCATAGGACCTGGTGCATACTAGGCGATGAAATTAATTGCATGTGTTATCAATGTGTTGAGTTGAACCAGATTTCACGTTCTAAGTGGAACAGAATTTAACGGGAGAATATGCTCAATGACAGGTCTCTATTTGTTAAGTAAGTATTCATAATTTGCCTCCTGAAATACAGACACCTCCTTCACTGTATACAAGGACAGTAATTCCATTGTAATGAGAAACATCAAATTATCAAATTGCCACCTTTATATAATGGCAACTGTGTATATGATACAAGCCAAGGAATGATACATGAATCAGGATAATCACCTAAGGAGGATAAATTATGAATTAATAATGAGACACAGTAAGAAACAAGGGGGATTTTCATTTCATCTGAAAATGTAATAAAACAACTGCAAAATTACATCACTGCCTATTGCATGGCATAATGCTTTTCAGGACTGCAAGCTCTTATTCACAATACAATTAGGAAACTATCAAAATTCTCTTTAAATCCTTCTGGTAACGATTGTTACTATGTCACCCATCACTTCTGACACAGACACCACAACAAAAATAGTAGCTGCAAATACCAATACTAACAGTTAATGTGTAACTCATATAGAATAATTAATACATATGATACAGAAAACTGCACATTTACATGGACTTTTGGGGTATTTCTGGTATAGTAAGTGTTTGATTATCTGGTGGCACACGAAGAATTTTTTTCTGTAAAAAGCACCAATTTTGGGGCGCCTGGGTGGCGCAGTCGGTTAAGCGTCCGACTTCAGCCAGGTCACAATCTCGCGGTCCGGGAGTTCGAGCCCCGCGTCAGGCTCTGGGCTGATGGCTCAGAGCCTGGAGCCTGTTTCCGATTCTGTGTCTCCCTGTCTCTCTGCCCCTCCCCCGTTCATGCTCTGTCTCTCTCTGTCCCAAAAATAAATAAACGTTGAAAAAAATTTTTTTTTAAAAAAGCACCAATTTTGTCATAATGTGAGATATAAGAAAATAGCTGATGTGATAATATCTAGCTTTACAGGAAACACATGCAAAAGTATTAATCTATACACTTTTATGAGTCAAATACAAATTTGTTGGATATAGGCTAAGAAAGGCAACTCTGGATTTCCTTAAAAAACAATGAAATGGTGTTTTAATGTATTTTACATCTTAAAGAACGGGACACTTCATATTCCTGATTCAAAACAAATTTTTACTTAGCTTATATTAGCATTTTTTTACTCATGTTAAAGTAAACACTTGCTTTTTTGTTTTCATTACGTTTCTTTTGAACATGGTCTTCTGCTCTTATCTATGAATTATCAATAACGGTATAAATTACTCTATTGCCACGACCTCTTCTCTTTTAGCAGCTATAACAGAATATGGTGTATTTTAATCATTCTTTCAAACATTTATGAATCGCATCCTCCTCTTAATTTATAACATTATTAAATAAGATACTGGGCTGGCTAACATCTGCCTGTATTACATTACACAAACGGGAGGGGGGGGTCCTTGCCCACCCCCTCCCCCCCCCAAATCAGTAAGGTTAAAATTAGTCTTGACCTCTTTGATGATGTTAGCTATCCTAGCCACTGAATGCCTTCATGATATTTCCTTCTTCCTACTTAAGAACAAAAGCAAAGGAAATCCATATTTCCCTGGTATCAACATAAAAGTAACTTGGATCAATACTGTATTCATTAGAAAAGGATATTTCACTATGGACAGAAGAAAAAAGGCCTTTCTTCTTCCCCTTCTCCTTCTGTCTTCTCTCTCTCCCTCCTTCCCCTTCTCTCCCTCTCTTCCTTCTTCTGTCTATGCACCCACCCCCCAACCTTGGATCTTTGAGATCTTTGTTCATTTGAAATTATATGATCATATTACATATGTTCTTAACTAACCATTGAGTAATTTGAGGATTCTTCATTCTTCTTCCTGCTTTATTTGTCTTTGAAAACCTTTCAAGGCAGGAAAAATGCATGCAATTTTATATTAAATTTAAACTTAAGAGCTAATAGACTAATTTGAGAGACAGCGCATGCTCACAGACACAAACAGAAGCACACGCAAGCAGGGGAGGGGCAGAGGGAGGGGAGAGAGAGAATCTTAAGCAGGCTCCATGCCCAGTGCAGGCCCAACGTGGGGCTTGATCTCACAACTGTGAGATTGTGACCTGAGCCGAAATCAACAGTTGGATGCTTAACTGACTGACCCACCCAGGCGCCCCACCAAAAGAATAATTTTATTAGGAATTTTGCTTAGTCTTTTATAGCTATATCACAAAAGTACAAAAAGTAAACTCATGTTCTTCAGTCTTAAATGAAGATATAAACCCATCAATATTTACTTTCCATTATTTTAATTTTTTAATGTTTATTTATTATTTTTGAGAGAGGTGCAGAGCATGAGTGGCAGAGGGGCAGAGAGGAGAGAGACACAGAATCAGAAACAGGCTCCAGGCTCTGAGCCATCAGCACGGAGCCTGATGTGGGACTTGAACTCATGAACCATGAGATCATGAGCTGAACTGAAGTCGGACACTTAACTGACTGAGCCACCCATATTAATTTAATATTTTAAAATAAAATATTATTTTAATATTATTAGAAAATTAAGGTCCTCCAAACCAGAATAGAAATAAAATATGCCAAATAAAAAGACCAATGAATTGGTTTTGCTATGAGTGTGTGTGTGTGTGTGCGTGTGTGTGTTTACAATCTTTTTTTCCCATGTTTGGGTTTAACAAATTTTAGATTTCAGAAACACGGGACCACACTGAATGTAGTCAAGTTAACTTCTTTAGTGAGCAAAAATCCTTAATAGCCAATTAAGTTACATAAAGATGCTACAAGGAAACAATTTTCAGTGAAAGTTAACTTGAAGTATATCTGAAGAGCATTTAGTTTAACACATGTGATCTGAAATTTAAAAATGGGTTTTGTTTGTGTTTTTTTTATTGTTCTGTTGTTGCTGGTCCCTCGGGCCCGAATTAATTTTCTGTAATATATTCTACATCTTTAATGGCATTCCATAGTTTATACTGTTTATTGATTCAGGGTGGTTCTGCTCACAATAAACCCAAACTGTAAAACTTTTGACAAACGTAAATTTTCTGGAGTGTTTCTGAGCTACCGAATTATCCACAATATCTCACGGATATTGATGAGGAAATAAAGGCATGATTATGTACTAGCTTCAGGTTCTCATAATCTAATATAAAGTCTCATTTAAACACAAAATGTCGGGGCGCCTGGGTGGCGCAGTCGGTTAAGCGTCCGACTTCAGCCAGGTCACGATCTCGCGGTCCGGGAGTTCGAGCCCCTTGTCGGGCTCTGGGCTGATGGCTCGGAGCCTGGAGCCTGTTTCCGATTCTGTGTCTCCCTGTCTCTCTGCCCCTCCCCCGTTCATGCTCTGTCTCTCTCTGTCCCAAAAATAAATAAACATTGAAAAAAAAATTAAAAAAAAAATAAACACAAAATGTCAAACTGTTGTCACCAAACTGAAAGCACATCTCGAGATGAAGCTGGAGACACTGCTGGGAATAGGTTTTTCCTTAAAGAATAGGAAAGTGGACCGTAATAACTGAAATAAAAAGAGCCCAAACAAACATCCCCTCCGCTGTAACGCACATCTCGTATACAATCCCCTGAGACAAGCTTTCGACTAAACAGGTTTTTAGAGAATGTCAATCCCGCATCAGGATATGTGACAAATTACCGGAATTCACATTGATTAGCCGATTTCTTTTCAGATGTGAGTCTATCATTATGCAAACGTGTTTATGGAAACAACACTCACGCTGTTAGGTTATTATACTCATTAAGTGTGCTACAATTTACAATTACATTCGAAGCCCAGGACTCAACTGTGCACTTTAACAACTGCCAAATCTTTAGATGGCCCAGATCTTTATGCTTTTAGGTCCAAAGTTCAGAATGCTAGAAACGCAGGAGGAAGCGATTTAAATCACAAAATATTGACACAAGTCTACAGTGAAGATTATTTTCAAATAAAAGCAGGTGTAATTACAATGATTACAGTCGAAGCTTTATTTGGTGTCAGTAGGATGGTAAGCACTCTCCTGCTGACACAGACACAGAAGCATGATATTTAAATAAGAGAGGACACAATTAAGATTCAAACACACACACAGGCACACACGAGACAGTGAAAGGCAATCTACTTATAGCATGTAAAACTGAAACTTCTTTGTCAACAGTCTTATTCAGGAACAAGTTAAATGTTTCAGTTATTCTGATGCCAAAACTTTAGTGTTTCAATAACAGAACACATTCCTGAGGGGCAGAGGGAACAGGAGTGGCCAACAAGAGGCAGAATCCGGTTGTCTGAATGCCTAGTGCAGCTGTAACCTCCGGAGGAAAAGAAGAGCCAGCGCAAGTGGGCGTGGCCACAAGGATTCCATAATGTTTAGACCCAGACTGAGTTCCAAGAATCAGGCTGAAAAGAAACCACTGGTGAAAGGTAATGAAACTCAGGTAGAACTGCCAGTTATCCCTCCTGGCTCAGAGAATTTAAAAGGCAGGACAGCTCTTAATGGCTTGAGTTACTTGGGCATAAAGTTGAAATAATTGCTCACGCTCCCAAGAGAAACCACCTTTCCAATGCTTAAATGCTATTAATCTGGATTTGTTGAATTGTGCACAGATTTGAGGGTTTTGTAATCTTCTAGGAGAAGGATTAATCAGTTAATACCCTACATGAAGGCTGTATAAAAACATTTTTTAAAGCCAAAGCAATTCACTGAAGCTTCTAATAAAAATAAAGACCAAAAACTCTAGCACAAATAGGACAGGGTTTTATTATGTGTTGAATAAATATATCTTTAAATACCCATGACATTTAGAATTTTTAATGCCAGAATGGAAAGAAGAAATTAATGCAATAAAAATATTCATGGAAAGCTGATGTCTGAGGATACATTTTGTAAATATTTTTAACCATCATAGCCCAAGGGGAGATTTGAGGACACGGACACACACACACACACACACACACACACACACACACACACTAGTTTATAAAGAGGCCAGCAATTAGCATTTCATTTACAGATAGTTAGTGAATGACTTCCATCTTCCAGGACTTGTGTGAGTACTTGAGAACACATGGTTAAAAAACTCAGATGATACTTGCTCTCACAAACCAAATGGTTAGTAGGAAATGCCAACAAAGAGGCAATTAATACAATAATTAATATAACATTTACTATAGTATACCACAATACATAGTATAACAAAATATCAGTGATATAGGAGCAAACAGGGGAGATGAGACTCCCCTCAGAATGCTAAGGAAGGCAATCTAGAAGAAGAGGTATCTTACCTACCTGAAAAACGATTAGCAGGTAAAACATGACTAGCACATAACCAGACAAGAGAAGGATGCAAAGAAAAGTTTTCTAGATGGAGCAAAGAGCAGGTATAGGTGTCTAGAGTGAGGGACAGCAAGGAACAAGGGGAAACAATGAGCTCATTGTGTCTGGAACTGCGCTACGTGGGAGGCAGATCTGAGAAGACGTTACAGGTCTCAGTAAGGATTAAGGTTCTTGAACGGCTCCTGAAGGATTTAAGAGAGAAGGCAGACCTGTGTTTAACAGAATGACTTACTCTGCCAGATGGAAGATGGTCAGAGAGGAGGACAGGAGATAATGATGAACCACTTGGCCATTTCTACCTCAGATTCTTGGGACATCTACACACCAAGCACAGACAATTGCGAAATTCTTTGACAACTCTGCATGAGATAAAAAATGTTTTTAATTTTGTTTTTAAAAGGTTTCGAAAAGATGTTTATGGCAGTGGAAATAAAAATAGGGACAGAGAGAGAGATCATTTAAGGAGTGGAGAGGAAAACAATTGTGGGAAAGCATAACAACGGATTAAATCTCCAAAAGCGGATGTTATTCAGAGGAAAGTTGGAAAGAATTTAGACCAGAGTGGGGGTATGTGCTCCACTGTAATCAAACGGGATGAGTAAAGACTTATTCTGATACCAATTGTTAAGCAGTTAGCAGGATGCTGAGAAGGTGAGAAGTAGGTGAGAAGATAAAGGAAATAGAAGACTGAAAATAAGAGAAAACAAACTAGTAAAATATAAAAGTAATTCTGGGAGGCATTTCTGGGTCAGAGGAGTTTGAAAATGTTTCCAATAAAATATTTATAAATGGGCACTATGTGTGTGTGTGTGTGTGTGTGTGTGTGTGAAAGAGAGAGAGAGAGAGAGAGAGAGAGAGAGAGAGAAGTATCATCAAAGCCAAGACAGACAGTGTCTGCACCAGCAATAAACACCACCTTTACTGGCAATAATAGTAATAATAATAGTAATAATAATAATAATAGTAATAATAATAATAGCTACAAGGAAGGCAGTTTGGGATGTATAAGTCAATTTAAAAGACTTCTCCTTGCTTTCCTCAAACACAACATTTCCTTTTGTGCACATGTGCGTGCGCGCGCGCACACACACACACACACACACACACAAATAAGACAAATTTAAAAAAGAACCAAATGCAAAGCAGAAAGTTTTGCGGTTCTATCAATTTGAAAGTGAGCATGGTCTGGCTTGAGATGAAACTTCAAGACAGACAGAAGTGAGCTTTCAAAACAATGCTGATGAAATACAGAAAGAAAACAATACAGTTTGGGAATAGGTGCCACAATGTTGCCAGTTCTGCACAAGTTAAAAAATAATAGATTCGTTGGCTTAAGCTGGAAAATAATAAATTCACAAAAGTGTCAATTAATATAAAATTTTCATACCAATGAGCTTGCCAGATATCTATGAGTTTGCTAAAATTTCTTCACTGCCCATGGAAAGGTAAAAATGACTTCACATTTAATCACTGTTTCAAAATATGTAATATGTACGTGGAAACAAAACATATAAACATACATCCATATATCGATCATGCCCATCCACTACATTATCTTTTTTTTTAAGTTTTATTTATTTATTTTGAGAGAGACAGAGAGTGTGAACAGAAGAGGGGCAGAGAAAGAGGGAGAGAATACTAAGGAGACCTCACACGCTATCAGCACACAGCAAGTTGTGGGGCTTGATCTCACGAACCCGTGAGATCATGACCTAAGCCAAAATCAAGAGTCAGATGCTTAATTGACTTAGCCACTCAGGTGCTCCATCCACTACTTTACCTAAAGCATAAATGTATCTTTAGTTTTCTGTGCACAGAAACTCATTGGTATCTTTCTTAATAGTGCATATATATAATATATGAATATATTATGTCAATATATTATTTTTTACTAACATATTATATTATGTTATTGATATATTGGTATTACCATTTATATCTCCTTGTCACTGCATCATATCAGGATATAATAATATCATTTGACCCATTATTGGTGATATTAACTTTTGCCATTAAGTTGTGAATACCTGCTTTCCTGTTTTCATCCAATGATTGAGGATGCCTGAGGGACTCAATTATTACTTTAGTGACTGTAAAAGAATACTTGTTTTTCTATCAGTCATTTTGCAGTTTTATTGGTCATTCCTTTTACTCATCTTTACGATGAGTTTTCTCCCCTACCCAACAGCCCTTTTATATTGCACCAGAAAGTAAGGAAACTAGTTGAAAGAGGACTCAATGGCCCCACTAGTGACAATTTAACATCAAAATGAATAAGAAGAATTCATTATATCTAGATATAGATATAGATATAGATATAGATATAGATTTTTTTTTGTTTAAGAGTCTAGGGGGTGCCTGGGTGGCTCAGTTCCTTGAGCGTTTGGCTTTGGCTCGGGTCATGATCTTACAGTTTATGGATCTGAGCCCTGCATAGGGCTCTGTGCTGAGTTCAGAGCCTGAAGCCTGCTTTAGATTCTGTCTGTCTGTCTGTCTGTCTGTCTCTCTCCGCCCCTCCCCGCTCACTCTCTGTCTCTGTGTCTCTCAAAAATGATAAAAGTTAAAAAAAACATTTTTTTTAAAAAGAGTCCAGAAATGATATTGAAGAAATAAGCAAAATTCATTTTTAAACACAAATAACATACTAACAAGAAGCCAGCTTCCTCATTTTAGTGACTTTTACCTGTAAATACATCAAAAGAGTGTTACATTCTTCAGCAAAAATTATCTGAAAGTTATATCTTCATATCAATTATATACATTTAAGCCAAGTAAGTACCAGTGGTAACGAGTATACTGCTTTCGTATTTCTTGTTGAGATTTTCTTCCTGAATGTGAGATAGGAAGTATCATTCATTTATGCTCAAATGACAGGGTAGTTCTGGCTTAGTCCTGGAGAATGTAAATACAGAAATAGAAGCCAGCACCCCTGCAGTCATCACCATCAAAAGCAGCAAACAAAACAGTTCTGAGCAGCGGTTCTGGAGAAAAGGGGACATTGGCTTTAATCTCGTTTCAGAATTTTCTAGTCCCTAACCAGATGCCTGAGTCTCCTCAAATGGAAGAGGTGAGTATTAAATTATTTATAAAGCAAAATGCCAAGAACAATGACACATGTTCAGTACTCAATAAAAGCTGTCCATTAATTATTATTGATGTTATAAACTCGATAATGTGAGGACCGACTGAGAAGGCAAGAAGAAACTTGGGAGTAGATATAAAATAAGAGAAAAGGCACCATTCAGAAAAACCAACGAGCCCTAGAAAGTATAAAAAGGCAAAATTTTAGCTGTTACTGAACTTTCATTTATTGAGCTTGGAATTTAACAAATTAAAGTGTACTTTAATAATTTATTTTTGAGGGGCGCCTGGGTGGCTCAGTCAGTTGAGTGTCCGACTTCGGCTCAGGCCATGATCTTGCGGTTTGTGAGTTCGAGCCCCACGTCGGGCTCTGTGCTGACCGCTCAGAGCCTGGAGCCTGTTTCGGATTCTGTGTCTCCCTTTCTTTCTGACCCTCCCCCATTCATGCTCTGTCTCTCTCTGTCTCAAAAATAAATAAACGTTAAAAAATTAATAATTTATTTTTGAAATGGATTCCTGAATAAAAACAATGCTGCAGTATCATTTTTTAGAAAGCACACTTGATATAGTTGATATGGTTCATGCTGTAATGCTTGAGTGACAAATGTTTATTTTTATATGGTAGAAACAAATTTGAAATCTCAGGTCTCCTCTATTTCAAACAAATTTGAAGTCCTTAATCCCTCCTTTAAATTCTGGTTTTTAATCTGGATACACTGTAATTGGTGGAAATCTCCTTAGAGAATTGGCATTTCAAACTAATTGTTCATTCTTTTGGAGAAAAAAAAAGATTAATGTTGTCATTATTTGCATGGATTTTAAAAAGATAAATGAGTTCAAATTGCCCATAATTTAGCTTTTTGAATATAAATGACAAGTCATTTGCCAATACAGCTGCAGGTAATTTTACTGAAAGAGAAGGATTGCCAATATTTTGCATTTTCTGCTGTGGCATTTACCCCCAAAATGTTCTATTCTTCCCATGTGCTATCAATTAAAATTTCAAGTCTCTATGGATGTTATTTCACATCTCTATGTAAAAACAAACTGCCACATAGGTCAAATACCTCCCAACATACAGTTGTGACTCCACACAGTTCTAATACATATACCACATACACCAAAAAAGAAAAAGTACCTGGAAAAGAACCCAACGAGATATTTTACAGTATGAATTATTAATACCTAAAAATAATATATGCATATATAATATATAATGTATATGAAAGACATGTTCACTGTATATATTAAAACACACACACACACACACACACACACACACATACACACACAATTATTTTACAGACCTTCAATGTAGCAAAAGTTTTCTGCTGACTAAAGGGAAAGGCAGATGAAGTGACTTTTGACCAGCAAGAATGGATGTCAAGGATCTGTTGGAATCCCATGAGGCATTACAATTCTTATTAGAAGCATAGCTCCTAGTTTCCCCAACATCATTTTTGGAGACAATCCTTTCTCTATTGTATATTCCTGACATCACTGTTGAAGATGAATTGACCACATATGTGTGGATTTATTTCTGTACTCTTTATTCTGTTCCATTTGGTCAATACGTCGGACTCTATGTCAGTATCATGATGTTTTGATTACTGCAGCCTCATAATATTATTTTGAAATCAGACTTGTTATGCCTCCAGCTTTGTTCTTCTTTCTCAGGACTGATTTGGCTATGTGTGGTCTTTTCTAGTTCCATATGAATTGTAGAATTGTTTTTTTTTCCTATTTCTATAAAAAATGTCTTTGGGATCTTGATAGGGATTGCAATGAATATGTATATTGTTTGGGGTCCTATGGACTTTTTAACAATCCATGAACATGGGATGTCTGTATATTTACACATACTTGTATACACTAGCAAGGAATAATCTGACAATAAAATTACGAAAACAATTCCGTTTATAATAGCATCAAAAATATAATACTTAGCAATAAATGTAACCAAGGAAGTACAAGGCTTATACACCAAAACTACAAAAAAAAAAATCACCAAAATAAATTAAAGAACCTAAATAAAAAGACTTCCCATGTTCATCAATCAGAAGACATAATAGGGTTAAAAAGGCAATATCCCACCCCTGCAAGTGATTTACATAATCAATTCAACGTCTATCAAAATCCCACTGGCCTCTTACAAAAATTCGTATGATTCAAAATTCATATGGAATTGTAAGTCACCTCAAATAGCCAAAATAGTCATGATAAAGAAGAACAAAGTTGAAGGACTCACTTCCCAATTTTAAAATTTACTAGAAAGCTACAATAATCACAACAGTGCAATGCTGTCATAAGCATAGATGAACATGTGAGCAATAGAATACAACAGACAACCCAGAAATAAACCCATACGTCTGTGGCCAACTGATTTCCAACAAGGGTGCCAAGACCATTCAAAGGAGAGAAAAAATAGTTTCTTCAATAAATGGTGCTTTGACAACTGGAAATTCACATTTAAAAGAATGAAGTTAATACCACATGAAAACATTAAGCTACGATGAATCAAAGACCTAAACCTAGAGTTAAAACTATAAAACTATTAAAAGAAAACACATGGGTAAATCTACATAACATTGGATTTGGCAGTGGATTCTTGCATGTGATACTGAAAGCACAAGAAACAAAAGGAAACATAAATAAAACTGAATTCCATTAGAATTAATTTTTTTTGTGCATCAAAGCATATTACCAAGGAAGTGGAAAGACAACTTACAGAATAGAGGAAAATACTGCAAGTCATAGATCTGACAAGGGTCTAGTGTCTAGAATATACAAGGAAAGTTCACAAGTTAACAACAACAGCAATAAACAACCACCTCTCCATAAATGGGCAAGGACTTGAGTAGGCATTTCTCCAAAGATACACAAATGGTCAACAAGTCCATGAAATGATGTTCAACATATCAGTCATCAGAGAAATGAAATCAGGGGCACCTGGATGGTTCGATCAGTAAGCTTCCAACTCTTGATTCTGGCTCAGTCATGATCTCATGGTTGGGATTCTCTCTCTCCCTCTCTGTGCCTCTCCCCTGCATGCACATGCAATCTCTCTCTCTCTCTCTCTCTCTCTCTCTCTCTCTCTCTCTCTCAAAAGAAATAAATAAACTAAAAAAAAAAAAAAAAAAAAGAGAAAGGAAATCAAGACCACAATGAGATACCACAGAAAGCAAACTGGGAATTGCCAGGGGCTAGAAGAGTGTGAAATGGGTGGGGGACTTAGCACAGGACAGGATTTTCCTTGGGATGATAAAACTGTCTTTGAACTAGATAGACACAATGGTTGCACAAACATTGTGAATATACTAAATCCCACTGAATGATACACTTTAAATGGTTAATTATATACTACATGGATTTTATCTCAAAAATATAATACATATATAATATAAAATAATATTTTTTCTTAAAAAAAAGACAATATGGCATTCAGCACTGAGGAGACAGCAATAAAGATGACAAATTCTTCCCTGTGAGGTCTTTAACCAAGTGAACCTCAGAGAAACAATGATAAAACAGGCATAGCTCATGTGGAGTTGAGTAGTTGGAAAATGCAGTCTTGGAAAATGACCACGAATTGAATCAACTCCCATGTGGTGTTCTTTTTGCATAGTTGATAAGATAATGAGATCCTGGTGTCATACATTCACAACTGTTCTTTGGTTCTCTTCAAATATCCAGCCATCGTGATACATCTCCAGTGATCACTTCTTGAGCTACAGTAATGAGTACGATGCTCTCCCAAACACTGTAACGTCTTTAAGAATTCCAAACTGCCTACTTGAACTTGATCCTCTGTTAGCTCAGGCATTTCCTTGAAGTCATCTAAAGCCATCTTAAAACTTACATTTTTAATACGCTGCCTGATACCCCTTCTTGGTTGCTTCATAAGTAGAGAGAGAGATAAATATATAAATATTATACAATTTATTTGTGTATGTATGCATATATGTGCTTATGTGTATAGGTGTGTGTTTATGGTGTATGTGTGTGTGTATGTGTGTGCGCATATGTACATGCGGAGAGAAAGAAAGAAAGAGGTCAGAACTAAACACCCCATGTTGTATGGATCATCTTACAGCAAGTTTACATGTAGAATCCACTAAGCACAAACACAGGATGTACACAGGAGGTTATGGGAGCACACAGACATGACCTCTACCCCGGGCTTGGGATCGCCAGCCTTTAAAAAGTGGCAAAATGCCATAGTAAGAATGCTGAGGGTCTATGTCTAGAGAGTAATACCAGCAACTCCTTGAAGCAAGAGAGTCCACAGCAGGTGATTTTGTGTGGCAGGAGCAAATAGTCCAAAGGACACGACGTGGCAGAGTACAATGCTGGGGAACAAAGCAAGGAACTGATCCCGAGTGGTCCTGAAATCACACTAAGGCATCTAGACTATCTCCAGCACAGTCAAGTCAAATAGAATCTGAAAACGGAACAAACATGGCCGCTAGTTACTCTCTTGTGGGATGCAGAAAGCAGATAGGGACTCAGATTTCTCCGCTTACCCTCTGCCCTAACCAGCCATTACCTGAGGAGTGGAGTCCCTAGTACCTATAACCATATAATAAGTATACTTTCATAGGACTTGACTTACATCATTTGTCTACATGATGTAACTAGTTTAATCATCCCCTGACACCACTCTGCTGAGGAGAAAGTGGAGAACAAAGAGGAGATACACTTCCCCAGGCTGCACTGCCAGTAAGTGCTGGCTCTGGGTTTCAGCGGAGACACTCTTGCTCTAGAATCCATACAATTAACTGCTAAGCTGTGATATTTCTCTTGGGGTGTCTGTCCCTAGGTGTCTGCTGAGAAAGCAGCTATGCATTTAGCAGGAAGTCAAATTTCATGTTTAGACACTAAAATCTTCCTATAAATATAGAGACTCTCTAAAATCAACATGTGAAATTTATGTTCAGAAGACTACAGCTCCAACATGAATACGATTTTTGACTATAAGTTAATTCAGGCCCTGAATCTACTGATGCATTGTGAGGTACACTACCCTCTATGTATCCTGTACCAAAAGAAAGTCACCTTCATAAAATGAGTGTGAGGCAACATTCATCCCCCCCCCATTTATTTGTGTATTAATTCAACAAACATTTATTAAGCACTTGCTATGCATCAGCTTTGTGCTATGAGGTTGTAGTGAGAAATGACGAAAGTGGTCCATGAGCTCATGCAAGTCACCATTAGTAGGACAGAGAAATACTGACATAATATTCCCATAGATAATTTAAAGTTGTCGTATTAGGGGAAAATACAAGTGGCTTCAAGACAATAACCAGCATATACAAAAGTATCAAGCAGAGATTAAATTTCTATTGCTAAAAAATAACTCGTACAGCATATTAAGAATGCTTAAAGATATAGAAAGCACATAAAAGATAATTCCAAATAATTTTGTTAATGCTCATAAGATGAGCAAATTTACCCTGTTTTAAGGAAAAAGAATAAGTTAAAAATAACATTAATGGTGAAATTTAAAAACATACAACACAAGGTAAAAGAAAGACTTATTAATTATGCAGGGTTTGTACACAGTTTAGGATTATCCAAATCCTCAGAATCCTTTATTTTGTTCTCTTACTCCATCTCAGCATATCCCAAGGTAACCATATTTTAATCCCCAGCTTAAACGTTATCTTTTCTCTAAAGTATTTTTCTGAACTCTGCCCTCCTTCCAGCCAGGACTATTTGTCCTTTCCCCTCAATATCCAAAATATTTTATTGTGTCTTTCTTAAGCCACTGCAACCTTTCCGTGCTACATTATGCATATCGCATTTTACTTCTACCTAGGTCATCTCTTTATACCACAGAACACCTGTGGTGCTTTTCACATGCAACAGCTGTTGAATGAACAATTACTCTGTGCATCCCTTGGCTGTTGATATTTCTATTATAAAAAAGAATAACAGATTGGTATCTACATTTATTGCTACACTGTCCAATGCATGCTCTGCTGGGCCAAAGAATATAATTCTCTGATTCAGAAATAACTTGTAAATTTAAGTTACCTAAGCTAGCTAGCCATGTTTGGATGAGTCATTGGGAGTAGGTTTGGTATGGCTTTGAAAAATTTTCTTTATAAGAAACAGTTGAAAACAATTCATGTTGACTTATACAGCAGTAGGTGTTATGTATAAAGATGTCGTATTACATTTATTTTTTCTTGTCTTCCAAGGTCTTCAGTTGCAAAAATGTTTCAAAAAGCAGGTAAGAATTGAGATTCTGGAAGAGAAATACTTACCACAAAATAGGAAGTTGGACAGAAAAGGAACAACGTAATTACTGAATTTCAAAAGTTTATCACTCTTATAGGAGAATCTTTGTCATTCTTATATACTATTTTGACAATAACTGTATTATAATAATACCCACAATGAAATATTACTGTAATTTCATCTCATTGATATAAAGGTGCTTTTTGTTAGCTATTAGGACTGATTTAATATGAATTCAAAACACACACAAAATATACCAGGAATAAGGAGTATAGAGAATTAATTTGAAAAGTTTAATTTTAGTATTTTTCTGTCTTCTATTGTAATATCAAAGCTTAAAGTAGTCAACTAATTTTTTAATTAGCCTATTGAGAATTGAACAGCGTGATGTGAAATACTTCAAGAAACTGCTGAATTTCACTACCCACTCAGTACATGTATATTAAAGTTTCAATTACACAACGTACATTTTTTTTCTCTTCAAGGACTGTAATCTTACATAAAGTCTATCTTTTTTGTATCATGTTCAATGTCCTTAAGAGTCTAGGCAAACAAAATATATTTTTTAATAAGAATGGAAGTCAAGGAAGAAAAAGGAATTTGTGAACAAAAAGTTAGATAACTGAAAGACCAAATTCTCCCCAGAACAGATCGATGCTGGAAGACAGCGGACACAATCTCTACGAGCTTCTCGGTGAAGAATACTGTAACCCAAAACAAATATTTGGGGCCCAGTTGTCGTTCAAGTATAAGAGCACCAGGCAGACATTTGCAAGTATGTAGTAAGTAAGTCAGAAAACATGTCATGACTATTCTCAATATCTGTTTGAAAACAACTATTTCATGATGAAATCTAGCCAATCTTTATGTATCAACATGAACTCAAGGGCAGGATGGCTATGATGGTGAACATCACATATATTTAAATATAGAACTAAGGTTTTAAGAGGTATTAGAACTGTAAGTAAAAGACAGGGTGAAAATATTAAAAACCCTAACAAGTTAGAGTAGGATGCAAAAATTAGGAAGAAGAGAAGAATTGTAAGTGTGCTAACTTTATCAATTTTCACAGCAGAGAAAAAAATATGATCTTAAATCATCTTAAGTAGTATCTCTATATATCTAAAGGAAAGCATAAAGAATACATATAGCCCAGGAGGATAAAACTGAAAATTGAGGGGAAAATACTCACTTAAAAATTTACCTATATAGGGGCACCTGGGTGGCTCGCTCCGTTGAGCGACAAACTTCGGCTCAGGTCAGGATTTCCCAGTACGGGAGTTCAAGCCCACATCAGGCTCTGCGCTGACAGCTCAGAGCCTGGAGCTGCTTCAGATTCTGTCTCCCTCTCTCTCTGCCCAACCCCCCCCCCCCCCCCCCCCACTCACTCACTCTCTCTTTCTCAAAAAGAAACATTATTTTTTTTTTTCAATTTATAACTATATAGCTTTCCTTGTATGCAAACGGCATGCAGTCTTTGAAAATAAAAAAATAATTGATTGGAAATAATGTGGCAAGCAAATAAAAATGTTTTAAATACATTCATTAAAGTGCAAAAATAATTCTTAATGCTCTTGTGAAACTTGAACTTCTGACCACGCGTCATTAATCCAGACAGAAGTCCAACAGTGCAAAATCCACATCTTCAAGGAATCCTTTCTCACTGCAGGTCCACAATCTACTAGAAACCCTCTTTTCTATGCCCCGCCCCCCAAGCATAGAAAACAGAGCTCTATTCTCATTATGAGCTCTACGAGATCCCATGAGAATTGTTAGTTTACTAGATCATCCCCATCGGTTCAGTGTGGGCTCCTTAATGGAAGAGTCCATGTGTTGTCTGTCTTTATATATCGCAGAAGGTGCAGATAAATATTTGATGAATGCATGATTGCATGGACTTAAAAATCACTGGCTGCTGGGGAGAGAGAGAGCCTGAGGCCAGTGACGGGTTCCTTTGCCGTAATGTGCAATCGCGCTGGAGCAACCCCAGGATCAGAGCCCACTGGGATCCGCTTCTCCTTAACCCCTCCTACCTTCCTCGTCGCTTTAGACGCGTATCCGCCCAGAGCGGGAACCTTCCGCATGCAAACCTCAGTGCCCACCCCACTCGGGAGGCACATGTGATTCCCCTTCATTTTACCTGAGCCTCACCACTGTTGCACGGGGAAGAATTTTTGTTTTTCTTACGAGGAGTTTCAAGTGCAGCGTTTAACAATTTGCCAGAGATCACACAGGGAGCACCCGGCGGAAGCATTAATGAAGAAGAATGCTGGGAGCACCAGAAGCCAGAAAGCACTTGTGCAATGGATGAAAAACTAGAAAACCTGTTTCAAACTCAGCTCTTCCTGGCTATGAACCTTGCTCTACTCTTTCCGGGAAGCCTCTCAGATCCTTCAAAATTTCCCCCATAACTGGACACAACCTCCCACGCTTCTGCTCTGAAAAGCAGCTCAAAAGTCAGCACTAAACACTGAGAAGACACAAATAAAGGAAAACTACCCCCAGAGGAAAAATCACGTGCAAACAGAAAATGTTGCCATATCATGTGCCAGCAGAAAAGTTGCTAAAAAAGTAACGCGCGTGGTATTCTTCTGACATTGGTCATGCTTTGGCAAAACCTCACAACATGTAGACAACCTGAGGTGAGACAGTATATAAGAATTAAGTGACAAAATCCCATATGAGAAATTCCTGCAGTTCTTTCCATCTTTGTGTTCTTTCTACTTATTTTAATGTCATAGAAGCAACTATATATTTAACCAGTTCCTGAAAAGAAACACCCCACATTTCTTTCCAAACTTGTTCTACCTAGGTCTTTAGAAAGGAAGGAGTATCTGTTTTTCTTCTCTCTCGAGCACAGAGAGAGAGCAAATCCCCAAAAACCATGTACACATTGAATGTTCCTCAGTCCTACTCACAGAGGAAGAAACCAGCATGGGACCTCTTCCCAGTAAATGTGACTTCACTGCTTTACATTTCCAAGTACAGCAGAGACTTGGATGGGTATGTAATTTATCTCTCTCTGGGGTAAATTGTGGCTGCTATTTTGGTGAACATATATTTTTATTACATTATAATTAACTTACAAAGTTTGATGCATTAAAAAAAAGTTGCTCGCTGAAAAGACATCTCTAACTTACCCTGACGTTTCTATTACAGGGTGCTGATGTTCTTGCAAAATATCTGAGTGAAGGCTCAGATGTCAAACCTATTATGTTTTGGCCATTCAATTACACAATAAAATATTTTATTTTTAATGTGTATTTATTTTATTTTGAGTGAGAGAGAGAGAGAGAGAGAGAGAGGCAGAGAGAAACGGAGAGAGAGAATCCCAAGCAGGCTCTGCACCGTGAGCACAGAGCCCGATGTGGGGCTTGATCTCATGAACCGTGAGATCATGACCTGAGCCGAAATCAAGAGTCAGACACTTAACCCACTAAGTCACCCAGGCACCCCTCACAATAAAATATTTTAAATACGTTATGAATCTCAAAACAAAAATTAAGGAGGAAAATTGAAACCCACTTTTTAAGAGTGTTTTACTACCTGTTCATCAAGCAGGAATGGTATTCAATCAGCATTAATAAACATAGTAGTAGCAAATCTCCTAGAAACCTTGGGTGAGTGCTATTTCAGTTTAGAAAGGACTTCGAATTGTATTAGCATATTGACAAACTAGATCCGAACCCACCGGGCACACAGCATCAAGCTCTTTAAATAAAACCCGGCGAGGTAGAGGACGGCATCTATGTTTTCACTTTAAACCAGGGTTTCTCTGCCTTTGCGATAATCACAGCCACCGGAACAAGGAGAGCACTGTGTTTGGAGGTCAGACATGTCCACAGCCTTAAAGCCTTGATTTAATAGCACTTACTTGGCCAGAAAACATAATGCCCACTCACTTTATCTTTAATTATGAAACCCTAAAGAACCACTCTTTAGCGTGATTAATTCATTTTATATTATTTCAAACACAACACAGATAAGTGTTTCTGAATGAAACATTTAAAAAATTGTATTAATTTATGTTTTCAATAAAATCTTATTTTCCTCCATTAGTCACTTTTCTTTGTCCTCTTTTGGTTTTGGAGGGGCTAGTTCACACTTGCAAACTTTGCACATTAATATGTAGGCATTAATACCAACAAATGTATTATTGTTGCTGGTAGTCAGTAATTAATTAATTTGATGAGCTAAACTGTGAACAAGATTAATTTTACACACTGAAACCTTGCTGAAATACAGAAATATGCATACTGATCTCCTCTGTTTTCTCAAAATAGTATTATGTGTGAACAATCAGCTTAAAGTAGTTTTCTCTTTTCATTCAGTTTAGCTACAGGTTTGGTTATCTTTCACTTCATTTTAGAAGAATTATAACAATAAGCTTGGTTGGTTAAATAATTTTTAGAGAAAATTTTCACAAATTAAAACTATATTATCGAACACCTCAGTGTTGAATTGTAATATATTTTCAAGTTCTCTTTTTGTGTTTCCTTTTCTTTGGTTATTATACCTTATGCAGGTTCCTACACAAATGGCTGTGGCTTTAAAGAAATGTGATGTTTAAATGTAGGATGCCATTTTTAATACATGGAGTGAAACAAAAAAATCAAGAGAGAATTATTCTATGCTATGTAAGATATTCCAGTAAAAGAAAGCTGGATGAAGGGTGTACAGAATTCTCTCCAATTTTTTTGTAACTTTTATTAAAGCCTTTTATGTAAAATTATCTCAAATTTTAAAATTACAAAACATAGAACTTTAACCCGACAATTCCCTTTGTAAGACATTATCTAAGGGGTAAGGGGAATCGAACAGTAGGAGATTCATTACACAAATTATATAATATCCACAAATTGTGCCCACTGAACACGGTGGGCACCTATACTTTACCGTAAGAAAGTAAAAATTATCTTGGAGTGTAACTATCAATCCTGCCGTTAATTGGGCTGGAATAAAAATCTGTTCTGTATTTATAATCTATATTCCCTTCTATACGTAAGTGGTGTTTTCTATACTTTATAATCTAATCACCAGTACAATACAAAGCAGACTAAGCTAAGGTCCATGAAGACGTGAAAACAAAGTGAAAACAGGTGTAAAAGTAAGGTAAATATATTAGACCAGAAAGGATTCAGAAAAGGGCATTAAATAGTCAAAATGTGAAATATCTTGTAATTTACAAAGTGAATACATTGGTATAAATGCTTATTAAAATTACAATCTTTGATGTTTTCAACAGTTCATGGTTCTCACTGCATATTTAATTTCCATGGATTTTCCTGTTTTCCATTTTATTATTTTTTAATAGTATTATCATGATCCACAGTGTTTAGTAACATGGTCCAAATTTTAGTCATTTAATCTTCCCAAGAAATTTGGGCTCAAAATGGTTTTTATAGGTGATCTGAATCGACTCCTTTGGGTTTCCATTTCCATATTTGTAACATTAAGAAGTTGAAACATGTGGGGCACCTGGGTGGCTCAGTAGGTTAAGCATCTGACTTGGGCTTGGGTCATGATCTCACAGTTAGTGCTGACAGCTCAGAGCCTGAAGCCTGCTTCAGATTGTGTCTCCTTCTCTCTCTGCCCCTCCCCTGCTCATGCTCTCTCTCTCTCTCTCAAAATAAATAAACATTAAAAATATATATTTTTTAGGGGCGCCTGGGTGGCGCAGTCGGTTAAGCGTCCGACTTCAGCCAGGTCACGATCTCGCGGTCCGTGAGTTCGAGCCCCACGTCGGGCTCTGGGCTGATGGCTCAGAGCCTGGAGCCTGTTTCTGATTCTGTGTCTCCCTCTCTCTCTGCCCCTCCCCCGTTCATGCTCTGTCTCTCTCTGTCCCAAAAATAAATAAACGTTGAAAAAAAAATTAAAAAAAATTATTAAAAAAAATGTATATTTTTTAAAAGAGATAAAAAAGAAGTTGAAGCATGTAATGTCTAAAACTCATTTCTGATTGCGTTTCTAATTTAAAAACTCAATTAAAAATTTCAGCATTTTTTGATGCAACTTAGTAACAGATCCTAAAATGCAAATGATAAAATAAAGGGTTCACAGATCCCAGACAATTCTAAGGAGGAAGGATAAAGCTGTTGGGGGCAGCAGGGGCGGGGAGGGGAGGCAGGGGTGATATCAAGGCTCATCATACCCAAAGGAAGAATAGGAAAGATTTGAGAGCCCAGATACAATCCCTACATACATAGCAGTTTGGCATCTGAAGAAAGTAGCTTTGAACAGACTATTTAACAAATAGTGATGCAAAAACTGCCTAAGGTAATTAGAAAATTATTTCACACTAACCAAGAATTATTCCAGATGAACTGAAAACCTAAGTAAGAAAGTTAAAATTTGAACTATCGGAATGAAATGCAGGGGAACATATTCATGATATTAACTCGGAAGAATTTCTTCAGAAAATAAACAATAAGCTACAGTTAAGATAACCTTAGACAGTCTTGCCTGATTCCTTAAGATGTGGACAGACAAAGGCAAGGGGGACAGAGAATCTGAAAATTAGGAGTATGTTTAATAGTTAAAAGATTTCTTTAATTGTAGTGCATAAACAGTTTTTAGACTTTTAAAACCAGAATCATTTTGATTTAAAACTGCAAATACCTGATTAGAGATTGTGCGAAGTACTGCATTTAAAAATATTCTTCTTTAAAAATAAAAAAATGCATTAATAATTAAGCAATGAATAATTATTTTAAAATAAATTCAAACTTGGGGCGCCTGGGTGGCCCCAGTCAGTTAAGCATCCCACCAGCTCAGGTCATGATCTCACAGTTCATGGGTTCAAGGCCCACGTCAGGCTTTGTACTGACAGCTCAGAGCCTGGAGCCTGCTTCCAGTTCTGTGTCTTCTTCTCTCTCTGCCCCTCCCCCTCATGCCCTGTCTCTCTCTCTCTCTTAAAAATAAATAAACATCAAACAAATTTTAAAATAAGGGTGCCTGGGTGGCTCAGTTGGTTAAGGGGCCAATTTCAGATCACGTCATGATATCCGCATAGGTCAGCCTGGAACCTGCTTCGGATTCTGTGTCTCCCTTGCTCTCTGCCCCTCCCCCGCTAGTGCTCTGTCTCTCTCACTCTCAAAAATAAACAAACATAAAATTTTGTTTTTAATTTTTTTAAATAAAACTCCATTTCTTTTTTGTTTGTTTCTTTATTTATTTTGAGAGAAAGAAAGAGCGAGTGGGAGCGGGGGGAGGACACAGAGAGGGGGAGAAGGAGTCCCCAGCAGGCTTCCTGCTGTGAGCACACAGAGACCCAAACAGGACTCAATCTCATGAAACCTGAGATCATGACCGGAGCCGAAATCAAGAGTCAGATGCGCAATCAACTGAGCCACCCACGTGCCCCTAAAACTCCTCTTCTAGAAACCCAGCGACTACACAATAAGGGTGTAACCTTCTGTGACCTTAAATGTCTCCTAAAATTTGACCCTACCCTGCAGACTTCACACACACAGTGCCGACTTACTTGGAGTTCACAGCCACGGACATCCCCTGAGCCCTGTGCCCTGCCCAGGTCACTCCCTGTCTCCACCCGGTCCTTCCTGTGCACCCACGTAATGAGCTCCAACTCCTCCATCAGAACTAACTCAAACACCTCCACCTTTCTGGGACTTCTTGGTTCTCTAGGTCACAGTTCTCTCACCCTCTCTCATCGCCTTCCCTTGCAAAGGGCGCTTGCACCTCTGTGCTGCAATTGTGTGTTTATCTTGTTGACCCCTTATCACATGTGCTCCCCGAAGGCAGCCTTCGTGCTCCTGGTTCCATGTATCCTGGGCACCTACAAAATGCCTGCCCTGAGCAAGCCCTCCATATATATTCCATATTCAATGAGTGAGTCAATGTTGGACACAAGATACACAAAACAACAGCTTTCCTATAAATAAACAGCAACCACTTAGAAAATCAAATTTAAAACCAAAAAGTGGGCCATTCAACGCAAGAGCAAAAATGTTAAAGTACACAAGAGTAAACCTAACAAAGTATTAGAAATACAGGAAAACATGAAGTGCTGACTTGAACAACCTTATGGATACAGATATTTAATAAATGGAGGTGAAAAACTGACTATACATGTGGAAACAAAGATTCCAAACTTAAATCCTAAAATAAGGATTAATTACAGGTTGATTAAAGATCCTAAGTGTATATAGACATACATGAAAACAATAGAACAAAATAAGAAATAGCAGCTTTATGTTATAGCATGGAGTGACTTCTTAAATAAGCCACAAAAGCTACAAGCCATAAAGAAAATAAATTTGATTTCATTAAAATTTAAATATCAGTAAGACACAGGAGACCGTAGCAAATTTAAAGGCAAACCATAACATGAGAGAAGATAGTTGCATAATTTATAACTACAAAGGAGTAGTATTCAAAATATAGATGGAACTCTTATAAATCACTTGGAAAACATATCACACGGGGTGCCTGGGTGGCTCAGTCGGTTGAGCGTCGGACTTCAGCCCAGGTGACGATCTCGTGGTTTGTGAGTTCGAGCCTCGCATCCGGCTCTCTGCTATTAGCACAGTACCTGCTTTGGATCCTCTGTCTCCCTCTCTCTCTGCCCCTCCCCTACTCACAGTCTATCTCTCAAAAATGAATAAACACTTAAAAAAAAAAGAAAATATATCACATAGAAAAACGGGCAGCGGGACTGAAGAGAGAATTCACAAACCAGGAAAATCAAATGATCAAAAACATATGAGAACGTGTTCAGACTGCAGAGAAACAGAACTTTAAAACACCCATTTCCCCAAGGGAGGAATAAGCGTCACCTAAAAATATCAGGTGATGGAGAGGAAGCAGAGCAAAGGGAACTCAAATTCAGTGAAAGGTCCATGTGGATACACCATCTGGGAAGCAATTAGGCAAGATGTAGCAAGTATGTGCCAACCTGTGCCCAGCAAATACCTCTAAGCATGGAACTAAACCATCCAACCGACAGACTAAGAAACCTCTTGCACATTTGTACTAGGAGATGCAAATTGTGGAGTATTTCTACAAAGCAACGGTACACAGAAGTAAAACGGACCCACTGGAACTGCACCAAAATGCTTCAACCTCAAAAACATCAGCTTGAGCAAAAACAACCACGTTTCAGGAAGTCGCAAAGTATACGACTCTAATTCTTTAAAGCTGAAACTAAGCAAAACGGTAAATGCAAAGCAACAGTCAACATTATGTAAATAAATATAAAGAGGTAATAAATGCAGAAAAACTATGCATAGAATTACAAGGATGAGTGAACTTTTGAAGTTAGCGCATTGGGAGACACAAAAGCTTCACTTCATCCATTTTATTTCTTTTCTAAAAATCTGAAGAAAATAGAGCAGAATGTGCTTTTCAAAGAAACTTTCATGTTCTCTGTGTGCTTGAAGTAGTTTATAATTTAAATAAATATAGCAGTATCAATTGCTGCTGAGGATGTCATAAAAGAAGTTCTTTTAGGTCATTGGTTCTGGGCTTTTAAGTTGAAACAACTGCTTGTTGGCAATCGGAAAACAGCTGGTAAAGAGAAGATGTACATGTGAAAAACCAGCAACTCCACTTGTACCCACGTGCCCTAGAGAAATTTGGATACATGAGGTCAGGGAGAATTACACGAACTTGTTTGCTGAAGCGTGGTCTATAACATCAAAACCAGAAAAACCTCACGGATGTCCATTAACGGAGGAAGGGTATCTTACCCACCCAACAGACAACACAAGCACTGAAATGAACAAACTAGATCTATGTAGTAACCGTTCAATACCGAACACAACGGCTGAGTGTCCTCATGTCCAGAGGTTCAAATATGTCTTCGCTGCTCCATGTTTTTCTATCTTAGAAAACTTAAAGCAGAAAGAAAAGTACTATCATGACATTGGTAAAATATGGGTAGCTCATATACGGTGGTTTGTAATATGATTCTACATAATCTCCAGGGTGCTTGCAATATTACATAATAAAAAAAAACACAATGAAACAATGGTAAGTATTATGGATAGCTTTGAATTACAAGTTTAATTATTACTCTAGGTAATGAGAGACCATGGGAAAATTTAAGAAGGGGAACTAGAGGCTTCAAACTGAAATTTAGAAAATCAATCTGGCAACAGTACAAGGATAATTGAGCAGGCAGGAAAAGGAACGGTTGGAAAGTCTTACCAACACTTCAGCTTAAAGTTACAGATGCCGAATTCCAACCATAGATAAGCCTTGTGAAAAGTTGGGATAAAACTATAGGGCTCAGGACTAACTAAGGATTCTAAGGGAACGAGGATAGCTTTTAAAACAGACCATCGAGAGAATTCTTGCAGTGGCGGGCACTGGGAGGGCATGAGGTGGAGGGGAAGCCAGGGAAAGGCTTCGCGGGAAAGACAGGGGGAGGCACCATCACGGGGGTCCCCTGCCTTCCGAGACGACAGGACAGCAGGCATCAGAAGCAGAGGATGTGCAGCAGGACTGGCAATTGCTAAAATATATCTATAACGAAAGGTCTAGAAGGTAGAGAGCTCCCCATCTGTATACTTCTGGTGGCTGACACAAATCGAACTACCATTTGAAAAAGGTTTTGCAAGACAGAGGAGAGAGGAGAGCTAGATGACAAAGGCCAGGAGGCCGAGCACCGGAGCTGAGAATGCAGGGCAAGCAGAACGCAGGTGAGGCCAAGATGGGATCATCTGGCAACCTCCGCCCTGGATCCCCGTGCCTTCCCTGACACGGGTCCGTGGGAGCCATTGTGCAGGCGTGTAGTCCACAGCAGCTTTCATCAGGTAACGGTTCTGATGTAAGTGCTACCATGCAGTCTCACTGTGTATCGAACAGAAAATCCAGCAAAGGGCTTTGCTCAAGGCAGACAAGTGCCCCAAAGAGGTCACATTAAATATAAAATACTCCAAAATGATAATGCGCCTTCATTGTGGCAAGTCAAATCAGTGCTTGCTGTTTACAAATGCCAATCCCAGGGCACCTGGGTGGCTCAGTCGGTTGAGCGGCCGACTTCGGCTCAGGTCATGATCTCATGGTCCGTGAGTTTAAGCCCCGTGTCGGGCTCTGTGCAGACAGCTCAGAGCCTGGAGCCGGCTTCAGATTCTGTCTTCCTCTCTCTCTGCTCCTCCCCTACTTGTGCTCTCTCTCTCTCTCTCTCTTTTTCTCTCTCTCTCAAAAATAAATAAACATTAAAAAAAAAAAGAATAAGTCAGAGAAAGTCAGGTATCATATGTTTTCACTCCTATGTGGAGCTTGAGAAACTTAACAGAAGACCATGCAGGAAGGGATAGGGAAAAAGTAGTTTCAAACAGAGAATGAGGCAAACCCATTACAGACTCTTAAATACACAGAACAACCTGAAGGCTGATGGGGGGTGGGGGTGGGGAAAACGGGTGATGGGCACTGAGGAGGGCACTTGTTGCGATGAGCTCACTGGGTGAGCAATGATTCATAGGAATCTATTCCCAAAACCAAGGGCACACTGTATACACTCTATGTTAGCCAACTTGACAGTAAATTATATTAAAAAAAAAAAACACCTTCCACCAAATCCCATTGTCCAGTAGTAAAAAAAAAAAAAAATGCCAAAGCCAATAAGTAAAAGAGTATGGGCCTGACATATGCCAGGCATGTGGCATTTTTCACTTCACTTACAGTTTACAATAATCCTACAGGGTAGCCTTTTGGCATTCGACAGTCAATTTACAGATGAGGTGCAGGGCTGGAAAGTCAACACATTCAACCAAAGGTCATTCTCTCCACTAAACTATGCTGATGCTCAGAGGTTGGAACCTTTGAGGTGAGACTTAGAGCACGTTAATCATCCGAAATACTAAACAAGGTCTGTGGAGAGTTGTTTCTGAGACAAAAATAACGTAATTGTTGGTAGAAGTGGGGATCCATCAGCTCCCTGTGGGCCATAAAATCACGTCATAAAACTCAACATCAATGAGACGGAAGAAAACCCATTTCAGAATTATACTTTTGCATATAAGACTACTTTTATAATGGTTTTACATGTGAAAAAATAAAGACAAGTGAGAAAAGTTCTTAGTTCTCAAAAGCATTTAAAGCGATGCATATATCTTAGGATTTCAAGGCTGGCAGATTGCACACATCACAGGGAAAGTGATAAAGAGATCTGAGGGACCATTCATGCATTACCTCTGAGATTAGGAATTGAGACACTCAGCAGAAACTAAGCACCGGAACAGAGATATTAAATGGCTCCAAATATATTGGGGGGAATAGGAGCTTCATAATTATTATAGGTTATTAAGAAAAAGAATACTATGTCCTAGTCAAGGGTGCCGTATCAGAGGAATACACTGTCATCAAAATGCGTGCAGTGATTAGAACAGGTATTCGGAGAAGGCACTAGATATCTGGGTAAAAGAACAGTCTTCAGACTCAGGGTGTGTTATCACACGTCCCTTAAAATCCCAGCCTTCCTATCAAAAATTAAGATGATATCGGACCTGCACACCAAGTATTATGCTCTTTGAATGGAGAGTTACATGTAAAAGCAGGCTTTACACCGTAAAATACTATAAAAACACAAGTCGTTGGCATGATTCTTCATGGAAACAGTAGGACAGTTGCCACAGGTTCTAATTCTGTACTATGTGAAATTACACAATCAATATTAAAAATAAATATGTACTGGGGAGCCCGGGTGGCTCAGTCAGTTAAGCACCAGAGTCTTAATGTTGGCTCAGGGCATGATCTCAGCAGTTCGTGGGTTCGAGCCCCACAGCGGGCTCTGTGCTGACGGTACGCAGCCTGCTTGGGATTCTGTCTCCCTCTCTCTCTGCCCCTCTCCTGCTCGCACTCTTTCTCTCTCTCTCTCTGTCTCAAAATAAATAAATAAACTTTAAAAATGAATAAATACATACATAAAAAATAGTCAAAATAGCAACTGAAATGAAACATCACAATATAAGAAATACATTCAAAGATAATGTTGCAGAGCCTTATGTTTTAAAATTTAGGTAAACTTAAAATTTTTTTTAATGTTGATTTATTTTTGAAGGAGTCAGAGAGAGAGAGAGACAGAGCATGAGTGGGGGAGGGGCAGAGAGAGAGAGGGAGACACGGAATCTGAAACAGGCTCCAGGCTCTGAGCTGTCCGAACAGAGCCTGATGCGGGGCTTGAACTCACAGACCTCGAGATCATGAGCTAAGCCGAAGTCAGACGCTCAACCGACTAAGCCACCCAGGTGCCCCTAAAATTTAGGTAACCTTTAAATCAAACCTTATTTCTTCCAAAAAGACTCAAGCACTTTGGGGTTTTTGTTGTTGTTATATAGATTCTTGCTTAAGAGGAAACTAAATTTCAGTGCTCCCTCAAAGAATGTTCAGAAAATATTTTTCAGTGAAGTTAAAAAATGTATTTTGTAAAAACGAAGCACTGAATCACATATTTTAGGTGGGGTATATAAGACGTTTTCTAAGTGATATATTTCCAATTACAGCTTTCATCCTGAAATTCAATTGGCTGCTATGGCTAATTACAAAGGGATAGATTACAAAGTGCCCGGGAAGGGACAGTATTCCTCAACATCACAATCATTACTAGGGTAGCACAGTTTGGAATGTGAACTTATTTAACCATTTAGCAAAGACTTACTGTCTGCCCTCTTTCTTGCCAGGCTGGACTAGTCTGGCACAGCATTTTATTTATCACTGTATCCCCTGTGTGTCAGTTCTTGTTACCACTTCACCCTGGATAGATTTCATGTTAATATCTCCTTAGTTACTACATCTTATTTTCAAATATATGCTTGGTATTTTGAATTGAAACCATGTGCCAAATATGTTACAGGTTCAAACTGTAAAGCAAAACAATTATTTCTTTCACCAGCGACTCTGAATCCTAGATGACTCATGGATCTCCAGCTGCTTCAGGTGTGGCTACGCTTACCTTTTTGTTGTTGTTGTTGTTCGGTCATTTTACTGCTCCCCCCTTCACGTTCTATTCAGGTATTGCAATTAACCTATCAGCAGAGAGCATGGGATCTGAAACTTCTCCTTAGATGCTTCATTTGGAACGTTATTTACTTTGTATTCTGGACGGTTTTATTATCATTTCAAAAGGAGCTGCAAGTTGGTATCACCTGCAGCATGAAAATGGCTAATGACATTTTTCAGATGGGAAGGTAGCCAGGTGATCTTTTTCTGGAGACACACAATGAAAGTTCGCTGAAATACTGCTGAATGTTATCTTTTCTAAGTAATGATGGTTTGTTTTTTTTTTAAATTTGGACAAGGTGGCTTATTTGGAGCTCAAAATCAAAGGCAGAGAAGTTTTTGCACTGTTGTTTGTTTCTGAAGTCAATGGAGTGTTCAAGCCACTTGGCTCCTAGTAATTAAGGTGTCCTGTGGGTAAATGTAGCTTATATAAACCTCATTTCACAGAGAACACTAAATCGCAACTGCAAAATTACCAACATTTATGTTCTTCACGATTCAAAGAGAGGAGGACTACGTCAAACAAAAGCTGCACAGCAAAAGAAACCATCAAACAAAATGAAAAGGCAACCTGTGGAACTGGAGAAAATATCTGCGAAACATAGATCTGACAAGGGGTTAATATCCAAAATACACAAAGAACTCGTACAATAGCAAAAAACCTAACAGCACAATTAAAAAACTGGGCAGAGAACGTAGGCAGTTTTGCAAACAAGACATACAAATGGCCAGTCTTCCACATCATAACCAGGGAAACGCCGTGAGATATCCCCTCACACTTTATACTTGTTCAATGGCTGTCCTCAATAAGACAAGATAACAGGCATTGGCATGGATGTGTTTTTATAGTTTTTATAGTGTTTTACAAGTATTTTACAAGATACACACGCGCTTTGGTTGACTTAACCATTCACCCAATGATGGACATCTGGTTTGTTTTCAGTCTGGGGGTGTTTCAAATAAAGCTGCTAAGAACATTTGTGTAGAGGTTTGTGTGGGAACAGAAAGTTTTCATTTCTCTGGGACAAATGTCTAAGACTGATGGGTTGTATGGCAGTTGTATAATTGGTTTGTTTATGAAACTGCCAAGTTAACCTTCTGTTCTCTCTACCCCTCCCCCACTTGTGCTCGCTCTCTCTCTCTCTCTCTCTCTCAAAAATAAATGATTAAATGGGGCACCTGGGTGGCTCAATCGGTTAAGCGCTCGACTTCGGCTCAGGTCATGATCTCACAGTCTGTGAGTTCAAGCCCCACGTCAGGTTCCGTGCTGACAGCTAGGAGGCTGGAGCCTGCTTCAGATTCTGTGTCTCCCTCTCTCTCTATGCCCCTCCACTGCCCACACTCTGTCTCTCTGTCTCTCTCAAAAAATAATAAAAAAAAAATTTAATAAATAAATAAACATTACAAAAAAAAAGAACTGCCAAATTGTTTTCAAGAGTATCTTAACCGTCTCTTCACACTCCCAACAGCAATGTGTGAGCGATCCAGTTTTTCTGCCTTCTTGCCAGCATTTGGGGTGATTTTCACCTTTCCAGTATGTGTGTACTGATAGCTTGTGGTGGTTTTAATCTGCATCCCCCTAACGGCTGATAATACTGAACATCTGTTCACGTGTTTATTTGCCATTTGCATGGCAACTTTTGTGAAGTGTCAGTTCATGTCTTTTGCCCATTTTCTGATTGAATTGTTGTTTTTTAAATCCTACCATAGAGTTTTAAGAGGTTTTTTTTTAATACTAGTTCTTTGTTAGAGTTATGTAATTTGTAAATATTTTCTCCCAGTCTATAGCATTTCTTTTCCATCCTCTTAGAGGCTCTTACAGAGAGCAAACACTTTTAATTTTGATGAGGTTAATTGATCAATTTTTCCTTTTACGGTTTATGCTTTTTGATCTCAAATCTAAGAAACCTGCCTAGGCCCGGTTTCCAGAGATTTTCTTATATGTCTTGTCACAATTTTATTGTTTTACTTCTTACATTTAAGTCCAGGATCTATTTTGAGTTACAAGGATCTATTGTGAGGTTTATGCTGAGATTCATTTACTTTGCCTCGGGTTCTCTAAGTGCCCCAGCAACATTTATTGAAAAGGTATAATCCTTCACCGATTTGCTTTTGTACTTCTGTCAAAGATTCATTGGGTATATTTGTGTGGGTCTCTTTTGTAAAAAAAAAGTTCTCTTAATCATATGCTCTGAATGTATGCTTTCATCAAAGCTCCTACACTTGTCCATGGGTGAGAACAGAATAATTCACTAATGGTGCGCTAAATGTGCAAACTAGGAGTGACTACAGTATAAAATGAATTCTCATATCTCCATATTATTAAGGAAAGCCATTTAATATTCATTACTTTAAAAATTAATTATTTTAGTGCATTCTAAAATTTAATTGGGTCACTTCCAATAATGCCATTTTATCTGTCAGAGGTATTAGTTGCTATTAGTTGTAATAGAAGTTGACACTAGCTGATTCACTTAGAAGGAAATTTATTAAATTTTTCATTACTTCAAATTAGGAATAGAGGACTGGAGAACCAGGTTCAAGCCGCAACAACCATAAGTGATCTCTTAAATCATTAAGTTTCTTGATGAGGCTATTGCCTTTGGGCAGTAGGTACAACCATGCACAATGCTTATACTTTTGCATCAATAAATCAGTGCAGTAGAAACAATTACTCTGTTGTCCCCCGTGAAGATCCCTATCCTGGGCTGCCTTCTTTTATCGCTGACTCAAAGTCTGGTCATGTAATTGGTAACACCTAGCTCGTTTCTCATGTCCTGGCAGCAGAAGAGATGAGGAAAGAATATTTTTGGCGTTTCATCTTCTAATAATGTGAGGTTTATTTGCTATCTTCAATAGCTATAATATTGATGATATCTATAATATTGATGACGGGGTGCTATCCAAATATATTGAAAAAGATGGAAATGCTGGGTGAGAAACCAAACGATGAATACCTGATTCACACTGTTAATTTGTTTAACTACTTATGAAGGCATACTACACCTAATTATCCTAGTTCAGTAGGGTTTTGTGGTAATATATAGTGAAAAACAACTTGTTTTGAATTCTTTTCTGGTGAAGAGGGTCAACTTGGGTAGACTGATACGAAACCAGACAAACACAAATGAACAAACAATTCTATTGCCCAGAGATCCACTAAGTAAGAAATCCCTGGAAGCAGAACTTGTCATTGTTATTTACACACACACACACACACACACACACACACACACACACACACACCCCAAAACTCAAAAACCGTTTCCTGTGATTGTAATGTATGTCCAGTGTTAAGAACCATTGTGAAAGAGGCAGAACAGTTCGGCCTTGTTCATGAAGTCGAATGCTAGAGCAGGCTTTTAACTGCTTTTTGCCTCATGTCCCCCCCACCATTTTTATGCACAGACAGGTTACACATAAACACTACTTGCAACAGTTGTGTTTAGTCCTATCACCCAAATGGCTTGGTCTTTTTTTTTTCTTCAATTTCACTATCACAAACCCTAGTTCTCCTACAAAGATGGATAACCCAGCTAAAAATATCTGAAGACAAAATTACCACAGAGTCTCGCTGCTAAGGAAGAGCTAAAGCCAACTTTCTTGGCTCTCAGCACAGTTCTGGAGGACCACAAAGCCCCTGTTTCCCCACGCAGAAATCTCTACCAAATTCAACCAGCTGAGAATTTCCCATTTCTGTTAGTGGCATCCTGGGTAACTCAGGCCAGCCTACTTGCTGACAATTAGGAAAGCTGGGAAAATACAAAAGTCATCTATTTGAAGGCATTGAAGCCCACCAAAGACAAAACTGAGAATTTATTTCTGTCGGAAATTCTAAAAAACAGGATCAAATGAAAATTGTATCCCTGAAAGAAATAACTTAAATTGAATACAATGAATAAATTCTACAGTAGATTATTCATAGTTGAATAGAAAATTAGTGAACTAGAAAATGTGTAAGAAAATATCCATCCTGAAGCTTTGAGTGACAAAAAAAAAATGAAATAGAAAAAGGCACAGAGGTACAGAAAATATGGTATAAATGATTTAGTACATGAGTCAGGAAGAAGAGAGAAGAGTGGACAGAATTGATAGGACAGAAGGGAAAACAGCAAATAACTTTTCAGAACAGAAGAAATATATCAAGCCATAAAATCCAGAAGCATTATAAACCCAGGAATAATAAATAGAATTAAAGCTACATTTATACCCAGCACGGCAATATTTCTGAAAACCAGAAAATGAGGGTATTAAATGCAGGCAGAGGGGGAAAGTCTAATCATTTTCGAAAGGTGACAATATGACAGCCAACTTTTCAAAGCAAACCGTGACAGGTAGAAGACTTATTTCTTCTCGGTGCTAGAAAAAAAGATTCTAGTGATTCTCCATCATGGCTAGCCACCAGAAGTAAAACATGCTTTTCTAGTGTACTCAACTTCACCCCTCGTTGCTCTCCTTCACCAAATACTACTTTACCACAATGCCTTCTCTACATTCAAGATTCGGGGATGTTGCTAAATTGAGAATGAACATTAACCTTTCCTATAAAATACATCGGTGACTTCTTGGGTTCTTAGAACATTGTAAGCCCTTTATTCTGGGCCTTTACTCAATGTTCCTCACCCATCCCGACACATGTTACCATTTAGGTATGCTATTTCTTCCGCATGGAACTCACAAAGCCTTCTCTATACATGATTTCTCAGCTTGGTATTACTTTCTCTATAAACCACAAAGCACATACTGTCTATGTGTACTCACTAGGTATTTGCCATATATTGTCTCAATTCTCTCTCTCCACCCATCCATTTATGCTCTGTCTCTTCAAATAGGAAACCAAACAACAAAGGCAAGAACAAAAGAAACCTCTGAGATACCAAGAATGAGGTGTGACACTGCAGTTAACTGCCTTGCAAAGCCATAAACCCAGACCTATGAAGAATATAAAATCGACTCTAAGCCTCAAGGTTTTTTTTTTCCTTTTCTTCTTCCTTTTTTTTTTTTAAATGTTTACTTAGTTTTGAGAGAGACAGACAGACAGAGCATGAGCAGGGGAAGGACAGAGAGAGAGAGGAAGAATCGGAAGCGGGGTCTAGGCTCCCAGCTGTCAGCACACAGCCCGACACAGGGCTCGAACCCACAAACTGTGAGATCATGACCTGAGCCAAAGTCAGATGCTTAACTGACTGAGCCACCCAGACACTCTTACAGGTGCTTGTCCTTAATAAAGTCTGAAGCATTGACTCTCCAATAGAGCATTATCAGAAGTTACTGAGTTTTAAAGAGCCATGGTATTGTAATCACTTACATTAGAACACACAATTTTACTTCTTTTACTGAAGGATGTCTTTTGTGAGTAACCATATTGCAGTGCCAGCCGTACATCAAGATGGCTCACAGAAAGAATGATTCAGAGTCTTTAGAAAATTTTAAGTTATGGGGCGCCTAGGTGGCTCAGTCGGTTGAGCGTCTGACTTGATTTTGGCTCAGGTCGTGATTCTAGGGTCCTGGGATCAAGTCCCGCGTTGGGTTCTGCACTGAGCATGGAGCCTGCTTGAGATTTTCTGTCCCTCCCTGTCTCTTTCTGCCCCTTCCCACTAACTTGTACATGCACTCTCTCTCAATAAAAGAAAGGAAAGGAAAGGAAAGGAAAGGAAAGGAAAGGAAAGGAAAGGAAAGGAAAGGAAAGGAAAGGGAAAGAAAAGAAAAGAAAGGAAAAGAAAAGAAAAGAAAAGAAAAGAAAAGAAAAGAAAAGAAAAGAAAAGAAAAGACAAATTTAAGTTATGTCCACCACATTGAGAAGTAAATTTCTGTTGGGGCGCCTGGGTGGCTCAGTTGGTTGAGTGCCCGACTTCGGCTCGTGTCATGATCTCACAGTTCGTGAGTTCAAGCCCCACGTGGGGCTCTGCGCTGACAGCTCAGAGCCTAGATCCTGCTTCAGATTCAGTGTCTCCCTCTCTCTCTGCCCCTTCCCTGCTCATGTTCTGTCTCTCTCTGTCTCTCAAAAATGAATAAACATTAAAAAAAATTTTAAAAAAGAAGTAAATTTCTGCCCCTCAAAGAAATTTCTACTTTATCATTTTTGTATTCACATCATAAAGCCTTATAGAATGCCCAGCATTATGTGACTGATTTATTGGATAACTATATATTTCGGAAATGACAATGTGTAAGTGTCAAGCACTAGTAACAGTGTTTTTGTTAGTTTATAGTCGTCTAATACGTCTCACATTTCCCTTATTTACCCCCAAATCCTCACTGTCAGGCAATGATTATCAACCCTAGCACCAGATCAGAAACCTCTGGGGAACTCCAAAAGCATATCCACGTTCAAAACCCAACCAGACCAAATCAATGAGGAAAAATCTGGGCTCTGTAGGTAACTTCAACATGCAGTCATGATTGAGAATTACTTTTTTTTTTAATATGAGTATTAACATGTCATGTGGAAATACTGTATATACATATTATATTTAATATATAACACACATATATGTATTTATGACACATACATATGTATACACATACATGAACATACATACGTACGTACATATCTTAAAGGCTAGTGAATGGTCAGAGAAAACCAACTGCATATTTACGAAGAAACAAATCATGAAGAGAAAAATGATTGTACATGTTTATACATGTACGATACCTTCTATAAAAATCTACACAGAGATGCCTGGGTGGCTCAGTCGGTTAAGTGTCCAGCTTCGGCTCAGGTCATGATCTTACGGTTGGTGACTCTCAGCCCCTCATCAAGCTATCTGCTGTCGGCATAGAGCCTGCTTGGGATCCTCCGTCCGCCCCCCTCTTTGCCTCTCCCCCACTCGTTCTCTCTCTCTCTCTCTCTCTCTCTCTCTCTCTCTCTCCAAATAAATAAATGAACTTAAAAATGTATCCAAAAAATCTACACGAGAATATATATTTCAATTCTTTTTTCTTAAAAGTAGCAAGCGACACAAGAAACTGTGAGGCCTGGCAGGAGCAGGTCACGGCTGTCACGGTGGATTCCGTCTTGCCCGAGGTGCAGGGATTTGGGTAACACTGTCACGTTCTTTGCTGCATGACCACCTCACTACATAACATCTTTTGATTTGCCAGGTCCCAGGAGAAACGTGTGATTTTTAAATTATGGTTTTTTTAGATGAACTCTTTTGCATTAAGTTAATTTAAATGTGATCTTTTATATAACTTTTTTTTTAATTTTTAAGTTTATTTATTTATTTTGAGAGAGAGAAAGAGCACAAGTGGGGAGAAACAGAGAGGGAGAGGGGGAGAGAGAATCCCAAGCGGGCTCCGCACTGTCCGTGCAGAGCCCAATGAAGGGGCTTGAACTCACGAACCAGAAGATCATGACCTGAGCCGAAATCAAGAGTCAGTCGCTTAACTCTCTGAGCCACCCAGGCGCCCCCTATATAACTGTTTTAATAAAAGATCATCTCTCATAAATAATGGTAATGCTAAAATAAAGAGATTTCAATATTTTTAAATATTTTAAATTCTACATAGACACGATCAGCTGCATTTTGGAGCCTGTTCTCCACTCCTACAAGAAGTTAGTCGGTTTTTAGATGGTATAATGAAAATGAAATCATGTCCATTTAAAGTGGTCTGGAAAAATACCTGCGTATTATGTCCGTATTGTGGTACCAATTCTCTTCCTAAATAGCACTTGTTTTTTCCGTTTTACTGAGATACAATTGATATATTACGTGGCAGAAGTTGAAGATGTACACCTTTATGATCTGATCTACGTACACATTGTGATGCAATTAGCACACTGAGGTTATTTAACATCCATCGCCTCATCCAGGTATGATTTTGTTTTCTTACGATGAGAACTTTGGAGATCTACTCTCCTAGCAACTTTAAGATACACTATACAGCACTGTTAGCTACAGTCACCGTGCTGTGCATTCCATCTCCAGAACTTACTGATCTTACAAGGGAAGTATCTTTGACCACCTTTTGCCAGTTCCTCCACCTCCCACCTGCCAGCAGCACTTTTGTCCGCAACGTCAATAACTTAAAGTTGAGTCAAGTGAATGATAACATTAGCTTTACACTATGTAGCCACCTGAAGAAAACACTTACTTTGAATAACGCGAATAGATGGGTTGCTACCTATGTATATTGCAAAGTGGAAGCTGTTGCCTTGTAGATGCGACACTGAACCTGAAGTTACCATACCTAGATTTGAGTATATACAGTCCCACACAAACCCAATCTGTGTCTCTGTCGCTCTGGCTGGTCCTTTACTTTTTCTGGATTCGAGTTTATGTACAAAAGGTAAAATTAAATGAGGGTAACATCAAATATAATTTCAAAAAGCATGCTGGGAAAATTATATAAGACAATATATGTGAAAATTCTTTAGGAGCTGTAAAATACATGGTACCCCACGAGGCAAAATGATTACATTACTTTTACGAAGCTTCAAATCAAAGCTCAAAGTGTCTGACCTCTCAGTCATTTTACTGTTAAGCCAAAATATTAGCCAAGCTTTTTATAATGAATTTAGTACAGTAACAGGAGAAATACTTTGCACATGTTCAAATATTACAACCACCATTTATTTCAAACAACATGAAAACATTCTTTATTAAATGAGTTTCTGTTCTCCACTAATAACAAAATATCATGCCTTGTTCCATTCAATTGGACTGACAGGTGTAATACTCTCACTGAGGGATAGTGTTGCAATATAAAAATGAAGTACTCAAAGGATAATGCTGCTCTCTATCTTAAAACTAATGAAGATTTATGCAGAAAGTTCAAGAAAAAGTCCTTTACCTACATTCTTGAACTCTTTGGACAATGCTACCAGAGCTTAAAGAAAAAGAAAATACCGTGACGAAAGTTAAGACAAAATCAGTAAAACTGAGGTAAAGAAATTATAGTATTCTCTCTTTTAATTAGTTTGTCCCATTTGATGGAAATTATTTCTTCCTTAAAACTAAAACTTCAAAATTCACAACATCTAGAGAAGATCAGTAGATGGTAGGAAAATAGGTAATTTTTGTTTGTACTGCTCACTTTTGACCTGTGTAGTTTCTAAAATGAAGTGGGTGTCAACAGAAACAGAGCAGAGTCATGAATACTTAATAGTCCTACCCAATATTATTCACATGGGTTGTTACAATCCAAATAGAACAACACATTACAACAAAAATACTTCAAACAACAAAAATGGATCACACCTATTTCAAATACATAGGCTTCAAATTAAACTGTGTGTGTGTGTGTGTGTGTGTGTGTGTGTGTGTATTTTAGACTGATCCTAGATATCAACCATTACTGAGCACTTTTGAAAGACATTTAAGGAAACTGGCAATTTTGTAAATTCTTACAAAGATATTTTACCACTGCATAATTACTCTACTCACAATTTATTTCAGTAAATTTGCAAGATTTCCCTAAGCACTGAGTATAATCTTTGTAATCTGAGGAAATGCCATCTTTTAAGATTCACCTTGCCAGCAGTCATGTGTAAATATATTAAGATAAAAACTGAGATGTGAACATTTATATCTCACTCCTGATTTAACAGCTGGCCCCAGGTAGCACACAGACATAATCATTTAATATCAATATCTAGCAAAACGTCTGGGCTTGGTGTTTACAGGTAGGCTTATTTTTATTTTCCTTGTTTTTGGCTTTAAGTTTTGAAAATCAAAGAACATCAGGCATGCCCATATGCATGCGTAGGGATTTTTTAAAAAGACAAAAATCTCACTAATATCTGAAAATACCAGAAATGCCATACGTACATATAATTGCAAACAAATTAATATACAGGGATTCTACAGAAGGTATACAAGATGTTTTTCAACTCTAAAATTGTAAGAACCAGTAATTCTTGTAGAGATAGGTAGATAAGTCCATAGAGACAGATATAGATACAGAAATTAAGTGGAACGTATACATAGTGTTAAACATATACATGATAGTCACCATGAATGAAAACCTAAAATAAAAACCGCTAAAATAATTAGAATTTTCATGTATTCTAAATCCATATTTTATGAGAAAGAGATAAATGATAAATAACCATGGATACAATGGGTCCTTTCCAGAAAGCAATGTCCAGGATACGCAATATTCCAGAATGAGTAAAGATTTAAATACACTGAAAGCAACTTCCATGTCTTAAAGCCATGGATGGAGAATTCATACCTGAAGTAACGATCCTGAAAGTTCTTTTAACTTCTGAATGGTCAAAGTGATTAAGTTATTTATAAATTTTATCTTAAATGTATTTATTGCATCTTATTCTTGGAAAACTGGTAATGTATTTCATATAAAATAAAATCACTCTTCATAAAATACTTTCTAGATATTTGGGAAACCAGAGACATTTTTAATTGCTCTAGTCAACCAAAATAATGCAAATGCACACATGAAAACTCCCATTTATATCAATAAATAAACTTCTACAAAGGGGTAAATTCTCATAAACGTCTCTCATGAAAAACAACTCTCTTCCATCATCAGAAGAAAGCTGTTTGTGGAAGAACAAGAAAACCCAAAGAACTTATAGGAAGCTCAATAATCATCAAGCCAGGGATGGAAGCATCTCAAGGTTTGAATCAAAGTGGTAGAGAAAGCAAGATGTGGATGAATCCACAGTAAGTTCTTGAAACAAAGGGAGACTATGCAAAAGAGAAAATCCTGAATAGATGTTCAGCTCGTAACGTTGGGGCTCATCACATACTCCAAATGTGTTGCTCTGACTTTCTCTGCTTCCCTTATATCCAGGTTGGGGTAAAGTGACTCTTACTGGCCTAACGTACTATGAGTAGTAGTGATGTAGGAGGTATTTTTTGCTAATAACCCTGACTTAATACAACATGACTCTGGAACAGTCTCTCCCCCCCCCCACCCCCCCCCCCACACACCATCTGATACACAGTAGATGCTTCATAATTATTTGATTATACGTTGAATGTGCAAACGCCAACCGTATTTCGAGATGTTCCTTTGATACCCACACAAACAGTAAAATCCCTGACCTGGCTTTGAGAAAGAAATAGAAAACGATTTTGTGTAAAATACTATTTATTTGTGCACAGTGTGCCTGTGAATAGCCTCACTGATGTATTTGAACAGAATTCCTTGAGAACAATGATGTGAGGGCTGAGTCTAGAATTAGTCAAACTGTGGCAGCCGGGATTTGTACAGTGATGTTAATGATAGTGATGATGACGTCCCTCTATAAGGCTGCATTTACTTTAGCTACAATATAGAGTCCACACGTCATGTGTAAAGTTATTTTAATGATTTCGGTGGTCGAGTTCTTAGTTTATCTGCAAACCAAGAACAGGCTGGATATTTTATAATAGATGCCTTGCGGACTAAATTTAATCTTTCAGTGGTCACAAGGAAACATTTAATTAATAAAGGCTAAGAGATAAACAATTTTGGCCAACATGCTTTTGCTTTGTTTTATTGTTGTTAGTCCTGTTAAGTAACTTTTTATTAAAAAAAATACTGACCACTATGGCACCTTGTGAATTATAATACCAGTTATGCAACACAGAAGAGGGCAAAAGAAACTGAACTACAGTAAGGGCTTTTAAATCATGCAAAAGGAAAATAATATATTCATACAAACTATGATGTCATAATGAAAAATTAACATAGACTATAAAGACATGACTCTAAGAGTCATGTCGTTTTATGTTTAATGATTTAATACCTTTAAATTTTTAATGATTGAATAAACATAATTTTCAAAGACAAGAGTAAAATTTGGGGCAATCATACTATTTTTTTTCAAAATTATTTTCCTGAATGGAAGATAAGCTGGTTAATGAGTCAAGACAAACTTCAAAGCAAACATTCAAAAAATTGTTCCACACTCACTACTTCACTCAAACAACTGGGTAAGGAAATATTCTCCACTGGGAGCACTAAATTCTGTAGGAAGACACAAGGCAAGGGCCCTTTCACCATTTCAATCTGGAAGGGCCTGGATCCTGGTTTTCCCCTAGCCCAAAAGGCAACTAGTGCTTTTCTGCCCTCATTCAGCACAATAGGGAACACTAACTAGTAAGGAGAAAAGAATCCTATAGAACATTTCATCTCAAAATATGCTTTTGTGTCATAATCTCGGATACCACTGGCCTCATGCCCAGGGGTCTATTTTCCCCTTTAGATTATTATAAAATTTGGTTTTTGCAAGTACGAGTTCAGTACCTCATAAATCAAATATCTGTGCATATTTCATCAGAATCCCTTTTATTTTAGTTCTAAACATAAACCATAAAAAGAATCGTTACGTATCATTTGAGTTCAAAATATTATTTTACTTGGAAAAGCCCATACTTCTGAGTCCATGACATTAGTAATATGTCTTATTAACTATGAAAATTCCATTTTAATGTTTAGATAAATTCTATTGCTATGCTTATGGCACACAACACTTGCTTAGAGTTTTACTATCTTATGAGACAAACTTAACTTACTAAGCTTCACAGAATCTATAGGTTTGTCACGTGAATTCACCCTTCTGAATACTAGAATATTCTCAATTTAAAGTCTCTATAGTTTTTTAAATAATATTCTTCAAAATAGTGAAGTTTCATTTAGTTTAACGTTTCGATTTAATATTAAAACAAAAGTGTTTCAACACCAAAGTCTGAAGTTTACATTTCTCAAGTAGAAATGGAAGACAAAAGCAATTAACCTATACATAAACATGCTTTTACTGTTTTCTCTGAAGGGCGTCTTTTACAAAGGCTTATCTCCAAGCAGTGAGTCTGGAAAGGGATGCTATGGGATTGCAAACACATTTGCACACACCTTAAAGAGGAATGGTGTTTTAAAAGGACATTTCAAAGGCTGTTAACACGCATGGTTCCCCCAAGAAGCAGTCAATGCTCTTTTCTTGGATCCTATATTTTAATTAAGTTGCATATCCCGTTTTTGTCGTAGCAAATCCTGGAAAGCTGGGAATGGAAGAGGAATCCTACAGACCCCCGGGGCCAAGAGCGCGAAGGCCGGGGTCCTCACGGTTATATTTCTTAGTCTCATCTCATGTACACAGTGACTCTGTGTTAGGAGATACACATCTACCCGGGGGACCTGAATCATCCGTTAGCTTATAACGTCTGAGGTGTCAGACACAATTGAGATTCCAAGAAGACGGAAGGCGCGAGAATGATGAGCAAGCACCCCGTGGGGGAGCAAAGGGCTTCAAAGGTCAAGTTCCTAAAATGGTTCTCCCCTCCAGCTCTCGCTTGCCGTGCAGCGCGTCCCGCCCGCGAGAAGCCGGCAGCCTCCTGGACAACTGCAGCTTTACACGTGGGTCCTTCCTATCTCCCGGGAAAGGAACAAGGCGCAATTAAATCTCCACCCGAGAGCGGCCCTTGCCACCAGAGGGGCTGCACCCCCCGCGCGCGCGCGCGCTCTGGCCCCGGAAGGGCGCGCGGCAGGCCACGGGAGCGCCTGGCTGCGCCGGGTGGGGGTGGGGGTGGGGGTGGGGGTGGGGGTGGGGGTGGGGGTGGGGGTGGGGGTGGGGGTGGGCGCTTTGTAGTCGCCCTGTTGTGTACGCCCCACTTCTACGGGTCTGCCCAAGTTCGGGAATGGGTCCCTCGTCTCCTCGGGGCACCGTCTGCATCTCCAACGAGAAAGCCAGCAGAAAGCAGCACCAAAACCCAAGTGTGCCCTTTTCCCTTCCCTGTGCCCCCCCACACCTGCGTCCACCAACTCCTGATAAAACGACTCCTGGGTGCGTAGTGATGCGTCCTCTTTTAGGGGTTTAGGGGTTCTGCCCTATCTTCGTTCAATTTTCTAACGGTATATTTAGAATTATTTTTCTTTCTTCCTTTTTAAGTGAGAGAATTAGTGAATTTCTCCCTCCTCTCTTCCCCTCTCTAAGTTGGAGGACTCTTCCAGTCAGCAGGGAACGCGGGGAATGTTCTGGTTCAAGGCCGCTTTGCCCCAGGATTCCGGAGCTTCGCAGAATTGGAACTTTGAGAACACCGAGGTAGAGAAACATCCAGGGAATCCGGGAAAGGGGCTCTTTCGCCCCCACACCGGTTTCCCTTCCTGCTCTGGACCGGCCCGCCAAGGTCGTTCTCGGTGGCCCATCTCGCGCCCATCGCGCGCTCCCCCACGGCCACCACCGGGACCCCCTGCGCGTAGTTCCCGCGGTCCCCCCACGCCCGCCAAGCCCAAAGGCCCGCTCCTCCCCTCCTGGCCTCGGGGCTCCACACCCAGGTCTTCTGGGACCATCCACGTGTCCCTCCTACCTCCTCGTCTGGTCACTAGAGAACTTCTGAACCCCCCGGGGCGGGGGGGGGGGGGTCTACACTGTTTCTCTCCCAAGTCAGGCACAACGTCTTGCACGGAAAAACTACGACAAGGTCTCCGTAAACTTTGCCGTCGCGAACCCTGCCGTGTCTGCGGCGGTGAGCACACACCTGCCCGCACACGGGCGCAGGTACACCTGTCCGGGCGCGCACACGGCCAGGGAGCCTGCCCCTGGGCAACCGCTCAGGGAGCCCGAAACTCGCTGGCAGTCGCCGGCGGGGCCGCGCGGCAATGCTTGGGCATCAAAGGAGAATTTCGAAAGGGGCTGGGGAAGCGGGGACTAGGACACGGGGCTTGTAAATACACACACGGGAGCGTCCGTCCGGCTCCCGCACAGCGAGCCATTCTCCCCGAAAGGCGCACTTTGGAGAACAGAGCACTGTGGGCTGCACCGTCCATAACCCCCCCTCCGAGGCGCATTCGTCTTCCAACCTGACCATCCCTTCCGTCTACATGACTTCTCAGTCTGGTCCAAGCCAGCAGCAGCGCGCGCATGAGGACGGGGACCGGGGCGCGCTCCGGGAACCCTCGGCCCGGTGTGCAGAGCCCCCCGAGGCAGGTGCGGGCCCCCACACCGGCCGAGCAACAAGCGGGCTGTCCGCGAAAGGGCCGGGTCCCTCTTCGCCCCTGTCCCCGCGCGGGTCACCTCTCCCCGCCCCCCTCCCTACAGCCGGCCGCGCCAAACGCGAGCCGGGGAAGGAGAAAGCCGAGCGAGCCACTCACCCCCAGCTTCCTGCTGCGGATTTTCACGTAGCCCTGCTTGACTATGTCGTTAAAGTTGGAGGCCATGGCCAGCGCGTTCGGGCTCGTCCCCTCCGCGATCGGCTTCCCCGAGTCGGGAGCCGCCGGCCGCCGCCGCCGCCGCCGCCGCCGCCCGGTCCGCGCAGGTCTCGCATCCAGCCAGCCGCCGCCACAGCCGCGCCGCCGCCCGGTCCCCCGAGCTCCCGCCGGCGGGGACGCGGGCCGGTGGCAGGGCGGCCGCGGACGGGGAACGCGGGCCCGGCGCCGCGAGCAGCGCCCGCCCTCCGCGTTCCGGTCCTCACCTCCGCCCCCCGCCGCGAGCCGAGCGCCGGGCCCGCGCCGCCGCCAGCTGCGGGCGCCCCCTCCGCGCCGCCGCCCCCGGCAGCACCCACGGGCTGGCGCCTCGCTCGGCGGCGCACAGCTGGCCGGAGCGCACCGGCGCGGGGGGAGGGGCGGGCCGACTGGGCGGCCGGGCTCCCTCCCCGCCCCCCACCCCACCCCACCCCACCCCACCCGGGCCCCGCGGGGTGGCTGCGCTCGGAGACGCTCGCTGGACGCGCTCCATCCTTGGCGGCTCCGGCGGGGAGCGCCTCCCGCCTCCCGCGCCCCGGGTCGCGCTCCCCGCCCCCGGCCCCCTCTGCCCGAGCCCGCGTCGCTCTCCCGGGTGCGGGATTCCTGAGGACACGGCTCCTCGTTCCGGGGCTCTCCGCGCCCCCTCCCCAGCTGGACTCGGGCAAAGGGCGGTGGGGACGCCCCCGAAGAGGGGAAGGCAAACGGGAGGCAGTGGTTTATTTCGATGGCCTTGTGTACGTGCATGTTTTGTTCCCGAGCACATGCTCGCGTTCCAGGTCTCTGCCCCACTGGGAAGAGTAAATCGACGCCGAGCCCTGCCCGGTGCACACAAAGAGACCGAGCGTGCGCATGTGTCTAATCCCTCTGCTGCTGGGGAGGCTGGAGCGAGATCACGCGCGGCAGCCCCCTCGCCGACGTCCTCGCGCGAAGAGGCAGCGAGGCTCGGGCTCTTTGGCAGGACCGGCGTGGACTGATGGATGCGCGCGTGTTCGTTAACTACGACTCAGAGTGGCTCGTGGCATTTCATCTTCCAGGGGAGATGGAGACCATAACTGTTACTGGTGGATGCAAATGATTTCTCGAAATGTTCAACTTGCAAACATCAAAAACAGTGGAGAACTTTCTCCCCTTTACGTAGGAACGCTTGGCGTTTAAAAGTAGGCTGCTCCCCGGTGTAAAGAAATTTTAATTTAAAAATTATATCCATTTTTATACGATGCAAGGAGAAATAAGCAGTATTGCATTCTGGCTGACGGCAAGGTATGGGCTTTTGCTATAGGGAAGACTATTTAGTACCTAGTCGCTCAGGGTGTTTCTCTTTAAGAAAAAAAAATGTAATAGGATTGAAAATTTTATAAATGACTCCTTCATTTATAGTCTATATTCGATAAAAGTTCAAAAGAGTATGTTTATTTCCACTTCCCATAGCGAGCAGTGTTTTCCCATGTTTTCAGTAAAAATGTCTTAGCCTTGTTGGGAACATACTAATTTTAAGACTGAAAGGAAACTACTTGATTGAAGGGAGGAAAACTATGAAACCTTAAAGGACCACGTACTATGTCCCTGACCCCAATCAAATAGGCACCGCAAAGGCGATTTTTGTGCCATCAGTAGCAAGAGTTTTCATCTAGAGCCTGTATATGGAAGTAGAAACTCTTACCAAGAGCATACTCTTCCTCTCCATTCGTTTATGTAGCAAACATTGGTTTGGGCTGTTAACCCTGGACCGCTCCAGATGCTGGGCAAATATTTAGAGTCACATGGACAGATCCCTTAGGCTGCCACTCAGATCACTTAGGTTGTCTGTTCCATTCACTTGTTGCTATTCCATATACCACGGGACTATGATTTTATATGAAGGCTGATTTAGATTTGCAGATGCCTTAAATACCATTCATTCAGTCCTCTCACAATGCTGTGTGTTAAGCAAAAAAAATACTTGCCATTTAATAGATGAGGAAACTGAGACTCTGAAACATTCGGTTGCAGAGACACAATTTACAGATTGGTTTTGGGTCTGCAGTAATTTCCATGACCACTAACGGTTCCCATCATTTATATTATAATCTGTTTCTACAGATCAGTTGTGAGGTATTTGAAGTCAGAGATTAGCTTTCCCAATAATAATCTCAGTGGTAATTTAAGCGTCAGGCATGTTTCATAAATCTGGCTTTTAATAATTATATAATGATGATGCTTTTTTTATATACTTATGTAGGTCTTTACGACACCCTAACTAATATGATTTAAATATTCTCCTACAGTTACTTTTGATTCTTAAATTTCTGGTAGAGCAGTGTGTGTGTGTGTGTGTGTGTGTGTGTGTGTGTGTGTGTGTGTATACAATTGATTGTATCCTCAGGGCATTATTTATTGTAGTCACCTAAGCCTCAGACTTCCTGATAACTAGCAACGTGACTTAGAAATCTGAGTACATTCTTCTTTTCTTTTTTTCAAGAATAATTCATAAGAGGTGCTGTATATATCTACCTAACTCACGTCAAGAAGAACAAAATGTTTCACTGCCCCATTGATTAGAGTGTTCAAGTATTGTCAGCCTGATGCATCCATTATAAAATTTTCCACCAAACTTCTACCTAATGTTTTTCTCAGCTATGTGGATGATGACTGCACTGATGCATTATTTCATTCAGGATTGCAAAATTGTGATTCTCTAATTTGATTTTATACCTGAATTTATAAGATATTATCTTACAAAACAAAACTTTCCTTTGCAAGATATAGGATTGTCCTCAAATAGATTCCTTATAAGAAAGGCAGGGAATACGCTTGATTCTTAACCCTTATAAATCATTTTTTAGAAATTTTACACAATTTTTAAACAATCTTTTAGAAATATTAAGTGTGTTTTAGCCAATACAAAAGGACACCCTCCTTCCTTAGGAATATCATAAAAATGGAGTTTTATGTACATGATGCAGTTCAATCCATCAGAGCCATTGTTCTTTTTGGTGTTTTAATTGCCCCATCTTTGACCAGAAGGAGCTGGCTTCAACTGATATTTTTGTGTTGTTATCAGGTACCCATGGACCTTAATAGCTTTGTTGTGATCAATCACAAGATATCCCAGATTCATCTTGTACATTTCCAACTCTAGACTTGGAGTCCATTATTTTCCCTAGGAACCATTGTTTGTTTAATGGGAAATGAAATTCAGTTTCCATAATCTGGTTTAGTAGGATGTTATTTTTGCTACAGATTCTAAGCTTTTCAGTTACAAAGACATAAAATGCTTTATTTTAGAAAGACATTTCAAAAGAGAAAAATTCTCAATTTTTATGGATATTTCCAATTTAATCACTGGGTTGGCTGATCCCATATTTAAGGATTGTTTCTTCTCTTTTGAGATTTTTATTATATAAAATAGTTACACGTTTCCAAAGTCAAACCTACAAAATAAGATATGTGGAGAAATATAGTTCTGATTTTTGTCCCTTCCTCTCTGTTCTCTCCCTCTCTTTTTAGGAAACCATTTTTATTAGTTTTAAGTTTATCCTTCCCTTGTTTCTTTGTGATGATATAAGGAAAGATGTAAATGTTTCTATTTCTGTTTTCTTACACACAAAAAAATAGTATACTATTCCTACTCTAATCATTATAGTAGACAGTCTCTAAAATGGGCCTCCAGAGATGCCCAGTTTTTGGTATAGTGTCCCCTTCTGAATGTGCTGGACTTTTTGACTAACTTCTAGTGAATAGAATGGCAGAAGTAATGGAGTGCCTTTCCTTAATTAGGTTATAAAAAGACTGTGACTTCGATTCAGGTGATCTTTATTGGCTTGCTCGCTCTGGGGGAAGCAAGCCGCCACAACATGAAACAATCTTGTGGAGACACCTATGTGAATGAGCCTGGAGAAAGATCATCTGAAGCTTTCCAACAAGAAGCCCAGAAAGGGATCCTCCCCCGTGAAGGCTTCAGGTGACCATTCGCTGCTCATCCCTGAGATACCCTGAGTCAGAACCGGCCGTCTAAGCTGCTACTCGTTGCTCAAACATAATAGATGCTGTCATATAACAAGAGTTTACTTTCGTCTTTCCATGTGCTAACTTTTGGGGTATTTTTAATGCATACATGGATAACTGAAATCCATTTTGGTATGTGGAAATAGGGTGCTTCCATGCCCAAAACTGTAAAATTGGGGCATGGCTTTGGAATCCATCGGTGGCCATGAGAAGGGGGTTAGTGAGGTCAAATTGCAAAGCTTTGCACATTGAGGACGCTGTGAGTGAGACCTTACAGTAAAGTGAGGAAATATCATTGGAAATTGGAGGAAGGGGTATTGTATGTGGTGGCAGGAAACTTAGCCGAACTGTTTCTGAAACTATGTGGAAATTAAAATATGTGCCCACTACTCCGTGCCATCTCATAGATTTCCAAGCAACATGTTGGCGATACAGCCTTCTTGTTGCTTAGTAAAACGAGGGAGGAGAAGGATAAATTGGAGGGGCGGAGCCATGAAACAAATAGGAGCCAAGAACTGATGATGGCTTTAAGTGTCCTCAGCCTCTCTAAACCACAACAATGCTAGAATGCAAGAAATGACTTCTGGGCAAACATTAATCCTGGGCACTGCTACGAAAATTTGGTCTGAAGATAAAAGCCAAGGGTATGACTATAAGATACATATATTTGTTAAGATTTCAGAAAATCAATTATTTTACGGTCACATCTTTGGCTGTATCTTTAGACCGAATTTTCACGACCGTGCTCTAGATTTAATCTAATAAAATAAAGAGGTTCACAGGAAGCCCACAAGGTTTTCAAAAGGTGTATATATGCAGAAACATTATCAGACCAAGACTCAGAATGAGGGGGTGTACTTGAACTCCCAGTCTTCGACTGGTAGGAAGCAGGAGGAGGGAACAGCCCAGCTGCAAGAAAATGTTCTCCCTTTAAAAGTAAGGATGGCTGTGTTCCTCAAGGAGGAACCAAGAGCCTAGAGAAAAGAACTAAGAATCTTAGGGAAGCATTCTTTGACCTTGAGAACTAATCCAGGAACTCCCCAAATTTCCCATCTGGATTTCGGAATTTTGGAGGACCCACGATTCTATGTGTCTTTTTGAATCCATTTTGGTTTTTTGTTTGTTTGCCTGCTTTTTGGGTTTTTTTGAGAGAGAGGGAGAGAGAGCGCGAGCATTCATGCAGGGGAGAGGGGGGAAGGAGAGAGACAGAATCTTAAGCAGCCTTCATGCTCAGTACAGAGCCCAACGTGGAGCTCAGTCTCATGACACTGGGATCATGACCCAAGCCAAAGTCAAGAGTGGGACACGCTCAACCAACTGAGAACCACCCAGGCACCCCTTGAGTCCGTTTTGAGGCAGAATGTGGTCAATGGTTGTACAGTGTTTCTTCCATCATTGCATGTTGGAATCATGGTGAGCAGATTGCTTGTCTGTTTAGATTCAAAGGTCTACAGTTTGAGAATAAGATTCACAGATGAAAAAAATTGTACCTAAAATACCACACTTGAAGACCCTCACTGACACCAGTGGCCCTAGTGTTTAGATATGTTTCTGTTTCTGGTCTCTTGTTCCTGTTTTTGGATAGTCTCTTAAATATTTTCCCAAAGTAGGTATGTAGATGATACAGTCTGCATTGGTCATGATATGGATTCTTGGGTTTCAATCCAATATCTCTGCGGTCTGTATGTGTTATTCCATAGTCCTTAATTTACATCATGCAGTTAAGAAATGCAAAGCCAAGTGGCGCCTGAGTGGCTCTGTCGTTTAAGCATCTGACTTCCCTCAGGTCATGATGTCAGTCTGTGAGTTCGAGCCCCACACCAGGCTCTGTGCTGACAGTTCAGAGCCTGGAGTCTGCTTTGGATTCTGTCTGTTCCTCCCCCACGCATGCTGTGTCTCTCTGTCTTTCCAAAACGAATAAACATTAAAAAAAATTTTTTAATATTTTTAGAAATACAAAGCCAATTTGACTTTTTCTTAATGTATAAGAAAACTTTCTTTCTACCTGAAGCTTGTAAAACTTTCCCTTCATCCTTAAATGAAGGAACATACTAGAATTGTGCCTTATGTGCACTTAAATTCAGGAACATACTAGGATTGTGCCTTATGTGTACTTTCTCAATATGTGGAATTTGCTAACATTGTTATTTTATTATTAATATAATAAAAATAGTTTCTATTATTATAACCATTATTTGTTTAATTTTTTCTACTTATATATTATGCTGTTTTTCCTTCTGGAATTTCTGTTATATCCTGGACCTAGGCTCTGGTTCTTTTTTTTTTTTTTGCCTTATTTTTTCCATTTCTTCATTTTTTGGCTCTCTCCTCTGAGACATTCTTTGAATTTGACCTTTCAGACTGTAAACTCATATGTAATCAGTAATATTGCTCTCTTTAAGTCATCTTCTAAATATTAAATTGGAAAATCATATTTATATCTCATGAAAGTCTTCTGTCGGAGTTCAGAAGGTTGTCCCTTAGATATTCTTAGGTGTTCTTGGTGTCCTTTATTCACATGCATGTTCTCCTCTAATAGTTGTGCTTCATTTGTTTTGTTCTCATTGCTTTCTTTGATCTCATAGACTTCTGGACACGTCCACTTTTCTTCAATCACTGCTCTCTAGATGTTGGAGACTGATAAGTGCTAACCCTCTTGTTCTAATAGAAAGCAACGTGTTCTCCTCCTTGTAGGCTAGATATGCAGAAGCAGGTTATTATTTCAAATATTTCAAAAGCATGTTGGCATGTATTTGAATAACTGAAGGAGATAAACTGAAGCACTACCCTTTGGGTTTTCTCCTACGTAACATAAAGTTTGACTTTTTACTAATTTCTGCCCTCTCTTAAATAGGGTTCAAAATATCAGTTGGGGTGAATTGGTTATTTCTATCACCTTTTTTTCTATTTCAAGAATCTTTTAAGTTTATTTATTTATTTATTTGTTTGTTTTGAGAGAGAGAGAGAGAAAGAGCTGGAGAGGAGCAGAGAGAGAAGGAGAATCCTAGGCAGTTTCCACACTGTTGGTGCAGAGCCTGACACAGGGCTGAATCTCACAAACCATAAGATCATGACCTGTGCTAAAACCAAGAGTCAGACCGACTGAGGTCTGACCAAGGGTCATGGACTGAGCCACCCAGGTGTCCCACATATTTTCCATATCAAAACTAGATCTGACATTTTGTTCAAATTTGTTATCTGGTATATTATTTAAGCATCAATAAAGTAATTCGTTTTTCTTAAATGATAGAAGGGAATACTTGTAAATCTCATTTCTAGTTCCCATTAAAACAAGTAAGTAGGTTCAAAGTATTAAATGGTGACATTTAATTATCAAATTTAATTTGGAAGTTTAAAATCTCAATTAATTGGCATACTTGTTAATATACAATACTGACTGGCATACTTACAAGACATATAATTCAAGAACGATAAAGTTACTTAGCTGGAGTTGCATCGAGAGCTCCTTAGATTTTAGTGAAATATGTTCAATTTCATAAAGCCAGTAGTTTATTTTCAACCATCCAGGACTTTTATTTTAATCCAGAGATTTTTCTATAATGGAATGATAGGGTAACAGATATAAAAAAACCAAAACCAGGGAAAGTTATTTCTTAGTTGGAAAGTAGGATACACACTCTCTTAGGACAGAAAATATGGACAGGATGGATAGATGGAAAGTTCCCATGTTGGAGTCCCACAACCGCTGAGAGCTGATTTCCCATTGGGATTTGGTAGACACCGTGTTTAAACATCTATCTGGTCCACTATAGGCTTTTTAGTTGTTGTAGAAATAGCAGGATCGTCAGAGCAAGACAAATGTAACTTCCATGAGCCTCAGTTTTTCCCAGTCTACAAAAGGGAAATCAAGAACTTAGAGATATCTGATAATGTTAGGTGATAGGGCATATCTGACAGAGTGCCCATCACATAGTTTTCATAGAATGACTATCAATTGTCTTCTTCTGTCTTAAAGAATAATCATGGCATAAGGGTTTATCTTCGTCATAATTTCTAGGAACATTATATCGTGATTCACAATCAATGCCATCTACATGTATTCCCATGATCATCATTATTTTGGAACTCAGAGAAACAGATAGACTGTTTAAGCAGCTTATTTACTTCAACCTAATGATTAGTTTAAATATAACTGGTTAGGTAAAGCATATAACTTACTAATTGCAGTGAAATGGTGTTTTTAGCTGATTCACAGATTTTATACTCAGGTCTTTTAATATTATATACACAATATTTACCAACAGTAGTATAATAAATAAAACTTTTAATATCATAGCTTATTATAGAACTATATTATGCTTGGGATGCCTGGGTGGCTCAGTCGGTTCAGCATCTGACTTCGGCTCAGGTGATGGTCTTACGGCTCGTGAGTTTGAGCCCTGCATCAGGCTCTGTGCTGACAGCTCGGAGCCTGGAACCTGCTTTGGATTCTGTGTCTCCCTCTCTCTCTGCCCCTCCCCTGCTTGTGCTCGCTCTCTCTCTCTCTCTCTCTCAAAAATAAATAAACATTAAAAAAATGTAAAGAAGAGAACTACATTATCCTTAAAATGACAATGTATTCAACAGAGAGGCAACTTGAAACTGAATAAAGGCTATAGGATTTGAAGTCACTTGCTCTCATTTAGGGTCTTATTTTCAGAACCTGTCAACTCTGTGAATGGAGGAAGTTTGGGTAATCATTTATCTTTTCTGATCTTAAGTTTCTTTGGTAAAATTAAAATCCTTTTTAAAGTTTATTTATTTTGAGAGACAGAGCAGAGGAGGGGTAGAGAGAGAGAGGGAGAGAGAGAATCCCAGGCAGGCTCTGTGCTGTCAGTGTGGACCCTCACATGGGGCTCAAATTCACGAACGGTGAGAGCATGACTGAGCCGAAACCAAGAGTCGGATGCTTAACCGACTGAGCCACCCAGGTGCCCTTCTTTGGTTAAATTAAAGTGGATATAAAAAAATAAATAAAGTGGATATCCCACTAAAAAAAAAATTCCAAATAATTGATCTGATGATCAAATGACAGATGAATGGAATCAGTATAACCTTAAAGCACATTGTAAATACAAAATTCATGATCTGTAGCTTCAAGTATTACAAATCATTTGAAAAATATTTAGCAGATAGAGGAAAAAGACCTTTTACTTCACCAAAGACTGCCTCTAACTCTCTAGTAACAGATATAGATAAATATCATAAGTATCTTCTTGTTCATGTGGGGAAAATTTTGACCATATTTATTTAGTAGGGGACTCTCAATAAATAGAAATGGTCACTAGGTTAAAATGTGCAAAAGTGACTTGTATTTGCAACAGACTTTTAAAATAGAACATTGACTCTAAAATGAAGAGAAGATCTATTATATTAAAGCTTGGGTACATTGAGGAAAGTTGTAGGAACAAGGTAAGAACTTAAAACCTTCTTCTGAAGGAATGGTCACTATCATCAAAAAAGAAACTCAAATCAGTGATAAGTTCATACTTGTAGAGCATTCGAAGAATAAATAGGAAAAAGACAATCATGGGATTTTTTTTCCCCTCTGCGGATATCCCTACATTTCCTGAGGCTGAATGACAGGCTATCTGGCTTTATGAGTCATGGGAGATTTTATAGACCACATATGGGGACCAGACAAGCCTCTGGGTCGGTCATGACTCAGAGAGGCAATTTCTCACCACGGTTTCGCAAACCCCAGTGATTCATCGGTGTCTTCCTTCTTCGGTCCTTTCTCATTACCAGGACAATTCAAACAACTGAAAGAGAGTCAGAAAAGGTGTCACAGCTTATCTTGCTCCCATTCCCTGAATTTAAGATATCAGTTCCAGCAGGTTTCTGTCAGAACACAGGTAAATATCAGGTGCATTATGTGATATTTAATTTAGGCAACACAAAGGAAAGCAGTGTAAATGGAAAATGTCTAAGGAATGATCTGACCATTCAAAATTAGTCTTCATTTATGCCATAATATCAGATCCATACAGATAATTAAGGAAAGACCAAATGCAAAATTTTCTGCTTTCTTGATTTCACTTCAGTGTGATTTAAATATCAGATTCCCTTCAGATTAATTTTAGGTCTTCATCATATTAGTTCTCTGAACATGATAGGAGGTTAAAACTAGTCTATACAGCAAAGATAGAAGATAAAAGTCAATGACAAGGAGTCACAAAAAAAGGAATCATTTTTAAAAGATAAAAGGTATTAATGCCAAAAATGATAGCTTTAAAAGTGAAAATGTGAACTGTTTTGCTAAATAAATTATATTCATTTATAACTAAAGTAAAACTCATAGTGAGTCATATTTTATATCTTACAAACCCACAATAGAGGCATAAGACATTTGAAATTCAAATGTCATTATATTCTAGGTAATGCTAAATGTCTCAATAGGTTTTTAAAAAGCAAAATAATGTGTAATAACATATGATAGGAAACTATCAAATTCCAATAAACCTGTAAAAAAACAAAAATAAATGATGTTTTCTAATAACTCTACTATAATAAAACTACGTTAATAATAAAATGCTAAACAAATTCCCACAATTCATTTCTTTTTTTTTTTTTTGACAACTACAATAATCAAAGACTGTTTTGGTCAAAGAAGTAATTAAATTTCAATAGCGTATTTATTTCTTTATTTTTAAATTCTTCTGGTTAATTTATTTATTTTGAGAGAACAGAGGAGGGGCAGAGAGAGAGAGAGAGAGAGAGAGAGAGAGAGAATCCCAAGCAGACTCCGCATTGTCAGTGTGTAGCCGGACACAGGGCTTGAACCCACAAGCTGTGAGATCATGACCTGAGCTGAAACCAAGAGTCAGATGCTTAACCAACTGAGCCACACCTCAGTAGCCCATTTAAAATAGATAATGAAAGGACACTAGAAAAAAATATAATGAGTTATGTGCTCAAAACTTTACTGCGATATAAATTCATGGTTGTAAATGGCATCATTAAAAAAATAAAAGACAGTAAAGGGTACATAACATATTGAGTGTTCTTTATGCGTCAGGAACGCTTCTAAGCACTGTGTATGTATTAACTCATTTAATCCTTATAGAACCACTGGAAGGCATTATCACCATTGTAGCCATGAAGAAATTAATATGCAGAGGGTTTAAGCAACCTGCACTAAATACAAAGTTGCTATGTACTTTGGATGTTTGGCCTTGGGTTTTGCAATTTTTACTGTTGTAATTTTCTTCTTTAAGAATAGGGATAAAGAAAATATCCAACCAAATACCACTTTAAGCTAAGGAAAATAGAAAGACCATTATACCAGATATAAGGAAAATTCTTGTAAAGTAAAAATAACTAAATAGCAAAATTGATTAAATTCAGGAGTTCATTTTCTGAAACACTGATGTAATCATGAAAGGAGACAAATTATAAGTAAGATTGGAAGTGAGAAAAAGAAAAATACATAATATTTTTTAATGAAAAGAAAATAGAATTATATAGGAAGTTATGTTAAACAATTTAATGAATGGAAGTATTACCTTAAAGAAAGGTGATTAAAACTGCCTCAAGGTTATTCATTCACTCAAATTGTTAATTAACACAGTAATTACACCCTGGCCACTCTTCTAGGCATCAGGGCTATAGCAATAAATAAGACAGACATGTTTCCAGCCCTCATTTTTTTAAGCGTACAATCTGAAGGCATAAACCAACCTCCATGGATAAATTTGAGAGAGTTACCCTGGAATTACTTCCCAGTAATTTGTTGATGAGACCAACAGATTTCTAAGACCAGATAGCTTGTTGATAAGTTCTTTCATGTTAAAGAACAGATTCTTTACATATTATATAACACACTAGATAAAATAAGTATAAGAAGTTTTCAAATTAATTTTGTATGGCTAACGCAACTTTTATGCCAATCTGGAAAAAAGGGAGAGATAATTAAATAGAAACCCATAGTGAGAATGGACATTCTGTCTCCAACCTTGTCTGTATTAACTCTGTGTCCCGTTAGGGAACTTTCTCATTGTGGATAGTTTTAATAAAGTTGATAATCCCAGGGGGATGAAAAGTCAAGACTCACCCACCTGTCTCCTAGATCATCAAAGGGACAACGGTGTGCTAAATCTGGGCTAGTAAAATATTCTTTATAGGGACTTTGCCTCTTGAGGGGGTGTCTGGAAGAAGAGTGCACTTTGGTTGCAGGACTTGCTGCTTTGTGTGCCCTTGGCCATGACTTGCTATCTCACCATCAAAATTTCTGTGATTTCTGTTTATAGTCTGATTTCAGCCTCCTGAGCATTATCCTCCTGACAAGTTCCCCGTATCTTATGTTACCTAGAGTCGGGTTTTGTTACTGGCAAATAAGAATACCAACTAACAAAATATAAGCATAAAATTCCTAAATAAAATACTAATAATTAAAATTAAGTTACAAAAATAAGATATTGAAAGTACTTCTTTTTATCCAGGAAATTTAAGTATATGTTATTAGGATATTCTTCTCAATCAGTCAAAATAAGATATGTACACAGACATTCTCTATTTGGTAAAATTCAGTATCTATATATTTAATAAAAAAATCCTTTATAATAGGAGAGTTCTCTTTCTTACACAAAAAAAGCCTTTTATTATGAATTGTCTTCAGTTTTCACCTATTTTTTTCATAATAAAAGCAATCCATACTTACTGTAGAGAATCCAGAAAACAAACAGAAAATTATCAAAAGATTAATTTAACTAAACCTTTGTATGCAACTGGAAAATATTTATAGTCGTGTCTGCTGAGATGATAATCCCTTAAATGCAGGAAGGTCACGAAAGCATCACAGTGCAAGTCCCTAGGATCCTAAATCAATCTGAGCTCAGGACTACTGGTTGTAGGGAGGACAACTACTGTTGCATTTCCCAACTGCGCTTTTCATTTTAGCTGCATTCAAAATATCATATGACAGTCACTTTATCGATATAATGAACTATTTAGTTGTTATCTCGTTCCCCATAGTGTTCATACTAACCTTTGTTATGCACTCCTTTAGTCTTGCTGGCCCACCCCATCTCCCTCATTCATTATTTCTTTCAGTCACTCATTTATTCATTCAACAAATAGTTGTGGAGCACTTCTAATGGGGCAGACTATTCTAGACACTTGGGGAAATGGGAGTGAGCAAGACAGACAAACATCTCTACTGTCACGGACCTGCTACTTTAGTGAGAAAACAGAAAACAAACAAAAGCATTCAAATATGTAGGGCTTTAGACTGTGAAAATCCTAAATTTAACACTAAACAGAAGGAGGCAACGCATTCAGAACATTTCTTCCAGTGTATTTATAGGGTGTGCTAGGTGGTTCTTGCTGGAAACATGAAGCAGGTACTGTTCTGATGTAGCAGACAAGAAATTAGACTCCTAGGAAACAGCTGCTAAAGAACCCCTGCTTGTCAGAGAGTAAGTACAGGTGCAGCATTCAATATTCAGTATCTGAGGGCGAAGCCGATAGGATGCCATATCTGCATTATAGCAAACTCAGTGTTTCATCATGTAGGATGAATTTGACCTTTCTCAGGGAACAGGTTCATGTAGGGCAAGGAGGAACAACAGGTCTTCGGAATTATAAAGACATTGTGCTAACATCTATAGGATCATGAAATACCATATATTGTGATGGTTGGAAAATCACCATCGAGGAAATGGAGAGTAGTTATGTATCAACATGACCTAACTAATTCAAATATATACTTTCTTCCTAGATGGCATATCTATAATATTATAAAAAAATCTAGCTACTTCCCCTTCCTGAGATCCCAACTAAAATGATGTATCTTCTTGAGGTTGATTGTAACGTTTCTGTGCTTTCAGAGAAAAACCAGTAATTTCTTTACCTTTTGGAATAAAAGTAAGTGATATTATTGGGAAATAAAAAGACTGAACATTTTCTAAAGTAATCATCAGCTTACATATCCAATGTCATGGATATGACATCGAGCTCTCCAATAGAATAATAACAATGTCTGATTTCCCTTTTCATGTATATAATTTAGCATAGTAAGTTGAATATGATAAATATCAATAAAAATATATAGAGAATGAATTGATCTAGTAACAAATTTTATAGTCAAGAGGTTAAGCAATAAAAAGGAAATATCAAATATGACTATGAAATCCTTATGAGAACCAGAGAGTTCTGAGGATAGACATTGGGCTTTAATTTCTTGTTTTCATGTGAATTTGATAATTGACAGTTTTAAAAATAAACTGAACAATAAGACTTGGCTTTCTGGTACATAGTTTAGTGTTAGAACACATGGAATCTACTCCAGGGCCAGATGACTCTTGGGAACAATATAAGAAAGATATATTTTCTTTGAATTTTATTGATTTCATGACAAGGAATTTACGCTTAAAAGGAGCGGGAGAAAGAAAGGTGTGATATATCTCTAATATTGGTAGAATGTAGGAAATCTTGTCTGTCAAGGGATAAAGAAAATCAATAGAAGGAAGTGTCAGCAGTTCCTGAGAGAAATTATTGTAAAGTGTATCAGAAATCATGTTCATGACTTTGGATGCACAACATATGGATCAGAGGTAATATGAACTTGAGATCCAAATCCAAGTAGAAAAACACAATTGCAAAGGTATCGCAAAGTCCTGAAACTTAAAATATAGGCAGTAAAAATGTACATTGTTCAAAAGGAATGTGTCTGATGGAAAATGTACCAGTTGTCACCTGCCATACATAGGAAGGCCACCAACAATGTACACATTCATGTACTTGAGAATGTAAGCATTGTAGAGGACCTGTGAATGGAGAAGAGAGAAATGAAGAGATGGATAAAGAAATAAGGAGTCGGGGGGCGCCTGGGTGGCTCAGTGGGTTAAGCGGCCGACTTCAGCTCAGGTCATGATCTCGCGGTCCGTGAGTTCGAGCCCCACGTCAGGCTCTGTGCTGACAGCTCAGAGCCTGGAGCCTGTTTCAGATTCTGTGTCTCCCTCTCTCTCTGACCCTCCCCTGTTCATGCTCTGTCTCTCCCTGTCTCAAAAATAAATAAATAAAAAAAAAAGAAATAAGGAGTCGGAAAGAGATAGAGGGACAGAGAGAGATAATAGATTTGAGAGAGAAAAAGAGGGAGAGAGGAGCAGAGGAGGAGAAAATGAGAGAAAAGGAGAAAAGGGGGGGAGGAAAAGAGAAAGACATGGAAGAGAAAAAGCAGGGAGGAGAGAGAGAGAGGGAGAGAGAGAGAGGGAGAGATAATAGATCTGAGAGAGAAAAGGAGGGAGAGAGGAGCAGAGGAGGAGAAAGTGAGAGAAAAGGAGAAGGGGGAAGAGAAAGACAGGGAGGAGCAAAAGCAGGGAGGAGAGAGAGAGAGAGAGGGAGAGTGAAAGGGAGGGAGAGAGAGAGAGAGAAAGAGAGAGAGAGAGAGAGAACAAGAGGGAGGCTAAAGCTATTCCAACCAGATGGAAAAAATGGAAAAGAATAAATGAGATGAACAGATGATGTGTCTCTGATAACAGATTGTGATATGGAAGGCTATATTTCTAAAGATATGTGTAGATGAGTTCTACTAAAGTAAGAATTATAATTATCCTCAAGTAAGTATCTGAAGTGAGTGTTTGAAAAGCGATTGGAATTTTTGTGGGCTTAGAGAATAAAACTGGCATACAGAGCTGAAAGGTATAAGAAAGGATTTTTTCTTCTCAATTTACTACAGTCATTTACAGTTTGAGCTTCTCAGAAACAGCCTATCTCATGAGATAGTATTTTCTTACCCTGAGAAGTTTCAAGAAGAAATTGAGTCTTTCTCCTGAACTTTGAAGAAGAAATGCATACATTTATCAAGAGGTTCTTTTAGATGCTTCGAAGAACATTTACAGCCTGTGAGTTTATGGAACAGCTTCATTAAAGTCCAAGACATTTCACATGGGTTTTCTCAAGTTTCTCTGATTATCTTGTATCTTTACTAATCTCTCCATCATTACCCCCACCCCAACCAACAACGGTCAGAGCCATTCACCTAAAAGTTGGCTTCCACTGCCTTTGAAAGCATTCTCTGAGATGGGTCACTACCTCAAGCTCGCATTTCACCCCTACTTCACCGACCCCTTCACTTACCGCCAAATTCATACCACTCACTCACTCCAGTCTTTGCAATTCGATTTCTATCTCGGAAGCTCAATGAAATCTATTTTCTTAAGTCACAGATGACCTGTTAAGTTTCAGTTGTATGATTTCTCACTGCTTCGGATGTGACAAGGCCGAACATTTGGTGTGATATTCGGAAGAGATGTTTAAAAATTAGAGAAACCCAGACGTAGAATTGGTTGTGTTATAAGGCAGCGATTTTCCAGTCACTGGTGTTCCTGGTAATTTATGTAAGCTCTCTTCTCTAATTTACCTGCTTCTGGTAAGGGTTCTCCCCACTGTGTGTTCCAGATGATGCATCAGATGAGGTGTACCGAAGGCAAGCAGCATGAACTCTTTCTTGGTAACTCAAGCTTAATATAATTTAGTGGAAGGATCTTGAGGGCTCATGGAATTCTGGGAGTCCTGGTAATGGTGAGGAACCAAGGTGATTAGGGAGTATGAAGCATAGCACTTGTCCAGTAAGAAGGGGCTTCTCAGACCTTCCTCCTCACATCGGTACCTTTCCTTTGGTTTTAGCAAGACAATTTTAAGATCCAGTGTTTTGCCAGATGTGGAGATAGTACGCAACCTGACTCTTTCCCTTCCCCCGTTTAAGGAAGACCTGATCATTTCATTTGCTATAGAGGAAGAGAAGCACTTAGATTTGCATATAATAGGGGAGGGTTTTAAAAAATCTACACACACACACAAATTACTGGTTTGTGCTTACAAAAGGGGAGTGAAATTGTGAGCAGGAGAAACTGACAATTTCTAATTGTTTAGAAACCATTGTTTAGAAACTGTTTCTAATTTAGAAACAAAAATGGACCTTTATCATCTTTCCCAATTAAAACCTCACCTGAGTGAAGGCAAAGTGTCACAAAAAATGGTTTATAACTGATTTCTAATTGGTGAGGGAGCATAAGGGAAGCTGAAGGCAAAGTATAGGCTAAAAGCACTGCCCTCCCTACCCCCAGGTGGGATAGGTGTGATATTCCTCGGACACTCCTGACTGCCCAAGAACAGGGGAAGGGAAAGAAAGCAAATGCTTGACTGATAGGGATCAGTCGTGCAGGACAGGAGTCTCCTTCAGTTTACAGATACTTAGTAAACTGCAAGAAAAAAGCAATTTTATCCAAAGCTTAATCTCTAGAACCCTAGAGACTCCGTTTCCTAGAGCCCTAATATCACCGTCATCAAGATGTAAGGGGGTGCTTGCCATGGTGATGTGGGAACCAAAGGCAAATGAAAAATTAAATTCCCTACAGCCCATTGATGAGTCTTTGAAACAGGAAGAGTGACCTTCCTGTAGGAGCTGAGCTGCCTTGATGATGATACTTTGCTAGCAGTAAAAGGGAATCTTGGCTTAACATTATCCTGACCCCCCAGGATCCTGTGAGTCTCCTTAAACACATACAAATTCCTTTGTAAACCTCCTTTATCTTTAACCCCCAAGTATATGTTGGCAATTATACTACAAGCATAGAGCCCCGATATGTGTCTGAAAGGGTCTCATGACTGAGGCTTTACTAAACAGTAATAAATGACATTTCCCTAGCAACAGCTAGCCCCTCAAGGTCCTGGAAACCTTGCTTCCAAAATTCCTTAGAGACTTTCTCTGTCCCTAAGCCCCTCCCAACCTGAAAGTATATCATCAATCACTCTTCACAACCCCAGTGCAGCTCTTTCTGCCCACGGGTCCTGTCCCGTGCTTTAATGAAATCACCCTTTTGGACCAAGACGTCTTCAAGAATTCTTTCTTGGCCATCAGCTCTGAACCCCACCATCACCCCAGAATCCCATCATAGTGATCTTGGATCTCTTTGCCAGACTCGCCAGACAGGTTAAAGATTGAAAAGTCTGTGTCTGTTCTGGAGATTCAGGAAACCCCTACACCATCAAAGCTGGTCTTTTGAAGAAACTAAACCACAAATAACATTTATTATACGTTACTGTAGTATTATATGTTATTGCCCGTGTCTGCGTGTCTCAGTTCCTTTCTCCTCGCACTTTATGTCTTTATTAATGTGAGGCCACCACATCACTGATCCGTATGCCGTAGGGTATCACTAACACTACTAATTCTCAGCAGACGGCACGCATTTCTAATCACTTGCATGTTGCTTTGTGGTGGTTGCACTGTTTCTTAGCGTCTTGACTCACATGTCATTAACTGGAGGCTCAAATATCTAACCCACAGCCTTTCTTTCCTATTGCCTCAAGCTGTTCCGCTTTGTCTCGGTGTTTTTCTTCCTCTTCCTTTCATTGTTTTTGTTGCCAACTCAGTCCGTGCCCACAGAGCAAGGCATGGACTTAACATTATTTCCCTAAGGAAGTGAGAAAGGGAAAGAAACCATCAGTCACTGACTGCCTGCTTTTCCCAGATACTACACGTATGCCTTCTCCTTCAATTACCCCTGAAATCTTATAAGAAAAAGAGTATTATTCCAAACTAAGGGATAGGAAAGCTGAATTCGGGTTAAGTAACTTGGGCCAACAGCTCAAGTTGTCTACCTTACTGCATACTGATATAATTGCTTTCATATCACACTGCCTTTCTAAGCCGACTGACTCTGGGGGAAAGAAGGTGTATGTGACTCCTCACATACCTCATGGCTTGATACAGTCCAGAGCTCTTCAGATATGTTTTGTAGGGATACTACAAAAGGAGAGTTATCTCGCATATCTTTTTTTTTCCTTTGTCATGCCTGGGATGAACCGCTAAGAAAACTGAATCCACTCTATTTGTGCTGCGTAATTGAATGGTATTCCTGCACACCTCTCCCGGCGGTGAGGGACATATTAGAATTTGTTGCTGTGCTTATCAAATTCTTTTTTTTTTTCTGTGAGAATCATGAAGTTCACTGCCTTTTCATTATTCTTGTTGAATATGACCTCCCAGAACACTTAATTGTTTCAAACAAGTTTAATTTTTAATTATAAATGCAATGGAAGTGTAGCATGGATATTTGAAAGCAGACAAAAGAAAGAAAATGCATTGGCATTTGTGCATTTTGGGAAAACTTCCCGGAAATGGATGTGACATTGGTTGTGACTCAGGGACCAACTCACAGGGTCAAGGTTGTGTGATCAGAGCAGAGACTGGAAAATGGTAATTCTAGATTCTCAGATATGAAGATTAGAGAATCCAAGATGTTGACAGATTAATACTGAGCTATTAGTACTGAGATTAATACTGAGCCAGGGTGAGAAGAAGTGGAAAGTTTGGTGGTGCTGATGCTGGAGGGGAGTTGACATACTTCCCTCCTCCTATTTTTCATTTAAAAAAAATGTTGGCATTTACAAATAAGTTTTATGCATTTCAATTAACACCTAGGATATTCTGTCCCATAATAGGGATTCCATCAACATTTATTTAATTGAACCTTTATTCAATGACTAATATAGAGGTATTCAACATTTATGCATTTGTGTGTGGATAATTCTTACACTAGAGGCATTAAATTATAGTGGAAGAAACAGAGTGCTTTAATGTTGCTAAATATTTAAGTGTTCTCTGAAGGTTGTTTCTGAAAGCCTATTACTGCTTTCTTTAAGAGAGCAGTAAATTGTGAATGCATTTAGCCTTGTTGTTCTTCCAAATGAAAATATGATAAAAAAGAGTAAGGCATTTCATCTTTTGGTTTATGATGAAGATCAGGATTTGTCCTTTGGTTAAAGTCCATGTGGAAAATAAATTCTAAATGCCACGTTTCTTTTTTAAACTAAAATTGTTTTCACAGTGTACTTTCTCATGCAACTCATGCTCTACAGCAAATGAAAGGGTAATGTTAAGGCGGAGAACACTGGAATATGGGTGAGAGGATGGGTGATAGGAATGGTGGGGTTATTGAATGAAGAGTTCAGGGGTCCTGGAAGAAAGGTAGCCTCTTTCAGACCAAGGTAAGTTGTGAAGTAGGTGTTTATATTCACAACAATATTCAAATTATTTGCCATTCCAAGTCATGTTTTCAACTATCCCTGAACCCATGCTGTCCCTACATATTTAAAGCCTCTTACATCAGGGAACACCAGAACAGAAGCCCGACCTCTTCCCCAAAGGCAATGTAACAAAGTCAAAGTATTCAGTATGAGACAAATATTTAGGTGCAGGAAATTTCTCCTAATAGCCTTTAAATTATGTGTCTGGTTATATTGGATTACAAACATCACTCCCATAGACATTAATTCTACTCATTTTTGTATACTATAAACACATAAAAAAGTATTTTTATACAGTAGGCATATGTGTTGATTAAAAGTCCTGGAATCAAGATTTAATAGGAAATTGAACTAACTTTGTGTTTCATATCACCTTGAGCCTATGAAGAGTGCTTTGTGAGGAAAGCAACAGAAAAGACATATATTATCAATAATGTCTTTTTTAGGATAAGCTATTCTTAGTGTTCTCTAAAGAATAAAGGAAGAACTCATGTACCAGAATGAAGAAAATATGGAGACATTTTGAATGGAAAGTACATGCCAAGAACAAACCAACCCCATAATTTAAATTCACTGGACAAATAATTAATGGAAAGAGAAGGAAAGGTTATTAGAATATCATTCTACTAGAAAACATCTTCAGTTTTGTAAAGACCAAGATATTAGGACTAAGAAACAGGAAGCAGTGGATACAGGAATGGGTCAGGTGTTAGAAATCAGAAGAATGAGAAAGAGTCCATAGTTATGGACTTATCAAACACTGCTTCCTTGGTTAGTCCTTCTGACTTCCTATCCTTTTGGTGTGAATAACTTGCTCGTGCATTGTCTTTCTTAGACTCTTGGAGATTCATCCATATCTGTGATTTTCAGTGGTCTAATACAAAATCCATGATAGAGAGATACCTCACAGAGTCTTGTACGGCATAGGGCAGAGGGTAACTTTAAAAATTAAACAATTACAGGGTGGCTCAGTCGGTTAAGCAACTGACTTCGGCTCGGGTCATGATCTCACGGTTCTTGGGTTTGAGCCCCGCATCTGGCTCTGTGCTGACAGCTTGGAGCCTGGAGCCTGCTTCAGATTCTGTGTCTCCCTCTCTCTGCCCCTCCCCCACTTGTGCGCGCACTCTCTCTCTCTCTCTCTCTCTCTCAAAAATAAACAAAATGTAAAAAAAAAAGAATTAAACAATTACATTCTTTTTAGGTTTGTAACGTCAGTGGCAGTGCAACTTCCTCAAGCTTTGGCAGGCTTCATGTCTATTTGCTTTCAATAAGCTCTATATGAAGTTAATCATACATGTGACTCTCAAACCTGATGATCTACTCTTTTGTTTACTGCTTGTGTTTGCACAACTCTCTCTCCCTCAGTTTAATGGCAATTACCTTGAAGCCATGTGAAATCATAGACTTAGGGACGAGGGAGACCCCATTAATTAGACCGGTACAACTGGGCTGACTCTTAGAAAATCATGTATTTTGTTTCTTGGGTTACACATACATTTGGCTTGTCCAGTCCTGTAAAGCTATAGATTCCTGGTCTCAAAGTCAATTTGAATGGCAGTCCATAGCTGAGATAGTTTCCTTTAGTAAAATTCCATTCGCTTTCATTTTTCTCAGTATCTGAAAGCATCAAGAAGCAGCCAAGGCATATCAATATTAAGACCTCTTCCAAACTGTTAGCTTATAGACTTATTAGGTGAAGTTTCTACTTCCAAATTCTCTATTTAACTTTGTGTATCAGAAATTTATTTGAACTCTTTGCTCGCGCTCATATTCTATTGTGTACCAAGTCCGACATATTTAAATTTCTAATTACTTTTCAGAAGCACTAATTTCCTATCTCCCTATAACCATTTGGACAAGCTGTTCAGAAGAATGCTGACAGCAGGCAGAAGTCATTTAGAAAATAAATTATTTTTTGATAGACAAACTATATTCAAATAATAATCAAGGAATGACTCTATATTATAAATATGTTGTCAGTTTAAAATATACCTGCATTCATGAGAGGTTGGAAAGATGGCAGAGTGGAAGGACCCTGAGCTCTCTCCATCTAATGCTTATAGCTAGATATCATCCACATCCAAGTCCATAAACTGGAGAGTGATCTGAAGACTGGCAGAACAAACTATATAACTAAATACAGAGAAGAAGCTGTATCTGAAAGGTTAGGAAGGTCAGGAATGTGGAGGGAAGCTGCCTGTAGGAGGCAGGGAGCTGTGTGTGTAGAGGACAGAGAAATAGGCTCTGGCACCAGGGAGCTCACACGGGGAAGACCAATCCTCATGACATTTGGCTTTAAAAACCAGAGGGGCTGAATGCTGTGAGTTTTTAAAACTAGTGGGACTTGGAGTCTGGAGCTTTAAAAGTCAGCTGACTCAACACCAGGTGAGCTGGAGGGCTCATGATGGCTGGGTCACTGCCCTGAAAGGGACAGCAGCCTGCATGGAGAGGTAACATAAAAACAGCAGTTTACATGAGATCAGGGGCAAACAGGAGACAGTTCTGTTCATAGTGATTTTGGAGCATGTCGGAGGACTTCTCTGAGAGCACGTTGGAGGACCTCTCTGAAAAAAGGGAGCTGGCAGGCGCCATTCTCCTCCGCCATCCACCAGCATAAGCGACAGAGACACCTGAGGGAGGTAGCACTCCAGACACTTGCTACCTAACCAGCTAGCAGTGTATGGTGCACCAGAGTTCTCTGGAGGACTTGTCCCCTCCAAGCCCCTTGGTCCTGGGCTCAGGGCAAATTTTGTTACATCTTCCTGTGCACTGTGCCCAGCCACTGGGTGCACAGGTGCTACGGTGCACCACACCCATCAGACACGGTGTGCCTAGCCACGCACCTCCAGCCACCTGGCCCCCAGCCACTGCAGTGCTTTGGGGGATCTGGCACAAGACTGGTGGCCCAGCACAAATTTTGCTAATACCTCTGCCCCACTCCCAAGTTCCCACTCCACCCACCCCCCTGCAACCAGAGCTGTCTGCTTAGGTTCCACTAACACCACAGACAGCAAGCACAGCCCACAAGGCAGAGTCAGTGCAGATGACTGCATTGAAAGGAAAGATGGCTCAGGCACAACCACGGAACATAAGCAACACACATGGGATATTCTCCTGAAGTGCCACAATCGGGTGAACAGGGGACACTGCGTTGCATGTAACTCTGGGACTTCTTCTTAATAAAGTTACTACTTTCAAGAGCAGAAAACATAGCTGGCTTTCTTAACACAGAGAAACAGACACAGAGAGGCAGACAAAATGAAGAGACAGACATTTATACTAAATGGAGGAACAGGACAAGGCCACAACCAGTGGTCTAAGTGAAACAGATATAAGTAACAGGTCTGATAGAGAATTTAAAGCAATGATTTATAAGGATACTCACTAGACGTGAGAAAAGAGTGGAAGACATGAGTGAGACCCTTAACACAGAGATAAGGAATAACATAGTAAAGAAATACACACTTGATAGAATAAACACATTTGATAGAATAAACAGCAGGATGGAAGAAGCAGAGGAACAAATTAGTCACCTAAAAGACAGTAATGGAAAGTAAGCTGAACAAAAGAGAAAAAAGAATTATGCAAATGAGAATGGACTTTGGGAACTCAGTGACTCAAATGTAGCAACATTTGTAGTATAGGAGTCTGAGAAGAAGAGAGAGAAAAGAGGGCAGAAATTTTATTTGAATAAATAGTAGCTGAAAACTTCCCTAAACTAGGGAAGGAAACAGACATCCAGATCCAGGAGGCACAGAGAATCCCCATCAAAATCAACAAAAGCAGATCCACACCAAAACATGTTGTAAGTAAATTGGCAAAATATTGTGATAAAGGAAAAATCTGAAAAGCAGCAAGGCAAAAGAAGTCACTAATTTACAAAGGAAAACATAAGTCTAGCAAGAGATTTTCAACAAATACTCTGCAAAGCAGAACACAGTAGCATGATATATTCAAAGTGCTGAATGGGAAAAATCTGTGGCCAAGAACACTTTATTCAGCAAGGCTGTCATTCAGAATACGAGAGATAAAGAGTTTCTCAGACAAATGAAAACTAAAGGAGATCATGACCCTGCGAGGAATACTTCTTGAGTGGAAAGGAGAGACCAAAAGTGACAGTATAAAGGGAGGAAACACAAAAGCAGTAAAAATTAAAGAAATTGAAGATAGCACAAAGAAATGTAAGGACAATCCATGCTCATGGATTGGGGGAACAAATATTGTTAAAATGTTTATACTACCCAAAGCAATCTACACATTTAATGCAATTCCTATAAAAATAACAAACATTCCTAAAATTGATATAGAACCACAAAAGACCCCAAATAGCAAAAGCAACCTTGAAAAAGCAAAGCAAAGCTGGAGGCATCACAATTCCAGACTTCAAATTATATAACAAAGCTGTAGTAATCACAACAATGTGTTAATGGCACAAAATTAGACACATAGATCAGTAGAACAGAAAACCCAGAAATGGCCTCACAACTATATGGCCAACTAATCTGACAAAGCAGGAAAGAATATCCAATGGGAAAAGGACAGTCTCTTCAACAAATGATATTGGGAAAACTGGACAGCAACATGCAAAAGAAAGAAACTAGTCCACTTTCTGACACCACACAAAAACAAGTTCAAAATGGATTAAAGACCTAAACGTGAGATCTGAAACCATAAAAATACTATAAGAGAACACAGGCAGTAACCTCTTTGACATTAGCTATAGCAACTTTTTTCTAGATCTGTCTCTTGAGGCGAGGGAAACAAAACCAAAAATAAACTATTGGGTCTACATAAAAATAAACAGCTTCTGCACAGCAAAGGAAACAAACAGCAAAACTAGAAGGTAACCCATAGGACGGGAGAACATATTTGAGAATGATATATCTGATAAAGGATTAGTATCCAAAATATATAAAGAACTTATACAACGCAACACCCCAAAAACAAATAATCCAATTAAAAATTGGGAGAAGACATAAACAGACATTTCTCCAAAGAAGACATCCAGAAACACACAGGAAAAGATGTTCATCACTGATCATCAGGGAAGTATGAAACCAAAACCAAAACCAAAGAGCAATGACATATCACTTCATACCTGTCAGAATGGCTAAAATAAACAACACAAGAAACAACAGGTGTTGGTGAGGATGTGAAAAAAAAAGGAACCCTCGTGCACCGTTGGTGGGAATGCAAACTGGTGCAGTCACTGTGGAAAAAAGTGTGGAGTTTCCTTAAAAAGTTTCCTACCCTGTAATTCAGCAATTATACTCCTGGGTATTTACACAAATAATACAGAAACACTAATTTGAAAAGATAAAGGCACTCCTATATCTATAGCAGCAATATTTACAAGAGCCAAGATATGGAAGTAACCCAAGTGTCCATTGATTGATGAATGGATAAAGAAATAGTGGTACATGTTATTCAGCCATAAAAAATAATGAAGTCTTGCCATTTGCAATGACATGGATGGAGCCATGGATGGAGCTCCATCCAATGGATGGAGCATTTATTTTGCCAAGCAAAATAAATCAGAGAAAGACAAATACCATATGATTTCACTCATAGGTGGAATTAAAGAACAAAACAAAAAAGCAAAGGGAAAAAGAGAGAGAGAAAGAGTGACAAACCAAGAAACAGACTCTTAAGTATAGACAACAAATTGATGGTAACCAGAGGGGAGGTGGCTGGAGGATTGGGTGAAATAGGTGATGAGGATTAAGGAGTGCACTTGTCCTGATGAGCACCAGCTTATTTATGGAACTGTTGAATCATTATATTCTACACCTGAAACTAATTTTTAACACTCTCTGTTAGCCAGCGATAATTAAAATAAAAACTTAAGGGGCGCCTGGGTGGCTCAGGGGGTTGAGCGTCTGACTTCGTTCGGCTCAGGTCATGATCTCACTGTTTGTGGGTTCGAGCCTCGTGTTGGGCTCTGTGCTGACAGCTCAGTGCCTGGAGCCTGCTTTGGATTCTGTGCCTCCCTCTCTGTCTCTGCCCCTCCCTCCCTCACACTCTGTCTCTCTCTCTCTCAAAAATAAATAAACATTAAAAAAATAAATGAATAAAATAAAAACTTAAAATATATATGCATTCATAATTTTCCAAAGCTGGTATTAAACTGTATGAAATAGATTAATTTGCATAAATATATTCTTTTTTTTCTTTTTTTAAAAAATTTGCATCCAAGTTAGTTAACATATAGTGTAATAATGATTTCAGGAATAGAATTTAGTGATTCATCACTTACATATAGCAGCCGGTGCTCATCCCAACAAGTGTCTCCTTAATGTCCCTTGCCTATTTAGCCCATCCCCCCCCCCCCAAATCTCTCCAACAACCTTCAGTTTGTTCTGATTTAAGAGTCTCTTATGGTTTGTTGCATAAAATATATTAATTTAGATCCTCAAAATGTCTACTGATGTCTTCCTGTATGAGCTACAGAAATGAAGATAAGTAGATTTTGTGTTTTGGTCTTTAAGATATAAATACTGATTTGTTAATTTGACAAACATTTGTTTTTGTGAATTCTTTGTCTTGCCCCTGCTCTGTGTTCCATCCTGTGAATACATCAGGAAAGACAGACACAGAGGCAGATCTGAAAGAAAGACGGACTCTGCCCGGATAAAAACACAAATGAATAGGTAATTACAAAATCAGTGAAATAGTAGGATAAAAAAAAAATAAAAACAGGATACTTAACTTGAAAGAATAACAGAAGAATTATTTCAGACTGGATTATCAGAGCAGACTTCAAGGAAGTGTTGTGTAATGCATTTTATTTGTCTGTTTATTTTAACTTAACATTCTTATATTTCATGGACATGTATTTTGTAATCTATTATTAGAAACAAGCATATGGGCTATGTTCTACACAGATTAAACAGAACTTTTTGTATAACTGCTTCAAATAGAACTTTCAGAGGACTCCTATAATATTATGAACTCATTTCAAAATATTTTTACAATCCAAATAATTGAAAAAATCTTACGTTATTTTTCATTGTACTTTTCTCTCCGCTTCTACCCTTGCTTTCCAGAACCATTCCTCACGAGTCAGATCACAGTGTTTTTTGTAATATTTTAAAAATCATCTCACTCCTCTGCTTAAAGTCCTTGAACACTTTACTGTGAACTTAGAATAAGCCCAAATTCCTTCTTGTGGACTATGGAATCTCCTGTATGATTTGGTCCCACTCCCTCCAACCATCCTGCTCCATTTCCTCTCCTATACTGCTAAGGGAAATGTGATTAACATTTGGAGAAAGCAATTTGGCTACATATATTAAAATTAAAATTACAGGGGCGCCTGGGTGGCTCAGTCAGTTAAGCGGCCGACTTCGGCTCAGGTCAAAATCTCGCTGTCCGTGAGTTCGAGCCCCGCGCCGGGCTCTGTGCTGACACCTCAGAGCCTGGAGCCTGCTTCGGATTCTGTGTCTCCCTCTCTCTCTGACCCTCCCCCATTCATGCTCTGTCTCTCTCTGTCTCAAAAATAAATAAACATTTAAAAAAATTTAAAAAAAGTTAAAATTACAGTATCATTTTGACCCACCATTTCGTTTATGGAAATGTAGAAATGATGGAACTGGCAATAAATATAAATGCCATGTATGTGGATGTTTAATGCAAGAATTATTTGTTGTAGTAAAAATCAATTAACAAACCAAAAGAAATCCTGAAAACAATCTTAATATTCATCAGTTTGTGAAAGACCCTGGGAAGTTATTTTAAGGAAACCATTGCTTCCAATTGTTAAAACATATTTGACATTTATTTTAGAATGCATTTAACAAATGTTCATTTATTTATCTGGGGAGACAGAGAGACAGTGAGCAGGAGAGGGGCAGAGAGAGAGGGAGAGAGAGAACCCCAAGTGGTTACCATACTCACATGGGGCTCAAACTCATGACCATGAGATCATGGCCTGAGTGGAAATCAAGAGCCTAATGGTTAGCCAAGTGAGCCACACAGTCTCCCCTAGAATGCATTTTTTTACACAAAATTTTTTTTAATGTTTTATTTATTTTTGAGACAGAGAGAGACAGAGCATCAGCAGGGAAGGGGCCAAGAGAGAGAGAGACACAGAATCCGATTCAGGCCCCAGGCTCTGAGCTGTCAGCACAGAGCCAGATGCGGGGCCCAAACTCACATACCATGAAATCATGACCTGAGCTGAAGTTGGATACTTAACCGCCTGAGCCACCCAGGTGCCCTGAATGCATTTTTTTAAAAGGTTATTTATTATGTTGAGAGAGACAGAGACTGCACGAGTGAGGGAAGGGGCAGAGAGAGAAAGAGGGAGACAGAGAATCCCAAGCAGGCTCCACACTGCCAGTGCAGAGCCTGATGTGGGGCTCAGACTTAAGAAACATGAGCTCATGACCTGAGCCAAAACTAAGAGTTAGAGGCTCAACTGACTGAGCCACCCAGGTGCCCCTAGAATGCATTTTTACGGGCATGAGAGAGTGAGCTTGTCAGGGCAAAGATCTGGTTCTACATGGTAGACTGGAATTGTCACATTGGAGATGAGAAAATGTCTTTCTGGCTGATGCATATCAATCAGAAACATGGTTTTCCTGATTGTTTCCTAAGAGTTTCCTGCTAGCCAAGCGGCATGCGAGGGTGAAATTTATTCAAGCTTGAGCACACTCTGGATTCCTCATGGATAATTAGGCTAATTGCTACTGAGGTCTTGAGACAACAAGGAATCAAGGCTAAAAGAAATGAAAAGGTATGGAAAGGAAAAAGAGAAAAGGAAGAGAGAAACATAAAAAAATAACCCGAGTCAGAAAAATGATACTAGTTGAGTGAGCGAAACATGTGTTAGAGTAGCTTAAAGACATATTTCTTTTATTTTTTATTAAATTTGTTTAATGTTTACTTATTTTTGAGAGAGAGAGAGAGAGAGAGAGAGAGTGAATGGAGGAGGGGCAGAGAGAGAGGGAGACACAGAATCGGAAGCAGGCTCCAGGCTCCAATGCGGGGCTCGAACCCACAAACCGTGAGATCATGACCCAAGCTGAAGTCAGACGCCTAACTGACTAAGCCACCCAGGTGTCCCAAAGACATATATTTTATTAAGAAACCCAAAGGGAAAGAAAAAAGTAAAATATAGTTTAAAATTCTCTAGGTAGTAACTCATGAAGCCAGGATTATAGTTCAGGTAAGATATAAGTGGGGTAGATTTTGCACAGGTATATAGTTAGCTCAGATAGTAATTGTCTTACCGGTAAACCTGCTCTTTCCTTTGTAAATTTGAACCTGTATTATGAAGTTTCATTTGGGCAGTCAGCCAATGATTCTGGCTGAGGGCTCTACAGCTTCAAATTTGATAATTTGTATAATGATAGATTATATACTAAGATTAAAATTAGACTTTAGAAGCTTACAGGAGCAATTCCAAAGATAAAGGACAGGGGTGCAAAAGGACCTCATTTTTGTGAGTTCAGCATAGTGTCTAGAAAGTCCGGTCAGAATTGGGCTCAGATGGACCGGTCCCTGTCAGCTTCTTTGGAGGCTACCAGAGGTTTCTGACAGTATTTGTTCTGACAGTTGTCTAAGGCTTCTGCTGATTTTTAAGCTGGAAAAATTCAACTCTCTCTAGACTTTTCAAAAATCAGCCTCATCCATGCTTGCAGACCTACCTCAATGCTCTGCAACCGAGCTTTCAATGCAGTTGAGGAAAAAAAAACCAAAAAAACCAAAACCAAAACCAAACAAACAAAAAAAACCAACTCATGGCTGTTTTTCAGAATTTCAAGATGAAGGATGACAAGTTTCCTTTTAGTTAGAAATGTTGTTGAATACATTAATAGGATTTTAGCACTCAATTCTATGTACATAATTTTTAAAAACCCCAAAAATGATTGTGTAGCTAATTATGGCAAGTACTAACTCCTATCATGGAGCGAGTTTTTCTGACTCATAAATTTCATTTAGGTCTTAGGCTTTTAAAAAAGAAATATGTAGAAGACAATTGCATTAATAGGGTGAAAACAAATTATCTCTGGTTGCAGATGGCATAATCGTATATGCAGAAAATCTTAAAGACTCCACAAAACAAAAACAAAAATGAAGCTATTAAAACTAATAAACAAATTCAGTAATGCTGTAGGATGCAGTCAACATTCAAAATCAGCTGCATTTCTATGTAGAGACTATCTGAAAAGGAAATTAAGGAAGCAAGTCTTTTTATACTAACATACAAAGAATGAAATTAACCAAGGAGATAAAAGACACTGAAAACTGTAAACATGGGTAAAAGAAAGTTTTAAAAGGTACAAATAAATGGAAAGATATCCCATGTCCGTGCATTAGAATAATTAACACTGTCGTAGTGCCCATACAGCCCAAAGCGATCCATGTGTTCAATGCATTCCCCACCAAAATCTCAATGGCATTTATCACAGAAGCAGAAAAAAAATCTAAAATTCATATGAAACCACAAAAGATGCCGAATACAATTATGAGAAAGAAGAGCAAAGCTGGACGCATCACACTTCCTGAATTCAAAATACATTGCCAGGCTACAGTGACTAGAACAGTATTGTGCCGGAATAAAGCAACATACAGACCAATGGAACAGAAGAGAGAGTCCGCAGGTAAACCCACACGTATACACGGTTGACTGAGTTTTGACAGTGGTGCCAGAAATACACAAAGGGGAAGGGCTAGTCTCCTCAATAGTTAGCGTTGAGAAAACTGGATACCCGTATGCGAAAGAAGGAAATGGAACCTTAATATTCCACCTTATACAACAATCAACTCCAAAGGGATTAAAAGCCTAAATATAAGACTTGAGATGATAATTCTCTTAAAAGAAAATCTAAGGGGGGAACTTCATAACGTTGGTATTGGTAATGATTTCTTGGACATGACACCAAAAGCACAGATAATAAAAGCAAAAACAGATCCATGGGACTGTATTAAACTAAAAAGTTTCTTACAGGGAAGGAAACAATAGAGTGAAAAGGCAACCTACAAAATCAGAAAATATTCGCAAATCATTTATCTGATAAAGGGTTAATATCCAAAATATGTAAGAAAATCCTACAACTCAATGGCAAATAGAACAAAACAAAACAAAACACCTTACTGAAAAATGGGTAAAGGAGTCAATGAGACATTTCTCCAAAGAAGACAACCCAAGGATCAGTAAAGTATATGAAAAGGTATTCAATTTCACTAATTGTCAGGGAAATGCAAATCACAACTGCTATATCACCTCATAACTGTTACGATGGCTATTATAAGAAAAAAAAAGGACAGCAAGTGTTGGCAAAGATGTAGACAAAAGGGAATCCTTGTAGACAGTTTGTGGGAATGTAAAATGGTGCAGTCACTATGGAAAAGAGTATGGACATTCCACAAAAAGCTAAAAACTGAACTACCCTATGATACATCAATCATAGTAGTGGGTATTTACCCGAAAAATATAAAAACACTAATTCGAAGGAATACATGTACCCCTATGCCTATAGCAGCATTATTTGCAATAGCCAAGATATGGAAACAGCCCAAGTGTCCACGGATAGATGAATGGATAAAGAAGATGTGGTATATATTTACAACAAAATACTACTTGGCCATGTAAAAGCTTGAAATCTTGCCATTTGCAACGACATGGATGGAGCTAGAGAGTATTATGCTAAGGGAAATAAGTCAGAGAAAGACAAATACCATATGATTTCACTCATATGTGGAATTTAGGAAACAAAACAAACAAGCAAAGGGGAAAAAAAGAGTGAGAGAGAGAGACAAACCGGGAAACTGACACTTAACTATAGAGAATTACCAGAGGAGAGGTGGCTGGGGGGTGATGGGTGAAACAGGTGATGGGGATTAATGAATGCACTCGTTGTGATGATGTCCCGGGTGATGTACAGAAGGGTCGAATCACGTATGGTACAAGTGAAACTAACATAATACTGTATGCTAATTAACTAGAATTAAAATAAAGACTTAAAAAAACTAAAAATAGAACTACAGCGATGTAGCAATTCTACTTCTGGGCTAGATGATGGATACAGAAAAGGTAACATATACATACAATTGAATCATTCAGCCTTAAAAAACAAACATTTGCGGTGGCATGGATGAATCTGGAAGACTTCCTCCAAAACCAAATAAGCCAGGCTCAAAAGGACAAATGCTCTATGACTCCACTTAAATGAGGTATATAAAATAGCCAGATTTATAGAAGCAGATAATAGACTGATGGTTTTCATGAGCTGTGGGGAGAGGGATATAGAGAGGTTTTGTTCAACAGGTATAAAGTTTCAGCAAGACGAAGACGTTCTACAGATCTATTGTACAACATAGTGCCTGTAGTTACCAACATACTACTGCGCACTTAAAATTTTGTTCAGAGGGTAGATCTCATGTTGGGCATTTTTTTAAAACGTTTATTTATATTTGAGAGAGAGAGAGAGAGTGAGCGTGAGTGGGGGAGGGACAGAGAGAGAGGGAGACAGAACTTGGTGCAGACTCCAGGCTCTGCACTGTCAGCACAGAGCCTGACATAGGGCTCGAACTTACAAACCCTGAGCTCATGACCTGGGCAAACTGAATGAGCCACCCAGGAGCCCCTTGGGCATTTTTACCATAAAAAAAGTTGCCCACAGGGAGAACTTTGGAAGAAACGCTTACTACCTGATTGTAGTGATAATATCATGGGTGGTTGTATATGTTTAAATGCATCAAAAGACTAAAATTGCACCTTTTCCTTATGTGTCAATTATACCTCAATAGAGCTTTTTTTTAAAGTCAATTTTAAGGTGTTATGTATGGTCATTGAAGTTTGACATATATTTTTGTCTTCAGAAGGCTTGCCAATAAACTTATGGAATTAATAGTCTAAAATACACACCAGATGAGACATCTACAAGGGAAAAAGGCAGGTAATGTCAGATCAAGTCCAGACATGAACAGATGATGATGTGAACAGATTATCTAACTCAGGGAGACAAAGGAAGACAGAATGTGTTTGAACAAAGTTTCACCACCCACACACTTTGGAAAATCCACAGCCATTTCTCTGTGAGGACAAAATATGAAGAAATACGTTGAGAAAACAAATTTCTGGGGACATAAAATAAACATCAAGGGGTGGGAAGTACTCAATTCTAGCAACACAGACAAATATAAAAATATCCTACATGCATTAGGGAAGGGGGAAAATTAAATATAAAGTTGAATTCTTGGGAATCCAGCTGAAAACTCTTGAAAGGAATAAGACAATGGCAGAGGGAATTAAGCATGACAGGCACATTCCATAGCTGCATAAAAAAAGCAGCATAAAGTAATTATTGTTTCAATGCTTGGAAAATTCAAAAAGTAGATAAAAGGAACACAGATTAAAGAGAACATGAAGAAATATCAGTTCTTATTAGGTTCCTTTTGGCAGAAGTTTCAAAAGCATCAAATAGTTCTAGATCATGAATCTGAAGGTGATTTTCCAACCCAAACAGGTAGAGGAATGGCCTAATGTAAACTATCCTATTATAAGAGGCAATGGAATTAGTCACTATGCCCCAGGAATTCAAGTTTGCTCAGAAAATTAGTAGACCCTGACAGATAGAGGCTAACCTCGGTGCAACACTGGGTTAGAAATATGGGAATCAAGGCAAATAGCAGTGACTATTTTTGGTTTTTAAAAGGAAGACACTTCAGCTGTAACCTATCAACTGCCATTTTCATTGGAATTTTCTAGACTTTCAAGAAGCTAGCAGTATTTCAATGCCAGTGTATGTGACAGAATATAGATGCATAAGAGAAGCTTTCCTTCAGATTTAACAATTGGTTAGTAGCAAAAATAATATTTTGCAGGACTATTGCTTTCCCCCAGACTACAAGTTTATAGGACATGGATTCTGAATAACAAAAATGGGCTGATTTCATTCAGGTCAGAGAAACTCCATGAAGGTTATCTCTGCACACTCTTCCTTGATTTGATTTTGCTATGTATTTTGATAAGACCATGTGCTGAGTTCTGGGAATATAATTTTACCTGGGATCACTGTTGTAAGGGCTAATGGTTGTTCCATGTTTTCCGGGAATGAAGACAGCAAAGTGATAATATTTGGTGTTTTGTGAATGCTTCTCAACCAATGAAAGTGAAACTCTAGAGAGATTTTTTTACATGTGTAATTTCTCAGGCCCTGAGAAAGAAAGAACCACACCCATTAGAGAGAGGACCTAAGCTATTCCAGGCTGCTGGTGGGAGCACATTTCTGCACGGTCATTGAGCACATTTCTGGGTGGTCTGGCCGCTGAATGAAATGAAATTGAGTAAGAAATTTAGGAGGATGATTTTTTTCTCTTAAACGTAACCTAAGATTTTGAATTTTAGATTTTTAACTTAAAAGAGTTAAGTAAGAGTAAAATAATTGATTCTAATTGCTTTGGACTTTTATCTTTGGATTTTAACTTGAAAGAGTTTCCATATTCAAGCTTTGATTTCTTACTGGGAATTTTGTAATTGCATAGGATGAAAATCAGGGGCCTGTTTCAGTTGACGCATTTAATTGGAGTTTATGTGTTGTGACTTTGCATTTTGTATTACGGTTGGTGTCTAATCTCACAGTACTTTGTGTCTGGACATGATGTTGGTTAAGGAAAGGAATAGAATGGAAGTATGATGGCTGAAGAGTTACTTTTCTTGCCACGTTAAAGACCCAAGAAGGACTGAATCTAATCTGTGCAGCAAGAGACCCAAGAGAACGGCCAGAGGACCTGCATTTGGCATGAGAGGAACAGCCTCATGAAGGTGGAGTCTTGATAAACAGTTCACCCTTAACCTCAGGGAGACACTCATCCCCCTTTACAGCAGCAATAATGATAAGGCTCAAAGAATTTTCAGAACAAAAACGGTCTTGAATGCAAACCTCAGGGAGACAGGGAAGACACCCTTCCGTGAAAAGAGATGTTCACGGGGCAAATTCAAGCCACAGCATCCTTGTTCTCTTCATGCATAGAGAGGCAGACGAACTTAGCCGCTTGGTAACCTTGGGAAAAAACAACTTCATAGCTCAGCTCTGTCCTCAGTTTTCCCTTTGGGAATCAGCTGCCCGCAATGAGGACACGTTTTGTTTTGCTGCCAGATGGGTGGTGAGCGTTCATAATTCTGAGGGTTAGTTGGCACCTGTCTTTTATCAAGCTGCACACTTCAATTTACCTTTAGTAATAAATTGGTGTTTTTTGACATACCCAGTTGTAATTTATTTTCAAACTGTTTAGAATCTGGTGAGTTTATTGTATGATCTTCCTGGGGCGACCCTGAACGGTAAGTAAAATTATCTGTATTTTGAAGGAGGAACAAAAGCACCAAGTAGTTGAAGTTCTGATATATAGCTCGCACACTGAAGTAGACAAAGTGTGACTCAAATCCATGGAATCCTACTCTAGAGACTGCGCTCTTAACAACTATGTTATTTTACATTTTAAATAAATAAGTAAGTAAATAAATACATAAATAAAGTAACTGATAATAAAAAAAAGAGAGAAAAAACAATTTTAGCGGGTTTGATGTGGAGAGAATAAGAGAAAAAGCATAAACAAACGTGAGGAATAGAAAAGAAGACAAACTACAGGTAAAAATAGTTCTAAGCAATCACTCTGAACAAATTCATACCAAGTCACCTGAAACTAGCAATGAAAGGGATGACTGGACAAATAAAGATTGGCCAAGAGTTTAAAGAGTAGGCAGAAAACTTACTGGAACATAGGAATAAAAAAATAGAGAATAATTTGGAAAGAACAGGGAAGTTCTGTCCTCCAAAAGGACGTCAGATCAATCATTTTTACAGGTTGAATTTTGACACATTGTCAAGAACGTCATTGCTTAGTTAAATAGATGCAGAGCATGGAGAAAATTAAAAAAAGTTTCCTAACTCCTTTTATGAGGCTACTAACCTTGATAAGAACTGGATAAGCTAGGGGTGCCTGGGTGGCTCAGTTGGTTAAGCGTTGGACTCTTGGTTTCGGCTCAGGTCATGATCTCCCGGTTTGTGAGATCCAGACCCACGTCATGCTCTGTGCCTCCAGTGGGGAGCCTTCTTGGGAGTCTCTCTCTGCCCCTCCTGCACGCATGCACGCCCCTTTTCTCTATCTTTCAAAATAAAGAATTATAAAAACTTTAAAAAGGAACTTTATAGGGTTATTACAATCCATGTGTTTTCTGGATCCCTTCTCTTTGCTCCTTACCAGTCTTGGAGTCCATGGTTCATAATTATTAGCACACCATTCTGGAAAACCTCAACTTTCTTACCTTCTATGTACTTAGCTGATTAATTTTCAACACCGTTAACCTAAATATTTGCTTTCTTCCCTTTTTTAGAGTTATAATTAACATATAACACGTATAAGTTTAAGGGGTACAGATGTTGATTTGATACATTTGTATTGCAATATGATTGCCATTATAGTGTTAGCTAACACATTGAGTGATTAAAAAAGAGCTAAAGCAGTTGGCTTGTGATTCCTTTCTCTCCTGATTACTAGGGATTGATTACTCAGGGAAAGAGAAGGCAGGTAAATCTATCTAATTTCCTTGTGAATCCACTGATAACAAGATCTCCTTAAAATAGTCTAAACATATCCACTGGGAAGGGAGCTGCTACCTCTGTGATGATTCTATCAAGATGTTCCTGGTTTAAGAGTGCTTCTGGTAAACAAAACTATAATGTATGGATTTACGAGGCATAGTACCTGGAGAATGCCACATAAGCTAAGCATTTTTTCTGGGTATAGAATAAAGATGTTTGGTAACCTAAATATATTCTGGCTTAAGGACTGAAATCTCTCTTAAAGTTCTCATCTCTTACTCTGGGCTAACGAGAAAGCACTCTTGACATCTCAGACCCCTCTCTGTTTCACCCATGTCTCTTGATTGTATTCTTGAAGTATTAGAAAAGCTTGATACAGGGTAAGATCTCGAATATTCTGATTTTTTATGTGTGCGAGTTTAGCTAGGACATTAGATTTTGAATAGATTCTGTGCTCTCACAGACAGCAGCACAGATGGGCTGCTTTGGCTCTTAATGATCACTTGTTTTTAGTCGGAGTAATCATTTCACTATAGCACAGTAAGACTATCGAAGACTACTGTTTAACCTGCCAAGATTCCAAAAAAAAAAATTCATACTCTTTGTTTTTCTATCTTTATAAAGTTCTAATCTACATTTTACAATATCTATTACAACAGATATTCTTGGTTCCAGTGAAGACATTCTAGAAATTAGGGTTAAATATACAAAATATTGAAACTAACACGCATTTAAAATATATTCACCTTTAATAAAATACAGATATTTTTTAGAAGATTTGCAAAGTTCTCTTTTCTAGTATCCTCAAAACAAAATAATAATTAACATTTGTATAGTAGTGTATAATTTACAAACAACATATACAAACTGTCCCAGTGATAACAGGATATACTGAATAAAGTTTCTGCAAATATTTCAATAAGGCCTATTAGGGATTTTATCAATTGATTGAATGTGATTTAAAAAATCTTATCTACACTAGGATTTACCTATACAGTGACCTAAATATTATTTCCAAATTCAAGACTTATTTTATTATGCACATGAAAAATTTAAAACTATTTTTTCTTATTTTAAATGCCAGCATATTTAAATGCCACTTTGTCCAATACTCACAAAGAAGCTAGAAAGATGCCGACAAAGAAACCCAGCATTTGCCTGTAATAATAATTCACGTAGAGAAACAATAGAACCATTTTTGAAAGATACAGGGAAAAAAGACTGTAATAGAAATTTTCTGTTTGCTTCAATTAAATTTATGAACTCTTTTACCTAGAGAACTTATGACAGGCTTTCTTTCATTAGTTTAGAAGAGCTAATTGGAAACTGTAAATGATGAATTACTTAATTCCCATGGTAAGGAGGAGACACCAGGGCCGGCAGAAGAAAAAAACAATGGAAAAAAAAATCCACTTTCCTTGCTAAAAGTCTCAACTTTCCCCCTAATCTGTCCCCAAAAGCGTGCCAAATATGTCTAAAATGAGGATGAGTATAATTGTACAGTGCATTAAAATACATTCATTGGTTTGTGGTTTTAATTATACATAACAAAATGGGAATGAAATAAAAAATTGAGAAACAGGAAGCTATGTTACATAGGTCCTGTGAAAAGCTAGTGAACACTTCAACGATGGTCAAATCTAAGTTGGAATGTAGTAAGAGCTCTTTTTACTGCAGCCAGAAGCCAGAATTCTAGCATAGCCTTTCTGGGCCACTTGTGCTATGTCTGTTCTGAGACATGTGGATTCTCCCCGGTGTATCACCAAATTCTGGGGAGGATTTTGGCCATTTTACAGTGGATTATTGCCCAGGCATTTATAATCTGGGGAAAAAACAGAACAATAGCACCAAGGAAAACAGTTGGTATAGAATAAAATGTGGTTTCTTACAGTTTTAATTATTTAATAATTATGTACAAACTAATCTTTTGAGCCCAGTGCGTGGAGAAGCTATGAGTCATTGCCAAAGCGGTGGAAAAGCCAGTCAGCAAAGAACAACCTGAAGGAGGAATGGCCTGGAAACAATCAATATCTTGGGGTTTGGGAGGTTCAGGGGTAGAGATCTCTGCTTGTAAATGGATAATAAAAAGCACAGTTAGGATTAACATCAGGCCTCTCTTTGGCTCAAAACTCCCATATTATTCATGATTTCACTTGAGTAAAAGTCAAATTCCTTACTGTGATCCACAAGGTCATATAGTATCTGGGCCCATAGTATCCCACTGACTTCATTCCTATTCTTTGCCCTGTCCTCACCCTGGTCAGATCACACCTTGGCCCCCATTTCACTAAATGGGCATAGAACAGTGGGTTTGAAGCTTAGAAACACTAACTTAGTAATGGGTAGTGGACAGTCTTATAGCCACTTAGCATCACACATCCATCTACACGTATCTGAACTTTCATAAAACAACAAAAACATCTCTATGCCTGCATCTAACAGTCTGATACCACCTTTTGTACAAATTGAGATGTTCTCTCCTTGAGCTGAGGAGGTGCAAAGTACCAATAGTCATTCATCCATCTTTGGGACAGAGGTGCATTATCTTTCCAGGTACATCAATTACCCTTAAAACTCGGTCACAATCCCAGCTTAATATTCAGTTACCTAAAATCTAAACTGTTAACAACAACAACTTTATAAAAGATAATAGTAGGAAGAAGAGAGAATAGTGGATGTTCACATACATAGCAATTGAGAAAAATATGATGTTATATTCTTCATTTCTGTAACTCATTTTGAGACAGTAGTGGATATTTGGTTTGTTTGTTTTTCCCACTACACTTACATGTCTCCTTTGCCTTAATTGAGGAGATGACTGGTAGAGTGAGACAAACTTACATTTCAATTCAGATTTTTCAATTCTGTGCTTCTGGGTTAAAATAGATAATTAAACAATACAACCTGGACTGCAAAGCTAGGAATTCAGGAATATCATCCAACTAATATTTTCTTCATCTCATTTGCAGAAATATCACAAAAATGCATTTGAAGAAAGACTTCTGGGTAGCTGAGGACAATAGTGTCAGCATAGCTACACATCTCCAAAAATATCTTTCCCAAACCATAAATAAAACCAAGAGGAAAGTAAATTCTACACAAAACTACACCCTCAGCATAGCTTGAAGACAAAGAATGCTGAAGCTACAAAAAACTTTGAGTAAAACAAAAAAAGTCACCACATCCCATCATGCTTTCTCTCACGTTGCAAAGCTAGCTCCATCCATTTCCAAGGCTTTGTGGTAAACAAAGGCAGACTGAGAGAAACTGGGGATGACAGAAGAAGGAGCCTAATGAGTGGATCTCATTGTGATTTGGAAAATAAAACACCAAGAAGATGAAATCTATCAAAAACAGAAACAAAAAACCCCACAAAAGCTGAGGAAGTGTTCAGGAAGATCTAGCCATAAAATAGAGAGAAATAATTCTAAGTGTGCTCAATTTAAAGGTACAGAGATTTAGGGGCGCCTGAGTGGCTCAGTCGGTTAAGTGTCCGACTTCGGCTCAGGTCATGATCTTGCGGTTTGTGAGTTCGAGCCCTGCGTCGGGCTCTGTGCTGACAGCTCAGAGCCTGGAGCCTGCTTTGGATTCTGTGTCTCTGTCTGTCTGCCCCTCCCCCACTCATGCTCTGTTTCTCTGGGTCTCGAAAATAAATAAATAAATAAAATTTTTAAAAAAAGTTCCAGGCACTTAAAGGGCCAGGCACAACTCTCAAAACATACATGATTTTAAAGGACAGGAATAATGAAACAAAGAATATTTGAAATGTATAACTTCTATACATTTCAACATGTATTAAATGTGTTAAGTTCAATTATTCAATATATTTTGAATATTTGATATTCAATATATTCGTTAATTCTATGTATTGAATATATATTCACCTTTTGGCAACTAAGTAGTAAAGGAGAAAAGTAAAATTAAATGGCTCTTTGGCAGGATTCTTAGATATATTATGAAAAGTGTAAGTAACAAAAGAAAACATAGGCAAAATCAGATTTTCTCAAAATTAAAACCTTTTATGCACAAATGAACATTGTCAAGAAATGGAAAAGACCACCTATAGAATGGGGAAACTATTTACAAATCTTATATTTGACATGAGTCTAGTATCCAGTATATAGAAAGAACTCTTACAACTCAGCAAAAAAGAAACACAACTCAATTAAATGATAGGCAAAGTTCTTGAATAGATATTTCCAGAAGATATATAAATGACTAACACATGCATGAAAGATGCTCATCATTATCGGTCATTAGGGTAATGAAAGTGTGAATCAAAACCTCAAAGAGCTATCATCCCCTATGGCACTACAGCAAACAATAATAATACTCAGAAAATATCTAGTATTAGAAATGATGTGAAGAAATTAGAACACTCCTCCATTGCTGGTGGGAGTGCAACATTGGTCAGCCACTGTGGAAAAACAGTTTGGCAGTTCCTCAGAAAAGTGAATGGAGGATTTATCCACATGTGGCCCTTTATCTCACTTTTAGATTGATTCCCCAGAGAACTTAAAACAAGTACTCAAAGTAGGATAGGTGCACGGAAACAGTTCAAATGTCCATCAGTGGAGGAATGGATAAAGCGATTTTGGCATAAACATACAATACAATCAAACGAATGCCAGTCTTGTTGGGGTTGGGACAAGCAACACATTTGTGTTCTACATTCGCTTTCCTCTCTGACACAGTAAGTTAAGGGTCAGCAGGAATCAATGTGGAATGCATTATTACCCAACTATAGTCTCTGAGGACTTGTGGCCAGCCAACACAGATGAAAAAATCAGGCATAGGCTTTCGCTTGCATGAAAACCATACCCAGATTATAGGCATCCTTAAAGGAAGTACTAGGCTGGCATTACAGTAACGGATCTATAGGGCACATCTGATTTTCCAGCAATGTTAGGAAACCCTGCAATTCAAACAGAAGGAATCTCATACTAGTCCAGCACAGATGGATTTTACTTTAGATGAAATTTGAAAGGCTAGATCTAAAGAGTGATTTGCAAAAACTTGATAGTGGGAAGGTAGTTTCTTATATTTACTTACTGTTAAGGAAAAAGCTACAATGGTTTTAAATGCAGTCTGTGAGGGGCAATCAGGGAAAACTGTAGATACAATATGTAATCTATAATAAATGCTGGACGAAAGAAAGAAAGAAAGAAAGAAAGAAAGAAAGAGAGAAAGAAAGAAAGAGCCATTATAATAGACTAAAATCATAGAATGTTTCAAAATATTGGCATTTTGAGGGACGCCTGGGTGGCTGAGTCAGTTAAGTGGCTGACTTCTGCTGTCATGATCTCATGGTTCATGGGTTTGAGCCCTGCATCTGGCTCTGTGCTGACAGTGCAGACCCTGCTTGGGATTCTCTGTCTCCCTCTCTTTCACTCTCTCCCCTTCCCCTGCTCATGCTCTGTCTCTCTAGCTCAAAACTAAATAAAAACATTAATTTGTTTTAATATTGGAATTTTGATAAAATGCACATAAAAAACCCAACCCATGGCACATGGAAACTTGAGCAGATAGGCTAAGAGACACATAGTCTGTAAAGGCTGTATAGGGAGTTAAATGCTATCGATCAATTAAAATATAGGCCAAAAGTAACTAAAAAATTCAAATGTAAATGGACTAAACAATCCAACAGAAGGCAGAAATTGGCAGAACTTACTTAAAAAATGTGTTCCAGCTACATGCTGTCCACAAGAGAACACTTTAGATTCAGAGACACAAATAGGTTGAGAATAAAAGGATATGAAACAAAATTTAATGCAAACAGTACCCCAATGAAAACTAGAGCAGCTATATTAATATAAGCAAAATAGATTGTAAGACCAAAATTGTTACTACAGAAAACTGTTACTGGAGAAGAATATTTTTTATAATAATTAAGGGGCCAGTGTATCTGGAAGATATAAAATTTATAAACATACATGCACCTGACAACATGTCATCAAAATACATCAAGCAAAACTGACAATATTGAACAGATCAGATGATTCAACAATAATGAAGACTTGAATACCCACCTTTAAATGACTGATAAAACAACTAGGCAGAAGAGGAACAAGGAAATATAAGCATTGGATAAGAACACGAATCAACTAAAACTAACAGAATTCTGTGAAACAGACCAACCAACCAAATACAGCCTTTCTTAAAAGCAAATGGAATGTTATCTGAGATATACCATACATTAGGCTATAAAACAGGCCTCAATGAATTTAAATAATTGAAATACAAAGAACGTTTCATGACCACAACTGAATCAAAGCAACAATGGAAAGAAATTTGAGAAAATCACAAATCTGTGGAAATTAAACAACGTGTCCTCTTCTTCTTTTTTTTTTTTTTAAGTTTACTTATTTATCTTGAGGGAGACAGAGACAGCAAGAGTGGGGAAGGGGCAGAAAGAGAGAGAGAGAGAGAGAGAATCCCAAGCAAGCTCTGTGCTGCCAGCACAGAGCCAGAACAGAAGCCACGAAACTGCAAGATCATGACCTGAGCTGAAACCAACTGAGCCACCTAGGTGCCTTAACAGCATGTCCTCTTAAGTAACCGATGGATCAAAGAAAAAAAAATACTAAAGGAAAAAAATATATATACATATATATGTATATATACACACACACATATATATATATACACATGCACACACAAATATATATATGGACATATATATTTATAGTATATATATGCACATATATATTTATAGTATATATATAGTGTATATTTATAGTATATATAGTGTATATATAGAGAGAGTGTATATATATATACACACATATATATATGCACATATATATTTATAGTATATATATAGTATGTATACTACATATATAGTGTATATTTATAGTGTATATATAGTGTATAATTATAGTATATATAGTGTATATATATACACACACATATATATGCACATATACATTTATAGTATATATATAGTATATATATGCACATATATATTTATAGTATATATATAGTATATATACTATATACTATATATAGTATATATAGTGTATAATTATAGTATATATATAGTGTATATACATACACACACATATATACACACATATATATTTATAGTATATATATATATATTTCCTTTAGTATTTTTAGTATATACATATATATTCATAGATAGGAAGGGATTCTAGGTGGATTAGAAATTTTTACAAATTTCTGGAAAGCAGAGAAGAAGGATTACTTTGGATTAGGGAACTACAGTCCTATATTTGTTTTCTCTTTCTGTGTTACCAAAACCTTCCCAGCTTCAAGTGACATGATTTTATTATCCTAGGGTTTCTCTGAGTAGGAAGTCCAGACCCAGGTTAGGTGAGTACTGCATTCAGGGTCTCCAGAGGCTGAAATAAGAGTCTGCTGCTGGGACTATGGCCCTACCAGGGATCCAGGGATCCACATTCTGGTCCTCTTCCAAGCTCATTCACCTAGCTGGGAGAGTTCGGTTCCTTGCAGTTGTAGTTCTGAGGTCCTCAGCCACTACAGAAGGCTTAACATTTCCTGCCACTTGTCCCTCTCCACATATGGCATTTGCTTCTTCAGGGCCCAAGGGAAGGCTTTTCTTCTGCTTGGAATCTCTTCTTTTGGGAAGGAGCTGATTAATTCCAATTCACTCAGGACAATTTCCCTTTTGATTAACTGCAAGTCAACAGATCCCCGCAATAAAATCCCAATTATTTCTTGATTCTCTCTCATACTCAAAGGGGGGAGATGAGACAAGGTGTGTATACCTGAGTGCAGGAATCTTGGGGGCCATCTTAGGATTCTGTTGTCACGAGTTCCAACTGCAAAAGGAGGAAGGGACACCAGAACTGGAGGTCTAGGAATAACCAACAAAGTATGAAGGACTAAGCCAAAGGACTAAGACAGGACTGAATATTTGTTGAATATGTGTGCATTTGCATGCTTTATTCTGTAATTATCTTTTATTATTTATTTATTTATTTATTTATTAACGTTTTATTTATTTTTGAGACAGGGAGAGACAGAGCATGAACAGGGGATGGTCAGAGAGAGGGAGACACAGAATCCGAAACAGGCTCCAGGCTCTGAGCTATCAGCACAGAGCCCGATGCGGGGCTCGAACTCACGGACCGCGAGATGGTGACCCGAGCGGAAGTCGGCCGCTCAACCTACTGGGCCACCCAGGCGCCCCTGTAATTAGCTTTTAAGATGAGGTCAAGTGAATTTATTTCCTAAATATCAACCTAATTATCTGTATAACAATAAATTAAACAACTCTCATTCCAATTGATTTGAGATAGCTTATATTTAATATATGAAATTATCCCTTAAAACAAATGCTATTTTTGACTTTTATGTATCTATTACTGAGGTGTAAAATGACTACTTGTGTTTTATAATATCTTATAGCACCTGCTAGATCTAACCATACTACATACCACTAATTATATATCTTTCCCCATTATTTTTTGCCTTTTTTGCCCTCTTATTCTTTCAGAAAAGCTTTATGATAAAAACAATATTTTGTCAAATTTCCTCCAGGGGTGACATTGGTTTTGTTTGTATTTGTGCAATAAATGATAAAACTGAAAAACTCCGATACATTTTATAATGCAAATATCTACCTTCTCATGTCTATTTTAAAAATCTTCCTTTAGAATTTTCTCTCATATACTTTCCATGGGTATCTTATTACTAATCCTGGTACTTAAGATAACTTGCAACGATCCTAGTCAGTGATCTCAGAGAGGGAAGCATATTGACAAGCACCTTCCCACAGTCAAACATTTTGATTCAGATACACTAAGAAGTAAAGACTTTTTAACAAAATTCCTATCCATACAGAATTGGTGAGATAACCATGCTAACCGGCTTATTACTAGCCTGGCACCTGTAAGATTTCAGCCTGGAAAAGGCATCTTCCAAGATAGCAAATGGCAGCCAAAGTCAAGGTTCCTGTCCACCCCACCCCAAACACACATAATAAATGTGGCCCAGCCATGAGGCTTAGAATGAAATGCATTAGTAGCACGATGACATTCCTTTTGCCACCTTCCTGGCCATTAGTGGGACTGGGCAAAGAGAATATAATACGGTTCTGTCCTGAATTCCATCTCAAGATGGTGAGTTGGACTTCTTATCGTGTCACCCACATTCTTTATTGTCTACTTGAACCACAATTGCCAACTGGACTCATTAGAAGTTATTTATAGTGTATTGATAACTCCCTTAAAAATCTGTTGAAATTAACTTCATATATAAAGTGAATAACCCAATTTTTACACTTAATTTTCTGCAGGCTAAAGAGTACTACCTTTGTAATTTATTGAGGCATCAGATACTTTCAAATTATTTTGATAAGTGCATAATTGCTCGCTTATCTCTTGTTAATGGTAGTAAATTTAGAAGCTGGAGTTAAAAACTAAGTAATAGGCATTGAAATGAAGCACTAATGGGAATTATGTATCATCAAATCTTGGGCCCATTAATGATTATACATCATATTTTTCCATAGTCTGTTGAGCCTAATAAAAGCTTGAAAAATAAGTCATGTTGTTTGAAAATCATGAAGCTTAATAGAACTTTTAATGTGATATTTTATCACAACTGGAATGTATCCTATAGTATTAATAAAAGAACTCTACCAGTGACCTGCTTAATTGGCACTATCCAACAAATGTATTTTGATTGAGATTAATAGTCACTAATGTTAAAACTTATAAATAGGTTAAATTTCAATGCTAATGCTAATGAATTTTTAATTCCTAATTAAAAATGCTTTCATCAGTGATATGTAAATTCATACTGTCACATTTGGATTCTAATAAAATGGTACTAATGTGATGGTGTTTATTGAAATAATTATTAATTACTTCTTTGATGATAAGTCTGTAAATTGAACATGAAAAGGTGATTTCAAGGTGATTTTGAAATCATATCTGTATTCAACATATTCACATTAGGTTGTTGTATGTTTTACAATTTGTAAAGTTTTATATTTAATTTCAAGACTTTTGAATCTGTATTATTAGATAAGGAGAGAGTTTATTATAAATATATATCATGGACAACTGAGCCAATTTTTTAATAAAGTCTTTTAAGTTACTTAAGGTTCTAAAGAAATATAATAACATTTTTTATTATTCTTTCTTGCACTGAAAATCCATTAAATGTATTAGAATGTGAAAAATCTTTTAAAATGCTGATCCTCAGTAAATCTACAACTATCATCAAAGAAAAATAGAAAATTTCTTGCCATTGTATTTCTTCTTAAGGTAAATTTTACATATGGTAAAGTTAATGGATTGAAGGCATACAATTCAATGAGTTTACACATATATACCTTTGCATAACAAATACCTCATCGAGATATACAATATTTTCATCTTCTCTGAAAGTTCCCTTGGGTCCCCTAGAAGTCAATTTTCATCTTTCCAATTATTCACTGTTCTCACTTCTATCACCATAAATTTGTTTTAGCTGCTCTAAAAAGAAAAAGAAAAAAGAAATCCTATTTGTTCCTTCACTCAACAGTGTTTTGAGATTTATCAATATCATGTGTATCAGGATCAGTAGTTCACTGTTTTGATTTACATCATTGTCTAAGTATACCGACATTTGTTTATTTATTCTCATGTTAATGGGCATTTTGGTCATTTACCGATTTGGGGTATCATGTGCAAGTGCTTTCAGTGAGGTCATGGGGTAGGTGTTTAAATTTAGAAGTGGTTAATCTTTTCGTACTCCTGTAAGAAAGGCATACAACTTCCAATTGCTTCAACATGGTAGTCGACACTTGGTGTTGTCAAGCTTTAAAATTTTAATCATTCTAGTGGTTTTGACATAGTACCTTATTTTGATTTTAATTTGCATTTCTCTAAATTCTAATGACTTAGAGAAATATTTTATGTGCTTGCTGTCCATTCATGTCTTATGTTTTGATTTATCTATTCACATTATTTCCCACTTTGTTGTTTTGTCTTTTTTGTTTTTTTGAAAATAAAACTTTACATATTCTAGATACATATCTACTGTCATATATTTGTATTTCAGATATTTTCTCCCAGTCTCTGGATTGTGTTTTAATTTACTTATCTTTTGATGAGCTGAAATGTTAAATACTGAAGTCTAAATTATTATTTTATTACTCTGTGGTCAGCAGTTATGTGTTTTCTGAGATAACCTTTGGTCTTCTTCAATTTGATGAAGATATTAGTTCTGTGTTGTCTTCTAGAAGCTTTATAGATTTACCTTTAATATTTATGTTTTATCTTTAATTACTTTGTTATGTGTTATGAAGAATGGGTCAAGATTCATTTTTTTCTATGTGTTTATCCAGTTTGTTCCAGTTCCATTTGTGGAAAGGTTGTTCTTTCTCACATTAAATTGTCTTGCTCATGATCATAAATCGGATGGTTATGTATGACAGTCTACTTTTGAAGTATCTACTATGATACATTGAACAATATACCTATATGCAAACACAACAAATCTTTTTCAAAGTGCTGTATGTAAGTTCTCAGAATCACACAGTATGAGTCCTTCAACTTCAGCTAATTTTTAGAAATTACTCTAGGGCCTCCTGGGTGGCTCAGTCAGTTAAGCATCTGACTTTGGCTCAGGTCATGATCTCAGTTTGTGAGTTCGAGCCCCATATAGGGCTCTGTACTGGCAGCTGAGAGCCTGGAACCTGGTTCAGATTCTGTGTCTCCTCTCTCTGCCTTCCCTCCCTTGCTCGTGTTCTTTCTCTCTCTATCAAAAATAAAAAATATTTAAAAAAATTAAAAAAAAAAGAAACTACTGTAGTTATTTAAGTCTTCTGTTACAATCAGCTTACAGAGTTCTACCAAAAACAAAAAAAAGTCTGTTCAGTTATAAGTTGGAATTTAGACAAATTTAGAGATCACTTTGGGAGAAAATTAACATCTTAAAAATAATGTCTTCCAATCTATTAACATGGTATATATATCCACCTATTTAGATTTTCTTTATTCTTTAAAATGTTTATTTGTTTATTTTGAGAGAAAGAGAGTGTGTGTGTGAGCCGGGGAGGGGAAGAGAGAGAGAGAGAGAGAGAGAGAGAGAGAGAGAGAATCTGAAGCCAGATCTGTGCTGTCAGTGCAGAGCCTGACCTGGGGCTTGAACCCACGCACCAGGAGATCATGACTTGAGCTGAAATCAAGAGTTAAATGCCCAACCAACTGAGCCACTTAGGGATGCCTAGATTTTCTTTAATTTCACTCATTGACAACTTAATTTTAAATGCAGTGTAGTTTTTGGTACAAATGTTTAAGTCTCACACATTGTTAAATGTATTTATCAGTGTTCTAAGTGCTTTGATACTGTTATAAATAGCATGGCTTTTAGGTTATTTTTCAGTTGTTTGCTAGTAGTTTATAAAAATATAAATGGTTTTTGTGTACTTGGTACTGACCTTATATTTTCAGAACGCAGCAAAGAGCAAGATGGCAAAAGACCAGAGGAGAGCACTTCTTCTCTTTCTTCTTTTTAAAAAAAATTTTTTTAGTGTTTGTTTATTTTTGAGACAGAGAGAGAGACAGAGTGTGAGCAGGGGAGGGACAGAGAGAGAAGAAGACACAGACTCTGAAGCAGCTCCAGGCTCCGAGCTGTCAGCACAGAGCCCAACGTGGGGCTCGAACTCATGAACTGTGAGATCACGACCTGAGCTGAAGTCAGAAGCTTAACCGACTGAGCCACCCAGGCGCCCCTAGAGGAGAGCACTTCTGATTACTCACAGTATACTGACCTGCAGGACTCCATGGAATCTTAATTTTAAGGATAAAGATGTTGTGTATAATATTTTATATATATATAATATATATTAAATATATATAATATTATATAATTATAATATATAATATATATTATATAATATATATTAAATTATAATATTATATATTATATATTATAATATATAATATTATATATTATAATATAATATAAAATTATCACAGTTAACCTCGCAGTAGTATGCCAGTTGTACTTCTACTTCCTGCTTCTTGTCTTTTATGATGTTTTTTCGTGCATTTTGTTTCCTTGTATGTTATAAACCCCATAATACATGAATGCTATTCATGAACAATTAATCAACTGTTTAAGGTGATTTCAAAATTTCAAAAAGCTCCATCATATATATTTAGCCACACATTATCCTTTTCTCTTGCTCTTCACTTCTTTTCTAGATGCAAGTTTGCATGTGATATCATTTTCTGTTGGCGTAAAGAAACTCCTTTAGCATTCCTTCAAGTTTAAACTCAAGTTTAAAAATATTAGTGATAAAATCTCTCAGCTACTGTTTTGTTTTGAAAAAGAGTAATTATTTTGCCATTGAGTTTTGAAAGATATTTTCTTTTTTTAAATGTTTATTTATTTTGAGAGAGAGAGAGAGAGAGAGAGCACATGAGCAGGGTAGGGGCAGAGAGAGAGAAGGAGAGAGAGAATCCTGAGCAGGCTCCACAGTCAGGGTGGAGTCCAACAAAGAGCTCGATTTCACGACTGAGATCACGACCTGAGCAGAGTCAGATGCTTAACCAACTGAGCCACCCAGGTGCCCTGAAAGATATTTTCAGACTAGAATTCTGGGTTGACGGCTGTGTGTGTTTTCTTATATTACTTAAAGCATGTTTCTCCATGTTTTCAGATTTGCAAAGACTTTTGTGTATCTGATCGAGTTATTTCACCCATGTCTTTGAAAGATATTGCCTGCGGGTAAAGAATTCTAAATTAACAACTTCAGCTTTCTTTTAGTAGCTTGAAAATGTTGCCTGTGTGCATGAATTTCAGTTGCCCTGGTTTAGTTAGAGACTAACTCAGCAACACACTTAAAATTTCAGCAACCCCAGTATGTCAACTGTGAGTAATTTCGTAAAGTGCAAATATTGCTTCTAGCTTCGTAGTCCACACATAGCTATGTAAATAACACACACACATCATGGTTGGTGCTCAATCATGTCACTTATTTCAGATTCCGCCGGTGACACTGCATTTGGTATTCAGATCAAACGCAGACAGCAAAAAAACCAAGCAAAACAAAACAAAACAAAGTGTGCGTTTGCGTTCCCAATGCCTCCCAGCGAGAAACCTATCTGATGTTTTAAAACAATGGATAATCAAAAGAGGAAATTGGCCAACAGAGATGGACGTGCAGCAAAGAAATGAAAAGTGACATAACATTGGGAGTGTAATTCCAATGGAACATACACTGAGTCATGCGAGAAATAGCAGGTTTGGGGATGTCGACAATGACGTTATTAAAAAAAAAAACTCTAGACAGGCAGCTAGAGGAATTCAGCAAAAGCTAATTTACTGATGTAATGAACAAACTGTTTTTGACAAAAGGGGTAAGAGGTCCCACAGGAAGTGACGTCAGCACTGCCTTATGTGTATTTCATTCTTATCTGTAGTGGATGCTAACTAAATATTATCTTATGGTTGTAATAAAAATTCCATTACTCTGTCACCGTACAGAAGAACGTAATTCCTTTTATTTATTTCTTGAATATGGTAATTTACAGGAAAATGTAAATACATCAAACCAGATGTACAATTTTTGGTGTGGACTGTGATGGTTTTAATATGCATGAAATAATCTCTCTACCATGAAAAAAACTTTTCTATGACCTTCCACACAGAGTCAGCTGTCTTGTCTCCTTCATGGTCATTTTGGTAAGTGGCATCCCTCATTCATAAATCTTTTGTTGTAATAATGGCTTATCAAATCCCTCGTTCACCTCTGCATGTTAAATATGTCTTTGTTAGTCAGGGGCTCTGACTTTAAATTATCAAATTGTCTTTGTTTTACTTTTCCCTGAAAGCTTACTGTGTGAAATGCATTTTTTCCTGTATTTTAATGTTACATTTTGGTTAATTTTAATTATAATTAAGCATTATGAAAGAGTTTGCATGTTTTGTTAGACTAGAAATGTAAATAAAAAAAATAAATGTGTTATTCCTTCTTTCACAGAATCTTCTGAAGGAAAAAATTAGGTAACATTTTTAAGAAAATTATTTCTCATATAGTAAAGATGTAAAGACATACTTTAATTAGAAAATACCCAATTAGGGGCACCAGGGTGACTCAGTCCGTTGAGCAACCGACTCCCGATTTTGGCTCAGGTCATTATCTCATGGTCTGTGGGTTCAAGCCCCACATGAGGCTTTCAGCACAGAGCCTGCTTGGGATTCTCTCTCTCTCTCTCTCTCTCTCTCTCTCTGCCTCTCTCCCACTCATGCACATGTGCTCTTTCTCTCTCTCTTTGTCTCTCCCTCTCACAAAAAATATAAATAAACATTAAAACAAAAAGAAACTGGGGTGCCCAGGTGGCTTAGTCAGTTAAGCATCTGACTTCTACTCAGGTCGTGATCTCACAGTTAATGAGTTCAAGCCCTGCCTCGGGCTCTGTGCTGACAGCTCAGCGCCAGGAGCCTGCTTCAGATTCTGTGTCTCCTTCTCTTTCTACTCCTCCTCTGCTTGCACACTGTCTGTCTCTCTCTCTGTCTCTCAATGAATAAACATAAAAAAAAGAAGGTACCCAATTATACATTGGGAATCATAGTCAGAAGGCATTTTCATAAGTAAGATTTGTTTGTAAGCTAAAAGTTCTATAAGAATTATGGCTTTGTCATTTATATTTTTCTTTAAAAATATTTATTTATTCATTCATTCATTCATTTGTTCACTTATTTTTGAGAGAGAGACAGAGAGCACACACAACAAGGGAGAGGGGCGAAGGGGGAGAGAGAGAGAAAGAGAGAGAGAGAGAGAGAGAGAGAGAGAGAATCTTAAGCAGGCTCCGTGCCCAGTGTGGTGTCTAATGCAGGGCTCGACCTCATGACTGCGAGATCCTAACCTGAGCTGAAATCAAGAGTCAGACGCTCAAGTAACTGAGCCACCCGGGCATCCCTGTCATTTTTATTTTTATAGAGGGAGTCAGTTTCTCTTATTTTCATATGAAATTTGCATTTTTTCACTATATCCTCTTATTGAACATTTTTGGTGTCCAGAAATATTTCTCTTTAATGTTATTTCAGAGGGGTTGGGGAGCCAACTAATGAAATGAGTATTGAAGTTATCTTCAAGGGCTTTCCATGCGAACTGAGCAGGAGGTATGGGGTTGAACATATTCAGGATCTCAGCAGAAACATTTCAGATGACTTAGATTAATCAAACCTAGGAAAATCCAAATCATATAACAACAGTAGGGAATGATGTACCTAACTACAGAGTATGAAATAAAAAAATAATATCCTTGATGCTTACCTTAAAGATTGACAACTGAGAGGTAACAGCAAGATTTCCCGATATTTCTTTATGTAGCTTATTCTGTTTGCGATGCTGGTTGATGGAGAACATGTACAGAAAAACAGATGTGGATTCTGTTTCCATTAAGGGTTTTGATTATATTATGGTGTAAGGTATAAAGTAATATGTTTTATGGGAAGTGTATTAATAAATCAGTATGGAAATTTGAAAAAAGTAAGCGAAGTCTGATGGTAAGTAAATAAAAAAGGCTTCATAGAGATGTTTGAACGTGTTCAAAATGGTAAAGAGGAAGCATGTTAAGATACAGAAACCTGATCCAAGCCCAATGTGAAAATGGGGAAAATAGAAAATAAATCAAGCTATAAATAGGTACCCAGACACTAGATAACTTGGACACACCTCCCTCCCCATGAAAACACGTAATTTAAGTATATAACTCTGCAAATTCAGGTAGGAATCAGATTGTGGAAGAACTCAATCTTCTAGATGTCCTAGGGACTTGGACTGGATTCAAGAGGGACTGGATCAAGGGCACCTGGCTGGCTCAGTCAGTAGAACATGCAATTCTTGATCTCAGGGTTGTGAGTTCAAACCCCATGTTAGGTGTTGAGATTATTTAAAAAATAAAACAAAATCTTTAAAAAACAATGGGGTAGATCAGCTGACTTTTGAGCTGGGCAATGCTATAATCAGAACTGTGCTTCAGAAAATTGGATGGAAATGAATGTAGAGGACACGATATAAAAGGTGACATCTGGACAGACTAACATCGCATTCCTCTATGTGGTCTTTACATCACCATTCATTTTGTAACATTTTTTATCTTAATTGGTTCAAACTCCATTAGAATACAAGTTGGCAGCTCATAATTAAACTGTTGGGGTTTTTTCCTAATTACTTATTTGATTAAAGAAAAGAAATCAAACGCAGACAGATAGAGCTGCTTTATTGCTCTGATAGGAGAATAAACCATGCGTAAGACATCAGAAAAGATCCCAAAGAACTCCCCTCAGCCATGCCACCCTGGCCTCTGAACACAGTTGAACGCTGAACGGACAGCAGCAACCAGTTCCTTCAGGACATCATGGTAAGAGAGGAAAGAGATGAGAATATGAACCCTATAATCATAGCTTGCGCATTTCAAGTCCATTCCAGTCACCTGGAATACTTTTGTCCAGTTCTAGCAAGCCGGAAGTCTGTTCTTGCTGTCAGGATGATAAATGAGCCTCAATGTTCCACATATTCATCATATCTAGACTCAGTCATTATAATGTGCTTTATCTGAACATTAACGCAGCAGGCAAACAAAACTGCAGTAAGCATGAAATAGATCAGCTCACCCACTGGTAGGAACAAATTTCTCATAAACACAAAGGTGCACACTTAACAGCACCATAGCCACCACACGAGTCTTGTATATTCATTCAAGAGGCCCCGATGAGTCTTTCTCCCCGAGTTCATCATCTTTCTTTCTTTTTATTTTGAAGTTCATTTATTTATTTCGAGAGAGAGAGAGAGAGAGAGAGAGCATGAGCAGGGGAGGGACAGAGAGGGAGAGAGGAACGCCAAGCAGGCTCCATGCTATTAGTGTGGAGCTCAACATGGGGCTCAATCTCACAAACTGAGATCATGACCTGAGCCTAGATGAGGAGTTGGGCACTTAACCCACTGAGCCACGCAGGCACCCCCATCATCTTATAATGAATCAGATTTTATTAAGTGCAGGATCATTTACTCCAACACCATTTTAATGAGACTGGTACATGAAGAAGTGATAATCGTTGCAAATAAGTCATTTTAACCTTAAGTTGATACATGTCAAATTACATAAACTTAGACAGACACGTGATAGTAATTTCCCCATTCTTTCACACGACACTCATTTTAAACTATTCTTGCTTTGTTATTTGTACCATTTAAAGAGATTCTTTTAGGGGCGCCTGGGTGGCGCAGTCGGTTGAGCGTCCGACTTCAGCCAGGTCACGATCTCGCGGTCCGGGAGTTCGAGCCCCGCGTCGGGCTCTGGGCTGATGGCTCAGAGCCTGGAGCCTGTTCCCGATTCTGTGTCTCCCTCTCTCTCTGCCCCTCCCCCGTTCATGCTCTGTCTCTCTCTGTCCCAAAAATAAAATAATAAACATTGAAAAAAAAATTTAAAAAGATTCTTTTATAACCGAGCAGTATTTCGTCTGTGTTGTAAATCATGCACATTGGATTTGGGAGTCTAATTTCTCCCTAAATAATGTCCTTTGCCCACCTGTTCATCAAAAGAGTTGTTTTTTTTTTTTTCCTCCTGAGCACAGTTACCCTGAACCACACAGATGAGAAATTAAGGTTCATTAAAGTCTTGCCTAGTTATTTTATTTTATTTTTTATTTATTTATTTAAAAAAAAAATTTTTTTTTTCAACGTTTATTTATTTTTGGGACAGAGAGAGACAGAGCATGAACGGGGGAGGGGCAGAGAGAGAGGGAGACACAGAATCGGAAACAGGCTCCAGGCTCCGAGCCATCAGCCCAGAGCCCGACGCGGGGCTCAAACTCACGGACCGCGAGATCGTGACCTGGCTGAAGTCGGACGCTTAACCGACTGCGCCACCCAGGCGCCCCTTGCCTAGTTATTTTAAATATGAGTATATGCCTAGTTATTTTAAACTCTTCTTTAACTTTGAATCTCATTCTCTGGCTCATGAGAGAGCAGGTTATCACACATATTATATTTTCATGGCATATGTCAGGATATATTAGAAGGCTGGGTGAGGGCGACATTGGGTATATGGGAGGTTATGGTGTTGGAAAAGCTATATCTCATCTTCTGGGAAATACACATTCTCACCCCACAAATTACCTGAGAAAAATGAGGAAATTAAAATTTTTTATTTTGTCTTATCGTACAATTCTGAGAAGTAAGAATATGAACTAATATCTAGTGAAATTTGAGTCTGAACTCAATCCTAGGTAGAATCAGAGTGAGACTTTTTCTTGGTAGTTAGGAGACTAACACAGAGCTTTATTAGGTATCATATTAACAAATATGTTATTAAACAGATATACCTAGTATCTAGTAAATATTTTTTAAATATTAGTTAGGACTTTGTGGAATATCTTCATATAAAAATACCCTAACAGCTACTGATGCCTATAGAATACTTATGTCATTCTTGTTTAATGTCATTTTTTATGTAAAAAAGAATATTTATATGATTCTTAGCAATTTCATAGTGCCAATATTTTCTATAGGAATGTATGTTATTTATATTTTAATGATATTAGAAAACAAAGACAAATAAAGGGCTTTCATAATGTCTCACAGTGATATTAATCACAGAGCCCAATATAGAATGTTTTTCTTGTAAAAATAACTTCTTGTTCATTCTATTTTCCTTAAATAGGAAATGCACTTATAAATAGCATATTCAATTTTTCTAATATTTGATAATAGTTTTCTAAAGTTTGTGAAGCTTATCCCTCAATATCCCACAATGTTGTTTTTTACAAAAGCTGATTTTACTTCTATTTCTGGTCATTATAGGACCAGAGACATGATTAACTACTCCGTTCCAAGCGACTAAACACTGGACAAAATAGATTAAACAGCTTTCACCCCACCCTCCAGATATTGGATAACAAGTTCTTTAGGATTATAATCACTGAGAAATGAGAAATAAAATAAGATCATTTAATTGTTGCCTTAGTATTCTGCCTAGAGGTAGTGACTTTAACACACACACATATACTTAAATTCTATTTATTTATTTAACAATGGGTTTATTTTACAAATTTACATTATTTCACTTTCCTTACAGCAAGACTCTGTCAAATACCATTTTTTAATGAAATCTGAGTATGCAAAAGAAATACAAAAAGAGTATTGTTTTTATTGGAAAGGGAAGGGAGCTATTTTTGTTGTTACCTTCAACACACTTGTAGGGTAGCTGGTGACAGAACTCCAGAAAACACAGTTGGAAATTCTCAGGGAGTAAATTTGTCCCAGCATATTATATCGGGTTGTAAAATCTTGGTGGAAAGCATTGTTTTTGTATCCTTTCCACGGAATATTCCGAATTAGGTTGTGAGACTTAATTAGGCAATATCAAATTGAAACACATACCTACATGTTATGTGATGTAGGCTCTGTCCATGTCATCATCGAGATTTGAATGAGTTTTTATAGTTGATCAACATCAGTCAGTCTGTTTTAACACAGCTAGCCTAATATGACTTATTCTTTGGATATATGTGCTTTTCACTGACGATAGTTATGTCTGCTGAACTAGGTTTACCATTTTGGCATGAAGGGTTGTTTCTACACCTAATTCGTGTTGTCTTGCAAATGCGACCCACACTGTTGATATTTATTTTTGGTCTGAATTATCATAATAAATTATGATTACTTGAGCATTCAGATTTAAGTAGATGATTAATGTAGAATCTATTTAAAATGATGGATTAGGGTACTCTGTAATGATAGTCTTTTATCATTATGATTTATCACATCTTTCCACTAATATGGTCAACCCTTTAAAAATTTATAACTTTTAGACAAAAAGTGTGCATTCTCATCATTTTCAAATGAGAAAAGCATCGTTTTAAAATTAAGCACACATTTTAGGCTATCAAAAACTACAATGGCTTGCCTTGAATAGAGTTGTCATTCATTGAATCATTCCATTGTTTTCCTTTTAATAGTCTTACTTATCTTGAGATTTCAGTAAGAAATGAAAGGGTTTACAATTAATTTTAAGTATACATACAGGAATTTTTACTTCAAAATTATTGTTGTGTTCCTTACCATTTTGTCTAAAATGTCTTTTAAAATATAGACTAGACATTCTATATTTATTCTGATAGCAAGTTATGTGATAATTTAAGATGTGATAACATCTTAACATGTACAAGAGTGTTTTTTACTACCATGAACTATATTCAGTATTCTGTCTGGATGCTGTTGACAGGAAAAAGGGAAACACTTAAATACCTTGAGTTGCGTTCATTCTAGAACCCACACCTCTTCTGATTTTAATTCTATTTATTGGAAGGTATTTCACATCTTTTGGGATACTGGTGCCTATTTATTAATGTGAATTTCAAACTATCTAACTTCCTTTTAAAAAAGGGCATAGTAAAGCAGTAAGGAAGCATTAGCCTAACACCCTAGATATAGTAAATATTTCTCCGTTAAATTTTTTAAAATGTTTACTTATTTTCGAGAGAGAAAAGAGAGACAGAGAGAATGTGAGCAGGGAGGGCAGAGAGAGAGGGAGACACAGAATTTGAAGCAGGCTCTGGGCTCTGAGCTGTCAGCACAGAACCCAACACAGGGCTCAAACGAGCAGTGAGACCATGACCTGAGCTGAAGTCGGACACTTAACTGACTGAGCCACCCAGGGGCCCCTGGTTTGTTTTATAGTTGCCCTCTTGTACTCCAGAAAAACTAATGGAAAAAATTGTGATATTTTTTAGTTTCAAAAGGCAAATTATCTTAGCCCTCCTCCATCTACCTTAACAAGTAACCTGATTTGACCTCCTTCATCTGTCTTAACAAGTAACCTGATTTGAGAGTTCATCATGTATTCTCTTGTGATGGCCCCATAAATGGTTATTTTCCTCGGTTTGCTCCTTGGAACTGAGGTCTACCTGCCAGGACCCATAATGAGTCAGACTGATGAATGGAGCTAGGCTGTGGTCTCCCCTGGGTGCCGGTAGTTTCTCAGATAGCAGGTTGGAACGACACGAGGATGCCTCTCTGCTGATCAGAAACACTTGAGAGGCAGGATTTGACTCCCCTGCAGTAGACAGAGGCCGGAAAAAACAAGCAATGTCAGATCCCTCCTAGATGTTGTGGTGGGCAAGGCATCTCTTCTGGGTCTCTGGGGGACAATGCCACCAACTCTCTCATTCCATTTCTTTCCCCACCAAATGCTGCTTCCAAGATGCTTACCCAGTCTACACCTGTGCAATAGTCCTTTCAGAGGTAGCCAGAGTTTTGTTCATCTCACCCCGTTTGCCTCATAGCTCCACCGAGGTCCTGATCTGAGAAGGGTAGATGGATCCCAGATTCTCCGAAAGGTAGGCTTTTCTCTTTTACTATTTTTGAATGTATGAGACTGCATAAAACTTTTAAGTGTGTGTAAAGCTAAAAATAAGATATTTAGGTTTAAGTTTACCTACAATTACGTTATTTGACAGAAGGTAAAATGTAATATTGTGAATGCTCTTATTTGCACCTTAGATACATAATTTTTGTTTAAGCTTAAATTTCATAGTGATTTAAAAATGTTGGGGCGCCTGGGTGGCGCAGTCGGTTAAGTGTCCGACTTCAGCCAGGTCACGATCTTGCGGTCCGTGAGTTCAAGCCCCGCGTCGGGCTTTGGGCTGATGGCTCAGAGCCTGGAGCCTGTTTCCGATTCTGTGTCTCCCTCTCTCTCTGCCCCTCCCCCGTTCATGCTCTGTCTCTCTCTGTCCCAAAAAATAAATAAACGTTGAAAAAAAAAATTAAAAAAAAAAGTTAAATGCTGTACTTATAGTACTTGATATCAAGAAACCCAACTAAATGATCATTTTTATATATGAACAACTGATTTATAGTCTAATTTTTAAAGATGAAAAAACTATATTTATATTCCTGAGGTATCGAATTATCAGAATACTGAAAAAAAAAACCTTCAAAAATCAGCCAGTCCCCAGTTAGTTTTAAGATGTAGCTATAACCAAGCTACCAGATGGCAGGGTTACAAGAAGTAATCAAAATTTTATGAGCATGTAGTTGGAACTTTAGGAGCTGTTCTATTGCTATAATGGTACTGGAGATTTTAGTGAACTGTTAATTATGGTTTTGAAAATAAATTAATTTTAGAGAATCATGGAATTCATCCCTGAGGGCTGGAGCTTAATCTCATAGTAGAATACAACTTTAAAATATCATTTTGTATGATATCAATAATGTCTTTATTTAAGAAAAAGGAGTAATATAAAGAATTTAATGCCTCAATATGAACTGAGAGATCATCTCTCTTTAAAATGGTGCTCTAGTCCCTAGATGCTTGTTGGATCATGATATATGATGGTCTCACTGTTAATTACTAAGGCATTTAAAGGATATGGGAGTAGAGAAATGAGTCATGTCTTATGTGAGGACTCGTTGTCCCCGGGCTGTCCTTTCCTGCTCAGGAGCCCTATTATTTTATCCAATTCCATGCGTGGCCTCAGGCACATTTGGCAGATGTGAGCTTGCAGTCAAGGTTAAACATCTTCACTTGAGCCCTGCACCTGCCATCAGCTGACATGAGCAACCAAATTAGTTAATTTTACACTTATTTAGTGCCTCGTTTTGGGATAAAGTCCTTATATGTGAGTGATAGCAAAATCTTCTCTGTCTTTAACACATTTGTAAATCAGACTAAAGTCCACATCAACATGGTGACTCTTTGGACTACGATACTTTTTGTACTAGGATATTCACTGGATGTTTGCTATTACATAATTTCTATAACTGTTCCTATTGCAAAATACCTCCATTAAAGGTTAACTGAGGAAATCTCTGGAAACCAAATGCTAAAGATCACTTTTTAGGCCTGATAGATGTTAACAACTTAGTTTGAGGATACTTCGAACTCTGTGTTAAGTATTTTTACTCCCTAGAAACTATGAAAACAAGGAAGGAAGGAAGGAAGGAAGGAAGGAAAGAAAGAACCAAAGAAAGAAAGAAAGAAAGAAAGAAAGATAAAGAAGGAAAAAAAGAAAGAAGAAAGAAAGAAAGAAAGAAAGAAAGAAAGAAAGAAAAGAAGGGGGGAAAAAGAAAGGAAAGAGAGAGGGTGGGAGAGAGGGAGAGAGCGAGGGAAAATGTATATGCACCTATGTGTGCAAAAATACTCAAACATTCAAAATGGCAACATAAACCTAGTTTCTTGGTTTCTTTGCTTCAAAACTTCTGACCATATTTTCTCTACCCAACTCTGTCACCTATAACTAAGGTGGCACCTTGGCCTTTAATTTTAATAGTAACTAAACCATCTTCCCTTTTAAATTTCAATCAACACATTGTCTGAATCTTTATTTACTTTCCTGATCACTTATCCTGGAACTGATCCATAGCAACTAATATTATGTATCAATCTGAATGGGTTGTGGATACCCAGGTATGTCCCAGTGAGGAATATCCGGAATGGTGGCTGTTGCATAGGTGACTTACTAAGTGGATTGCTCTCCCCAGTGTGGATGGGCATCATGCAATCAGTTGAAGGACTGAGTAGGACAAAAGCCAGAGGAAAGAAGAATTCAATCCTTTTTGTCCTGTCTCACTGTTTTAGCTGGGACATCTCACTTCATCTTCTGCCTTTGGACTGGAGTTTTACACCCCTTGGTTCTCAGGGGATTTGCTCTTAAGATTTGTCCTATTTTCTCCTATGTTATCAACTTCCCTATCTATCTATCTATCTATATCTGTATCTATCTATCTATCGATCTATCATCTATCTAGGTTATAGGTACAGGCACAGGTATAGAAAGATACAGGCATATATATCTATACACACATAAATATATGCATATACAAAGACATAGGTATAGATATATCATGTTATATATCAGGTTATAATATAACGCTATATTTTTATAAAAAAGAAAATCAAAATCTAAACTGTGTAGACTTCATGCCCTTCCAGTAAATATGATTCTTCTCTCTTCTTCTTTATACAAAAATTCAAAATAGTTGTGGATACTTGGTACATTAATCCCACAACTCACACACTCTTCTCAAACTACCTTCTTTCCCATTTTTTTTTCCCACTGAAACAGTAATTGTAAGGATCATCAAAACCTCCATGTGGTCAAAACCACAACCGTTCTTAATACTCCTATTTGACCATTTTGTACCTTGAAATCTTTTTCACTCTGCTGCAACTCCAGCCTCTCAAAACGCTCCTTCTGTTTTCCTTGTTCCTCCTCTTCTTCCTGACTTTTAAAAATGGACTGAAGCAAGGACTGATTCTTGTAACTTTTCTCTTCTCTATTTACACATATTTTCTAAATTATTTCATCCAGTTCCATGGCTTTGATTATAGCTTTGGTGTTGATGACTCCCAAGTAGATATTCAAGGCTTCATCTTTTTCTTCTGACAATGTTACGTAATATTTGACCTTCACAGAACCATTGAGGTATATTCAGGCCAGAGTATTATCCATCCAGTTTACATGAAAAGAGAAAGTATGACAGATCAAAGCTATAGACATGTACCAAAGAGCTAATAAATGAAGGAAAAAGGTCTGCAGCCCAGATCTTGTGACTGCCGATTGATTATATTACACTATTTTGTTCACATTTGATACGGTTCAAATATATATTTTTAGAATTTCATAAGTACTACTGAATGCTGTATTCTGAATTAGTTGATATGAAATTCATAAATATTTATCACTATTACTTTCCTTCTCTATTTGGCAAAATTTAGGTAATAAAGATAGCATTTATAAAAGTAAACAAGATTTTTAATGGGGTTAAAGAAATTAAGGCAGTCTCTTTCTAAGGAATCCTCTGCATTCTTGTGTCACAATCTTTACGAGTGCACTCCTTACAATTATAACTATGGCACTAGAATCAGTCAGTGATGTTGCTGGGTAGAATATTAAGATAACCTTTGGTAAAGTGTCACAGGTAAGGGGGATTCCTGTTTACTTCTCCTGGCTTCTCTCTACTTATTCAGGGTACCCTACTAAAGTGCATTTGCTATCTTCCATGTTTGATATATATCCTTACTCAGTGTTGGTCTCCCGACGTGCTGGAAAACATGAGGCAATTACTCAAAGGGTGTCAGTTTGTCAGGAAGGAAGCCACTGAGTGATGCGTTTTCCATGACAAGAGCAGATGTGATTCTGAGAATATTCCTATTGATAAAAGCAGTGGAAAATGGAGAATAGCTCAGGTTACTCTCTCCCACTCTTCAAAAATTATGAAGTCCAAGCAATTCAGACAAGTTGAAAAAATGTTTGTAAAGGAGATATTTCAGCGCATATTTCCCCCATAAATGTCAAGGAATTCAACATGTCTTAGTAACACATTGATCTCTGGAGGAAATGTTGCTGCTGTTATCTAAAGCACTAAGTGATTTTAAAAATAATTAAACTTTTAATTTCAGAATAGCTTTCGATTCCCAGAAAAGTTGCAAAGATATAACAGAAAGTCCCTGTGAACCCCTCACCAGGTAGCCTTGCTGTTAACGCATTCTATTAATGACACATTTTCAAGACTAAGAAATGAACTTTGGTGCAGTACTATTAACTATACTTTTTTTTAATGTTTACTTATTTGAGAGAGAGAGAGAGAGAGAGAGAGAGAGAGAGAGAAAGTGTGAGTGCACACAAGCAGGGGAGGGGCAGACAGAGAGGGAGAGGATCCTAAGTGGGCTCTGTGCTGACAGCAGAGAGCCTTATGTAGGGCTTGAACTCATGAACCATGAGATCATGACCTGATCCTATATTATCTCCAGATTTTCTCAGTTTGTCTGAAAAGTCCTTTTTCTGTTCCAGGATGCCACATTTCATTTAGTCTTGTCTTATGTTTTTCCTGGTCTGTGAGAGTTTCTTCGATTTTCTTTATTTTTGATGACCCTGGAAATTTTGAGGAATACTCCCAGGTATTTTTTAGGGTGTCTCTCAGTTTGGTTTCTGATGTTCTTCTCATGATCAGATAGGGGTTATGTATTTGAGGGCAGAAGACCCCAAGAGGTAACATGCCATTCTCATTAAATTATATCAAGGGCTCCCTACCACCATGATTTCTCTCCATTGATGTGCACCTTGGTCACCGGGCTGAGGCAGTATTTGTCAGGTCTAGCCAATGGAAACTTCCTTTTTTTTCCCTACTTCTCTACTGTTTGGAAGCAGAGAGACTCTTTTTATTATTTGTAATATATTAATTAAAGGCACAAAAATATCACAGGATACAAAGGACGCCCACGTAACACAGCCAACTAAGATTCCAGTGTATTGAATGTACCTAAGATGGCTTCCTTGGTAGTTCCTGTTATAATAAGTCTCCCGACTGGTGAATTGTAGTCACTTCTCCTAGGAGGTAGATGCTACTAATACCTGTGGTTAAAATTGTCCTTTGTTGTGAAAAGATAGCTTTTCCACTGGAAGAACTGGGAAACTTGCTCAATCCCCCTATAAATATAGCACAAAATAGTTAAATATTCTATTTTCTTTTTGCTGGTCTTTTGAAGTCCCTTTAGAACAGCTTTGTCCCAAACTATGGCTCATGGAACACTGAACTGCAGGGAGGAGGTATTTCATGAGAAGAATAGTTTCATATTTAAGTTAATTTGGGAAAGGCATGGTTAGAAAGGTAAAAGAAGATTCTTTACCATAAACCTTTTACAGTTTTTAAGATGGTGATATACATTGTTCATACACAACAGTGTTGACATTATATCTCCCAATATTGGAGTTACAACATGAAAACTTTTCTAAAAGTACCACCTTCTGAGAGCACAGTTTTTTTTTCTAACGTTTATTTATTTATTTTTGAGAGAGAGAGAGACAGAGCACAAGCAGGGGAGGAGCAGAGAGAGAGGGAGACACAGAATCCGAAACAGGCTCCAGGCTCCGAGCTGTTAGCACAGAGCCTGACACGGGGCTCGAACTCACAAACTGTGAGATCGTGACCAGAGCCGAAGCCGGATGCTCAACCGACTGAGCCATCTAGACGCCCCCCGAAAGCACAGTTTTTATGAAAATATTCTGTGAAGATAAATTGGATAACTCAGAGAACAGAAAACATTTTGAAACAACAAGACAGTTCCGCTTGAAGACGTGTAACATATATACAATTAAGAATCGGAGGGGTGCCTGGGTGGCTCAGTCGGTTGGGCGGCCAACTTCGGCTCAGGTCGTGATCTCGCGGTCCGTGAGTTCGAGCCCCGCATCAGGCTCTGTGCTGACTGCTCAGAGCCTGGAGCCTGTTTCAGATTCTGTGTCTCCCTCTCTCTGACCCTCCCCCGTTCATGCTTTGTCTCTCTCTGTCTCAAAAATAAATAAACATTAAAAAAAATTAAAAAAAATATGCATTAAAATAAAAAAAATCGGAATGATCTTTGTATAATTTCTCTCCAATTCTACTACTGAAAAGTATAAATTGTTTTTTTAACACATCTGGCAAACTTCACTGCATTCTTAAAAAGAAGACATTATTCTTTAAAATAAGGCTTAGTTTTTGAGGGGTGTTTAGTTCACCGCGAAATTCAGCAGAAAGTACAGAGTTCACATAAAACCTCTGCCGTTCCCCACCCACGCTCAAGCTTCCCCAATATTAACATCTCATTCCAGAGTAGTGTATTTCTTAAAATTAATGAACCCACATTGTCAGGTCACTATAACCCCAAATCCATAGTTTATATTATATTACAGTTTACTCTTGGTGTTGTACAAAATGTTTTTTTTTTTTTACAAATGCATAATGTCATGTATCCACCTAATTATGGTATCTTACAGAATAGTCACACTGTCCAGTGGCGTCCGGGTGGCTCAGTTGGCTAAGCATCCCACTCTTGATTTCAGCTCAGATCACCACCCCATGGTTTGTGAATTCAAGCCCCACATCAGGCTCTGCACTGACAGCAGGGAGCCTGCTTGGGATTCTCTCTCCCTCCCTCTCTGCTCCTCCCCTGCCCTCTCTCTCTCCCTCTCAAAATAAATAAATAAACATAAAAAAAAGCCAGAATAGTTTCACTGTTCTAAAAATCCTCTGAACTCTCCTACTCATCCCTGTCCTCCTCTAATCCATGACAAGCACTAGATTGGGAGTTTTTACTGTCTCCATAGACCTGCCTTTCCAAACGTGTCATAAATTTGGAAGTGTAAGTGTGGATCTCTTTAAGAATGAGTTCTTTCTTTTCATAATACACATTTAAGTCTCCTCAATGTCTTTTTATGGCATGATAGTTTATTTCCTTTTAGCTCTGAATAATATGCCATTGTACAGATGTCCTAGAATTTATTCACATGTTGAAAGAAATCTTGGTTATTTCTAAGTTTTGGCAATTATAAATAAAACTATTATAAACATCCATATTCAGTTTGTGTGTGTGTGTGTGTGTGTGTGTCTGTGTGTGTGTGTGTGTGTGTGTGTGTGGACATAAATTTTCATCTCATTTGAGTAAATACTGAGAAGTGTAATTGTAGCATCATATGTTAAGTGTATACTTAGTTTTGTTAGAAACCAACAACTGTGTCCTAAAGATTGTAGCATCTTTTTAAGTTTATTTATTTTGAGACAGAGAGCGAGGGAGCACACAAGAGCTGAGGAGAGGCAGGGAGAGAGGGGGAGAGAGAATCCCAGGTAAGCTCTGCACTGTCAGCCCAGAGCCTGGTGCAGGGCTTGAACCCACGAACTGTGAGATCATGACCTGAGTCAAAATCAAGAGTCAGCTGCTCAAGTGAACAAGCCACCAGGCGCCTGTTTGTAGCATTTTTCATTCCTACCAGCAACGAATAAGTGTACCTGTTGCTTAATATCCTTGTCAGCATTTGGTGTCGTCAGTGTTTTCGATTTTGGACGTTTTACAGGTGTAACGGTGGTATCTCATTGTTTTAATTTGCATTTCCCCAATGACATATGATATTAAGCCTATTTTCAGATGCTTATTTGCCATCTGTATATCCTCTCAGGAGCAGCGTTTGTTCAGATCTTTTGTCTATGTTTTTAAGTTTATTTTTATTTATTTTTGAGCGAGTGATAGAGAGCAAGTGGGGGAGGGGCAGAGAGAGAGGGAGACAGAATCCCAAGCTGACTCCATGCTGTCAGCACAGATCCTGATGTGGGGCTCAAACTCACAAACCATAAGGTCATGACCTGAGCGGAAATCAAGAGTCAGAATCTTAACCCACTGAGCCACTCGGGTGCTCCTCTCTTGTCTATTTTTTGATCAAGTGGTCAGTTTTCTTATTGTTGAGTTTTAAGTGTTGTTTGTAGATTGTGGATACTAGTCCTTTATCTGCTATGTCTTTGGCAAAATTATTCTCCCAGTCTGTGGCTTGTCTTCTAGTTCTTTTGGTATTGTCTTTTGCAGAGCAGAGTTTTCAATTTTAATGAAGCCCAGTTAAAACTAAAGTTATTTCATTATCCACTTTTGCAAAGACCTAAGTAGCTTCTTTATTTGTCCTATAATTCTGAGAACTTTAACTTAGAAATACTATTTGTACAGTACAAATACTATCTGTACACATTTTCTTTGGTATTTTATCTGGAATAACTTGCCAGAATGTTCTTACCTGCCTTATTATAACAGTAGCAGTGATGTATTATTTACAAGAATATGGTGGATAGATGGGGTTGTATTTCTGATTTGATGATTTTGACTGAAAGAAAACAAGTTTTTCTAATTAAGAAAATCACACACACACACACACACACACACACAATCAGTAGTGCTGCTGGCTTTTGGTCCAGATGAATTCCTTCCGACTTTATAAATGCAATGAAATCCTATTTTTCTTTTCTCTTTGGCTTCTATATGCCAAAGTAAATATTCACAATACTCATGGCCTTGTGTGCTATAAAAGTACTGTTCATGTTTGTTTCCCACTGATTCTGACTTCAGCACAGCTTTAAAACTTTCCCTCAATAAAATATAAAACAAATATTTATTAACTCATTTCATTTCCTCAATGTTTCAGCTCAGAGATTTAAGCTTATTACATTTCAAATTTGAAAAAGGTTAACATAATTGATTGTAAAAACTGATATTAAATTTTTCTTTCCATTCTCATTTTTCTCAAGAAATAAATCCTATGATTTTTAAGTGTATGCTTGTTGTAATATCTTAACTTTAGGTGTTGCTAAAAACTCACTTCTAAAAACACAAATATTTGTTGTGGTTGCTATGTGAACTTGCAAAGCATGTTTAGGGAAGTGAGAATACTATTTCGCAGTGCAGGCTTCTCTTCTTGAGCCTCAGGGATATTTCAAGGGTTTTTCATTTGAGGGATAGCTGGCAGAGAAGAAATTTAATTCACTTCTCAAGATTCAAGCCAAGTTCATAATTTAATGAGGCAAATGAGGACACGATATAATCGCTGAAATGTGCATTTATGAGTAGGTACCTCCACTCTGTCGTTTAGAGGGATCGTCCTAAAACACAATCCGGTAGACAGCAACTCCCTCCAATACTACTTCAATATCCTTACCAAGTATCCTCTGAACATCCTGAACTTCTAACGCCACCATCCAAATAGCTGCCAATTCCATGGACATGTGCGGACACGGTCCCCAGTACAACAAATGCTTTGAGAAGCTATTACTGCTGGATACCGCTTCCCTACATTTTTATCAGTTATCATTTCAACCGTCAGTTATCAGTGATTACAATTCACATCTGCATTTTATAACTGATAAAAACTGAGTCTCAAAGAGCCTAAGTGACGAGCCCCAAACTACACTCATTGTCTTTGCCAAACCAGCCTCCCTTCCCTTCTTTATGCCACCAGATCGTCACATGCTGTGTGCCTCTGTTTGATTTTTACCCCAGATGACATCTTTTCTTTTCTCTTGTCTACCTGCTGAATTTATATAGTTTCCTTAAGATTCATTCCAGGAATGTCACTCAGCTCATGTACTTTCTCTTTAGTAAAGTTCTACTGAGTTACATGCTTAATCCTCTCCTTGTATGTATTCAGATACACTGTATTTCATGGTTGCTTTGGCGTATCTGAACCTCATGAAAAAAAAAAGCAAGATTATAAAACCCTTCAGAGCCAGTTCTGTGTATTTGTCCTGATTTCCATAATCTGGCACGGCTTTGGCACATACAGGCTCATTGCACGTTAAGAACTTTTAAACTGAAATGATTATCTATGATGCGTGGGTGCTAAAAGGTAAAAATCTGAAGGAGAAAATTCTACACGTACACTTAAGAAATGTCTTCAGTGAGAGAAGGGCAGAGAGAGAGGGAGACACAGAATGTGAGCAGGGGAGGGGCAGAGAGAGGGGGAGACACAGAATCTGAAGCAGGTTCCAGGCTCTGAGCTGTAGGCATAGAGCCCGATGCGGGGCTTGAACTCACGAACCATGAGATCATGACCTGAGCCGAAGTCGGACACTCACCTGACTGAGCCCCCAGGTGTCCCAAGTGGAACCAGTTTTAAACAAGTGACCCCGTGATACTAGCCCATAAAAACTCCCTTAGATCCTCTGACCTCTTCAGGGTCAAATGTCTGTAATAAAAGAAGAAAAAGACATAATAAATGACTATTGAAGCTAAAGCAGGAGCTGCACGGAGTACCTGTCGAGGGCTTAAAAATCACGAGGAGAACCTGGGGGATGGATGATGTCCCCATTTCCTGTTCGTTTGGAAGCACAGATAGAAAGAATACCATTAATACACTCTGGTTCTTCAATTGTCATATCTGACTCAAAACAAGAGTTTTTTTTTTGTTTGTTTTTGTTTTTTTTTTTTTTTTGGGACAGAGAGAGACAGAGCATGAACGGGGGAGGGGCAGAGAGAGAGGGAGACACAGAATTGGAAACAGGCTCCAGGCTCTGAGCCATCAGCCCAGAGCCCGACGCGGGGCTCGAACTCACGGACCGCGAGATCGTGACCTGGCTGAAGTCGGACGCTTAACCGACTGCGCCACCCAGGCGCCCCAAAACAAGAGTTTTATGAACTTAAAATTATTTTTTTCCTAGATGAGTTTTAGAAGCTGAATTTCATTACTCTGAAGTAATCTCTGATAAGTATGAAAACTCATGCACATGAAAGCCCCTTGAAGTAAGGCAAATATTTTATTTCACATCTCTTCAAAATAATGAGGATTTCATGAGACCAAATGATTTGCATTCGCTTTAATACTGCTGCTACATTTTGAATCAGGGTATTATATAAGATCTTCAGCTTTTTTTTTTTCTTTGTCATTTTTATTGGTTTCTGAACAAAGAATGCTTCTTGTAATGGAGTCCTTAAAAATGCCGTAAGTGGCAAGAAACCACCAATGCTTAGGTGCTAATGTGAATTTCATTGTGTATAAATGATGAGTGCTTTTCAGCCATACTGGAGAAGCATGTACTGAGCATGTTCGTCGGTATAATTCTAACACACGTGTTGTAATTTCTTCCTTCTAGAGCTCAAAGCTTATCAGTTTATATCTATAAACAAAGGAATTATCACTTGTCCTCCAAAGCGATGTGAATAAAGAACTCATAATGTTTTAAACACCACTGAAAATATTTTAGTGAGGAAAAATGAAAATTTTATTTATTGGAAATGGTCTACTCAGCCATTGAAAATTAACAAGTTATAGGCTGAGAGATTTTTTAGTCACATAGTTCTGCTAATTATTAAGTTTCTCTGTCCATATTTATTAAGAATATAAAATCATCACAGATCCGTCATGATTTTGAAGAACTTTATCATTTTCTTTTGAAATTTATCATCTTCAACGGGAAAAATAATGATTCTCCGTGAGCAAAAAGGAAGCAAAGTTTAATTTGATTTAACTGAGAGGAGAAAGATGTAAAGAACCTTGAAAAATACAACAGGGTTTCTATTCAAAACACTGGTGCAGTTTTATTCTTTATGAGGTCAAAGCACAGACAGACACGTTTAAGTTTTAAGATGAGAGCTTAGGGAAAATACTCTAATAATTGTGACATACAAACAGGATAAAGGCAAAAGAATGCAAAATCATAGAATCCATGTAGAAATCTTCCTGCAGTAACATGTACTTGAAGTTGTCAGCCCTAACACATTCCACATAGTTGACCCACATTCATCAGATAGCGACGGTTTGGAGTTGGGAAGAAAATAGTACAGATTACATGTTTCAAATTGTTTTATCGTTCACACAGTATGTTCCTGAACAATTTCACATGCCAGGTAATATGGTAAGTTTTGGAACATAACCTTCCATCAGAGAATTTGTGATCCACAAATACAGAAAAAAAGCAGGTAAATGAATACTCTATAACAATTTGATAAACACTGTCATAGTAAGAATGACAAAATGGATATTATGGCAAGAGAAATTATACGTGGTTTTAGGAAACAGTCAGGAAACACTGCAGAGAAAATGTCATCACTTAAATTTAGAATGACATATGGGGTCAGACGAGGGCCAGAGGAAACTGGGAGAACAGGTAGGGATGGAGGCCAAGATGTGTAAAGCTTGTCACATTTTGGAAACAGAGAATTTTTCAGTGTGTCTAGAACAGTATAAGGGTTGAGTGCTATTTCTAGAAAGGTCTTCTTGTCATGCCACGCAGTTTGGATTTATCACGAACAAATGGGTAGTCATTAAAGCAAGCAAGTAACCTGAAATAGTTTTCTAGAAATGTCATGATACAAAGTATAAGGAGACTAGAAGCAGAGAGACATATAGACAGCAATCTGATAATTTTGTCAATAAACAATGGAAGACTTAAGTAGATGCTGTTGGAAATGGAGAAAAGGCAGACATTGCTTAGATATGCATGTGTATTTGTTCACACACATACAAAGGGATATACATAAACAATGTCTGCCTGGTAGAACCCTAGCAGCTAAGATTAAGCAAGATAATTGCCCTTTCCTCAATTAAAACTCACAGACCCTGGGGGCGCCTGGGTGGCGCAGTTGGTTAAGCGTCCGACTTCAGTCAGGTCACCATCTCGCAGTCCGTGAGTTCGAGCCCCGCGTCAGGCTCTGGGCTGATAGCTCAGAGCCTGGAGCCTGTTTCCGATTCTGTGTCTCCCTCTCTCTCTGCCCCTCCCCTGTTCATGCTCTGTCTCTCTCTGTCCCAAAAATAAATAAACGTTGAAAAAAAAATTCTTTAAAAAAAAAAAACTCACAGACCCTGGAAAATAATACTTAAAAAAAGCATACAGTAACTGGAGATTTCTCATAAAATCATATACCCTTATCACTATCATCTGGCCATGGAATCAAGTTCATACATACTTCAGCTTTTTTCCCAACTCTGTTCCAAGTCTCATTCCTAAAGAGACTAGAAACATATTGATCTCTTATTTCTCTCTGAGTCCATCTTCCTAAAGGAAAGAAACATGTTGATCTCATTTCTTTTATGAAATTTACAGGAAAAGTATGCCTATGTTTATGTTGCTTGCGAATGTCTATTATAAGACTATGGGGCTACAGAATCTCCAGTAAATTAACATAAGCTGGAGTTGCTGTGGGACCATATTAGGGCACTTGAGGTGATGCCGTAGTCAGTGAGCAGGATCCAAGTAGTGGAGACAGTTAGGTGTCAACACCTGTTTTTCTTGGCAGGTCACTGGCAGCCACCTGTAGGGGACTGTGATGAGAAGTGACATACTTATTGGACCAGTGGTAGAAAGGGTGAAAAATAACTGAGTTCATTGACAGCCCCCCTCACAGTGAATGGAATGGTTTTGTGACCAATCATAAGGGGGCCCTTGAATATACGGTGACTGGATGCATATGTCGGTGGGTGGGTAGGCAGGGACGGAGAGGGGGTGCCAATCTGCAGGGCTTGCAATTTTGAGTCAGTGAGACCTTGTGCACCAGAAGCTGATAAGCCTGAAAAAATTATTTCCTTCTTTTTCTCTGTTGTTTTGTTTCATTTTGTTTTTAAGTTTTGATCTTTGTAATCTTTTTCAAAGATCATAGTGTGTTTCCTCCTCACTTTGAAAGACATACAATGACCTTTGTTCAAAACCAATAAAATTCTTACTTGTCCAAGAAGTGTTAAACACTGGAATAGGTCACTAAAAAGTCCTAAGCAATGTCTTTGAAGGGGACATTTTCATTTTCTCTGGTCTTTCAACAGAATTAAACGAGGTCCTGGACATTCTTATTTGAAAGCGAGGGAATGGACTAACTGTCCTCTTCCATTCACTTTTTCCCTTATTTAATGTAAATTTGCATAATACTGAATCAGTCTTGAATTTCATGGAAATAATTTTTTTTAATCAGTCTTCTCAACTATTGGATCTTGGCCTTGACTCAGGCTGTTATGACAGTCAAGATTTTGGCAGAAAGATGCAAAATTGTTGTGTTGTCAGTGACTTTTTCATTCAACCTCATTGACATTACGTTGGCTGATCATTTGCAAAGGAAGAAACAGGAAGCATGGATGTGCCATTTCATCAAACTGGTGCTAGATATTTACAGAGTCAGTTCTATCAACCTCAATTTACTCGTACGCTTAATAAACCATTCTTAAAAATGCCATTTTACTTGAACAACTGTATAACTCAGGAAAAGCAATTTAACATTGTGCTTTTTAAGTGCTAGCTTGCGACTGTGAAAAGGGTTGAAGAGTCCAGAAATCAAGCCCGTTTCATGTGCTCAAAGGTCACACAGGCCAGTGTGCTGGTTCCATGAATTTGAGGGTGAACATTAAGTTTGCTGAATTGTCAGCACAAAATATTCATCATGAAATGGGCTTACTTGTGGAATTTCTGTGTAGTGTAAAGTTGGAGAAGAGATTTGAAGTCAACTTAACAGATGGAAACTGGCCAAAGTAATTAAATACTGGAAGTTCAATCCCTCTTTACAGAGCTGCACTGAATGTGAAATCAGACATTTGACCAATGAGATCAGGCAAAGAGAGAAATGCATTTCCTCTAACAATAACCCGCATATGTAATATATTCAAGGTACTCCTGAACTGGGATGTGAACCCTGGATATCACCTTGGTAAGAGTAATTTTATTGTGTACCATTAAATCCTGTAAAATATGCCTGCAGAGAATTTTGAGTTCTGAAAGCAATTATTCTGTTATTATTTGTTCTAAATATCTTGTATTTTTGTTCAAACAGGAAGAGAACTTCTCTAGTTAAATCCACTTCGTCAATGCAACTGACAAATAATAAAGGACATGGAAAGAAATAAGCTTGTTATTACTCAAATTGGTGGCCGTGAATAAAATAGTCTGTGTATGCTATTTGGGAAATGCATTTCTCTGTGATTTTAAAATAGTAAATTTGTAGTCATAAATACTATAATTATGCATAAGGGAGAATTTGCACACCTAGAACACCTAATCCAATTTATCTACTTAAAAAATAATTTTATGCAACATTTGATTGGAACAGATGTGGCTTTTGTATCGTTATATTGCTGATAATTATAATACTGAAAAGTAGCATCATCTTCTAATAAAAATTTATTGGAACAATTGGAACAACGAAGTAAATAAAGTAGTATTATAACCCAAAGTATAAAAGTACACATCCATAGGTTCATTCTGATAATGATAAATGATCGGATACATAAATAAATGGTGTGTGGGGGGGTTCCAACCTCCCATGCGGAAGAATTTCAAATAATTTATGTAGATCCCGTGCCCTTGAAGAGGGTACGCATAACTCTCTACTTTTTAAATATGGTCTCCACATCGTGAATGCCTTTCAAAGAGGACTGTGTGGCTGGACAGAGGGACAAGTCACTTCACAGTAGAGAATCTTTCAAATGGTTCCTCATCCAGGGAATCAAGTTCAACATCAATAGTGTTAAGTCATGTTGATAGTATGCGTAGTAAAACCTTGGATTGCTAGTATCTTGTTCTGCGAGTGTTCTGCAAGGCAAGCAAACATTTCTAACAAATTTTAACTTGATAAACAAGCGATGTCTTGCTATACAAGTGGTATGTGACATCGACATCACGTGATCACAACTGAGCCAATGGTTTCTCTCTCTCTCCTGTTGTGGGATTGTGGGTGATCCTCTAGCATGCTCAGATGCTCAGTCTCAGGGCATGGTGTTTTTCAGAAATCAATGATGTTTCAGAACATTGGAAGATGCCCACAACTGTCACCAGTGTACTTTTTGTCAATTCAAAGCACCTATGGACAGTTCTTTGCTTTTCCGTAGAAAAGTAAGCTTAGAAATGCTTTGCTTCATTCTAGGTCATTGGATAAGTTCCTTGTTAAAGATGCATGAAAAGAAAAGGATTCCCTTGAGCCAAAAGATAGCTGTGTTTCCATTAGTGATAGTGAAAGTTGTCCCACACAATAACCCTCCTCTCTCTTGTCTCCCTCACACCAGCCACGAAGGTTTTCAAAGGTAAGTGCAGGTTAATTGTTTATTTTTCTCTATATGTTATATTTTCTTTCTTATTTTGTATTAGATTACAGTATCGTAATCACTTTTATATGAATATTTCTGGGTTGCAGAATGAATCATCTGAGTTTCCATTATTTCTTATGGGGGAATTTGCTTTGATACACAAGTGCTTTGGATTACAAGCATGTTTCTGGAATGAATTGTGCTCACACACCAAGGTTTTATTGCATTCTCAGTATGAATACAATTTCAGTGATGAAAATGGCACTTTATTTCTGTGGTCTTCCTCTCAAACCAATAACCCTGGTCAAATCATGAGAGAAACATCAGACACATTCCAATCAATAAAAGGACATACTACAAAATATCTGACCTGTATTCATTATAACTGTCAAGATCATCAAAAACAAGAGAAGCCTGACAAACCGTAAGCCATTGAGATCCCAAGAAGACATAATGACTAAGTACAATATGGTATCCTGGATAAAATCCCAGAACAGAAAAATAACATTAGGTAAAAATTAAGGAAATTAAGGAAATCTGAATAATGTATGGACCTTGGATAGTCATACTGCATTACCATCTTGGTACCATTGGTTCATTAATTGTAACAAACATACTTTAGTAAAGCAAGATGTTAATAATAAGGAAACCTGGCTGCGGGATGTGTGTACTTTCTACTCAATTTTTCTGTAAATCTAAAACTGCCCTAAAAAATAAAGACGATTTAAAATAATATTTTGAGACATTATAGATATAATGAATGTTTATGTATATATAATACACATTTAGAATTTTAAAAAGCCATTTGAACACATGACCTTGTGTGACCAGTTACGATTTCTACAGAAAAATAATGAATAATAATCTAACCCAAACTTTCACTGTCATATGTTTTCCTTCTTTTTCAATTGATAACACTTGTGAACCTCTCAATTTGGGAAGATTAAAATACTATCTGAAATGCATAAATTACAAAGTGAAGGGTTAAATTTTATGTGCTGACAAGTTGCTAAGAGACATCCCTCAGATTCTCAAATTTGTGTGTTGCATGTTTCTTGCTCTATTTAAATTTTTTTTAAAGGCAAAAGAATCTTCAAATTATTTTCTAGCTTTTTCATTGTTGTGTCATGAACATTTTCTGTTTTTCCCAGGCCTTAAGAGTTGAAGGAACATGTATAGATTTACCTTCAGGGAGGGCTTGTTGGCTGCAATATTCTTACGGTTCCATCACATCAACAATGCAAGTCTTTTCCTCTTTCAGAACTCCCACAGCACTTTGGTCCTAATCATATTTCGGGAGCGATCATTGTTGACCTTTCCGTAAGCACTTCTGTATTTTCCACTTCCTTCTTTGCACCTGTGGTAGGCAGAGAAATGGTCCCCCAAGGATGTTCCTGTCCTAATTTCCAGAATCTAGAAATATGTTAGGTTACGCGAAAAAATATGAGTAAGTTTGCAAACACAATTAAGTTGCTAACTCCAACTTTAAGATAGCGTTATGATCCTTTATTATCCAAGTGGGGCCAAAATCATCACAAAGGTCCTGGAAAGTGGAAGAGGGAGGCAAAAGAGGAGAATCAGAGCAAGATGTGGCTGAAGAAGCAAGGTCAAAAAGATGCAATGCCGTTGGCTTGAAGATGAGGAAAGGGGGTCATGTGCCAAGATATATGGATGGCCTCCAGGAGTTTTAAAAGGCTAAGAAATGGAGTCGCATCTTGAGCCTACAGAAAAGAATGCTGACATCTTGAGTTTTAGCCCACTGAGACCCATTTTGGACGTCTGAATTATAGAACCGATAGAAAATAAATTTGTGTTGTTTGAAGACCCAAAGTTTGTAGTAATTTGTTCTGGCAGCCATAGAAAACTTATACAGTGCCCCCAATATATGTTAAGCTGTGTATCCATTTAAGACAGCATTCTTTCATACTACAGTGCCCTGATTTGTTCATTCATATTTTCCCCAAGGATCGTGAATCCTATCAGGCCAGAAAGCATTATTATTTGTAATTCAAGTTGGCAATACTGTCATTTTGGCTACATTTTGGCCCTCAGTAAATAATTACTGATCGATTACTGATGCTTATAGCACAGAAGACAAATGCCCTGGGTTTTAAGACAAAAGAAACTTTGAGTTTCTCTGATTTTCAGACTCCTCATTTACCAAAATTATGTTCTTTGTGGTCATAAATTTGAATATTACAGTCCAGTTGGATATGAAATGGAAAACACTGTACAGATATAAGGTTTTATAGTTATCTAGCTTATCTGTTAGCTGTCTGTCACAGCCTTTCCCAACTACTCTGGTAAGTACTTCCAGGTTCAGACCGCGTCTGCCTCATTCACCCACATCTCTTCTGTAGCATGCATTACACAGATTTTGTAATTATTGTTCAAAACATAGCTACATGTTTAAAAAGTTTTTTTAATGTTTATTTTTGAGACAGAGAGAAAGAGAGAGAGAGAGACAGAGTGCGAGCGGGGAGGGGCAGAGAGAGAGACGGAGACAGAATCCGAAGCAGGCTCCAGGCTCTGAGCTGTCAGAACAGAGCCCCACGCAGGGCTTGAACCCACAAGCTGTGAGATCATGACCTGAGCCGAAGTTGGATGCTTAATCGACTGAGCCACCCAGGCCTCCCCCCAAATAGCCACATATTTAAAGCAGCTTAATTAAATATAATTTGATAAAAGATGGGCAAAGAGGGTGCAATGACTTAGAGAGAATAGAAGTTTCATTGTTATTCTAAATGCTATTTCTTTCATGGCCATCTCTGAGATTATTCTAAAAACGTGGTTCCTTTCTTGTCTTCGGTGTCTGCAGTATCATTCTTAGTACTTCCTAAAAGATGGGTAAGTGCTAGATGGTGACAATGATATAATGATACAATTATATGATTTATCCAACTTCTATAAGTGAAAAAACAGGTTCCTGCTTGAATTACCCATACCCACAATCTTCTCTGATGCGCTATGTGGTCCAATGGGTCCATTTCTTCATTGCGCTTTAGCTAAGTTCTTACCAAGCATCTTCCGTCAGGGTTATGGCAACAGAAGGCAAAGTTTTGATGCAAATATGCAAAATGTTCAAGACACGGCCCTTCCATGAGCACCCCAGGCTTCCTTTCTGAATTCTTTTCCTTTACCGTGAAAATTCCGTCTCCCATGAAGGTGTCTAGAATTCTCTTTTTTCCCTGATTTCCTCCAGTGCTGGAATCCGGACCAGAGAAAGTCACTCCTTTAAGCCTACCAGGTTACTTGGAGTTTTAGATTTTCAATTAACTCTGGGATGAAAGGATTTGGCCATGTTAGAAAGAATTTCAGCCATCATTGAGCAAGTTAGAAAAGCACATTTTGGAACCAGGGATCTAATTTTCTAAAATCTCATCACCTAGGCAGCAGCATACTCTGTGTGCTTCTGAACCTGGCTCTGTTATTCCTATTACTCAGTGCATCAGTTTCAAGACTTGAAATGTCTTTGACTGTAAGAAAATAAGGCAAGTTTCAACATATCATATCTTTGCAAAAATGAATTTTATAATGGAATTCCTTCTTATAGTACATTAATATCAGCATTATTGTAAGATTTAATCAGTATATTAAAAAACAAAAACACGAGATCTTTTAAGGATGACAGTTAACCGCGGAAAACTATTTTCTGTTCCCTGTCCCGGTCTATCATAATAATGCTAGAGAAACATACCTGTTGACATATTTGAAAGGAAGAAGTATACGTGTGTGTGTGTGTGTGTGTGTGTGTGTGTGTGTAAGGGTGTGCTTTATGATAGAATCATGCGGACATATGAAATTAATTCAAAAACACAAGCAGTTTTACAATGCAAGTCATAAAAACTATACTTGATGAACAGTACTTGTTCAGAATTAATGTTCGCATTTTCTCAGACTTGTGTCTGTCGTTTAGATTGAAGTGACTTCACTCTGTATTTGCCAGTTCACTTAACCTCTTGATTCTGTCCTATAATGTTGCGTCATTTTTCAAATGTTTAATCTCTCTCCTGCTTTTTGGCAGCAGTAGTTCACTGCCTAGGAAAAGTGCTGGAATATGTTACCGCATAAACAAAATCTTCAAATTACTGAAGATTTTCCTTGGTAGTTTTATATTGCCTAGGAACCCTAACACAGACTTCACATTTTGGGCCATTCCTAAATTTAACCGCTAAATTAGAAGTTACGCCTATTTGCTATGAATTGCATCGTTCAATATGTGAAAAATAACCTATAGGCTATTAAAAATAAACATGCTGAAACTTACTCCAAAAGCCGAATTAGTCATTGATAGCCTTGAGACTGGAAAAGGAGAGGAAACAGAGCCATTTAAAAGCTACTTATATCCAAATGTTTCAGTAATTATAGTTGGCTAGCATGAGTCATAATGGTTAAATACTTCATCACCGTTTTAGGATGTATAGACAAATAGAAAATCTCGCAGCAATCAACTTTATCAGCTACCATATTTTCTTTTTTTTTAAAGGTTTTATTTTTAAGTGATCTCTATATCCAACGTGGGGCTCAAAGTCATAACCCTGAGATCAAGAGTCTCATGCTCCATGAGTGAGCCAGCGAGGTGTCCCCAGATACCATGTTTTCTCATGAGTTTTCATAGTGGGGTTAATATTTGCCCGACTAATTACCTTTTTAAGTTCCACTAATCAGTGCCTAGTCCTTTTCTTTAAATTTCTTAGGTTCAGGGTACACACATGCTCAAAAAACACATAGCCAGAAGAAAAAAACTATTAAGTACCTTAAATCAATACATTTGTTATCAAAATGGCATTTCACAATGAAACTACTTTAGTCTTCAGTGTTGGCTGAAACCCAGAAATATAGATTATACATTTCAAAGGAGGATCCAAGACCTCTTTATAACTCTTACAAAGGTGATTCCTGCAAATATCATCAGTCAACCAAAGAGGATGGAAAGACTAAAAGAGTTGGAAATTAGGAAAAGATTCAGAAAGTTTTTCCTATACTGGGAATTCCTTCTCCCAGCGCAAAGCCCAGCAGAAGGGGCTTCAATGGGATGACCTAATAGTTTGGTATTTCTTTCCTCGAGTTTCAAAGACATAGTGAACCAGTGTCCAATCCATGTCTTAAAAACAAACACATAAGGAGTTGGCTGTCTAGCTTGTGATGGCAGGAAAAGGAGGGATGTTACAGGTGTGCCCTTTCTGACTGTGAGGTCAGAAGTCATGTGAACACCTCCCATGGGTCATCCGTGGAAACCGACAGAGAGTTGTCTTGGATCCTGTCCAGAATGGCGTCTTGGAGTCAGTGAGGACCACAATAAGGAGGAGACAGAGAAAGGGGACAAGGGAGAGAAGGAGGAGCAGGAGCTAAGAACATAGCAGTGTGTGCTCAGATTCTCCCTATAGGGGAGTGATGGAGTAGGTGTGCTAACCACAAATTGGTTCAATGGAGAAACTGACCGCTGTAAAGAACTGCCAAGGACAAGACCAGAATATGCAAAGATTCCTCTCTTATTCTGACAGACTAAAATCCAGAGGTTCCAGAAATCAGAGTCTGTGAAGCAGAGTAGAAGCCCGAGGTGAAGAAGGAATGCGGTAACAACGTTGACTCTTTTACAACTGGCTTCTGTTAAGCCAGGGCTGGGTGGAGTTTCCTCAAAATGAAGTTTGAAGATTTATTTATAACTGGAATCAGAAATATTATTCATCGGAGACTGTTTTTGTTGCTAGAAATGACTGAAGGCCTTTTTATCATCTGAAAAGCGCTAGAGGAATCATGGGCAACTATTTTATTTATTGTCCAACAGCAGGAAAGAACTAGCCCTCTAAAATGAGTTATGATGGACCACGGCAGGAGAGGGAGACAAAATGCAGTGACTTTAAAATTCTACCCTATGCGGCCCTCTTTTTAAACCTGATGGAGCAAGTCAGGGGTTAAAAAGTGAATGGATAAGTGAATGAACAAATGAATGAATGAATAAGCAAATAAAGTAAACAAAAGCAACTAGTAAGCACTTTTTCTGAATCCAGTTTCCTTTACTGGTAGACTTTATTTTTAGCTCTGTATGTTAACCTCTGAATTTTAGCCCATTTTTCTGAAATTATTACTTTACATCTTTCTACTTGACATTTCTTCAGACTGGGGTCTGTTTCTTATTAATTAAAAATAAATAAATAATGAGAGGAAACTTATGAAAACCAAAATTTCTAAAATGGCTTTTTGTATATTTATCTTGTTACATTTTCATGAGAAATAGAAACTATTTAAAGACAGAGAGGGGGGCGCCTGGGTGGCGCAGTCGGTTAAGTGTCCGACTTCAGCCAGGTCACGATCTCGCGGTCCGTGAGTTCGAGCCCCGCGTCGGGCTCTGGGCTGATGGCTCAGAGCCTGGAGCCTGTTTCCGATTCTGTGTCTCCCTCTCTCTCTGCCCCTCGCCCGTTCATGCTCTGTCTCTCTCTGTCCCAAAAAATAAAAAAAATAATAAAAAAAAAGACAGAGAGGAAATTTAAGTGGCCCTAAATTCTGTGATCAATTCCATTTTCAATTGGGGAGCATCATCCTGCACTTAAGCTGAACATGAACAACAGCGATGGTTACCATTGATCTCCCTACATTCACATTGTCAAAGGCCATGCTGGGGCTCAATCTGTTCATTATCCAGTTGTCAATGGCTTCTAGCCATTTCAACACACAGAGCTAGGAAATACATGCATGTACACGTCTGGCAGTCTATATATGTACATCTATGCATCTATCTATCTATCTATCTATCTTCTATTTATCCGTCATCTGTCTATGTATCTACCTATCTATTGAGTTCATACTGATACCTCTGACCTTACTGCAATACCATAGGTACTTTGGTCTTCCTTCTTTGCTTAATTGTAACTTCTTTCTCCCACAGAGAAATTATTTCCCATCCTCACATACACATAAAATAGATTTCCTAACTAGATCACAGCATTTACGTACAGCTGTTGTTTTTAGCCTTGCGGTATCCAATTGAGGGACTGTTTTTAAAAAATACTTAGCTCAGTTCTTTTCTTGCCCAACACTTCCAGTAAGCTTATGTTATCAATTTGTAATAGAGTTAGGTTTACTTGCTAGTGTTTAGATTTCTTTTTTGGGTTTCTGCCAAACCAAATCCTGCTTGCTTTCCATATATATATATATATATATATATATATATATACACATAAATTAAATGCTCTTTCTTTCTCAGACTCATTTTCCTTCTCACATACAAAGCCTATGTGATCTTTATGAAAGGGCTGTGATATAGATTTTTTTACTTCAAGTTCGTAACCTAAGCAAAATGATCTGCATTGGAATTGGTCAAAATGACGTGTTTAGCTGTCTGGTTAACTTGCCACGTAGATACTGAATAAGCATCATAATTGAAAATATATGTTTAAAATAAAGATGATGGATAGTAGTGATCCCCAGTTATTAAAAGGCTAAGAGAAACTTAATAGATGAATGAATCAATATTTTACCTTGGCTTATAAATCTTTCTTTTATCATGAATACTTGGTTCCTGTGCAATTTTCTGTTTTATTTTCAGATGATGTTGTTTTCTGTTAGGACTGCATTTTGAGATCCTCTCCCTTCCCCAGTTCATATGTTGAAACCATGAATTCCAATTGGATGGTATTTGGAAGTAAGGGCTGTAGGAGATAATTAGGTTATGAGGGCAGAGCTTTTATGATGTGATTAGTGTCCTTAGAAGAAGAGAGACAAGAAGGGTCCCTGGGTGGCTCAGTCGGTTAAGCGTCTGACTTCAGCTCAGGTCATGATCTTGCAGTTCCTGTTGGGCTCTGTGCTGACAGCTCAGAGCCTGGAGCCTGCTTTGGATTCTGTGTCCCCCTCTCCCTCTGCCCTTTTCTGTCACTCATGCTCTGTCTCTATCTCTGTCTCTGTCTCTCTCAAAAATAAATAAACATTAAAAAGAAGAAGAGACACAAAAAAGTTTGCTGTCTCCCCCTGCTCTCCATCAAGTGAAGTTGCAACAAAAAAAAAATAGTCATCTGTAAACCAGAGAGAGGGTGCTCATTAGGAAACCAACCATGTTGGCATCCTGATCTCAGACTTCCAACCTCCAGAACTATGAGAAATAAAACTTGGTTTGTGTAAGCCACTGAGTCTTTGGTATTTTTGTTAAAGCGACCCAAACTGACTTAGACAATTCATCGAATGGTCTCATTGCAGACCATCGTTGGGAAATCCAATCATGTAGTCATGCTCTGATGAAGTGCAGGAGATGAGAAACACAAAATTGAGGACTTAGCTTCTAGACAAACCTGCGTTGGAAGACTTAAGAGATAGCCGAGAATTATTTTGTTGTTGGAGAATTATAGAGTGCAAAGACATTGGGCTTCCCATAGAGAGATTGGGTCTGTCAGTCAGCAATGAAATAGTAAAGAAGAGAGTGAGAAAACAACTCGTGGTACATTTTGATAAAGGCCAACCACAGAAACTCCAGGATGCATAGGGGTCAAGCTTAACCCCTATGATGGAAGCTTTTGGAGATATTACTGTCATGATCAATAAAGGAAGCTCAAATGATGGAGCTGTATTTTGATTTTTAACTGTGTTCCACATCAGAGAGTTTAACTGCGAAGGTGAAATGCCACTGCACAGGTATGGACATGAAATAGCTAGACAAATAGGCTTCTAACCCAGTGACAGGAAGTTCAAAAATGGTATAATGCGTTCTTTACTCTCAAAAGTGATTTGAAGGTTTTTTACTGGGAAAGAATAGCTCTAGGTTTGTGTGTGTGTGTGTGTGTGTGTGTGTGTGTGTATGTTTATGTAAGTCTTGGGAAAGTCTGGCTAAGTGCGATAGGGCTAATGAGTAGCGATGTGCTTTGGGAACTGTTTGAGAATGAGGATTAGAATTTGCTTAATTTAGGGGTTATATATAATATTATGAAATGTTATTCTTTGGGAATTAAGTACTAAGTTAATTGTTCTTTTAAAAATAATATTTTTTGTGTGTGTATACCACATTTTCTTTATCCATTCATCCATTCATGGATTTTAGGTTGCTTCCACATCTTGTCTATTGCGCACAATGCTGCATGCGGCGAGCATGGAATGCAGATATTTCTTTGAGATTCTGATTTCAATTATTCTGTGTATACATCCAGTAGTGCGATTGCGGGATCATATGGTAACTCTATTTTTACTTTTTTGGCTGCTTTTCACTGGGTTGACCATTTCCCTTACTGTGCAGAAGCGTTTTGTGTAGTCCCATTTGTCTGTTTTAACCGTTGTTGTGAATTCTTTTGTTGCCATAGCCAAAAAATCACCGTGTAGACAATGCCATAAGATTTTCTCCTTATTTTTCCTTCTAGGGGTTTTACAGTTTCAGGTCTTACATTTAAATCTCTAACATTCCACTTTAGAAAAGAGGGAAGTCCTGATATATGGGACAACATGGATGAATCCAGAAAGACATTATTGTAAGACAGAAGCCGGTCACAAAAGGGCAAATGCTGCATGATTCCACTTATATCAGGTACCGAAAGAAGCCAAACCCATTGAAACAGAGAATAAACTGGGGATTGCTAGAGACCAGGGAGAGGGTGAACTAGCGACTTGCCATTCAGTGGGTGTAAAGTTTCAGTTGTGCAAGATGAGTAAGGTTTGAGATCTGCTGGACAACCCTGTGCCTAAAGGTAACAATACCATACTGTGCACTTAACATTTTGTTAAGCTGGTAGACCTCACGTTAAGTGTTCTTGCCACAACAAAAATCAGTACATAAAAATTGAAAATGTCTTGTTTGTTTGTCTTTGTATTCTGTGTGCTTAGGAAAAGAACATCTTAAATGTGGCAAGGTTCATTAGGTTGTGACTACTCCTATGTACATTAAACTAATCTGAAGGTAAGGTTACTTTTGATTTTTTCTTTACAATTAAGCCTGAAAGTAGGCAAAGTAGAGTATGGGTCAGAATTGTATGATAGGATTGTATGAAAAATAGGAAATAAACTATTGTATTTAAAAATTTTAATGCCATGAAGCAGTTTAGAAGTTACCGGATGAGTGACAACATTTTTCATGTGTAATTTATTAATTTAATTTTTCAATTCACCTGGAATTTATTTTATTCCATCAAGTGAAGTTAGACTAACTTGAATATGCCTTTCCAGAAGGATAAACAATTCTATCTGTACTATTTTTGAATAGCCTATCTCCTTCCCATTAATCTATGCTTCATTTTACACATATTATGCCGTATTAACTTGAGAAAAGGAAGTTTCGCAGTGATTATATGGAAGAAGTCTCCCTCAATATTACAATTACTCTTCTAATCATCTCGCAGTTCCACCACCACCTGTCACCATAAATTCCATCTCAACAGAAGAGTGACAGTCATTCTAATAGATCATTTGGTGTGGATGGTGGTGGTGGTGATGATTATTTTCTTTTTAGTTGAATAGCTTTGAAAATTCCCCTCTTTATATGTCTTTAGCTCCATGTTTTCCAAGGGAGGAAAAATTCAGACTAACTGAAAAGTCCTCCGGCACTCACTTAACTCTTACGGAGTGATCTCTCAATCTCTTTCTTAAATTCACCTCAATAAGCAACACGATTAAAGACATGCAATGTGCAAATATGGCAATTTCTCTGAATTCCTCCTTCAGTTTTCCAGCTTGGTCTTGGAGGGATGTATACCTATGACCCCAAAGCTCACCAAGAGCAGCCCCACTTACAGCTGCTCTGAACGTCATCTTGTGATTGAAACATATGCCCCCGGTATTGGTATCAGGGCTATTGCTATAGTGAAGCCATTTCTTTTCTGTTACTTTTCACTTGAATGACCACGTGTTTTATTTTTATCCAAAATAAGAGCAACGCACTTTTAGAATTCTGCTTCAAGGTCAGGTAAAATTCCTAGTCCTGTACTCCAAAGTTGTCCACAGGCAACTTGATGGATTTACTCTCTTCTAGGACGTTGTCCTTGTCTGTTAAATTTATAACATCAGGTATGAAGTGACAAGTCTTTTATGCATGGAAAAGGAAGAGAGCTAAGCCTTATGAAGATCCATTACAGTTTAAAAGTTTCTGTGCATCCAGGGACTTAGGGCACAGAGGGATGGATAGCCTTGGGAAAATGAAGGGCGAGGAGATGCATGCTGAACGTCATGTCACTAAGAAGGTGATGGAGGGATCAGTGACACATTTTAGATTTTAAAGACATATAGCCCCCAAATAGGTGACCTTCTCCAACTCAGTCATCATATGACCAGAAAACTGCTTACTCCAGTAAAGGGAAATTTTTCCAGGTTTGCTAGTGCTTCAAGTGTCTAAAACAGGGAATGTAACTTGAGACCTGTGCCGAGATTAATAGAAGAACTACGAGAAAAACCTCAGAGAATTGAGGCAAGGCCATACTTTCTTTATATGTACAAATAATTCTCATTTGGGAAAATAGAATTTGGCCTCCTGTAGGATTCTACCGGAACCTAAATAGTTGACCGAGCGTTACTAGGTGATTTTTCAACCTATATTACACGTTAAACTGGCAGATAAATTATGTGTCTTGCAGCAAGGTTGATTTACCCCAACAGAGTGATATATGCCCTCAAAATATCTCCTTATTAAATGGAAGCTGTATAAATACATTTGGTACCCAGGGTCACTGAAAACACATTTCTTAAACGAGAAAATTCCTCAAACACCCATGTAATAAACCTGTGGTTCTAAAAATCTGAGCTCATCAAATAGACACATTCAGGAGTTTCAAAAGAAGTCTCTTGTGATTATAAGACCTGACAGAAAATAGCAATACTTCTCTTTTATTCATAGGCATCTTTACAAAGAAATATTTTAGCATACTGGGCATTCACAGGCATGACCTCAGAAAAGACAGCCTGGACATGAATTTGAGCAGAATGTTGATTGTCCAATTTGTCTGGAAGGCGAGTTAGCATGTTGTCAGAAGATACACCTGCCACCGGGAAAGTCCACAAATATGGTTGAAGAGAGGTAGAAACAATAGAAAGAGGCACAGTGGGTGGAATACACTAGTTGCCTGCCACCCAAGGCAATAATGATTACTGTTTCTTGGCTACTGAGGAGCAAATTATAACCCGGGCCTGGGTGATTTATAAACAACGAATTGATTAAGAAAGGCTTGTTTTCCCCTAAATGCTCAGGGATAACTTCCCAGTGACAGTGCATGGTTATTCCGGCCAGCCCTTTTTGGTTGGCCTGTGAATTTTACAGGTCATGAGCTGGTGTCTTACGATTTCGTACTTTCTAAAGTATCCTCATCGTAAATAAATAATCCTATATCAAGCTAAAATAATACGAGCTATATCTTTCCTTTTCAACGCCAAATAATCTAACTTGCATACTTGAAGTGGAACAACGATTTTTTTTAGATATTAACAAGTGATTGACATCACATTCCTAGACCCTGCTAACGTAGGTGCTGCATCTGCAAAAGGGGCTGTCATTAGCCCAGGGAAGTTGTCAGGCAAAGCAGCAATCACTGTAGCACATTCCTAGCAACTAAATGCATAATAATGACTTCAAGAAAGATGTCAGGTTTTCTTTTTCTCCATTTTTAGGCTAAATCTTGGAAAACAGAGGGAGAGGGATTTAATGTTAACGCAGAAAATGTGTGTGTTGAGTTTTACCCTATACCTAGCCCTCTGAGTTGAGTGATGAAATGAAGAGACATCGTAATATAAATCTTGAACTGTTGAGGAATCTGAGAGGAACAGAAATAGTGCTATGTGTCACACAGTATAAATAAACAATGGCAGATGGGTTTCAGAGAGAGAGATTCCCTCTATCATGCTGAAGCAGTATAGAACGGAAATGTCAATGTGGTATCTTCAGTGTGTTATTCCAGACGAAGGCAAGTCTCTAATGGATGTAGAATGCATAGATATGTTAGAGACTAGAGGATGTCAGTGGTTTTGGCCCTCCCTAGCCGAGATCTCTGGAGGACAGAAGCTTGGGGAAGAGTCCAGAGGATTCAGGTCAATGGCAAAGTGGACATGTAGTGCATTATTTAGTAAAAAACCTGCCATGGAATAAGAATTAGAAGCAGATTCTGAGAGGAGTCATGCTTTTCATCAGGCCTGAAACTGATGTCATCACTGCTTATATGTCTTACTAAATGTGCCCCTCCTTCAAACTTAGAATCCATGGCGATAACTATTCAACTAAATGAAAAACAAAAAGCAAAAGTTAAGTAACTTTCTATTTAGTCAATTGAGCTGGATCTTTTATTTTATTTATTTTTATTTCTTACTGAAATATAATTAACATACAATGTTATATTAGTTTCAGGTGTGCATATTGATCTGACAATTCTATATATTTCTCAGTGCTCATCGTTAAGTATAGTCACCATCTATCACCATACAATGTTATTGAGTATATTCCCGTTGAGTACGTTTCATCTTTATGATTCATTTATTTTATACCTGGAAGTTTGTACTTAATCCTCTTTACCTATTTTTCCCATTCCCCCATCCATCTCTTCTCTGGCAACCCCCAGTTTTTTCTCTATTTAAGAGTCCATTATTTTGGTTATTTGTTCATTTGTTTTGCTATACTGTATTTGAACCTCAAAACTGTCCAAGATAAAATTATCCATGGTTATTCCTCTCAGCAACCATTGTTACACAATCATAATTTAATAACAAAATAAATAATAAAAATCAAACCATTATAAGTTATATTAAAAATCAAATGAATAATTAGATCTCCGCACTCAGATAGGACCACACTTAGGGGAAGGGTGGCTTAGGCAGATACCTGGAGAGCAGGGGAATTAAGATGCTCTCTTGCAGTCATGATCCACTGTTGAACCACAGGAGCAGAGCTTAACTTGTCAGGAATTAGAAATGACACAATTAAGCGGCGCCTGGGTGGCTCAGTCGGTTGAGCGTCCGACTTTGGCTCAGGTCATGATCTCATGGTTTGTGGGTTTGAGCCTCGCGTCGTCTCTGTGCTGACAGCTCGGAGCCTGGAGCCGGTTTTGGATTCTGTGTCTCCCTCTTTCTCTGCCCCTCCCCAGCTCACGCTCTGTCTCTCAAAAAAATAAATAAATAAACATTAAAAGAAGAAGAAGAGGAAGAAGAAGAAGAAGAAGAGACAATTAATAGTGTCTTCCTTGTAATGCCATATCGTATAATTTTAACTTCGGGAAAGTAGTGTGTATATGCTTTTATCGTCTTCAACGTTGTGTACCTTACATCGGTCCCAAGGTGGTCCCTGTACATTTTGGGCTTCCAGTACTTACTGCAAAGTGGTAATTTAGGCCTGACATGTCTCAGCAAAGTGCCCTTCCACAATGTTGTCCCTTTCCATACATGCAGGAATGGGAACATGGATTTTACGTTTTCTAGAAGCTAGAATAAAGAGTAAGCAAAGAAAGGGGGATTGGTCAATGTCAGTGGTTGCCAATGAACAGTGTCATCCACAGGAGCGTTAAGTAGTGATGCCCAGCCTTTCTGCTTGAGTAATCACATGGATGTCATTTAGAAAAGAGGAGGAAACAACAGGTGAGAAAGGTGGTAAGGGAAGATGTTTGTTTTAGACACAATGTGGACATGTGAACTGGAAATGTTAAGAAGAAGGTAGTTGAATATGAGTCTGGAAATTAAAGGCTTCCTAACTTTTAGCACAGCATGAATCACTGAATCACTTTCAACAGTGTGATAACAGACATTTCTCCAAAGACACACAGATGTCCAACAGACTCATGAAAAACTGCTCAACATCACTCATCATCAGGGACGTGCAAACCAAAACTACAATGAGATATTATCTCACACCTGTCAGAATGGCTAACATCAAAATACAACAAGCTTTGGCGAGGATGTGGAAAAAAAGAAATCCTTGCACACCATTGGTAGGAAATCAGCCACTGTGGAAAATAGTATGGAATTTCCTCAAAAAATTAAAAATAGAAATACCATCTGATCCAATAATTCCCTAGTGGACATTTATCCAAAGAATACAAAAACACTAATTTGAAGGAATATATTCACCCTTATGTTTATTGCAGCGTTATTTACAATAGCCAAAATATGGAAGCCCCCAGAGTGTCCACTGATAGATGGGTGCATAAGGCAGATACTACTCAGCCATAAAAAAGAATGATATCTTGCCATTTGCAGCAGCACGGATCGATCTAGAGAGGACAGGCTAAGTGAAATAAGTCAGTCAGAGAAACCTAAATGCCATATGATTTCACTCCTATGTGGAATTTAAGAAACAAAACAAATAAAGAAAAAAAAATTGACTAGCCAAAAAATAGACTCTTGCCTATAGATGACAAACTGGTGGTTTCTAGAAGGGAGGTCGGCGGCGGGGGTGGGGGGGAGGGATGGGTGAAATAGGTGACAGAGATTAAGAATACGCTGATGATGATGAGCACTGAGTTATGTACAGAATTGTTGAATCACTATATTGTACACCTGAGACTCATGTAACACTGTATGTTAACTAAACTGGATTTATAAGTAAATGATCAACCGATCAATCAATCCATGCAGAAAACCAAATAAATGAAATAAATAACCAAATAAATATATAATATAAAATCTCTCAACAATTTTTTTGTAGTTATTTAATTAATTAAAAACTTTTTAAATGTTTATTTTTGAGATACAGAGAGAGAGAGAGACAGAGCACAAATAGGGGAGGGGCAGAGAGAGAGGAGACATAGAATCTCAAGCAGGCTTTGAGCTGTCAGCACAGAGCCCAACACGGGGCCTAAACTCACGAACCATGAGATCATGACCTAAGCTGAAGTCGGACGCTTAACCAGCTGAGCCACCCAGGCACCCCTCAGCAATTTTTAAATTCATTATATGTTGAAATCACAATATTTAAATATACTGAGTTCAGTAAAATATATAACTAAAAACGACTGTGATAACTTCTGAGATCTACTCTCCCCATTTAGGTCAAGTATTACTTTCTAATATCAAGAAGAAAGCAAGGAAGTCAGGGAGAGAGACAGAATAGGAGGGAGGAAACAGGAAGTTATTAAGGTAGGATTTTAAGAAGGAAAGAAAGCAATACTGGGAAGAATATACCTGAGTTGCATTTAAAAAACATTTTTTAAAAAATTTTTTGATTTTATTTTTGAGAGAGAGACAGAGTGAGTGGGGGAGGGGCATAGAGAGAAAGAATGAGACACAGGATCTGAAGCAGTCTCCAGGCTCTGAGCTGTTGGCACAGAGCCTTACGTGGAGCTCAAACTCACAGACCATGAGATCATGACCTGAGTGCAATTTTTGTAGGAAAATTATTTGGAGATTATTATTTTTATTTTTAGTAATGAAATGCCGAAAAAATCTTTAGATTATGACCAGATAAAAGGTAAATATTTTAAATTTAAAAATATGCATTTTGGAAATGACTAATGCCAATATTTACATTCTGTTATATACTTGTATGTAAGTTTACCTAGAAAAGTTTTCATATCTTATATGCAATATGTTCTCATTGGAGATAAAATAAATACATTTGAAATACTTAAAGGCAAATAAAATCTAAAAGGAGCTATTTTATAAATTATATATATATAATATAAATTATATATCTATTATATATATATTAACTGGTATACAAACACAGTCTTTCTGCTGAATGACAACTTTTTAATCAGTTGAGGTGATGGTATTATACTGAGCCACAGAAATGGGACAGTTATGCTTGTTTACTCAACCTAGATCTGACTGAAAACAATATTAAAAATCTCACAAAATCCTCACCTAGTACCTTTTTCCTCTTGCATAATATTTTAATTTTAAGTATTACTGTTTTTCATTTCCATAGAATGTGTGTATTTAATAGAAAAGTAATTAGTGGGGCGCCTGGGTGGCTCAGTTGGTTAAGCGTCCGACTTTGGCTCGGGTCATGATCTCGAGGTTTGTGAGTTTAAGCCCCGCATCGGACTCTGTGCTGACAGCTCAAAGCCTGCTTCAGGTTCTGTGTCTCCCTCTTTCTCTGCCCCTCTCCTGCTTGCACTCTCTCTCTCTCTCTCTCTCAAAATAAATAAACAATAAAACATTTCTTTTAAATAAAAAAAGAAAAAGCAATTACTAAGTTCATATTTGAAACTTTTTTTGTTTTTAAACTCAGAGAAAATGCTTTGACATTAATTAAAATTACAGGTCAGTAGTTTTCAAACATTAGAATATCCAGATGGTCTTTAGTATGTTTGTAGGTCCTCTAAGAAAAAGTGGAAAAAATCATCACTCTGCATAAAGATGTTTGATACGTGCTCAGAAGTGCCTGCCCGGGGGTCTAATTTCATGCTGCTTTATGACATTCCTCTTTTGGGGTCTAGAATGTCTCAAATTTTCAAACATTAATGGTGACTATCACATTACATTTGATTATTAGATTTCTTCTTTTTTTTCATATATTGACATTGATTAAGCGCTTAATATGTTCAAGATATGAGAGCTAGGGTACTGGGGACTAAGGTAGTCAATTAGAATAAATACACTATTTTAATTAAAAAAAAAACCAGCAGAGATATCCAAAGTCCTAGAGAAGTTAAGGAAAAAAGAGAAATTAATTTTGATACGGAATATAGAAATTATAGATGGGATTTTATGTGAGTGCTGTAAGCTTTGGATAATTGAAGATAGATAAAATGTATTCTAAGCATTTAAGAATGAAGGAATAGTTTAAGCCAAGTTATAGAAAATGGAAAGTATATGGTGCATTCAGGATGAAATGTAATTGCCTAAGACTGGAATATAAAATACATTGATAGGCTGAAGGACTAGATGAAAAGTTTGCCGACCCAGTTTGGGAACTTTGTAAAGAATTAGAATTTCATTGTGCTCATAGAGGTGAATGACTTTTTTTTTTTTTTTTAATTTAACAATTGACCAACACTCTCCAAGTTGGTAACATACTCAGTAAAATGTCCATCACTATGGTGCCACCCATTTGTAGAATGTGGTCCCAATGCCATTTTCTGATACTACATTTGATCTAACCAAAAGGCTGAGAAGTGATCCATTTTCTCAATTATGATATTGCCTTCTTGGTTCCTTCACAGTACAGAGTAGTCCTATCGAATTGTAAGCATGAGGTGAGATGGACCCTTTGTATAACAACATCTAATCCAAGCCATAATGGGTGAACTTCATGCAATAAAAATTACATCTTGAAAGCGTTGTATAAAAAGATAAACTAGCAAATAAAAACCTTATGATGACCCACACTTTTCGATTTGGTAAAGACCAACATGCAAGAGCAGTTCTGAGCACACGAAGTTGACTTTCAAATAATTGACTTCCAGGGGCGCCTGGGTGGCGCAGTCGGTTAAGCGGCCGACTTCAGCCAGGTCACGATCTCGCGGTACGTGGGTTCGAGCCCCGCGTCGGGCTCTGGGCTGATGGCTCAGAGCCTGGAGCCTGTTTCTGATTCTGTGTCTCCCTCTCTCTCTGCCCCTCCCCCATTCATGCTCTGTCTCTCTCTGTCCCCAAAATAAATAAACGTTGAAAAAAAATTAAAAAAAAAACCAAAAAACAAATAATTGACTTCCAATGATTAAAGCTCTTTCAATTGCAGAATAATCTCTTATTCTATTAATAAAAATGACTAAATGAGTAAAAAGCACTAATTACTGAGTCCAAACATATTTGGAATTACCACTTTCACCCGGGGCAAAAAGCAGCCTTTTAGTCCCCCGCTGCCCAAGGAGGATATTAAATGAGAGAAATTACAAATTATTATTTGTATTATTTGTAAGGGCCATCATTGACGAAAGTCTAAATGAGGCTGAGACTTCAGAAAATAATAATTCCATTGGGGAGTGGAAGAATGACAGACATTGTATGTTTTCATCATTTAAAAAAAAATATTTCTCACTGGAGAGAAAAATTAAATGTTATTTTTCTCATATCATAGTTAACTCCGTTGTAATTAAAATATTTGACATGCTTTAAAAGTTTATGCATCAATAGGGTGAGAACCTGGTAAGTGAAATTCATAAAGTTTTACCTTAAGGCGATCTCATTGAATTGGCTCACAAGATTTGTGCTAGTAAATGTTAAGAATGGAAAATTTTCTATGAAACTCTTAGGCTTACTATTTAAACAGTAAGGAACACATTAATGCCTGTTTTCTGACAAATTTTTAAAGGTATCACAGTATATGCAGAAACATCATATTAAAAATTGTGTTAACACCCCAGAATGATACTGTTAGTTCCTTAGGTGTGTAATGTTAAATGAATGATTTAAATATTTATTTAATGTTGCCTCTTATATAAAGAAGGAAGCAAAAAGGGACCTGAGGATAAGACAATGTAATACAATTTTAAGTCCTTATCTTTTTTATTACTGTTTCTCTTTCAAAAATAGTGCTAACAAGTTACATTTCTTCTAAAAAGAAACACCCAGTTTACATACACGTTTCCTTCCCCCTGGCATTTAAAATCCCTTGTTTTTATTTGTTTTGGCTTGTACTGCTTTCTTTCTCTCCAAATCATCTATAATGCAAAGCCTGTCGTAATGGCATGGAATGCGTGTCTTAGAACATAAACCATTTTAGAAATATCTTTGTAGCCAAAGATAAAATGAAGCATAAAAAGCATGTAAATTGATTTAACGTTCCCCCCCAAATAATAGCATTCTAGAATCCTGAATCTACTATTGTGCATGCTTTGGGCTTAGAGGATTCAAGAGGTAAACGAAAATGGCATTGCTCAAATTTATTCTTCACCTTTTTAATTCATTTTTAGACAATATGATTGTTTGCCTTGTGCATAAAGAACCTCAAAGAGGAAGATCTTTTTAGAATTAAATGTATTTGGACAAATGCCATTGTCATCTTAGAAAGAAATAGAAAAAAAGAAACATTTTTTTCTAGAATTTTATATGTAGGTACATAATCTTGCTAGGATTAAATAAAAACACTGATAAACATGTGAGAGAACCTGATCTGGTAACATATTGATCTGAAATTCTGAGATAGTCCATGATGAAGGTGGAGTTGAGATGTATTTGCAAATTTCAAACAAATTTTACTGTGAAGAAATCTATGACGTAAGGAGTTTTGCTGTCATAAAGTATTATCAAAATTCACGTGTGAACTGAATTTTGTTCAAAGGTCAAGCCAGTCAAGATGGAGCTTGGAACGTAACATTAGGTAGCAAATGTGCTAAAATAACTCTAGTTTCATTTTGACTTTATGCTAGAATTGCATTCATTTGCTCACCGAGGCTGGTATCTGCATTGAACTCAGTTGGCAATGGGTTGAACTAAGTGTTTTTTGAAACCAAAGCTCTGGATACTGAAAAAAAAAAAAAAAAAGCCAATTGCAAGGTATTTATTGGGGGAAAAGAACAGGTTGAAGGCAACTGCTGTTAATGAATTCCTAAGCAAAAATCAAAGAAAAATCCAGGTCTGTTCAGATAGATAATGAAGGCTGTAATTAGTGCTAGTCAAAAAAAGCAATAGAAAAGCCCCAATGCAAATATTAGCAAAGCTTAACTCATTTAGTGGACACTTATTTAATGCCTCCTAGTATTTTGCTAGGCAACTGGGAGAGCAGGACTGATCAAAAGAAATAAGGTCTACTTTCTCATCAAGTCTGCTTATCCAGGTGAAAAAAATCCATCATGTGGAACACAGACCATCAGAAGAGAAGTACTGTTTATTTCTAGAAAGCTTGGGGGGTCAAATCAGCAGCGTTTCAGATGAGCAAGGGAGGTAAGCCAAACGTCCACTACTGGTAGATTGTTGGAAAAAGTGAGTCTATGAATACCAAGGCAAAATATGGTCATTAAGTGTGAAAATTATTGATCTAAGATTCTGTTCATGCATCCTGTAATCTAACAGTAATAAAAGCAATGGATGTGTAATGTCGAGTGGGATTGACCGAATCTACAAGTATGCATTATGTGGATTAGAGGCCAAGCATAAAGTGAAAGCAAGAGCCCAAATGACAAAAACAAAGCTTGTATTGGCATGTATACAAACAATAACCATGAATGAATGAATGAGAACAACCTAGCGTGTATTGATTAAGTACCTACCATGGGATCAGTAATGTGTCAGATGCTACGGCAACCTTATTCTCTATAAGACAAACTTATAGAATAATATAAAATACAATAGTAAGCATTCAGTGTGGACACAAATCAAAATAGAGATAATAGGAAAGAAAGAGGCCAGGATTTTATGGAATATTAGAGAAGGATGTATTGGATGTGTGAAGTAGCCACGGGAGGGTCCTCATACTTGAAGGATTTGAAATGCTAGACTTGAAACAAGGGACGGAGAGAAGGAACCAGATGAGCCAAAGACTGAAAAGTATACGCAAGGCCATTAAAAATTTTGTTTTTCTTAACGTTTTATTTATTCTTGAGACAGGGAGAGACAGAGCATGAACAGGGGAGGGTCAGAGAGAGGGAGACACAGAATCTGAAACAGGCTCCAGGCTCTCAGCTGTCAGCACAGAGCCCGATACGGGGCTCGAACTCACAGACCGCAAGATCATGATCTGAGCCAAAGCAGGCCGCTCAACCAACTGAGCCACCCAGGCGCCCCATGTGTAAGACCATAAAAACCAGCTTGTCAGTTAGGAATTTGATTCGGAGTTGTATGCAATTAAACAGGAAGCTGAGTGAGGGACCATGGGGCATCAAATGGGGGCATGAAGGGTCTGGACTTGATTTATAACAGAAAAAAAAAAACCATAGAAGTAAATTAGATACATGGAAAAAGTGAAACAGAAACAAGATTAGTCTGAAACGTAGACTCAAGTTGGGGAGAAGGTTTAGACAGAAAAAGAGTTGCTGATATTCACCTAAAGTAAGTGGGGCAGATTTAAACAAAAGAAAACAAAAATCTTAGAAATAAAATTCAAATTGGTATCTATTATAGCAACATGAAGATTAAAGTAAAAAAGACCTACCACTAGTATATTTCAAAATGTACGTGTTAGTATCACTGCAGCAAATGAGCCTAAAATATATATAAAACCGCTTCCAGTATAAATGCATTAAGATATTATAAACAAATCTTAAAAATGCATTAAATGGGTCAGTTACATGAGATGATTAAGCAAGGACTCAAGAGTAATACATCCTATAATTTAGCATACTTTATATTGCCTTTCTTGTGTGTATAATTATGAACTCCTAAATTCAGTATTTTCTCAATTAACTGAAATCTGTATTCTTTTTTGGATACTGACACTATCAACACTTTGTTCAGTGGGAGTCCACTTCTGTATTTTTGATGTGATTCCATTAACCTCGGAAATGTATCTTGCTTTCTGGTACCCGAACCTGTTACTGTCTCGCCTTGGGCAGATGGAATTATCCGGATCTTCAGAGAGCTCTTGTTCTTTTTAGTGGACAATGATATCGAGACTTAGGATGATGTTGTCCCTAGGTCATTTCAGTCGATGGAGGAAAGAGTCACGAGAATTGAAGTTTAAACAATTTTTTTTTAAATTTATTTTTGAGAGACAGAGAGCAGGGAGGATCACAGAGAGAGAGGGAGACAGAAAATCCAAAGCAGGCTCTAGACTCTGAGCATCAGCACAGAGCCCGATGTGGGGGCTTAAACCCAAGAGCCGTGACATCATGATCTGAGCTGAAGTTGGATGCTCAGCCAACTGAGTCACCCAGGTGCCCCGAGCTATTTTTCTTTTAAAGCTTATTTATTTATTTTCACAGAAAGAGGGGTAGGGAGAGGCAGAGAGAGAGAGAGAGAGAGAGAGAGAGAGAATCCCAAGCAGGCTCCACGCTGTAAGCGTGGAGCCCCATGTGGGCTCAAACTCATGAACTGTGAGATCATGACCCAGGCTGAAATCAAGGGTTGGATGCCTAACAGACTGAACCACCCAGGTTCTTGGATAATTGTATTCTTTTAAAGACATGAATTCTGGAGTGCTTGGGTGGCTCAGTCGCCTGAATGTCTGACTTCAACTGAGGTCATGATCTCACAGTTCGTGGGTTCCAGCCCCGCGTCGGGCTCTGTGCTGACAGCTCAGAGCCCGGAGCCTGCTTCGGATTCAGTGTCTCCCTCTCTCTCTGTCCTTCTCCTGCTCATGCTCTGTCTCTCTCTCTCAAAAATAAATAAACATTAAAAAAATTCTTACTTTATTTTTTTTTAATGTTTGTTTTGAGAGAGAGAGTGTGTGTGCAAGTGAGTGGGGGAGGGTAGAGAGAAAGAGGGAAACAGAGAATCCCAAGCAAGGCTCTGAGCTGCCAGTAGAGAGCTTGACTCAAACTTGATCTCATGACTGTGAGATCATAACCTGAGTCAAAATCAAGAGTTGGACACTTAACCAACTGAGACACCTAGGTACCCCAAAGCATTGTTACTTTAACTGCAAGAATTCCTAGTGTGAAATCCAAAATTTCAGAGGACATTGGACAAATATACATACCCATTTCTGTGATAAAGTCTTACTTCCACAAATTTATTAATAATGTTAGGAAAAATAAGCAAAGTATATATGTAAACACTATATAAATAAATTTTTATTTTGTGGATTCTATAGATTCTGTTTATAGATTCACATTTTCAAACTATTATTAGTTTGTAAAATTCTAAGTCAGTTAAACTCTAAAACATTTAATGACAATCCTAAATCCCTATTACATTGACGTAAGAATTTATGCACTTTTTTTAGTCAAGAAATGAAATTCTTGAAAGACAACAATGTATACTTTGTCCCAAATTCCCAATTTTGTATTACTAGCAATTGTGCTCAAAACACAAAATATTCTTCTAAGCCAAGTAAGATAAAACATTAAACTTTTTGGTTTTGTTATACAATACGTACTTTAACCACGTTTTCAAATTTAAGCAGAATTTAATATTTACCTTCAAAATGAGAAAATGTGTTACTGAAAAACAAGAGAATCATAAACAATTTTTTGACCAAAAGAGGGAGGTTGAAGATGTTGATCCCCTTCTAAAACCTGGGATTTTTCTATTAGAAGATTTAAAACTGGCTCATGAAAAAAATGAAGACCTTTTAGCCTTAGTTAATCCTCTTACCACTTTCTTGGCTGGTAGCCTGGTCTCATCAGCCCATTAGTTAAAGTTCTTTCCAAATATAAGATTGTGCTTTTCAAGGGAGGGCATTTTTCGTTAAGTTTAGTTCCTATCATTTCTAACTTCATAAAAGGGACTCGCAGCCATTCTGTCCTTTTAGCTAGAAACACGTACATGTAAGCAAAGAACATAAACACAAGTCTTCATATTTCTACCAGCAGAATGTCTTGTTTTCCATTAAAAAAAAAACCGTTTGTGGAAGCAGCTGTGCTGACCTCTTCAGCTTGGCTTTCCATATCCATTCTGCCCTCTCCACCTTGTCTCGCCTCAGGACGCTGACTTATGTCAGCTCCAGCAACAGGGATTTCCTCGCTTCCTATTGGCCAACGGGAGCTCCGGCAGATGGTCGGGAAAGGAAGGAGAGGGAGAGGAGGGCATTTCTCTCCCCTGGTCCCATCAGACACCTCAGGCTAGAGGCATCCCTCAAGACCTCCTCTCCACGATGCTCCTGTTCCTTGGTCCGGTACCTGCTCTCTCTAGCAGCCCCACACGGCTCCTTCAGGGTTCCCTGCAATACCCTTGTGCTCACTGATCCTAACTTTGTAAATATCACTAACTTTGTAAATATCTTGGTCTTTGTTTCAACCTCCCTGAGCTATCCTAGTTTGACTGTGGCACCACTCTCTGTTAAGTCTGGGACCATTCCAGGAGCCTTTTTTTTGTTTGTTTTTTGGAGAGAGAGTGAGTGAGTGGGGGAGAGGGACAGAGCAGGCATCATGCTCAGCACAGAGCCAGGTGTGGGGCTCCATCCCACGACCCTGGAATCACCACCTGAGCTAAGATGAAGGGTGGGGGGGGGGGTGTTCAACAGACTGAGCAACCCAAGTGCCCCTCCAGGAGTCTTTCTAAAGATTCCTTCTTGAAGCTTGAGCTCTCTAAGTGTTTTGTTTTTTTGTTTTTTTGTTTTTTTAATTCAATAAACTTATGTTTGTATGAATCACAGTTCTTCGGAGTTCTTTTTGGAGGCAATACATTCTTAACATGTAAAAATAAAAGAGCACGTCGGATATTACAACATAGCTGTTTACAGTTATTCATGTTTAGTTTGGTTTCTATCCAATGCTTCTTGATTAGTATACATTATTTCAAATGCAAACAATTTCTTTAACCTTTCATTTTAATAATTTGGGCTTTTTTTTTTAAAGCAAAGTTTCTCCAGTTTTGCTATTTCCAAGTTCTCAGATTTAGTGTTCAGTATCTTCAGGATTTAATCTAAATAGAAATAGCTTTAGGTGGAGGATTGCCCAGTTTTAAAAATGAGAGTGGGTGGCCTCCTTTGGGTTACAGAACTTCTTTCATTTGGTGAGTTTTACAGAATTAAAGCCCCCCTTCTTCTCCTCATGGCATGTCTCCTACTGCCTTGAGAACTTTCTTTATAATGCCTCCAGGGTTCATCTTATATTGAGAAAACAATGATGTAAGAATTCCTGACATCTAGGAGGTGAGAAACTGAAAGAGGTTATTTTAGGTGATATTGGGGCAGAGTAGGAGTTAGAAGTCAGCGATCTGAAAAGATCATTGGGTCTTGCCAATGCTGGGGGAAGAAAGCACACAGGCAGCCTCGTTTTATGTCTGCAAGCAACACATGGGGTTTCGTCAGTGTTGTGGTTTTTCTTTCAATTTTTTAAAATTAGCAACATTATTCTTATTTATATGAGTGACGGTTGCCAGTAAAGGGGTGGGGCCTGCACTTCTAAGTTGTGAAGGCTTGGGCTTGCGTTTTGTAACTTAATTTTATTTTTTTATTTAGCAAGCATTTGTTTTGTGAGACCCACTTTCCACTAAAGCCATGGGACCATAACAGAGGAGCTAACACCGCGTATCAGAGGATGTCTTATGTTTACACAAGATTTCTAACATATTCCACTCTCATTTTTAGTCTAAAAAACAGATGCTATTTTTTTTTTCATCCCCTGTTTAGAGTTGAGACACAAAGCAACTTGTTCAAGATTGGCACTGAGAACTATTGGCCACAGGCTCCATTATACTGCACTCTCTCTCCTAGTATTTCAGGATATTATACTCTAAAATACATCATGGACAATGGAAATTTTGGGTCATTTCTGGTATTTCAGTTCTAGATTTTACAGACTCTGGACCACACAGGTCTAATCTGATCTGAGCAGACTTGGATTCTGTTCTTGACCCAAGGACTGGGCACCACCCACACTTCAGAGCACCCTGGGGAAACTGCAGGTGTTTTTGAGGTCAGAGAGAAAATATGTGAGATTTGGGGAGAGGTAGCACGACTCGCAGACAGATGGGCTCAATCTTCAATCTCTACCCAAAACTGAGTTTCCTGAGTATAAAACAGCTTCAAGGATGGCGCGTTCTTTGACTATTTGAGCTCAACCCAAGTCCACCGTACTCAACAGAGGAAGGACTACATTGTGGCATTCAGGTGGAGAGACACTGGTGTGGAGATGCTAAGGTCATTAAAGGTTCAAAATGCCACATTGATTGTTACTAAGTGCATACATTTGCCAAGTGTTAAGATGTGTAAGGATGTTTAATTGTGTGGAGACCCCCAGCTTCCTAGGTTTAAGCAGCAGATTATCCGATGAGTAATTTTGTCTGGGGGAAGGTGATTTCATCTGAGCACGGAGGAGCCAGCAGGATCTTGTGGAGTCCAGGGGCCATCGGTACACAGCAGGTACTTGGGGTATCTCTTTTGGAAGATGCTGTGCTGCTGTAAACTGGGCTTGGGAAGAACCTACACATCTGGTCGCAGCTCTCAAAAAGCAATGAATGATACTGAGGATCTCCTAGGTTTTGATTCTATCTTCAAGTCTGTTTCTTAGGAAGGTAAGTTTTCTTTGAGGATGATTTCCTTGTGACCTTTGCGAAAGGTGATGTTAACGATGGAAGGGGGTATCTTTGTTGAGTTATATTCTTAAGAATATTTTTTTAAAGGAGTCTGTAAATATCAGAGCGGCTTTCTTTCATCTTCTCCCAAGGGTATCAACAACGAAAGAGCAGAAACCAGTATTGCAAAAATTTGGCAAGGCTTTGGAAAATGTGTGAATTGCCCACCCTTATAGATTTATAGATGAACTGTAACAACAGCAGCAACAAAACACAACTGACATAAACTCAGAATGTAACCAATACTGTAGCCTGGCTTGAAGAGAGGAATAAAAAATGACACACCCCCCCAAAGGATAAAATGGGAGGGGCACTTAGTTAATAATTTAAAAAGTTACTCTTTTGTCACACTAATGAGCAAAGATTTCCACTCAGAGGTGTGACCTTCTACTGGGAAATTTACAAGGTTAACCTTCCTAGAAAGCAACAGACTGCAAATCCTCTTCAAATAGTTCAGGGCACCTGGGTGGCTCAGTCGGTTAAGCATCTGACTCTTGATTTTGGCTCCTGATCCCAGGGTCTTGGAATCGAGCCCCACCTTGGGCGCTGTGTTAAATGCAGAGCCTGCTTAAGATTCTCTCTCTCTCTGCCCCTTTCCCCTACTCACCCTCTTAATCTCTCTCTCCAAAATAAAATAAAAAATATATAAAGGAAAATAAGTTCTTGCAGAACTCAAAGGATTGAATCAAATTATTTTACTATGTTATGTAAATACATGAAGACAGATCTAGGAAAATCTCTTCATGGATGTGGCTTATTTATAAATTTATAATACATTTATTCATATACATAATACATAATATTTATTTATATACATTTATAAATTTATAAATGTAATAGAAAATTAAATAGGAATGAAATCACAAAGCCAATTAAAATGGAAAGTCAAGGTATTATTTTAACCGTTTGATGAATGATGACAAGCTGAAATTAACTCACCATTGTCAGGTTTCTATTTTGCTGCCACCAACTGGTTCTCCAGGACTCACCAGACTCATTCTCCCGCAGGGGAGAGGTGATGCAATTCTCATACCAATTGTTTCATTTTATTGAAATGGCTTTGAAATTTTCATTAGTATCTTCATTTGCTACAAATACATCGTTCTGCTTGTTTTGTGCATCTTCTCTTCTCTGTGCCTTTTGGCAATTAAAGTAGTGCTACTTGGAGATTTTTTTTTTTTATTTTAATTAAAATCCCAGTTGCAGCTGCTGAAATTATGTGTCAGTGCTCGGGTATAAGGCGGTCATCAGAAATATCACAATCAGAACTAAAACTATAAATTCCATATTTGAAACTTCTGAAGAGCCCTAATAGTTTATGTCCCGAGACGTTGTCTTGATAAGTCCTTGCATAGATTACTCTTACTTCGTCCTGCACTGCTATTCACTCTTGTTCCTCTGAAATTCATTCTCTGTACCGAAATCTACCCTCCTTGCCTAATTTCTTACCACTCACCACGTTGACTTCTATGTTTTAAGTAAATGATGAATTACCCAAAACGCTTTGATCACTGTAGATGAACCTCTGTGCAGAATGTTTTTCTCCCATTTATGAACCTAGTTTATGAGGAATTGTAATTCATACTTACCCTTCAAGTATCAATGAGATTAGGTATTAGTTTCTCCCTCAAGTTTTCCCTGATTAGGCCACACTTGTTTTTTCTTCACATGCATTCCTCACCACCCCCCCCCCATACTTTTAATGCTATTCTTTTAGAGCACTTCTAGGTTCGCAGCAAAATTAAGGAGAAAGTACAGAGAATTCCTTCAGACCCCTTGCCCTCACACATGCACAGCTTCCTTTATTACTGTCATCATCCACCAGAGTGGCACATTTGTTCCAGGGGATGTACTTATGTTAATACATTAAAATCACTCAAAGTCCTTGGGGAGCCTGGATGGCTCAGTCGGCTAAGCGTCTGACTATGGCTCAGGTCATGATCTCACGGTTTGTGAATTCGAACCCCGTGTTGGGCTCTGTGCTGACAGCTTAGAGTCTGTAGCCTGCTTAGGATTCTGTGTCTTCCTCTCTCTCTGCCCCTCCCCTGATCTCTCTCTCTCTCTCTCTCTCTCTCTCTCAAATAAATAAAATTAAAAAATAATTAAAAAAATAAAATCACTCAAAGTCCATAGTTTATATTAGGGTTCACTCTTGGTACTCATACCCTATGGGTTTGGACAATGTATAGTGACATATATCCATCCATATTATGCTATATACAGAATATTTTAACTGCCCTATAACCTTCTCCATGCTCTGCCTTGTCATCCCGTCCCCAAACCCTAAAATCCACTGATCTATTCAGTCTCCATAGTTTTGCCTTTTCCAGAATGCCACATACTTAGAAGCATACCGGATGTAGCCTTTCAGATTGGCTTCTTGCACTTAGTACATGCATTTAAGGTTCTCCCATGTTTTGTCATGGCTTGATAGCTCGTGTTTTGTTTTGCTTTGTTTTGAGAGAGAGAGAGAGACAGAGCATGACCGAGGGAGGGGCAGAGACAGAGCGAGACACAGAATCCGAAGCAGGCTCCAGGCTCCGAGCTGTCAGCGCAAAGCCCGAAGCGAGGCTCAAACCCACAAACTGTGAGATCATGACCAGAGCCAAAGTCGGACGCCCAACCGACTGAGCCACCCGATAGCTCATGTTTTTAATGCTGAACAATATTCCATTATCTGGATGTACCACAGTTCATTCATTTACCTACAAAAAGACATCTTGGTTGCTCCCAAATTTTGGCAAATAAAAATAAACATCGGTGTGCAGGTTTTTGTGTGGACATGTTTTCACTTCCTCCGGGTGAACACCAGGAAGTGCAGTTGCCAAACTCTTTCACGGTGGCTACACCACTTTGCATTCCCACCAGCAACGAATGGCAGTTCTTGTTGTTTCGCGTTCTTGTCAGCGCTTGATGGTATCAGTCTTCTGGATTTTGGCCATTCTAGGACGTTTGTAGTGGTATCGCATTGCTGGTTTGATCTGCATTTCCCTGTTCATGTATGATGATGTTGGGAACATCTTTTCATAGGCTTATTTTCCATCTGCATATTTAATCAGCTTATTTATTCTCTTATTGTTGAGTTTTAAGAGTTTTTTTTATGTTTTGAAAACAGTCTTTTCTCAGATGTGTCCTTTGCAAATATTTTCTCCCATTCTGTAGCTTGTATTTTCATTCTATTGACGTGGTCTTTCACAGTGCAGTTTTTTATTTTAATGAAGTCCAGCTTATCAAATTATTTCATGGATTGTGCTTTTGGTGTTCCATCTAAAAAGTCATCACCCTAACCCAAGGTCATCTAGGTTTTGTCCTATGCTATTTTCTAGAGTCTTAAAGTTTCCTGTTTTACATTTAGAGTTAATTTTTGTGAAGAGTATAAGGTTTGTGTCCAGACTCATATATATATATTTTTAAGGTGGATGTTCAGTTGTCCCAGTATTTTGTTGAAAACACTATCTTTTCTCCATTTTATTGCCTTTGCTTCTTTGTCAAAGTCCAGCTGGCTGTATTTATGTGGGTCTATTTCTGGGCTCTCTATTCTGTTTCATTGACCTATTTGTCTTTTTTACTGTAACTTTATAGTAAGTCTTGAAGTCAGAGAGTAACAGTTCTGCAACTTTGTTCTTCTCCTTCAGTATTGTTTTGGCTATTCTGGATTTCTTTTTTTACCTCTCTCTATAAGTTTTAGAATCAGTTTGTTAATATCCATAAAATAACTTGCTGAGATTTTTATTGTAATTACACTGACTCTAGATCAAGTTGGGAAAAACTAGCATCTTGATAACATTGAGTCTTCCCAATGTATGGTGTGGAATATCTCTGCATTTATTTAGTTCTTCTTTGATTTCATTCATCAGAGTCTTACAATTTCCCTTAAGTAGATCCTGTACTTATTTTTTAGATGTATATCTAAGTATTTCATTTTCTTAGGGGGAGGGGGCTAATGTAAATGGAATTGTCTTTTTAACTTCCAATTCCATTTGTTCATTGCTTATACAGAAAAATGATTGTCTTTTGTATATTAACACCATATCCTATAACCTTGCTGTATTCATTCATTAGTTCTAGGGATTTTTGTCAATTCTTTCAGGTTTTCTACATATCATCTGTGAACAAAGACAATTTTATACCTTCCTTCCCAATCTGTATACTTTATTTCCCTTTCTTGCCTTATTGCATTAGCTACAACTTTTAGTATGATATTAAAAGGAATGGTCAGAGGGGACATCCTTACCTTTTACTTGATATTAGTGGGAAAGCTTTCAGCTCCTCGCCATTAAAGTATCTGCTGTTGTAGATTGAGGTAGTCTATGGGTGTCAGTTGTATCCAGTTTGATTGATTGATGGTGTTTGAGTAGTCAATCTACATCCTCTTTGGCTTTTATGCCTGCCAGAATTGTCCATATCTAATACAAGGGTGTTGAAGTCTCCAACTGTGATGATGGATGCATTTATTCTCCTTGTATTTCTTGTTTTTACCTCGTGTAGTTTGATGCTGTTGTTAGGTGCATACATTAAAGGTTGTTATGCCGTCTTAGAGAATTAAGCCCTTTTTCATGATATAATGTCCTTTTTTCCCTGATAACTTTTGTTGCTTTGGAGTCTGCTCTATATGAAATTAATAGATAATTGTGCTTTCTTTTTATTAGTGTTAGCATGATATATTTTCCTCCAACCATTTACTTTTGATCTACATGGGTCTTTATGTTTAAAGTGGGTTTCTTGGGGTGCCTGGGTGGCTCGGTCGGTTGGGCGGCTGACTTGGGCTCAGGTCATGATCTCGCGGTCCGTGAGTTTGAGCCCCGCGTCGGGCTCTGTGCTGACGGCTCAGAGGCTGGAGCCTGTTTCAGATTCTGTGTCTCCCTCTCTCCGACCCTCCCCTGTTCATGCTCTGTCTCTCTCTGTCTCAAAAATAAATAAACATTAAAAAAAAATTAAAAAAAAAATAAAGTGGGTTTCTTGTAGAAAACCTATTGCTGGGTTTTGTTTTTTGATCCACTCTGACAATTTCTGTCTTTATTAGTGAATTTAGATCATTGACACTCAAAGTGATTGTTGATATAGTTGGATTAATATCTATCATATTTATTACTGTTTTCTATTTGCTGCCTTTGTTTTTGTTTGTCTTTTTGTCTTCCACTCTTTTTACTGCCTTTTGTGGTTTAATAGAACATTTTATATCATTTAACTTTTCATCTTTCTTAGCTATACTTAGACTTCTTTTTTTTTTTTTTTACCATTTTTAGGGGATGCCATAGAATTTGCAGTACACATTGAAAACTAATCTAAGTCCACTCAAATAATACTCTACTGCTTTATGGATATTGTAAGTACCTTAAAATAACAAAATAATTTTAATTTGTCCTTATCCCTCATATCATTACTGTCATTCAATTTATTTATATATAAACATTCATAAGTGTGTGTATATATATATACACAAACACATAAAATATAGACAGAGACATGAGTATACATAATCAAATACATTGTTGGTATTTTGAACAAACTATTATCTTTTAGATCAATTAATAAGAAAAGTTGAAGTTTTAAATTTACCTTAAACTATTCCTTTTTTGATATTCTTGCTTTCCACATGTAGATCTGAGTTTCTGACCTGTATCATTTTGCTTCTCTTGAAAGAACTTCTTTTAACATTTCTTGCAGGACTGGTCAGCTAGCAACATATTTCCTAGTTTTTTTTGTTTGTTTGTTTGTTTGTTTGTTTGTTTTTTTGTCTGAGAAAGTTTCTATTTCCCCTCCACTTCTGAATGATAATCTCACAGGGTACAAAATTCCAGGTTAGCGGTTTTTTTCTCTAAACATTTTGAATATTTTACTCCACTCTCTTCTTGCTTGCGGAGTTTTTAAAAAGAAGTCAGATCTAATTCTTATCTGTATTCCCTTACAGGTAAAGATTTTTCCCCCTCTGGCTTCTATTAGGATTTTTTCTATATCCTTGATTTTCTGTAGTTTGAGATGATATGCCTATCATTTTTTTTTCTTTTCATTTACCCTGCTTCATGTTCTCAAAGTTCCCAGATCTATGATTTTGTGTCTGACATTAAACTGGGGAAATTCTCCATTATTATTTTTTCTAACATTTCTCCTGTTTGTTTCTCTTTTTCTTCTTCTGAAATCCCATTACTTGTATGCTATACCTTTTGTAGTTGTTCCATAGTCCTTGGGTAGGACTGTGTTTTTTGTTTGTTCGTTTTTTGGCTTTGTTCCCTCAGATTTTCAGTTTTCGAAAATTTTATTGACATATCCTTGATCTCAGAGGTTTGTTTTTCTTTTCCCCTCAGCTGATAGTCACTCAAAGACATTCTTCCTTCTGTTACAGTGGGTTTTATCTCTGCATTTCTTTTTGGTTCATTTCTTAGGATCCCTATCTGCTTACATTGCCCACCCACCCATGCACTCATTTACTTTATCCACTAGAGCCCTTAGCATATTAATTTTACTTGTTTTAAATTCCCAGTCTGATAATTCCAATATCCCTGCCATGTCTGGTTTTGATGCTTCCTCTCTCTCTTCAAGTTGTGCTTTTTGCCTTTTGGTGCGTCTTATAATTTCTTCTTCATAGCCAGCCTTCATGTACTGGATAAAAGGAACTACTGTAACTAAGCCTTTAATAATGTGGTGTTGAGCTGTGTGTGTATGAGGTGTTCTATATCCCTAGGATTAGTTCTTGGTCTTTTTGTGAGTCTGTGCCTCTCGACTGTGAAGTTCACAGTGTTTTTCATTTTTTGTTCTCCTCCTTGAGTGGGAGAGGATACCTAGAATGGGCTGGAGTTGAGTATTTCCCTTCACCGATTTGAAAGGGTAGAGCCAGAGGCACCTGGGTGGCTCAGTCAGTTGGGCATCCAACTTTGGCTCAGGTAACGATCTCACGGCTCATGGGTTCAAGCCCCACGTCGGGCTCTGTGCTGACAGCTCAGAGCCTGGAACCTGCTTCAGATTCTGCGTCTCCCTCTCTCTCTGCCCCTCCTGCACACACTCGCACACCTCTCTCTCTCGAAAATAAACATTAAAAAAAATTGAAAGGGTGGAGCCTGCTGGAGTTGGGTATTTCCATCCCCCAGGCCATTTAGGTTCTAATACTCCAGTAGGTTAGGCTCCGGTAACGAGTTTCCCCTGTGGGCAGGCCTTGTTAAGAAAAGCAGAGTGCTCTGGGGCATTTCAAAATGGTTCCTCTGCCCTGCTCCCTACAGTTAGAAGAAGGGAATTTTCCTCAGATATTTACTGTGTGAACCTGGTCCGGCTCCTGGAGGGAAATCTCACAAAATTATGGGAGTCTCCTATGACTGGGTCTCCCTGGAGTTTAAAACTAGTAGAGGTGTCCACACGAGCCTCCAGCAATTCATCAGTTACAGTTCTGGTTGTCCTGTCCTGGTGCTGCTTCCTGTGGTGGGTTCAGCTTTGTTGGGCTCTGCTCAGGTAAGGTGTTATATTTTGTACTTGCCTGTTCCGTTTCTCCAGTCTTGGAAGCAACAGTTTGCTTGGTTTCCTTACCTCTCTTGTGATGCTAGAAGAGTTGTTGATTTTCAGTGTGTTTAGCTTTTTCCTTGCTAACAGGATAGAGTGGTAGCTTCCGAGCTCCTTACACGAAGAACTGGAAACTGTAAGTTCCTCCTTTATTAAATTTTAAAGTATCTTTGTTGCTTTGGTTAAATAGGTAGCCAATTTGTTTCTCAGCAACCCATGATCCTATCTTAAACAAGTGTTCAACTATCTTTACATCTTTCTCTATTTTCTCTGTCTGCAAATCTAATTCTCTGGGGCATATTGTTTCCACCTAAAACTATCTTGAAGGGTCTCTGGAAAATCACAAAGGCTTTGCGCTTTCAACTTGTAAAAAGAGAAGTGTTATAAATAATTAGGTTTATTTGATATGGTTCTATTAATGATTTGCATGGGAAAATAACATGTCAAAAGAGATGGTAACCCTCTTTGGGTTAAACAGGTACAGGTAAAGCATTACTAATATAAATAGTTTGGAATTGTAGCCTCTATGGAAAGATCTGAGTGATTGTCAATGCCCTTATTGCCTATAATATACCTCTATTTGTCAGGATCCTGGTGCTGCTTTGCTTAAAATTGGATAATGGTAAAGTGCCATCAGTTATAAAATCGGTTATTTTTAAAATGTTAACTCGGTTACAACATTTCTTCTTTAATGTGAATATAACATCTTCTAGGACAGTGGTTTTTAGGTGGGGATATACAGCCCTTACCTACAAAGTTTGTCTTTAAGTTTTATTTATTTATTTTAGAGAGACAGGGTCCAAGTGGGGGAGGGGTGGAGAGACACAGAATCAGATGTCTGAAAGCAGGCTCCAGGCTCTGAGCCATCAGCACAGAGCCCATCGCAGGGCTCCAATCCACAAGCCTTGAGATCATGACCTGAGCCGAGGTCAGAGGCTCAACAGACTCAGCCACCAGGTGTCCCTACTTACCTATAAAGTTTTATTAATATAGAGCTATTTCTTCAGTTTTGATAATAGAATCTAAATTTTGTCCATGTTTTGGGGGTGGAAATACACAACTGCAGATCTTTCATTATGATTGAGGAAAACAGTTTTGGTAACATAAGTACCTTTTGATGGTAAATTATTGAAAATGAGCGTGGACTCAGGGCGCCCGGGGGATCAGTCGGTAAGGATCTCGCGGCCCACGAGTACTAGTCCCATGCTGAGCTCTGTGCTGACAGCTCGGAGGCTGGAACCTGCTTCGGATTCTGTCTCCCTCTCTCTCTGCCCCTCCCCCCTCACTCTCTGTCTCTCTCAAAAATAAATAAATATTAAAATAAAAAATAAATAAAAATAAAACGCCAAAATTAAAAAAAAAAAGGTGAGCATTGTCTCAGTTTTGGCAAAGTATAATTAGAAGTCTGCTTCTGGGCTTCTGGAAAAGACTTTCTTTCCCTACCAAAAAAGTAGGCCCATGAGGAAAATTTGCTTTCCTGCCTTGCCTCTGTATGAACTCTGTGAGACTAGGATGCCTGAATTGTTTGGATTCCTGTGGGAACAAGTTTCAGGACAAAAGTTGGATCCTGGAATTTGAAGAAAAATGGGAAGCACCTAGGTAAAGCATGAACCTGTAGAGTGTCCTGAAACTGCTTTGTCAGTGGAAAGTTTAATTGATATTTTTAAATTGTTTTAACCGGTTTCAATCAATTATTTTGTTACTGTGGCCCAAAGCCCCCTGCATACAGAACTTGCCATACGGTGAAGCAATGGAGATATCCTTTATTTTATTTTATTAAAAAAATTTTTTTTAATGTTTACTTATTATTGAGAGAGACAGAGCATGAATGGGTTAGGGGTAGAGAGAGAGGGAGACACAGAATCCAAAGCAGGCTCCAGGCTCCGAGCTGTCAGCACAGAGCCCGACGCGGGGCTCGAACTCACAAATCCTGAGATCAGGACCTGAGCCGAGGTCGGAGGCTTAAATGACTGAGCTACCCAGGCGCCCCTAGAGATACCCTTAGTTTCATGATTGGAACATGCTCTTCATGGCCCACCTGAACTCCAGGCATTTATGCAGTGTAATCCCCTCATCCTTATATTGGGCCATCATGTTTTGATGAATATAAATCTTGGAGACTTGCTTCTGCCTTACACTCATGATTGTGAAGGAAAAACTTTATCAACACCAACTTCAGAAAAGACTGTGAACCAGTGACATATTGACTAATAAATGAAATAATTGTTTGACTTCTTTTACTAACCGATTGTCCATTAGAATAGAGAAAACCTGGTTTTCAGAGCCATTTCAATTCTCCAGAACTTCAAGCTTAGGCCAGTAGGAGTGAGTAGATATGGTACACTATGTCACTTGAGGGGCTGACTATCAGTTCCTGAAATTTCACCTTCGGTAATTCATCACTTGGTATCTTGAAGGCTTTTCTGTTTTCAGGTTTCTCTCACAAATGCTTAGCTGTGAAGGAAGCAGTAATTTAAAGCAGTTAGAGAAAGATAACTAACAGCCCTGAGAGACCAAGATAGGATCCATGAAAGTAGAGAGGAAACTTTGACAGAGAATGAGTCACCTTTTTTACCGAATTCAGGTTTTGCTTGGGTTCTGATCCTTTCGCTTGAACCGGGGATGTTTAATTGAATTACAAAATTATATTATCATGGCATTTCAATTCTGGAAGGGACTTTAAATATGATCTAGTCCAACTCCTTCATATTAAAAATGAGGAAGAAGTTCCATAAAATTCAGATAGATTGCAATCCAATTTATAGAAAAGAATCTTACTGTTTATTGCTACTCAAGCATAGCCAAAAACGCGCCTTAGAAAGTAAATCTGTGAATCTAAGTAGTGACCCCAATTGCTTTTTACAGAATACCAACTGGGGACCAGGGTAAAAGTGAAAGTCTATCTTTCACTGATGAGGGTAAGAGTTTTTGGCAGTACAGAGGGATGGATTTGGTTGGTTCATAGGACAGAATATTACTTGTATGATATGCGTGCTTCAGCATTTAATTACTCAATCAACTTTCTTAAAAAGGAATAATGCATCACTTTCACTTTGGGGATTGAACTTGAGATGAAAGAGAGAAAGAAAAGAACTTTAGCTCTTGTAATTTAGTAGTATTTTATCCTACTTACTTATTTTATGCTTAAACTCCTGGTTTTCTGCGAACTGAGAGAATAAGGCAGCGTTGCCAGGACTTCAAAGGACCGTCAAAGGGTAGACAGTCAACCGCGGGTGGTCAGTATGACAACAAAGAAGTTGAGCATTGGGCTCAGCTGCGATTCCCTGACTGGCATAAAATTTTACAAAATAAGCTCCGAGCTTGCATCCAGCACGTAGAACCCACTAATCCCTTAGAAATTGTCATACCTGCTATTATGTGCTTCACGATAGCATTTAGCAATCAGCAAGGAGTGCACGAAGAATGGTAGGCAGTCAGTCATACGGCGTATACACAGATCCAACAGAGCTGTCCAGCCTTGAAAAGGGGTACAGTTAGAAAATATATAATGATAAAAGTTAATTTGGCATGTAGATGATTTCAAACACTAAACCCCTTTCATAAATACAATGTCCCTGTCTTCTGCGTCTACTTGCCTATGGTCACGTCCATCACACCCATGTTGGTGCGCTCCTGATTCAAAGGCAATGAGCAGTGACGTCTGCCCTCTGTAAAAAGGAGAGCTTAGCCCAACATATTCCTTGGCAAATCAGAATCTGGAAAATTGAGAAGCTGACTATTTGTTGGTGGTCAGTTGAACTCACAAACGTGCAAAATTAGGTGATGAGGATGTGATTGCTACGAAAAATGATGGCGTCAATATGCAGAAAAGAAGCGGCACCATCATGGAGAGAGGGTTTTCAGCCTTCAAGAGTGTAGAGTTCCTCCCAGATTTCCAGTTAAAGGTTTAGGTAGCTGAAGTGTGGCAACACTAGGATCCTTGTTCTTGAATTTCCTTCTTCTGACTCACCTTTTCCCTTGAATGCTTGCCCAGACCCCCCTTTCCTTCCTATGCTAAGGTGATTGAATGAATGTGCTTTAAAATGGAAACCCTGTTAGTTCAAATACAAAAAGAAACAAGATAATAAAAGGAGGAAGATAAACCACCTGAGCTCATGATTTCATTAAATACAACTGATGCCCTTCAGTTTTGCTAGATAATTTCACATACTGGTTCCATCATGAGTGACAGGATGGCATAGTTCGGCAAGAGAGTAGCACATCTTAGATAGATAATGTCATTGCCAAATATTTAGACTCTATTCCTTAGTTACCTTAGCTATAAAAATAAACATAAATGTAACATCTATCTCATAGGGATAATTTGAGATTTAACGATATTAGATTTACAAATATTAATATTTGTAAAGTACTATTAAATATTTTGGTACTGACTTTTAAATGTTGACTCTAATTTATGCTATTCTTCAAGTAACTGGAATATGATTGTGCATTCTCATTAAAGAACAGTCTTAACAATGATACAAATCTGCTAATAGAAGATGATACAGAGATGATACTTTACATAGGGAAATAATTTAGTTTATTGGCTAACAAACCATTAAGCATTCTTTACTGAAGGGTATACTCATCTATTTGTTAATTTTTCCCCTTACTCCTTCTTGTTATAAATAAACCACTCAAGGAGCACCTGGGTGGCTCAGTTGGTTAAGCGTCCGACTCTTGATTTTGGCTTAAGTCATGATCTGGTGGTTTCGTGAGATCAAGCCCCTTGTCGGGCTCTGTGCTGACAGCATGGAATCTGCTTGGGATTCTCTCTCCCTCTCTCTTTGCCCCTCCTCTGCTTGCACGCATCTTCTTTCTCTCTCAAAATAAATCAACTTAAAAGATATATTAAAAAAAATAAGCTACTCAATTGCTTTTCTCAACTGAAAAAAGGTTTTTCATTCTCAAGAACAAAAGGTTTTTCCTACCAGGCACCGCTCTTTCATAAAGCTTTCCCTGATATCTTTCAAGCTTGGCAACGTATTCTATTCCCCTCTGATATTTTCCTAGACAAATTTTATCATGCCACCTTTAACATGATCTTCTTGGCAGGTTGTAAGTAGACTGAGAGAATCTCCAGGGAAGGGTGATCTCATTTTCTCATTTGTAACCTCAACACCTTTCACAGTGTCTAACATATAAGGGACTCTTTAATTCATACTTGCAGAATTGAACTTGACCTTTGTTATGATCGCAAAAATTGCCAAAAGCATTCAGAGAACTTACAAGATCATGTCTGCACATTCTGCACATACTAAGGCATATTTATTGTCATAGAGAATCTTTCTCAAGAAATCAATGAAGAGGTCCAGCCAAAGAATAGAGCCAGGCACAGGATAACTTCGTTTTTATTTCTTAGTATAAAATTACATTCTATCTCTAATGAGAGGTGGGACGAATTTCCTCTAAAATTGCTTATGGGATATTTAGCCCCCCTTTTCAAATTATTCTACCAAGAACTTACGTATCTTCAGGAGTGCTAGTTTCTGTACTTGAAATTATGTGTCTTTTCCTCAGTGTTAATTATGATGTAGAGTAACTCCCTTCTACAACCACATCATAAAATGTCCAGTCTTCTTGTTCAAGTAATCATTTATGCTAATCATAGTCATCAGGATTAAAATTGATGAGAAGAAATATACACAAAAGATAACAGCTGAACATTTAAATATTATGTGTTAAACATTAGATGAAATTAATAAGAACATTAAAAGATATGTTTAACAATGTAATTAGATGGCAAGAACATTCTAATTATCTTCAAGAAAGTACCGATCTTTTCTTACAACAGCTTAGAGCACATGACAAAAGGTAGAAAAGGAAAAAGAGTTTAGTGAAGGTACACTTTAATCAATTACAAGACCATCGCCAATCTTCAAGCAACCAAGTGATTTGGATTAGATGTGAAAGCAGGGATGAAATTCACTATATAAATATCTTCAAAGAAGCAAAATGACTCAGAGGCAAAAAAAATTACACAATGTTACTTAAAACTCGTCTGTCTAGATTATAGATCATAAATCTGACATAAAATCTTCTGTTATGTTTTATGATTTCTCAAAGATCTTACTTTTCCAGATCAGTTAGTTTTATTCTACATGTCATAAGAATTCCCAAAAATCTGTACAATTGTAAATTTTATAATCATACTTGATATTTAAAAATATGGTTATAATTACATTTAGTTTTCTAAAATTTTGGCGAGCTTTAGTTTACTAAGATTGAGATATTTTATGTTCAATTTTTATAAGAGCTTTCAATAACTGGAATATCCCACTGATCACAAAGAGAAAATCATCAAAGGGGGCTATAAATTGAGAAATTTTTATATTTTGTATCGCTTCCTATTATACATCCTCTTTTGAGGTCAGGCTAAATTGAATTCCATAAAATTTGGGGGTTCTAGTGACAGGGTTACATGGAATTGGATTTATTAGATTCAAACTTTGCCTAGTTTTAATTTTAACTAGAGTTAGTTTATTAAATTTCCTCAAGATAATTACATCAGACCAAATTGATAAATCCTACACCCTAGATGGTGTTTGGTTGTCTGACTCTTCAGAGGGAAGGAAGCATTCCTGGGAGTTGTTAACCACAGGTCCAAGGGCATCTAGATAGACACTGGAACCCATATGCTAGAGCAGTGTTCATTTCTGCAGATTTTGTTTCAATAGCAACTGGGGGTACTAATCTCTCCCAAGTTCCACAGGTATTTTGAAGAACACGTTATCAAAATAGCCATCTCCCGAGTGCCATTCCTAGGAACACGCCTGTCTTGGGTCACACACAATTCCCTGGGGAAGAAGGACTTTATTAGACATCACTGTGGCGCTTGGTTATAAACCCCAGCTGCTTGAGGAGAAATGGGCTAGGATTCCAAAGCTGCAAGGTGATCGTAGTTTAGCGCACCTCATTCCGCTCCACTGTCACTGCAGTGTGTCCCGATTCATCCCCCCCTGGCTGCGAGGATCTGGATGATGCGCTGGGGCAGTGGGAGCTGGACGAGGAGGCTTTGTTCTCTTTCCTGCTACTTAGATTCTCATCCGTCACACGACCACTTGGGAGGCTGCGGACTAATATAACATTTATTATAGTCAGCAAAACAGGAGCGGGAATGAGATTTCTGTCCTGCTGGCCAAAGAGCTGTGTCTTTGAGAGCAACTTGTCCTTTTCTTTTCCCTTTGGTCAAATTGAAGGCCAGATGTCACAGTAAGTATTTTATAACTTGCTGACTCTGTGAGCATTCTAGAAAAATGGAAAGTTTTCTAAAACTTTAGAAAAAAGCCTTTTCACATGTAAGGGTCTAGTGTGTGTGTGTGTGTGTGTGTGTGGGGTCACGTGGGGGGTTCAATCATAGACTCACTGATAGGAAAGCATTTGGACTTTCTCTCTGGCACTGAGATATGGCCATGCAGGAAGCTCTGTGAAAGGGACATTAAAGACACTGTAGAAACTGCTGTTGCCCACACAGCCTCTCCGAGCCGTACACGCATCAGTCAGTAGTCACTGGAATAAACTAGCTTCCAAGGATCAAAGGACATATACCCTCAATCTGCAAGTAGTTCCTAAAGCTTCCTGAAGCTGTCACATGACATAAAACACAGCCATCCTTCTGAAGTGGCCTGAATCTGGGCAGTGCAGGGAGGTGGATATGGTAAGAAATCCCTTCTGTCCACTGTTCCTCCTGGAGGCTGGCCTCGTGTCCCCAGTCGGCCCAAATCCCTGTTTACTAATTCCTGATAAAAACACATCCCTCTCTATAAGACAGGCTGATGAGTTGTGTGGCCTAATCCCAGATTAAAACACAGGATGTATCTGGGTCAAAATATCAACAGACGATTTTAAGTATATTCTTAAGTACGATCGAGTTGATAAATCACTATTGTGAATTTCTGGAAAGGCAGATTGCCCTGAAATGCAGCAGGCACAGATCCTGAAAGAGAAATCTTAAAAGCAAAACAAACAAACAAACAAAAAGTAATAAAATCAAAGAGGAAGAGAGAAAGGAGAATAAAAAGAGGGTCTCAAGAGAACATGCATGATGAAGTAAAGGGGGAGGACAAGCAGGCCGGGGGACTCAAAACCCACACAAACTGCCTGTTAGTATCAGAGGCAGGAAAGAGCATTTTTTATTATTAAAGCCAGAAAATTAAATCCTATCAGTCCAATGAGGATTAGAAATAGTTTACTGCAGAGGGAGACGGTGGAGTTATGGCGGGTGGCTCAGAAGGAACACAGTCAGAGATTCTCCGGACTCCCGGGAGAGAAGGAGAGAAGGTAGGAGGTACTCATCTGATAAAATACTTGTGGCACGAGGGAGGGCACAGCATGAGTGCAGCGATTCACTTGAAAATCCCTGAGCTACTGGAAATGGGGGGCAGGCGCCGTGTTAACACTGTGATATAGGAAGTGTCCAGCTGGCCACGTTTCTGTGTAATAAGGAAATCTGCTTTTAGATTGTACTGTAAATAAGAAGCCACCCTTCCCCCAACCTAATTCTACCCCAGCCTGCCAAAGAAGCAGAATTTAAGTCTCCCTACATCTGCAGCCAAGAGGAGGCCGGCTAAGCGTGTATAAATAGAAAAGTACAGGTTCAACAGGAAGAGAGTGGAGCCATTCCTCAGCAATCAGGATAGAAGGAAGCCAGCAGGGAGTACGGCTTAGTTACCGGAAAGCGTCCTTAGCTCTGTGTGATCAGATCAACACTGTGGGGTAAGGGTAAAGGCAGAACTCAAGAATCGGGGCACCAAGGGAATCGGATGTCAGTCTGTCCCAGGGGAGAAGACTGAAGATCAGCCAAACCTAGGAGAAAGGAAATCTCGACTCTACCTGAAAAGAGCCCAAATGAGGGATTCAACATGTTCTGCGGTGAGGAAGTCTAGACCTTCCCATGAGATCTGTACTGTGTACCTACATGCTTGAGGGGCAGCCGATATCCACCGGTTGGTAGGACCGACTCCTAGATGGCGGCTGTTCTGTCCGGGCATTGCCTATGTCAGTCAGACCCAGGGAAATCCCCCTTCTCGGGCACCGACCGTTGGCTTTCCCCGAGGACATTGGAGGAACACCTGTCTGTCCCCCACGTACCTCCCCTATCCAGCCCTGGGAGCTTCTAGAAGGCACTGCCCAAAACTCACCAAGATATGACCAGCGCTTCCTTCTGTGGAGCAGAGCCCATCACTGCCCACCCCCAGGCCCCTTGTAGTCCTGGAGGAATTTCCTTGGGCAGAGACGAGGCCTTTGGCAGGACTGGTGAGGTCCTTTTGAACCGAAGGTCATCATTACCTATTGTTGAGTATTTTCCTTGCAATTCCTGCTATGTCTGCTGTAACAGCGATTTAAATATGCCTTTCTCGATTCAGATTGTAGAGAAGCATGTGACGGTTGTGATCAAGAGTGTGGGCTTTGGGGTCAGATTTCCCGTTTTTAAATTAGCTACATTCATTGTGGTTGTCTATCCTCAGCCTGGTTACTTAGCCCTTTGAGTGTTCACTCTCTTCACTCATTATATGGGAATAATGTTATCGATTGGCTCAAGGCTGTTGGGAGGAGGGAGTGTGGTGGCCCACAAAATGAGGAGCGGAGTCTGGAGGGTACCGCCCAAGTTCGGTCGTTGCTGTTGTGGTTGGCAGCATCATGATTGCTCCTATTATACAGACTTAGGTGCCATGTACGGGGTGGGGGGCGAGGATGCGATCCTGCCTGCACCCAGGATTTTGGCTAGGATGTGATGTGGGGGCAAGGCCAGGGCGTCTACATCAAGTTTCAATTCCAGTGCAAGTCCTTTCCACATACCCATGTGTTTTATTTCTGGGGTTTCTCAAAGACTAGCTTTTGGTCTGGGTCTTTAGTTTCTCCGTTATCCAAGTTATTGATGCTTTACAAGCAGCAAAGCTTCCCGGAATTGGTAGAATTTCCTGGGAACTAACCTTTCCATTATGTCAGTGATCAACTCTTCCACTAAAGTATTTTTGGCAAATTTCCTTTCAGGAAAAGCTTATTGTTACAGAAATCTTTTGGTTCTATCCTGTCTTGTTGATGTAGTATAGATTATTTCGGACTTTGCTTACCATATCCAAGGTTGGACACCTTCCTAAAGATAAACATGTCCTCTCTCCTCCCATTTTTGTCCTGTATTCGATCATCATCATCCACAGAGCCAGGATACCATATGACTGACCACAAATCCTTGTGTCATGCCAGGCTCCATGGTTTAACTGAGATGGCAAGAGGCCATGTCTCTGTGGAATTGTCACCTCAAGGCATTCTGAGAAATGTACATCTTAAGAGGCCTGTTCTCAACTCTTCATTCATTCAAACCAGCACAGAATTACAGAATATTTTTGAGATAGAAGAATACAGTAGAGGTCATATAATCTAGCTATTTTATACCCATTAAAGTGAAGTAATCTCTTCCTCAATATCTGTGACAATTGGTCATTAAGCATTTCCTTAAATATATCTAACAATATTCCACTTCATTACGATGAATATATCTACATCTATACAGACTCCTATTTGTGCATGTATATATGTATTATATATTACATATGTAATATATATCCTTAATATCAGTATATTTTTCTTACATGAATTAAAGTTTGCCTGTTAGTAATTTATAATCCTACAATAGGGATCTTATCTAGCCTCTGTCATAAATCATGTAAATCATCTTTACAACATAGTTAACTTGGCTTCATCTTTTCTTTCATGAAAAGTTTAGTTGAACTCTACCAGATGCCTGAAAAGAGGCTCATCCTCGAGCATCACAGGTACCCAAGACAGAGTTTCTGCCCTCAAGAAGCCCACGGAGAAAGACAGACAAACACATAAGCAAACAACGTAATTCCAGTGTGGGAAAGTGAGTATACTCACTCCATGGACTGGGAGCACCGGCCAGCCTGAGGAACGGTGGAGACTCCATGAAGAAGTGATGTCAAGAAGCAAAGCCTCTCACGACTCACCAAGGCGTCAGAATGCACTAGATGGGGATGGGCTATAGGGAATGAAAATGTGGAGGGCGCAACACGATCAAAGGCACAGCCAGATGACAGCAAGCCATCCAGTAAGAACAAACACTTCAGTGCTGCTGGAACTTAAAGTCAGGGAGAAAGGCTTTGCAACTGGGCTTTGATCTCTTACAGTCCGCTTTCTCTTCCACGTGACCCTGTCCTGGTCCTCTAGTGAGGCAAACGCCATACTCCCTGTCAATAACAGGAGTCACTAATGAAGTTATTGGTATTATTTATAGCAATGATAATCATAACATTAGTATTCATATACTGTTAATATTAGCTTTAATCCCATTGTGATCTAACCATTCATTCTAGTTCAAAACCAGGGTATCAGCAGAAGCTCTTACATCTCCATTGATTTCCTCTTTCTCCACAGCAACATGCCAGTGTGCAAATGTCCCTACCCCTGAGATCTCTGCTCTTTTTTTAGTATCATAGAAACAAATATCCCAAGTGTTGAGGCCCTCCTGGGAAGGCGAATATTCCTTAAAGTTAAGCTTTCCCGGGACAAAAACTTTAACAATGTTTTTAAAATCAAACCTCAGCAACACACTTTCTTTTAAGATGCTTCTTTTTTTTGCTTAGAACCCATTTCAAAGCATACTTTTCTTAGAGTGATCAACAGATCACGTCTGATTTGTTACAGCCTGCTTAAATCTGGTCCATGGCTCCTTGCTGCACTCCTAGATAGAGTGCAAGTTCTGGGGCAGAGTGTAAAGGTAGTTCGTGACTTCTCAAACCAGGACCCTCCTGCATTTCTTGACTTCACTTGACGCTTCTGGGTTCCTAACCTGCTAATCAGACTCGACGCCCTCTGCTGTCTGCCACCTCCACACCGGATTCCTCTGCAGGGGTGTGATGGCCTGCAGACAGGACCGTTCCCACGGCCAACCCAGCCAATAAGATGTAACTGAGGACACCATATGAAATTTGTTTTTCTCCAGTCATGTTAAATCTGCTATCTTTAAATTTCCTTAATGTTTATTTTATTTTTGAGAGAGAGAGAGAGAGCGAGCGAGAGCATGAGTTGGGGAGGGGCAGAGAGAGAGGGAGACACAGAATCCGAAGCAGGCTCCAGGCTCCGAGCTGTTAGCACAGAGCCCGATGTGGGGCTTGAACTCACAAACCGTGAGATCATGACCTGAGCCGAAGTCAGATGCTCAACCCGCTGAGCCACCTAGGCGCCCCTAAATCTGCTTTCCTTAAATTTCCCGGGGCATCTGCTACAGTGTCCATCTCTCCTACTGTGTTATGGACGAAACTACTGCACTGATTCTGTCACATTTTTCCCACAGTGTGCATTTCACTAAACAGTTGTTTTCTAATTTAGTCATAGGCTTTTCTGTTGAACAACTTTTAACACTTTTGTCGCTGTGTCTAAAAAGTGCCTCTCCAATAGGCCCAGGAAATAGGCACTGCCTGCCTTTCCTATTATCCCTCTTAGGTGGAATTAGCCTTTTCAGTTTCTTAGCGATTCTATCATTTTGCAGATAATTCATTTACATTATTGGTTTAAAATTACATATTTTCGTGTCCATTTTTCCTTCTAGAATGTGAGGCTATCCAAGGGCAGAGGCCCTCTTATCTCTTTTTATCCTTCCAACCCCTAGTACAAGGTTTATTTTAGTTAAAATTCAAATAATAATAATAATAATAATGATCCAAGGGTCACACTTTGCATGTATAACCACATGTTTATGGAGCACTTCACACAGGAAGGGGAGCTTAATAGAAGCTCTTCAGGTCAAGGTAAAACTTCCACGCGTGACCAATGCCCATTTGAATCAATATTTCGTATTTGAACTATGAATACTCACGTTTTCCCCTGGAAACTGCCCTATGTTTATATCTGGTTTAAAATCTAACTGCACAAAAGCTAAGCTTCTCAAAGTGCCACTGCCATGAGATAAGTATCCTGTTATCTTTAAACTGTGCTTAAAAATCTGGATGGAAAAGGATGCTGACTATCGACTAAAAAATACATAATTAAAGTTCTGCTCAGCAAATAGAAAAATCTAATTTAAGAAAACCACTATCATTTTTCCCTAGAAATCATTCCCTTGGTTTAACAAGTAATTCCTTTCAGTTCTCACTAAAGTAAATGTATTATTGCGCTATCTTACATGATTTAACACTAAATAAACAATCGCTGCATACAGAATAAAGAACAGGATGTAATTCTTCCTGAAGGTAGTTTCCTCCTTAGAAGCTATGGGTTAGAAAAAAGCATGAGGTTCTGTGTTTACGAAGTGTTGGCCTTTATGCTTTTAAAAGGTGATCTTATGGCTCAGCCCCTACTCTTGGCACTTCTGCTTTCTTCTTTTTAAAAAAATTTTTTTTAATGTTTATGTTTATTTTTGAGAGAGAGAAAGAATGCAAGTGGGTTAGGGGCAGAGAGAGAGAGGGAGACACAGAATCCAAAGCAGGCTCCAGACTCTGAGCTATCAGCACAGAGCCCGACGTGGGGCTTGAACTCACAAGCTGTGAGATCATGACCTGAGTCAAAGTCGGACACTCAACCGACTGAGACACCCAGGCGCCCCAAACTCTGCTTTCTTCTGCCCACCCCACATCTGCTGGTTTAAGGAAGACCAGTCACAGTGTAATATAACTTCCCACTGCCATATACAGGTGATATTTGTAAACTAAGGAGGTAGGGTTGGGGCGGGGGCATGGTGTGCAGAAAGGATTTAAGGTTTTCTCATTTTAAGCATCTATGAAATCATTTTCCTTCTTCCAAGAAGTATGAGCTGTGGTAGAGACAGTGGTATTCACTCACCTCTTTTTTAAAAAGGGATAAACCCCTGACTTATCACTCGATGACTGACACATGCAACCCTCTCCATACAATTCATCCATCTGTCATAAATACTTCCCAATTCACACTCACTTTCTCCCCTAAGCTTTCCCCTGGTTAGTAATTGTACCATTTACCCTTTCCAATAAAGTTCAGTATTCTTGGGAACTTGCTATCTATTCTATCACCTAAACTATCTTGTTATTTATTTTATTTCTCCAAGGATCTCCTACAGATTGTAGCAATAAATAATTGGATAAACCAATCTCAGCTAATTTGAGAGAAAATCCATTATCTTTTTAAACTTCAACAGTGTCTTAAGCTAGCTAAATAGTACGCAAGGTCCCTAAAAGGGCCAATAATGTTGGAGTTTGAGAAAACAAAAGGAGGATTTTGATAGTGATTTTTGGTCAAGAGGACCTTTTGACTCCCTTCACCTTTACCACGTTGACAGTGGCTCTCTGTTCCTGTTCATAATGAGGCCAGGGGAGAATCCACTCAGTTCCTCTCTCAATTAGCTCAGAATAATGTCCTCTTGCAGGTCCCACGGCTCCTCCCAGGTCTGCGTGTCAGGGATAGCCCAGAGGTTAAATGGTTTTGGACAGAACACTCAGAAGGCTCGTGCCATTAATGGAGGACGTTTTCCTCGCTCTCATAAATCAGAGAGGCTCCCACTAAGATTTTATAAAGTCCATTTCACCCCTGTATGAGAGAGAAGTGTTAGGTTCATTAATCCTTTCTTGCCTACAAAATTTAAAAGAGAAGAGAAATGCAGGCATCTCACACAGGCACTTTATAGGTAAATATGTGGAGGCAGAATTTGGAATTAGATTTAGCATGAATATCCAGATTCACTGAAACACTGTAGACATAGCTTGATATTAATACCTTATTTCATTTCAAGGAGGACAGAGAGCAGGAAAATATCTACACCTGTAAGACCTTGCCAGGAGCTAGGAAAAGGGCTGCACTCCCAGCTCTCATGGAGTCGACATTCTGCTGGGTGTAGACTTCTAAAAAATTTTATTAGCTATCTGATGCTTTCAGGGAATTTGTGTATCTCAAAAGAAATGGACATTCTGAAAATAATTGAACAGTGCTGACACCTTTAAAATTGTTAACAGTGAGAAGGAATATTGGGTTAGTTTTAGTTGTACAGCATAGTGATTTGATATTTATACATGTTAGGAGATGGTTGGTCACCACAATAAGTCTAGTTACCATCTGTCACCATTCAACATTGGTACAATACTATTGACTATATTCCCTACGCTGTACATTACATCTCTGTGTCTTATTTATTTTATAACTGGAAGATTGAACCTCTTAATCCCTCCATCTGTTTCGTCCATCCCCCTCAACTCCCTTCCCTTCCAGCAGCCACTGGTTTGTTTTTATGAGTTTGTTTCCATTTTGTTTTGTTTTGTTTGTCTTGTTTTTTATCCTCCACATATATTTGATTTATTTCACTTAGAATGATACCCTGTAGGTCCATCCATGTTGTTGCAAATGACAAGTTTTGATTTTTTTTTTATGGCTGAGTAATACTCTGGTGTGTGTGTGTGTGTGTGTGTGTGTGTGTGTGTGACATTTTCTTTATTCATCTATCGATGGACACTTAGGTTGCTTTCATATCTTGGCTCTTATAAATGATCTTGTGCCTTTTTGTGTTAGTGTTTTTATTTTCTTTGGATAAATATGTGGAAGTGTTCAGTATTCTTGTGGTTGTGTTTTTAATTTTTTGAGGAGAATCCATACTGTTTTCCATTGTGGCTGCACCGATTTCCATTCCCATCAACAGTGCACAAGTGTTCCCTTTTCTCCACATCCTTGCCAATGCTCATTTATTGTCTTTCTGACGTTAGCCATTCTGACAGGTGTGAAGTGATATCTCATTGTGGTTTTGATTTGCATTTCCCTGATTGTTGGTGATGTTAAACATCTTTTCATGTCATGTCATGGCCTGTTGGCTATCTGTAGGTCTTCTTTGGAAAAATGTCTATCTAGGTCCTTTGCCCATTTTTTCTGATCCTGATTTTCAGCAGTGCATGGATTGGCCAAGTAAGACTGCCATTTATCTGCAGACTGTCAGCATAGTGGCTGAGCTTTGCCATCTGCTTAGCTGAGGAAGGTTTTTGCCTCTGCTTAGCTGAGGAAGGGCACTTCTCGCTTTGATGATGGCAGCTACTAGTTCATAAGAAAGGAGAACCCTATACACCTGTCTGATTTCTGCATCCCTAATAGGGTGGAACCAAACCTAGGACTTCCATGCAAACCTGTAACATGAGAAGATGTAGCAACTAATAACTCATTCCCTTACTGAAACACATTGTGCAGAATTCTAAAGGGAGGAAAAACTTTAGATTTAAAATGATTTCCTCTTCATGTTTTTCATTTACATAGATAAAATCTTAGCAATAAAAATCAAAAGATCAGGCAGAAAATGCCTCTTCACCCCTTCACTTCACTTCTCTAAACCCAACCTGACTTCCTTTATTCTACCTATAACTTTGTAATTCGCTACATGATTTTTAGGCAACTGCCTTTTCACCCTTCCATGCTGAGCCATCCATCTCCCCCACCGCCCCAACCTCTAACGGAATGTTTTACACATTAATTAGTAGGTCGTTGACAAACACAAATATCTGATGAATAGATGCAAAATGGCACAAGTGGTTGGCCATGTTAACAGAACAGAAAAAGGGGAATGCATGGCGTGCACGCATTCAGATAAGAGGAAAGATGGCTTGAAGAAGCAAATATGTTGTGCAGGGGAGGGCACTGTTCCCTCTGTGAAGATAAATTTGTAGAGAGAAAATTTGCTTTCAGGATGACTTGAATTACTTTCATACATACATATAAAATACATTTGCATACTCACATGCATAAACTATAAAAGCTTATTTCTCAAAAAGATGTTTCGATTACTTTTCAAGGGCTGAAACTTCACAAATGGGTACTAATGTCACATTAGTTGTAAAAGGAGTTAATATAGATTTATAATTGTTTTCTTACATCATGTTGGGGAAATAAAAATAAAGACAGTATTTTATCAACTCTTACTCAGCCTAAGTTCCAATTACCCCGGATGAGAGGCTCAAAGAGAAAGGTATCTGTTTTCAGATTGCCTTCTTATTTTTAGATTGTTTTTAATATTGTCATTTAAATTTCTTTGCTATAACATCTGGTTGAAAGGCCTCCCATCCTACTGGTGCTGGTATATAACTGCACTGGGATGTTTCTACTTCTTGTCCGATTGACAATATGTGGTCCTTAGGCATCAACTCCTATATGGGGTCCTCCACCCAAACTATACCTATAGGACTATGTTCCTCTTCCTTTCTCTGGGCCCTCTTGATACATTGTCCAGACTTTTAAGATGTTATTCATAAAATGCACTATTTTATTTTCCCTTTCTTTCCCCAAAGACTGAGATACACCTAAAGGCAAGAGTTTAGTGGTTTTCATGCCTGTGTCCCCATTACCTAGCAGAGTGCCTGACACATAATGAACGTAGGCATTTGGACGCTGAATGAAATCATAAAATCAGTCATTATCCTATAACTCCTGAACAGACTATTTTGGTTTATCACTTAAACATAAAATTTCAATATGCTAAATCAGCATAAAGTGCATTTAATTTAGAAGGATGTAATTTGCAGAATACAAAGTTTGAAATACCACCATGTTAAAGACCTCTAGAAATCAAATCGACATGTTGATGAATTAGATTTCATCATAGATATTGGATAAGATAAGAGAAAAAATTATATGGTATATAATGTTTGGCGTGCTAAAGCATAGAGGTGTAAACTAATATATTTATTCTCAAAAGATGATGTTAACACTATCAATAGTTCCCAATTGTTAAATGTCTCTTAAACACACACACACACACACACACACACACACTGCCAGGTGTTTTTATACCTTATCTTTGGTCTCACAAGCATGCCAGCTGGTTTTACTTACATTTTCTAGATGAAGAGATAGAGATTCAGATGGTTTATTAAACTTAAGTAGTAGCATTAGAATTCGAAACTATCACTCATTTTCTCTGATCCTGAGAATGTCTCCCTAAACCTCTCAGCCATAACTAAATCATGCGGGGGATAAAGTGATTTGTAAGAAGACACTAGATATTATAAGCATTTTGAGTCTCCTTTTAGTTACAGAACATTGTCCCTACCTTACGTAGTAGTAGTAATATCATCATTGTATCCAACTTAAACCTCAGACAAAAGATAAGAAAATAATAATAACCAACATTTTATAGTGCTTTACAGTGGAAAATGGCATTACATGCTTTATTCTAGTTTATTTGGGTTTTTGTTTTGTTTTACGATATCTCAAGGAGTAATGCTGTTTAAATTAACATTCAGAAAAGAATGAAACATTTTATTGCAGGTCTGAAATCTCACTAAGTTAGTTTGTTTTCTCATCGAAGTCCATTTCCCACCTAAAATGTATATTTATATGCGTACACTATCTCTGTCTCTCCCTATACCTAGGGATCTGTAAATACAGATACATATGTATTATACATAGATGTATAAGTCTATATATCTATAGATACAGATATTTTTGTATTCTATATATGTTAGTAATGTGTTATGTCTCAGTGTAACAGATAATCATTTTATAGAATAATCATCACTTTCCAAAATTGGTTATGGAGAATAAGGTCAAGTTTCCTTGAACAGTTCACTGGGATAACACAAGGGCCCAGTTTTTTTTTTCTTTTTTTTTAATTTTTTTAAAAATTTTTTTTCAACGTTTTTTATTTATTTTTGGGACAGAGAGAGACAGAGCATGAACGGGGGAGGGGCAGAGAGAGAGGGAGACACAGAATCGGAAACAGGCTCCAGGCTCTGAGCCATCAGCCCAGAGCCCGACGCAGGGCTCGAACTCACGGACCGCGAGATTGTGACCTGGCTGAAGTCGGACGCTTAACCGACTGCGCCACCCAGGCGCCCCAAGGGCCCAGTTTTTGAAAGGCCATCCCAAGACCATTGCATTTGCAGGTAACATGGCGAAGGTAAATCCCTCTCTCCATATGTAATGACTCTGACATCTAGGTAGGGGAATATCCGCTGAAGCATACCTGGAACAATAAAACTATTCACTGAAATTTAGATCCAGCAATTAAGTAACAAAATTTTACCACATAAGCCTATATCAAGAGTGGCCAATAGAAGACCGCAATAGACATGGCTCCTCTGTTCTAGGACATACAGTCAGGTAAAGAGCATCTAGTTCCAACAATAACAGAGGAAAACAAATTCCCAAATGAGCAGTGGAGACAAAAAGAGCTGGATTCAACGAGGAGAGATTATTCAAGGGAAAATGGCATTGAAAATACTTTTTTCAAAGAGAAATGGCTTGAAATCGGTTTAAATGGATGCTGCACAATGTCTTGGGGGGGAGGGGAGGGCGGAAAAGAGAACTTTCCGTGCCTGAAAGAAAACTGTAGATGGAAATGCACAGAAATATAAAAATAGTGAATAGCCCAGTTGGGCGATGACTGGAAGTTGGGAAAGCTGAATAGTAAAGAAACGGTGTAAGAGCCAGTTTTCAATCCATGAACCTATTTTAGTTGACTGACTGCAGAGTAGTACTTTTGGTAATAGAGCAATGTTTGGTTTTAAGTTTCCAGGCAGTGAAAGTAGAGGGAAGACTTAAAAAAAAATAGTGTTCTAGAAAAACAGAGTGAGCATTTTTCTCTGAATTCTGAAATTGTAATATCTCCCCCATAAATTAAACATACGATTTTAGATAAAATAATATGGACAATATATCTATCCAAAGGGAGTTTCCTACTCAAGTCTCCATAATTGATTCATTTAAATTAAGCACTCCTAAAATCATGCAAATATAAAATTATAACTCTGTTTTTATAAAGTAAACATTTTTATGTGCTCATTAAAACATTTTCCATTTATTTTGTAAATGCTGTTCATGATCATTTTCTCTAGCATAAATGAATTATGCATGACTTTAGTGTATGAAAGTATTTTTCTTCCCATGGTGTGAAGATATTAAGGATCCAGAGTTCTTTTAAAATATAATTTTGTGAGAAAATGAAAATGTTTTCAAATATTTAAGAGAATAAAACAAAGAAAATCATTCATTTTGCTATTAATAGTACATTTGTCTTCCATGGCCAAAGGTCATTTTTAAAGAAACTTATAGAATCATAGCATCTGGGGCAGAAAATGTTGATTTTTAAAAAATTTTAAAAAGTGTGGCATAATATCTTACTGGAAAAAAAGGTAACTAAAAAGAAAAGACTAGGTAACAGAGGTGCATCTATCAAACAAAGACATCTCTCTTCATTCAAAATTCAGCCAGGGGCGCCTGGGTGGTGCAGTCGGTTAAGCGTCCGACTTCAGCCAGGTCACGATCTCGCGGTCCGTGAGTTCGAGCCCCGCGTCAGGCTCTGGGCTGATGGCTCAGAGCCTGGAGCTTGTTTCCGATTCTGTGTCTCCCTCTCTCTCTGCTCCTCTCCCGTTCATGCTCTGTCTCTCTCTGTCCCAAAAATAAAAAATGTTGAAAAAAAAATTAAAAAAAAAAAACAACAAAATTCAGTCATACTTTTGAAGTACTGAGAAGAAAATAGGCATTAATACGATAGAAATTCTGTGATATGCATTCCATTAACATATATCTCCCTTATTATCAAATAGGAGTTTTTGTTGTTGTTGTCAAATATTATATCTTTAAATTGTAATGGCTTTTGTTGGAATATGGAACTCCCTTTCTTTCCTTGCTTCACATATGTATTCATACAGCTGACCCTTGAACAACATTGGTTTGAACTGCCTGGGTCCAGGCATACATGGATTTTTGAAACAAACACAGCGCAGTACTGTAAATGTATTTTCTCTTTATCATGATTTTTTTAACATTTCCTTCGTAAGAATACAGTATATAATACACATAACATAAAAAAATATGTGTTAATTGATTGTTTATGCTATTGGTAAGGCTTCTGGTCAACAGGCTATTAGTAGTTAAGTTTTGGGGGGGGGGTCAAATTTATATATAGATTTCGATTGTGTAGGGGGTTGGCGCCCTAACCTCCTAACCCTCAGAAAATCATTTTGCTGTATCATGCAAAGAACATCCACACTAATTTATTGGGCAGAATAAAATATGTTAGGCAAAGTAATATTTTATTAAAAGACTAATATTGAAAAACAAAGAAGTAATTTTAAGGGTAGGAGTTATGAAACATGTAAATTCAATAACATGGAGCTAAGGAGGGTGAAGATATTTAAAGCAATTTTTGGCAAGCATCGCAGTATTTAGCTCAACATTTTTATATGTAATTAAATTATGAGATAAAGCCAGCTGGCTTTGTAAAGTTTTAAATACTGTGTGAACACAAAGGCATATGGTCTCTTGCCTGTGTCAGCTGATTTCAACCTAGGTAGTACACTTACATGTTCCCAATAGTTTCAAATTTTTGAAGCAATTTCCCACTGGGTGAAAATAATTATTAAAAAAAATATTTGGGGCGCCTGGGTGGCGAAGTCGGTTAAGCGTCCGACTTCAGCCAGGTCACGATCTCGCGGTCCGGGAGTTCGAGCCCCGCGTCAGGCTCTGGGCTGATGGCTCAGAGCCTGGAGCCTGTTTCCGATTCTGTGTCTCCCTCTCTCTCTGCCCCTCCCCCGTTCATGCTCTGTCTCTCTCTGTCCCAAGGATAAATAAGCGTTGAAAAAAAAATTTAAAAAAAAAAAAAAAAAAATATTTATCTGACTCATGCCAAATCAGTCACATCTGTACATGTGTCAAATATGACAAAAATGCCCTGTAGTATACTGCTGTAATTCATCTAATAAGTGAGTAGATTGCATTTGGTTTAAGCTGTTTGAATGATTAAGACTAATTAAACATCAGTCTGAAACTAGAACTTGCCAAGAAAGTATCTTTAATTTTGGAGCTATGTTAAAAAAAAAAGAAAAACATGATCTAGCTTCAGAGTTCATAAAAGTTGATGCTGTTGGAACCTATCATTTTTTATTGATTTCCATTCTCAAACTGCACAAGTTACTAAATTTTCAGAAACATGCATATGCTAGTGTCGTTCAAAACTTCTCCCCTCAAAACTAATAAATAGGCAAATAAATTGGAAAAAAATTGCAAAGAAAATATTTAGATTGCACATATTCTCTTGAATTGAAGAATCATAATCTGTTTTGGTTAATTTAAACATACTTTTAGTCTTTGGATTACAGAGAACATTTCCAGTTTCTCAATGGCTTCATTGGAATAAGATGATTATAGAAAATATGAATCCATTCAGACCACGCTGATTTCTTTTGCTTATTAGTTTTATATATGAAAAAAAGCACAGGTTTAAAGTTTTCTATTTGTAAATAAATGGCATCAATTTTTACGACACTCTACATTCTAAGACTATGGCTGATACCATATTTCCTTTAACTTTTCTGTTCCCTGCATTATGAAGGATGTAGCAGTAATTTGAAGTATTTATGGGAAGTATGTATGAAGTATGTAGGGAAAGTATTTAGATACTAAATAACAACTTATCTTTCAAACTCCTTCTTTTTTTTTTCCCCAGTGAGGCATTTTGTTTGTATGAATGTATTATATCCCTAGAAAAAGAATCCCAGGATTTTCCCTCCTGTGTGTTTTCGCCTTGCTTCTTCATGGTCCATGATGCCAGCTGAGGTTGTCAGTACAATGAAACCAAACTGGCGGGACGGGAGCAGATTATTCTGCCATTTTTCTAGATCTTTGAGTTGTACATCAAACCTGGGGCTGATCACTCCACACTTGTTTAACCTGCCTGTGAGGTTCACAACAATTTTCCGAGCTCTGTGATCATCGATGATTTCAACTTCACCGATGTAACCATGCTTAATCATCACAGTCAGAAATCTGATGATGACTTTGGAGCATGGCCTAATAAGAACCTGGCGTTTGCCTCTCTTCTCAGCATTGTTAATGGTCTTGAGAGCATCTGTCAGGATATTCATGCCCACCATTATGGCGGCACGGAAAGATGCCGGAAAGAGGACGGGAAGGCTGAAATCTCCTTCTAAGTTAACTTTTTCCTAACAGGCCTCTTGTATTCTGGTCTTTTCCCCATGTCAATCCATTTAATACTCTACTGCTACTCTCACTTGAAAATCTTTTCAAGTATCCTGAATCGTGTGTGTGTGTGTGTGTGTGTGTGTGTGTTTAACAAAGTACAAACTTTTAACCCGGTTGTTAGTTTAACCATTCCATGTTTTGTCCTGGGTGTTTGATTTCCTAATTTCAGATTTATACTCTATTATTCCTCTTTAAAGACTGTCCATTTTAGCTCAACTGTACTGCTTCCTACAACACCCCCATATTCTTACTTTCCAGGGCTCATCTGGTGTGATTGCCTCAGGCTCTCCGATTTTTGCACACTTGATTGTTGCCTCATCCAGGGCCATTTGCACTCACCTTCCTCTGTTAACCCTTTCTGGTTTCTAGCTCATATCATGTCCCATTCCCTCCCATCATGACAATTCATAGCCATCACTTAACCTATTCATTTATAATTATATGTATCTAATCATATCTGTAGATTTTTTTTTATTGGATTAGAAATTTCTTGAAAAGATTCCCTTTCTCATCGCTTTGGAAATACTTATTACTCAATATTTTTTGATACATGATTTTCCCCTTGTCAACTTTCTTATCTACCTGTCCTATCTTCTAGGCACCAACGCCCCAGGTAGCAAAAGAAAACCTATCTTAGGTGGTTCGCTTTGGTAGCATTTGAGAATGGTAACTAACTACTCCATGACTGTTTACATCTATGAATAAGAGAAATACACATCTAGTTTCTAATTCACAGGAAGATTATAGTTTGATGTGAAATCAAGTATTTCTCTCAATTTTTATCCAGTAAAGCCCATTTGGCACTAAACTTTCTAGACAATGCCTACAACCTTCCCAACTCTTTCTGCATTTGAGATTCTGGATCATCTTGATTTTTTTCGCGTCTGTTATATATCGGATATTCGCTTTTTTATCAACATGTTTGCCAAGGAGAGTTTCAGCCTTAATTCTCACTTTCATATAGCTATGTTATCTCTTAGTAAAAGTTATCTACTCTCTTATCAGCGGATATTAATATGAAGTTGGAGGTGCCAAGTAAACATTGTATCTTCTCTAACACAGTATTGAATATAGGAGTCACTTGAATTGCTGTTTGTACAAAATCAATAAGATACATGAAATTGTCATAGAACGATTGCTCTAAGTTGTTCAAACTGATTACAATGAAGTCCACTTGTTTATTAAAATCCAAACACAATCTCTGCAGCCTCTTTTAAAAAAAAGGAACGGTATATGGAAATAACATAATCTTATTTTAAGAACAGCCATTTACTTTGGAGGACTCTTTTAACCTTTTGCACACAGCAGACATTAACACCATCAGATTTAGCCACACACGGAGCTTCTGGAGAAAGGATTAAAAATAAAATGACAGGTGTGCTCCTTAAATTAATTTAAAGGTGTCAGCCAACATTTGCAAATGTAACATTACAGCATCTGTAATTATAAGTATGAAGGAAAAGAGTTTAAGTTGCACAGGTCAACAAATGGAAATATTTTTATGGAGAAAAATAGCCAAAAACAATTCAGAGTAAGTATAAGGAAAAGACTTTTTGCCCAGATCATCTTTGCTGCATGAACTGAACTTAGTGGCTTTTATTCTAGACCTTGGAGTTCCACATTGTGACCTAATCCTTTGACCTATTCAGAGAAAACAATATAAAACTCTTTCTGAGATTCCTCAGGCAAACACACAATGAAAGAATTGAACACAGGAGTTCTCCTCCCTAGTGGTCCATAGAATGAAAAGGAGAAAAAAAAGCCTAGAGAAGTCCAATGTATGTGGACATTTCATAGAGGAAGAATGAATACGTGCAATATTCGGTTGGCACTGGAGTGAAATCCCTTACAGAGACTGATAAAAACATGATTTTTATATCACATCTTTTTTTAAAAAATTTTTTAATGTTTATTTTTGACAGAGAGAGAGAGAGAGAGAGAGACAGAGAGAGAGACAGAGCGCCAGTGGGGAAGGGGCAAAGGGAAAGGGAGACACAGAATCTGAAGCAGGATCCAGGCTCTGAGCTGTCAGCATAGACCCTGACTCGGGGCTCAAACCACAAACTGGAAGATCATGACCTGAGCCAAAGTCAGATGCTTAACCAACTGAGCCACCAGGTCTTTTGTTTTTGGGGTTCTGAAAAATATTTGTCAATGATTCAGAGGAGGAATTTGATTCTCCTTTGAATCCATAAATATGGTATTCATGTTCATAATGTCAAGCATGAATTTGGAGTACACAGTCTAGTTCCATAACTTAAAATTGTGCTTTGTCCACAATCAAGACCTTTCTTTAATCTTTGGGATGTGTTACCAAAGTATCTAGAGAATAGCACTCCAAAAATTCTGCCAGGGGAGCGTTTCATTACTACCAGACTGGATGGACGTGTGCTGGGGTCAGTGCTTTGCTGTTTCTTCATTGTCGTCATGGTATGAAACAGGTTGTGGGCCCCTGGTGCGCATGAAGGCTTTGTCACCCACAGGCAGGAATTGTGGAGCTGTGTCACACAAAATACCTGATATGAGTTCACTGTCAGTTCAGTGAGAAAATGGCTCTTCCTGTGAAGAAAGCAGATTCTATAAATTCTCCCCAGCATCATGTACAATAGAAAGCAACACTAAGTGACAGAGAAAGATACAACAAAGAACATGGGCATATTTCTATTTAAAAGAAAAGCCATTTCTGTTAAAAAAAACCAATAGTGGACATTAAGCAGAGTACTTGGAGGGAAGGAAAGCCTTCAGCAGAAAACAAAAAGATAGTATTAATGACTGTACTTTTAATAAGTCTATCACCAAACAATAACATGTAATTAAACAATAGTAAAGGTCTTGGATTAAGAATAAACATTTTAGTGAAAAATATATCAGGGGTTGGCAGACCAGAAAAAAATTGAATAGTTCCAGCTAGGAACATAAAATAGCAATTGTCTTGATCACAAAACATAATAGTAACACCAGTTCTGTTAGGGATGGTTAATTGGAAACGTTTGACCTTATTCTTCTGTTATAGTATTGATTATATTTATTTATATTTAGGCTGCTGTAGCATGAACTAAATTGTACATAGAACTCTTCCCAAAATTTGGCTTCATTTATTGGAAATCATCTCACTGTAATTGTGATACAGTCACAGGTTAAATAAATCCTACCTCTGTAATTTTGAACGTGGCCATGAAGGCATACTGAGGTAGAATTTGTTTTAACATTATGGCCAGGTTTCCTATATCAGTCAGGAATAAGAATAGACAAGCAGTGCCCTTTACAGAATTCTGTCCAAATAAAATAAATCCTAGCTAGGTGTGTTATTCATTATACTTCTATTATCCAGCCTTTAACTCACTGTTCTACCATATTGAATGGAATACAAACTTAGCATAATGATTGGTATAACATTTCATGTTATTTTAATTCAAGTATCACAAAATCACCTTAGCTACCAATACCTAATATTTTTTGAAGAATGGTTTAAAACTCCCACAACATAGAATATGTAAATATAAACTCATTTGCAAGGGCATTAACCTCAATATACAAACCATACTGATAAAGCTTCTGTAGGCTATATTGTTATTGCTAAATTAACACAGCTAGAATCCTAGTGCTGACAAAGCAGATGTTTTACATGCAAATATTTGTCTTCTGTTGTTGTTGTTTTTTTAATGCTTACTGCTTGCCCCAACTCAAGATTTGATGAATATCTATGGGAGAATGCTAATTAATTCACTAGTAGAAACAGGAGGGAATTATAGGTAATAATGCCATAAAACAGCTCCGAACCAGTTATAACTATGTACTGTGTATTTGCCTGTTGGTTTGTTTGGGATCCTTGCTGAAAATATTTTGGATTAATGAATGAAACTCTTACCTCGACAATCACCTAAGGATAAAAATTTAAATTTGGCTGTCCTGGGAATTTAAAGGAGTCGAAATAAGTCTTTTAAATTATGGTTTCAAGGCACTTAAGATTTAATTAGTAATTTTTTTTTGTATGAGCTGACGCTATAGCATTCTAACAGCTTCCTGAAGCCCACTGAGTTTTCTTTCTAAATCTCTAAAACCCAAAAGAAGTTGCTTGTTTTCCAAACAATCTCTTGTCTCACCATATCTCTTTGTCAATGAGAAGCAGTTGCCCAACCTGTTATCCAAAATACCATAGCTATAATGCACACACACACACACACACACACACACAGTGCAGTGCCTGCTGCATGAGAATGGAGAAATAGATCATTACGGAACAGAAAACAGATTCCAGAATGAAAAGGCATCCCAAATCAGTAGGCAAAGATGGACTGTTCCAATGATAGCAGTTGGATATGAAAATGGAAATGATAAATCTAGAACCTTCTCTCATAGCATAGATTAACAAACGCAAGCAAATAATTTAAAGGGCAGATCTGAGAAACCAAACCTCAAGCGACTGGGAAAAAAAGTAGGGGCTACTATTTATTGTATGCACTTTGGGGGATCCAAAATCTCCGCGTGGAAAATAGAGGGAGGGAGAGGGAAGTTTGCTTCAGTCCATCCTCCACTATTGCTGAGGCTCAGATGGCAGAGAAGACTGGCCAGGCCTAGGGGAGGGGTGATGGAGATTCAGAAAGACTGGAGACCAGAATCCTTCGGAAGGGAAAGTTGAGAACGTGCTAAAAGATTAGATAGTGAGGGAGGTGAATGCCGATTGGCTCTTGCCCTTGTTGATGTTTTGTCAAGTTTTATTGCTCATCTTTATACTTTTACGTATTTATTTTGGAGTTTAAAATTTTTGTTTTGCTAAATGCAAGCTTCATTTTTAAAGCGCCTGCCTGTGTGTTGTAGGTATAAAGAAAAATACTGATGATTTTCCCCTCTTGTCTTGACACACCACTTTAAACTTATGTGTGTGTGGGTTTAATTGAAGTGTAACTGACATTCAATGTCCTATTATTTTCAGATGAATATCACAGTGATTTTACATTTCCATATACTATGAAATTATCCCCCGTTAAGTCCAGTTACCAAATTTTTATAGTTTATTAATTATTTGTGCCTCTCAATATATTTTTCTTCAATATATATTGTGAGAATATGGTAGAACTCGAGGAGGTAAAACTCACAAAAGTACTAGGGTCCCCTAGTGACTAGATTCCCCATTGAGTTTTTAACTCAGACCTGTCCACACTGAGCCTCTTTAATTGTATGAACTTGTCAATTACCATTCCGGTTTTCCTTTCCAGGCACTGGTTCCCACAGCAATTTCTGCTCTGGTCTGTAGTGATTCTCTGAATCTGCCTGTCTGACTCTCCAGTTTTAGGGACAGCCCTGTGCCCTGTGACCTGACTTCTCTAGATCTCAGGAAGTTTGTCGATTTTTCAGTCAGTTTCAGCTTCATTACTTGTTAGGAAAGAGTGGCAACCACTGAGCTTCTTTCCTTTTTTATATCGTTTAGGAAATCTTAACATTAGGATTGCCCATCCTTGAACTGTTTATTTGAATCTATTTTGAGGCTGAAGTCTCCCCACCTTTTTTTTCTATTTTTCTACTGTTTTCTTTTTTTTTCTATTTTTTTCACAGACCAGGTTCACCCCTAATGTTGTATACATTATGATCAGACTTTCCTTATGATCAGACTTGTCAAAGACTCTTGGTTTTTCATAGGGTCCAGTTTTCATTTTTTCCACGTTTTGTGTTTCATTGATTTCTCCTTTCATCTGTACTGAGTTCTTGAAAATTTCAGAATTTTATTTAATTATATGTCTTGATTCTTGGGTTGTATTTATCTTTCATTTGTTTTAAATATTTATTACGTTCCAACAAAGGCATTAATTGCACTAACATTTTTAACCTTCATTTTGTTTATTCCTAAGTAACTGCAATTTTAGTTTTACTTACATTATTAAAAAAATGTTCAAAGAATGCTAGCATTTGTATGATTTGAAAGATGGATGTTTCTTGGGGATGGTGGGGCAAGATAGGAAACACAAGTTTTTGTGATTAGCATCTATTTTTAAAAAAATTTTTAACTTGTTTTATTTTTAATTTTTTAAAATTTACATTCAAGTTAGTTAGCATATAGTGCAACAATTTTTGATGCATTTGGGGCAAGAGATGGACCATATACTTTCCTTCTTTGTGTAATTGTTTTCTTTCTTTGTGGCCTAATGCCTGGTCCAGTTTTTAAAAGGTTCCATTAGCATTTGAAAACGATAAATATTATTTGTGAATTGATTACAGTATGTGGTGATTTCGGTTATTCAAATCTTCCTAAATCTTTAGTTATTGTTAATTTTCCTTTGTACATCTGAGCAAGGTGTCTTAAATTCTGTCAGCATTCTTGGATTAATCATGTTTCCTTTATTTATAAAAGTTTTACTTTATGTATTTCCACCTGTGCTAAATATAAAGTAAGGTTCATGAATTTTCTATCTTTTCACAGTAAGATTTGCCTCTTTTTAAATTACAAAATAATTTTTCTTTCATCTTGAAAAATGTAACAGGGTTTATCCTTTAATTACAAACTATTCCACTGCATTTTTCATTTATTATTTATTTATTTATTTATTTATTTTAATGTTTGTTTTTTATTTTTGAGAGAGAGAGAGAGAGAGAGAGAGAGAGAGAACATGAGTGGGTGAGGGGCAGAGAGAGGGAGACACAGAATCCGAAGCAGACTCCAGGCTCTGAGATGTCAGCACAGAACCCGACGCAGGTCTCGAACCCACAAACTGTGAGATCATGACCTGAGCAAAGTTGGGTGCTTAACTGACTGAACCACGCAGGTGCCCCAGCATTTTTTCATTTTTCATTTTAATATATTTTACTTTAGATTTCATATTATCCTATGTTAATAATGCCATTATTCTCTTCCTGGCACTTGCTTTATGCATTCTTGTTCATCCATATATTCGGTCCTTCTTAGAAATTATTTTTAGAAGTGATCTTTTATAAAGGATATGGCCATATTTTATTTTTTAAAGTGATCTTTAAATGTCTATAGTTGAATAACGTTCCAGCTCAGTCGTATTTAATAGTTTATGTATTTTGTTATTCCAATATTATTCTTATGTTATACTATCTTGTGTTTTCTCTTTTTCTACAGCTTAAAAATTTTACCTTATACTAGTAATTTAGAGGGTGTCTGGCCAAGATCTTGATTGTAACCTCTTGAGACACCCTAGAACACAGCCATCTCACTAACCTGCCTCCTAAATCCTGAACCACGGAAAGTGTGAGATAATAAGGGTTTGCTGCTTTAATCTCCAAAATTTTGAGATACCTGTTTATGTGCAAATATATAACTGTAGCAGCGAGTATAACAAATTTGGTTATTCAATTTCTTGTTTGACTTTTTGTTATGCCTACGTGTCGATATGGATTTAGTTTTATGCAGGTTAAAGTGAAATATGCATACACAAAGATAAATAATAAGTTATAACTGTACAAATATATAATGAGGATTATCTCATTCACATGAAAATTGTAAGTTTTAGAACATCTTATGGAATAATAGAATTTATGTAAATTTTTAAAAACACATACTAATAACTGTAATACAGTGAGTGTAATGATTACAAGAGTAATGATCCAGACACATTATAGAGTGAAGAGGGAAAAGGGCTCTGACTGTTGATTGAAGGGAAAATTGGCTTCCTTTGTAATGATGTATTTTTTCTAAAATTTCTAGAAGCAATATGATACCATGTAATCCCAGGTAATGGAAATTAGATGATCATCCCAATATTTTTTTAATGTGTCATGAGTTTAAAACAGTTTTTCCTAAATTGACTTAAAGAAGCAATGAATTCTTTTAAAATAAATTATTCATTTGAATCACTTTCCAACTAAAAACATATTAGTAAGTATCAGCCATGGTGGATTTATTCTGGGAAATTGCAGAAGAGAAGTAAGTTAAAGGTAACTGAAATTTCTTACCTGGGTTTACTGGAAGAATAGTAGTGCTATCGATGGGAATAGTAAAAATTTCGACAAGTGAAGTTATATATGATGACAAATTATTGAATTCATTAAACCTGAAAGTCTTTTGAACTTGAGGATAAATGTCAACTTAGATTATGTCAACATCAAGGAAACAATGTTTAAAAACTATACACACATGTTTCAAATCATATTTATAGTTTAAAAGCGTATATATATAGTTTATGTAAACACATACAGCCTTAAAAGTATATGAAAGTTTATGTATATTTAAACATATATGTTTATATATGATTTCAAAATATATGTCATACCTATAAGCATAGCACTGAGAGACTATAATGACAGAATGACAAGAAGGACTGCTGTATGGGCACTGGAATTGTTTTCCATCGGGGTGGCCTCTTGGAACTATCTGGAAGGCTACATGAGTGGCTAGAAAATCCTACTCATGGCATCTGCTGTAAGTCATGTCCCTTATTGGGGAATGTCTGAATCGTATCTTGATGGAAAAGTAGGGATCATCTGGGGCTGTCTCTTTTTGGCTATGATACTAAAAATTAGGACTATATTTTACTTTTAAAAAGCCCATTGTTTATGAGCTTAGTTGTTTAAAAGCAGTAGAACAAATGGAGATTATCTGTTCATTAATCAAGCTCAGGAATTATTAATCTTTCTATGTCCATTTGAAGTTTAAAATATTCATAGCAAAAAAATGTTTGTATTACAAATAACACTCATGTGTGAATGGAATTATCAACATATGAAAAATTTACACTAGAATACTATTTATGTTATTATTAATAGCTTAAATGTCATGATTTAGTTCTAGATCAAATAACTACCATAATTGTGAAGTAGGAATAAAAGTAACCAGTAGAACAAGCAGAGAGAAAAATCAAAAAAACATGTGGAATCTAAAAAAACATTATCAGCAAACTTTATGTAACTATTATTAATAGGAAACCCCATCTAACATGAACAAAACATCAATTTGTTTCAAATGCACAGGGAATATTTTATAGTTAGACCATGTTCTGGGCCATAAAAGTAGCCTAAACAAATTTTAAAAGAAGTAAAATTATACAAAATATGTTTTGTAGCCACAAAGAAATTAAACTAAGATGCAATAATATAAAGTTATCTTAAAAATGTCCGAATATTTGAAAATTAAACAAGACACTACTAAATAACTTATGGGTTAAAGAAGGTAAAATGAAATTAGAAAATTTTTTGAACTGAACAAAAGTAAAAACATGACATAATTTGTGAGCTACAGCTAACACAGTGCTTTAAGTGAAATTTGTGGAATTAAATGCTTCTTGTAAAAGATAAAGGACTCAATCATCTAAATATTCAATTAGAAAAACTTAGAGATGAAGAACTTAAACCCACATCAAGTAAAAGGACAGAAATAATAAAGATAAGAGTAAAACTCATAAGATTGAAAATGGAAAAATGGTAGAGGTGAGAAAGCTCTGATCTTTGAAATTAATCAAGAAAATTGATAAACCTCTAGCTTAGATTGATCAGTTAAAAAAGAAAAAGAAGTTACGTATTATCATCGTCGGAAATGAAAGGACATCCCTCATACAGACATTAACAAGATAATAAGGGGCTGTTATAAACAACTCTATGTCCTTAAATGTGATAATGTACATGAAGTAGACAAATTATTTGAAAGATGTAAAATGCCAAAGCACAGTCAGGAAGAAACACATGATATGATTAATATTACATATGGTTTGGTGGCATCTTATAAAGTTAAACATACATTATGTGACCAGTGAACTCACTTCTAGGCATTTCCCAGCAGGACTGAAAACATGTTTATGCAAAAACCTGCACACGGCTGTGTACGGAGGCCTTATTTGCGATGCCTCAAACTGGAATCAACGCAAATGTACTTCAACTAAATGGAAAAAATGTCTACCAGGCATCCAAGTCTGAACAACCACTGTTTTTTTTTTTCCTTCTCACTAGTGATATCAAAGAATAATGGAATTTCGTGAAAAGAGTAGCTTGTTCAGATTGCAATGTAAACAATTTCAAAACTTTTTATCTTCTAGACAACTACTGATGTTTGGAATGCTGCAAAAATATTTTACGTGTGCTTCACATTTTGCCACAGAATGTTAAAAAAAGATATGTAGACAATGGCTTAGCTTTAATAAAATATTACCTCTTTCTCCTTCATCAAAGACAATCTTACACAGAACTGGCATTTTCTTTACCGTTGTCAACATGGCATGGAAGAGGAGAGTCACTACTCTAAATTGGTGCTACTGGCCTCATTCATGCCAGGGCATCCGCAGTTTTGTCCCCCATTGCTCTTTGGTCATTAGAGCTGATGTCAACTTAATTGTTCTAAGATAAATGCAGAGACGCAAAACGTGTACTTGACATTTCTAAGATACTGTCTCCATTGTGTCTGTGGCTTAGCAGTCACATAAAAGGAGCCTTCCTTCATGGGAGAGTTGGTGCAGAACCCGAAAATACAGAAAAAGAGCAAGTTAATTCACTTCTGTAGATCCGACCATTTGTAAGGCAAATGCGCAAGTCTACACATGGGATGTTAACTCGGCCTTCACGTCTGTATCTAAATCTTTAATACAGTGAACTCCTTCATGGTGGAAAGTGTCAGCGCCATGATTTATTTCACTTCCTGTTTATACTGCAGGCAATCACTGATGCCCACTGTACACGGCTTTATTATTGTCTCAGCTCTTGTGTGTGCTTCTCCAGCCACGGTGATAAGTTACCTTGTAAGATGCATCGGTGGCTTCTTCAGTTCCAGTTGGAAAGTTCTGACAAATAGTGTTTGGATTTTAAAGAGCTTATCACGTTTATGTTAGGAAAATGAAGCTCTTTTTCTTTAATGATTGACCTCAAAATGATGCCACAACTGAGCTCGTGCAATAACACCATTCAAAAATGTTCTGTACTGCACAGTTCCAAACAGTGAGTGAAATTTGAACATATGCAAAGCTTGGAGAAGAATAGATTTCATTATACTTTTGTTTCTTAGAGCTTTGTTCATTTTCTTGGGAGTAGATTCTTCAGTTTTATGAGTCAGAGAAGTCAGTTATATGAATTTCTTTTTCAGCATTTTAATTTTTTTAAATGTTTCTTTTTGAGAGAGAGGGAGAGAGAGTGAGAGAGAGAATGAATGGGGGAGGGCTAGACAGAGAGGGAAGCAGAGGATCTGAAGCAGGCTCTGTGCTAAGAACAGAGAGCCACATGTGGGGCTCGAACCCGTAAACCATGAGATCATGACGTGAGCCAAAATCGGACATGTAACTGATGGAGCCACCCAGGCGTTCATCTTTTTCAGCATTTTGGATGCTAAACAGTGGCATTTTGGTTGAGAAAAGTGGCTTCTCCCTTTTAAAGTCTACAAAGCATCTTTAAAAAAAATTTTTTTTAATGTTTATTTTTGAGAGAAAGAGAGACAGACAAACAGAGTGTGAGTGGGGGAGGGGCAGAGAGAGAGGGAGATGTAGAATTTGAAGTAGGCTCCAGGATCTGAGCTGTCAACACAGAGCCTGATGTGGGGCTTGAACTCACTCACAGACTGTGAAGTCATGACCTGAGCTGGTCAAACACTTAAGCTTAACTGACTGAGACACCCAGGCACCCCACAAAGCATCTTTAAGTATAAAAAAATAAAATTTTTAATTTATAATGAAATGTTAAATGTTAATATATTAGTTCTATAAGCATATAAGATAATACAATATATAATTTTATATAATAATTATGTATTATGTTTTATTTAGGAAACTTTTGAAAAAATAATAATGTTGCAAAACAAAACAACAGAGTGTATGTACATCTTGTAAATAATGAATTTAGGGTTGAATATTGGCTCAGGAGCCTGTGAAGAGTTTTAGCATAGGACTCACATTTTATTACATCTTACATTACATAGAAGGTAAACATTCTTTCTTCCTTCATCCTTCATCTATAGAGAAAAGACAGAAAATAAAGGCATGCATGACAAAATACCTGTTCTAGGCCAAATTAAGGAGATGACAATTTTGTTCCCCATGTCACACGCACTTATATATACACAAGAACAAGGTCACGTACATACGCATGTACCCACGAAGCGCACACATACTCGCAGAAATCATGGATACCTCTCCTTCCTACCGGCCGTTGTTCTTAAGTGACAGCTTCTTTACACGAATATGCCAATTGATATCATCAGTTCATCAGATTCCTCTCAGGAAAAGACATATGTAGGTAATGGACCCTTCCAACTTTACCACATATTTATGATGAAAGGAATATCTTAATCCATAAACTAGAATTTAATAGGAACAAGTAGTGAGATTTTTTTTTTTAAATAGGCAAATCTTTGAGCCTTCAGATACAACTTTTCTATGTAATTTTGATCAGAGAAGGGCCATCCTTTCATTTTGCTTAGAGATTTTTTTTTTTTGCATAAGAACTTTTCTTCAGACATATCTTAGGTTATTCATTGTCCTAGATTTGGTATGGTCACATCAATGAGAATGTGAAGTCTCTGTATGTTAATCATATCCATGTGATTACGTCTAATCACGTATTTCTAAAGAATGTTGTCCTGCACCATTCCCTCATTTATCAATTTTATGCATCATATAAAGAAATCCCACAAGAGCATATGGGAAGTTAGCATCCTTGTGTCAACTCCACTCCACATGATTTTCCTTTATTTTCTCAATACGATGAAACTTTTGTTTTTAGTTTAGTTTATTGGTTTCAATATTATTTTTTATTTGTTTTTTCACTCAAGAATTTGTAACTTTTGTAGCTATTGTCAAGACTAGTTTCACATCAATTATTCAGACTTTTTAATATTTTAAGTGTTTTCTGTGTTCAAAATTAGTTCTTTTACACTATTATTTCCCTATTTTGATAAGTATTGTTTTTTCTCCTCACTGCTTTCATAAGTTTTAGTGGTTCTTTTCCCCTTGAAGTTGGTATGTGTGTTCTACTTTTTGATTGTTACAACTGAAAGTGTCTCTTTGTCACCAACATCTGCGCAATTTTGCCTAATTTTATATTCTTTATTCATAATATTTTTCCTCTTCAGTACTGAATACATTGATCTATTGTTTTCTGACATTTAGTTTTGTATGGAGAACTTTGAAAAACCTCCTTCTCAGTTTTGATAAATAATGCCTTTCAGAATGTTCATAGGATTCTTTTAAACTCTGTGAAATGGAACAAAGGAAACCCCATTTAAAATAGAGTTGGGAGGCCAGAAGGGAGAACTCTCATGCCCTACCAAGTCACTGTCAATTGGAGGAGCAAGGGTACCTTGCATTTTCCAACAGGAAGAAGCCTAATTTACTATCCCAGCAAGAAAAAGAAAATTCTGTCCTTGCCCAGCAACAGCCCAGCCAATGAGAAGCTGACAAACCTCAGCCAATGAGAGATGATCACCAAGTCTCCAAGGGACTTTCATTCAGAAAAACCCTCCCCAAGTTCCTCCTTTTTCTCCATAAAGTAACATTTTTCTTCTTTCTTCTCTGGATTTGCCTGTAGTTTTGCCATAACTTTCATGTCCTAAAATTGCAATTCCTCTGCTATTCCTGAATGAACCTATTTTGTTTGTCATATAACTGGCTTTGTTTTCAAGGCCAACAACTCACATAAAATTCATAATTATTGATATTTTCAGATATAACTTTTATATCTAATTTTGATCAGTGAAGGATCATTCATTTATGCTTAGAAATGGCATTCATTAGGGACGCCTGGGTGGCGCAGTCGGTTAAGCGTCCGACTTCAGTCAGGTCACGATCTCGTGGTCTGTGAGTTCGAGCCCTGCGTCAGGCTCTGGGCTGATGGCTCAGAGCCTGGAGCCTGTTTCCGATTCTGTGTCTCCCTCTCTCTCTGCCCCTCCCCCGTTCATGCTCTGTCTCTCTCTGTCCCAAAAATAAATAAACATTGAAAAAAAAATTAAAAAAAAAGAAAAACACTAAAAAAAAAAAGAAATGGCATTCATTAGCATAAAACTTAATTTTTTTAATGTTTATTTTTGAGAGTGAGAGAGGCAGAGAGTGAGCAGGGGAGAGAAAAGGAGACACTGAATCCAAAGCAGGCTCCAGACTCTGAGCTGTCAGCACAGAGCCTGATGCAGGGCTCAAACCCATGAACTATGAGATCGTGAGCGAAGCTGAAGTTGTATGCTCAACCAACTGAGCCACCCAGGCACCCTGTATAAAACTTTTTTTTCCCCAGAAATGTCTGAAATTATTTATTTTGTTTATTAAATCTAGTCACACCATCAGGACTATAAATTTGTATATATTTTCTTATTTCCCCCTGTTGTCTTTTTTTTTTTTTTCAGTCCATACCTTTTTGATATCAATCTGTGCTCACTTGGCTTTTCTACTAAATGTAAAGAGAACACATCCTTGTATGCTTTTTTAAAGATTCCAAATAAATTCCTGAAATTTTCTTCCTGATTTTTCAGAACAATATTTTTGGAGAAATTTTCCTTTAATTCTTAGAGGTAATCATTTGCTTTCACTTATACGCAGTGTTGTTTTATCCAGAGGCCAATGTGAATATATTTCTTCATTTCCAATTGAAAAATTGAGATATGCCAAGACTACTGTTTGTTAACAGACAATAACCTTGTTTCATTCTTACTACTTAAAGAAAGGTCTTGAACTTTAAACACACAGTTTACAGTCTAATATCAAGTTATTTTAAGCTTAACCAAGGACACTTCTCTTTCACAACAATTATGTTTCCTAAAGACTTTAAATGTCATTTTTCACTGTAGTGTAACAACCCCTTAAAAGTTTTGCAGATTATAGATGTAAAGCTTAAAGAATTTTCAAAGTAAAGGTACCTAAAATGTAACAGAGAATAAAATAATAGTATTAATAAACACTAGAAGCCTTTCTTTGGGACCTTCTAGGGTTTATTAATACTATTAATACTTACTCCCCAATAGAAAACACCTGACTTGTAATGTCGTAGTTAATATTTGTCTCCGTTTCAACTTTATATAAATGGGATATTTTAATATATTCACATATCTGGCTTCCTTTGCTCTAAATTATAGTTATGAGATGTTGCATGAAGGTGCACTTCGTTTATTCTCATTATGGTGTAGTATTTCATTATATGAACGTATTTGCCACGGACTGAATGTTTGTGTCCCTCAAAATGGACATGCTGAAGCCCTAATTGCTTTTTTTTTTAAACTTCATTTACTTATTTCATGAGAGAAAGTGTGTAAGGGCAGGGGCGGAGAGAGAGAGGCGGGGGTGGAGGGAAAGAGAATCCCAAGCAGGCTCCATGCAGACATGGGGCTCGATCTCACAACATGTGAGATCATGACCTGAGCCAAATCAAGAGTCAGATGCTTATCTGACCGAGAAGCCCAGGCATCCCTGAAGCCCTAATTTCTCATATGATGGTATTTGGAGGTGGGACTTTTAGGAAGTAATTGAGTTTGGATGAAGGCATAAGGATGGAGCCCACATACCATGACAGGCATCATGTCACTGAGTTTCTTCCCCCTGAACCTGGGTCTACATTCTCAGTCTCCCAGAGCATGGTAACAATTGGAGGAAACTTCCGAAGCAGTAAATGAATCCCTTTTGTTCATCCTACCTTTTATTTTTAGCCTCGTGTTTTCACAAGTTGCTTATTATAATTAATACTGTAAAATTATACGAACAATGGAAATGAGGAGAGTGTGAGAGGAGTTTGACATTATTATCTGCTTGGAAATAAGCTCTTGCAGAGTAGACAGATGATTATACTGTTTTTTTTTAAATCTTTAAAGACCTAAAGATTCCAGGTCTTTAAGTCAAGAATTGGAAAGGCACAAAGAATTTTAATATTGTGCTGTAAACTGCCTGAGTCCTGTGAAACTAATCTGAAAAATGCTTTTATATAAGTTCTGGGTAAAGTTATTTAAATCATGTGCCTTCTTTTCAGTGTAAATTTCTTACAGATACTGGAATTGTGTGTTGGTATTACTCTTCACTGTATTTGAACTGTATCTTGGGAGCACTGTTTTTGCTTATTTATTTTTAAATGTCCTTAGTTACTTTAGTGAGAAATGTCTCCCCCATTTTCCTTATTGCCAACTATTTCTGTCTCTAAGGATCCGTACGTGAAATATTGCAAAGCCTGAGGCGCTTTGTATGTGTGTGCAAGCACGTGCGTGTATTTGCTAGAACAGTTTCTCAAGAAATAGTCTGACAGATGACGATGTGAGCCTGAATGAAAATCAGTTTCATAACTTTAGGAAGTACTAAAGAGAAATTTAAGCATCACTTCATCAAAGTAATTTAGTAATAAAAAATTCAGGAGAGGTTAGTGACCTGGAAAGGAGTGTAATTGATAAATGCAGTGAAGATATAGAATTTAATGTAGCTTTTGATTGAATAAACTGCATTAATGTCAACAAGGAAATACTCAGGTTAGAGCCAATGCTCACTGAAAAAATCTAAAAAGGTATTTAAGTCGATTCCATACATTTTCACTATGTCATTGAATTAAAACACTAAGCCAAGAAGGTTAAAATAGAAGTTTCTTATTTTTTAAAGGGTAGAGGAGGGTAAATGAAAATTACAATGAATTATGTTTCATTTATGATCTTGCACAGGAGACTGAATTAATTAAGGCCAACCTTATGGCTGATTCATTATAAGAGTGATTTTTAAGATTCTGAGGTATGTAATAATATTAAGCCAAGCAAAGATCAGTTTGTTTTTTGCCAATTTTCTTTTTTACTTTCTAATCCTTAGTATTCTATTCAGATTATAACTGCAAAGTAACTGAGGAGTATGAGACCTACAAGATCTGACTACTGTGTATGTCTAAGGATTTTTCCTTTTTTATAATTTTTTTTCAACGTTTATTTATTTTTGGGACAGAGAGAGACAGAGCATGAATGGGGGAGGGGCAGAGAGAGAGGGAGACACAAACCGGAACCAGGCTCCAGGCTCCGAGCCATCAGCCCAGAGCCTGACGCGGGGCTCGAACTCACGGACCGCGAGATCGTGACCTGGCTGAAGTCGGACGCTTAACCGACTGCGCCACCCAGGCGCCCCTGTCTAAGGATTTTTTCTATATTTCCTTTAATATATTTTCTCTAGCTATATTTATTTATTTTCTCTAAATATATTTATTTGATTTTTAAATCAAGGCTGTGATCCGTTTTATAAGGGATTCAAACAAGCTTTAGTTTAACTATGAATTATGGAACTTTGACAGTATTTCCACTTGAAAGTGAGTTGAAATAAAAAATAGCAAACATCTAAGAAAAGATGCAACACAATCAATACTTGCTTGAAATATTCAATGGATAAGAGCTTGCTTCTTTTAAGTTGATCTTTTGACTGAAGCCATTACTAACTGAGCATTTGAGCCAATGCAGTGATAACCTCAGATCCAGTGCCTGTCTCTGGGAGACCGAAAGAGGTTTCTTAACAACCAAATGCAATCACCACTTGGATCGCTGGTCATTAAGAAAATACTTGGCACAAACTATGAACTATTTGATTTTCCTGCTTTCTTGGGCCTTTGAAGATTGACCAAGTTGAAACACATTCAGCGTCTCCTCCAGAAAATTCCTCTATGAGCCTGCTTAGACTTATTCCTTAGAAAAACATGAAGCCAGCAAAACTGTGTGCTTTGAACATTCCAAGGGTTTCGATACTTTTTTAACGTTTATTCAGTTTTGAGAGACAGAGAGAGAGAGAGAAAGAGAGAGAGGCAGAGAGAGAGGGGAGACAGATTCTGAAGCAGCCTCCAGGCTCTGACCTGTCAGCGCAGAGCCCGATGTGGGGCTCGAACTCATGACTGTGAGATCATGACCTGAGCTGAAGTGGGACACCCAACCCACTGAGCAACCCACGCGCCCCTCAACAATTGCAGGGTTTTCGAAGGAACTGACTCCAGATCACTTTGGGCATATGATTCACTTGAGCCATTTTAAGGATAGAATATATTAATATTGAATCCTTTAGACCTAAACACTCAAACAGATTGGATAATCAGACCTGGAGCAAAATTAATTGAAAAATAAAATAAATCTAAAGCCCAAGCTCATGGAGTTGTGATCATCATCGTTGTTCTTGTTGTTCTCCTCTTCCTCTTCCTCCTCTTCTTTCTTTATTCTTTCTTCTTATTTATTAAAGAAATGAAAATGTTATACTGAAAAATATTCACTTAATGCAAAAGAAAGCAGTTAATGATGGAGAAACATGGAGGGCAGAAACAGAGCATGAATGGGGGAGTTTTGTTATGTAAAACAAACAAAACTATGAGCCATAAATCCGAACATTAAATGTGAATGAAGTAAACAATCCAATCAAAAGGCAGAGTTGGTCAATATGGTTAAAATAAACAATAGCCTATTACATGTTGTCTTCAGGGGACACACTGGATTTGAAGATATGAATTGAAAGCAAAATGATAGAAAAAAATCTACAAACAGAAACCACAGAAAACTAGAGTGGCTGTACTAATCTCAGATAAAACAGACTGTGAAACAACAGCAAAATATCAGTAGAGATGAAGAAAAGCCAGATAAAAAAGGATTCATCTGAATATCCATGGGACAAGAGGAACCAAAGTTCATGCATACCGGGGCATGAGTTGAAATCTTGTTACAACTCCTAGCAATTTGGCTGGGAATGATTTGTCCAACAATTATAGGAATAATACGAATAAACATAGTTCAAAGACTAACATCCAACTTAGAATTCCCAATAGTTGTGTAGATTAAACTGATTTCAGTGTTGCCAAAATCTCTGGCCTCTAATGTGAAATGCAACATCATTTAGGGCCCGACAATTTTTTTTTTCCAATTTTTCTTCAGTAATGTCTGCAACTCAGTTAAAACATCATGCACAGAAGGAGACAAAGCAGCATGAACAAACCTAAGAGAGACAATAGACAAGAGAAATCATATAATAGACAAGTTTATGAAAGCATATTTTGAGTCAGTCACTTTATAGCAAACTATAGGAAAATTTAGATAAAAATGTAAAAATAGCTGGTAAAATATTAGTAAAACTTATGAGGACGACAAAAAAGAAATCTGAATTATAACTAAAGCCAGATAGATTCAATTAACAATCAACAATCTTTCTATATAGAAAACCCACACAAAGTTGGATTCACTGATGAATTCTATCAGACATCTGCATAACAAGTAATTCCAATCATATACAAGCTTTCCCAGAATTAAAATAAAAATGAGTGAATTTCTTTTCATTTCATGAAGCTAATCAGGCCCTTAAAACCAAACTTAACAAGAACAGCAAAATAAAAGAGAATCCCCCAGCCAATAACTTTTAAGAACATTCATACAAAAATCCTAAGGAAAATACTAGATAGTAAAGTGAAAAATGTACGAAGGATAATTCATCATGGGTCAGTTGGACCTTCAGCAGGAATGCATTAAAATTAATTAATGCAATTTCCCACTTTTTCATATTAAAGCAAAAATAAATCATTATCATTTCTGTACAGTTTTAACTGTTTGCTATTCAGCCTGTTGTTAAGAAAGTAGTAATTCCTACCTAGTGTTATGGGGACGGACAAACCCAGCTTTGAGGAGGGGAATCCCAACCACGTGGGGCCCCAAGAGGGTTGCACTTGAGAACGGTGAACAGGCGGAGGCTGTCGGAGGGAAGTTCTGCAGAATCAAGAGGGTGGGGTGCCCCCTGGTTTCTATGTGATCACGTAATTGGCTTGTTGAATAATTCCATGGCCTGGCAGGGAACTGACGCCCACCCTCCAGAAGCAGGAGCTACACTTGGTACATTTGATGAGGACTGTTGCCTGGCTGGGGGGCCTTATCCTGGTGGGCCGATTGGGCGACACCCTTGTAGTTAGGCCATTTGAAGTTCTCCTGATTTTACCAGAAGACAATGCATCAGACTGCACCTTGGCTTTAGGCTTTACACCACAACTACATGAAGAGTTATGTTTGGATTTGTTTTAATGTTTATTTTTGAGAGAGAGACAGAGTGCGAGCAGGGGAGGGGCAGAGAGAGAGAGAGAGAGAGAGAGAGAGAGAGAATCTGAAGCAGGCTCCAGGCTCTGAGCTGTCAGCACAGAGCCCGACGCAGTGCTCACACCCAGGAACCATGAGACCATGACCTGAGCTGAATTCAGAAGCTGGACCAACTGAAGCCGAAGTCTGATGCTTAACCCACTGAGCCACTCAGGTGCCCCATAGAGAAATGTTTATACAGAGGGTACGGTTAGGGGAAGTCATTTATTTAGAGTAACTTTTTATGGTAACATGTTATTTTTTCCTGTAGTATGAACAATCTTCTTGAGACTCTACATCATTTAGTTTTATCCAGAAGCAAGTGAGAAGGATAAGAGAAATGTATAGGTTGCAATGATAAAATTGACGCAGACAGGCGGAGTCAGAGGACCCAGAGGGGGGCCCCCCGGGACCAACCTACACGGTCTTTGGCTTCACTCAAGATGGAAATCAAAGGCAGTAGAAGGTGAAATCCTACTTTATTGAAGACGTGGGGAAGGAGATACACTTGGAACGTCTGGGAGACTCAGAAAGGAAAAGAAGGAGTCTCATCTTTCTTGGGGCCTAGGGTTTTTGTTGACAGTTGTGGTCTGGTGCACGTGTACCGTCAGGCATCCAGGAACTGGTCAGAAAGAGGACAAGGCCCAAGTGTCCATCATATGTCACTTATTGGCTGAAGCCAGGGGTCTCGGCATCGAGACGCCTAGCGCCTTTGGTCTGGGGTATGCGTGTGATAGCTTCAATCATTCGCACCTGGTCTTTCCTTCCATGCGTGGTATTCTAGAGAAATCACGAACTCCTTGTCCCTTACAAGGAGGACATGGGCTATTTGCATCCCGAGGCATGTGTGGAGTGGAGTGGGGGAGCAGGTCCTAGCACGAATAGAAGTCGGAAAAGAAGCAAAGGGAAAAAGCAGCTTTTTCTCTCATGGGTGCCTTCGGTTTCCTGTCTCAAAACCCTAGCTTGTGGTCGTGTCTTCCCTTCTCATTCTTTGCCTTCATGAAGAGTTTCCGGTTTTGTCATTGTTTTCTGGAAAAACTCATCTTATGAAACATATTAACTCCTGTAATCTAAAGGGAATACGAATGAAAACAGGCGAGGTCAGTGGATTATGGTAATTTTGTTCCTCTGACCCATAGACCAGGTAAAATATAACATTAAGGCAACACATTTCATGCAGATAAAACCACAGCTGGATTTATGCAAAATATTGAAGATCGGATTTAATTTCTCAAATCTTGGCCAAGTGATCTCCTCAGGGCAATCTCTAATGCCCCCTCACGTCCGGCCTGTTGTCATTACTGCGGATAGGCCTAATATTGCGGTAATCTCGTTTTCCTAACTCCACATTGATTAGCAGATCTGGGAGACATAGTCTGGAGAATGAAGCATTGACGTTTGCAAGAAATTTTAATCTATAGGAGCATGAATGAGACTACCTGAAATTTCTCTTATTCCAGTGATAGGGTCCATTTGTTGGCATGCCGGAATCCCAACATTTTGCCTCTTTACTTGCCTCATCAAAGGTGGGCTGACCTGAGATTATGAAGGCAGAATGAATACGAGTAGACAAATTGCACTGAAGATTACTGGTTGTCAGGCCGTTCAGACTGTTTAAAATATTTTACGTATTAACTCTAGTGACTGGTGAAATTTATAACAAAGGGAAGTTGCAAAGCTGTGTGTTCCTGTAATTAAAGGTTGAAATGTTTCCATAGTTAACATGTTTTATCTGACTTCCCTAACGTACATAGTCCCGTGTAAAGGATGAGTGTTCTGTGATGCACAGTTTTAGAATTCATCAAAGTATTAATCCATTAGGGTTTGAAATTATTTTGTATGTAAACTCCTTCGATTTGACCCCTTTAACAATCATAACCAGACATATATTTGATGACGATCTAATTCTGCAGAAGTGGCCTAGATGGGTTTTCTTCCACTTAATACATATTTTATATGTTCATTTGGAAAGTAATTAGATTAGTAATTAAATAGTAATATTTACAATATCGAGAGGGGTACCACTGAGGGCTAGAACACGGTTTAATTTTTAACCAAGGACTTTCATATCTACTCTTGAGACAAAGAAGCATTCTTCAACTTATTTTTACTGTCTATGAGGAAACTGAAATCACTTCGAATGATCACTGTGCAGTGTTTGTTTATGAAATATTCTTCGCCGTGAGTTATCATGACTGGCAAAGACATATTCGAATGTATTGTAGAGTATTAGTCTTCGAAATTGCCTCGAAATAGGTGCAAAATGCCAGATGTGGTTCATATAACATGTCACTATTAATTAGGTGGAAAATTCCTGCTGAGCAGCTTATTATAGGCAAAATAAATGGTTTTCATTAACTAGTAATTAACCTGGGTACATTATGAAGGTCAAAAATTAGTCTATGGTATACAACAACTTACCTGCACGTTTAAAAAGAGAAATTTATGAACCTAAATACTCTCCTGAAATACAAATAATGACAGAGGCAGAATCACGTAGGTCAGTAGGCAACAATGGCAAAATTTCAAATAGAATGAAGTTACGTATAGTCAGAAGAAAATGGGCTTTTGTTGTGTATCTTGTGTTATTACTTATGTCGTTATCTTATTTCATTTTCTACAGCAAGGTAAAAGAGAATTCTATTATTCCCAAGTTTTATCCATGGAATTAGAGGTCCAGAAATGTCATTCTTCCTATGTCATGTATAATAAATACCTGGGAAGCAATCCCTTTTGGTGGTCTACCAGCTGCCGAATAGCACGGTCCTTGTAGCAGGGAAGAAATAATTTAAAAAGAAGGTGCAAGAACTGGTCTGGGAGTACGGAAATCATAGATTAAGCAATGAATTTATGAGCAAAATAATTAATGTGTTAATGAATAAATAGACAAAAATACTTTTTCGCAAACAATTTGACTGCCAATTCCATGCGTGTAAAATTGGAAAGAGTGGAAATTATAGAGGTGGGAAAAGTAGCAAATAGTGGAATAGCTGGAATGAGGTCGTGCTGTGGTCTTGCAACTAATGTTAGAGAAGTGAACATTTGGGCATTCTTTTTAAGGTTTAATTAAAAATGAGGACTAGAGGGGCGCCTGGGTGGCTCGGTCGGTTGAGCCTCCGACTTCGGCTCAGGTCATGATCTCGCAGTCTGTGAGTTCGAGCCCCGCGTCGGGCTCTGTGCTGACAGCTCAGAGCCTGGAGCCTGTTTCACATTCTGTGTCTCCCTCTCTCTCTGCCCCTCCCCCATTCATGCTCTGTCTCTCTCTGTCCCAAAAATAAATAAAAAAAAATGTTGAAAAAAAAATTAAAAAAAAAAAAATGAGGACTAGATGTTGACTCAGTATATTTAATTTAAAAAATTTTTTAATGTTTATTTATCTTTGAGAGAGGGAGAGAGAGAAGGGAAGGAGCAGAGAGAGACGGAGACACAGAATCCCAAGTAGGCTCCAGGCTCTGAGCTGTCAGTACAGAACCTAAAGCAGGGCTCGGATTCACAAACCACGAGATCGTGACCTAGGCCAAAGTCGGACATTTAACCGACTGAGCCGCCCAGGTGCCCCTGACTCAACGTATTTATATATTGCAATAGGATCACCACCTTAACATTAGCTAACACCTCTGTCATGTCACATGATTATCATTTCTTTGTTGTGGTACGAACGATCAAGACCTAGTCTCTTAGCAACTTTGAGGTTTGCATATAGCAATCTTGACTAGAATCACTATGTGGTACACTTGACACCTGCACGATGTTATAATTAATTATATCTCCCTAAGATTACAAAAAAAAGAATTTCCACTAAATCCATTTAAATAGCAATTCTCTCTTTGTAAATAAAACATCACCATTCCCGGAAAAAATGATGAAGTTGTAATTTTGGCGGGGGGAGGGAGACAGGCAGAATATAGTTTCTCTCACTCTCATTTGGAGAAAGTCTCTCAGCTTAATACTTTCTAAAGAATTAAGATTTTTAAATAAAAAAATATGACTGTAAATAACCTTATGGCTGATTGGTTTCTTTGTTGAGAACATAGAAAATATGCCTATGTATTTAGAGTAGAATGTTTCCATGATGTCAATGAAAAATACGACTTCCCACCTTTTAAATTTGTTATTTGGAGGAAAGAAATGAGAATGGAGGGATTAGTTCTTTTCTATAAGGATAAGAAGAGTGCAAAGTGTGTTCACTGGCAAGGAGAGAAATCCGATAATTCAGGTACCTCGAGTACCAGAATGTCTGAGCTATCTAGCTGTTTCTTAGTCTATGGAGAAAAGCGATAGCATCTTTATGACTTTATTTTTATGGGTGTCTGTGCCTATAATAGAAGCAGAGGAAGTGGCAGCTGCAGAAATAATAAGCCGACAGAGATGCAGCCCATATTTGGAACATTCATCCTCTGGGGTCATGATATTGAGGTCATTTAGCATCAACAGGACCAATTGCGCAGGACATTAATGTGCGGCCACAGCGGCACACGGCGACAGCAACCAGGCTGGAGACAGGCGCCTCTTTCTTCCTGAGAACCCATGAGACTAATGGAGAGGCAAATGAAATACGCATGTTGGCACAAACTTTCAAGGAGGGTTGATAACTCCAGCAATCAAGACAAATCATATTTTCCTGCATAAAAAAAATCAATTCAAGAAATCTAGATATATCAAAATATCAAGAATTTTAACATTGAAGATAATGGACATTTTCATAAAATCAAAGAAAATTTTAAAAGTTAACTGCAGGCTAATATTTTTAGAATGGTCTGAAAAATATTTCCTTTAGACGAAAGGACCCTGTCTAGCATCTCTTTAATATATGATTCATAATGTCAGTGGTACAATCTGTATTAGCGTTCTCCAGAGATACAAACCCATAGGATATGTATAGATAAAAAAGGGGACATTTATTATGGACATTGACTCAGTCAATTATGGAGGCTGAGAAGTTCTATGTCGGGGCCATTTGCAAACAGGAGAACTGGGAAAACCAGTGGTGTAATTCAGTCTGCATCCCAAAGGGCCCGAGAACCAGGTGAGCTGAGTGTAACTCCCAGTTCAAGATGGAAGGCATGAGAAGGGGTCCACTGGTGTAAGATCCTAGTCCAGTGGCTTGAGAACCAGGAGCTCCAATGCCCAAGGGTGGGAGAAAATGAATGTCCCAGCTCAAGAAAAAAGATAAAGAATGCATCCCCTTTCTTCCTTTCTGTTCTATTTGGGCCTTCCACTGACTGGATGATGCCTACCCACATAGGTGAGGGTAGACCTTCTTTATCCAGATTATTGACTCAAATGCTAATCCCATAGCTAAACACCTTCAGAGTCACATCCAGAAATAGTGTTTTACCTTTAACCCAAACTGCCATACAAAATGAGGCATCGCATTATCCAAAATCACTATTTATGTGAGGACTAGGAATCGATGATTCATACTCAAGAGAACAGGCAATCGATGGAGATGACCACCCATGAGACGACCCAGATGTTGGAACTACCAGATGGGTTTTCACAACAGATATATAACTATGCAAAAGCATGTAAATATAAATATAAATATAAATATAAATATAAATATAAATATAGTATGGAAATAGAGGAAAACTTAGATGTGAAAAGGAAACTATAGAGAGAAAAGAGAGAGAGAGAGAGAGAGAGAGAGAGGGATTTATTATGCAAAAGTGTGTAAAGAAAAATATAAATAAAGTATGGAAACAGAGTAAAACTCAGAGGTGAAAAGGAAATGATAGAAAGAGAGAAAAGAGAGATAAAGAGGGAGAGAGAGATTTATTTTAAGGCATTATCTCATATGTTGGGGGGGGGTCGTCAAGTCCAATCTCTGTAGAGCAAGCAGGCAGACAAGCTGGAAATTCAGAAAAGAGTTGATGTCACAGTCTTGAGTCAGAAATTTCTGGACTGGAAACTGGAAAATTTGAGGCAGGGTTTCTATGCTACTCTAGAGTGACAGAATGGCTTCTGGTCCAGGAACCTACATTTGCTCCAAAGTCCCTTAACTGATTGGATGAGGCCATCCACATTTTGGAGGGTAGCTGGCTCTACTCAAAATCTAGGGACTTAAATGTTAATCGCATCTAAAAAATACCTTCACAACAACATTAAGAATATGTTTGACCAGACAGCTGGCCCCATGGCCTAGCTAAGTTGACACATAAAATTATCATCATGAATGGTTGTCCTTTTATTTTTAAATATAAATATAAGCAATATGCACCAATGGAATGGGTAAATGAATAACTGCCTATTAATAGACACTGTTCTGGTATTGTTTATCAGGATAGTATTTATTGATAGAAAACTAAGAGAGAGTCCTTGCTCTCAGGTAACCAATTTTCTTTTTTTTTTTAAGTTTATTAATTTATTTTGAGAGAGAGAGAGAGAGAGAGAGAGAGAGAATCCCAAGCTGGCTCCACTCTGTCAGCACAGAGCCTGATGCGGGGCTCGAACTCACAAACCTCCCAAACAGTGAGATCATGACCTGAACTGAAATCAAGAGTCTGATGCTTAATCGACTGAGCCACCCAGGAGCTCCTCAGGTATCCACCTTTCTGGTGTCCAGGCTGAATGTCCTGAACAGTTTCTCATTAGGGAGGATGCTAACCTTAGAAAAAGCTATGTCCTTTTCCTCCTCTCTGCATGTTTTTTACCCTCTACACATGTAAGGTAAGTACAGTGAGGCAACTACTTGTAAGAGTCATGTGTTAGGAAGAGGCGTTAGGAAATTTGTGGTTCTAAAAAGCAGTGAAGAGGGGCGCCTGGGTGGCTCAGTCGGTTGGGCGTCCGACTTCGGCTCAGGTCATGATCTCGTGGTTAGTGAGTTCAAGCCCTACGTCGGGCTCTGTGCTGACAGCTCAGAGCCTGGAGCCTGCTTCAAATTCTGTGTCTCTCTCTTTCTCTGCCCCTCCGCCACTCATGTTCTGTCTCTGTCTCTCTCAAAAATAAATAAATATTAAAAAAAAAACTTTTAAAGCAGTGAACACATTTTCATTAGCTGGAGTGCAGGCTAGGTCCATGACGCTTCAAAATCTCACTCTTTTTTATTCATTTATGAAGCAAGACGAAAGGACATTTTTCAAAAAGAAATAACCTTAATTGCAACTACAGAGAGGAATGCTTTACAATTCGCCTCAGAAAAGTTTACTATCTCCCTACTAGTAAGTTATTCAAAATTAATTATTCATTTATTGATTGATTCGGCAATGACGCAGAAGATGATATGTTGTTAAGGCAAAACTGTGCATGCCCCTTTCTGTTTATCACACGCATTTATAAGCTTTAGAAGCAGAAAGCAATGACCCACTGACCCCGGAGTTCCTCAAATGGAGAAAATACACACTAGAGGAAATCAGGTTTACCCATTTTAGGAGAGCCACATAAAAACCTCCAGTCAGTATTATTTTTAGTAGTAAAATTCTGGAAGCAATGAAAACATTCATTACTGAAGAATGGGTAAATAAATTGAGTATGGTCACACAATGGATTAAACAAAAATGAGTAAAGGGTACATTTATTAAAATCAGTAAACTTCAAATACATATTTTTATGTGTACTTATTTTGAGAAAGAGAGAGAGAAAGAGACTGAGGGAAGGGCAGAAAGAGAGAGGGAGAGAGAGAATCCCAAGCAGGCTCTGCATTGTCAGTGCAGAGCTCGACACAAGGCTCGATCTCACCAACCAAGAGATCTGAACCTGACCCGAGCTGAAAAGAATCAGGTGTTCAAGTGACTGAGCCATGCAGGCACCCCAAAATACATAATTTTAAGTGAATAAAAAGCATGTTGCAAAGTGATCTGACAGTGTTATGTTCCTCCTGTATTAGTGACAATATGTTTATAGTAACAATACATATTATATATATGTTATATATAAAACCATAAATGGCTGGGGTGTCTGGGTGGCTCAGTCAATTGAGCGTCTGACTTCAGCTCAGGTCACGATCTCACGGTCCATGAGTTCGAGCCCTGCCTTGGGCTCTGTGCTGACAGCTCAGAGCCCGGAGCCTGCTTTGGATTCTGTGTCTCCTTCTCTCTCTGCACTTCCCCTGATCACACTCTGTCTGTCTCTCAAAAATAAATGAAGATTAAAAAAATAAATAAAACCATAAAAGGAGAGACACACATTCACTCAGCATCTCTGGCAACAAATAGGAGGGAATGTGATGGGGGTGGGAATAGATTTTCTGCAGTATATGTATAAAGCTTCTTTGTAATAGATGGAAATACTAATATAATACTAATTCTACTAATTAAATCTGGGTGATGATTACACAGATCTCTGCTCTATTAATATCTATACGTTTTTATCTTTATAGAAAATCACAGTTAAGAAAACAACAAAAAATATGATATTAGGTTGAAATAAGCAGAGACAACATAGCTGCTCATTAGAGATATTTGAATCCAACTGCATGTTTCACAAAGCAAATCAGCATCAGGGAGTTCTATTTTATTTCAAATCAACTCTGCCTTCCTTCCTGAAAAATAGGCATTTTGTTATCTGCCACGACTCCTTAAGCTTTCTAAAGAGAAGAGCTATGAATGCTACAGAGTAAATAAGATCCTTCGAAAATCCTAAAGTCTAACTGGTATACTTTATGACACAAAGTGAATGTGCTACACTGAATAGTAATGACAAATTTGTGGTCAGCGTGCGTCCACGATTCCATAGTACATTCAGGCGCAAGTTAATATTTAATCCAATGTTTGTCCCCATTTAAAACTCAAATAGTCACAAATATATTAGAAAGCTGTAATGTTATTTCAAAAACACTATAGTGGAAGGTATAGGCTTCCAGAAGAAAAAACAGAAACCAGAACATTGTATGTTTCAAACGGTACCATTCACAGAATTATAAAAAAGGGCTGTTTCTAATCTTGAGAAGAAGAGTCCAAAGAAAGAGTTTCTAATGAAGCAGAGCTATTTAGAGCCTGGTGCGTCCCTAGGAGATAGTGAAATTCTATAAATCGGAAGAAAAAACCAATGGTAATGACATGGAAGAAACCTTGCAGCTTGCCTATGTAGAGTTGCCTATAGAGAATGAGAACTGAAGCCTTATTTCTTCTGCAAATATATACTTTCAAAATGGGATTTCTTAATAGCACCCTGCTGCTTTTATTGGAAAGGCAGTTAGAAATCATACAAGTTTCACTTCGTATTTCAGCTCTCATGCCACATTTAATAATATAATCTCAAATAAGGCCACATGGTGAGGCATAATTCTGCTGCTCATAATAAAAAAAAAGTGCCATTTTCAGAAGATATTTAGAACATGCAGTGAAATCGTCCACGCATACCCAAAGCTGGTTTTGTGTTTGACACTAGCATATAGAGTAGGCAAGCCTCAAGTTATCATCAAAAAGGTGCAATCATTGGGGAAAAAAATAAGGCATTTTGTTTGTAGACAAGAAAAATTACTTGGAAATGCTATTAACGTAAGTACTCTATTAATGAAAGTTAACTTAATAATCACAATGTATTTGTGTTTTCTGTGTCAACAAAATGCTTCACTGGATGAGAATAATATAATGTAGAAATGGAGGGAGAAAAATTGATGCTAAACTAATAATTGGATTTTTTCCAGCTGCTTTGGCACATTTCTCCAGAATACTTTTCTAGTCCTAGAATATTCAGTAAAAAAGCTCTAGGAAATTATGCATCAGTTCATAATCACAAATAGCCTCTATAAAATATTTATAATGTACTCTCCTTTAATTTTCAGACTAGAATATTAGATTTAGATACCGTCTGTCCATGTCTTTGATTTGTAGTTGAGGAAACTGAGGTCCAAAGAAGTCCATTGTCACAGCTATTGGAAGGGGCACCCAGAGCAGAAAACTCTCAGGTTTGTGTTCATTCTGTGACACCTGAACGGTTTTTCTCCTTAAAAAACGTAAAAAAGAGGCGAGTCAATGGAGTGAACCAGCTATAAAGCGCCATTAAAAAACGAACAGTAACTATGTTATTAATGACGGTAGTTGTTACATAATAAGAAAATGAAGTTTTCGTGTCGAATTATCATCGTAGAAGAGGATTGAAAAAGGACTTTGGCCATCAGAAACAACAGGGAGAGTTCTGAAAAGATTGTTCTTTAGTTGTGTTTACTAACAAGTTCTAACAGCTTTTATGTAGAAAAAAGTACTTTAATGCCGAGAATCTTGCTAGTCGCTGGGAATACAAAGATGAGTAAGACGTTCCCTGCTCTGAAGGCTGTTAACGGCCTTTGTGGGAGACAATGCTACGTCCAAGTACAGTAAGAGCAGTGAGGAAAGTTTGTAGAAATGGCTATGGGACATCTTACTATGTGTAGAGATCAAAGGAAACTTCACGGAGTAAACCACCTTCCAGGAGTTTTGAAAGGTGGGTCCGGTTAGCAAAGTGTGAGACCACTGATGCAGAGGGTAGGTTAGAGGATAAAGATGGAAAACAGGAGGGTCAGAGGAAGAGAGAGGCCAGAAAGGCAGGAGAGACTCGAGCAGGTGAGGAGCAGCAGGGGGGTGAGGGACGCAGCACAGGAGGGGGACAGGCAATGGGAGGCAAGGCTGGAAGCTGGCAGGGCCGTTGTCCCCTCGCTGTGTTCTCCAAGAGCACGGTGCATGCCAGCCCTGCTCCCCACACTGGGCACATGGTTGGAAGACGGCGGCAAGTGTCCTCTCGCACCTTTCAAATGCTGCTGCCATATTAAAGATGGGAATTTAGGCTGTGAAAACTGGAAAGGGGTAGAAGGATTCTGAGTTGGGCAGTTACTCCATCAGGTTTGGGTTTCAGAAAGCCGATTCTGGGAGCACCTGGGCGGCTCAGTCAGTGGAGCCTCCAACTTCGGCTCAGGTCACGATCTCGCGGTCTGTGAGTTCGAGCCCCGCATCGGGCTCTGTGCTGATGGCTCAGAGCCTGGAGCCTGCTTTGGATGCTGTGTCTCCCTCTCTCTCTGCCCCTCCCCAGCTCAGGCACTGTCTCTCTGTCTGTCAAGAATAAATGAACATTAAAAAAAGTAGAGAAGAGAAGAAGAAAAGAAAAGAAAAGAAAAGAACGCTGATTCTGGCAGTTTTGATGAGGGTAAACTGAAGAGGGTGATATTCTGAGCCCAGGAACTTATTTCTCAGACTGAGAATTTCTTTTTCAAAGTAGTTTCATAGTCCAGGAAATCTGATAGTGTCTGGAGTACAGGAAATGCAGGCTGGTTTCTGTTTCTGTCCACTCCTGCCCTAGTCCCCCACACCCCCCCAAACCCCTCCTGTATTGAGGAGAAACCTCGCATATCATTCTCTAAGAAGAGGCAGAAAAGACTGAAAATAGGTTCCTAAATGGCAAAAAGATGCTACATATTGGAAAAGAGATAAACGGAGCTAGCGTTCCATCAGCTCTGGTTCTAAGAAATGTCGTGTTGATTGCAGGAGTCTTTGGGAAATGTCACTGCCTTGTCCTCCTGAAACATCAATGTCTCATGCAGCCTTCAGGGAAGGATTCCATCCATCCGTCTGCTCTCACAGAACTGGATGATTTAAACTCCTGTCTCTGAATTTTAACTTGCCCAGGATGACTTTCCTCTTTTGCTTTGCCTTCTCTGTTGATTACTCAAAATCCAGGGTATGTCCTGCCTGTTTCACTTACCTTTTCCTAATGGCCTTAGTCCTTTCTCTGTACTTCTGTTTCTTACTGTCTGGATGCTTTCATGTTTTTTTCTTCATGTATCATTTTGTAATCCTAGAATGTAACACAGTGACTCAAATATAATATTTACTAGTAATATTTGTGAAAAATAAAGGGTATGAAATTAAAAAAAAAGAATAAAGAGTCCTCAGGTTTGGTCCAATTGTTAGGCACAGGCTCACTTCTGAATTTGTTTATATGAAGATTTTCTTGAGTAAACTCTGAGAAATATGTCTTAACCATAGGATCACAATACTAAATACATGACTGCTCCATACAACAGCCTATAATATTATAATTAGAGATTACCTTGTTGGAAAATGGAGATTAAATATGTCATGTGCCAAATTAAAGTTAAACTAAGAATATGTTTATTTTTTAAAAATTTTTAAGTTAAACTGAGAATATTTTTATTTTTGAAAAATATAAATCTGACTTCATTTTAGAAAAGAATTGTGTTGTTCATAAATACTTGATGATTTTTTTTTTCAACGTTTATTTATTTTTGGGACAGAGAGAGACAGAGCATGAACGGGGGAGGGGCAGAGAGAGAGGGAGACACAGAATCTGAAACAGGCTCCAGGCTCTGAGATATCAGACCAGAGCCCGACGCGGGGCTCGAACTCACGGCCCGCGAGATCGTGACCTGGCTGAAGTCAGACGCTTAACCGACTTCGCCACCCAGGCGCCCCTTGATGCTTTTTAAGATAAAATAGTGTTCTAGATTTTTATTTTGAAGATATACATTTAAATTGAAGATATAAAATTAAATTAAAAAATTTAAATTTTGTTCTTTTTGAGCGAGAGAGAGGGTGAGCAGGGGAGGGACAGAAAGAGGGGGAGAGAGAGAGAATCCCAAACAAGCTCCATCCATGCTGTCAGCACAGAGCCCGAGGTGGGGCTCAATCTCACCACCACGAGATCACAACCTGAGATGTTACCAAGTGTCTGGCACTTAACCAACTGAGCTACCCAGGCACCCCTAAATCTATCAAAAAATTTAAAAAAGAACTTTTATTTTAAGTAACGCATAAATAACTGCAGATATTTTCCTTTCAGCACATACCTTCAAGGCATTGACGTAGGGGAACTGAAGGGAGTCCATTTTGGAAACGCTCCATCTTGGCTGTGTCTCCGCCGGTCCCATTTCCTCATGTTCTGTATTTCACCTTGCATCTGAGTAAACTAAAGAAGCTATGTTCCTACTCCAAGGGGGAGACAAGAAAGTTAATCATTCTCTGGTGGGAAAACATCCTTGGTCCCCATACACCTGATCACATCTAAGAGCAAATCTCTGTCAACGCTGGTGCCGATACCCTTACCTTCAGTGATTTCTGGAATAACACCTCTTGTTCACCTGACACTTACCTTTGATCAGAGCCTACCCTGGATGCCTGAAGGAACACATACACTGAACTCCTTTCAACATAAACATCTGACCCCAAGCAATGAGGAAGCGGCTTACTTCTCCTTTTCCAAGTCTCCCAGACACCCTATCTGCTGTAATCTGGCACTTACCTGACTCAGTAAACTCCCCTCTTATTTCCTCCTGGCTCCCATTTGATTTCTGTCGGGTGAAGCTGGTCCTTCGGGATGCCCTGTGGGTTCTCGAACCCGGCTTGCCTGCATCAGCACTTATGGGAAAGATCACGCACGTTTGAATGACTGAAAGAAAGCCAGAGAGACCGGACCACAGAGAGGCAAAGCTAAAAATGTAGGCAGAGGTTTAATCGTGTTTGGTCTCCAGGGCTTTGTGAAATATTTTTATGTTCATCCTCTTGGTGATAAAGTTTTTTTTTTTTCCTGATGTTTGACATTTAATATCTGTGTAATCTCATGCGAGCTAATTAGCCTATATAAACCTCAGTGTAATCAGGGAGTTGTTGGGAAGGGTAAATGAGATCATGTATATTACTTAGGCAAAATGCTTAGCACATAGCATTCAATAAGTGTCGACTATTAATCTTACAAATATATTGCATGGTGCCCCATTCAGACCGAAGGAATAGGAGGGCATTGATGATTAAGGGTAGTGTCTTCATGCATCGAGACTTACTTAACATGTATTGTGATTACTTGAGAATAGTCTTTGACCTAAAATATTCTCTCTCTAGTCAGGTTCCCTCATCTTTCTGACTAAAGGTAGATCCAGGCAATACACTATTGCAATACCAGTGGCCCAGGCAACTCCAGCCCGCTCTCCCCAGCAGCAGTGGTCTCCTTTCTTTCAGTCCACATTCCGTGCAGGCTCTGAGCTTCTAGCACAAAGGCTAAGAGCCTTACTCACCTTTGTTGCATGAAACCTAGTGTTAGAGGGGAGATTTTGCCCCCAGTCCTGGCGGGAGCTCCAGTATAAAATCTGCCCGCATTTTCCTCCTTTATGCAGTGGCCATTGGAGGAATAGACCAAACAGGAATTCTCCAAGAAATGCTTGCATCATTTTCCTCTGGGGAGCAAGGGGTTCCCAGGACTTGGACATTCCACCTCTGTGGGGGGGTCCTCCTCTGCCACTTAGTGGGTAAGCTCCTCATGTGAGCATTCTGTTGGCGGCCTTTCTGCCATCACACTAAACCCCAATCTCCAACAGAGCCTTTATAAGTTATAGAACTGATGTCTTCACCATGATGTGATGCACTTTTTTATTTCTTAATTTGTTTGGAACGAAGGAGGGGGAATGCTATTTGCTGGCCTGCTCGAGGCCACAGCCCTTCGTGAAGAATAGGTATTCACTAGATTTTTGCTGAATGACTAGAGATAGCACTTAATCAAACTCAATAAGAGAAGAAAATTTAATTAGCCTTAAAGTCTTGTAAGTGCAGCTATGCTTTAAAAAAATCCTGTGCTTGCAAAAGCTGTTGATTTAATAAATTTTTTTGCCAAGGAATGAGCTCTGTGAATATTTATCTCTTCAATATTATGTAGCAGGCATATTAGTTAGTAAAAAATAGACCACACACATTCAGTGGCAAACAGGACAGTTAATCTTGAGTTTTCAAATGATTATAATCATGAGTGTAGGCAACTAGGAAAATCTATATGTTGGATTGGAAAGGAAAAAAAAATGATGCCAATATCAGCATAAGCCAATTGTAGGGTGATTTCTTGTCTGTACTATCATAAAATCTTTTGTATGCTTCACCGTCCCAAAAGATCACTTTTAACCACATTTGGTATTGTTTACATTCATTTTTAGGATAACCTAAAAGTTTATTTCATTTTAATGACTGAGAAAATTTGGAGGATATTTCTATTCACCCACCACTGTGACATTAGGATGTCCTTTTATAGTCAAAATGCAGATGCTTTTAGAGTCAGATGTGTGTCACATGAACACTTTGAAGAAGGTTAAAAGCACACTGAAGTGTTGCCTTTACTAAGGCACAAGTTAGAAAGCTCAGTTAGTTGCCTCCTAAATAACACATTTAATTTCTACACCTTTTTTTTTGAGGAAATAAAAGAAGGTGCTAAGTTTAATTGTTTAAGAAAATAATAGTCACATGGACTGTATTTCACACTTTGATCAAATTCAAGTTTTCATATACAACTAACCATAAAAATGCCTTGTGAATTTCTCAGCCTGACTGTGGGTGGACTTCATTAATTGTGTGTTGTACTTCTCAGATACTTGTGTGGGTTTCTCTTCAAAAACCACTCCACACACACACACACACACACACACACTTCCACAGATGTCCTATGGACTGATTTGATATAACTCTTCCTCTTCATTATTTGCTTTTGTGGAGATCTTTTGTGGAGATCTTCACTAACTATTTTTGGTACTTAGCTTCAAAAAGATCTTTGTAGCCTGAAAGAAGGATGGAAAGTGTGATTAACAGACTAAATACCTGAAACTAGAATAAACCAAAAAGCTCTAAAGTAATCCAAAGAGTTAAGAACACTTTGCACTTAAAGAAGTACATACTCTTTGAATGAGAATTATGTTTCAGGTAAATGTTTCCAGCCATGTATATGATCGGATTATTTGACGTTTGGAAAGCTTCTTCCTGCTGAGAAGGTTTCAGTTACTGTCTGTATGTCTGCACAATCAAAAATAGTGCATGGATCCAGCTTATATAGGCTGATTGGCGGTCACTTTTGTATCACCCCCGGCTTACACACTCCCCTCACCATAATCATGTCCTGGAACTGGCAGATCCCCAAAGATAATCCTATTAATCTCATAAAACAGTTTTGTGGTTTAAAGTATTTAAATTCTCCAGAATTATTGTATAACCAACTCCTCATTTGTTGCCAAATGGCTTGAACTCTGTATGCTTTTCAAGGAGTGTTCTACCCTTACAACTCTTAGATAAGGTTTCTCAGATCGCCATGGGAAAGATCAACGTTTTAGTCTGTGGAAGTGTTCCCTATCAACACAGGAACCCGACCAACTCCCAAATTGTCCATGAAAAGCAAGCAGGGTCAAGCACACACAGGGACAATAGGTTCAACCCGTTTTTTGTTGAGGTCATTGTTGGTTTCGTTCAGTCATCAAACAAATATGCATTCAGAATTGTGGTCTTGGTGCTCCATTAGCCACTGAATGGTTTTCTCATGTGATGTGAATGAATTCTGAAGTGCAGCCATGTTTTTCCTGTCATGCCAGTGTAGACATGTTAAACCACAAACTATATTGTCTCCAAACTTGTCCTTTGAGAACCCCTCACTTCTGCATTGTCATTGTGTATGCGTATGTGTGCATGTGTGTAGGCTAAAGATATGTACCTACTCTCTGTAAAGTCATCTTTCCTTCTAGGCTGTGAGCTATCCCACAGCATGTGCTTTTGTTGCCCAACATTTAGTCAATGACTAAACTATGTAATAGTTGCCCAGAAAATGTATAGGACAAGAATGAATAACTTCATTTGGTTAATAATTAAAATATACATACCTCTTTGAATTTTAAAGATAGATCCACTGTTTCCCTAAAAATCTTCTAGATTTATTAGAATTTCAATGTTTTATTGTAATACATTTTAAAAAATGAGTAGAGTAGAGCTGATTTTCAGAGTAAACTATACACTTATCTGTCCCTAAAAGACTGGACTTCGTGTTTTCTATAACTCAATACAAATCATAATTAATAGTGTTTAATTAAAACATCTAGCAAAGTTATCAAATAGTGTCCTAGAGAACTTTATGAATGCTTTAATTTGCATTCTATTAATATTTTAACTGGTGCAAATCAATTGCAGGTGCTGGTATGAAAATTTATTTCAAGGCATCAGAGCTCACCCCTTAAGGCAACAACCCCCCAAAACACAGTAGCCATCATCCTTTCCCTGTGTGTCTCAAGAGATGCAGAAAATTAAGGGGTTAAAAGGAAACCAGCCAATTGGAAACTCTGCTTAAAATGATATACCCCAAATCCTGACCAATGTTCTTTTTGAAGTGTATATCACCCACGTATTTTACAATAATTGCCATGTTTCCTCTCTTTCTCTCTCTGTAGCAATTCTAATTTAATGGTAACATGCAGCATTTTAAACATTAGTTATGGCTTTGTTTTAAATTCTCAGTTATGGTAGTTAATGGGCCCTCTCTTGGATGGGGGCAGAGAGCAGAGGGGAGATAAAAATATATTTAGTGTCTGATTAATAGAGACAGAAATCAATACGGATAGTCGATTATCCGTATGGTACTCTTAAACTTATGAAAATGGCATATGTTGCATTTTGAAAACAATGATCCTTGAAATTCTTTAAATGTGTTACAGTTCTAGCTAACTAAACTTTTAAACTTAGTTATATGAAAACAAATAAATAAAAATTAGGAATTATATTCGAAAAGAGTTCTCAGCGCGATCCATTCTTTTTTCTCTTGGGGGGGGGGGAAGAGTTCCTAATATAATAAATTAAAGATGCAAGAGTCAGTTTTGTGTCCCTTTTAACAATATGAAACAGGGCCATTATCTTAAATAAATGTTCTTCATGAAACATCCACACGTCTTCCAGAGAGATGTTGACATATATACATGCATATACTCGCGTATCCATGATTCATTTACTTATTCAGTCATTCAGAACATATTTACTGAATGCTGACCCTCAGCCAATGATGGTTATGGTTGGTCACTCAGCAAAAACAGACATGTTCTCTGCTTTTGTGGAGTTCACAATCTGGTGAGCAGGGCTGTGGGAGGGACAGAAGTCACGACTTCTCTTTTGTTTTGTTGAAATGCCTAAACAAAATGCTTCTGGATACCAGGCCCCTTTCCTCATGCCATCATTCTGGGCCAAGCTGTAGCTGTACACGTGATTAGTCTTTCTAAAATTATTTTTTCTTAATATGCCCGTGTTTATTTTTTTTTTTACTTCTTTCTTTTATGCATAGCCTGACCTCCGAATTTTATTTTCTTGATGTTTAACATCTTTCCAAGTCTCATGAACCTACTTGTTCTCTGACTCCCTCCTTTCTAACTTGTTATCTATCTCAACTTCTTTATAGTATTTCACACCATCAGAAATTATTTTATTTACTAGGATGAGGCTCTTGAGGGCATGGACCTGATTGACCTTTTTCATCCACCACTTCCCAGCATCGAAGACAGACTCAGGAAGATAAGTAAGGCTCTTTCTACTTTCTAAAATCTGTTCCCTAAGTGGCTGATTGTTCTGGGAAATGCCTTACATTTTATTAACATGATGGGGTGGCTCTCTGTCATTGATGATTATGGCCGTGGAGTGTAGCCGGCTTTGCGTCAGGAGCATGGGATTTTTAAGTATTCCATTCAATAAAATTTGATATATAAAGAAATGGGTAGTAAAGGCTTAATGGATTATAAAGTACTACACTGATAAAACGAAACGGAATAAGGAACAACGAAATAGTGTTAACAGTCACAGATGCCAAAGATGAGAATGCGACAGCAAAGTACATTATTGCCAAGTAGAGCGTCTCATTTCTGGACATACTTGACTTCCGGTTATTTGTCACTTCTCAGCTCTAAATACCCCCTTCTTGGTACCACTTTGTGCTACAAGACCTGGGTTTTGCAAACTTTATTTTTCCTGCGCCTGCAGGCTCCTTGTAAATGTCAGCCTAGAGGGGTTCCTCTGGGGAAACGGCAGAGCAGGAGGAGGAAGGAAAGGCTTTATCTTCTTCCTGCTTTGTTTTGTTTTTGCTTTATCCCTTGCTGGTGGAAGGGTTGTTGAGTGGTGGGGTCTCTCAGGATCCCTGTGGCATTGGGCTGCTCTGGGGGTAGACACGGCCATTGCTTCAATATCCCAGCAGTGGCTGGTATGTTCTTACAGCAGCCACAGCACCTCCCAATGGAGGACATCCGGGCATCTAAATCTCCACTTGGAAGGTCCCCCTTTAAGTTTCTCAGAGTCTCCCTTGTTCATATTTGTACCTGGTGGGAAATAGGACCTCTTGCTGGTCTTACGCCCAGAAGCAATTCTGAGTTAGAACCAGTGTTTTGTTTGTTTATTTGTCTAATCCCATTGGCAGTAGACTCCCAAACTAAATGGTGGAAATGGCAGGGTTTTCCCAAGCAGTACATTAAGAAAGATGACAGCATTTGTCACTTGTTAATCCTGTGACCACATAAGCAACGTGGCGTATCTGCTTCCCCTTCCTGCTCACGGTCTGCTTCTGATGAGGTGAAGCCTGAGGTTCAAGCAGAGTCTGACCTTGTCTGGAACTTCCTCGGGATTCTTTTTCAAATAAGAGGACAGCAGCGTTCTGAGTCCCATTAACATATGGATTCTGGAAAATTTGTCAAAGGATGTTCATTCAGTTTAGTTCTACTCAAGAACTTCTTTTAGCATTTTACATCTTGGAAGCCAAAGATCGGAGAGAGAGCTTTTTAGTATAATGTAACATGGACAGAAACTAAGGAACTAGATAGCCCTCTTTTTTTTTTTTTAATTGCTTGCAGACCACAAGATTATATGTTTAATTAGAAGGGGAATACAAAGCGCAGCTGTAGAATTCCTGACCCAAGTCGATGTCGATCGAGCAAGAGCTTGTAAACTGCCCAGGAGTGAGTCCTACCGTAGGGAAGCGTTTTATGTTTACATCTTCATATTTACAGCTGGCAGAAGATTAATAGGAAATAACTGCCAACCAAGTCTAGGATGGAGAAGCACCACTAAGGAGGCAAAAGAGCATACGTCTTCCAATACCCAGGTACTAGGAGGACATTAGGAGTGTGATTAAGGGGCAGCCACACGGCGTCCAGGTGTATATGGCACATTTCCTGCCTAACTGTGCATCTCCACATTCTTGTCAGCTAAAATCGCCCACCAATGCAGTTTTACTGCCACTTGTGAAGGGACAAATATGGATTTGTTGTTTCAGTAAACCCTCAGTATGAATCCTTTATTGCTTATTTCATTACTGATCATCAGAGTAAAATTACTTTAAGGATGTGAATATGAAGATTCATAAATTTCAAAAAGCTTTAAAAATAGTCTTAACAGCTAATATTTATCGAACTTGTTCTAAGTGTTAGTCACCACTTTAATTTCTTGAAATATATAAACATACCAATTTTCGTGAGTGTCGCTACTATCTTGGATTAGCACAAGTAAAAAAATAAAATAGGCAATTTGTCCATGGTTACGTTTAATAAGTGGAAGAGTTGGTATTCGATTCCAGGTATTCTTAACTATTCTAATAAAGGCTGTGCATTTTCCACTGTATCATCCTCAGTTTAAACAAATTTTTTTTTCAACGTTTATTTATTTCTGGGACAGAGAGAGACAGAGCATGAACGGGGGAGGGGCAGAGAGAGAGGGAGACACAGAATCGGAAGCAGGCTCCAGGCTCCAAGCCATGAGCCCAGAGCCCGTGGCGGGGCTCGAACTCACGGACCGCGAGATCGTGACCTGGCTGAAGTCGGACGCTTAACCGACTGCGCCACCCAGGCGCCCCTCATCCTCAGTTTAAATAGTACAGGTATTTTTATAAATTGTAACAATTATGGAAACAGAACACAGTATATGCACTAATACACGCTATTTATTATTGGTACTTAAAGTAAAAAGTGTGTTGAAGATGAAGTATTCTTGGAGATGGTTTGGAAGGCAAATGTTTTCTACTTTTCCCTCCCAGGGCTGGAGCTTAATTTCTCTATCCTTAAATATCCTTAAGTCACTATAGATACTTAGTGACTTACTTTTATCAAGTGGAAATGGCAGAAATGACAGTATGCTACTTCTGAGATCAGGACATGAATAGATGCAAGCTTTCATCTTGAGTGTACTCTCTCTCCTTCTCTCTCAGTCACAACTCAGAGGGGGCCCCATGATCTGCAGGAGAGATCCACATGGGCGGGGGCCCCATGATCTGCAGGAGAGATCCACATGGGCGGGGGCCCCAGGATCTGCGGGAGAGATCCACATGGGCGGGGGCCCCAGGATCTGCGGGAGAGATCCACATGGGCGGGGGCCCCAGGATCTGCGGGAGAGATCCACATGGGAGGGGGCCCCAGGATCTGCAGACAAGGAGTTGAAGCATCTGGCTGGCAACCACATAATTGAGCTTGGAGGCAGAACCTCCTTAGCAGAACTCTGAAGTGTTGAGCCTGGGGCTCAGACCCACTGTTTGACTACAATCTCATGGGAATTCTTGAGTCAGTCACTCACATTATGTCCATCTCCAACTCCATGTCTCAGTCTCATAAAGTGAGTCAAATAATCAATGTTTGGTTTCTTTAAGATGCTAGATTTTGAGGCAACTCTTACACATCAGTGTTCAATAATAACCTCGGTGTAAGATTTAAGGTTCAGCACAACATGAATACATAGATTCCTGATTGAATGAATGAGTGAAAGCCCAGATCATCAGAGATAATTAGCTTTTAAATTATTAATATAAAGAATGTGTTTTCTTTATAAGTATGTTCAACAATTATATGCGTGTGTATATATATATTTGAATACATTCTTTGTATATACCTTTACTTTAAACATTTTCACTATGTCTGTACGAAATATGTGTGAGATCATCCCAAAGGTGTAAGTTATGCTCCTTAGCATGGTTTCTGTTATCATACGTACTTGAAAATAATAAAACTGAAATGCTATGTAGACGGTCTTTTAATTCTGCTTAAAGAAATAGCATCTGTTGCTTTGTCACAGACACCAGCACCACGTATATTTTTATATCTCAGAAGACACAAGAAGGAATTTGGAAAATTCTTATTCTGTATTAAATTTTGACTAATGAGGATGACTGACTAACCTGATGATGTAACTTAATTGACTAATTTATTGATGATATAAACTAGTAAATTAAGATAATGCATGTAAATTCTATTCTGTGGACTGAATTGCAGTCCCCTCAAAACTTATATGTTGGAGCCTAAACCCCCAGTGTGACGGTATTTGGAGATGGGACCTTTAGGAGAATATTAGGTTTAAATTAAGTCATGAGAGTGGGGCTTTCATGATAGATGGGATTAGAGCTCTTATGAGAAGAGAAACTAGAAAGATCTCTCTCTCTCTCTCTCTTTTCTTCCCTGACCCAACACCATCCCCACCCCCAAGACATGAGAGTGACAAACAAGAAGGTGGCCATCCCAAGGCAGGTAAAGAGCCCTCAGAACCCAACTACACTGGATCCCTGTTCTCAGATTTCCAGACTCCCAAACCATGACAGAATAAATTCCTGCTGTCCAAGCCACCCAGTCTATGGTATTCTGTTATGGCAGCCTAAGATAAGATGCTCGAAGCACAACTATTGACACATGTTAATTTGAGTGATATTACCCATTATTCCTATTAACAGTATTCCTATTAGTAATAGAATTAGTAGTAATACTCGTATCATTCTTATTTTTATATACTGTTCCCCCACTAATGGAAATTCCATGAGAATAATAGTTGTCAAATACGTTATATCCCCAACCTCTCTCTCAGGTTTTTTTCCCCCAAGGTCCACAATGCTGCTGATATATACGGTTCCATAACAGCACAAATTCATATGATGTGCTCCCTCCCTTCCTGTGAATCTCTGCCTATATGTAATATTATCAGAAAAGACAGGACACAAAACACCCACTGCGTCCCCCCACACCATCGCACACACCTTATACCCCTCAGTTTGTTTTGTTTTGTTTTTCTCTCTTTATAGAAAGATGACCATTTGAAATATTATATTTATGTGTGTGTACTTTATGTCATCCCTCACAACATTTAGGTGGGAGAATCCAGATCGGGTCTGTTCATTGCCTCACTGCTTAGGATATGCTTGGCCTGAATTACAGCTTTTTGAGTTAACGTATCTGGAACATCTTTAAATGCAGAACCTAGATCTAATTCGTTCATTTCAATGGCTTTGCATTTTACGGTTGTATATTCATTTATTTACCTATTTCCATTTGGTGGTATTTACTTTTATTCTTTAACTGAGTTTCAAATTTTACTTTAATTCATGATTTCATATTTAGAACCTCTTCCCTATGTCAGTCTCCCAACTTCGAGTTCTCACTTTCCAGAAACAACTACTTTAATTCCTTAGCTTTTTCATCTGATATTTAATACATTTCTCCCCAGTAATTTTCTGTCATTGATATTTTTATTAAATTCAATTAATTAATTATTTTATTAAATTAATAAATTCAATTACTTAAATTTAATATTATGAAAAATTCTAAACACACACTATTCGATTTATTTTGTAGATGCTTGTCTGAATGTCTGGGTATGAGCAAGCAGACTTCTTGTACTTTTTTCTCACGTCAACATGTGCATTGGCATATATACATGTAGAAATACTTGGGGAAACTAAACATTTTCTTTTCTCTCTATCAACTTTGTATAAGAGGTCAATGAGACCTTTAGAAGGATCCTTCTAAATCCCTCATAGAGGGAACATTCAAAATTGACATTAGACAAGATACATCCACTTACAGAATACACGCTCTTGCATAGATATTAGCTATGACTCGTAATGTGTTTTAGGATACACAGTCCTGGGTCTGACTTAGCTGAATAAATATCAAACTCCTTGTCTATACACCACCCAATAAGATTTGAAGAGGCACGATCTCTAAGACCAGGAGGTAAAGATGATGTAATGATGCTACTCTGGCTAGCCAGTCAAGCAAATGAGTATGCCTATGGGGAAATATAAGAAAAACCAATGTGCCTCATATTTTTATAATGTGCATGCAGGCCTCGAGTACAGGTGTGTGTTGCCATGCACGTTTTTCTTGTGCGTACCTTCCCGATTTAATATTCATGGAACTACAAATACTATTGTCTTTTGTCTGCCATCATTTGGTAGTGAAGAAGGCTCAGATGCTACCCGACAGAAGGAGAAAGGACTTCCAAGGATAGCATCTGTTTCGTTGGCAAAGCCTGCCCTGTTTGTGACTGTGGGCTTGGATCACCATTGGGTTTGGCACTTCTGAGATGGGCTGACTTGGTGGGAAAAAATAAATTTTTTTTTAATTAGAAAACCCCACTGAATTGCAGGTCAGGTTCACATTTGGACAAATGTAGTTGTGTTTTGAAAAAGGTAAGCAGGCCTTCTTTACATTCTTCTGCATCTCACCAGAGTCAAGCCCTTTATTTGATACATGGTAATTGGAACAAGACAGACAACAGTTGCCATATTCTTTGCATAGAAATGTGCTGCGTGGGCCTGGCGCCACTCACCCTCCCGCCTGGCTTAGCTATCTCTCCAGCTCCATGCTTCCTTTCTTAATTAGAACTCAAAAATGCCGACAGTTTTCCTTGCTGTGAGATTGCCTCTCTCTCTCTCCTCAGCGTGGGCAACGGCATGCTATTTTATTATAAATAAAATCTTGGATCTTTTACTAAAATATGGTTTTTGTGACAAGGAAATTGCATGCCTATTTAGCAACGTATTATCTCACTATTTCAGGTACCTTACTTAATGATATACCCCTATGCATATCCACTGAAAATTGCGGATCTATTTTTTTTTCCTAATGACAAAATCAAACCCAAGGATCTTTACATTCATCTTAGTTTGCCTAAGTAGAGATTTCATAAACTGGGAATGAGTTAGACATGAGGATAGAAAAACAGCAATGACATGTAGTGTCAGTGTTTTAGAGTCCCTTGATGTAGGGCATATGGAGCTAAAAACGAAATAGAGAACAATGGTTAAAAACAAAAGTGTACAAGAACCTTTCAGCTCATCAGTATCTAGTAAAAACATTCAAAGAATGGTGACATAATAAAAAATCCGAATTCTGGTTTAAACAAGGAATAGTAATGAAAGGCCCTTGGTAATGCAAGAAGTCTAAATAATGTACCTGAATGGCTTGGTTGGGACTAAAGTCACTTTACAGACACTTGTAAGTGCGAGTATCGAGGTGGTAAGTGACATATAAGCTTGTATGTGGATCATAGGCTATTTTTGATGAGTTCCTAGTCATTAGGTACTTCAATATTGAATTATGTAGTTTCTGAAGGAATGAGCTCCCCTCCACTAAGATGAACTTGATCTAAGAAAAGCAAACCTACACTAGCTGGAAGTCCACAAGCATTGGAAGGCCAGAGTCAAGCATCGCCTTTGCAAAGTATACCTTGGATTCACTTTAAAGTATGCTCGACTCCAACAGAGTCCATTGTCTTGACTTATTTTGAGAAAAAGGTGACTACACTATCAAATGCCACCTCACGAATTTTGGGGCAAAATGAAGTGGAGAAGAAGCCTGGCTGCACTTTTTAGAACTGGTCTTAAGGAGCACGGATCTATTAGGTATAGTCCAACCCATAAGCAGAGGAAGTTACTGGATCCGATCAGATTTCCATCAATATCTCAACTTATGTGTGGTCAAGAGCAGCTCTAAGACAGGATGTAGACCTTTAGAAGGATCCTTCTAAATCCCTACTAAATCATAGTCATGATAACCTAGCAATATTGGAATGAAATTCACTGATGGAAGCTTTGAGGACTAAAGAGCATTTGAGCAATATCTTTAAAAAGAAAGGCAACTAAGGCTAGTCCTGATGAAATGCTAGTAATCCATAACTATTTGAAGTACTTATGTGTGCAAGCATACTAAAATATCATTGTTCTTCACATTAAAAAGACAAATAATGGTCTTCATTAGGCATAGGGACTAGGCACCAAACTGACCTGTTTTTGTTGGTTTTTCAAGAAGAAACTTGGGGCATTCTAAGTTTTTGGGGACTTTACAGAGATGATGTCTCTGAGGGATACTGTGGTGTCATTAAACTAATAAAACTATATAGACAAATCTATTCTTTAAAAGTCAGATTACCCTTCTCATTCTGTATTTCAATTTACGCTGTCTCAACTGTCTGGTTGGATGTCTGGCCTAATGAAACTTGCTTTCCATTAAGTGGCTGGTGACAGCTGGAGAGTCATTGTACTGTGATGTAGAAAATGACCCACTTTTAAATGGGTTAATGATCAAACATAATGGGAAAACTCATTGAAAACAAGCCAACTTCTATTTGTACTATTGACCACTCAATGGTCAATTGCCTCCTTCCCACCTTTTAAATAGAATGCTTCTTTTAACGTTTACCTCTAAAATTAGAGCCTTCCTGATTATTGCCTATTCCATCAGTGTTTTAGATATTAATTCCTCTATATTTTCAAGCCAACCCCCTTGTGCACTCTACTCTCACATGGGTACCTCTCCCTGCCAGAGCTCCTGTGCACCGCCCTGTTGAACAGACAACCCTCTTCATCTTCCTAGTTTGACTCCTCTCCACCCTTGCACGTCCGTTCCCTTCCAGCACTTCATTTGTTGGCATACCCACGTAGCAGAACCACATTTTGATTCACAGTCTGTTATTCTGTATTTTGGCTCCAACCATTTGGCTGCACATCTAACTAAGCCTGGAGAAGAAACTCGCCTTGCATTGGTATGACCACTACTGGGGGCTCTCACTGGAGATGTGGTTCTCATTTGCATAAACAACGTAAACACAAAAATAAAGCTTTCCTTTGCCACACTTGTCATATTTTATAGTTCCAAACATGTTCTCCTACACCCCTGCCCCCTTTCTCACCATTTTGTGAAAAAAATCCCCCCCCCCTTTGTTTTTAGAGTAAGAGGCCTGCTGCAACAGGGAATCACAGCCCTTGGATGAGGTGATGGTGAGGGTGGGTTCAGACAGTCAGCTGTGGGGAAGCATTTAAGAGGCACAAGTTGGGGGGTGGTAAAAAAAAAACCTTTCTTAGCGAAGTGAATAAAAAGAGCACCCTTCTATGATGTCTTTCTAGAATATTTAAAATTCTATTGTGTGAATGTAATCCCTCACCAAGAGGATTTCTATGCTACACGGTGCTCAGAAAATCAGTATTATCAGTGACTCCATTCTTCTGGCCGCCTAAAATATAGCAATCTGACTTTCAGATGTAGTTAATTCATTAATATATATATGAAAGTGAAACCAGCACACATGCTTTCCTTTAATTAAATTCACCATGATACAAAGTGTTTTAATATATAGACTTATGATTTTGTCTTTTTAAAAATCATGCTTACATGACCTCAAAATCCCAGTTTTTTTTTTTTTTTTTCAGTTCCCATTCTGTATTAGAGAAAATTTCCTTACCAGATTTTGGGCTATTTACATCATAAAATATATATTCGAGATTGGCTAAAACATGTTAGTAGATCCAAGTCTTTCTCCCCCACCCCCCCCGCCCCGATAGATTATTTATTTCTTTGGATTTTGAGGTAATAAACAGACTCAGCCATGCATTCTTGGTTGTAAATATCAGATCCCTATTTTGGCTACTGTAAGCAGAGATGGAATTTATGTTAAGGATATCAGGATGCTGACGGAATGAACATAAAGCTGAAAAAGTTCAGAAAAGGGGGAGAAAGCAAGCAAACAAGGACCACTGGACTACAGAAACCACACTGAACTCATGCTTCAGGTAACATCTGAAGGCATCAATGCTGGCTCGTGGACCCAGTCACACTGCTGGTTAACACAGTCCATGGGAACTGGGCATACGTGCATCTGACTGGCAGAGGGTAGATTATATGGGCCTAGGCTGGCCGTCAGGGTAGAGAGAGGAAGTTACAGTCCATAACAGTAAGTGGAAAACCCTTCATTCAGTAGTCTGCCTGATGTCAAACAGCCACATGTATGAAAGAAACGTAGATCATGGGAGACAAAACAAATCACAACCAGTGAGTATATACCAAACACTAGAAAACCTTAGGGTCTTTGTTCTCTAGCAAATAATAACATGAACCATGTGTTGTCCTGTCTATTATACACCAAGTTAAGAGGGGACTGGTCATTGTCCATGACACTTCACAATATGATTTCTTAGATACCATTTTTGTTAAAAAATCTCTGCATAATGGTTTTGTTCATTCATCTTCAAAAAACTCAACCTAAGGGGCTCCTGGATGGCTCAGTTGGCTAAGCGTCCGACTTCAGCTCAAGTCATGGTCTCACAGTTCGTGAGTTCGAGCCTCACCTCTGGCTCTGGGCTGACAGCTCATAGCCTGGACCCTGCTTCCGATTCTGTGTCTCCCTCTCTCTGCCCTTCCCCTGCTCACGCTCAGTCTTTCTCTTTCTCAAAAATAAATAAACATTAAAAAAAAAAAACCTCAACCTAAAACAACACATTAAAATACTTTATTGCTGTAGTAGGGAGAATATGCTAATAGAATGGCCCTAATCTCTGTAACCAGTGGCTATTTTACTTTATCTGCAAAAGGGATTTTATAGATGGGATTAATGTTAAGAACATGGATATGGGGAGACAGCCTGGGATTGTTTGGATGGGTCCAATCTAATCTGATCAATCCTCGAAAAGCAGGGAACCAGCTGTAGTCAGAGAGCAGTGGTGATGACGAAAGCAGACTTACTGGCTGGGAAGACAGAGAGAGGTAGCCACAAGCCAAGGAATGGGAGGCAGTCTCTAGAAGTCAAAAAAAAAAAAAAAAAAAGCAAGAAAAAGGATTCTCCCTAGAGGCTCCAGGAAAGAAAGCAGCCTTGCCAAAAACCTTGAGTGAAGTCCAGTAGGACCCATCGAACTTCTACCCTCCAGAACGATGAGATAAATTTTTGTGTTAAGATGCTAAGTTTGTGGCCATTTGTTACATGGTGATTCTTTATGGCAGCAATAGAAAATAACACAGTTGTTCTGTGCATCAGTGGGTAGTAGGTCTTCCTCCCCTTGCCGTGCCTACAGACCAGGTGAGACTCGGGAAGACGAAGGACTGACTCAGTAGCAAACTGAAATCAAGCGTCAAGCAGCTAGATCAACCTGGTTCTCCTCTTCTTTGCTACAAGTTTGTAAGGGCTCAACGGAAAGCCTCTCATCCCGAGCATGTCTTACTGTGAAACTGTCAGTTGTGAGGACTACACGTGACACATCAGTAGAAGGATTTCCAGAAACAGACATTTTTGAAGTTGCTGATTAAAAACCCCAAATGTGTAGGGATTACTGTAAATGTTAATGTGAAGAGAAAAGCATTGCCAATATGCACAGGGTGCTTTTGTTTTCTATTCGAGAACAACGCGTGCAGACAAAAGACTCACCTGTAATTGAGGCTAGATTTTTCAATGTTCCGCTTATCTCATCATGTAAAACTCACATCATCCCTTTTGTCAGAGTTTTCAAGCATGTGAAATTGAGGGGCAATCTCCACCTCGGGGCGAAAGCTGCACTGCCGTTTACGCACTCTACAAGACAGGCTATCAAAGTAGAAGTAATTCTCTGAAGGTTAAAAAAGGGAATATTAGTGCACACTTCATTTATCAAATCCTAGAGATGATAGGAAGTTTAATGACAATTTGTTTTCAGGACTTCCCCATATTAAATTATATTATAAATTGGTGACCTCACTGTTCAAGGGAAATAAAATATGGACAATTATTCCTTCATGATTATTAGTCCCTGGTAATGCAAACTGTGGTGAGTCACAGTAGGGTTCAACCTAATGTGCTTGTACATGCTGGCTCTGTTAACACTTGATCCATGAATTTCCCTTCTGTTTTATGGTAGTTTTATGAGTTCGTAGTAATATGATCATTTCTCAAACACAGAGAAAATACATATGAAAAATACACATACTGAAGTTGTGGGCTTTGCCCCCTCAAAGAAAGGTAAACATAGATGAGGGGTTGACAGGTCAAGTCTATCCTTGATATAAAAAACTAACACTCTAAACAATCAAATTCCATCTAATGATAGCTCACTTCATTATAACTGAGAGTAACTCTATGGAAATTTAGTAAAGTATACCAAAAGAGGACCACCTACAACTGTAACAACTGTATTGTTTGAAGTTTTCAAACTGGCTTCTACAACTTTGAAATAAATAATAGTTTGACTTATCAATACCATTAGTGTGATTGTCTTTTCCAGATACTTGATTTAAAAGAATTTTAAAAGAGCTCATATATAAATCCTGGAGACCAATTCTATATTCCTCTGAGATACAGAATGCCAAGCATTTTATAGCTTCATATTTTAATAGTCTTTTTTTGGAAGTGTGATATATATAGACAGAGCCGACGTCGTAGCTGTATAGCTCAAGAATTTTAACCACAGAAACACCATCTGGATCAAGGAATAGGATATTTTCAGCACCGTAGACCATCCCCCAGACCTTCACCCAGTCTTCATTTTTCTCTTTTTCTGTCTCCACAAAGCTACCTACTCTCTGATTTCCAACGTCAGAGATGGAATTTGCTGATTTTTTAATTGTGTGTATATGTCATATATGCGTCCTTTCTCCTATCCACCGTCCTAAACAGAATGCGACTTGAGACATCATGTTGCAGCTCACAGCAGAAGCTTTTAATTCCATTTTTATCGTAGTTACTTTGTTGTATGAAGAATACCAAAATGTAGCCACCCATTCTACCTCGTTAGACCTTGGTTGTCTATTGTATTCTTAGTTCTGACTTTATAATCTCCTCATTCATGCATGTCTTTTGTACATCTTCTGTATATTTCTGTGCTTATATAACCAAGAGCACAATTGCTGGGTCCCAGGGTATATGTTAGTTCAGATTTAGTAGATATTGCTGACACCTTCTGAACATGAGTAGTGCAATTTACATTTCAACAGCAGTGCGTAAAATTTCCAGTTGCTCCTTGCCTTAGACGACATAGATATTCAGTCTTTTTAATTTAGTCATTCCTCTGGTTGCATAGGGGGATGACATTATTAATTTAACTTACCTGATGACTGGGTTTGAATGTCTTTGCATCTCTTTATTTAGAAGTACTGTGTAAGGAGTGTTCAATTCAAACGGAAGAGTGGGCCACGGAAGTTTGAAGAAGGTCTTTAAGAAAGACTGCATTTCTGAGCCGGACATGGGAGAATAAATATGACAATTTGTCTGGTAGACAAAAATGGCATTGAGGTGGAGAAAGAAGGAGGAATTTCAACATTAGGTGGTTCAGGGTAGAGATCACTGCCACAAAAAGAAACAAAGGCCTAAAAATATGTTAATCCTTAAGGACTTCAGATGAGGCCAACATATCCAGAGCACAAAATAAATGGAGAAGGGGAATAGAAGAGAATACTGTGAAAGAGAATTCAGGCTAAGTTGGGAAAGGGCTTTGAATGCTCTTAGGAAAGAGATGGGGCTCTATTATTTGGGAAATAAATAAATATATACGCTTCTATGCAGTTGTTAATAACACTGATTATGAAAGTAATCATAATTAAAATCTGATATAATTTCTAAAGAATAAAGAACACATTTTATGTTTCTGAAATAGATTTATTTGGCTTATTTTTGCTGCATGTAACATTTTTATCTTGTAGAAATCTGTGCATGCCCATAAAGTAGACAGATTTAGATCCCATTAATGATTAATATTGTTTCAAAATTGAAATCCATGATTCATTGTTTGTACAGAAGTGAGCTCTAATATCATGAATGAATAATACAAAATATTACACAAAGGAATTCATGCTCATTCTATGAATAAAATGGTAGACAGCTTTTGGATAAGCCACACAAATTATTTTCACTAAGATATCAGTCTGTATACAAAGAGGAAAACTGAGTTTAGGGCAATAAGTTAAAATTATGAAATCAGTGGAGGTTTATGCTTAAAATTTTTTTAATGTTCATTTTTTGAGCGAGAGAGAGAGAAAGCGCAAGTGGGGGAGGGGGAGAAAGAGAAAGAGAGACAGAGAGACAGAGAGACAGAGATGCAGAATCTGAAACAGGCTCCAGGCTCTGAGCTGTTGGCACAGAGCCCCACGTGGGGCTTGAACTCACAAACCGCGAGATCATGACCTGAGCTGAAGCCACCCGGGCGCCCCCATAATTGCACTATAGAATCACCTGGGGAGCTTCTAAAACTCCCAACACCCAGCTCTCACTCAGAATCAATTAAATTAGACTGGCTGGGGGTGGAGCCAGGCCTTCGCTTTAAATATCGCCAGGTGACTCCGACGTGCACCACTTTGAGACCCACTGTGCTGAAAGTTTATTCAACTACACTACGTGATGCCAAAAATGTTTTTCACGGCGGTTATGTTCCATTTTCCATCTCCAGCTGCAGTGGGTGAGTGTTTCTGTTTTACATTTCCTCTGAAATTTTATATTATCCAGTTTTAAAAATTTTGTCAGCTGGTAAATGAGTTACAGCATTTACTTGCTGTTTTGGTTTGTATTTCCTTTAGTTGCTAGTGGGGTTGGACATTTGTTTTTTATGTAAGTGCGCCATTTCCGTTTTTTTCACCTGTAAAAAGCCTTTTCATGTTTTTGTCTGAAGTTGTACAGGTTTGTCTATTTTTAGTTGATTTGGTAGAAAACATTTATGTTTTGGGAAAATCCTTTGAGAGACCTACATCTTTGTCTGTCCTTGATAATTCTGGCCTATTCCTACATTGTTAAGTGCCCTCCCTTCCAAAAACATGAACTTTACCAATTTTGTGTGGCTAGAGCATCTGTTGAGTTGGTTATGTTTTCCTCCTTCATTCTCAGTGTAGTCTGGTATTTTTTAAAGTTATTTCTTTATTTCTTTACTTATTTATTTGAGAGAGACAGAGATAGCACTAGTGGGGGAAGGGCGAAGAGAGAGGGAAAGAGAGAATCCCAAGCAGGATCTGTGCTCAGACTCACGAAACCATGAGATCATGACTTGAGCCAAAGCAAGAATCAGATGCTTACCCTACTGAGCCACCCAGGTGCCCCTCAGAGTAGTCTAGTACTTTTTAATTGAACTATGCATGTGTTCCTTGAATAAGCCCTCTATGTCCAAGCCACATTATTTCAGTGTATAGCTAGATACAATTTCCTAATGTTTAGTAGATTTGCATCTGTTATTTTGAAATTCGTCAATACTTTTCTGTGTGTTTGTGTATGGCATTGCTTTCGCTCAGATTTATTTAAATGTTCTATTTAAAATTCTTTGCTCCAGAGAGCTTTTCTTTTATATTTTAAGACAGTAACTTATTTTCCCACGTGGAATATTTTTGTTTGTAAGGCAATGAAATCAGTTAAGTCTACAATGTAAAAAAGGGGAGAAAAAAGCAACCTAACTCACTAAATATAAATCTTAGATTTGCTATTTTCTTTTTTTTTTTTTTAAATTTTTTTTTTTTTCAACATTTATTTATTTTTGGGACAGAGAGAGACAGAGCATGAACGGGGGAGGGGCAGAGAGAGAGGGAGTCACAGAATCGGAAACAGGCTCCAGGCTCTGAGCCATCAGCCCAGAGCCCGACGCAGGGCTCGAACTCACGGACCGCGAGATCGTGACCTGGCTGAAGTCGGACGCTTAACCGACTGCGCCACCCAGGCGCCCCAGATTTGCTATTTTCTAGCTCTGTAAACTTCTGACATTAACATACTAGCCTATTGTAGGTATGGGTGTCTTCTGATAACGGAGTAAGAAAACGTAGTTAAAATTCCCCATCAGCTTTTCTTTTTTATTTGTTCATTCTTAAAAGAGCAAGTAAAGCTATAACCTGGCACATTTTATCAAGTGACCGGGTAGAAGTAGCCTGGCAGGAGATAAGACCATGGACAGTCTCACCAGCGTCTAATTTCAAACCTTATCTGTGCTGCACACTAGCTTGTGGTCTCGCGGTGCTTATTATATATATCTATCTATATGCCTCAGTTTGCTTACTTGCAAAGCATGCAAGATAATAGTAGCTTGCTGGGGTGCCTGGGTGGCTCGGTCGGTTAAGCGTCTGACTTCGGCTCAAGTCATGATCTCATAGTTCGTGGGTTCAGGCCCCGCATCGGGCTCTGTGCTGACAGCTCAGAGCCTGGAGCCTGTTTCAGATTCTGTGCCTCCCTCTCTCTGCCCCTCCCGGGCTCGTGCTCTGTCTCTGTCTCAAAAATAAACAAACAATAAAAAATTAAAAAAAATAGTAGCTTGCTCACAGATTTTGCCGTGTACATTAAAATGAGTTCATATTTGCAGGGCACTTAAAGTAGTCCTTGGTACATCGTAAGGACTACCTATGGGATTGCTAAATAATTGATAAACAGGATGCATGGGTACCTTTTCATGTCCCTTGCCTCCCTACCTGATGATGCTAGCACCACCTTTTCAAATCCTAACTGTAATGTAATTTCAAATGTATGGCTTTAATGTACTTGTCAATTTCTATAGGCATATGCATAGCACACTTTCTCTCTCTCTCTCTCTCTCTCTCTCTCTCTCTTTTTTGCACTGAGATGAGTTGCTTTCTGACTCTGTTTTTTGGTTTGCTTAGTATTTTAGACGTAAAATAATTTCCTTCTCTAATCACATCTCTCCGCTCCTTTCTGCCATTATTTGTTACTGATGCTGTTGGCTCTGGGTAGTTATTCCCCTCCTGTCTCACTTTTCTCCTAACAGACACAGTAAGTGTTCTGGCCCTTCGTGTGACTTCCAGGTATTCACAGGGAATCTTTGGTGCTGAAGAGCAGTGGCTAGTTTGGAGAGAGCCCCTATGCCTTTCTACTGAGGCTGCATCTCTGCCCTTGTTTTATTTTGTTTTCTTCCACACTTGGGGAGGGCATCATGAGGCCCATGAAAACTCTTCATTTTGGCATTGCTTCAGATTAGAGATTAAAGAAGCTGCTTGTCTATCCGGTCAGTTCGATCCTTGGATAAAACCTGGGGGAAAGCACTTCTACCATGAATAATGTATAGGGGTGCACAAACGTACACCAAAAACTAGTTAAAAGTGTGTAAAATGTATTTATTTCCATTTCTCGTTAAAAATGACTAAGTCTGATGACATGTGCAGATGAAATTCTTATATATGGAAGATCACTTTTTTTCTTTATAACTAATGATCATGTTTAGATTAAATGTGATGCAGAAGTTTGTTGTCATTGAGGGAATGGTATTCCTTTTCATCTGATATCATGCCTCTAAATAGAGAAATGCCACCATGATAGGGAGTGTGGGCCCCCATATGTCTCTGTAACTCACATTTTTATAAACTTGTGCTCAGGCTCATCCTATATGTGTTCCACCCTAGGAATAGAAATCTACCCATGAAAACTACCTTGCCTGCATTAGCCATTTTCAGAGTAAGGTATAATTATCTTTCATTGTCTCTTTCCTGAACTAAAAATAGTTCCAGCTCTTCTAGAAGAACCTCGGAAATTTCAACTTAATGGTAAAAGTCAGTGAAACAACTGAGAGAGGAGTTCTTAGAGTAAAAACAAAAACCACTTTCACATAAAGAATAATCAAAGCCTTCTATGATATGCCAATAGTTGCAGAAAAAAATCCATTTTGAAAAAGAAAAAAGAGAAGCTTTGTCATTTCAGTCCTTACATGGTACATTCCATTATCGAGTCTTTTTCCAAAGTGTTTTCACCAAAGTTTGTTTTAATCTGTAGTCAGATGTCAGGACTGTTTCCATAGGTTTTGAATATTGGGGCTCTTTGTTCATATTCAGCCTTATAAATGGAGTTGTCAGGAAAACACGGAACACAGCATCTGACAGAAAAGCAGGAGCCAAATTCATTTCATTAGCGAAAAAAGCTTTTTAAATGATAATACTATGCGTTGGAATCCCCTTGGTTACAACTATTTTCATTTTTATTTTTTACTTATTTAATATAATTTATTGTCAAGTTAGCTAACATATAGTGTATACAGTGTGCTCTTGGTTTTGAGGGTAGATTCCCGTGGTTCATCGCTTACACACAACACCCACTGATCATCCCAACAGGTGCCCTCCTCAATGCCCATCACCCATTCCCCCCCCCCCCCCGATTACAACTCTTTTCAGACTGGACAAGGAATGTACCTTTGGGGCTCCCCCTGCCTTTTGAAGTACAGTTGATATTTAGGTGTCTGTTTGAAACAAGTGATTTTCTTTAAGACTCTCTCAACCTTTAAAAAAAATTACTGTTACCTTTTTCAGTTCATAATTCAGTTCATAGCAGAACATAATTTGTTCTCTTTACAAACACACAAGTAGCTTTTGTTTTAACAGCTCCAAGAACTAGACCTAATGACATTAATTAGGCACCTCCTCGCCTTTTAATTTTAGGAATCGGAAATGTGCTTGTAGGGCCTAAATAAAGGCTCAATGCAGTCCTATGTTTTGACCCTCTGACCCCCTAGCTGCAGGTTCTTTCAGACAAACCGATGTGTGAGTCCGCACCCCCAAAATCGGCCAGAAATAATGCGACAGGTGAGGAGTATTGATCTGGGCTTCCAGAAAATGATGGCTGTACTTCCCTTTTACCAAAATCACCATACTTGAAGATAGTTTTCGTCACTATCTACACCTTTTCACATTTTTACTCAAAATTTGTTAAGATATTCATGTAAGTGAGTCTGTATACTGATTCTAATGGTTAGGCTTTCCATTTCGATCTCTGGGAGGGCCTGTTTTGTAGACCATATTTCTCAGTAGGTAACTCCCGGCTTTTACTGTTGCTAATTTCCTTTCTGTCTTCCTCCTCTTTGCTTTTCAGCGGGCTTTCTCTCCTGACAGTCTTGTAGTCACTGTTCCACAGAGCCCCTCCTATGGGCTCCTGTGCACATCTGCTCTCCTCTGACATGCCCAGGGCTCCAAGACTGTTCGTTCTCTCCTGCTCTTTACCCACAGCCCCAAGTCCCCATGCCTCCCCAGCTGATTTCACTTTGTTTTAAAAATGAAGTCATGAGATCAATACATTTGGTGGATATCGTTTACAAGAGAATTATTAACCTGAAGAATTCATAATTGATAAACTTTGGGCTACACCCAGCTCCCTGGGGCCCTTAAATCCTATCTCAGGCACCTGCCTTGTCTGAAGGAGGCGACACGTCCATGCACAAAGGGAAGCTGTGCACATCTACTCTACTAGGTACCCATGAACGTGAGTCATTTTCTCTATTATTTCTGTCCACTGCTATTCATTTCTTCTTCCATTCTGATTCTTGAAGCTTTAATGTCAGACTACTCCGGACAGGAGGAGTGGACTGTGTGTCTTTGCAAAAACTTTAGACTCTGCTGAGGGACCATGTGTATGGATTGAGTTAGCAAGTTTGGCAGAAGAGCGGTCATTTGGTCCCACTCTGATTCCAAAAGGGCACATCTGAATATATGTCTGAAACACGATACTCCAATGTGTCGTTTGTACATGGTCACATTAGAATATATACAACCTTTGCAAAAACTGTATGTATGTGTATGTATGTATATATATATACAAGACTGAGTTGGAGAAGGTGAAATGAGCAGCAGAGACTAACTCTCCTCCTGATATTCTTAGTTGAGAGAGAAATGACCCAAAAGAACAATCTTTGGAAAATTCTAAATAAACTCAAATTCAGCCCAATAAAATATTAATGGCCTAGATGAACATGAAACTATTACATGTTCACTATCACATTACTATCACCATTATGGCCTTTCATTGCTCCATCTTTTGATGAAATCAAACTCAAGTAAAATAGGTTCCTTCTACTCTAAGGCTTGAAATGAGTTTGTTTCAGCCCCTCTGTGGTATGGCAATCTATGAAATCAGAGCATTTCCAACCATAACACTGCACCTAGACAACTACTGATTAATAGCACCCTCTCTATGTTTTGAGGTATAATTGACATGACATTTCAGGTGTACAGAATAATGATTCAAGATGCGTATGTACTGGGAATGATTACCACAGTAAATCTACTTAACATCTATCACTGTACTAGTCACAGAAATATTTTTTTCTTGCGATAAGAACTTTTAAGATCTATTCTCTTAACAACTTTCAAATATGCAATGCCGTATTATTAACTTGGGTTGCCGTGCTGCATATGACTTAACTTATTTTCTACTTGGAAGTTGTACCTCTTGACCCTTTTTTTCCTCACCCTTTACCCCTGCCTCTGGCAACCACCAGTCTGTTGTCTGTATCTATGAGGTTGGCATTTTGTTTTGTTTTTAGATTTCACATATAAATGAGATCAAATCACATTTTTCATTTTCTGACTTACTTCACTAAGTGCAATGCTCTTAATTCCATCCATGTTGTTACAGATGGCAAGATTTCATTCTTCTTTGTGGCTAGGTGATATTCCATTGTGTATATATACCATATTTTCTTTATCCATTCATCCATTGTTGGTCACTTAGATTGTTTCTATATCTTGGCTTTTGTCATAATGTTGCAGTGGACATGGGGGTGTATATATCTTTTCCAACTAGTGTTTTCACTTTCTTTGGATGAAAAAATACCCAGTAGTGGAATTATTAGATCATATAGTAATTCCATTTTTCATTTTGTGATGAGCCTCCATACTGTTTTTCATAGTGGCTGTACCAACTTACATTCCTCCCGACAGTGTGCAAGGGTTTCCATACCCTGGCCACTTTCTCCATACCTGGCCACTTATTTCTTGTCTTGTGGATAATCGCCATTCTAACAGGTGTGAGGTTTCATTGTAGGTTTGCTTTGTATTTCCCTGATGATCAATGATGTTGAGCATCTTTTCTCATACCTGTTGGGTATCTGTATATCTTTGGAAAAATGTCTGTTTAGGTCTTCTGCCCATTTTTTAAGCGTATTGGGTTTTTTTGTTGTTGTTACTGAGTTTTATGAGTACTTTATATGTTCGGATATTAACCCCTTATTAGATATATGATTTGCAAATATTTTCTTCTATTTGATAGGTTACCTCTTAATTTTGTTGTTAGTTTCCTTTGCTATGAAGAAGGATTTAGGTTTCCGTTTAAAGCCCCACTTGCTCGTTTTTGTTGCCTCTCCTTTTGGGGTCAAATTTAAAAAATCATCCCCAAGACCAATGTCAAGATGCTTTCACCTACCCATGTCTTCTTCTGGGAGCTTTATGGTTTCAGGTCTTACATTAAAATCTTTAATCTATTTTGAGTTAATTTTTGTGTACAGGGTAAAATAGTGGTCCAGTTTTATTCTTTTGCACATGGCTGTCCAGTTTTCTCAGCACCATTGGTTGAAGAGATTGTCCTTTTCCCATTGTATACTTGTGACTCCTTTGCATAAATTAATTGACTCTATGTGGTTTATTTGGGGGCTGTATTCTTCTTTAATTGATCTGTGTGTCTGTTTTTATGCCAACTATTTTGATTACCATAGCTTTGTATACTTTTCTTATGAGTGTAAAATAAACTGAGTAAAATAATATATCCAATAAAATAGTTTAATAGATATTCTGAAGTAGGAAAAAGACTCTGACCTTAAGCTTCAAATTGTCTCTAATTTTTGTGATGCATTGTCCATCATAAGAGAAAATGCATGTAAGCAACAGACCAAGAACACAGAGTCAAAAGGATCCAAAATGGTGGAATTTCCTTCCACTATACAATAATTAAGTTTCTTATGCTTATGGATGATAACAGATCTCCAATTTTAAAATTTCGACAAAAATCTAGATACCATTGAGCTATTGCACAATGGCATTGAGCTATTGCACAATGGCAAATATTACAACTGGAAATGGCAATGCTCATGATTAACAAATCAATAGACAAGTCTAATAGCAAACATACATATCTGATGAAATATCACTTTCAACCACTTTCTGAAAGGGCTAAGATGAAAAATTATAACATCAAATTTGGTAAGAATCTGCGGCAAGTGCAGCTCTTATACGTTGCCAGAGGAAGTACAAAATGGTCCTATCACTTGTAAAAATAACTTTTCAGTATTTGAGAAAACTTAAAATATATCTACCTTATGACCAATGAAGGGAAAAAAGAAGAAAAAAAAACCCTCCTTATAGTAGAATCCAGCTACTATAGATGGAAGGATGGAATAAATGATGACAATACATAGAACAAATGATTTACTAACAGGTGAGATATTGTTGAGAAATAGCATACTCATAGAGACTCAGATATCTTCCCAGATACTAGTTTTTAATTAAAGTTAAAAAATAGTAATTTTAACGATAAAACAACTGGCAGGAAACACTCTAACAAATTATCAAAACCTATCATCACCAATATTGGGAGAAATTGATATCACGTACCTCCAGACATTATACACTAAGAAGGAGACACTGTCGATTCAGACGAATTCTGTCAAGAAAGTGGAATCCTGATTTACATTTTGGGATACTTTATATATAGCTCTCCTATAATCCAAAAAAAAGTCAAAAAGCACAAAGAGAGACTTAGGAACTGTTCTATAGTAAAAGAAACTATACAGAAAAGTCAATTAAATGCAATATTGGATGTGAATTGGATCTTGAGCCAGGGGAAAAAAAAAGCTGTGGTCATGGATGGTCGTGGCAGAGAATGTATTTCTCACAAGAACAAGGACATTCTCTGCCATGACCACAGTGCAGTTATCAGTTTTAGAAACATTGAGACAATTATTATGTAATCCACAGTCCATATTTAAATTCCTCAGTTGTCCCAATATTAACTTGCATAGTCACTTTTTAGTCCTTTTTAATTCAGTCAATATATATATATGAAAAGAGGCATGATGCTTCCAATTTATTCATTTGATAACAAATAAACATTTAGTATCCATATTACATGTTTGTATTTGTGTGTATATAGTGTGTGTATGTGTATATATACAGCATGTGTATGTGCATATATAGAACATGTACGTGAGAGAATGGACAAAATAGAAATGATGAATTTTGTTAATACATACGTGAGAGTTTCTTTTACTGTTCCTGCAAGTTATCTGTAAGTTTGAAATAATAGGAAGAAATAAGTTAATATTTTAAAAATTCATCAATTTCAACAATATGTGGCAAGAGTAATACATCATAACAAGCCATTTGTTCCATGTAGACAAGGTTGGATTACCGTTCTAGGAATCATTAAATCAATTCATTACATTCAGAGATTTAAGGAGAAGAACCATAAACACCTTAATATATGAAGAAGGGCATTTGATCAAATCCAATTGACATACCTAACGGAATTTAGAACAAAGTAGGATAAGAATGTAACTTCCTAAATGAGATCCATATGCCTTTAGCAAGTTTCCTATTTCACGATAAAAATATGGTAGTTGTGTGAGGAAGAAGCAATCAAGCAGAATAACAGAGGTCCCGGAAAGTCATTGGTGTGTGTGTGTGTTGGAGGGGGGGGGGTGGTGTGCAGTGTGTGTGCATGTGTTTGTGACAAAAGTGCCACTGTCACATTGTCTTTTCAATAAATTGTACTATTACAGTTGTTTATTTTCCTGGGAAAATAACCCAACCTTTGCTTCTTACCATACACCTGTTTAAACTCCTTTTGAATTGCAGACCTACATTTGAATAAGCAACAGTAAATCTCTTTAAAGATAATATAAGAAAATATTCTCAAGGCTTTAGATTCTCAAAGTAATTCTTTTTTTTTTTTTTTTTTAATTTTTTTTTTCAACGTTTTTTATTTATTTTTGGGACAGAGAGAGACAGAGCATGAACGGGGGAGGGGCAGAGAGAGAGGGAGATGCAGAATCGGAAACAGGCTCCAGGCTCCGAGCCATCAGCCCAGAGCCCGACGCGGGGCTCGAACTCCCGGACCGCGAGATCGTGACCTGGCTGAAGTCGGACGCCCAACCGACTGCGCCACCCAGGCGCCCCAAAGTAATTCTTTTTTTAATGTTTATTCATTTATTTAAAAGGTTGATACTTTTTATGATATCCAAGTTAAAACTTCTCCTTATGAAAAATCACCACTAACAGAGGCAAAAGTCAAAGCTATAGAGGAGAAGATGTGTGTGATTGGTAATACAATTTAGAAAATAATCTCATACATACCAATAAGAAAGTGATATGGGACATGAGAAAAGTAGGCAAAAGCCTTGAAATTACATTTCAAAATAGAATGAAATGCCCAATAAATATATAAAATATATAAAAATGTGATTGATGCCATTAGTAAACTAGGAAATAAAAATAAGCCATAATGAGAGAGCACCACACAAATACCAGCATGACTCATGTTAAAATGGTTGCTAGACTTTGTGCAGATGAGAACTACGGGAAGTCTCATGAGTTGGAGAACGGTTTGATCTTACTTACCAATGTCAGATACTCAAACACTCGTATGACTGACCGTGTGATTTCCCTCCTTGGTGTTTATATGATAGCAACTTGAGCATATATGTACCAAGGGAACCTGCACAAGAACTCTCATAGCATAATTACTTCCAAGCCCCAAACAGAGCAAATGAAATGTAGAAGACATAAATAGTGATAGAGTCATATACTTGGATGCTATATAGCAAGCTAAATAAAAGAATTACAGCAACATGCCATACTGGATAAATCTCAGAAATATTGAGCAGAAGAAATACTCAAAGGAATATAGACCGTTTCATTCATGTTTATATGAAGTTCAAAGAAGACAAAAATAAATGGTTGGGGATGCATACTTAAGTGATGAAAATAAAAGAAAAAGCAAGCAAGAGATTTCTAGAAAGGTTAGGAGAGTGAGTGCAACTTAGTGGTTGGATTCTGTGGGAAGAAGCTGTAATCCAGCATGAAAGCTCTATCCACTTCTTGATTGGGGTCCTGTGATAATGGTGCTCTCTGTGTGTTCATTTGTTAAATTGTATACTTTGACTTATTTTTTAAGGTGATTTATTTTGAGAGAGAGACGGTGAGAAGGGGAGGGGTAGAGAGGGAGGAAGAGAATCACAAGTAGGCTCTGTACTGCCAGCACAGAGCCTGACCCAGAGCTTGAACTTATGAACGGTGAGATCATGACCTGAGCGGAAATTGAGTCGGACGTTTAAGTGACTGAGACACCCAGGTGCTTCTGTACACTTTGATTTAAAGTTTTCCTCGACTTGTGGTGTTTGTCCAATTAAAAATTTAATAGTTACCACAGATTACCTTAGCAGAAAAATTCTGATAAATGAAGAAGCAAAAGTAAGATGAATTTGGGTAAAAATCTTCACTATTTACTGATTTTTTTAAAAAAAGAAAACCCAAACTCATAGATACAGAGAACAGATTGGTAGTTGCAAGAGGTGGGGGCTGGGGGCTGGGAGAAATGGGTGACCTGTTTTTTTTTTTTTTTTTACTTTAAATAAATTGAATAAAAATAATAATAGTAAAAAAAAAAAAAAAAACAAAAGCCCAGCCAGCCTCCCAGCCCTGCCCTAGCAAGTAACCTTGAGCTCTGTAGTCAGCCAGGGGAAACATTGCCTATTGGATAGGTTAGTGCTTGTGATTGGTCATATGCCTTGTACCCAACACCCAAAAAATTAAATATAAAATAACATAGCAATGCTGAAATAAAATTTCCAGCTATATTTAATTCTAAGGAACAGTCAAAGCAATCTAATGTTTTTATTTCTCTAGTTCGGGTTGACCCTCAAAATAAATTTGAAAAGTCAGAATTAGAGATAAAGAATTGATAGAAAACAGAATCATTATTGTTAACTCTCGACTATACATATATACATGAGATTCATGTGCCCAGGCTGGAATTATAGGAAACAAGAGAAAAGATCTTGATAAGATAAGCATCTCTTATATAGTCTAAACCCCAAGTCAAAATACACAGCTTAAATTTAGACAAATCTTGATCAATATTTATACAAGCTTGTTGATTTAATATCACGTGGCTAGGAGCTAAACTGTTATTTCTCGAAATTTGTTATATTGGTTTTCAAATATTTTTCAGATCTAACTTTTAACAGAATATCAGATCACACGATTGATTAATAACACTGTAGCAAGCATGTCCAAATGTGTACCTATTTTATACATAGAATTTACAGTAGAAGATTTTGATTCATTTGAATTTTTTGGATTAATGTTTATATTGCATATGTTGTGAAGTATTACTGATATCAAAATGGCACAAAATTTAAAAGGAAAACATAGCATGAATGGTGGCAATTTAGACCGAAAATATTTTAAAAGTTAATGATTACCTTATGTTTAGGGTCAAAGAGTAGGACACGTTTTCCTTGGCTGACTCGGATACATGTAATTGCTCTGTGATTGAAAGCTGTAATTAGCTCCTGTAGGATTTATAAGACAGTGAGGTAAATACAGTGTTTATTCTTAAGCCTTTTGGGTTTTTGCTCCAGGCTATTTTACTTGGTATTCATTTAGGTGGGATTTTAGTGAATTTGGGAATTCAAATTAAAAATATGAATTCATCTTAAAGGTATCATTATATCATCGGTGTGGACATCAGAAAACACAAGTTAATTGTGAGCTAACAAAATTCTGTTGTTTTAAGGCATTCAGGTTTTGGTACTTTGACTTTTTCTCTTGCTATGTGTCATATATGACACTGACCCAGAACTGGCCCGGCAACCACAGGAAACTCATACAGAATGGAAGGGAAGATCATCACTGTGCATCCTGTGCCCTCAGTGTCTTGATCAGGCAGTAATTATGTAGAAGGAATTGTCTTTGCTCTCTCAGCCCCAACTTGAATTCTTCTCATGATTCTGAGTTTGCCTCAGTTGCAGCAATGCTATGAGAATGTCTTGTACTAAGTAGATTTTCTGATATTTGCACTGATTTGTTCTTGTTCTGAGTTTTGGAGCTACAGAATAGGAATTGAATATACATTAACATGATGGCTCTTAAAATATTTGAAGGAGCACCTTCCCTAGGTCTTAAATCTCCTCTTTTTTCTCAGCATATTTGGAATGAAAGGTATTGAAAGGCTCATAGTTATATAGTAAGGGAGGTAACTTACTGATCGTTATTGCATATGGTGCACACACACACATGCCACCAAAAGTTGCAAAGCAGATTTTGAAAGAAATCCATTCAGTTGCAAGAGTGATATGATAAAGACTGAAGTGATAGCATAAAGAAGCTTAAGTCATAAAGTTCTTAAAGGATGTTTCAAGAACTTCAGTTACAAGAAGCTGCTGCTAGACTGGGAACAACATGGCGTCAAGATTAAGACACGCCTTTAAATAGCTCTTTGGTGGATGTAATGGCTTAAAATAAGCAAGCTCTGTGCAGAGACTGGTTCAAAGGGGCACATACTTTGGGTCCAAGTTAGGGAGAAAATGCAAAGTAGTATTTACCCTTTATTTTGCATGATTATTTGTTGGAATCCATAATGAATAAAAAATCATTACACACTTAAAATACATGGGTTATAGAAGTGCTAGCAAAGCAAATCAAAGCCTTACTAGTCTGCATTGTCCTTGGTACAGGCAGCTGGTTCTCCACTGCGTGGCTTGTCCAGATGCAGGAACATAAAGTGTGAATGTGCGTCTCTATTAACTGCCAGATGGTGTTCCTTCACGATTTTTTTCATTTTTCTGTTTGAGATTCATGATGTGTTTTCTTGCTACATTAATCTCTTAAAGTTCTTCAAATTAAAAAGAAAGACAAACTGTATTTGTGTGTGGGTGTGGATGGATGGATGTGTCTGTGTCTGTGTAATAAATAGTCAAATAGCCTTTGTTACCAGCATTTTCCTGGAGGCTTTATTTTAGGACTGTCTGACTCGTAATCCACCCCTGCATGAATCTGCAGTTTAATGTCACTCCAATAGTCTGTCCAGCTTTGTCTTCTTATGGTCCTCTACTTCATTCTTAGACTATGCATTGACACTCTTATCTCGTGTTAAAAGTCCTCATGGCATTCACAATAGGACCAGTTGCCTGTCCTTTTGGTGGCTGAAAGTTTTGAATCTGTGTCTTCCCTTCAACCATTGGATAGTTTGTTCCCTGTTCTTCATAATGATAGTAAGATATCAATAGCAATGAGAAAGATTAGATCATTAAAGGAATTTGCACATCCTATATATCACAGTGGCAGACATCAATTACCAACCGAGTTTGGAATTTATGGGGAAGCAGAAAATCCACACGCCTATTTCTTCACTGGATTATTTGGGTTTTGGGTATTGAGTTTGATAAGTTTTTGTAGATTTTGGATACTAACCCTTTATCCAATGTGTTGTTTCCAAATATCTTCTCGCATTCTGTAGGCTGCCTTTTAATTTTGATGATTTCCTTCACTGTGCAGAAGCTTTTTATCTTGATGAGGTCCCAACAGATCATTTTTGCTTTTGTTTCCCTTGCCTCTGGAGACATGCCAGGTAAGAAGTTGCTACAGTCAAGGTCCAAGAGGTTTCCTCCTGTAGGATTCTGATGGTTTCCTATCTCACATTTAGGTCTTTCATCCATTTTTGAATTTGTTTTTATGTATGGTATAAGAAAGTGGTCCAGGTTAATTCTTCTGCATGTCAATGTCCAGTTTTCCCAACACCATTTGCTGAAGACACTTTTTTCCCTTGGATACTCTTTCCTGCTTTGTCAAAGATTAGTTGGCCATCCAATTTGTGGGTCCATTTGTGTGTTCTTTATTCTGTTCCATTGATCTATGTGTCTGTTTTTGTGCCAGGACCATACTGTCTTCAGATTGTGATGCCTCCAGCTTTGGTTTTCTTTTTCAACATGACTTTGGCTATTTGGGTTTTTTTATGCTTCCATGCAAATTTTAGATTGTTTATTCCAGGTCTGTGAAGAATGTCGGTGTTATTTTGATAGGGGTTGCTTTGAATATGTAGATTGCTTTGGGTAGTATAGACATTCTAACAATATTTGTTCTTCCAATCCATGACCATGGAATGTTTTTCCATTTCTTTGTGTCTTCTTCAATTTCTTTCATAAACTTTCTATAGTTTTCAGTGTACAGATCTTTTACTGCTTTGGTTAGGTTTATTCCTTGTATCAAATGGTTTTTGGTGCAATTGTAAATGGGATTGATTCCTTGGTTTCTCTTTCTGAAGCTTCATTATTGGTGTATAGAAATACAACAGATTTTTTGTATATGCATTTTCTATCCCATGACTTTACTGAATTTGTGTATCAGGCCTAGCAATTTGTTGGTGGAGTCTTTTGTTTTTTCTATATGGAGTATTATGTCATCTGAAAATAGTGAAAATTTGACTTTTTCCTTGCCAATTTGGATACCTTTTATTTCTTTTTGTTGTCTGATTGCTGAAGCTAGGACTTCCAGTGCTATGTTGAACCACAGTGGTGGGAGTGGACATCCTTGTCTGACTAAAAGGTAAAGCTCTAAGGTTTTGCCCATTGAAGATGATATTAGCTGTGGGTTTTTCGTATATGATCTTTATTATGTTGAGGTATATTCCTTCTATCCCTTCTTTGTTGAGGGTTTTTATCATGAATGGATGTTATACTTTGTCAATGTTTTTTTCTGCATCTATTGAGAGGATTATATGGTTCTTACTCTTTCTTTTTTTTAATGTAGTATATGACACTGATTGATTTGCAAATACCGAACCATCCTGGCAATCCAGGAACAAATCCCACTTGATCGTGGTGAATGATTCTTTTTTTAAAAAAAAATTTAACGTTTATTCATTTTTGAGAGACAGAGAGAGACAGAGCACGAGCAGGGGAGGGGCAGAGAGAGAGGGAGACACAGAATCCAAAGCAGGCTCCAGGCTCTGCGCTCTCAGCACAGAGCCTGATGCAGGGCTCGAACGCATGAACCTTGAGATCATGACCCAAGCTGAAGTCAGACGCCTAACTGAGCCACCCAGGCACCACTGAATGATTCTTTTAATGCACTGTTGGATTCAATTTGCTAGCATTTTGTTGAGAATTTTTGCATCTGTGTTCATCAGGTATATTGGCCTGTAGTTCTCTTTTTTAGTGGATTCTTTGTCTGGTTTTGGAATCAGGGTAATGCTGGCCTCATAAAATGAATTTGGAAGTGTTCCTTCCATTTCTATTTTTTGGAATAGTTTGAGAAGGATAAGTATTCACTCTAAATGTTTGGTGGAATTCACCTTGGAAGTTATCTGGCTCTGGACTTTTGTTTCTTGGGAAATTTTTGATTACTGATTCAATTTCTTTGCTAGTTATCAGTCTATTCAAGTTTTCTATTTCTTCCTGTTGGTAATTTACAAACAGGAATAAATTTATAAATTCCTAGAAACACATGTTTATAACACATGTTATAAATTTATTCCTGTTTGTTCAATTTGTTGGAATATAGTTTTTCATAATATTCTCTTATAATTGTATTTCTGTGATGGTGTTATTTCTCCTCTCTCACTTGTGATTTTATTTAGGTCCTTTCTGTTTTCTTTTTGATAAGCCTGCTTGGAATTTATCAATTTTATTAATTCTGTCAAAGAACTGGCTGTTAGTTTTGTTCTACTGGTTTTTTTGTTTGTGTATGTGTGTGGGTGTTTTTGTTTTTAGATCATTTATTTATGTTCTAATTATTTCCTTTCTTCTGCTGGCTTTATGCTTCATTTGTTCTTTTCCCAGCTCCTTTAGGTATATGGTTAGGTTACATATTTGAGACTTTTCTTGCTTCTTGGGGTAGGCCTATATTGCTATATACTTCCTTCTTAGACCACTTTTGCTGCATCCCAGAGGTTTTGGACCATCGTGTTTTCATTTTCATTTGTTTCCATGTATTTTTAGATTTCTTCTTTAATTTCCTGGCTGACCCATTTATCCTCTAGTAGGATGTTTTTAACCTCCATGTATTTGTTGTCTTTCCAAATTTTTACTTGTGGTTGACTTCAAGTTTCATAGTGTTGTGGTCAGAAAATACATGTGGGATGATCTCAGTCTTTTTTACTTGTTGAGGCCTACTTTGTAAAGGGATCTATTCTGAAAAATGTCCCATGCACACTTGAAAAGAATGTGTATTCTGCTTTAGGGTGAAATGTTCTTCATATATCTGTTAAGTCCATCTGGTCCAGTGTGTCATTCAAAGTCATTGTTTCCCTGTTGATTTTGTGCTCAGGTGATCTGTCCAGTGGGGTGTTAAAGTTTCCTACTATAACTGTATTATTCTCAAGGAGTCCCTTTATGTTTGCTATTGTTTTATATATTTGTGTGCATAACTACAATTTCTAGATCTTGGTGGATATTTCCTTTTATTATGACATAGTGCCCTTCTTCATCTCTTGTTACAGTCTTTGGTTTAAAATCAAGTTTGATATAAGTATTGCTACTCTGGCTTTCTTTTAATATCCATTTGCATGATAGACATTTCTCTACCCCCTAACTTTCAATTTGCAAGCATTATGAGGTCTAAAATAAGTCTCTTGTAGGCAGCAAATAGATGGGTCTTGTTTATCTATCTTGACACCCTGTGTCTTTTGATTGGAGCATTTAGTCCATTTACTTTCAGAGTGATTATTGATCTGTATTTAGTGCCATTTCATTACTTGTTCTGTATGGTCTCTGGAGATTTTCTGTTCCTTTCTAGTGTTTTTGCTTTTGGTCTTTCTTTACCACTCAAGGAGTCCTGTTTAATGTTTCTTGCAGGGCTGGTGTAGTGGTTGCAAACTCCTTTATTTTTTTGTTTGGGACACTCTTGATCTCTCTTTCTATTCTGAATAGATAGCCTTGCTGGATAGAGTATCCTTGGCTGCAGATTTTTTTTCCCATTCAGCATGTTGAGTATATCATGTTACTCCCTACTGGCTTGCCAGTGGAGAGATCTGCTGCTAACCTTATTGATCTTCCCTTGTAAGTTAGAGACTTCTTTTGTCTGCTGCTTTTAGGATTTTTTCTTTGTCTCTATATTTTGCAAATTTTACTGCGATGTGTCTTGGTGTGGACCTCCTTTGGTTGATTTTGTTGGGTCACTCTGTCTTCTGGATCTGGATGTCTGTTTCCTTCCCCAGATTAGGGAAGTTTTCAGGTATAATTTCCGCACATAAACCTTTTGCCTCCTTTTCCTTCTCTTTTCTGGGAGTCCCATGATGAGAATGGTATTAGGTTTGATGGACTCACAGAATTCCCTAAGCCTACTTTCATGATCCAAGAGTTTTCTTTACCACTGTTGTTCCATTTCATTATTTTCCATAATTCTCTCTTCTATATCACTTATTCCTCTGATTCTCATATCCTTGTGGTCATTACAACCAGCTAGTTTCAAATTTATTTATTTACTTGGTTATCACATTTTTTCATTTCCTCGTGATTCATTTTTAGCTCTTTGGTCTCTACAGTAAGGGTCTCCTTGATGTCTTCCATGATTTTCTCAATCTCAACTAGTATCTTTATGACTGTTGCTTTAAATTCTGGCTCAGGCATATCATATCTGTTTCCATTAGATCCCTGGCCATGACCTTTTCTTTTTCCTTCTTTTGGGATGAATTCCTCTGTCTTGGCATTTTGACTCAGTTTCTGTCTTCTCTGTTTTAGGAAAGCCTATGATGTTTCCTGCCTTCGAGAGTAATGGCTTTAGGAAGAATAGCCTGGTGCTTCAGGAAGTGTCACTGGTGTGTACTGTGTGCATTCTGGGGTGGTCTTATGAGCTCCCTGTCTCTCGGGTCAACCCCCTGTAGATCTTCTCCTTGCCTGGAGCGGGGAGTGTTTGTACCGTGGCCAGAGTGTGGTGAATTTTAATTAGGTGTGCTCTGGTCTGCTTGTTAAGAGACCTGATGGCATTTACACTAGAGCTGAAGCTTTGTAGAAGTCTATGGTCAGTGCATGCAGGTGTGTGTGTGTGTGTGTGTGTGTGTGTGTGTGCGTGCACATGCTTGTTTTCTGGGGGAGGGGTTGGCTTCTCTGGTTGTTAGGCACACTCGCTGGGGAGAAGCAGTGCCAGCAGAGTGCAGCAGGGGCAGGACTCGGTGTAAGCAGGTTAGGCAGCCAGTGTTGATGCTGTGCCGTTTACTGAAGTTAGATTAGGTGAGGGGAAGGGGAGAGAAATGGTGCCTACCAGGTTCTTTTGGATGACTACATTTCAAATAACAAGATGCCAGAGCAAAGACAAGTCCTGTTGAGTGAACCCTGACTAGCCCTGCCATGCTCAGCAAGGCTTAGGTTCACAGATAATTTTAAAAAGGCACACACAGTCTTAGTTTTATAGATGCAATATGAACACAAAAGGAAATGTAAAAATATTGTGGTACTTTCTCATTTTATTATAAGCCATATACAATGTAGTAAGTTGGTACAGATGGCATAGTATGAAGCATGCAAGTTGTATCTAGATTTTATGGCTTACAAAAAGAAGATTGTGCACTAACAGAAGATAAATTTGCTGAATTTTCAGAGTGACACAAATGCTCCATTGTGGTTTTCACTTATCTGGTGGGACTTTATGGTACACAGAACACCACCAGTGAGAAGCCTGCCTCTTGGGGAGAAGTAGGCATGCCTGGGACGTCAGACTTTAGCAGTGTTCTTCATCTTAATGACAGTTGGAAGAATGCAGCTTCTCACAGTCAAGGATTACTTCTGTAGATTTGTGTAGCTGATGCTCAATTTGGGAAAGATCGAAGTCCAGTTATTCCTGGCAGTTCTTCCTTAGAAAACCAAAAATGATCTCCTGGCTTACGCATTAATAGGCTAACAATAAGACGGTGGTTTCCCAATTTTGGGGGATGTACACCAGTCTGGAACCCCCAATATTGTGGTATTGCTCAAGATCTTAGTCTTATTGGTAGCATCTAGTGTGGAACAAAGTGCATATAGGTCATTCATGGTGGAGATTCAGTGTGGTTCCTTTACCATAGATGTGTCCGTGTAACATCCATAACAGACATATAGATTTGTTTTTTTTTTTCTTGTGAGGAGACCATAAGAGTAAGTGAGATTAACTTGTCCAAACAGCATCCTAGGAATTATGAGAGCTAGGACTTGATTCTCTGACTAAATGTTTCACATCACACATACGGGGGCTTCTATAATTGCAGCATCCATTCCTGCGTTCATCTGGTCATTTGTTTGCTTGGTCATTATATATTTGCTTACTTATTTATTTGCCGATTTGTATTAAGCTTTCCCAATGTGACAACTGAGTACTCTTGATAAAAGTTTTTATCAGGGTAATAGTATGGTGATTGGGTTCGTTGAAAGAAAAATCACAGTCTGCAAATCCTGAAAGGATTCATCCTAAAATATACACATATTATAGATACATTTTGTCTAATTAGAATGTGCATGCTGCTTGATTGAAGATTTTCAGATGAACCTGTGGAGAGATTCTATTCCATGCCTATGATCTCTAGAATAGGTATTTAGGGAGAAATCATCAGCAAGCTTGTCCACGTTCCTTGGGCACCCAGCTGTTGGTGAGAGAAACCAGTAAGCTGTCCTCAAAATCCATTTCTGTAGCACTCTGCCAGATCCTAAGATGTCACATAGGAACTGGGAAGTTGTACTGCCAGCTAGGGCTGTGTGTGGGTGCCCAGCCGTCAGTGCACAGGCCTGGACTCGGACCAAATTTGCCCTACTTTTACTGGTTTTTTTCGACAGCATTAAATGGTGCCATAGTTAGAATGTGTTGAGTGAAACTTATACTGAGGGGCTGTATGCACAAAGCAAAAAAGATAACCTGAAAAAATACATTTGGACAATATGTAGGAACGGAATTAAACTCAATTTTCATAAATGGCTAACACATTCATTTATCATATATTTCTCTTCAAATACTGGAGCTCAATTTCTTCCACAAGATTCAACATGCAGAAATTTGGAGAAAAAAAGATTGAGAATGTTTGAGAGGCAGTACATTTCAAAGGCAACCTTTGGAGGGAACTGAAGAAACTATATCAGCTGTACAATGTTGAAGCAAAGAAAAATGATCTCAGAAGAATGATAATCTTTGTATTTCAATAGAATTTTAGAAGCAAACGATGTAAAGCCAACTTCTGAGGTAAAATGCTTAATTAGGAAAAGGTTATCAAACAGACAAAATTTTTCCTGCGTGTAGGCTACTTTCAGTTTCTTTTATGCATCATAACTTTTCGTTAGCAATAGTCCAACCCTTAATTTCTGGGACACTAATCATCGGCTTCATCAGCATCGAAAGCTTTCTCTGGAAAGCCTTTCTCTTGGGACTCACCCCTGTTGGTCACTTTTTGCTGCTTTCCATACTCATTGTGAGGTTGGGCGGGGGGCGGGGGGGAACTGGCCATCACATTATAGAAGCAAACACACAGAAGAAAGAGCAGATATGATGCCAATTCATCCATTTTGATATCTGTTGCTATTTTTGATGAGCTACCTAGTAATGAGCATGACTGACAACATGAATTTTCAGACATTTTTATAACTATCTATTTGAAATTAGTGGAAGAGATCACTTCTTTGAAGTCAGTTTAAGAAAGAATTTTGTCTAATAAAATAGGAAAAATATCCTTTACATTTCTCATCAGTGATGCTAAGAATTCCACCCAAACAACGGTTCCTACCTGTGGTTTGAGTCTGTGCTTAGGAATCAAAGCATCTGTTGTTTACAGCCAAGATATTTTTACTCAGAGAATATTAACAAAGTTAGTACTTCTTCAAAAATGGTACAAGTTGCAAACATTTTATTTTATACTGCCATAACATTTTAATGCTTCTCAATATAAAAAAAAACCTGTCATAAATGATTTCCAAAAATTGGGATGGCTTTTCATACTGTAAGGAAACACTGCTTAAGCAATGAAAATTGTCCATTTTTAGTATTAATTCTAATGAGCTAGCGAATACTCTTGGACACCAAGTTCGAAAAGTCATGTGTTAGTAAGCACTGGATTTAAAAAGAAAACTGCAAGTTCTCCTGAGATGTCAAGCAACGTTATATACGCACAAACGATAAAGATATATCCACCGTGATTGCAGGAGTAACGGGCTACACAGGAGACGATGTCCCTTGTCATGTGACCACCATTCCTTCATCCAGAAACGATGGGTTTATTTTTATTTTTGAACTTTCAAACTTTCTTGAGATATAATTGACATATAGCATTGTGCAAGTTTAAGGTGAGCAGTGTGATTGACTTGATCCACGTATATATCATGGAATGATTACCAAAATAAAATTTGTGAGCACATCCTAGTGGATTAATTGTCACTAAAGCAGAGCAATGACTCGAGCTAGTCCATCGTGTTCCAATGGATACAAAACAAATTACTCCAAAATGCGTGCCATAAGACAAATACTTATTTTGCTCAGATTCCATTGATTAGAAATTCAAGGAGAGGAAAAAAAAAAAGCGTGAATTCTCTCTGCTCCATGATTTCGGAGGCCTCTTGAAAGGCATGAAGACTAAGGTTATGGAAACTCACTCATGGGTTTGTTGCCTGGAAGTTGCTTTCCGGGACACCTCAAACAGCTGGAAGCTTGGCTGCCTGGGCAACTGTCATTGTTTGGCGTGGTCTCATGATCCCTCCAAGGTGGCTTCAGAGAGGCAAGATATCTTACATAGTGACTCGGGACATGTCTCAAGAGACAGCACGTTAGGTGGAACCTGTATCACCTTATCTGGCCTAGCCTTACAAGCCATACACAATATCGTCGAGTGCTTTCTCTTTGCTCCAGGCACAAAGCCTGGCTCATATTCAAGGAGAGAAAAAGTGGACTCCACTCTTTACCAAAGGTGTGTCAAAGAGCTTGTGGAATGTTTTCAAGCTATCTTACATTGCTAAGACAAAATTCATTTATAGTTACAAAAAAAATGGGAACACAGACATGAGATGTTTTTCAGTCTTTATAACGTGCTCTTTTTCACTCTACCAAAAAAGCAAAAGTAATTGCATGACATCACTGACAATCTTGAGATAAAAAAGAGAGGCAAGTTATTCTGAGAGCAGAAAGCTGTGATTAGATCACACACAGAAAGAAGGGTGCATTTCTATCACTCCTATTTAGGACTCGAGCGGAAGGATGGGAATCTCCAAATTCTGCTGGAAAATTAAAAAAAAAACATTTCAAGAAAGGCAGAGGCCTTAGAAGTCAGGAGAAGTAATATTTGATCCTCATTTTCTGTTGCCCTGAACAGAAAATAAAGGCAATTTATTCAAAATCCTTCTGGCAGATAGAACTCCTTGCTTTCTGACTTTTTTTTTATCCATTGCCTTTGAAAAATGTATTTATCAATTAATCTGTGCCCTGCATACTGGACTAGAGTTTCTCCTGATCTTTGGTGATAAATTCCCATAAAACCCGAGGGAGATTGGTTAACATACGTATCAATAATTTGTCTCCAAAGTCACACATTGCTGTGTCATTTTTCAACGTCCCAGACTTCACCTTTGTGTCCAGTGCTATAAAGTAGATGATCACAACTTTATGTGACTTTCAACAAAAGATGATGTAGATCTATATCCTGGTCACTTCTAAGGGTTCATATGCTAAAATTTGGATAATCTGTATCTGAAACCAAACATGCAGTAATATCTGGGAAGGACTACAAGAGCATGGAAACTTAAAAATTCAAAAATTGCAAAGGCATTGCAAATGAAAAATGTAGATACATAGGTGCTTACAAAATTGAAAAGGTGCAACATCAATTATATGCCTTGATAGTAGAATAAGAGCTTAGAGTAATATCTTTAAGCAACTTGTTGAGATTATATTATGCTCTTCAAGTGAAATTCTATTACATAAATACTGTAAGAAAGGGGATGAATGCTTAAAGTATTTAAATATAAATTACCTGGGACGTGTCAGAGCTGTTAGTTTTTTTTGTTTGTTTCAATGTGTATGTACTATTTCTAATTGTTATGGACCTGACATCCTAAGTGAAATATCACAAACTTAGGTAATTCAAGTCAGTTTTGCTGAAAGAGTACCTGTGTACACATCCAGCGGCCAAAGATACATCTGCATATCAACTAATTTTAAGTTGTATTTGTTTACCTAGATTCTACATTTATAAACAATTATGTGTCCTTCATTGAAATGTTTGATGTATCACATCGTGCAAATTGAATATGTACAACACATTAATTTCATATGTCTATATATTGTAATACGATGCCAACTGTAGCAATGACTGGCACCTCCATAACATGACATGATTATCATTTCTTTTTAGTGGTTAAAGTTCTGGCCTCTTCGCGAGCTTGATGATTACACCACTCCCCATCGTGTGCATCTGATTTCCAGGACTTAATCACTTCTAATTGCAAGCTTGGCCCCTTAAACAACATCTGTCCTGTCACCGCCCCCGCCTCCTGGTAATGGCCATTTACTCTGTTTTTGTGAATTTGGCTGTTTTAGATTCCATCACATGCGTGATCACAGACAGTATCTGTCTTTGTCTGTCTGACTTACCTCAGCTCAAATTCCATCCATTTTGTCATGGATGGTAAGATGTCCTTCTCATGTTGAATAATATTCCATTGTGTGTGTGTGTGCGCCTGTGTGTGTAAATATAAAATCACATCTTTATCCACTCATCTGTTGATGGGCACTTAGGTACTTTATGTATCTCGACTATTGTGAATAATTCTGCAACAAACACGGGAGTGTAGATATCACTTCAATATCCTGTGGGTGTACACCCAGAAGTGGAATTGTTGAATCATGAGGTAGATCTATTTTTTAAAAAAATTTTGAGGAACTTCTATGTGCTTTTCATAGTGGTTGGACCAATTTACATTCCTACCAACAGAGAAGGGTTCCCTTTTGTCATCACCATCACTTGTTAGCTCTTCTTCATGATAGTTCTAACAGGTGTGAGGTGATATCTCATGGTTTTGATCTGCATTTTCATAATGATCGGTGATGTGGAGCAACTTTTCATGGACCAGTTGGCCATTTGGGTGTCTTTTTGGAAAAATCTAGTTCCTCTGCTTATTTTTTAGTTGGAATGTTTCTGTTTGCTATTGTGTTAGTTTTAGGCGTTCTTTATGTATTTTAGATGTTGACTCCTTAACCGATATGTGGTTTACAAAATTTTTCTCCCTTTCTGTAGGTTGCCTTTTTATTTTGTTTCTTTTGCTGTGCAGGTTTCATTTTTCTTAAATTTTTTTAATGATTATTTATTATTGAGAGACAGAGAGAGACAGAGCACGAGCATGGGAGGGACAGAGAGAGGGGGAGACACAGAATCTGAAGCAGGCTCCAGGCTCTGAGCTGTCAGCACAGAGCCCGACGCGGGGCTCGAACTCACTGACCGTGAGATCATGACCTGAGCCGAAGTCAGATGCTTAACCTTCTCAGCCACCCAGGTGCCCCAGGTTTCAATTTTCTTAGTTATCAACTTTGTATTAAATGTAACAGTCAATAAATATTAAATAGTTTTAGAATTATTGCGAATAAATATATGAGCATTTAAAGACTATGCAAGTGAATATATTTACATTTTAATGGTAAATTCTAGTTTTGTAAAACAATTTGATTTGTTAAACTGGTGGGGTCCAAGTGCATGGGGGTCTGCGGGCAATTTCCTCCAAAAGTGACTTCTAATGATTCATTCTATTGCTATATGATCAGCGTGATGACTGTTGTCTGTTTCCTGCTCATTGGTTCATCATTATCCTCACTGTTTGCTTGGAGATGTAGAGTATGGCACCCTTGATGTGCTGTCTCATTTTGGTACCAGTCCCCTGAGAAGTCTGATGACTTCCATTTCCCTGAGCCACCTTGTAAGAAGCTGAAATGCTATTTTAAGCCACTCAGTTTTGTTTGCAGCAATTTCTTGAGAAATAACAAATACATAAAAATATAATAGCTACATTTTACATACAGAATGTCCAAAGGTACCAGTATAGTGTATTTAAGGGCTTCTGAATTTACACACAGTGATAAAAAGGACAGCATTTATCAATTTGTATTTGGGGAAATGATGTGGAAATTAGTCTCAGGGCTCCTGGGTGGCTCAGTCGGTTAAGCATCTGACTCTAGATCTTGGCTTGGGTCATGATCTTACAGTTTCTGAGTTTGATTTGGGCTTTGACCTGACAACAGAGTCTGCTTGGGATTCTGTCTTTCTCTCTCTCTGCCCCTTCCCCGCTTGCTCTCTCTCTGTCTCTCAAAATAAATAAATAAACTTAAAAAGAAAATACGCTGTTAAAAAAGATAGTCTCTATTAAAGTTCCTTTACATAAAACTTCCTGTAACTTAATGTGCCCTTGTTGATCTCCAAGCCTTAACTTTTGGTGGGTTTTCTGGAAGTTTTCTTGGAAGTTCCCTTTTCCCCCCGATACTTGCGTGGTTCCCTCTTTCACTTCTTTCAGATTGCTGGGACATCAGTCTTACTAGAGTGCGTGTGTCTTACCACAACGAGTGAAGTACTTTCTTCATGGTGCTTCACATTCTGGCGTGCAACATAATGCAGTTTTTCTTCCCTTTTCTGTGGGAAAGAAAGCTTCAAGAGAACCACAGGGCGTGGGTCACCACTGCTTATGTCCTTGCACTAAGCAACAACACCTGCCGCGTCCTGTGAGATTTCGCATGATTGAACAACTGGAATGATTCTACCAGGGAACACAACATTAGAATTCTTCAGGAGTTTTATGTTTTTCAATAACATTTTTACCTCTCTAAACATTTCTGAAGTTAAAGAGGCCTACAAGGGAAATTATTTACCAGGAAAACCGGAGCTGAGTAATAAATTCTAGATCCCCGTTTCAAGCACAGAACAGGGTCTGTGTTCAGGGACAGCTCAGCATTAGCTAGTCCCTAACGGTTATTGTAATTGAAACCCTGCATTTTTCAAATGACCGGAAGTTGAGCTGTCAATGAAATTTACCTAATGAATATTTTCCTTAAGCCTAACCCTTTTTGCCTTTACAGAATGTGGGATCAATTATTCTTAGTTGGGTCTTTTATAAAAAGGAAGGGTCAGCGTCAGAGTACAGCTTGGGTTTCAACATCTGGTAACTTCTTGTGCTCCAGGGCCTTAACCCCCTGCAGGGCACCTCCTACACGTTGGGGAAGGGGGAACCAAGGGTCACTTCTAGGATTGGAATTTAAAAAAAAAATGGGGGGGGGGGCGCCTGGGTGGCTCAGTCTGTTGAGCATCTTGATTTCAGGTCAGGTCATAATCTGGTTTGTGGGTTGGATCCCAGTCAGGTTCCATAGCTGGCAGTGGGGGACCTGTTTGGGATTATTCTCTCTCTCCTCTCTCTCTGCGTCTCCCCCCACTCCCATGCTCCCTCTGTTTCAAGATAAATAAAAGTTAAATAACTAAATAAAAATCAATGGAAAAAAAAATTAAAAAAAAAGTCTTTTAAACTATTGAGTAAATTGGCTGACTATAAGTAAAAAAGAAACGAGATTTATGATGGTAACACATATTTTGTATGAAGTTTTAGACCCTGAATTTATTTTACCAAAATTAACAAAATAGATATTTATGAAAAACTGTCTTTCATATGTTGCCTCCCATATGTTTCATGAAGAAATAACTCAAAACTGCTTCTTCATAAGTGGGGAGAGATGTTTATATATAATAAAGGCCAGAGATGTTTCTATCCAGAAATGTTTGGGTAGTTTCATTTTTGGTTTAAACAGGGCATTGTTTTAAACATTAATGAATTCATCTTGCATTTTAATTTTCTTAATTGGTTAAATTTTGTTAATTTTCCTTTACACATTTTTAATCCATTGTGGAAGTATTCGCTTTAGATACAGGCAATTTTTCATATACGTATTTTTTACCAAGGTGTGAAGCAGGATGCTAAATGACTAGAAGTCTCCTAGATAGGAAATAATATATGAACATCAAATATATGTGTGCACTGTTTGCAGATATTAACTAATATTTAGTAAGGAAAATATGTCAAACTCCTTTAATCATATTTACAGTATAAACAGTGAAAGTATTTCAGGGCCTCTTTTAGGTCCTTCTGAGCTATGCTAAATTACACAGCTGATTTAATATCATTTATCTCATTTTAACTTTCATGATACCATGGTAACATTCTCAGCTGAAAATCTGACCCCTTTTGCCTATTGGCAAAAAAGTTCCTTTAAAGGGAAAGAAACTGGTAAATTTCTTGATTACAGGGCAGATCTGACGAGTATACATCAACGAAAATTCACACATTTTATGAACACGTTTCACTCAGAGTAAAAATTCTATCAGTGCTCTGTTGTCATGGATATTAAGTCACGGTCAAGAAGAGTCTGTGAATAGGGAAATAATCAAGGAAGATCAGAAATGCTGATAGATTAAAATGATGATCCAGGGTTCAGTACATATAGATCGGCTCGGATGCTTTCTTCAACATCCGTCTATATCTGGGAACACACAGGTATGGAATGGTAGTCACCTGATTTTTACAAAGATTATTTCTCAGTGGTAGAATTTGGGTTTTTCTGAATGAGGAGACCTATCAAAAATAACTTTTATTATTATGATTTTAATACTGCTCGGAACTGTATTATAAGGAATATACATATTACTCTAAAATTGTATTACTTTATTACTCTTAAAAATCTATTCAAAAGGTTTGTTTCCCATGACGTGTACTAATTTGCCATGCTACTATCCTCCAAAAGTTTCATAAAACTAATATAAAATCCATAAGCAAGTACAGTTGATATCAAACAGGATAATGATGATAGTTTTGGAAATTTCTGGAACTTTAAGTGTGGTTGGCTTTCAGTGAAACAGACAGGTGCCACTATCTTTGGGGAAATAGAAATCTTGTAAATGCAGCTATACTTATTTTTAACATTTTTATTAAGATATAATTGATATACAATTCTGTAAGTATTTAAGTTATAACACTTAATAAGTTTTGTCATCTATACACTTTATAAAACTGTGATCTCAGTTTAGTGAGGGAGCATACCTCATCAGCCCCAAATGTATCCTCATGAACTTTTCTCCCAACCGTCCCCACCCTACCATCCCTGGCAACCGCTCATCTGCTTTCTTTCAGTATAGATTAGTTTGTATATCTAGTATTTTGTAGATATCGAAGAATACAACTATGCGCTCTAATGTGCCTGACTGCATTTACTCACCAGTATTGAAAACAGATTAGAGACACCTTTTTCAAAGCAGGCTTTCAGTATTCTCGAAATAGTGTAACGGTAACTTTACTCCCTATGGCATATTAGTTTTGTGTAGGTTGGATTTTTGCAATGGGCAGAAAGATGTCATGAAATGTTGGTCACCTGGACAGAACAAAGTATTGAAATAAAACAGTTTGGTAGCTAGAGAACAGGCTATTAAGTTATGAGCAATCATATTAAGAACAACATCAACTCTATCAGGTGACGAAAGATTGGTTCACTTTACAGAAACGCTATTTTTTAAAAATAATTTCAAGCCATAAAGTATTTCAGAAAAATGCATGTACTTTTGATTTTGCTGGAAGGTCAGCCTATATAAACATAATATTGGGCTTATTGATTAAACCCACAAATGTCCGAAAAATAATTAATGGTGCTGCCTATAATCGATAACTTCTTCTTAGTTATCATCCCATTATATATTATACATATATATAATTCTATCATATCTCGGTCTCTGCAAGGCCACCACGTGCTCTCGCTCCTGCATTGCCCCAACACCTCCCCACCAGCACCCTTACTGCCGCATATTACATCCGCCCTCTTTTTCAGACGTACTCCCAGAATATGTTGGGTCATGTCTCCGCTCTGCTTGAAGCCCTGCCACAGGGACTCTGTATTTACCTCTGAGCAAAAGTCCGATTTCGGCACTGCCTTTGCTCTCATCTATATTAACTTCGCCAATAATACATCTAGGTTTGACAGAACAATTTTATCGAAAGATGGGTGGATCTCAAACAAGGCAAAGTAGCTACTATACTTTCCACCTGTGAGATTCATTGCTTTATATTTTTCAGGTGCACTGAAAGCGGAAACCTAATTTAACAACTTTCAGAGAATTCTCTTACCTTGCCCATGGAAAAACACAAGAGTTCATTATGCAAACCAATTTACTTTGGATTCATACTAAATATTTTTCCCATTTGTAGAACTTTGGAAGGTCGTTTAAAGGCATCCATGGTGACCGGGCTCTAATAAATTTCCCAAGAAAATGTTGCCTTATCAATGATTTATTAACTGAACACAGAATGAGAGCATCATTCATTAGAATTAGTGTAGCTTTTACCATTGCGTCCCTTTGTACTCTAAGGAATTTGGGGATTGGTAGCTGCAGGTACATCGCAGTTAGCACAATTACATGGAGGTAAAAATGAATCACTGACAGGGAAACATCAGACTGAGATAGAAAACCTTAACACAAAATTTAGTGTGACTTTTAGAGTTGTTTACCTCTTGTATTTTAAAGCTATATCCGGAAGTATGAACAGCATCAGCTCATGAGTGAAAATGAAATCTACCTTCCCTATGTTCCATTTAATTGTTTACTCCTCAACACATACACGTATGCACAGACACACGTACACAGTCAGACTCCTGGGCAAGAAGGTACAGATTGAAACTGGGAAGACTGGAATTTTCTTCAAGAAGCTGAATTTCATAGGCTCCTTTCAAGGAATGACTCCTACAAGCGCATGAGAAAGCTCAGCTTTGTCTTTTTAATTTTTGATTCACTCTCTTTCCCAAATTCTTCATTCCCATAATTCCAATTGCTGAAATAGGGCAACAAAACAAAAATCCCCATGGGAAATACTGAATAGCTTTTAAAAAATGCTGTTGTGCTGCGGGCACTGTGAGTTTAGTAGGGGGTGTGAGGATTTAAAGGGTAAACAGTGGTGACCTCTGACACCCGAGATTTCAGAGGATCTTTCACCTTTGAGATCATATTATTTTTTTTAAATCTGTGGAATTACGGATTATTTTACACCTCAGTTTTGCTTTTCTGTGCCTTTCAAATACAATTTAAAACTTAACTCCATTATTGGTTTATAGCATGTTCTGTGATGTTTAGGTTTCTATCTTGGTAGGTGAGCTATTTTCTTTATCCAGGTGACTATTTATCAAACTCAAGCTAATCTGTGGAATAGATGTGTATTGCAAAAAAGGTCTCTTTTGCGAAAGTCCTCGGTTCTCTTTGAAAAGTTAGAGGAGTCCTCAGGTGGATAATTCAGAGTGAGAGGAAGGGCACTGGAAGTCCAGTTTAAGCAAAGTCCCAATCCCATGAACTTACCTGTGCCTTTCTTATCTTTCTGATAAACCTTAAATGGTGAGGAACAAATGGTCTCCAAAGGGCCTTTGAGCTAGAATCCCCAGAAGCCACTAATTGTGCTGTAAATTATCATGCCATTAATACCAGCTATGAAATGTCTCCCCTAAGCCTCAGCCTACAGTCTACAGAAAGTTCTCTGAACTCCTTGTGTCCTCTTCTTCCCTTTGATCCTCCTGATCGGGGCTAGAGCATCTCTGGGTTGATACCTGAAGATACCCACACCTTCTCGTTATTGCTTTTGAAGAGACTGCTTGTTAAAATGCGAAATGAGGGCATGGAGTTGATCTAATGCTCTCTGAATTCACACATCTGCGTAAGGCTACTTCATAACTCTTTACATCTGAACACACATTTTTCAGACAGTCCACATTCCACATTGTGCCAATAGCATTGGAAAAAATCCTTATTATCGGCTCATCTTCTTCAAGGGCCTATTAGATGCAAGATTAAAATAAGTACAAAGCTGATCCTCCAAAAAAGGGTGTACAATTTAAATTCAAAAGAAGGAATTTTGTGATGCTTTATTTATGTAAATACATAACACACCCCACATGGGGCTTGAACTCATGACTCCAAGATCATGAATTGTAGGCTCTTCCAACTGAGCCAGCAAGGTGCCCTGGAATTTTAAAATTTGATAGGAATTCCACGTATCTGCCAGAATAAAGTCACAATGACTTTTTTATTTAATTACAATGACAAAGAAGGGCACCTGGGTGGCTCAGATAGTTAAGTATCTGACTCTTCCTCTGAGCTCAGGTCTTGATCTCAGAGCCGTGAGTTCAAGCCCCGCACTGGGTTCATTACTGGGCATGAAGCCTACTTAAAAAAAAGAAAAATGTCAAAGAATTTTGGAATTGACACCTCTTAAGAGGAGGTAGGTACTGAAGGCATGCTGTAATTCTATTTAGTTAGAAAGTGTTGCGAAGGTAAATTGATTTAGTCTGAGTCCAGTATGTATAGTGAAGACTTACTTGGTACACAATTGTAGCAGATTGTCATCTACGATCCTGGCTGGTACTCCTATTGAATTAAAATAGCTTTCTTTATGGATAAATAGATCCAAAACTGATTCAGAAACGACCAATTTCCTTGTTTTTGTTTTCCTATGATTATGTTATTTCTTAAAGATCATAGACCATTTTTTTTTAAAAAAAGGATACTTAAAAATGATCCAGAATGAGCTAACCCCCCTTATTTTGTAAACTTGTGAGCTGAGGCTCTAAAACCTAATCTAGTAACTCTTACACATCTTGTTCCTGGAGTAGCGGCTGGAATCCAACTCTGTCCAGAGACCCTGCTAGTACCTGTGTGTGCATCTGCATGCAAATACTCTTACACATGTCATAGTCTCCTTGGGCACTTTTGCCATATGCTTTACCTGCTTATACGTATTTTATATCTATAGTTATCAAATGTAATGTATAGTCTTAAACACGAATATAATATCTTAAATACATCTGTGCTTACTACTTATATTTTTATCTACTTGTAAATATTCACTAACCTGTGTTTCTAAAAGTTGCATTTACTTATATATTTAGTTTTTCCCAAGAAGTATCTGACAGAAACCTGTAAGCCATCTGCATGTACAAGTTGACACAATACACCCTTACAATTAATATGCATTACACATACGCTTCATAATCATGAACTGGCTATCCAGAAGACTGAGAATAATTCTTGATTATAACCAACAGCTCCCTGTACCCAGGTACAGGTTTCTTGAATTTAATTCACACAGATATTTCTAGAATCCATCTTGTACTGACTGACACTGTAGGAGCACCGCCGAGCTACACAAGCACTTCTGTTTTACTTGGCTCACTTCGGTTTACTCTACCTGCGTGGACATTACGCAGACCGTGGGTGCCATCTTATCCACAAAGGAAAAGCCACACGTTGCATGTGCTTTTAGGGCTACAGAATAACAATGAACCGAGGGCCAATCCTGTTCATTCTTTCCCTTCTGTGCCATTAAGACTGAACACAGCAACGCAAAGTGCACCATGACTCAGCTAAAGGCAAAGATAGCGGAATCAACTCAAAGGAATCTGGAAACCCGTTCCCTGCCATACTAACCAGAGGGGCAAGACTGTTCAGAATACACTGATTTTCAGAGGAAAGGGCAAGAAAATCATAGGCTTGAAATTGAAAATTGTAGGTTTTGATATTTACCCCCAATAAACCACACTCCCTCACAAATATAGATCATACTCACAAGACGTCCAGACAGAGAAGGATCTAGAAAAGCGTATTCTGATTGGTAGAGAAAGATATTCGTAGAGATTGTGAGAAAGAGGTGGCACCCCCTTTTCTGTGCAGGACGTTGGGGGTTGTTACATGAGTGTGGTACTGAAATTCCCTGGTAAGAACAAAATGTGGGTTCTCTGATATGGCAGAATTAGGAACAATTGTAAATGATAGTTGTGTTTATTGCATTTTAACGTTAATTTTAAATGTGCTGAACTGAAAAAAATTCCCTGGGGGGATTAGTAAAGATGAATGCTATATAATTGTTGTTGTTGCCTCTCAATATCCATTGTCATTTTCTTCTTTAGTAATAATGTCCCAGTTGTTATTCCTGTTCATCACCACCTGTTACTATAGACTGCCTGGCTGCTCCGTGGGTCCCTGTGACTACACTCTGGTCGATGGGATGTCCGCAGCAGCGTGGGCTCTCAGTTTCAGGACGTTGCCTTAGCATGGGGCATGTTCATCATGCACTTTAAAAACATTTTTTGTTAGGTTTATTTTATTATTTATGTATTCATTAATTCATTTATTCATTCATTCAGTGAGAGACAGACAGAGAGAGCGAGCTGGAGAGGGGCAGAGAGAGAGGGAGACAGAGAATCCCAAGCAGGCTCCTCACTGTCAGCATGGAGCCCAATGCAGGGCTTAAACTCACAAAAACTGTGAGATCATGACCCGAGCAGAAACAAAAAGGCCAACAGCCAACTGACTGAGTCAGCCGGGCACCCCTCATCCTGCACTTCTAACCCCTCCTCTGTGAAACCACACATGACTGCCCAGTGTCTAGCAGTTATGGAAAATTATGAACCTGCAGAAATGTGGAAGCCAGGGTTCCTGCCAACAAACTGAAACTGCTTTACCGGGATGACCTTACCTATCTAGAAATTAATTCTCATTCTCATTGTAGAATGAATTACAGTTCTTTCTTGTTGAAGGGGCCTTTTTTCTTTTTTGTCTTTTTTTTTTTTTTTTTTTGCTTGCAGGCACACCTATCCTAATTAGGTGTTTTTACTGATAGCTCAAGGGATACAACACTTACTCAGATGGTAGAAATTCTTTAACAACTTCATAGGAGCATAATGATAACATAATTTATATTTTTATAGAAATTTAGAGTTAGGATATGTCTCCTATCTTCAAACTCCAAATTTAGTCACTATGGGGAATTGGCAAGTACGTAAACTTATGAAAATGCAATAAAATTTTACAGATTGTGTTTTTCTGTCAAAAAACACTCAGAAGGGGAATTCAAGTCTCATTAATTACCTCTTTATAGTGTCAAGGGGATTCACTCCAGCAGATAAACCCCAGTTATCACCACTAGGACTTCTCTTTCTTGAGTGTGCTAAAAATACCCCATTTCCAGGCTGTTGATAATACCATTTAATTTTCAGTATAGATGCAAATCCCTGTAGGTAGAGGGAATTGTCATTCCCTGTAGAACTAGATCAAGTTTCTTGGATCATAATATAGAACAAAATATTCTTTATTTACGTAAATGGGATTATAGATGCTGAAGCTTGTCACAAAGCTCTAGGCACTATGATATTTATAGTATGAATTCAATAGCTTTCATCCTAATGGGATTGATACAGTGCTTTGCGTGGTCGTCTGAGGCTTAATTTGCTTCTTCCTGTTAGATATTTTGCTTGAGATTTGTTGGGATTCAGTGTAATAGATAAAAGGGGATTTGGGGTTTGATTAGCGTTAAATCTTACAGCACATTCACCATCATCATTAAAGTTGCTTTTAGTACCTAAGCAGGAAATTTCCGCCTTTGTGGTTCTACAAAGCAGATCAATATTGTGGGTGCATATTTATATTTAAATTGATGCTGGAATGCAGACCCTGTCACCACTCACATTTCACTTTTACTGAAAACTCTTGTTATGTCCTTTCAATTACCATGGCTCCTGTGGTATTAGGAAAGTAGTACAGTGAATTAATCATTTTAATAAGATGTGACTTTCTTAAAAGATAATTATTGAATGGATAATCATGGCTTATCAGCAAAATATTAGGTTCTTCTCTTGACATTAATTTCAAAGTTGACTCATCTTAAAGATGGTTGAGTACTTTTCATGTTCTTATGTGTTAGTTTTATTGTAATTTCCAGTTTAAAACTAGATTAATTTTTTATCCCTCTCTAATACCAATTCAAAGGATGTAAAACTACTTAAAACCATACAATCTGCTATATCTTTATTTTATTAGACAATTATGTTTATTAGTTATATTAAAGCTTTCCAGAAAAAAACCAGTGATGGGTTAATAGGCATGAAATTTGTTCTGTGGCTCTTGAAAACAATGCCAATTTTTCCATTTTGTCAAGTAAAAATCTCAATTCCTTGACATTCAAAGATATATTTCTGGTCATTCCAGTGATGACTAGTGCATATCCACATTTAGGAAAAAAGTTATATAAAATTAAACACTGATTTTCCAAACCAGTGAAGCATAATATTTGAAAGGAAAAAAATATCTATCCACTGATTATATATCCAACTAAATTTGTCTGGTTCTTCATTTCTTAAACAATTTTACTGACGTATAAGTTACATACCACAAATTCTCACACTTGAAGAAAAGCAATTAAATGAGATTTAGTAAGTGTATAGAGATGCAACCATTTCTACAAATTTGGTTTTATCTACAAACCTAATAAATGGAAGTAATAAGCCAGTGAAGGAACCAGATGGTATAAAGCCTTGTTAAAACAAAGTATAGTCCTGGAGAGATGGGAAATAATTTTCATTTGATAGACAAAGATATCTAAATCAGAAGATTTACTTCTGTTACTTCAGTTAATGTTTTCACTATAAAAATTTCGTGACCAAATCTTAAAGATAAAAATTTAAAAATTAATATTATAATGGTGGACTTTTGGTTTCCAATTCCTCATGTAATGAACTTGGAAACTGCTATTCAATCCTAACCAGTGAAAATCAGGACAGTTTGAAACATCATCAACTCTTTTGGAATCTGAGAGATTCCAGACCAAAGAGGACACAGGTCAAACCACTGCCCCCAAGATTGAAGCAAGAGGTGAATACAGGGAATGAGTGGGAACTGTGGCAACTTCCATGGGAATCAGTGCTGGGTAGGAGTATCCAAACTGAACTGCTGACTTGCTGGGGGCTCAGTGTAAACAGCTGAGTCACAACTCCAAGGAGACCCAGTCACAGGACGGGCCTGACATATTGTGAGACGTACCTCCAGGACCTCGACCAGAGTCCCGCAATAAATAGTGGAGGAAGACCACCATAGGCTTCTGGCAGGAGGGGAAAAAAGAACCATCTGAGATAGGTAGAGAGCAGTTGGTTCTTCCTAGAAAGTCCTGTTCTCCTGACAAACTAATTAACCAGAGCCTAATTGACATTGGGAAGGAAAATACCCAACTCCAGCCCACCCTAGCCATCCTGTCCCAGCTAAAGGGGGAGGAAAAACCTTGAGAAACACTTATGATGTGCTCAGTCCAGACACAGGCTCACTAAAAGCCTGAGATCTAATCACAGGATTATGATCTTCTCTGCCCATCATATCGCTAATTGCCTATCTACAGCAGTTCCTTTTATACCCAGTACATCATGTCCAGCTACCAAGAAAAAATTAAAGACATACTAAAAGGCAAGAAACACCACTTGAAGAGACAGAGCAAGCATCAGAACCAGACATGAAAGGAATGTTGGAATTATCAGACTGAACATTTTAAACAACTGTGATTAATATAGAGCAGGCCCTAAAGGATAAAGTAACCAGTGTGCAAGAACAGGTGAGCAATGTGAATCCTAAGAAAGAACTAACAAGAAAATCTAGAGACTTAAAGAAAAAAAGTAACAGAAATGAAGCACCTCTGGGTTTATTTGTAGACTGGACGTAGCTGAAGAAAGGATCTGTGTGCTAGACACTGTGTCAAAAAACTCCTCAAAAGGCAGAGAGAACGAAAACCCATAACAGATTGTCCAAGGACCATAGCACACTACAAAAGGTATCCTATCCAAGTAATGGGGATACCAGAAAGAGAAGAAAGAAGGAAATGGAAGAAAGCTATGACACAAAGGTTGAGAATGTCTCCAAATGAATGTCAGACACAAAACCACACATCCTGGAAGAGCAGAACAGTAAGCAGGATAAATGTCAACAAAAGCAAACAAAACAAAACTCCCCAAACCCTACACATAGCTTATAAAGCATAATGAACTAAGGGCACCTGGGTGGCTCAGTCAGGTAAGCCTCTGACTCTTGATTTTGGCTCAGGTCATGATCTCACAGTTCGTGAGATTGAGCTCCCTGTCGGGTTCCGCATTGTCTGTGGAGCCTGCTCAGGATTCTCATTCTCTCTCTCTCTCTCTCTCTCTCTCTCTCTCTCTCTCTCTCCCCCTCCCTCTCCCTCTCTCTCCCCTCCCTCCCTCCCTCCCTCCCCCCCTCTCCCTTTCCCCCTCTCCCTCTCTGTTCCTACCCTGCTCACTCTCTCTCAAAATAAACTTTAAAACAAAAAAGCATCATGAACTCAAATAGACAAAAACGGGAAAATACAGATTCTCTGTGTATTTAATCCTATTCCCATTTTATAAAGGTAAACTTAATTTTATATAAAACTTTAAAAAATCTGAATACTGAACATGGTGTAATTTCATGATGACATAGTACTTCTATCACATAATAGAGGTGACCAAGTATCTTGACTGAGCAGTAACTTCTCTGGTTTTAGGAAGATTCCTGGATGTTGATAAATTAAATGGCATTCATGCACTTTTAATTGATTATACTTGAGAGGGTTTTGTGCACCTGGTGAAATTCTAAGCAACATTTACATGGTGTGAATCTTCAAGAATATAAATTGACAAGCAGCTGCCTCCAAACAGTAGTTATTAAACAAGCTGATTCACAGAATTTTAACACCTCCACTCCTGCCCAGCTTGTCATTTATTCTCTTTATAATAAGGTAGATAAAAATAAATTAACACTTCTTTCTTCTAGATTTGAATTTATAGACTCTGTCCATGTGTACCATATATTATTTAGATACCTCTATTTTAACATCTTGCATAAAACATGAACTGAATAAACACATAAGAAATTTAAATAGGATGTTGTGACTAGCCTCTTCCTTAATTGCACATGGACGTTTGTTGCTATAGACCTTAATTCCTTAAAGTTTATTTTATTTCTTTTGAGAGAGAGAGAGAGAACACAAGTGGGGGAGAGGGTTAGTGTGGGGCCTGATGCCCCTATAGATGTTAATTCTTAAACAATGACTGTGGCTGTTTATTTGAATGTGATTCATAAATGGAATCAGAAGATATTTATATGCCATCTTAGCTCAATTGGACAGGGAACTCGCAATGAGAATTAGATGTGCAGGTAATTATAGGGACAATAAAACAAATGGCTTTGATATAGCTTGAGTCACAGAGAAAATTCCCAGATGCAAGACTGGGTATAATGGGAAAAATAGACATCAGACAGTTGACCTAGACTGTAAAATATTGGGGGGGGGCGTCTGGGTGGCGCCATCTGGTAAGTGTTCAACTCTTGATTTCGGCTCAGGTCATGATTTCACAGTTCGTGAGACTGAGCCCCACGTGGGGCTCTGTGCTGACAGTGCGGAGCCTGCTTGGGATTCTCTCTCCCTCTCTCTCCCTTCCCCACTAGTGCATGAGCATGCGTGCACACTTGCTCTCAAAATAAATAAACATTTTAAAAAAGACTGTATAACATGGAGAAAAGACGTCAAGGCCAAAGGGTGCACAAAGGAAGCAGCATTTGGGTTGGGCTGTCGTCTGAACACAAAGTCATGACACCAGAGACTATTCCTAAGACTCGAACAAACAATGGAATAATTTGAAAGTCAAGTCAGAGAACGAATTTCAAAGAAACTATCTTTGCCAGCTGGACCTAACCAAGAAAGTTTCTGTGAGCAAAATATGTACTTTATCATTCATAGTGCAGTTTGTACACCAAGAATATGGTTTCTTATACAGTAAATAAATGCAGGAAAGACTATACATCTCTGTCAGTATATACCATAGGTTGTTTAGATACCCCTATATTAAAGCATGAGGTGAATAAACATGTAAGAAGAGTTGGGGAGCCTGGGTAGCTCAGTCTGTTAAGCGTCCAACTTTGGCTCACGGTTCGTGGGTTTGAGCCCCCCGTTGGGTTCTGTGCTGACAGCTCAGAGCCTGGAGCCTACTTCAGATTCTGTGCTTCCCCCCACCCCTCAAAAATAAATAAAGCATTAAAAAAATTTAAATATGAGAAGAGCTGGGATGGAGATTGAATTTCTGGAGGTTTCAGTGGTCTCTTGGTGAGTGTCGACAGAGCTCCGTATGGGAGAAGCCCTCATGTTTCCTCATGGGGACATCCTTTCTGCTTTGTATTTTATGAGGCTGACATTGTTCACAGGCTTCAAGCATTTTAGTGTTTAACTAGGTAGGTATATCAATGGAGAAAATGTGTATATTGCTTGATGGTGATTATTGGATATTCTTATACACTATTCAGTGAAAGGATAGAAAAGCAGTTAAATTTCAGAAATGATCTGTTATGACCCCATGAAAGGAACAGATGGCAGGTACCGTGCGAATTCATACTGATGTTTCTGAAGGTTGACAATGACTGCTCAGTTGCAGGTTTTGATGTAAACAATGATCTAATTACCAACAAATGTCTGCCCGTTACAATAGGAAGATAAAGTGCAATGGGACAGAGCAACTTTCTTCTCAGCCACAGCTGCAGACACTAATCAAACCAAACAGTGCTAATTAAAATTGGGAAGGAATAGAGCAGGGACAAAACACGAAAGGATTTTCTAGGATGGCAACCTACTTAAAAATGGACTTCATCCGATGAGGCAGCCAAAGATACCGTCTGCTACAGGAGGATGGAGATAAAGTAATGCCTTTGTGATAACTAAGTAAAAGGGATTAAGCAGTAGTCTACAAGTAGAAAATTGTTTCAGAGGAAAAATATTCTCATTTCAGAAGAAATGTGGAAGATTTCAACATCACAGAAACTAGTTAGAGCTAGAGTTCTATAAGCATTCAATGATGTCATCTGTAGGTTTTACAAAAGTACTGAGAAGAGAGGGGTGTCTGAGTGGCTCAGTGGATTGAGTGTCCCACTCTCAATTTGGGCTCGGGTCATGATCCCAGAGTCGTGGGATCGAGCCCTGTGTCAGGCTCTGTGCTGAGCATGAAGCCTGCTTAAGATTCTCTCCCTCGCCCTCCCTCTCTCTCCCTCCCCCCCTCCCCTTTGCCAGTTGTGCTGTCTCACTTTCTCTCTTTAAAATACAAAAAAAAAAAAAAATTAAGTAGTGAGAAGAGAGAGCCTTCAGGAGATTCACACAAGGAAATCTAAAGTCTTCAATAAACATTAGTGCAATTTTCAATTAGATTCTCTGACACTGAGACTCAAGTCATGGTCTACACATAGATGGATGCTGGTCCTTTAACAAGACAAGGAATTTGTGCCAGAATATAGAGCAACTGCAGATAAAGTGACTATATAGTGTTGACTTCAGCTTTTTCAAATTATCTATATATCAAGACTTTGTTGATGAAGAAAGGAGTGTGTTGATTTACATTTTAGATTCATATCTTGCTGCAGACAAGTTTCAAGCAGTCACCTTAGAAGTACCTCTAGAATTCATTTCATTTAGTAATGACAGTAATAAGTAACACTGATATGTAATGCTTATACTAAAGCAGTTTTGTTTTTAAATAGGCCCATTAATACTTTAGATATTGGAGCTTTTTTCACTAGGATATGTTTTTTCAAGGGCCCTGTTATATGTTGCAAACAAACAAACAAGATCTGTAGTTGAGGTAACATTTATTACATGCATGTGTGTATATATACACGTGCAATCTCTGTGTGTATATTCTGTATACTCAGAGTCCAGTAGAGACACAAACACCACACCAGTATCTAGTATGGTATCTGAATAGGGAATTAGAAATTCTAAACTTTTATGTAAAATAAAAATAAAAATAACAGCTTTTTAGGCAATTAAAAAGAAAAGGAAATTATTACATTGACTGACTTTGATTTTATGAGAAATTCACTTTACAGTTTCATAATAACTTATGTTTTTGATAATGCACAGGTAATAAGCATCATTGTAAAATAAATATTCAATTTACCAAAGAAAACCCCATTTTTAGTAATGCTTCCAGGGAAAAAATTGGTAGTTATTTGCTTTATAGTTTCTCTATAGTTTACACATTATCTTTTATATTCCATGTATTGAGTTTCTAAATGCTATACACTGAGCTTAAATTTAATGAATGGTATCTCCAGACCTTGTAATTATTTGTCCATGTGCACTTTGATTCGTTTGGAACATCTTAGCAAGTCAAGTCAGTGACCACAGACCAGGCAGATCATTGTAGATCCAATAAGGACATTCATTATATGAACTCAATTTCCCATATTTCCAAAAACATTTCATGACATTCTCAGTCCTCACACTTTTTAATCCCATATTATGTACTAGAGAGCAGATAATTTATTCATAAACAGACAACCTTCTGTATATTTATGGTAATAAAAGCATCATTAAGCCATACAAAATGAGTTTTCTGTGACAAGATTTTTTGACAGAAATTTCCATCATGTTTAATTGATCCTTTTAGGTTAGAAATTACCCAGTAAAACTTATGCGTATCAAATGAAGTAGAAAACTATCATTTTAATTATGTAATCATTAATTATCACCATATATATTACCTCGTCCTTAACTAAGATAAGTGTAGAGTTAGATCAGTAGGCTTCCTTTTAAAATTAGTTACTGAATTAATAGACAAATACGGAATTCATTCCCATGGTGTCACCTAAACCACAAGTAAGAATGGTGCCCAAAGCTTCGTAAGAAGACGAGTGCATGGAGTACCTTGCTTGATCCAGTCCACAGGCCCGAGGCTTACTCTTTGATCAAACCCCACTTAAATTACTCTCTGTTGATCCTTGCCTGAAATATCAATTGTTGAAAATTTACCATCTTCTTTTAATTTTTTAGATCTTCCTAAAGTAGTCTACTTCTTACTCATTAGTCTAAATCATAAGTATTTTAGGGCTAGGAATAATGCTCTGGGTCACATTGTCCCCCAATGACCTGTGGCCTATTTAGTTCTTATTTAGTAGCCACTAACGAGCAATGCCTTGCTATCACCCAACTAAGAGGTAAAGTCAGGACCAACAGACCTTTTGATTCCCATACTGACATTGAACAATATCATGTGATCAGATCATTGTAAGCAATCGGTTATTTTTGGTCCACACATAGTGATCTGTATGTTGCCACAGTTACTGTAAGTGCATTATCAAGAGAATCTGTTGTGTGTCACTTCCCATTGTTGTATTACATGCATTTGAAGAACAGTAGTAGGGAAAGACAATAAATACAAGTAATTATCTCCATGTAATCAAGGCAAAGAGCTTCTGTGTTAAGTAATCAACTCTGAACATTTAAACAATTCCCAGAACATTCTCCGAGCATAGGGATCCTCTTAAATCATCCCTTTGTATAAAAACCTATTATCTTTTCTAAACACAACAGAACTTAGAAGAATATTTTGAACTGTTTTTGATACATGATAGGTGCCATATAAACAAGAAGACCAGAGCAATGTGTTTTCCTTTTTCTTTTTATAAAAACTCATAAAAAGCAAATGCACTTGTTAGACACTGGAAATCTAAACGGATAAACAAACATAACCCCAAATATTTACTGATACCCATCATAGTGTGGATACCCATTTCCAAATAAAGTTCTAGTGTCAGATTGCCCTATGGTTCTATGGCAGCCATGGCGGTAAAATTACCTGGCACATCTCAAGCCTGCTGTTGCAAGTTTGGAAACTTGGAAAAGACCATAAGGATCAGAAAGCAGTTGTGATCTCCAGTTGAAGTTACGTAGCGTCAGTTTATGTACTATTTATAGTGACATAAATCTAGCACTTTATAGTGCGATTTTAAAAAAGAATTTAAAATTAAAACCAAACTGTTATCTCTTCTTCATTCTGAAAAGATACCTGTGGCATGCCTACAGAAGGCATATAGTTCATAAAATAGGCTATATCTCATCCCCAAATACTCTCTCCTCTGCTCTTGGGCCCTCTACTTACGTCTGTGTGCTGGCCATATTCATAGATAGTACAAATCAACATTCTAACATAGAGTCATTATTTGTCCATTCTTCGTATAAAGCCTGCTCTACTTCCTGCATCCCTTTACATATTTACATGTAAATATAAAATATATTTATAAATTTATATATGTGCTTATTATACACAGTGCAATTGTGAAATGGGTGAACTAATCCTAATGTAGACTCTCCTTCATTGTGCTCGTGACCCTCTCCCAGTTCAGAGTTCAGGACATTTCTAGACCTGAATGTTTTCTGAACCCAATTCTCAAACACTGATCATGTCTCACCTAGAGTCCTGTGACTGTCTTGTAACTGGTATCAGTACTTAGAGTTCCCCTGCCTTGATTAAGCACTCATTATGTTAGACTTTCCAACCCTACACTTAGTGTAACCTAGACTATATATCCTATTTTTCCAGATTGCTAGGGTACATCAGAAAGCTAAAATGAAAAAAAAAGTGCCTCAGATGTTCAAGTGCCCTAAAATAGGTTGATAAAGTAAGTTTGAGATCTTTCCAAATTTGTCAAGCCAAAATTTTTTTTGAAATCATTTGCATCCCAATTTATTGGAGGTAGTAAGTATATATACAGTTTTTTTTCATTAAACCAGCTTAATTGTAGCAGGGATGACTTCCAGCCACACAAAAATGATCATGTTTTTCCTTCTATAATCTTTATCTTTTAATCCTGGTATCAAAGCCTTGAGACTGGATAACTTTTCATAATGAAATCACATTACTTAGGTGAAGATAAATTGTCATTATTAAAGATATAACAGAGCCCTGTGCTAAAATGTTGATTTAGGAGAATAATGTATATTTAAAATCAGATGCACACATGTGTGCATAAAGGGCATTGCAATATAAGGTTGGGTTTGGGGTTTGGTCAGATATGCAATCTGCAAACTATGAAGAGCTGAGGAAAATATTTTTTATCTGGGGATATATAGAAATATGATAAAAAGTGGAAATGACTGAAATATTGTAGTATTCCTCCACTCCTTTATATATTTTAGGTATATATACTTTTATTCCTAAAGGATATAAGGTGAATTCATAAAGTTCATCTCTAGATATAAAAATCAGACTCTATTTTCATATGAATTTAAATATTGAAACACATGTTGCAACACAGCAATGAACTTTAAAGGATCAAAAACTATTAGAAGGAAATGCTTTTAAAAAACACCACTAATATTGTAGTTACTAATGTGTACTTATCATTAAAAAGGTAAATATAAAACTAAGGAAAATAACCCTTAGGTCATCGATGACACATGATGCCGCAGGAATCCATACGTGTTATATTTTGTGAAGTCCTACTCTTACTGGCTTCTCCTTATTTGATTTATTTTGATCCGATTTATATAAGACACAAGACATTAAAAAACAAAGGATAACATGAAATTTCTTAAATTCCTTAATATTATACTTCATTTGTTGATTCAACTTATGTCCAAGTATATGGTGATTCTTACAACGTGGTAATGATTTTGTTTAATTAAATATGGGGAGGAAAGTTCTCTGTAGCCAAACACTTTGTTCAGACCTGGGCTTGGAGAAGGAGAGGACGAAGTAAAAGAGCTATGGTTTGGGGTTCACACACATCCCCTGTAGGACCCCAAACCCCCAATTTCAGGCCCACAGTGTTCAGTGCAGATTTCTATCACCTTGTCCTGAAATTTGAGTTTACGTATCTTCTGTCTTCACTGGAATATAAGTTCCAACAGTGTCTAAATTTGTCTAAATCCAGCGTTTACTGTTCATTCCCTAGCGCCTAGTAAAATGCATGGCTTATTGTAGTCTCAGAATAGTTCTAGAAGGGTGAATGAGTGAATGAACGAGAATGGGGTGCTTTATGACTTACTCATAATCCAGACATTTCTCACACAGTTAAGTGTCCAATAAACATTTTTTTAGTGGTACCGTCTGGTACTACTACCCAAACTGCAGAAACTCAGGTTGATTATAAAATATTGAGCAAGGCATCACAACACAGCTTTAATTGAGTTTACTTATTCAATTGTCAATTTGCATTTCTTGAAAAATTTTGCTACATGTTTTGTATATTTTTAAATATATGTGCATTATTATAAGAGTTGCTATTGAGTCAGATATCTATTGCTTATTTTCTTAGCGACATCAGTTCATCCATTGTAATCTCTAAATTGGAACGAATGAGTATTAAAATTGACATTTCGCAAATGTGTTTTTAAAGGTTTTAGTTGTTGAAAGGATAGAGATATTTTTTAATTTAGTGTCAGCTCGGCTGGTCTGCCTTTGTTTTTATTATCATTTAGTCCATTTGAGAGAATAGATGATATATATTTGAGAAATTATGAAAAGACATAGGAAAAGTACTGACAACATTTTGATTCTAATGTTAGGAGATAAAAATAAGGAATAGAGAACAATTGTACAAGTTTTACTGAATATATACCAAAATTGGATTTTTTGCTCATTTCCAGCTCCGTATATTTTAAACAACATGTTCATAGCCAAATTATGATTCTAAGCCAAGCAAATACTACAACAGAAAGGTTATTTTGCAGAAATAATAGTATTTTAACTTCCTCATCTCCGGGTGAGTTAATGTCTTCATGCAGATCCCTTCCCCATTTAGATCAGAGAAGATAAAGGAAATTGTATTGCAATTTTAATATTTCCTTTGTCACTGTGAATAAAATCCATTAATGCTAGGGCTTTTACAAAGCCATCCTATGTGGACAGAAAATACAACCAGGTTATTAACTGAATGTAATTGCTTGGTGATAACAGAGTCTTTGAGTCTCTATTTGAAGCTTATTTAACCTCAAAAAGGCTATCAATTAGGACACCACATTTAAAGCAAGTGGGAAAATTATGCGTGGACACTTTTAACAATAAGGTGACACTTTCATAAAAGAGTACATATCATTTTAGAATACCGACCTCATTCTTTAGTATTGTTTAAAAATAAGAGAACTTAATATGGGTTCTTTTTTTTCTTTTTTGGTCCCCTGGTACCCAAAGGCCCGAGAGAGCTAGACATTCCCAAGCCTCAAATGGTGGGTGGAGGGGACATCCACAGTCATGTTGCCCCTACTCCTGGTGAGTACCTCCGAACAGCTCAGGCAAGGACTACAAACTACAGCGTGCACGTGTGGGGGTGGGTTCTAAGTATCCCTAGCAACAAAACATGTTAATTGCACACTGAAAGGTGAACGTATCATTCATTGTCTGTATAACTTTGGCACTGAATTTCGAAGTCCTAAATCCAGAGCATTTTGTGTTCGGTGATGTCATTCATATCTGCAGTCTAGGTGGGGAGGGTTTTCACATGGAGCGGAAGTGGTGGTTCATGGGAAAACACTGACTTGGATAGCAACCTGAGCATTATAGAAGGTCTACTTAAGATCATAGTTTTGAGGGATTCCTCTGTGACGGGCACTCTTCAAAACACATAATAAATATCCTATCATGAATTTCGACAATCTTTTTTTTTTTCAGTTTGGCAATGCATTTTATTTTATTTTTTTACGTATTTTTGAGGTGTTTTATTTTTTTAGTATTATTTTTTTTAATATGAAATTTATTGTCAGATTGGTTTCTATACAACACCCAGTGCTCATCCCAAAAGGTGCCCTCCTCAATACCCATCACCCACCCTCTCCACCCCCCCACCCCATGAACCCTCAGTTTGTTCTCAGTTTTTAAGAATCTCTTATGCTTTGGTTCTCTTCCACTCTAACCTCTTTTTTTTTTTTCCTTCCCCTCCCCCATGGACTTCTGTTAAGTTTCTCAGGATCCACATAAGACAATCATTTAAGTATGAGTTTCCTCCTTTATAAACATGTTAGATTAGAGGAGATATAGTTAGGAAGAAGTTCTCATGAGCTCTACTCAACATGGTTCTTCCTCTGTACTTTTTCTCTCTCTTTAAGATGGAACTTAGTCTAATCAGTCTAATGGGGGCATCATTAGATGGGGGGGCATCTAATGGGGGCAAACCCCATATTCAAGAGGGACACTACACTTTCGGAGATCAGTTTGAGACTGTGACTTCTCCTATTCCTGCTCCCATTTCCTCCAATTATTATGGGTCAGGCATCATGCTTATCTTTGGATGAACTGTCATCAACAAGATGATGTGGTCCTTGTCTTCATGTGTCTGAGAGTTTCCCTGTCTCTTTCCCCTCAATAAGATTAGTAAATTGACTTCTGAACTGTTTCTCTGGGACAAACCTGGCAAATAATTTGTCTCTCCATCCAAAAAAAAAAAAAAAAAAGTTCACTGCTTCATCACATGCTCTTTGACTATCCATGAGTTGGACCAGGAAAACCAAACCTGAGAATCCTTGTCTTTGGCAGGGTTAACAAAAATGCAGGAATTTCTTAATAGATATTTTACACTTGAAATTTGTACATATTTTTCTCAAGCCATAAAAATTAAATAGACAACCATTTCTAAGCCTTAGTTTGAGATACATTTTAAAATGCTATTTTATGTTATGCATTCCTTTTGAAATTTGATTCAGATGACTATAATATTTTCACGTTCCAAGAGAGATACTGGGGGCTGCTGAGCCCCTATTTTTGCAACTGAGCAACTTAGATGTGAACAAACAGGTACTATCTGGAGGAGAACCCCTGAATCTTGTGCAGAAAAGCTTCAAAGCCAAAAGGAGCTCGTTTGCAGCTCCCAGAACGTTCTAATATTCTAGGACTAGGGTGTCTCAGAACTGTAAACCATTTTATCCTGCTTATTTTTGGAGGAGGCACCCCCCTCCCCTTCCCACAAGCCTCTGGAGGGATGCCCAACTCAAACTTAGAAACAGAATAACCCATGACCTCTCCATGTGCCTTCAGTTTCCTGTCCATCCAACCGCATGCCCTGTCATTTCCTCAACACCACATGGAAGCTGTCTTTTATGCCTTTGCCATGCCTTTTGCATTTCCTCCTCATATCCTTTCTGATGGTCCCTTCTTTTTACTCATCCAAAACTTCTTGAGGCGTACATGCACAGCCCATACTCACCTCCTCCATGTAACCTTTCTGAAGCTGTCCATTCGACACGGATTATCCTGTCTCTGCATTCCTACACACTCAGTACATATGTTTGACACCCAATAACCTGTCACTCTGTGAGGTGTCCTCTTGTTCTGTGTTGTGGCTAAGCTGCCGCATTGTGAGACATACGCCTCTAAATCTGCTCTCTTCTCTCAGACTCCTTGAATGCTTCAAATGAGGGTCTCCACTACAGTCTGAGGCTCTTGATAGTAATTCTGAGTTAGTAATTCCAGATAAATTTTTTTCCAAGTACTTTTGATAAGTGACCCTCAGGATTTACGTCATGCATGTGGGAGTTAGGCACAAGCTCTCATGGTCAACATAGGGTCCGAATTGGTACATGCCTGTTAATTATATAAGATAATATGATTTTTGAATATTAATAAGTGCTAGAATTTATTTAAAAGGGACAAGGAGCCAAACTATTATCTATTTTTAGGATGAGACATCTGAAGCTTCATGAAGTTATGTCCTTTCTCTAAGTTACACTTCAAGGATGAGTCAGTACTTAAACCCAGTCAGACTTTCTCCAAAATTTGTGCTGTTTCTTAAGAAGTTATCTGGGAAATAAATATGCTCGTTGGTAGAACATAGGGCGCTAAATTTTCTGCTAATACTTCATTCGCTAGATCTGTCTGAAATCCAAGAAAAATTTTACACTATCGGCTGTTACTGATAACGTGGACAATTACTGCTAAACCAGTTTTGTAGATGAGGAAACTGCATGCTTAAGTAGTCAAAGGACATGTGCACTCTGACCTCTCAGCCTGAGATCTTTCCGTGATTCTAGGCAGTCTTGCCAACAAAGGGATGTACTTCCTGTATCTCCAATGGCTCTTCTTTACTTAGTGATTGCCTTCCCATCCCAATGGGACTAAGCAGACATCACTTTCATTACAGTTTTTCCCAAACACTGTCTCTACAAATAAATGCGTTTTGTTTATTTTTGTTTTGTCGGCATGTGGTAATTCTGTGATAAGCTCTTCAGGTTCAAAATGATTCTGCAATTTCAATGTTGCGTATTTAAAGTTCACTTTTTTTTTCTTATTTTTATTTATTTTGTGGCAAAATCTTTTGTAGTCACAGCCTTCAAATTCAAATTGAGGCTGTTATTTCCCTTTAAGCATTACTGGCATTTTATTCAGGGATCTTTTCCCTTAGTGAGAAACAGTAGAAGTTGGCATCATACCAAGTAGGCTGATTCAGCAAGAACTCACCTGGCAAATGGCCCATTTTGTTTTATACTTTTAAGTTTTCTGTTATGAGAAGCTATAATGGGTCGCGGTAACTGGGGACAGAATGCTCATGCAAATTAGGTTTTAATTCCTTACTGTCATTTATCATCTATGTTGATTCTTTTGTATATACAGAAGCCTTACATATTTCTTGGCTATGTATGTCATACAAGTAAGACTTCTATTTTATTTTAATTTTTCCTTGTATACATTTCTCCATTTGTAGAATTAAAAATTAAACCCGCACCTAGGAGTCATTGGTTTGGACAGACCCTTATAGGTAGTTCATTTTTAAAGGTAGAAACACTGCTTCATAAATAGAGGATTAAATGCAGTAAGAGACAATAAATGCTTTAAAATACATGATGTAGGCACATTCTAATTCAAAACCTTAAAAACCATTGCCTATCGTAACTACATAAAATGTTTAGTTTTACTAGCTCTTGGCTGAGATTTAAGAGCAGTCCATATATGTCCTAAAAATAATCGATAGTAAACTAAAATTTATATGGTTCCTGCCCTGTCCCAGCAATTATGCTAAATTTTATACATTTGTATGCATTATACTGTCAAAGTAATTTGATGGAGTGGAGATGATATCCACGTTATAGATATGGAAGCAGGAGTTAAGATCAAATTCTCAAAGTCACGCATCTTGTGAGTAATAAACCAGGTGTGGGACTTCCAAATCTATGCTTACTGCTTGTCCTCAGTTTGGTAGAGAAAATGTGTTATGGTAATGGGACTTTCAGAATAATCTGTAGTTTAAAATTTTACTTGGGTTTTGTGAGCACAAAGACTGTGACCCTGAGACTTATGATTTGGAAATATAACCGTTAGTATGGTCACATGTGATACAAATAAAACACCATTTCTTATATCCCCATTATTTCTTTGCTGGAGAAAGAATCGATACGACTGTATCTTGGTTAACGATGTCACTAAGAGTATGTCAGAAAACAGGAAGCTTGATGAAACCTTACTCTCAACGACACAAATAGCTGTGAATGGTTTTCAATATTTCTAAACGGAAGTGAGTGTGAATTGGTGTCTTAAAAATTTTAAACTTTTAAAGGTAGAGTTATTTTTTCTCTTTAACGTGTATGAAGGTATTGATTACATTGAGAAGGACTTCACGTTGGTACTGAATATAGCAGATCACTTGGCCATAACGAAGAGGAGACTTATATCTGGCCAATGAAAAGAATATTGATATATATTTTACTATCACACTACTGAAGGAAAAAAACCTTAGCTTCTCAAATTTTGAATAAGCAAGAGCCAACTATTAGTTTATATTCCGCAAAAAATTCCCAATTGTGCCGTAAATAATGTTACTCATAATTTTTTTTTATATCAATGATAACCCTAAACTTCTCTGTCTGGACAAAAATGCACTGATTCCAAAAATTTCTTCTGTAAGAAAACACATATGCTGAATCCAACTGAATGATTTAATATTTTTTGCTAAGTTCTATTAAAAACTCCCTTTTCAGACGTCACTTTCTTTGTCAAAACCCTAAGCTTTGCAGCTGAACAAAAATAAAATTAAGAAATGTGAAATTTCAAAAAGAGAATGAAATGTGATATAAATTAGTATATCACTAACTGCCAAGGACCAACAATGTAAATGATACAGTAAAATGCATTTGTTACAATAACTAATCATAAACATGTAGTCTATGCTGTTTATATTGTAACAGTTAAAATTTCAAGCCAGAAACTCAGAATGTAATGTTAGTGTTGAAAAGCTATATGAAATCTGTATGTTTAAATATTAAATGAAGGGGCGCCAGGATGGCTCAGCTGGTAGAGTGTCAACTCTTGATTTCAGCTCAGGTCATGATCCCACAGATGATGGGATTGAGCCCCACGTTGGGCTCCACCCTGAGCATGGAACCTGCTTGGGGTCCTCTCTCCCCCTGTCTCTCTCTCTCTCTCTCAAAAATAAATAAACATTAAAAAAATAAATATTAAGTGACAACTTTGTAGACTTCAAAGGAAAATAAAATCACAGGTAAGAACATACGCGTCATTCTAATTGAGGGTCAGATCTACGGTAACATGTTTAACATAATTACAAAATGTTCTGAATCAAAAGTTGATTTTCTTAATTCCATAATAACAATGTCACAGGGCATCTCTCATGAAAATAAAACTGAGCATCAGACTTTCCCCCTATTCTCCTTGAGGTCTTTATACCAGGGCCCAGATTTGTAGTATCACAAACGGATAGAAACTGGGCTATGGGGTCTAGTAGACTTGGGTGGGGGCATTGAGTGAAATAGGTGATGGGGAGTAAGGAGTGAGCTGGGATGAGCATCAGCTGATGTATGGAAGTGCTGAATCACTATATTGCACACCTGAGACTAATAAATATACTGTATGTGAACTAGAATATAAATAAAAAGTTGAAAGAAAAAACTTAAAAAGATACATGCATTTTATAATAAATAAAGATTAATATTTTGCACAGATAAGAAAATCCATTGCAAAGCGATACTGTTACAGGAAGAGGTCACTTTGCTGCACAGGCATTTTATATCTATGGCAGGTGCAGAAAGCATACACGGGACTAGGTCAATGGTTAGTAGGAAACTCTTTCTAAGCCTTGCCATAAATAAAATTCTTGTGAGTCTTTCTAGTAGACTATTTATAAGTATATAGTGAGCTTTATGCTTATATTTGGCATATGTAGCTGGAGACAACTTCCAGAAACATCTCTGGGTCAGCTCAACTCAGTACCATGTGATGCAGTGGGAAGGCAGGGAAATGGAAATTGCCATTATCCTGTGACTAAACAATATACACGTATGCAACCAAACACAGAATTGACTGTATCCCACTTTTAATTCAATAGAACAACAGACCTAAAACCTTTTAAATACTTTATAAATGTGATACGTCACACGCAGTCGGAGAGGATATCTGATTTTCCAAACCAAATAAAACGATTAACATAATATAATAGAACCATGGTACCCTACACAAAATAGGATAGAAAAATGAGAAATCATAATACCAATAAAGTTCATTATTGAGACACTATGATACATCATTAAACGCACAGTTGGAAAGTTGGGAAAGTATAGCAGAAACAACCGGGATGCCTGGGTGGCTCAGACAGCTGAGCATACGACTTCAGCTCAGGTCATGAGCTGAAGTTCATAGGTTCGAGCCCCGTGTCGGGCTCTATGCTGACAGCTCAGAGCCTGGAGCCTGGTTTGGATTCTGTGTCTCCCTCTCTCTCTCTCTGCTTGACTCCTCCTCGCTCTCTCTCTCTCTCTCTCTCAAAAATAATAAATAAATAAATACAAAAGAGACAACAGAGGCAGGGTAACAGTTACAAAACAGTATTTAAGCTTTTCTATTCTACTTTTAAAGTTTGCAAGACGACAATGGTATACCCGAAGGCATCATCTAAAATAAGATTTAAAAAAATGATCATCGATGCACATAGGAAGTCAAAATATTAGTAGTAGGCCAGATGGAAGTATTTCTTCCCATTGTTGTTTTCATGAGTCAAAGTAACACTGAATTTTGCTGTGGCGTTAGCATGTGCTCACAGGAATAGCTATTATCCTCACCCAGAAAATACCCTCTGACACCGAAACTTACAAAACCTAAAAGACATTGCTGAATATATCCATTATTTATTGTATAGAAAACTGTATCTGACTTTTTTAAAGTTTATATATCTTGAAAGAGAGAGAGAGAGAGAGAGAGAGAGAGAGAGAGAGAGAGAGAGAATGAGCAGGGGAGGGGCAGAGAGAGAGGGAGAGAGAATCCTAAGCAAGCTCCGGGCTGTCAGTGTAGAGCCCCACGTGGGGCTCAGTCTTCCCAACGGTGACACGACCTGAGCCAAGATCAGGAGCTGGATGTTTAACCGACTGAGCCACCCAGGTGCCCCTAAATGTATCTAATTTTGGACTTGAGCTTTCTCTAAGATCTGTTGGAACAAAACACAGCCTTATGTGTATATGTGAAGAGACCACTTGAACTTCTGAGTGCATCATAAACACAGGAGTAAAGCTCTTAGTCAGAATTGGGTGTGACGCCCTCTGACGGAGGTGCAGTGGATTCTAAATGCATTGCTAGAAAGCATGTGTAAATGCAGAGGTGGTAGCATCTGAACATGGCAGGAGTTTGCTCAACTCCACAGCATCGTTATCGTGAACCTCAAATGGTCATTCTGGTCAACTTAGATGTTCAGTGGCATCGGCACACCATACCACTCTGTCTCATGCTGGCACTGCAGGGAGTCAGCAGGAGAACAAGAAGCCAGGGAGGGTTATGGGGGGGCTGTTGCTGTGGTCCGAACTTCCCCTATGACTCCATGACTCCACATCCTTCCACACAGTGTGATGGTGTTAAAAGGCAGGGACTTTGGAGGTGATTAGGTCATGGGGGGTGGAGGCATCATGAATGGGATGAGTGTTCTTACAAGAGACCTTGCAGAGCTCCCTCACCCCTTCTACCATGTGAGGCTACAAAGAGAAGTCTTGCCATCGAAGGAGAGCCCTCTTCAGGCCATGCCAGCACCCTACTCTCAGACATCTGACCTCCAGAACTGTGACAATTAGGCGGTTTTGTGTATGTTTGTAAGTCCCCCAGTCTGTAGTAATTTCCTATGGAAGCCTGCACAGACTAAATTAGATGTAGAGGTAGGAATATATATACTTTCAGGAATGAAGCAGAAGAAAAATGGAATGAAACATAATTCATGTTAATCTGTCTCCCCTCCCCCACCCTAGGATAGAAACAAAGAAAGTCAAGGAACAGGAAAAAATGATACATTTTTTAGTGATACTAATGATCTTTACTTCAGATTGAAGGAAGAATCTAGTCATACAATTACTAGGATTTTTTAAAAATAATCTAAATAGTGTCTTTTGACACAAGAAACGTTAAACCGTTGAAGTATTTCCGATGTTAAGACTATATGTTTTAGACAAAGAAAATAGAACTAGGAAGAGGCCGAGTTTACTGCTACAAGAGATTCTAGACGGCTGAGCAAGTGAGTTTGTAAAAGTTAACAATGAGATCCTGTGTGCGAATGGGACATCCAGAGCTATTCATTCCTTTGGTTTGATCCAGAAGACTGGGATTCTTTATTTTACTGCACCTCTGTAGTTCTCTCTCCCCTTCTCTCCCTGCCTCCCCGAACAATAATTTCTGTATGATCAGTCATGGCTCTGTAATTTCTTTACTGATGGGAGCTTGTCTTCTGAAGAAATGAAAACACAGATTCTCTACCCAGAATAAAAGACTACCAGAATGTCTAACTGCAATCATATATTTAGGAAATAGAGAAAGCATATATTTCCTTTCCCAGCTAATGTATAAATATTAAGAATTTGGACTTCATAATTTGGACAAAAACGCCATTTTCCATTTGCAGAAGAAGCATACAAGAAAAAATTAAACATCACTTTTCAAAAAAAAAAAAAAACTTGTGGTAGATGTTTGACCCGACCTGCAATGAATGTTTTACTTCCATTGAATTATGTAATCGCTTTCAGGGGATTTGAAAATAATTATTTCAGTAAAGGGCGTAGAGCTCCTGAACTTGCATAATTTCCCATAAGAAAAATTAAATCAGAATTATAGAAGTATATCACTACAAATGCAGTTGGGCCTGAGGCAAAGCCTGGAAGAAATAAGAAGGCACTAAGCCACAAAAGTCAGGTTCGCCTCGAGCTCTGCTTGTCCACAGCAATCTGCTTTCAGTGACCATTTGGTCAAAGACCACAAGTGCATAAAGCACCCATGGCGTTGACAAGATTTACAACTGAAAAGCAATGGAATATTTTAGCAAGAACCCAAGCAAACTTAAAAAAAAAAATGAACAAGGAGAAATAGATTATATTAAAAGTAAGGGGTTTGGATCATATCTAATTCAAGAGTGACCTTCAGGAAAGCTGAACAATTCATGGAAGAAAACAATTAGAAAAGAGAGTTGGATTATCTGAGTGGGCAGTCTACAGCTACAAAATTATTTGTATGGATGGAAATTTCTCCTTCCAAAAAAGAGACACAGATTTTTTTTTTAATTTTTTTGAGACAGAGACAGAGTGAGAGTGGTGGAGGGGCAGGGAGAGAGAGAGAGAGAGAGAGAGAGAGAGAGAGAGAGAGAGAGACAGAATCTGAAGCAGGCTCCAGGCTGTGAGCTGTCAGCACAGGGCCCGATGCAGGGCTTGAACCCACGGACGGTGAGATCATGCCCTGAGACGACGTCGGACGCTTAACCGACTGAGCTACCCAGGTGCCCCAAAACACAGATTTTTTAAAAGCCCTTTAGATTTCCTGATCAAATTAGTGTTCTCAGTCATGATATTCTATTATTATAAATAACATAAAGCATAAAATAGCCTCAACCATCCCACTAATGTCCATATATTATCCTTGATATTTCCTGTTGGGCAAAGTAGTGGGGAATTTTAATCAGATTGCATCAATTTTTTGGCCACCCTGTCCCACCTCCACACGCACACTTACTGTCATACCCAAACATCAGTGACCATGTCTACCTGTCTACTCTGTTCCCAGAGGACAGCATCTGTGACAGGGGATGACAGTTACATATCTCTTTATTTAATGAATGGCATATGATAGATTTTGAGTTAATGCTCTAATAGCAGTGGAAATTAAAATCTTTTCTTGAGAGAAAAGCAGTTTCTCATTTCCAGGAGTTTCTCTGGGGTTAATAATGAGAAATTAGAACAGAAGCGTATATGCATCAATATTTATTGCCATAATACTCATAATATTTTAAGACTTGAAAGTTGAAGACGAGCTCCTGGGGGCCTCAGTTGGCTCAGTGTCAAACTCTTGATTTTGGCCCAGGTCGTCATCTCACAACTCTTGAGTGTGCGCCCTGCATCAGGCTCTGCATGGGCAGCATGGAACCAGCTTGGGATTCTGCATCTCCTTCTCTCTCTCTCCCTCTCCTGATTGCTAGCACTCTCTCTCTCTCGTAAATAAATAAACATGAAAAAAATTTCCAAATACTCAAAATATAGTTTTGGTGAAAAAGCAAGCTCAAATATGCACAGATATCATAATTGTGGTTATAATGTATAGTCATGTATTTAAAATCTAGATATAATTTACCATTTTACGGATCAGTGAGTGTGTGTGTGTGTGTGTGTGTGTGTGTATGTGTCCAGGGAGCGGTTGTATAGAACAGACATAGACATTATGAGCGTGAACTCTGAATGTGAATCCCAGTTTTGCCACTTATTAAGTAAATTAGTAATAGAGTATATTTTTATAAGAAGGGAATGTATTAAATGCAAATGTATTTTACATTTAATCTCTGATGTAATTTCTCCAATATATGATTAGTCCGTAAAGACTTTCAGAAATTAAATAGGAACCTCGACTGGCCATCCACAAGTTTTAATATCCTCATGTGATGAGGTCTCTTAGTATCCTAACGGATGTTCATCAGATCTATAATATAATGCTATTAAAATCCACCAGATGCCCATTGACCCCTCATTGAGAATATTTGTGGGAATTCTTTGGTCTGTAAACTTATATATGCAAATTTCATTAATGCTGAATCAACATTTATTTTTTTTAAATGTATTATTTTTAATAGCACAGACTAAATTTTAGGTTCTATGGAAAACCCCTAAATTTTTATTCTGCAGCCAGAATTAATCTTTGACTTAAATAGATGAAGGCATTTATTTTATTTTAATAAGCCTGATGAAGCTAACACTGCTAAAATGTATCTTTAAGAGAGTAGAGTTCAGGTTCACTTAATGGGATGAGGTATAAGATAAGCAGTAGGTTTAGTAGTGTAGGTTTATTTTAATTCTTCATTTTACTGTCTTAAAGTAGCCAAAAACAACTTAGTTTTTCTCCTTACCCTCCCTCCTTCTTTCTCTCTCTCCTCATCATTACATTACGTTTTTTGTCTCTGCACCAGCAATGCTATAATATGTAAATAAGGCACAAATATTATAAAACAGCTGATTTTATTTTCCATAAAGACATAAAAAGTGATAAATAGAATAAAATACAATTCTGTGGGAGTTATATTACAAATCACTTGCATTTATGAGCTTGTCATTATTGTCCATGGAAGAGGAAATTCCAGTTTTGTGTAGGCCACTGAGACTTTTCTTTTTTGCTTACTGATGAAAAATGCGAACTATCGAGGGAGGAGAGGGTGGGAGATGGGTATTGAGGAGGGCACCTTTTGGGATGAGCACTGGGTATTGTATGGAAACCAATTTGACAATAAACTTCATTTTTGAAAAAAAAATGCGAACTATCAGCTTCCTGCTTTATACCCACGCAGATTTACCTATGTAATTTACACCACTTTCTTTTTACTTGATATCGACATTTTTCAAAACGGGAATCTCTAAAAACGGAAGACATATTCTTAAAATTTGAATGCTGTGTCACCATTAATTGTTGTTACTGGAGGCTGTCAATTGCACATGCCATAGAAATGGTTGTCAAAATTTAATAACCAGAAGTAAACACGCAGCATCAACTGTGCTACTAGAAAATCATCTGTGATTGAATCAATATTTTTGTCCTCACATCTGACTGTGTAAGCAAGTTTTACAGAGTTCTGTAGTGTTCTTGACAGACATAGCAATAATAAGATAATATTGCAAATCTTGAAGTAAAGAGGGATATGGCTATTCGACTCAGTTTTCTTTTTTTTTTTTTTAATTTTTTTTTCAACGTTTATTTATTTTTGGGACAGAGAGAGACAGAGCATGAACGGGGGAGGGGCAGAGAGAGAGGGAGACACAGAATCGAAACAGGCTCCAGGCTCCGAGCCGTCAGCCCAGAGCCTGACGTGGGGCTCGAACTCACGGACCGCGAGATTGTGACCTGGCTGAAGTCGGACGCTTAACCGACTGCGCCACCCAGGCGCCCCTTGACTCAGTTTTCTTAAGTACCAACTCCCTTGTGCCTACCAATGGTGTAAAAATCAGAAAGACAAATTTGTGTAGTATAAACACTGAAGTTAAATATTAATGAAAATATACCAGCATGGGAGATGACTAAAGATGTAAAAATCAACAGCATATTTTAGTTCATTGACATTGTCTGCATTTAGTTCTTATGAGAACAAGTTTAAAGATTTTTTTTTAACGTTTATTTATTTTTGAGACAGAGAGAGACAGAGCATGAACGGGGGAGGGGCAGAGAGAGAAGGAGACACAGAACCGGAAGCAGACTCCAGGCTCTGAGCCATCAGCCCAGAGCCTGACTTGGGGCTCGAACCCACGGACCTCGAGATCGTGACCTGAGCTGAAGTCGGACGCTTAACTGACTGAGCCACCCAGGCGCCCCAGTTCTTATGAGAACAAGTTTAATAGAAATACCTAAATTATAATTGAAGTTATTGAATGGTCATAGATATGGTTTGAGAAATATACTGTATATAAAATGCTTAAATAAGGTGAGAGGAAATGGAAATCTACACATAAAGGACATTTTCAAAGTGAAGAGAGTGTGTGGAATTTAATGGGGAAATAAAAAATTATATAACTTCTGTTTAATATTAAGAAGACAATAAATGTAATGAAAAGATGTTAATAAATATACACTATGATCGAGTAAAATTTAGTACTTCAATATTCTAGATTCCTAAAAGAATCATAGAATACACTTGGGTGTAAATAGTTTCTTTATTTTATATTAGAATTGAAAAGCAATGTAGAATCCAAATGTTCCATTACCCAGCATAATTTTTAGTTAGCTTAATCTGGTTACTATGAAGAGTTGGACACTTACCCTTGAATTCAAGGCCATTTCTCTTACCTCCAGAAATCACTGTGGCTTCAACAACAGGTGAAGTATTTTTCTATGTAAAAATCTAGCAATGAGCTAAGATACTATAAGAAACGATGAAGATAATATGTAGAGCAGTATTTAGAGGATACAAGTAAACGGGAATACAGTACAATATGAAATGATAATCCGAATGATAAATTATATTCTTCTATCGAAATATAAATTATAGAGAAATCACATATATAAAGATCTTTAGTTAGGTCTATACCTTTAAACTGCTCCCCCAAAAAAATTTTTAAAAAATGGGGTGCCTGGGTGGCTCAGTTAAGTCTGTTAACCATCCGACTTCAGCTCAGGTCATGATCTCAAAGTTTGTGGGTTCGAACCCCACGTTGGGCTCTGCTGACAGCTCGGAGCCTGGAGCCTGGTTCGGATTCTGTGTCTCCTCCTCTCTCTGCCCGCCCCACCCCCCCCCATGCTTATGCTCTGTCTCTGTCTCTCAATAATAAATAAATGTTAAAAAAAATTTTAAACTGCTTCCCATCCCTCAATTCTTTTCAACAAATTATATTTAACTTACATATTTTAAAAAATAGAAGTAATGTCTATATATGTGTGCATATTTCTGTATGTCTAAAAATAGAACATTTCACAATGTCCTGCTCCTCCTCTGCTTGGGCTCTGTCTCTCTCTCTCTCAAAAATAAATAAACATTAAAACAATTTCTGATACATGTGGTATGTTACAGATATTGTTGTAGGTGTTGGTCATAAAGCAGCAAGACAAATATTCTTGACATCACGAAGCTTACCATCCAGATATAGATATCCTATCTGTATCTATAAACCATATATGTGTATTTATTTATTATTTTATTTATGTATATTTATTTATGTGTATTATTTATTTATGTGTATTTATTTATTATTTATTTTTCACTGTGAAAATATTGCACGCACAAAAAAGGAAAAGACCATTAGCATGCTGGTATTTGGTTATATTTAGTATTGTTAGTTCATTTTTATTTATTTATTATTCATTTTTAAAGTGATATAAATTGTCAGAAGACACAAAGCTCATTGCCTGAGTTAGTTTTAAATACGCACATTGTAAAATGGCTAAAAACATCCTAGGAAAATATTAGGGGCATTCTTACAATGTGTTTGATTTATTTAATGGAAAACACTATTCAAAGGATATTTCTTCATGATTTAAGTTGAGCATACTTTACTTGCTATAAAATGTTTTGCAATACCAGTAAACGTGGCACAACATGCATGCAATCAGTAGACATTGTCTTAATTATTATAAATAACTGTCTATATCTGGTGATTGAAGTAATTTTTAAAATTTGTTTTCAGAAATGGCATAGTTATTCTTGAAATTTACGTTTTACTTTCTTCTATAGAAACTTCACTACAAGTTGACAAGTCCCTTGCAGATTTTTGTTGATATTTTGATTGGAAATACGTAAATGTAAAGACTATCACAGAGAAACCTGATGTTGTTATTACAATGTATTATCCGTGAATGCAAGCTAACTTCTAACATTTAGGACCCCTTTCATGACATATAAAAATTTTCATAAACTTCTCAAAAGGAGTTTTGCACACGTAGTTGATTTCTTCAAAGGCATCTTAAAAAATGTTTGTTTGTAGATTTTGAATTATTGAAATTTTTCTTATGTTTTAAAATTGGTTTGAACTTTGCCGGAAAACTTGTTTATGTTCTTTTTATATAAATGGACTGTACGTGGTGTTGGACAGATACTTTGTTCTCCATGCAATAGCAAAATTATCTTTGTAATGAGTGTTTCCTGTTCCCCTTGCATTCTTACTGTGTAATCAGAGCACCGAATGTCACATTGACTGGCCGTCCTTGTTGTTCTTTTGCTTCTGAACTTGATGAAAGGTTTGATGCTTTGCTGTGAAGAGCTGTATTTTTATTTTCTGTATATATTTTTAATGCAGACGTAATTAACATGCAATGTTATTAGTGTCAGATGTGTAGTATGGATTCAAGATTCTATACATTTCTCAGTGCTCACGTGAAGAACAATATTTGATACAGGCTTCAAGTAGAGATTCTAAGTAGGTAAAGGAAGGCTGTATGTTCCTAGCTTTCATCATGAACAGGGTTAATATTTTTAAATTGTTTTAACATGTTGATGTAAAAACCATGCTGTTTTTCTCAATTGGAGTGGTGACATAAATTAATCCATTTCTGATAGAGAACCCTCCTTGAGTTCTGAGAATAAACACCATATGGTCATGGTGAATGTTTTATAACACTTCCAGATTCCATTTGCCAAGATCATCGCTTAGGATTTTTGCACTCATAATCATAGATTAATCTATAATTCTCAAACTATTTTCATCAAGTTCGTTTCAATAATTTGCCATCTCATAAAGTGTTAGGAAATGTGTCCTTTTGAACTACTCTAAAGCATTTTAAACATCCGTTTCTTAAGGTTTTGCTAAAACTCATCTGTAAAACTCAGCTACTAAACTTGGTTTGTTTCAAGAAGGAATAAGGAGTTTGATGCATGAGTGAACTATTTAATGATAATTACTCTATCCGATTTCTTTTTTATTTTTTAATGGAGTACTGGAAATTACATCGTAGAAAATTTCAAGTATCTACATTTTTAACTTTAATGGATTAAAATTTTTCAGAAACTTCACGTTTTTAAATGTCAACTGTAATGATAATTAGATTCCGTTTCTAAAATTTTGTGGGTATGTTCCCTCTTTTTTCTTGATTGATTTTGGTAACAGTCTTTTGATGAGAAATTTGGGGGATTCTGGTTTATCTTGAATGTCTTTCTCCTTCCCCCAACTTTGCTTTCTAAGGAGTGACTGGTCGTTGTCACTCTCAAGGTCATGCTCCAGGCCCCGTGACCCGCATTTGGATCCAGCAACAGGCAAAGCCCTAGTTGTAACTACTCTGCTATTCTGGCCAGTGGAGTGTTTTACTTGTACATTGAACATGCCTATGTTTCTTAGTGACTTATTAGAATAGGTTTTATTGCTATGTTCAGAACAGAGAAAGGACAATAGATGCATAATCTTATATCTTAACAAGGATTGCTTACATATTCTTATGTCAGCAATCATTTTACATTTGAATGTAAAAATGATTTGTCTTATTAGATTTTAGTATAATGTCCAAAACACTATTTTGTCACATTTGGTTTATATTTTTATTCAGCCAGGATCATAAAAGAATCAGATATGTAATTAGACCACCAAACACTTCCATTTTCCTAGATAAATGACTGTACGTAGACAGCAATTTGGAAAGTGTAATTTATTGTGCTGAAACAGTAACCTTATATAGCGGCATCTTAGTGACCTATAAAAGTTAATGCAATTTTAGAGGTGTCTGATGTAGTCCCAAAGAAGAGCTAAGGGAAAGTGGGTCATTCTGTAAGCAAACCTCTACATCCTAAAGAATAGTGGTGATAAAAATGATTTAGAAAGAGGGACAAAGAACCAGAATAACAAAATAATTCAATTTTTCAAATTGTTTCATGCATATAAAACCAAGCAATTGTGCCTGGGAGTTTCATTTTATTTATTTAAAAATATAACAATTAAAAAAAATTTTTATGATTATAATGTGCAGTATTAGAACAGTTCACTTAAAATTTCTGTTAAATGCTTTCAAATACATTTTCTCATTTGATTGCCATTACAAATCTGTGTGAGAGAGAATATAGATGTTTCTAAATGATATATATATATATATAGAGAGAGAGAGAGAGAGAGAGAATATAGATGTTTCTAAATTATATATATATATATATATGTATATATATATACACACACACACACACACACACACACACACGCTGAGCTAAAGTGGGCAAGTATGTTTTCCACATTGTATACAAGTCTTCTCATTGAGGCAGTTACTCTATTCTAATGCATACATACACATACAAAGATCTTCATTTCTTTTGTGATAAGACAATGGACAGATGTGAATAGTATAAAGCCTTAAAGGATATTTTGACATATCTTAGTGTTAGCTACACGGAGACTGCTTTCTTTCTCTAAATTTGGTCTTTAAAATCTGTATTTTCATTCTGAGTGAAATCCAAAATTTCTTATTTGTAGTGCATTCAAATATGGGCCATTAACTGTGCATAAGGGTAAAGAAAGAGACCCAATATATAGCTTAAAGAATCCCAATGGTGACAAAGCATCCAAAAAGGAATATCATTCTTTAACATTCAATGAATTGTAAGAATTTTCAATAGTATCTCTTGGTACTCTAATTTCAGAAGTTGGCACAAAAAGAAAGAAAGTGTACGTATCATTGTTTTCCAAATTCTTTTCAAAAGTAGAGAACTATTGCTGTAAGACAAGAAGTAAAACAATTCAATAGTAGGTTTAAATTATATTAAATGTAATAAGAAATACATTTTTTATTTTTTTTAATTTTTTTTTTAACGTTTATTTATTTTTGGGACAGAGAGAGACAGAGCATGAACGGGGGAGGGGCAGAGAGAGAGGGAGACACAGAATCGGAAACAGGCTCCAGGCTCCGAGCCATCAGCCCAGAGCCTGACGCGGGGCTCGAACTCCTGGACCGCGAGATCGTGACCTGGCTGAAGTCGGACGCTTAACCGACTGCGCCACCCAGGCGCCCCAGAAATACATTTTTAAAATAATTATAACTGTCTGAAAATAGAATATAATTCCTTGTGAAATAGTGAGCTCCCTCGTACTGAACGGATGTAAGTGCAGGTAATGTTATCAGAAGGATTATTACATTAAGGTGACGATTGGATAGGTAATCGTGGTGGTTTCTTCTAGTCCCAATTCTCTAAGATTTTTTTGGAAAATTTTGATGCTCTGTTAAGCCTCCAAGTATTGATTTTAAAGACTTTTCTTCTGAAGTTTAATATATCTCTTCATTAATTCGATGAATATTTATGTAGCCCGTATGATGTACCATGTACCATATAGATGCATTGGGCATACAGTGGTAAATCAAACAAAGACATCTCTGTCCCCATGATGCCTACACCTGGCCTAATAGATAGATGTTAAACAAAAGCATGTACTTATATACAAGTAGGAAATCACATCTGGTATGTGTGACTAGAATGAAAAGATCAGGTGGTTGTGAGTTTAAGGGTAAAGTTCTTTGTGATTGAAATTGCCCCGCCAAGGATGTGACACTTAAGCTGTCACCTAAAACAAGAGAAAGAAGTCAGGGGAAGAATGATGTTTGATATGCCATGGCCATAAAAAATAGACTGTGCTAAAGTATAGCTATGGGTAGATCTTTGCAGGTTCAGGCAATTTAAAAAAAAATTAACGCTGCTGAAGCATAAAGGGGGAACAAGGAAGTGCATAGAAAATGATTTCAAGGGATTACATCATCCCAAGTTTTATAGGTCATTGTAAGGAGTTCAAATATTTATTCTAAGTTTAATGAGAAGCTATTGGAAAGTTTCATCTGGAGAGTGACATAATATAAATTGTGTTTCTAGAATCCCATTCTTTAAGTATATACTGGAACTGGAAACGTAAGCCAGGGTAGGAATCCAGGGAAGAGAGAATAATGGTCTAGACCAGAGTAATGGTGGAGTGGTGGAGAGCAGGTTTAAAGTTAAAAGATTTAATTGAGTTTTCTGATTTATTAGGGGAGGCGTAGGAGTGATGTCAAGAACTTAATATTTTCTGACCAAGACAAAATAGCTCACATCTGATTGATCCAACCGTGGTAAACAATTACCAAAATGGGGCAAAAATGTAGAAGACTGTATAAAAACACACTTAAAAGCAATGTACTGTACTATGAATTTTAAGGGAGGAAAGGCCGTGAAGTGAGACCCACATGAACCCTGGACTTCTCGCTAGGGGAATTTTTCAAAATGCCACACAGACCATTAGACTGGACAAAGAGCCCTTGTTTCACTGAATGGAGAAAATGCAAGCCAAATCCTCTAGGGGCTGTGGAAGTGGCTGGGAATTAGGTGGGAAAATATTGGAGAGTAGAAAAGGATAGAGAAGTGCTCCAAACATCTGCACAGAATATGCTCTGGGCCCGGCAGTGCTTCCTAAGCAGAATATGTGCAAGGCAAGATTCTAGAAGGTCGAGCAGAGAACAGATGCAGAGAAGTAAGGCTGAGAGTTTCAGGGGTCGCCCAGTACTGGAAAAATGTTGAAGTTCCTTCCAGAGATACTGTAGAGTCCTTGGTGCACATTTTAGGCACAAACACACCAGAAACATTAAATGAGACACCAGAAACCTATTCTCTACAAGTAAAAGCATGCCTTAGTAGTAAAAGCTCTGCTCAAACATGGGAGTAAATTAAAATACATCTATGCTAAAATGGATTAAAACCAAGCATTGACAGAGCATTATAAAATTGGAGGGATATACAAAATGCATTTAAATTTGAGTAAGTCATAATTTAAATAATTCTTTATTTAAATATTTGTAAGCAAGATACTGTAAGATGCTATTGACATGCAAAATTTCTTTTCCATGAAATTTTTTTTTCAAAAATGAGACATTCCAGAAAGTCACTAATAATAATAAAACATTTGGGACAGATTTATGACTGATAATATTTCTCAGTACAGGGGCGCCTGGGTGGCTCATTCGGTTAAGCGTCCGACTTCAGCTCAGGTCATGATCTCCCGGTCCGTGAGTTCAAACCCTGCATCGGGCTCTGGGCTGATGGCTCAGGGCCTGGAGCCTGTTTCCGGTTCTGTGTCTCCCTCTCTCTCTGCCCCTCCCCCGTTCATGCTCTTTCTCTCTCTGTCTCAAAAATAAATAAACGTTAAAAAAATATTTCTCAGTACAAATATAAGCAATTACAGAATTCACTTACATGCTCACGTTTTAGAGGGAAGGCACAAGAGACAAAGCTTTGAAGAGAACAGTGGTGGGTAACATGTGGCTTGGGTAGCAGATGACCACTGTAAGTAGTCCAGATGGACATGAAGGATAATTAAGAACATAAAATATGAAAAGGTAATCAGAAAATTTCTTGAACATGAATGATCAAATTGTCATATTGTGGGTGTTCCTCTCTCCCCTCTTCAATCCTTAAATAAGCAAAAGTCATAGGTCTATGAAGTCATAGAATACTTTAACAGGCAAATATATATTTTCACTCTGTATCTTGGCAATACCCATTTAGTTTTGTGAAAACACATTGTCAACAAGAAAAAGGGGAAAACCTATAATAACATGACATCCAAAGACATATTCCAATTATTCGCATTAATTATTGATCCACAGAATCCTATTACACATAAATAAAACATAAAAAGAAGCGCAGACAATATCTTTCATAAACTCACCAAACAGATCATTTAAAAAAATTATCGTGAAGATTATTAAAGTGAACATATGTGAACACATTGGTTCGCTGGCTGAACACCTAGTCAACAAGAGTGGTGGCTATTCCTTCCTTTACTGTATTTCCCCAGAGATTCTCTCATGTTAATAAGCCCTTTGTCAAGTTTCATCTTGATGCTGTTTTTAATTTATTAAAGGCTTTGTCACATAAGAAGAAGTCTTTATGTTAATTATCAAGTAAGTGCCAGAGACTATGCCTGTTCTTATGTATTATTTCCAATCTCCGTAACAACCACAAAATCAGTAGCATTACGTATTTTGAAAAGAATTTGTCCAAGATCAAATAACAATAACTGCTAGAATTAAAATGGAAATTTAAAATGAAATCTCTCACTAAACCCTGCCACATATAAGAGAAAGTAAAATAAAATAATTCAGAAGGGGCATAAATACACACACACACACACACACACACACATATCACACATATATATATAATTTTTAACATTTAAAAATATGTTCTACTACTTTGACTGCCTTGAAGTATGTCAATAAACCATCTAGTTAACTTAGTTTATCTAGAATAGACATTGAATACGTTTTGCTTTTCTCCTCTTTAAATTATCGAAATAGCTTTATATGGAATAGGCTTTGTATTAAAGTAAATCTTGCCTTTTCTCAAATGTTTACTACCACTTGTAAAAGGAAAGGAAACAGAAAGAATTTAAATATCTGTGACTCAAAGGTTACTCCTGCACTTTCTAGTATGGTAGCCCTTAGCCACATAGGGTTATTGAGCCACAGGGGTGAGGCTGGTACAAATACAGATGTGCTGCTCAAAGTATAAAATACATTTGAAACATTGTAAATACCTCTTTTTGAAATTGGGGTATAATCAACATGTAACTTACTAGTTTCAGGTGTACAACATAATGATTCAGTATTTGTACCTATTGAGAAATGATTAACACAGTAAGTCTAGTTAACATCTGTCACCATGTTACAAATTTTTTCTTGTGATAACTTAAGATCTGCTCTCAACAAAATTGCAACACAGTAAACTATAGTCACCATGATGAACATTATATCCCCATGAGTTATTTATTCTGTAACTGAAGTTTGTATCTTTTGACCTTCTTCACCCATTTTGTAGACCTCCCACCCCTGCCTGTGGTAACCGCAAATATGTTCTATCTATGTGCTCTGTTTGTTTAGAGACCACATAGAAGTGACATAACAGTCCCCTTTTCTCTACATCCTCACCAAAACTTGTTCCTTCTTGTCTTTTTTAAGTAATAATATTCATTCTAATTGATGTGAGGTTGGTATCTCATTGTGGTTTTGATTTGCATTTCTCTGATGATTTAGTTATGTTGATCATCTTTTCAGTACATGTTGAGCATATGTGTATCTGCTTTAGAAACATGTATATTCAGATCTTCTTATTTTTAATCATATTTTAAATAGACACAGAATTAATTTATTGTTAACATGGAAGAAAGAATCCTACTCATTTACCAGAGAAAAATTAGACCTACCAGAAAGAAAACAATATATATACACAAGGAGCATGATCTCTAGGTTCCATCTTGGATTCAGAAGACATGAGAAAAAGTTTTGTTTTGTTTTGTTTTGTTTTTTAATTTTGGGGCACCTGGGTGGCTCAGTTGATTCAGTCTTTGACTCTTGATTTCAGCTCAGGTTATGATCTCACAGTTCATGAGATTGAACCCTATGTCGGGCTCTGTGCTGACAGCGTGGACCCTGCTTAGGATTCTCCCTTTCCCTGTCTCTGCCCCTCCACTGCTCATGCTCTCTCCAAAATAAATAAATAAACTTAAAAATTTTTAATTGAATTATGATTAACATAAAATTCTTCATTAGTTTCCGGTGTACAAGACGATGATTCAACAATTCTGTATGTTCCCTGGTGCTCATCACAATAAGTATATTCTCAAATGCCTTTATCTATTTCACCCATCTTCCCACCCACCTCCCCTCGGGCAACCACCAGTTTGTCCTCTGTGTTTGAGAAAGACAGATATCACATGATTTCACTCATATGTAGAATTTGAGAAACTTAACAGATGATCACAGGGGAAGGGAAGGAACAATAAGATAAAAACAGAGAGGAAGCAAACCATAAGAGACTCTTAAATACATAGAACAAACTGAGGCTTGATGGGGGTGGGGAAATGAGTGATGGGCATTAAGGAGGACACTTGTTGGGATGAGCGCTCAGTATTATATGTAAGTGATGAATCACTGGGTTCTACTCCTGAAGCCAGACACACTGTATATTATCAAACTTAAGGAAAAAAGAGAGAGAAAGAGTCTGTAGTTGTTGTTGTTGTATTTTTTCCTTTGTTCATTTGTTTTGTTTCTTTTTTATTGTTTAATTCTTTTATTTTTCCCCCAAGTTTTATTTAAATTCCAGTTAGTTAACATACAGTGCAATATGAGTTTCAGGTATAGAATTTAATGATTCATCACTTACATAAAATATCCAGTGCTCATCACAAGTGTCCCCCCTTAATGCCCATCAGTTATTTAATTCACCTTCCCACCCACCTCCCCTCCAGAACCTTCAGTTTGTTTTCCACCCCCTATGTTCACCTGTTTTGTTTCTTAAGTTCCACATATGAGTGAAATCATATGGTATTTGTCTTTCTTTGATTAACTTATTTCACTTAGCACTGTACCCTCTAGGTGCATCCATGTTGTTGCAAATGGCAAGATTTCCTTCTTTTTATGGCTAATATTCCATTACACACACACACACACACACACACACACACACACGCACCACCTCTTCTTCCATTCATCTATGGTTGGACACATGGGTTGCTTCCATATCTCAGCTATTGTAAATAGCAATAGGGTAAATACAATAAACATAGGGTGCATATATCTTTTTTAATTAATGTTTTCATTTCTGTTGGGTAATTACCCAGTAGTGGAATTAATTAATAAATCATATGGTAATTCTATTTTTAACTTTTTGAGGACTCCTCATCCGTTTTTTTTCCAAAATAGCTACACCAGTTTGAATTCCTACCAATAGTTAATGAGGGTTTCTTTCTTGCCACATCATTGTCAACCCTTATTATTTATTTTCTTTTTAATTCTAGCCATTCTGACAGGTGTGAGGTGATATCTCATTATGGTTTGGGTTTGCATTTCTTTGATAATTACTGATCTTGAGCATCTTTTCATGTATCTGTTGGCCCTCTGTATTTCATCTCTAGAAAAATGTCTGTTCAGGTCCTTTGCCCTTTAATTGGCTTTTTTCTTTTTTTTTTTGGTATTTTTGGTGTCGAGTTGTATAAGTTCTTTACATATTTTGGATATTAACCCCTTATCAAATACATAATTTTTAAATATCTTCTCCCATTCATTAGGTTATGTTGTCATTTCGTTGGTTTCCTTCACAGTGCAAAAGCTGTTTTATTTTCATGTAGTCCCAAGAGTTTATTTTTGCCTTTGTTTCTCTTGCCTGGGGAGAAATATCTAGAAAAATGTTTCCATGGCCAGTGTCAGAAAAATTACTGCCTGTGCTCTCTTCTAGGATGTTTATGGTTTCGGGTCTCACATTTAGGGATTTAATCCATTCGAGTTTATTTTTATGAATGCTATAAGAAAGTGGTCCAGTTTCATTGTTCTGCAGGTAGCTGTCCAGTTTTTGTTTCGTTTTACTTTTTAGTTGTATGAGGAGTTTTTGTTATCTATTTTAGATGTTGACCTCTTATCAGATACAGGATTTGCAAATAGTTTCTCCCATTATGTTGGTTGACTTTCATTTTGTTGATGGTTTCCTTTGTTGTGCAGGAGTTTTCAGTTTGATGTATTTCCACTTACTTATTTTTGCTTTGCTGCCCTTGCTTTTGGTGTCATACACAACACAATCATTGCAAAGAACAAAATCAAGGAGCTTATTCCCTATGTTTTATCCTAGGATTTTTATGACTTCAGGTTTTATATTCAAGCGTGTAATCCATTTGAGTTGATTTTTCTATATGGTCTAAGATAGTGGTCCAGTTTCATTTTTTGTATGTGGCTCTCCAGTTTTCCCAACACCATTTATTGAAGAGTTTGTATAGTCTTGCCCCCTTTGTCATAAATTAACTGACCGTTTACGTGTGGATTTATATCTGAGCTCTCCATTCCATTCCATTGATCTATGTGTCTGTTATTATGTCCATACCATACCATTTTGAATACCATTGGTCTATAATATGATTTGAAATCGTCAGCATGATGTCTTCAGCTCTGTTCTTTTTTCTCAATGTGGCTTTTGTTATTTGAGGTCTTTTGTTCCACACAAATTTTAGAATTTTTCTTCCTATTTCTGGGAAAAGTGCCATTGAAATTTTGGTAGGGATTGCATTGAATTTGCAGATTGCATTGGGTAGTATGGCCATCTTAACAATCTTAGGTCTTCCAATCTCTGAGCGCACAGAACATCTTTCCATTTATTTATCTCATTTTTTTATATTTATCACCTGCTGATAATGGTGATATATTGGATACATTAGGCTAAACAAGATATATTACAGCTAATTTCATCAACTTCTTTTTTTCTTTTTTAAATGTGGCTCATGTCTGGCTCACATTTATTTCTGTTGCACACGGATGTTTGAAACTTTAATTTTTCAATGCTAGAAGCCGAGTAGAAGAGAAAATGGATATTTTCCTGATCAGCTCCATTTCTGAGAACTTGAAATATTCTTTAGTAATGCAAATCTGCTGATCTAATCCACTGTAGAAACCACAGGAAAAGTCCTAGAAATAAAAGATTATTCTGCACATTGAACAATTTTCTGTATTTGTTTTTAAGGTAATTTATTATGCTGTTTTATTAACAACTATTCTGTGTTGGCAATGCACTGTATTAAATTCCAATTCCATAGGAATTGACCTACGGCAATGATAGCACAATTCTAGACCATTAGCTACTGAAGAAACATGTTAGCGGTTGACCGTCTTTGCCTAACATGTACACATTTATGACCAGGAAAGATTCAAAGTACAGAACTTGGGATATTATGAAATAGCGGAGAAATTTTGGGACAAAGCACACCACGATCAGAGCCAAGTAGGAAACCTTTAACTCATAGGGTCTGAAGTCAACTATGTATGTATGACACATGTCCTGAAGTAGTTCCTTTTCTTTTTCTTCCTTGCCAAGAGCTCCTGTTAGAACAGGAGGAGAGAATTACTTTGGCAGAAAAGGACAGAGAGCAAAGGTGGAAAGTGGAAATCATTCATTTGGCAAGATCAGAGCTGCCAAATAAAGTGAGGCACACTCTTCTGGAATGAAGGGTGAAGAATTGCAAGTGGAAGAGAGAGCAGACACACTCCGTTAGGGATTTCTGTGGGACAGAACTAGAGAGAAGAAAACCCAAAACTCAGATCAGGCTTGAGCTGGGCACTCAGGCCCTTCCTGACACTCTGTCTCTCTCCATCCCGAAAATATCACAGTATATATTTTTTTCCAGTGCTACTGAAACGTTTTAACATTTTGCAAGGTTTAATAGGTATTTTAATAGGAAGGTGTCAGAGCATTTCAAATATGACTAACATAGTGCTGCAAAATTGCTACAGATCCCATTGCTTGGAAATCAACAGCTGGAACAAATTTTATTCTTATCCCCAGCCCCTGGGAGTCACTGTCGAAATTGTCAAGGTAACTGTCATTTTTATTTGAGGTAGTCATGTGTCCTGTATTCCATTTGGATCACATATTATGAAGGCTACAGAATTTTGAGAAAATGAACTCGTAATAACATAGGTAACTCAACCTGAATAAATATCTCTTCATATAAGAAAAATAGACAAAACAGAAAAATAAACAGCAAGGACATTTAATGAAAGAAAAATATTATATCAGAAAGGAAAGGAAATAGTATTATTAGAAGTCAGAAAAAATAATCATTTAAAAAAACCTAAATTTTGAAATTGTGTGTGTGGGGGGGGGAGAGTGTGTGTGTGTGTGTGTGTGTGTGTGTGTGAGAGAGAGAGAGAGAGCAAGCAAGCGAGTGAGTGTGTGCATGTGTTTCTGTTAGATGTCTCCTACAAGACGCAATGTAAAGTGGCCTTTATGATGAAGGCTGGAGGAGACATTATAAGGAAAGGTTGTGTGTAGTTACTGGCTAAAATGGAAACAGAGACACTGCAAAGAAAATCTGTAAAACAGATTTTAAAATTGTTTTGAATGCAGTGTACTGGCAGCCACGAAAATTGAACAGACTTGAAAAGCTTTCCCAGAACTCAGGGGAAAAGAAATGCACGAGTTTAAAATGCTGGGTGAGAATATCACTAACACAGCAAGCCAAAGGGAGCAGGCAGCCAGATCCTGGCCTTGCTGGAGGAGTAACTGATGATCAAGAGGTAGAAAGAAAACCCAGAACAAGTTAGGGCACAGAAGAAAGACTATCGCGGTAAGAGCTTCCTCAGCTGAGATGGAAAATCTTGAATGCACGGATTTGAACGTGCTCTTCACAATTCCATTACATTTATTAACTCGTGTTTACATCAGGATATATTCTGTTTCCATTTTAATTAGTTGCCAGGCTAATTTTAGTACTTGGGCAGAAAAAAAAATAGTATACTTTCAAGGGGCAAACATTAAACCGAGGACTGACATCTCTCCCGTAATACCAACAAGATACATAGAATTGTGTTCATTAATGGCAACATTCTGTGAATTTAGAATTTTGTGCAATTCGAGTTGTTTTTCATGTGTGAAAGCAACACTACCTGCCTGTCATTCTTGGAGAAAATATGACATATGTACACCAGCTTATGAGGAACCAAAACAGAGAGGTTAGTAACAGCAAGAATTAGATCAAAATGTCAAGAAAGCTTTACAATGAAGAGCTCAAATAAAAATACATCTGTTTTTATTTTAAAAATTCAAAAACCAAAATCATTGAAACATCTATATATGGACAAAAAGTAAAAATAGTCTAATCCCCACTAAAAATGATAATAAACATAATTTGGGAGTATAAACCTTATGAGAATTTTAAGTGTATTTGAGCTTATAACTTTACATGGGAGGAAAGGATCTAGAAAGTACTCCAGGAACTGGACCATACACACAAAATGACTTGACTTGAAAAGTGGCATAAATGTGAGGATTCATGAAAACTGTGACGTACGGTAACAATCTGTGAGTAACACAATTGATTACATAGATTTAAATCTGAAGCATAACAGTTACAACCTGAGAGGGTAGAATAAAATTTTCATAACTCTATGAATTTATATCTACAGTTTGTATATTTTTACTCATGTGATTTCTAGAAAGGGGCAGGAAGAACACAAGCAAATATTAAGATAAAGAAGTCTTCGTGGAGGGGGAATATTTAAAATGTAATTTTATTCTTAACCTTAATTACAGAGCTATAATTAAGAGATTCAAGATTTTATTTCAGTTATTTTTTTAAATTTTTTAAATGTTTATTTATTTTTGAGACAGAGAGAGACAGAGCATGAGCATGGGAGGAGTAGAGAGAGAAGGAGATAGAGAATCTGAAACAGGCTCCAGGCTCCGAGCTGTCAGCACAGAGCCCGACGCGGGGCTCGAACTCATGGACTGCGAGATCATGACCTGAGCCCAAGTCGGCTGCTTAACCGACTGAGCCACCCAGGCACCCCCAGATTCGAGATTTTAAAAATAACTTAAATTATTCTTAGTAGAAACAAAATCAAGACCTATAACTCTCCAACCAAGGGCACAGGACACAACATAAAAGCAGTGGTGAACAGCCTAATCCCTACAGGAAAACAGAATGCATAGAGAACATCAAGCATGCAAAAGCAATAAAGAAAAGAAAGCATACTAATTTTTTATTTATGACATTGTTGTTAATATTTTAAACCCTTTTATAAAAGATACAACTCTCAGATTAAGTTAAGGGGATACCCATTTATATTCTGTGTAAAAGAGGCACAAGGCTGAATCTGGAAACATGGAAGATGCCAGTTTGAGCCAGACCCCATGCTGCTGCCCCTCCTTGCCAGGAATCCAGCCTCCTCTTCCTCCAGACCTCCCCTCCGCTCTCCCTAATAACACAACTTTGTGGGCACAACCCTGCAGCTCCTAGAGGTCATGTTTTCATCTCTACCAGAATCTTAGGAGTGCAAACCAGCGTGGGCTCAATGAACCCAGGTTCAGCTCAGGTCAATGAACCTGGCAGTCCAGTGGGAATAAAAATGCAGACTTGCCTCCCTGGGGGGGTGGGGGTGGGGCTTCAGGTTCCCTGTAGTTCAGCCATCTTTGACTCCTTAATGGGAGCTGGTTGTGCCTCACTGTGGCTTTCATTCCTAAGGGGCCCTTCTAACCCTGAGGGTTCTGGTGAATGTAAGGGGAATGGTGTTTGTCATTTGTCTATGTCCAAGGCCTCATGGTTGGGAGAGAGATACAACTTGAGTACATAGGCACCTGAGGGCAGAACACTCTTCTCATGAGAGTTTTCTGAGCTCTCAACACCTGTTAGAGCAGAACCTGCTGGGCATCTGGTTTGCTGCAGCTGAACGACTTACATACCCCCCAAATGAATACCCACTCAGGGGACAAAAAATCCTATCCAAAATGTGGTTGAGAATAGTATTTTAATTAGTAGAAAGAATAATGCTATGGAAATGGAATCAGAGTATGAAGATCACATTTTTTTAACTAAAAAAAAAGGGGCAGTATAATTCTAAATCTGATGGGAACTCCTCCTCAAAATATGAGCTGACGCATCCACCCAAGCCAAGGCTACTGCCAACATCACCTAGGGCACAAAATGACCAAATCGCAAAAGCCGTATTTTTAAAGGCATCTGAAATGTGTAGGTGCAGCAGAGTTGGAGGGACTAAAATCTCAGAGAGGAGAAAGCAGTTCAGATCTGGGCTGACGACCGCCGGTCACTCCTTGTTTTCTATCTCCTTGGAGAATCAGCCGGTTCTGGGGGAGGTTCTGCTCAGACTGAGAGCCACTCCTGGGCGGGGAGGAAGCAGTGCTCTTAGGGACCATAAAGAGCTACAAGAACAAGTTCAAGACCTGAGGGCCAGCTTTCCAATACCTTCCTGAATTCTCAGGCTGTTTGGTAGGCTAAAGAGTTAAGCTGAAAGCTTCTGAAAAGAAGAGAGTCTCCCACATTCCCACCAGAGACAAAGCCCTAGAAATAGAGCAAGCAAGAGATGACAGATGACAGCCTCGGAGGAAGTGGGGATTCACCCAGACACCCCTACCCATCCTGGGTCGAGCCAGAAACAGGAGAATACTAAAGGTTGAAACCAAGAAACAAAATGATGGTTCAGAAGAAAAAAAAAAAGAATGGAGAATAAAATAAATATTTAGCTATTATCGTCACAGACGTCAAAAAGAACATTATATCCATAAAACACAAAGACACTTAAAACAATAAAAAAACAGAATAGGAAATTGCTTAAGTTCAAAATAGCATTGGGATGCCTGGGTGGCTCGAACAGTTAAGCGTCCGGCTTCGGCTCAGGTCACGATCTTGCAGTTTGTGAGTTCACGTCCCTCATCGGGTTCTGTGCTGACGGCTCAGAGCCTGGAGCCTCCTTTAGATTCTGTGTCTCCCTCTCTGCCCCTCCCCCATTCATGCTCTGTCTCTCTCTGCCTCTCAAAAATAAATAAATGGTAAAAAAAAAATAGCATCAAATTTCTGTCTCGCATAATGTCATTTTTATTAAATGACCAGTGATATAATAAATGGGTAGGTAAGCACAAGAGATAAAAACAAGGAATTCAGGAATGTTGGGAAATGGACATTCCACAATGATAGAGTGGTGCCCGAACAGGGATCTCTCCCGTTTCGTTTGGTAAATATTGTTTATTTGGAATCAAGTGGTTGAGCAAGAAGGGTAGTCTGAAGGAAAAAAAAAAAGAGATGGGCACATACAGAAATCTACAAGTGAATAAAAATGAGCAATAATTGAATTAAAAAAAAAAAAACAACACAAAACATGCCAGACAGAACACTTACAGTCAACGCCTAGGCTCTGAGGGAAGCAATCTGAACATTCCCCTAAAAATGTTAACTTCATCTGCCCCTGAATTTGTTATGCACTCGGTTGGCATAAGGAGATCGAAGAAGGGTGGAGGTTGGGGTGAGAGTTAAAGCTAGATCTTTATCGACTGGAGTGGGATCTCAAGAGATATTATGAAAAGCAATTGTAGGGAAAGCATATGATATAGAAACAGGAAGATAAGCAGGAGAAGTACTAACGTATTTAAAAGCAGTTGCCCCTGGGGAATGAGCCTTTGCTTAAAATGAAATATATTTGAAGGACACGTGGGTGGCTCAGTGGGTTAAGCGTCCAGCTCTTGGCTTCAGCTCAGGTCACTGTCTCGCAGCTAACGGACGGATCCAGCTCTGCGCTGGCAGTGAGGTGCCTGCTCGGGATTCTCTCTCCCTCCCTCTCTCTCTGCCTCTCCCCTGCTTGTGTGCCCCGGGTGTCTCTCTTAAAGTAAATAAATAAACTTAAAAAATGGAATATATTTGAAAACACTGTAAGATCACATCTAACATTGTACGTTGACTAACTGGAATTAAAATAAAAAATTTAGAAACAAAATTTCATAAAGTCGAAAATGTTATATAGCTTCTGAGATTTGTTTGCTTTAAAAGTCCTGCCTCAAATGGCAACAACAACAAAATCTTTTAAAAAAATCTACTTTCTTATAAGACTTTCACGGTTTACTTTTGTTTTTTAATATTATCTTTTTTTTTAAATTTTTTTTTCAACGTTTATTTATTTTTGGGACAGAGAGAGACAGAGCATGAACGGGGGAGGGGCAGAGAGAGAGGGAGACACAGTAATCGGAAACAGGCTCCAGGCTCTGAGCCATCAGCCCAGAGCCTGACGTGGGGCTCGAACTCACGGACCACGAGATCGTGACCTGGCTGAAGTCGGACACTTAACCGACTGTGCCACCCAGGCGCCCCTAATATTATCTTTTTAATCTGCTTGCAGTTTGATTCTGTATGGCTTGCCATTGATGGTTTTTAAAACATTTTGTAATCTAACTCTATACTTTCAGAGATTTGTTTTTAATGTTACTAATTTTAATGAACTTAGGGGGATGGGGCTAATAGACTTGTGCACTCTGTTCAAAATCTTAATTCCGTTGTGTTGTAATGAGCAAACGGTACAAAGTTTTCGTGTTTTAAACATCATCTTATAGATGCCTTAAGTATCACACATGCCATTGTTCTCCCCAAATAGATTCAGTGAAATTAACACATATTGTGCACTTTCTCTTCTTTTTGTAGTTATCACAGAGTTTAAATTTCTGAATTTTGTTCTTTCACAGTTTTTTTGTCCCCATTCCTGTTAGCCTACAGGGTAACGTTGGTTTCAAGTGCACAATATAGGGATTCAACACTTTCACACGACACCTGGTGCTCCTCACAAGTGAACTCTTAATCCCCATCACCTACTGCCCCCCGCCCCCACCCACCTCCCCCCTGGGAACCGTAAGTTTGTTCTCTGTAGTTAAGAGTCTGCTTCTTGGTCTCCCTGTTTTATATAAAAGGAATTTCATGCCAGTGGAATCGGCAATCCTTAAATTAGGGGTTTCATTATAGTTCTCAGTGGACTACTACAGAAGTTTCTCACATCGATCAAGTGTCAGAGGAATGGTAAGTCTGACCGAAGTATTATTCCTTCCTCTCTAGACCTCTTCCAGTCTCTGCGACCGGGCGTTTGATGGCCCTGCCACATCACCAGGTCATGGGCACTGACATCCAAGCACGCGGTATACTTAATCCACTCTTCAGGGAATCTTAGGGACAGGAAATGTATACGGTTAATATGAAGCATTCCTGCTTTTTGATTCTGAAATTGCTTTGGTTAAATGCTACTTTACACTTTTTTTAATGCTCCGATGAACTTTTGGAATAAAACCCCCAAGTTACCTCGGTGTTAGTCCAGACATTTGTTAACCTATCTTCTAGTTTCCATGTATTTGTAGCTACTGCTCCTTTTGGTGATGTCCCTGGGAGAAAGCACTGGCATATAATTAGAATCACTGAGTTACTGGAATCCTCTGGAATTACTCCTATTCCTACCCTTGATTTTAAATAAGTATTGCCTTAAAAAATAAGTGTTGCCTTTCTTAAATTTTCAGAAATTATCGCATTCTCTGTTACTAATGTCTATATAATATCTAGGCTCAGAGTAGGAGGATTGTGATATGTATGTGTGAGAGTGTTTTGCAACCTCCAATTTGTTTTTCCTTTTCTAAATAATGATTCAGATTCTGGAAACATTAGTCCCACCATAGCACTGCAAGAATCACTATTAAATTTTTACTCAGCAGTTCAACTAAAGCAGTCACTTCTTAAATGTTACATTTAAGATGAGAGCATTTAGTCCAAAATAAATTTCATACCTAGAGAAATTAAGTTAATTAAAGATTTATATAAAAATCTGCATTTCCATTAAACCATAATATCCTCTGAGCTATATTGTCCCATCACTCATAGGAAATAAAAATATCCCCAAAAGCAAGCTAAAAAAGAACTGATATCTTCTGATTTTACTTAATGGAATGAATAACCTAAGAGTACAGTAACATGTTCATCCACAAAATTACAATTTATAGATCTGAATATTATTTTCTTACTCTTTATCCCAAATTTCAGCTTACTGTTAAAGTGAAATATCTTTTCAGTTTGAAGTTCTGATTTTTCTCTTTGTCATCTCTTGGTATGGAGGGTTGTCTTCATCTTTCTCTGAACAAAATTTGACTTGATGATAACAGTCAAAACTGGAGCAAACTAGTTCTGGAGAAACAGAACCTTAATTCCTTCTATTATCCCTTTATGGGGAATATTCTCAAACCTATTCATCATTGTCCTTCTTGAGATCCTTTTATTTTCATTTTTGGTGACCAAAAATGAAAAGTGTGGTCAATTTTAAATATTAATAAAGTACCTATGAGATGAAATGAATCAATGTAAATGATTAGTGAAATCCTGGCCCATGAAAAGCATTTTATTGATGTATTTCTCATCTGCAATTAATCTATCCTTAACTTAAATCTCTAAAATAATCATAAAACTGTTGGCCTTCTTCAAAATGGCAGAACTTGCATGTGATCAATTATGGCTGCAAGCTCGCAATTAAACAGTTATTATTATCTCCACTCTACGGATGAGAAAACAGACTTGAAAACATCAAGTGATTTGCTCAAATGTGCATGTCTGATGGTTGCTAAGCCCTCCTCTCTAATTCTGGCAGGTCAACAAAGTAGAGGGTCTTTTCAACGCACAAATACGCATATGACACTTAAGCAAATCTTAGGTTCGTTGAAGCCACTGTTTCTCCCCTGTAAAGCAAGATACCAATATCTACTGCACAAAGCAGGTAGAATAGTGCCTGTCACATGGTGGGGGAGGAATGAGACCCATTGTTTATGTTATGTTTGGGCTTCAGCAGTCCTTGCATCACTATGTTTTATTATGTGAGTTCTTTAAATTTGCTTCCTAATGAACTATATGCTTTTCCTTTAAGACGGCTTTTTGTTTCTACTTCTCTTCTAATACAAAATAATATAGAATTATATACTGCTCTTTCTGTTTCTGTATCCAGTTCATCAGGGTGGCTACTGAATAGCTTATTTATGACAAATCTCTTTCACATCACTGCTACCATTGATTGGTAACACACCTCCCTAATTATGGTTCAAGTTGGACTTGGGAGAGTTTTTCCCCAATAGAATACATTCAAATGTAAGATATTTCTCCTGTGAATTGAATTTGAATGTTCCAAATAAGAACATCATTACATTTAATATAAAATTGTTTTCCTACTTAAACTTCTTAAGCTATTATTGCAGAAAATAATTATACTGGTCTGATTGGGTTTGCTTTTAAATATGTCTCTTTATTAGTTTTTTTGGTGACTATAGTGAATATAGATGTATAGAACACACCCCTAAAAACTACTCTTTTCTAACCAGGAGAATCATGCACCATGAGACTAGAACATTTCAAATGTTCCTTCATTGGTTATGCCCTGAAATGAATATGAAATTTAGCTTTCATTTGAAGATACAGAAACCAGAGTTTTGGGTGTTATTTCAAAAAAAAAAATTATCTTCACAACAATATATAATGGGAAGAAACTTTTTAATTTTTTATTTCTAAATGAGAAATGCATCATATCAACAAGACAAAAGTGTATTAAAATTAGAAATAACCATTCTCTCGCTTTCCACTCCATCTGGTGTGATGTTCCTGAAGTTCAGCCACAGTGAGGAGAGCTGCAGGCTACCAAGGCCAGAAGGCTTTGGAGATTATTTCATTTCTCACACCGATCACAGTCTACACTTTTAGTCCTAGGAATAAGCAAGGGTCAGGCCAGAACACAGATGGCCTTTGGATTTGGGAGGAAAATATGCCTAATGTATATGTTTGCTCTACGCTAATCTTTGAAGTCTATGTAACGCCTTTTGAGATTTGGAGACAATACTGTATTTTCAACAGACTGATTTCAAATCAACTAACAGCTCCTTTCTTCGATACTTTTTAAATTTTTTTTTTTTGAGAGAGAGACAGAGTGCGAGTGGAGGAGGGGCAGAGAGAGAGGGAGACACAGAATCCAAAGCAGGCTCCAGGCTCAGAGCTGTCAGCACAGAGCCCAACGTGGGTCTCGAACTCATGAACCACAAGATCATGACCTGGATCTAAGTCAGACACTCAACCAACTGAGCCACCAGGCGCCCCCCTATTCCATACTTTTATATTAACCTCTGTAGCAGCAGTATCATAAGATAGGCATTCTTGGAAATAGAATAAACAAAGGCTATTTTCTGTATATATATTGCTTCACATTTTAAATAAATGTGTGGCACGTTGCAACAAAATGTTAAACTTTATTGCAATACCTCTTTGTTTAGGTTGTTCAATATAAACTATGCTTAAGTTAATATAGTTCTATTATAAATGTATATATCTGATGTTGATTGATATAAGAAAATTAATGGAGTATTTTTAAAACAATATTGTTTTTTAATTAACGTGGTTTTGTGTATTTTAATTTAAGGGAAATATTTAGATTATGTTTTCTTCTGAAGCTTTTCTAGTATTTACAATTCTAAACATTTTCTTAAAATTACAAATAATAACATTTAAAGAGAAAAATTCAGAGATTAATTTTATTGGTTAATGCCTGTATTTTGATTCCACAGTACTATGTCCCTGACAGTTTTTGAGTATAATATATAAAAGTTTCAGGTATTGTCAAGATTTTTATTATGAAATGCTGTTCAATAGAAATGTAAAGAATTTTATCAAGATAATTCAAAAGAGAAGATCACTTAAAAGGACAATAAAAGGACACAGGTTTAAGTATTTAACATCAACAGCAAGCATCATTACAATTTTAAAATTTTCTGTAAGGCATTTCCAAGATTTCTTAAAAGTGCACTTTGCTTTTTGCACAGAAAATTTACTCTCTAAATATAATTGCTCTGAAGGAAATTATATCTTAAAAAGTTGAGAGGATGCCCTCATATCTCAGTTCGTTGAGAATCCGACTTCAGCTCAGGTCATGATTTCATGGTTCATGAGTTCGAGCCCCACATCAGGCTCTGTGCTGACAGCTCGGAGCCTGGAGTCTGCTTTGGATTCTGTGTCTCCCTCTCTCTCATGCTCTCTCTCTGTATCAAAAATAAACATTAAAAAAAAAAGAAGTAGAGGAAGACGAATAAACCAGTATTTGTTAAATATTTAGTAATGTCAGGTTCCGGACCAGATTGTTCTCATATACTATTTCATGCAACCTTTAAGGGAGTGTTATATAGTTCTATTATAAGCAACATGCTCAAGGCCGCAGAGGTAATCCACAGCGAAGTCTATCTTCTGATTTATTTTGAGGAATATGGGCACAAGCAAAACCAATGAAAAGTTATTGTATCCATGCTGAATTGTCTGCAAAGATGAATGGCAACAACTCCAAGGATGCCTCTGTATGTGCATCTGGCTCTTTCCATAAAGCCACGAGGCCTGTTTCCTCTTCTCTTGAATAAACCCATGCCCATGTCCTCTGGGATGGCCTTTTGACCTACTTTGACGAGTAGATTCTGGAGAAAGGTACACTGTGTGACTCCCCAGAAATCCTCCTGAGAGCTAACCTCCACATAAAGAAACCCAAGCCTGACTACTCGGAGCAAAGGAGAAGCACAGCCAACGCCCGCCATTCCTCACCCCTTCTGAGGTATCAGATGTTGAGTGAAGTCATCTGGGACATTCTGGCCCCAGTGATCTCTGTGGAATGCGGCTGCCAGGGTAACCACAGCCACCTCCATTTAAAACAGGAAAACCATCCAGCTGAATCCAGAAAACCCACAGAACTGTGATAAACAATTTATAAATGTCTTAGGCAATTACATACCTGGGCAATTCATTTCATAACAATAGATAGCTCAAACATACATTGGTACCTGGAAGCGGGGTGCTGCCATAACAAAGCCTTAAAGTAGGTGGCATTGGATTAGGGACCATGGACAAGTAAATGCCAGAAGGACAGCGAAGAGACTGTCAGCGATGGCTGCAAGATAGGGGACGAGATTGTTACCAAAGGCTGGAGGAAAGGAGGCACATGTAACGCAGTGGTGTGACTATTAGCAGCAGAGGACGTGGAAAATACAACCACATACTTGTGAGCCTAACTCACGGGATTTCCAGGCAGAATGTTAAAGTGCCAAATGTCTTCTTCTAGCCATGAATGACAAATGCTTGTAAGAGGAAAACAAGGTAAACAATTTAGTTTTCAAGCAGAATTTACAGGAAATAGAGAAGGCAGTCTCAGAGTAAGAACTTGTCTCCAGGTTAAGGTAAAATCAAATTGGCAATAACACCTTTTATTAAGAACTAAAAAAACAAAACAAAACAAAACAAAAAACTTATGGCAGGCTTAAGAGCAGTTCCTGGGTAGACAAAGAAGATACAGATCTCGAGAGTATTCTTCATAGCAGCCTGACAAGCACAGAGGGAAGTCTGTCTCAAAAGGACTATAGCTATTGTTGTGGGTCACGGATGTGGTAAGTCCTGAAAAGGTTCATACAAAACTCTTAAAGGTTTAAAGGAAGTACTACCAGGAGAATCACCACCAGGTTGAGGTGAAATAGAGTTAAAAATGAAAAGAGGACTCAGGAAGGCTGGGTGGCTCGTTCCATTACGTGACTGACCCTTGGTTTTGGCTCAGGTCACAATCTCATGGTTGATGAGCTCGAGTCCCATGTTGGGCTCCATGTTGATAGCTCGGAGTCTAGTTAGGGTTCTTTCTCTACCCCCTCAACCTCCCACCCCCCCACACACTCTGTCTCAAAATAAATAAACTTAAAAAAAAAGAAAGAAAAGATTCCTCTACTTTCCCAATATTCTATGGCGAGGCTTTGGGAGAAGAGCTAATTGACAGGAAACATGACACTTTCTTCTGAAGGAAGGATGACTATGCAGTCAAGCAAGAGTCTAGATGACAAAGCTGCAACCATAGTTACCCTCTTGAGGGCCAGCTACCATTTAAAAAGCATGGGCTTTGCTACTGAGTGGTGGGAAATGAAGTACCTGAAGGAAAAGCCTACGACACTGACATCCAGCCCATGCAGGGATCTGACAGAAGCCATCTTGGGCACCCCAGCCCCAGACCCAGTCAGAATACCAGTTGAATGTCACCTCAGGCCAATATCACACAGGGAAAACCAACTTTTCAGCACAGTCCACCCACCAAAACCTGAATAGTGGGAAATTATTGCTCTTTTAGTCACTGAGTCTTGGCACAATTTCCTGCGTAGCAGGCTAGAGCTAACACAAAAATTTCGTTCCCAACATTTAGTAAGGAAATCATTGAGACCACTGACGGTCTTAAACCATTACAAGGACAAATCAAATGTCCACTGTGCAAATCCCATTCCTGATTGAGGATTAATCCTCTCTCAGGGCTTTTTTTCCACAGTCCTGTCCCCTTAACCCACTGTACCTCTATTTCTTCATTTGGTTGATGAGGATAATAACAGGCTCCGTCACAGAACTCTTATGGCGATTAAATGAATTGATCTGTATGAAGCACCTAGAACAATGCTTTGCATACAGTGGCCCTGTAAGTGGTAGCTGCCGGTAAGAGTCGATATTGAGACCCTAGGGAGCTGCTTCCCCTGCCCGTCACAATAGTTGAGCTCCAGAGTAGAAAAAGGACATAATGTGATGAAACTATAAAAGCCCGCTTCTTTTTTACCTCTGGGAGCGAATTTTAAAAGTTTCTCAATTCTCCCTAATGTGCTTTGGTGTGGAGATGATTGTATGCAAGGAACTGCTACAGAAAGTAAGGCAGGTGTTGAGGGATGGGGGTGAGGAGACTCTTGTTTTCTTACAAGCATCTGGGCTCTCAGGAGGAAGATACCCCACATTGTCCCATCCTCACCTGGGGCACATCCACTGAGAAACGTGGTCAGGCAGAGGGAGGTGCTAATATTTAACTTCTCAAAACTACGGTAATTCTCATATGTGTTCTGGCTGAAGTGAGAGCCCGTCCTGGGGCCCACGCTGAAGGTTCTGCTGCATGAATCCCTCAGTCAGTTGGTTCATAGGAGATGTGCGGAGATACAACTCAAGCTCTACCCAAAAGAGCCAAAATGGGGCCAGATTGGCAAGAGGAATATTGAGCAAAATGAAGTGAGTTCACATTTCGGCATCAGAATGCTGTGGATCATCCAGTGACAAGACGGTTTAGACTCCCCCGTACAGACTAACAAACACTCGCCTGTGCATGCTTAAGGGGCAGTATGAGGCTGGCAACTGGCCTTCTTGCCCCAGATCTCAGAATCCCCCTTAGTCATACCTTCCCCAACTTTAGAGAAAGGAACAGGAACAAAAGGCAAGGCTGGATGAACAATGAAAACTTTCACACCGAGACAGCTAATTTCTCAGGCAAAAGTGAGCTTCATTCCCCCCCCCCCCCCCCACTAACTAATGGGAAGGTAAAAAACACCATGTATATTATTGACTGTTAAATTTTGCAAGTCTGCTTCATTTGGAAGTAACTATATAGGATTACATAGTGGGTTTTTTAAAGTAAATTTGTCTTAAAAACTAAAATATAAAGCAGTAAAATATTTTAAGTAAAGTAAAACATTTTAGAGACCTATTCCCCTAAGTACAATTTCATACCACTCAAAGGGAAATGACAGCTTTATTTCAGCCTAATTTATATCTAGATAAAATACTTTTCAACACTAGTGGGTTTTCCATGATTTTACTGCAAAATGACTATCCCAATGAAGCCAGAAACCCTCTGAGTTTCTCAGAGGTGCTTGTAACTTTTCCATAGCTTCAATCACAGGTGATCTATTACTGTTCTGAGAGTATTTTTATCAGTTAAGAATGCAAATCTTAGCTTCTCCTTTCTGGCTCCTTATAACACAAATCATATTGTTTGGCATCTCTACCTACTTTTCACCTACAGCTCCTATACCTTTTAGAACTAAAGTTATTTTTCAATGACATTTGAATTATGTTTACCATAACACGCAACATCTATTGGGTAAAAAATAATAAAAGCTAAGAAGCCAATCAATTCAAGTAGTAAGTGGCATTTAGTGTCTTTCATTCATATTTCTAATTAATGAAAATATTGATATATGAGAAAATGTGAAAAAAATGGATATCGGAATTTTCTTATCTAAGATTTCATCCTTGAATTCAACATATTTTGTGAGCTAATTACTAGTTTTGTAAGTGCCTGAGTTGGATTTCCAAGTTTTCATTTGTTGGTTTCTGTTCATCTAGAGATCCCTGGAACTCACAGATCTGATTCAAGAAATCTTCAAGGTGAAAGAAAACAATTCAAGCTGAAATCAATGATTGATATGAGACAGTCCTCTTTAAAATCAAGTTCATTTTTTTGCATGACATTCTTTTTAATTTTTTTTAACATTGAGTATAGTTGACATGAAATGTTATGTCAGTTTCAGGTATCCAACATAGCGATTCCACAACTCTATATGTTATGCTATGCTTACCACAAGTGTAGGTACCATCTGTCTCCATGCAACACTAATTGACTATATTCCCTATGCTGTATCTTCTATATCTGTGACTTTTTTTGCATAACTGGAAGCCTGTATCTCCAACTCCCCTTCATCCATTTATCCCAGACTCTCAGCTACCTCTCCTCTAGCAACCATCAGTTTTATTTGTAAGTCTGATTCTGCTTTTTGTTTGTTTATTCACTTAGATTCCACATACAAGTAGAATCATATGGTATTTGTCTGACTTAACACAATACGCTCTAGATCCATTCATGTTGTCGCAAATGGAAAATCTCCTCCTCTTTTATGGCTGAGTAATATTCTATTGTGTATATGTATCACCACTTCTCTATTCATCTATGGATGGACACTTGGAGTGCTTCCATATTTTGGCTGTTGTAAATGATGCTACAATAAAAATATCTTTTTGAATTAGTGTTTTCATATTCTTTGGGTAAATACCCAGTAGTGGAATTACTGGACCCTATGTTAATTCTTTTTTTAATTTTTTGAGGAACCTCCATACTGTTTTCCACAGTGGCTGTGCCAGTTTGGATTTCCACCAACAGTGCACCAGTGTTCCTTTTTCTCCTCATCCTCACCAACACTTGTTTCTTGTGTTTTTGATTGTAGCCATTCTGTGTATGAGGTGATATCTCATTGTCGTTTTGATTTGCATTTCCCTGATGATGAGTGATGTTGAGCATCTTTTCATGTGTCTTTTGGTGATCTGGGTGTCTTCTTTGGAGGAATGTCTATATCTTCTGCCCATTTTTTAACTGGATTAGTTTTTTTTTTGGTGTTGGGTTGTATAAGTTCTTTATATATTTTGGATATTAATCCTTTATCAAATATATCATTTGTAAAAATCTCCCCCCATTTACTAGGTTGCCTTTTGGTTTGTTGATTTTCTTTGTTGTACAGAAGATTTTTATTTTGAGGTAGTCCCAGTATTTTATTTTTGCTTTTGTTTCCCGTGCTTTAGGGGACCCCTAGAAAAATGCTGCTACAGTTGATGCCATAAAAAATTACTGTCTTCTTCTAGGAAATTAGTTTTCTTCTAGGATTTTATGGTTTCAGTTCTTTCATACACTGTGTCAATTTTTGTGTATAGGGTAAGAGAGCTGTCCAGTTTCATTATTTTTGCATGTAGATACCAGTTTTCCCAGCACCATTTATTGAAGAAAGTATCTTTTCCCTGTTGTGTATTCTTGCTTCCTTTGTCATAGATTAATTGACCAAAAAGTGTAGATTTCTTTATGGGCTTTTTATTCTGTTCCATTAATATATGTCAATTTTTTGTGCCGGTACGATACTGTTTTGGTTACTACAGCTTTGTAGTGTATCATAAAAGCTGGAATTGTGATACCTCCAGTTTTATTCTTCTTAAGATTGCTTTGGCTTTTTAGGGTCTTTTGTGGTTCCATGGGAATTTGGGGATTGTTTGTTCTAGTTCTGCAAAAATTCTGCTAGTATTTTGATAGGAATTGCATTGGATCTATAGATTACTCTGGGTAGGATAAGCATTTTAACAATACTCCTATGATCCATGAGCATGCAGATCTTTCCATTTGTGTCATGAATTTCTTTCATCAGTGTTTTATATTTTTCAGAGTATAGGTCTTGCACCTCCTTGGTGTGGTTTATTCCTAACTATGTTATTCTTTTGGGTACAATTGTAAATGAATTGTTTTCTTAATTTTCTTTCTACTACTTCACTTATAGTGTTTGTAAATGCAACTGATTTATGGATACTAATTTCGCAACTTTACTGAATTCATTTATTTCTAATAGTTTTCTAGTGGAGTCTTTAGGGTTTTCCAGGTATAGTATCATGTCATCTGCAAATAATGACAGTTTAACTTCTTGTCCAATATGGATGCCTTTTATTTATTTTTCTTATATAATTGCTATGGCTAGGACTTCCAGTACTGTTTTGAATAAATGTGGTCAGAGTGGACATTCTTGTCTTATTCCTGATCTTACAGGAAAAGCTCATTTTTAAAAATTTTTGAGCATGATGTTAGCTGTGGGTTTTTCATATATGACCTTTATTAGGTTGAGGTATGTTCCCTCTAACCCACTTTGTTGAGTTCTTATCATGAACAGATGTTCACTTTTGTCAAATGCTTTTCTTCATTGACTGTTTTTATCCTTTGTTTTGTTGATGTGACATATCATGTTAATTTGTTTGCAAATGTTAAACCAAACTTGCATCCCTGGAATAAGTCCCACTTGGTCATGATGAATTGTCCTTTTAATGTATTTTTGGATTTGATACACCATTATTTTGTTGAAGATTTTTGCACCTATGTTCACCAAGGATATTGGCATGCAGTTTTCATTTTTTGTGGTGTCTTTGGTTTGATGCCAGGGTAATAGTGGCTTTGTAGAATGTATTTGAAAACAGAAAGCTTTCCTTCCTCTTTTATTTTTTGAAATAATTTGTGGGGAATAAGTATTAGCTCTTCTTTAAATGGTAGAATTCCATTTAAATTCCATTTAAATTCTATTCCTATGAACCTATCTCATCCTTTACTTTTATTTTTTGGTAGTTTTTTGATTGTTAATTCAATTTTGTTACCAGTAATACACTTATTCAAGTTTTCAGTTCTTGATTCGGTTTTATAAGATTGTATACTTCTAGGAATTTATCCATTTCTTGTCGGTTGTCTATTTGTTGACATATAACTTTTCATAGCAGTCTCTTACAATCCTTTGTATTTCAGTGTTGTCAGTTTTTACTTGTTTTTGTTTGTGCTTATTTGGGTCCTTTCTCTTTTCTTTTTGAGTCTGGCTAATGTTTCATTAATTTTATCTTTTCAAAGAACCGGCTCTTGGTTTCATTGATCTTTTTAAAATTTTTCTTTAGTTTTTATGTCATTTATTTCTGTTCTGATCCTTATTTTCTTCCTTCTACTCACCTTGGGCTTTGTTTGCTCTTCTTTTTCTAGTTCCTTTAGATGTAAATTTGTATTATCTGAGCGGTTTTCTATTTCTTGATGTAGGCCTATATTGCTACATATATACAGCTACACATATACACAGCTGCTTTTGCTGTGTCCTATGGATTTTGGACTGTTGCATTTTCATTTTCATTTGTCTCCATCCATCTATTTTTTATGTCTACTTTGTTGTCTGTTGATCCATTGGTAATCTAGAAGCTGTTCCTTAGCCTCCAAGTGTTTATGTTTTTTCCAGCTTTTTTCTTTCCTTTTTCTTTATTTCTTTCAATGTTTGCTTATTTGTTTTGAGAGAGATGGAGGAGAGAAAGAGCATAAGTGTGAGTTGGGGAAGAGGGGAGAGAGAAACAGAGAATCACTGCCAGCACAGAGCCCTATGTGGAGCTCCATGTACAGTGAGATAATGACCTGAGCCGAAATCACGAGTCAGATGCTTAACCGACTGAGCCACCCAGGTTCCCCTTTTCCAGTTTTTTTTTTTTCTTATGACTGAATTCTAGTTTCATATCATTGGGGTTGGAGAGGATACATGCTATGATTTCAACCTTCTTAAATTTATTGAGACTGTTTTGTGGCCTAACATGTGATCTATCCTGGAGAATGTTCCATGTGCACTTGAAAAAAAATGTATATTCTATTGTTTTGGGTCGGAATGTTCCGTATACATCTGTTATATCCATCTAGTTTAACAGGTTGTTTAAAGACACTATTGTATGACACACTCTTATCATGCATGAGTTTCTTTTGCATATATACACGAATATTGGGAATATTCATTTACTTTCAATGAATTAACTCATGTATTCAACAATAAGATATCTCTATGGAGTATAGAATATTTGACAAAATCTTCTCTATTTAGGCACTCTTTCTCCTTTTGTACCCTTTCCTCCCTTAAATGAGTTACTGTACTGGAACATGTACTTACTTCATCTGTGATTTTGAAAATCACAGTTCTAACATACGTATAAATATATTTATATGTGTATATTTATATATAACATATATGTGTATTTATATACACATATACTAAGTATATGAATATGTATATATAGATGTAAATATTGTTTAAGATCTATTTCCTTTCTGTTTTTAACTTAAATATACAAAAAATTGGTTATCTTGCTTTATCCAATCTTTTGATACTTGTCTATTTCAACTGGTAAAATTAATTTATATTGGTGTCACACTGTAGTCTATTGGTTGTATCTGTTTTGCATTGCATTAGAGCATTGCATAAATATGCCATGATATTACACCACCCTCCTGTCCATCAGTGTTAGTTTGTAGCCTGGTGCTGCCCTGAATATTCTTGTATATGTCTCCATGCATATGAGCAAAGTTTTCTTTTGAGACATAACTAGTAGAGAATTACCAAGTTATAATTTTCCAATGTTTAATTTTTAAGATAATACCAAAATTTCCCCAAAATGGTTTAGCAATTTACCTCCCAAGGGAAATTACAAGTTGTGGGATGAAACTTTGCCAATCCCTGATTAATAATTATATTTTATACCTCTTTAAAATTTTTCATTTATGCTTATTCAAATTTATGCTCATTCTATTTGGAGATTTTCCTTTATTAACCTGTACATTATTATGGTACAATCTTGGAACAGTTGTAACTGATAAAGGATTAATATTGACTGTCTTCACCCAGTGTATATCAAATTTATAACATATTTTTCCATTTTATTTAAGATCTTTGAATTAATAATAGTTATTTTACTAATACAATTTTTCAATATTTTCTTACATTGGAATGCATTTAGTAATGCTAAAAATACTTCCCTACTCAGTTTAGAGAAATATCAATCTGTATTTTGAACTGAAATTTGTTAAGATTTTGCATTTGTTATTTAAGTCCTTGATCATTCTGGGTTAATTTTTATGTATGATGTATAGTAGATATCTAATTCTAATTTTTCTATACAGAAAATTTTATTTTATTTTTTTTTTAATTTTTTTAACGTTTATTTATTTTTGAGACAGAGAGAGACAGAGCATGAACAGGGGAGGGGCAGAGAGAGAGGGAGACACAGAATCTGAAACAGGCTCCAGGCTCTGAGCTGTCAGCACAGAGCCTGACGCGGGGCTCGAACTCACGGACCGTGAGATCACGACCTGAGCCGAAGTCGGATGCTTAACCGACCGAGCCACCCAGGCGCCCCATATACAGAAAATTTTAATAGGTATATGTATTGAATAAACTTTTTCCTATTGCTCTGACATATCAAATTTGTCAGATGTCAAAATTCTATATTACATGCATCAAGTTTCTTTTATGAAATCTGACTTTGGATCAGGTTTTGGTGGTTACTTTATTTTTTTCTTTTTCCTATGACTTGCTAGAGACTTTATTATAAACCTTTATATATACTGGGGTAAGCTCCCTTCTCCTGGCTTTTCCTCTTCAGAAATATTAAGGGTATTTTGATTCTTCATAATTTTGGAAATAACATAGTAAATTCCATAAACAATCTTATTTAGCCTGGCATTATATTAATTCTATAGAATAATCAGGTATATTTGACATTATTTCAATATTTAATGTTTTAATGTCCATGAGCAAGGTATATTTTAGGTCATCCTTAAATTCTTTCAATTAAGTATTATAATTTATTCATTAGAAGTTTTGTGCTCCATTTTATTTCTCAGAATTTTATATTTACGGTATTAAATGGGATAATTGAACTATTTTCTCAATTTTATTGTAGATATATAGTAATTTTATTATTAATGAATTATTTTACATAACTTACATCTTGCTAAACATTATACTCCTAGAAATTAGCCTGTATTTTCCTTTTTCTCTGATACAAGGTAATTATTTTAAAATAATCTTTGAAAAGTGACTTTAAGCTTTGAAATCAATTAGAGTCCATATTACAGTTCTTTTGATTTGTGTCATTGAATAAGTTTCTTATTCATAGAGAGTCTCAAGTTCCTTCTCTATAAAAGAAGGAGGGGAGGGGCAGTCTCAAGTTCCTTCTCTATAAAAGGGTTGTAATGCTAGCACTTATTTTTACAGGCTTGTTGAGAAGATAAAATAATACACATAAAGCATATTGTGTGCTACTCTGTCTGTTAACTAATCTAAACTCGTTTTATTGGAAGGATAATTAGGATTAAAGAGTCAAGAGTAATTCTGAGTACTGCAATTATGAGTAATGCTTAGCTACAGTGTGACATCATCATGACTGGGAATGCTAATGCAGTAAAATGAGCACATAAAAGTAAAAATGTGTAAGTCGCTTTAAAGGCAGAATATTCATCAAGGCAAAACTAGAGGGAGCAAGACTTAATCTAAGGTGATGACCAGCGTGTAACAGAGACGGTGGAACCAGAAATCAGACATTTTCAACAAGAGAAGTTCACAAAAAGATCTAATCGTACTGACATTATATTTTATCTTTATATTTACAAGTTGAAATGCTCAAGCCTTGTGAGCTAGAGGAGAACAAACCTGTATGCAAAATACTCCTTCAACTCTTGGTTCATAGACAACATCAGGTTTCTGGAAAAGCAAGTTTAAGCAGTGGACCCTGGTACACTCGGAATAAGGTTAGTTCTTGGCTTTGAACTGCCCTTCTTAGGAAGAACTATATCTTTTTCAAATATTATTGAGTTTCTTCAATTTAATAATTAAACATTTTTAGTTTTACTATCCTTTTCCTCACAATAATTTTAAGCAATCATATTCCTCCAATCCAATGGAATATTTCAAAATCTCATGGAAATTTCCATGCATATTCATCTTCAAGACAAAAATCCCACCTCTCCAAGCAGATTTCTGCTAACAGTCTAGTAGAATAAAGTTAATAATTTTAGTATTTAATAAAACTGTAAGGATAATCAAATCTTCCTGATGATGTACAAAATCAAAGTACTGCTAAAAATCTGGTCCCAATACCCTAATCCCTTAGGCCAGTGTTATTCAAATTAAATCACTTTAAACATTAGAAAGAATTGTATATAGTTAAGTTGGTACCATTTTCTAGGGAGAATAAAATAGCTATTTTCTTCATATGCTCATGGAGTAATACCATTCTGTAAGTTCTTTTTATCAATTATTCCCATAGAATGAACATTTTGTTAAAGGATCTCAAAATTAACACCCAAATTTTATTTCTAAATTTCAAACATTCACACATTTTTAGTAATGCCCATTTTATTTATGGCCACAATTCTTTATTATTTTTTTTACATTTATTTATTTTTTGAGAGACAAAGAGCACAAGTTGGGGAGAGGCAGAGGGAGGGGGAGACACAGAATCCGAAGCAGGCTCCAGGCTCTGAGCTGTCAGCACAGAGCCCGACGCGGGGCTTGAACTCACAAACCGTGAGATCATGACCTGAGTTGAAGTCGGACACTTGACTGAGCCACCCAGGCGCCCCTTTACAGCCACAATTCTTAAGTTCATAGACACCTAATAGAATTACCTTTATATATGTAAATCTGAGTTTACTTGTTTACCATAAAAGTTCCTTATCAAACTTGCATAGACCTTTGCAGACCTCACTTTTTAAAATTTCTACTTTATATAGGTAAATGTTGAATTAGAAAAATTTTACAGAACTGTTACATTTCTCCAGTTCTAATTTTGTCTGCATTTGTTAATACAACATGTTTTTGTTAATATATTAGGTGTGTGTTGCATTCTAATCATTATATTTTACCTAAAGTTAGTTATTCATATCAAAGGCAGTGTTGTCAATTTAATGGGTAAAGATCACAAAAGTATTTGAGTGCAGTTATATCCTGTATATAATCTAAATGTTTTTATAAAATTCCAATAGGCTATGTATACAGACTATATATATGGCCAATATGTAAATTAGAACAATAAGGTAATAGGCTAATGTTTGACTAATAATATTCTGGAACCTCAGATTATTTCACACTTTAATCCTCCTTCGTAAATATCTACTTGTAAAAACAGCAGTTATTTTGCATGATGGTGCCGGTTCCAAGGACAGTTCCTAAATGACTTAGGAATGAGAAATGTTATCTTTTAGTTTTTTTTTATTTAATGTATAAAGTTTTAGCTTCTATGCTTTCATTGGTGATTTCAATATGTGAATACTAATATAGGATACATGATAAATGCTTGGGAAGCTTAATCACAGACTGGTATTATTAGATGTTGAAGGAATATTTTGGTTCGATGATATGAAAAACTGAGTAGAGTTTGATACTAAAATAAGTAAAAGTTATACCAAAATTAGAATAAATGAAATAAATAAGTTTTGTGATATGTTTTGGAAATGTATGCCAAAAGTCTTAACATTGGTGGTTTTTTACCATGTAGTGGAATGTCTGAATAAAATATCAGAAAAACATAAAAGCTCTCAGTACAAATATTTTTTTATTATAATCATGAAAAAGTCAGATTGACCTGAATGGTTACTAAAAGTATTACATTTAATTATAGTCTGTCACGCTGATAGAACATTCTACAGACTTCAAAATGTTTATTTGGTTTTCATAATGTTGTTTTGTTATTTGAGAAAAAAACCCTTAAAATACTGTGAGTAGTGAATGATATTTCTCAGGTAAAATTATGCACACACACAGACATCAAAATACTGGTGGAGGTGTTTAGAAGTTTTGATGTTTTCTAAATCTGTGCCAAGCTCTCACAAAATTTACAGTAAAAAAAAAAATAAAGTTTTCAGATAACTTTAAGGATGTTTTAAGGGCAAGGATGTTTTAAGGGCAATGGAAAGTACCCAACGTGAGATCCAGGCTTTAACAATCTCTCATCTGGCCACCTCGAAGACTTGGCCAAAATGCTCACCATGCTGCCCCACTAGACAAATCTTTAATAGACAAATCTTTAATAGCCACCTGCAGAATGAATTTCAGTGCCCAGATTAGCCTGTAAACCCCCCTCTATTTTCATCTCTCACATTACTTCCTCCCAGGGTAACCCCAGGTTTTGTTTTTTTCCCCAGCAACCTTGAATTTTCTGTTGTTCTACGCATACAAGCAAGACAGTTTGGCGGTAGTGATGTTGGTCATGTTATTTATTTGGTTTTCTTCTTCTTTTCCCAGGCCATTACTCACATTCTATCTTCTCTCTGGAATGGACGACCTGCTCCTAAAATTCTTTAAAACTGGCTTCCTGAACTTCTTTTTGTGAATCACCTTAGGATCCTGTTAAAATGAAAATAATAATTCAGCTGTTCTCAGGTAAGGCTCAAGATTTTTGTTATTTTGCCCAGTTCCCAGGTGATACTAACGCTCTGGTTCTTGGCATATACCGTGAGTAGAAGTCAGGACAATGACCTGAATGCTGTGGCTTTCCATAGATATTCCATTATACCTGTTGTTTACCTTTATCCTTGAACTTATCAAACTATGGTGGTCATTTTCTGTCTCTTTCTCTCATAGATTATGGGCTTCTTGATAATGTTGCAGTCATATATATTGTATGCGTGTGTCCATATATATATGGTATGATATATACACACACACGCAATTTATAGACTATATATATATACTTTACATATACTTTAACTTGCACTTCCCTGAGTTGTGCACTAGACCCCATTTTCTTCATCTACTAAAGTTGCCTCAATATGCACTGCTTACTCACATGTCATTTTGTTTCTCTGTTTGATCATTCCCATCAAGAGTTTTGTGCTTCCTGATTGTTCCTTCTGCCTAGAACCTTCTTCAACAGATATCTGAATAATTAACTTTAACTTTTTTCATGCATTTACTCAAATCTGGGACCAGATGCCATATTTAATACTGCAACCTGTCCCAAAAGCAAGAACATTGTTTTTTTCTTTTCTGCCAGGTATATGATTTATATATTAGGTCAGTTTCTCTCCACTGGAATGCAAATTTTAGGCAAGAAAGTATTTATTTTATTCATATATGTATTTCTAGTGTTCGGAATAGTGTTTACATGTTAGAAATAAGGAATAAATGGATGATGGATGGGTTAAAGCAACAGATGCCTTCTAATTTGTTATTTCTTTGCCAAGAAAGTAGGCTGTAATTTAAAAAGTCGGTATCAATAGTATCCTAGAACTTTCATATGCCAGATAAATCCAATTCAATATATTCTGTGAGTAGAGAATAATTGCTTTGTTCCTACTGCTACTCTGTTAAAGCTCCAGGCAATCTGGCTAAAATCTGGGTAGATTCCCAAAAATTTATGATTCAAGAAAAAATGTGTGCAAACCATATCCTTAGAATCTGATCAAACTGGCAATATAACAAGACCCAAACTATAGTCCAAGCCTTGTTGATATGGACACAATGACTTCAGCTAAAAAAAACTGAAAACCAAAACCAAAACAAAAAAACAAAAGGTGAAATTCCTAGAGAATACTCATTTCTACTATTGGAAAGAAAGGAAAGGAGAAGACTAGAAAAGGAAAGCTTGTTAGATGTGGACAACAGCATGTAAATCATATTTTCACTGGTATTATAAATCTTTATCTAAATCTAACTGAAAACAGTTGATAATCAGTTTGGATATGCCTTTCCATTAGCAACTGAATAGGACTGATTCTTGTCACAGCAATTGAACTGACATGTTGAGCATGGAGTATTCTGGCAAGTCCTCCTGGCCAATCTGCTCCAACTCTGCTCCAGGGCATCCACAGTGGGGTGTCTTTATAATCTTTCCAGCCTGGAATTTGATTAAGGTAACAAGGAATGATGGCACAAATTCAAATAAATATCCTATTCATAAATTCCCTAAACCCAGCTCATGCAATGCAGTCTCTGTAAGGAATGAGTGGGTACGACAACTTGCCAACTTCAAATAATTAATAGACTAAATCTTGTACAGACATTTATAATCGGAACTGAAGTATTCTGAACTGTTTTATTAAGGATTATACCACAATATGCTTTTCTCCTTAAAAAAAAATAGCAATGGTTTACTAAAACTTCTCGGTGATCTCTAAAGGAAAGTGGTTGTATTTTTAAAGGTTTGTTAAGTGTATAGCTCATGTTACATGATCCCGCCTATTTTGCAATGTCAAAGTTAACTTCAAGTCTTTAAATGTAATAATTCATTCCTACCTGTATAGAAATTATTGGACAACTTAAATTCAGTGACTTCAAGTAATTATTACTAAGGTATTCAAAAATTAAATGGTGATCTCATTTTATTTAAATAAATAAAAGTTTATTTATGATCTAATGTGATCTTATTTTAATAGAATATAAAATGTGTGTGATCTTATAACCCAGGATGATAAGTGTTATATACCAGAATTATTTGTTTCCTTACTTGTCATAGACTCTGGGTCTGGAGTTCTCTCTTGTCCAGCAAGAAAGCAGGATGCAGGATTAAAACTGCGAGAGAGGCTAATGTCTGGGAGGAGACAAGACCCCTGAGTAAGGGTCCTTGCTCCATTTTTATTAGGATCAAAAGGCTTACAAATGTGCTGATGGATGTGCACAAAGAGACAATGAAATCGTGAACATTAACTCATGTGCATAAGGGAAAGGGGGTTCTGAAGATATGTGGTTTTAGGGGTTTGGGTCAATACAAAACAAAACCCTGGCTAGGGTTGGAAGGTTGTTTACAGTAAACATGAGGCCCCAACTCTAAACCAGTTTAGATAAACAGAGAAGGAGAAAGAGCATGCAACCTCAGGGTCAACAAGGCACCTTTCTTTTGCTAATTAGCTCTTCTCTGGGCAACTTCACCCCACAGCAGTCTATAGCCCTATTTACCTGTTTACCTAATTTGGTCCTTCCTTCCTGTAAAAGCAGCTTTCTGCTATTGTACTAAGCTGGGGGCATTTCCACCCTAATCTTGTTTACCTCATCTTGGATGTTTTCATCCTGAGATTCCCTATTCCTATACCTTTGTCCTATACTGGGGGCCTTTGCCCATTTACCTAACTTTGTTTACCCAAACTTGGGTGTGTACATCCTATGGCTAGTTTCTTTATGCCTCGTTAACCCATCAGTGCAGGCTCAGGGAATTCCTAAGTTTATTCCTCATACTTACTTACCTTTTTACACATATGTCATTTTATTTCATAGGACTTTCAAGCTTTATGAAACTGGCTGTTAAATTTTTTACCAAGCATTTTCCATTTAAAGTAAGTAGTTTCATTGTCTCCTGGACAGTTGTGAAAATGTTTGAGAAATGTTAAGCTAGTACTGGATAAATGCACTGTTGAAATAATTTATTGACCTTTTTAAAATTTTTTTCAAATGTTTTTATTCATCTTTGAGACAGAGAGAGGCAGAGCATGAGCAGGGAGGGGCAGAGAGAGGGGGAGACAGAGAATCTGAAGCAGGCTCCAGCCTCTGAGCTGTCAGCACAGAGCCCAACGTGGGGCTTGAACTCACGGAGTATGAGATCATGACCTGAGCTGAAGTCGGATGCTTAACCGACTGAGCCACCCAGGCACCCCTAGACCTTTGAGGTCTATAAACTTTTCTAATGAACTAAGGTGACAGTGTAATTGTCAATAAGATTAATGAAACTAATGGGAGTATATCTCAGCTAAATAACTCAATCTGTGAATTAAATTTGTTTAGGGCAAAAGGTATAATTTTTGCTTATAAGTAAATTGGTTTAATACCCACAAAGATCAGATCTGAGATATTCCCATTTTAAGGAAACTGTATTTTTGGAAACTGGGAGGCCATTTTCTCTAAGTGAGCCTTTTAGTGAATGCATTGATGAAAATTACATTCCCAATGATTTGAACCAATCATTTCTCCAAAGGCTCTATTTCTGTCTTAGCAACCAAAGCCATAATAACTTTCCAAGTGGCTGTGCTTTAGTGCCAGTGTTTCTTTCTCTTTGGAAGCACATGTGGATAAATCTGTGATAAAGCTCAATATTCTTCACCTAAAAAAAGAAAAAAAATGTGAACAATAAAATTAGAAAAGAATAAAAAATTGGGAGAACTGACACTGGTTTCAAAAGCTATAGTAATCACAATGTTTAACTGGCAGGATAGATGTATAGATATGTAGGTCAATTGAATAAAATTTGTGTCCACAGACCAGAAATAAACTCTTAAATTTATGGTTGCCTGGATATTGGCAAGTTATTTCAGTAAGAAAGAATAATCTTTTCCACAAATAGTTCTGGGACAACTCGATAGCCACAAGCAAATCATGGAAGTTGAACCCCTACCTCACCTCACCTCATTTATAAAAATTCACTCAGAATAGATTATAGACCTCAATGTAAGAGCTAAAACTATAAAATTCTTATAACAAAATATGGGAGTAAATCTTTATGGCATTGAATTAGGCAGTGGTTTTAACATGTAATACCAAAACACAACAAAACAATTAAAAAATTATTTTGATGAAGCCAATTTAAATTTTATGTTTTATTTTTAAGTTTATTTATTTATTTTGAGAGAGACAAGGGAGAGGGAGAGAGAGAGAATCCCAAGCAGACTCTGCATTGTCAACACAGAGCCCAACATGGGGCTTGAACACCTGAACCATGGGATCATGACCTGAGCCCAAACCAAGAGTCGGAAGCTTAACCAACTGAGCCATCCAGGTGCCCCAAGTTTTATACTTTAAATAAAACTGTCAAGAAGTTGAAAAGAAAATCTACATAATGAGAGAAAATATTTGCAAATTAGAAGGGACTTGTATCCAGAATATGCAAAACTACAATAAAAACAAAATCAGACAACCCAATTAAAAATAGGCAAAGTATCTAAACATATATATTTTCCCAAGAAAATATACAAGTGACCAATTACATGAAAACATGACCAGCATTATCAGTCATTAGGGAAATTCAAATCAAAGCCACAATAAGATACCACTTCACCTCCACAGGATGGCCGTAATAAAAAAAGATGGACTCCAACGAGTATTGGTGAGAATGTGGAGAAATTGGAACCCTCAAACATTGCTTGAAGTATTGCAACCACTTTTGGAAGTAGTTCGGTTATCCTTAAAAATGGAAACATAAGAATTATCATGGGATCCAGTAACTCCAAGGGAAATAAAAGCACATCTGCAAAAAATCTTGTACATAAAATGTTCATAGCATCATATTCATAATAGCCAAAAAATGAAAACAATCGGAATACCCATCAACTGAAGAACGAAAAAAATATGTGCTATATCCATACAATGGAATATTACTTGGCCATAACAAGAAAGAAGTATCAATCCATACTCCAGTTTGGATGAAATTGGAAGCATTATGCTAAGTCAAAGAAGCCAGTCACAAAAGGTCATACGTTCTATGATTCCACTTATATGAAATGTCCAAAATAGGTGAATCCATAGAGACAGACAGCAGGTTAGTATTTGGCAAGGGCTGGGGGTAAAGGGAGAATGGGGAATGACTCCTGGTGAGAAGGAAGTTTCTTTTGGGGATGATGAAACTCTTTTAAAATTATAGTAATTGTTGCACAAGTCTGATTTTACTAAAAACCACTGAATGGAACACTTTAAATGGGTAAACTTTGTGGTATATGAATTAGATATCAATTAGCTCTTAAAAGTAAATATGGCATGCATTTCAGTTGCTATAATATGTATATATAAGGCCAATAAAAATTAGTTTTAGGGTACCTACAAAAGAAGTCAATTGAATATAACTAGTGGTTCCAAAATTCTTAGGCATATTATCTTAAATAATTGCATCAATTGAGTCTATAATATCTCATTGCTTTATCTCTTTATATAATGAACTTTTGAAATATTCCCTAAGAGTTGGGTGGATAAATGGACATTGATGCCTTAATCTTATATGATTAATAGAATCCTTTGTATATAAATATCAAGAAACAGTTTGCTCCAGCTCAGAGCTAGTTGTCTTTTCTTTTCAATAAATTAAACCAGCCTCATGACCAGTGGGAGTGAAGCACTTGACATCCTACAATGCTGGTGATTCTTAATTTATGCCCTGAGGGACTAATACCGAGAATATGTTCAGGGTACCATAGCAACTGCAGAATCAAAGCAGTGATCTCATATGGCAAGTTTGTAGCTGAGAGAACACTTCAGGATTCTGTGGGATCACCTGGGGCAGCACTATTCCAAGTGTTCATGGTGTGGCCTCTTGATAAGGGACACCTAATTGGTGTTAATTTATCCAAATTAAAGACAACTTTAAAGCATCTCTTTCCATAGAGAAGAATGGTCTCATAAAAATGTGTAACAAAATGGTAAGGGTACTTAATTTGTAACTAGTATTTCACAAGGGTTTTGATATGGATCTTTATTAAAACTGATTTCAAGTTGCAGTAACCTTAGTACTGTGCTAAAATGTGCAGGGATAACAATATCTTGTCTAACATCAAAGGAAGACAACACATTGTCAAATAATATATTAATTTTCATGACAACAGCACTTGTATTTGATCATCACATGATATATGTATTCCCCACTTTTCTCTTTGAGAATCTGAACAGTGAGAACACTAATAACGTACCCAGGGAACAAACAATCCCTCCTTTCCTATTTTATATTAGTCAATTAACATACAACAGATGTCTGCTTTCAGAAGAAGCTTTTTAAGAGCACTGGGCTATGTGCCTCTTTGCCTTCGGATATTGGAATGAGTTCCAGAATCATGAAACTCAATGAAAGAAGTGAAATTGCCATTTTCCCCCAAGTTTCAATCATGAGCCACCAGAATTCATCTCTAACTAATGTTGAATATAGGTATAAAAATCCAATTATATCTCTTATTATTTTAATCCAAAGAAAAGGAAATTGCAGAAACATGATAGAAATGCAAAGGTAAAATGGGGTTAAAATTACGAAGCTGGCTAAAAGAATGTAAACATTAAGAACAAGAGAATTCAGTACAAAACTACTCAATTTTACGCATTAAAACATGATTTGGAAACCCTTCCTCATGGCTCTGCACGCTCTAGCAGTTCAGCCCAGTTATTAAGTCAGTCCTTTGTGTAGACGGCCTGTGGTGTGGCCAGCACTATCTGACAGTGAGACCAGAAATCTGGTTCCACAAAGATGTGAACTTTTCGTGAAACGCAGGAAATGGTAATTTTATTAAGAGCCCTGTGACCTGCAACCAAGGATGAAGGAAATGAAGGAAAATGAAAAACTGAAGGAAAAACAAGTTAGGAACTGACTTTAGCGACTAATGGAATATTTAAAAACCAGTAAGTACTGTTGATTAATTGATTACAACTAATGTTCATGCTATTATCAAACAAAAATTAGATATCCAAAATTAGGGAAACAATGTTATTTCAAAATGAAATTGACATAAAGAGTAAGTAGAAGAGTCTTCAAAAAGTTGTTTCTATAACTAGACTACAAAAAGTAATACAGAAATGAATACAAATTAAGAGAAGGGGAAATAAAATGATATTTGTATGATTGGCTTATAAATCAAAGGACTAATCCTTAAGTTCCTACAGAGGAAAGGATATTGTAATATTCATTTTTTTTAATTTAAAAGTGAACCCCTAAATCTCTAAAAGGCACTATGATGAAAGATGAGTAATGTATGTTAACAGGAAAAAACATTTTCCTTTATAATACAAATATTTTCCAGATTACAGTTTCCAAAATGACAAAAGCATGCAGGTGAAGTTACTTACCCTGCAACTTCTCCTTCTCCTTCAGAGAGTACCTCCTTCAGAGGTACCTAAAAGCTGTTATATAGGTTTCTTTCCTCGGATAGAAAATAAGATAGGACAAACTAAATCTTTCTTCTATTGAATTAGACTCAAGTAGAAAATCTTATACTGAAATATATGCCCTTCCATTTAAAGAAAAAATGCATCTGGACTTGTATATGAACTTCTATATAACCCATAAACATGTTTGTTGGACACATTCCTATGAAAGTTTCAAAGAACGAGAAGAGATTCCAAAACTATGTTTCTAAAAATGTTTCTGAAACAGAAATGGACACTCCTTATTTGCTGCATTATATTTAGGTTTCTGAGCTCCCAACTTCCAGCATTTGTCTACTATAATTTTGATCGTTTCCTAACTGGACCTATAGTCCTGTCTTTCCAGATCATTCTCCACCAAGAAACTCTCATTAATTTCCTCTAAATAATTTTGATGACTATTATCTGGAATAATCAGCATTTATAGAAGTAACTAAATTGCTTAATCCGTGAGACAAGAGGAGCTAACTGGCAGATTGGGATAAGTGTTTAAATGGAAAAAAATATTTAAATATTTTATTTTAAATATTCCTTGTTATATAAGCTTATGATCAACTTAGATTTTTCCTTATTGTCATGGTTAAACTATTTTAAATGACAGTAAGAAATAGTAAATGGAAAATGTAGTCATGCTTTACAAACTTTATGCAGTCTTGAATAATAAGGAAAACATGTTTTCCACTAAATAAGATGTAGGATAAAGCTGGCACACTTTAATTTACTTCCAACATATCACTTCCAGTCATAGCATTAGTGATATTACAAAAGTCAAAGGAGACTCATTGGTGCTGATAGGATAAAGACAGATGAGCAGTATCTAAAGCACATTCTTTAAAACAGAAACCCAATTCTGACCTATGAAAACTAACGATAAAATAGTATTCTTTCAGTGGAGTAACGTGCATTCCAAACTTTCAAAACATTTCTTTGTACGTTTCTCTGAGCATCGCCTCTGCCTACAGTCTGGGTCCCTGGAAGTAACTGCATTGCTATTTATTTTGTGTTATCCATTCAAAGTCAATATAATGAGAAGGGTGAACAACATCTTTAAAGTATTATAAAAGTAGTTTTGTCCTCACAGGATCTCCAGAAAGATTCTCTAGGACCCGCCACAGTTGAGGACTGCTAGTTTGAAGACTGTTTTCTCAATACAATACATTCCAAATTGGAAGAGTTCATAGCATTTTTAATTTACTTTGCATTCGGCTAGAAGTTACTAGAGATGGTATGAAAAAACCCTCTTGTATCTGACACAAACTTCCTTGCATATAGGCTACAAATAAATGGAGAAGCACATCATCCAACCTGGTGGAGAATGAAGGCTCCTCATGTGAAGAATGTCAGAGAACACTACCTGCTTTAAAAGACACCAGCTTATGAATCACTGTATTCTACACCTGAAACTATTACACTGTATGTTAAATAACTGGAATTTAAATTAAAACTTAAAAAAAAAAAAGAACATTAAAAGATACCAGTGGGGAATGCTGCTATTCAGTTCATTTAAAACTACCTGTATAGGGGTGCCTGGGTGGCGCAGTCGGTTAAGTGTCCGACTTCAGCCAGGTCACGATCTCACGGTCTGTGAGTTCGAGCCCCGCGTCAGGCTCTGGGCTGATGGCTCAGAGCCTGGAGCCTGTTTCCGATTCTGTGTCTCCCTCTCTCTCTGCCCCTCCCCCGTTCATGCTCTGTCTCTCTCTGTCCCAAAAATAAATAAAAACATTGAAAAAAAATTTTTAAAACTACCTGTATAAAGTTTTGGAGATTTCTTCCAATAGTGTAATAGTGTAATAATTCATAGCACATTTAGCTTCTTGATAAAGAACTAAAGATAAGTGAGTAAATGAAAGCAAACAAACATGCCTAAAATGGATACAAATGAAGTGAGATGTGGGTTGGAAAAAAAATCCTCAGTGCTATTGGTGATCCAACAGGGTATTTACTTCTGGTTTACATACATCCACTTTGCCCTCCACACCTAGGTCATTGAGTGAACACATTCCATGTAGAGAAGCCACTGTAAGACTTTCCATATCTATATGGTAAGACAAAATCATGCAATCATTAGAATTCCATTTTTTCCTAAATTTGGGCAAATGTAAACTGATTAAACAGTATCTTTAAATATTTTACATTAAGATTACCATGTATATTTTCTGTAATAGAAACTGTAAACATCAAAGAAATGTCACATTAGCTGAGGATCATAATGTAGAATGTTCTGGGCTACTAGTCCACTCTCTTATTCAGGGAATTTTGTGAAAAATAGCCATCACTTTAGAATACCAGTATACTTACATAAGACAACACTACTTCTAATCACGTTACTAAATTTAGATATATTTCTCCTTGGAAAGATTATTTATTAAAATTTAAGTTTATTTCCCCAAAGGCCATATTCTTCTAAAAGACAATATGCTATGAAATATTTAATTTTGTTTACTTTGAACTTAAAATGCAGTTTGATAGCACAGATACTGAAGTTAAGTGCTATAACACTAATGATGTTTAGTTGACTATAAATTTAATAGACTTTTTGCATGTAAAAATTTTAGGGACTTTTAGCAGACTTTAAGTTTTCTTTCTAGAGCAGATTTAAGTTTACATAAAAACTAAAGGGGAAGTAAAGAGTTCTCATGTAGCCCTGCGCCCCCCACCCGACCCCATTTTCCCCTATTATTAACATCTTGTGTTAGTGTGGGATAGACCAAACATGATGCTGTCTTGAGCAAGACTGGAAGTTATGAGGTTGGTCTTAAGTGGTCACATTTGTGATATATTAAGAATATAAGGCTTAAAGAATGTGAGGACTGATTTTATATGGAGTGGGGGAGAAAGAAAAGAGCATTTTGATTGAGCACTGGAATCAGTAGAGAAGCAGGTTTAAAGATATAAATTTGAGGGGCACCTAGGTGGCTCAGTCAGTGAAGTATCCGACTCTTGATATTGGCTAAGGTCACGATCTCACAGTTTGTGGAATCAAGCCCCACATTGGTCTCTGCACGGACTGCACAGAGCCTGTTTGGGATTCTCTCTCACGTGCTTTCTCTCAAATAAACATCATCTCTGGGGTGAGCACAGCAAAAACAGAGTAAACTAATGGCTAACTTTGGAGACCTTTCCACATATCAAATTGGAGACATGAAAAGAAATCAATAAGATTGAGGTCAAAAAGTACAGCAGAAGATGAAACTCAAGAAAGACTACTTTTTCTCGAATCCAGGTGATTAAATTCCCTTATGAATATGACTGGGTATGTCAAATTGATATTTTCAGAAAGATGAAGGCTGATAATGGACTTCTGGCTTTAAAAGTATGGGAAATGTGTCTTCTTGACATCTTTGGGTAAAGACAAAGTGGTCAGAATATCACTCACTGCTGGGATTTAGGGGATGAAGTGAAGATAAATATATCTCGTTCAAGACTTTTTGTTGTGAAGGGAGGGAGTGAAATTTTGAGTAGCAGCAATGGAATGCATGCTTAAAGAAAGCTGGTTTATTTTAAACATAAAATCTTTAAATATGCATGTATGTGTGTAAATACATATGTATGTACATCTATACTATAGATAAATATCTGAGATATATCAGATATATATGTAATCTTTATTGCTGAGCTATATAATCAGATAGGTATCACTATTATATAATGAGTGTATATGTGCATATATATATATATATATCTATATCTATCTATCTATATATATATCTGTTGGCAAAAATAGATAGGACTCTGCATACATGGAGGGGCTGATCACAGGTAGGAGAAATTGCATCCATAGTGTCAGTAATGTTGGCAGAATATAATGGTTCTAACTGGTATAGTTTGGTAGATATAATGGTGGGAGTGTGTAAATATTCCCTACTCCCATTTCTGTGTCTCAGTAAATTAAAAGGAAAGACTGTCAGCAGAGAGTGTGGAGAAGTGAGGAGGGATTACAGGTTGGAGAGAAGAGAGCAAGTGAAGTAGTCATTTTGAAGAATTTAATGCTGAATGGAGTACTAAGATGCTACTTGAGATGAGTGGTCCTGGATTTAAACCAAGACCTAGCACCATAGTTCTTCTATGACCTCATGCAGCTTCTTCCCTCAGCTGCAGACAGAACAGAGGGTTGCATTTTACCAAAGCTTGAGTATCACAAGTAAGCTTTTGCAAAGGGTATGAGGGCAAGGAAATTGAGGTGTATGCATTGAAGTGATTGTAATGCTGAGCCATTACATTTCTGTGTAAGAAGCAAAATCAGAAATGGGGGTGGGTAAAGAACAGCAAAGAAGTGGGGTCATCAAGATTATATGCCCCAGGGGTTGAAGTCTTGTAGTTAGTACTGAAAGGAGTTAGCTGGAAAGAGTAAGAAAGTATGTTTGGAGAGTGGACTGCTTGATTAGAGACCCTAAAGAAGATGTCCTAACTTGTGAGGATAATATCTGCAGTATGACCTTAGGAGTGGATTCCTAAGGTCTGGTGGAAGACAAGATGATTGGAAGAGAAAAATTTGAGGAATTGAGAGTATAGGGTATTAAAAGTTGTTGTTTCAGATACTGTACTCAAAAGTAGAGTTGCAAAGAAATAGCAAGGTGCTAAAATATCAGTGATGGAGACTGGCCAGAGCTGTGTAAATGACAGCAATGAGCAGGGACAGGGAATACCATTCCTATCCATCCAGTTCTCCATCTGTCATCTAAAGAAAGGGACAAAGGTCTGCAGTTAGAAATGAAGACGTGAATAGAAGAGAGGTCACCTCCTTCACCTCCAGAATAGGGAAAAAAGTCATCTTCTGAGAGGTGGCAATCAGCCTTATCACTGGCCTATATAAAATACTTCTGTGGCTTCCCATTCCCACCAAACAACATTTAACTTCCTTAACATGGCATTCAAGGCCTTGTGCTTTCGGCCCTAGGTTCTTTTTCAAATTCTGGCCTCACTACCTACCCCAATCAGCCACACTTCACTTCCTCAAACTTGCCATTCATTCATCATTTAGCCTTCAGAGATGCTGTTCTTTTTACCCCTTCCTTTCATTTCCCCATGCCCTAGTTAAGTGATAATCCCCATTTTTGTCCTCAATTTCTTACATTTCTTCCAAGAAGCTTTCTAAATAGATTAAGCTAGTTGTCCCTGGTTGCCTCAATAGGGTACTAAATCCTCTTCAGGTTAATTATTTTTTCAGTTGTCTGTTTTCTCAAATTAAGTGTAATGTAAATTCCACGAAGCTAGAGATCATGCATTGGTTCAACAGATTTGAGTGTCTACTAAGTACTCATCATTATTATTGAAATTTTTATATCATCATTGCATCATTGCTATTTAATTAAGACCCAGAATTTGGTAAGCATTCGGTACATATTATCTTTCCATGTATAAATGCATGTGTGATATAAATGAGAATTCACTTATTGGTATTTTATGTGATAGTCACTGGTTATCTGTCACTCATAGCAATATTGCACATAAACACTGCTTAAGGGAAAAAGAAATTCTGTCTTGAAAATGGAATGCTTTTACTATGAAGTAGTTTTAATTTGCCTAAAACTTAAAGCTTACCTTCTCTATCAATCTGTCAGTAGTCTAAAATTTTGCTGATGTCATAATGTGTAAAACAGAACATTGAACAAGGTTTTCAACTGCCAGATCTTGAAAGTTAAAAAGTTAAATGTTACAAATGATTTACATCTGGACAGAGCATGCAGAACCTTCAAAATAAGTCTTTCCTGTTGCATACAGAAAATTCCATTTCTCAAAGTACATACATTGACATAATAAAAATTGAGTGCATGAAAAGAGAAGGGTATGTGCCTATCTTACGGCAAATGAGAAAATTTAAAAATGTGCTTTCATTGTTTTAGGACTTATTAGAGTTTGAAAACGATTTGAAGAGTGAAGCAAACCGTTTCCGTAAGATCACAGAGATGAAAATCACTTGCTGATGTCATCTAAGACGTCATGTTGCCTCAAACAATGGGGTAATCCACCTCTACTGAATAAACTCTATTCATAAAGATCTGGTGAGCCCTACTTAACACCTGTGAGATGACATTACCAAACAGACAACTGTGGAAAACTTATGTTAGCTTTGAATGAAAGTTCTAATGAATAATACTAGAAGTAGAGATTGAACCTCATTTGAATCCTACTCTGTCAATTCATGGTTGATGTAGCTGAGGAATAGAAAGACTCAATCATTTTTCAAACACTACCGAGTAAGGTGAGTGGGACCTCCCAGACCTTTCTCATACTTTCCCACCCCACATACGCTTATTTGTATTGTACATTTGGATGCTATTTCTATAATTGTATTCTTTCCTAGAATTATTCCTATGTATAAAGTAGAAAAAAACAGGTAGATATACAGCAGGAAAAAGAAATAGGACATAATGTTTTGGGTGACAAAGGTGTCACCTTGAAGACCTTAACAAATTCTTAGTCTCTGCCGCCTTCTCTTTTCCCATCTCCAGATATAATTAAATATATAATAATTTTTTTTCCTAAAGTTCTTCCCGGGTTTAGTAAAGAATATTTTAAGGACTCCAGGATTACCATTCTGGGACATCTGTTGATAGTCTGTCTTTATGCTGAATCTCTAACGTATTCTGCTTCATTCTGAGACATCACCTTTTTCTTAACTTTGAGACTAGATTCCTCTCTTGATACACTGCTGAGTATTCCAGTTCCTTTTCACCTGAGACCCTGATTGAATCATAGCTGTCTTCTCCCTCAGAACAAGATTTCTCTCCTTTAGAAACCCATGCAAAGGGGTGCCTCGGTGGCTCAGTCAATTAAGCATCAGACTTCGGCTCAGGTCATGATCTCACAGTTTGTGGGTTCAAGACCCATATCGGGCTCTGTGCTGACAGCTCAGAGCCTGGGGTCTGCTTCAGATTCTGTGTGTCCCTCTCTCTCTGCCCCGACTCTGTTTATGCTCTTTCTCTCTCAAATAAATAAACATTAAAAAAAACAGTGCAAATGACTGCAAAAGAGTTTTATGATGGAGGGTGATAATCGTGTACCAACTCTAAGGACCACACCCTCCTAGATTCTTCCAAATCATGTTTAGAACGCCAATTTTGGAATTACCTTGTGTATATTGTCTACCATAATGATTTCAAGTTAGGTTTGGCATTCCAGCTCTGGCTTACCTTCATCCGAGCACATACTGAGTTCTGGATCTCAACTCTTACTCAGTTCCACTCTTGTACTCTTCTACCATCGTGTCCAATTATGTCCTGAAATATGATCAGCCCTGGAACATACAAATTGGAATTCAATGTACGACTTTAACTCTGAAAAGTTGATTTTGATTTGTTGAGAGTGACACCGAAAAGATGGCAACATAGGTCATTCCTGAATTTGTTCCCCCTCACAAGAAGACTAACTATTTAGGGACAAGACATCACTGGAGAGAATCCTGGAACATGAGAGGGAGGATGAAGCACTACCCTGCAGCACAGAGACCAAGACATACTAGGGTAGAAAGAAGAATGGCTACTAGAAACTCATCTCCAGTAACTCTAAAGAAATGGAGATATATGAACTGTCAGACAAAAATTCTGAATAATCCTCTTTAAAATTAGGAAAACAATGCATGAAGAAAACGAGAAGTTTGACGAAAATAGAAACCATTAAAAAAATCAGAAATCCTAGTGCTGAAAAATACAACTGAACTGAAAAATTCAATAGAGAGCTTCAAAATCAGACTTGACCATGCTGAAGAAAGAATCAATGACCTGGAAGATGTTTGAAATTATCCAGTCATAGGAGCAAAAACAAAAAAGAATAAAAAATAATGAAGAAAGCCTATGGGACACAATAAAAAAAAAAACCACAATGTTTAAATTATGGGAATTCCAGAAGGAGAAGAGAAAAAGGGGGAGAAAGTATATTTAAAGCAATAATGGCTGAAAACTTTGAAAATGTTGTGGAGAGTAATAGGCATCCAAGAGGCCTAAAGGATTACACATAGGTTGAATCTAAATAGGGCTACACCAAGACAAATAATTGTCAAGTCAAAGGCAGCTAATTTTAAAAGCAGCAAAAGAGAGAAGTCACATATGAGGGAACCCCATAAGACTATTGGTAGATTTCTCAACAGAAACTTTTCAGTCCAGAAGATAATGGGATAATATATTGAAAACACTGAAAGAAAATAACTGTTAACCAAGAATTCTCTACCTTGCAAAGATGTCCTTCAGAAATGAGGTGATAGGAAGACTTTCCTCACCACTGGAGAAAGGCTAAAGGGAGTTCCTTGAGTGGAAATAAAGAGATGCTAATGAACATCATAAAAACATAAAGCAGTGCAAAACTCACTGGTAATGGTAAATATATAGTCAAAGTTGAATTCTGTAATATGGTAATGGTGGTGCATAAAGCATTTAACAAATCTAGTTTAAAAATTAAAAAGAGTAAAAAGAACCATACCATAATAACCTATTTTTTATGCAATATAATAAATATGTAAACTGTAACATTGATAACGTAAAAAATGAGGAAGGGGAGAAGTAAAGTGTAAATCTAGGGAATTCTATTAAAGTTAAGTTGTTATTAAAATAGGATGTTATAATTTTAAATTATTTTAGGTAAGCCTCATGGTAGCCACAAAGGAAAAACCTGGAGTAATTGCACGTAAGAACATGATTAAAAAAAGTCAAAACATACTGATCTCACATGGCATCAACACAGACACGCCAATACACACGCGCACACACACACACACACACACCTGAGTAAAAATAAGGAACAACGGATCTACAAAACAACCAGAAAACAACAGCAATAGTAAGTTATTATCAATAATTAACTTAAATATAAACATATTAAATTCTCTAATCAAAAGACACAGAATGGCTGAATGGATTTTAAAAATCATATTGAATGATATGCTGTTTATAAGACACTGACTTTATGCTTAAAGATACACATAGGGCTGGGTGGCTCAGTCAGTCGGTTAAGTGTCCAATGTTTGATTTCTCCCCAGGCCATGATCTCACATTCATGACATTGAGAGCCCCATATTGGGCTTCATGCTGAGTGTGGAGCCTGCTTAATATTCTTTCTCTCCCTCTGCCCTTCCCCCCAGCACATGTGCTCTTTCTCTCTCAAAAAATATATGTATATAAAATTAGAAATCAACACTAAGAGGAAAATTGGAAAATTCACAAATATGTTGAAATTTAACAACATTCTCCTGAGTAAGCATGGATCAAAGAATAAAGTATCTTGAGATGAACAAAAATGAAAACACAAATACCAAAACTTACGGGATGCAGCAAAAGTAGTTCTTAGAGGGAAGTGCGTAGCAATAAGTGCCTACATTAAGAAGCAAGAGAGATCCTAATTCTACACCTTAAGGATCTAGAAAAAGAAGTACAAACTGAGTACAAAGCTAGTGGAAGAAAGGGAGTAATAAGGAATGGAACAGAAATAAATGAGATAGAAAACAGAAAATCAGTAGGTGAGACTAACCAAACTAAGAGTTGTTTCTTTGAAAACATAAGCGAAATTGATAAATCTTTACCTAGATAAACCAAGAAATAAAAATAGGACCCAAATCAACAAAATTATAACTGAAAAAGAAAATATTACAAATGACATCAAAAATACAAAAAAATCATGAGTTTACTATGAACAACTATACCCCCCAAAAACCAGACATCCTAGAATAAAATGGAAAAAAAAATTAGAGCCATAAACCACCAAGACTGACACAAGAAGAAATACAAAGTCTGAATAGATCAATTAATAATAACAAGATTGAGTCAGTAAGCAAAAATCTAATGAAGAAAAACCCAAGACCAAATGGTTTCCTTTCGGTAAATTTTTGGTAAATTTGGTAAATTTTACCAAACATTTAAAGAAGAATTAATGCCAGCCCTTCTCAAACTCTTCCAAAAAAATGAAGAGGAGGGAATATTCCCAGACTCATTTTATCAGGTCATTGATACCAAAGCCAGAGAACGACACTACCAAAAAACTATAGAACAATATCCCTGATGAATAAAAATGCAAAAATTCTAAATAATTCTCAATACGAGCAAACTAAATTTGGCACATTAAAAGGATCATTCACCACAATCAAGTGGAAATACGTGTGGGATACCAGGATGGTTCAACAAAATCAAATCAAGCTATGTGATACATCACATTAATAGAATAAAAGAAAAACTCGTATAATCATCTCAGTAGATACATTTGAGAAAATTAAACACCCATTTATCATAAAACCTCTAAACAAATTATGTACCAAAGGAATGTACCTTAACATAATAGAGGCCATATATGATAAGTCCACAGCTCACATCAAACTAAATGGTGATAGGTTGAATTATTTTCCTCTACGATCAGGAACAAAACCAAACAAGTGCCTACTCTCACCACTCCTATTCATCATAGTACCAGAAGTCCTAGCTAGAGCAATCAGGAAAGAAAAAGAAAAGCATCAGAATTGGAATGGAAGAAATAAAATTGTCTCTATTTGCAGGGGACATGATGTTATAGAGAGTCAATCCTAAAAACTCCACAAAAAAACCCTGTTAGATATCAATAAATTCAATACAGTGTCAGGATACAAAATTAACACACAAAAAATAAGTAGCATTTCCAGACACTAACAACAAATTACCTGAAAAAGAAATTGTAAAAATCCCATTTACAAGAGCATCAAAAACAATAAAATACTTAGGAATGAATTTAGGAGGGAAAAGATCTCTCCAAAAACAAGATATTGATGAAAGAAATAAAAGACACAAATAAATAGAAAGGTATCCCATGTTCATAGATTGGGAGAATCAAAATGTCCATACTACCAAAAGCCATCCATAGATTCAATACAATTCTTACAATGATTCAAGTAGCATTTTTTGCAGAGGGAGAAAAAAAAACAATCCTAAAATTTACATGGAACCACAAAAGATCCAAATAGCTAAAAGAATCCTGAGAAAGAACAAAATGGAAGGCATCATAGTTCCTGATTTTAAGCTATGTTAATCAAAACAGTATGGTACTGGCATAAAAACAGACAATAGATCAATGGAACAGAATTGAGAGCCCATAAATAAACCCAAGCATATACAGTCACCTTATGTTTGGCAAGGGAGCCAAAGATACTCAGTCTATAAAAGACAATCTTTTCAATAAATGGTTCTGGAAAAATTGAATATTCACAAGAATGAAGACCTCTACCTTATAACACATAAATTAACTACTAATGTATTAGAAATTTAAACATTTACATAAATTGACTAGTAATGGATTAGAATTTTAAACATAAGACTTGAACCAGGAAACTCCTTAAAAAAGCTCCTTGACATGGTCTTGGCAGTGAGTTTTTATATATACCTAAAGCATAAGCAGCAAAATAAAAATAAACAAGTAGAATTACATAAAACTAAAGAGCTTCTGCACAGCAAAAGAAAGTGAAAGACAATGAGAACGGGAAAAATTACTTGCAAATCATACCTGATAAGGTGTTAATGACCAACATATGCAAAAATGCATAAAATTTCAATATATACTATTTAAAAGTATATAAGTCTTTATAAAAAATTGTATGTTTATGCGATACTTCAAAAATATCTATTGAGCTTTCCCTAAAATTCTCAATGTCAGTGATACAAGGGAAAACTGAATGTTCATAAATATCTACTGTAGAAAACTTCCTATAATTATTCATACATCTTTATTCAAATATAATTAGCCCAATCTATACATATTTTAAAGTATAAAATCAGGTATATTTATCCATCTTGAATTAAAAAAAAACACAACGCATTCATTTTTCTTCCACCAAAAGGAAAAAAACCTGTTATTCAATATTTCTTGATAATTTATACCAATATAAATTTCTTATATTTATAGTCATTGTGTGAAACACATCAAATAATAAAGTCTTAGATATATAATTGTGTGATTTATGTTTTATCTAATTTTCAACACCAGCAGACCCACACATATGAATAATTACAACTCTGGCATATATACATTTTATTTTATTTTTTAATTTATTCTGAGAGAGAGAGAGAGAGAGTGGAGGAGTGACAGAGACAGAGGGAGAGAGAGAGAATCATGAGCAGGTTCCATGCTGTCAGCGCAGAGCCCAACGTGGGGCTTGTACTCACAGACCATGAGATCATGACCTGAGCCAAATCGAGAGTTGGACGCTTAACCAGGTGTCCCACATATATACTTTTCCAATTCCCAAAACTCTCAACTTTATTGCAGTATGAAGGAGAAATGGCTCATTAAGAATATCATAGCCCTAGGGCACCTGGGTGGCTCAGTCAGTTAAGCATCTGACTTTGGCTCAGGCTCAGGTCATCTCATGGTTTGTCAATTTGAGTCCTGCTTTGCAGCAGGTGAGCTGGAACCTGCTTCAGGTGAGCCCTGCTTCTTTCTCTCTCCCTCTCTGCCTCTCAATCTCTGTCCTTTGCTCACTTAGTATGTGCTCTCATAAATAAATAAATGAATGAATGAATAAATAAATAAATAAACAAACAAACAAAGCCCTAAAGGGTTAGGATCCATATAAAGAACTTACACAAATCAACACCAAAAAAACAAATAATCCAATTAAAAATGGACAGAAGACTGAGACAATTCTCCAAAGAAGATATGCAGATTGTCAACATCATTAATCAGGGAAATGCAAATCAAAACTACAATGAGCTGTCACCTCACACCTGTCAGAATGGCTAAAATCAACAAGAAACAACACGTGTTGGTGAGGATATGGAGAAAAAGGAACCTAGTGCACTGTTGGTGGGAATGCAAATTGGTGCAGACATGGTGGAAAATAGTATGGAGGTTCCTCAAAAATTTAAAAATAGAACTATGGGTCTAGGAATCACATACTGGGTATTTACCCCAAGAATACAAAAACAGTAACCCAAAAGGATATATGCACCCCTATGTTTCTGCAGCATTATTTACAATAGCCAAATTATGGAAGCAGACCAAGTGTCCATCAATAGATGAATGGATTAAGAAGTAGTATATATAATTTATATATACGTTATACACACACACACACACACACACACACACACACACACATATACACAGAAGGGAATACTATTCAGCCATAAAAAAGAATGAATTCTTGCCATTTGCAACAACATGAATGTACCTAGAGGGTATACTACTAAGTGGAATAAATCATAGATAGACAAATAACATATGCTCTCACTCATGTTGAATTTAAGAAATAAAACAAAGGAAAAGAAAGACAAAATAAGGAAAAGACTCTTAACTATAGAGAATTAATGGTTACCAGAGGGGAAGTGTGGGGGGGGAATAGGTGAAGGAGATTAAGAGTACACTTATCACGATGAGCACTGAGTAATTTATAGAATTGTTGAATCACTATATTGTACACCTGAAACTAACATACTAGTGTATATCAACTATACTGGAATTAAAATTTAAAAAAATAAAAATAATTTCATGGGTTCAGAGTTCTGAGTTTTTAAATACAAGTAGTCATTCCTTTTAAAAACAGTTCTAGATTGAACAATCCTAAAATATATATATTTATAAATATGTGTTTATAAATATATGTTTATAAATATAAATATATATATATATATTTTAACCTTTTATATCAGGTAACCAAAATATCTTATAATACCCTGAAAAATGTTTGAAAAAGACACAACTTAAAATATCACTGGTGAAAACTAATATGATTTTTATTTTAGAAGTTAGAAAACATTTAAGTCTACCCTGGACATTTGTTTTCTCTTGAACATAAATTAATACCCACAGATATCACTATTTCCCATTATTATATATTGTATACAAGAAAACTTAGAATTTTACTTCCTTCAACACAATAAAATGTTCCTTGTTATATTTTCATTTAAAAAAATTTTTTTTAACGTTTTTATTTTTATTTTTGGGACAGAGAGAGACAGAGCATGAACGGGGGAGGGGCAGAGAGAGAGGGAGACACAGAATCGGAAACAGGCTCCAGGCTCCGAGCCATCAGCCCAGAGCCTGACGCGGGGCTCGAACTCACGGACCGCGAGATCGCGACCTGGCTGAAGTCGGACGCTCAACCGACTGCGCCACCCAGGCGCCCCTATATTTTCATTTTAATGGATCATTATGTGAAATATTTTACTATTGAACTTAGTTTTGATTTTTGCGTGAAGAGAACATTCTGATTAGAACAGGAACAAAATGTTCCTGGGTGTTCCATTTGAATGGCTCACAAGGAATAAAGAATATGAATCTTTTATCAGAATGCTTGGTAATCCAAAATGGAAGCCTAGATACTAAATAATATTTTCTCTTTAAATTTTCATTTGCAGGTAAAAATAGCTGACCTAACATAATAAATATTGTCATCATGTAGAGAATACGATAAAACATAAAAACAGAATATGTTTTTAATATATTTTAACAGTACCTGAGTTGGTCTCTTAACTCTTCCTTGTCCATCTGTGACTATGGTCTTGTCATTTACTTGCTTAAATCTCAAATTTTTGTAATTACTATAATTACAATACCTACTTTTATGGTTGTAGTAAAACTTAATGAGATCAATATTTATATTGATAAATTACTATAATAACAGCCATTATAAGTTTATAATAAAAATTAGGTTATTATATATGTTAAAAACTAGGACATTCAATTAAGGACGTCTACATACTGTAACATTAAACACTAAACACCTGACCCAAGACCTAGTTAATTATGCATGATTTTTTTCATATTGTAAGATGCAGTGTTTCTTTACTCCCCTCTAAGATTTTATTAAATCAATTACATGTATTTCAATGGTTAAACTTAGGTAACTTCCTGCATTAGTCCTCATTCTATAGATGAGGGAAGTGGATCCCACAGAAGCTAAATGATTAGCCCAAGATCATACCACGAAAATGTGTACATCAGTTTACGTCCAGATCTAACTCCATTTGTTTATCTTGCCAACTAGACCATACATCGTGTGAAAATTTCAGAAGCTAGATGGAGTTTACAATTTTCACCTGTCTTTGTGTGTGTGTGTGTGTGTGTGTGTGTGTGTGTAGTATTCAGCCTCAGATCCAGAAGACACTTAAAAAAAATCTCCTTCTCTATTTTCACTTAACATAGTTGTTAAAATCCCTCCGCATTACAGTGTATTTGTGTAATCTGCTGTAAGGTAGAGCCTCTGGGGTGCACATCCACAGATTTGCTCTGTCTGCTCTCCCCGGGAGCAAAGCCCAACCGCACCCATCTTTCAGCCCCCAGAAACAATCCTGCAACAAATACCCTGGCTCTTGCGTGGGAACTTCCCTGGGAGATGACTGGGAACAGGGTTAGCATAAATTAAAATACATATACACAAAACAAAGGACACACTGTGCAACAATACACTTAAAAAGCTACACAAAACCCTCCTTCAAGTGGCTGCATGGGGCAGAGGTGAATGGGATGGGATAGGAGTGTAAAAAGGAATGTATACACGGAAAGAATGGCTTCGCATGGAGGAACGAATGTGATAAGAAATAAGTGAGATTAATTAAGCCTGCAGCACAGAGCCCCAAAGAAGAAAAAAAAAATTTTATATATATATATATATATATATATATATATATATATATATATATTGTTCTCTGCTGGGCTTCCCATTGCCATTTCATTCCAATAGAATGAGGGCTGTCACTTCATCACTTTTCAGAGCATATATGTGTAGACAACAATAAAGCTGAACGAGAGGAATAAACTGCCAAATAGTCAAAAAACAAAGATAAAAGGTAAAGGATGGTAATCTAATGAGCGCTGTGCATGGATTTAAGAGGAGAGCAAACTAACAGAAGATCAGGATCTAACCCTTTCCACAAAACCTGGAGAGGATTTAGCAGAGGATAGGACACGCCTGCCAAGTTTGGTGTGTCCGAAGGGGAACCGAAGTGCTGGGCAATGGAGGTGGCTCGTAAAGTAAAGGGAGAACAAAGTCATGATAAAGGATTGCAGGAATTTGGTGACCTTCACGTTATTCAGGGCAAGCAGACTGAAATCATTGGAGTGACTTAGATTAGAAATACGGAGAGACCGGGCTGCTGGACCTCTGTCCGTATTGCTGTGCTCGTTGTGTCTTCATTTTAGAGAACTCTGGATGGCTCCACTGAATGTTGGCACTGTTATGGACACAGACAGTGCTGTGCTTGCCTATGTGGTCCAGTTGAGGTGTCAGACCAGAAATAATTAAAACGAGCACATAATTACAAAGGGCCCTTAAGCACTGGAAGGGAAAGAAACATGAAAAGAACATCTTTACATTTGTTTCATTCAAACTTCCTGTACTTAGGCTTGAAAATCCCCTGCCACACTAAAACCTCTTCCTGGGAAGCCTCCAGTATATTCTAACATCCAACACAGAGGTTGGGAAGTAATAGATATTAAATGAACAGTCTGGTTGTTATAGTCAATTCAGATCTGGGGTCTGTGCTCACTGCCCGTGTCCCCGTGTGAACCTGCAGATTTGGCCTCTCTCTTATTTTAACTCATCTTACCCGAAACACATACAACTTTTTCATAGATAAATGTGAATTTCAGTCTATCGTTATTCTCACAATCCTAAAATTAGTGAGGTGCAAATTAATGAGATTTACCAAAGTATATTTAGGGCTAGAAAAGGATTTCTGTGTCCTTCCAAATAAAGGCTTGTTTATAAATTAGCTGTTAATTTAGATAATTACTGGTTTGTAGGTTTAAACAAAGTGTCTCTCACATTCATCATCGCTGATGATATCAGACTTGTGAAAAGATTCATCTTTTGACACCAGAAGGCATTAAAATGTGAGGCCAGAATTAGCTAAACTGTAATAATGTGATAATTGCTAAGTGTAAAGCCACACCAACAATGTATCTAGCAAAACACTAACACTTTTAGTGTGAACTTATGGTGTTCAGTAGTAGCTTATTCTTTCCATCTGTTGAAGTGATTTTTCTTCTTTTGATTCTTCTCAAACTAGAAGACGATACATTAATTTTGCATGTTATGCTAACAGGTACAGACTACAATGAAATAAGAACTTCTTTAGCTGCAAGCTATTTTACATTTGTATTACTAGTAAAAGCTGTTGTCACAACTATGTTCAATCTATGTTCAATGGGAACCAAAGTTATGAATTTGAGTCTCACTGTTGGTAGCTTTTTCTCATTAGACCGGGCGTTCTGACAGTTGACTAGACATTACAATCATTTGAGAAGCTTTTAAAGATACTCATGCACAAGTCCCCCCTGTAACAACTGACTCAGATTCTGGAGATGAGACTTGAATATTAGTATTTAAAAAATCTTCTGAAGTGTTTCTATCATGCAGACAGAAAATCAATGTATTAGACATTAAACCTTATTATATTTTATCCATCTCTATAGTCTTTCACCCAGAATTGTAGCAAGCCCCTAAAGGAATGTTAGTTTGATAAAGAAATCCATGCATTACTTAAAGCATGAATATCATCTTAGAGTTAGGTGATTCTTCTTCCCATTACCATAAGACTTTTATTTTTCAATTACGAGGCTCACTCTTATCACCTACATCTTGGTTTGTGGGGAACAGGTGTCTAGAGTCTGGACACTACTTGACCGTGATTTACATCTCTTTAACGTAAAATATTCACTAGTATTTTGAAAGCTCTCTTGCATAGAAAAGCTATTACTAAATAGAGAAAACAAAACAAGAGTATTGAATTACACTAGGGGGAAAAGAGCTCAATAAAAGGATGAAACTGAAAAGTATATCCAATTAACAACCCGGAAAATTGAGTGATTCAGCTTGTATTAATTTTGTAAGTAAATCATTTGAGATTTAAATACTTTTGTATCGGTTAAAATGCAGTTAACATTTTGCATTAGAAAATAAACATTTCTACAATTTGACCTATCACTGAGAAGCATAGAAAATTGGGAATACTGTGTATATGAAGCATTCATAATAATTCCACCTAGAAATTTTTTTTTTATCCCATGGGGAAAAAAAAGATCTACAGAAAAGAATCCAAATGACCTAAATGAGGGAGGATTGGTTAACTAAACTTATATTCAAGGAAATAAATATCACATATTCCCTTGAAATACCAAGTATGAGAACTATACAGCAACATGAAAACCGGATATGGCAATTGAAAAGCAGAGTATATTATTTGCAAACAATGATTGCAATTATGCGTAAAACTGCCTAAATGTTGGAAATCAATGCACTGAAGGATACCACAGTGCAGTGGATAATTTGACTTTTTCCCTTTATTTTTCCTTCTTTATGTAATGTGATCTTACTTTACAAATTGTAAAATGTTCCTTGGCAAACCTTATCTCAATCATCCTTTAGCCTTCCTGACACTATTTCTGCAGTGTGAACATCCATGTGTCTTCGTAATTATTTTTTTAATGTTTTTATTTTTATTATTGAGACACAGAGAGAGACAGAGCATGAGCAGGGGAGGGGCAGAGACGGGGAGACACAGAATCTGAAGCAGGTTCCAGGCTCTGAGCTGTCAGCACAGAGCCCGACGCGGGGCTCAAACTCATGAACTGCAAGAACTCGTGACCTGAACCCAAGTCAGACACTTAACCAACTGAGCCACCCAGGCATCCCCGAATCATTTATTTTATACTCCTTTCTTCTTAGACACTAGAGGCATAATCTTGTAAATTTGGCTGACACCTGTTCTGTCTATAATAGCTTTGCTTATTACCCTATTATTCATTAGGCTTTTCTTCTACTGTATTTATTAAAGTGGTCAGTTATTTTCAGTATTTTAATCTGGCCATAGATGTTATTGGTCCTGCAGGTATGGGAATGAAGTCTCAGTTAAATTTCACAAATTACATATTTTGAAATTATGTATTCACAGAGATGTCAATGAAATGATGAAAAAAGAATGTTTACCTTCTAACATGTATACATCAAATTGTTTGTTTGTTTTGTAAATATGCCTTAAGAAAAGAACTCATCCAAAACACTGGATTTCTTAATTTGTTCATTTCTTTAACTAAGCCCTACGTTTTCTCTTATGAGCCCCCAAATATGTATTCTCTCTACAACATAGAGAATTAATATTTCATTTTCATTTATTTGAAATCTGTTGACTTAGGGAGTTTGAAACCTCATATTTGACAGTTTCAATTAAGAATTAATTTCACCTAATTATACTTTGAAGAATTTGCTACTATAAATTTAAAAAACTCAGCAGTGAAAAGTGACAGAATTTTCTTTGCTTTCAACGATAAGTCAAAATGTGGAAGCGTTGCTTGCTATTACAAAATCTTATTTCCGTGAGGACTATGTTCATTCCCATCCACCGCCAGAAACAGTGATGACCTTTCATCAGAGAAAAACTGATATTTGACAACTGCAATCAAATAATCCAAATTACAATATTCCTATGAGTTGATGCCGTTTTGGGTCAATCCTCTCTGGTGCTCAACTGCTTGGATGTAGAGGTGTAGAACATGGAAATATTTTGTGTACTGAACACGTAGTTCAATACTTCTATTTCTAGGTTTCAAACATGAAATGTTCCCAAATACTTTTCCGCATCGAACCCTGATTCCCAAACTTTCCGTTGGAGAACAGCACAAATCCCCTTTGCAAAATAAATTACAGGATCGTGCTCATCCTTTGTGCTTGGGATTATATTCTCTCCACAGAAAAGGGCAGCAAGTATTAAAATACGATCATGCACACTCATTCTCATACAATATAACACAGTCCATCCTCTTGGTCACAGAGTTTGTCAGCCTTCCTTCTTCAAATTTTTTTCTCTCCCCAAAACAAATTACCCAAGCAACCTTCCTCACAGTCAAAGATCTTACAATAATATGTACCTCAGAAATCAGCATGTCTGATTGCTCCAGAAGTCTATGTACTCAAACAGCACATGATTTAACCCCTTCCCCCACACACCCAATGTACTATATTGAAACCGCAGGGCAATAAAGACCCCATATAGAAAGGAGATCATTGAAAATATTTATGAAATCTAACTCATGAAATCTAACTCTATTATGCTATTATGCTCTGTTATGGGAAATGCTTATTTGACCTTGGTTCTGCCCCCTGAAAAGAGTTGCCTATTCTGCAGTTTTCGGTTTTGTTTTGTTAATTTTGTTAACGTTTATTTATTTTTGAGAAGAGAGAGACAGAGCATGAGCAGGGGAGGAAAGACAAAGAGGGAGACACAGAATCTGAAACAGGCTCCAGGCTCAGAGCTGTCAGCACAGAGCTGGACGTGGGGCTCAAACCCACGAACCATGAGATCATGACCTGAGCCGAAGTCGGATGCTTAACCGACTGAGCCACCCAGGCGCCCCTGCCTATTCTGCAGTTTTATATGGTCCTTGGTTTTACTTTATAGGAGGCCCATATATATCCATACTGTATCCATATTTGAATGGCAATGGATATTATGGACATGATTCCATCTCAAGGTGCTGACAGCCTGCTCAGCCAGCTTTCTGCCCATGGAAATTTAGAAGCATGAGAATGGATGGATTCAGTCGAGTTTGGAAAATTACTCTTTTATCCCAGCCCAGAGGTTCATTTGCCGGTATAACGTTCACAAAAATTTAGTAGTCTTTTTTTTTTATTCCATTAACTTACACAAGTCAATTGTCACATCTGTAAATCTTTTGAAGATGTTCCATTATCTCCGAACTATTCATACTTACCTCGAATCTGGGAGATGTTCTCATAGAAGGACAATATCAATCTCTTCTCCCTGTGCCAAATAATTGACAGGGAACATAATTTAGGAGATTAAGAGCTTTTAACAACAGACTTGATGACTACACCATTGATTTGATCCTTACCAGAAAATTCAACTTTAACTGACATTTATTTTTCAAATAAGTGATGAAGAAAAGAGAATGAGGTCTTGCCATTTGTGACAACATGGATGCACCTAGAGGGTATTATGCTAAGTGAAGTAAGGCAGAGAAAGACAAATACCATATGACTTCATTTACGTGGAATCTAAAACTGTGAAACCTGAAACCATTAAATTCCTAAAAGAAAACACAGGAAGTAATCGCTTGGATATCAGACTTAGCAGCATAGTTATGGAACATTTCTTCAGGCAAAGGAAAAAAAAAAAGCAAACACAAATGATTGGGACTATACCACAATATCATTTACAAATAATATACCTGAAAAGGGGTTAGTATTCAAAATATGTAAAGAACTCACAAAACCTATAGCAGAAAAGTAAACAATTTGATTGAAAAATGGTCAGTAGACCTAAATAGATATTTTTCCAAAGATGATATACAGAATGGCCAACAGACTCATAAAAAGATGCTCAACATCTCTCATCATCAGGGAAATGAAATTTAAAACCCACAATATGATATCACTTTATACCAATCAAAATGGCTAAAATCAAAAAGACAAGAAATAACGAGTTGGTGAGGATGTGAAGAAAAGGGAACACTCATGCACAGTTGGTGGGAATGCAAACTGGTACAGCCACTGTAGAAGAGGATGAGGTTTCTCAAAAAAATAAAAATGTAAATATTATATGATTTAGTAATTCCACTATTGGATATTTGCCAAAATTAAAAAAACACTAATTTGAAAAGATATACAAACCCCTTTTTATTGCAGCATATTTATAGTATCCAAGGTATAGAAGCAACTCAAGTGCCCATAGGAAGATGAATGGATTAAAAAGATGTGCGCGTGTGCGCACACACACACACACACACACACACACATTATTCACCATAAAAATAAGAATGAAATATTGCCATTTGCAACAACATAGGTGAAGCTTGAGTGTGTAATGCTAAGGTAAATAACCCAGTCAGAGAAAGACAAATACCAAATGATTTCACTCATATGGAATTTAAGAAAAAATTGAGCAAAGGGTCGGGGCGGGGGAGGAGAGAGACAAACCAAGAAATAGACTCTTAATGATAGACAACAAACTGATGGTTACCCAAGGGGAGAAGGGTGGGGATATGGGTGAAATAGGTGATGGGGATTAAAGAATACACCTATCATGATGAGCACTGAGTAATGTATAAAATTGCTGAATTACCGTATCATATATGTGAAACTAATATAACACTGTATGTTAACTATATTTAAGTTTTTAAAAAATTAATAAAAAAATATGTGAAAAAATATACAGTGTGTGATGTGTATATTTATATTAAAAAAAGATGTGATTTTATATATATATATATATATATTACACATACACACAGTAATATTATTCAGCCATAAAAAAGAATGAGATTTTTGCCATTTGTGACAACCTAGATGGATCTTCAGGGTATTATGCTTAGTGAAATGTCAGAGAAAAGTATCATACAATTTTATTTATATGTGGAATCAAAAAAATGAATAAACAAACAAAAAGCAGAAAGAGACTCATAAATACAGAGAACAAACTGGTGGTAGCCAAAGAAAGAGGGATAGGGGATGATAAAATAGATGAAGGGGATGGGGGGGGGGAGGAATCACAGATACAATGTCCTCCAAAAAGTCATTGCTAGTAATAGGGAACAATGTATGTATGAGCTTTGCTGCCCAACGATTCTTCTTTCAGGTGCTTTATTAGAGGAGAAACCCTAGTTTGCTTGACTAGAATAGTTTTGATTAAAAATAAAATCTGGGGCGCCTGGGTGGCGCAGTCGGTTAAGCATCCGACTTCAGCCAGGTCACGATCTCGCGGCCCGTGAGTTCGAGCCCCGCGTCAGGCTCTGGGCTGATGGCTCAGAGCCTGGAGCCTGTCTCCGATTCTGTGTCTCCGTCTCTCTCTGCCCCTCCCCCGTTCATGCTCTGTCTCTCTCTGTCCCAAAAATAAATAAATGTTGAAAAAAAAATTTAAAGAAAAAAAAAAAGAAAAAAAAAAAAGAATACTGACCCCGAAAGAGTGAGGGGTCCTGGAATTTAAAAAAAAAATAAATAAATAAATAAAATAAAATCTCAAAATGTGAAATGTGTTCTGTTACAGAATCACCACTTGGAAAAACGATCCCGTGTTTTTCTTTCTTTCTTTCTTTCTTTTTTTTTTTTTTTAATTTCTAACTGTTTGGCATTATCAGGAAACAGTCTTACCAACCAGGGAACTGATACTTTTCAAGTCATAAGTTGTCCAACAGGAGCAGATGTGGTGACTGGAACACCATCTGAAGTAACTGTTGCCATGTGGTGACAGTCCCACGAGAACATTACCATTTGAGATTGTGTTTCCTTCCCAAAGAATCTCTCTGTGGTTTGTAATTGTAACTTGAATCACCTCCTCACTGCAGGTGTCACGCTGCTCATGACACTGAGTTTTCCACCTTCCAGAAACCTCTTACGTACGCCGTAAACCATTCACAAGTTGACCTTACCCAACGAAACAAGATGCCTACATTTTTTTTCTAAACACCAGAGAGCCCTGAGGAGAATACGTATTATAATATATGACATAACATACGATCATGACATATATCACATTTCTCTTTTTTTTTTTTTTTTCAACGTTTTTTTATTTATTTTTGGGACAGAGAGAGACAGAGCATGAACGGGGAGGGGCAGAGAGAGAGGGAGACACAGAATCGGAAACAGGCTCCAGGCTCCGAGCCATCAGCCCAGAGCCTGATGTGGGGCTCGAACTCACGGACCGCGAGATCGTGACCTGGCTGAAGTCGGACGCCCAACCGACTGCGCCACCCAGGCGCCCCTCACATTTCTCTAATGTATAGGCTTAAAGCTGAAAACATCAAGCTTCAGTGATACTGGACCCATATGGAAACACACACATAGAGGACCATGATGAAGCATATTTGGAGTTGTAGAGCACACATAAAGAATATACTACTGTCATCACAAAGATGAGCATGTTGTCTATATGATATTTTTCTCTTCCCTTACATTTGACTTTTTACTGATTCTAGTTTTTAAAATGTGAAGATTTTTATCTCAATGAAACCATACATTAATAAAGGGGGAAATGCTTTATATAAGCTATAAGATGCTACTTTGACGTTATTCAACATGTGCTCACACATAAGGTGCCTCACTCTTCCTTTTGGATGAGTCCCTGTTTTAGTCCTTCCATTGGACCTCTGTTTCTTTAGACTCCTTTTGGTCCACACAGTTGTTTGCATGTGTCAATTCCACTATTTTTGCCTGGTATTGTCTGCTTCATTTATAGTGGGCACGTTGAAAGCCCGACAATTCCTTTGAAAAGAAAACAGAAATTCCATTATTTATAATTTGCTTTGATAAGGTCAGAAGAATGGCAACTTCTTCTGACAAAGGAGAAGAACGTTTTAGGAAGAATTCAGATGAAGCATCTCTTCAACTGGGACTCTTTATTTCTGCAACGAAATATGATTAGCATATAACCATAAATGGAAACTTTATTTTTGTGTGACTAGAATGGCTGAAAAACAATGTAAATTTATGTTCTTGAATGAATGATCCATTTTCTGTTATGCAAATATGGTTTGTATGTATGCTTTCCAAAACAGGAAATCACATATTCACAAATGAAGAATAAAATAAAAATAAATGCGAGAAGAGCTGTTCCTCTGCTAAATTAGGAAAAGTATTAAAAGTTAGCTATCTGCTTTTAATTATTTTTCTAAGAACAAAGGTTTTGTGCTGCTGAAGTCCTGCTGTGAACATTCCCCTTCTAAAAACCACATGGTTTGGGCTAAGATACCTGGAGTAAGGGTCCTACCCTGGGAAGAAACAGAATAAACCTATCATTAAATGACTGTATCTCCAACCAACCTTGTTATAAATATAAGATATGAATCAATATATTACACGAATTGGCCTCAGATTATCACTAATGTAGCTTCTCATAAAATGTGTTGGGCCAAGTTAACAGTACTGTTATTGTAGAAAACATCTAGTTTGTCATCATATTGTAATCCTTTAAGAAAAACATCTAAAACTGTTTATTTAAATTTCAGAAAAATACCGTCATGGTACTTTATGAAAATCACATAAAATGATACTAGTTAAAAATGTATAGTTAAATTGTTTTCCAACAAGTAGGCAGACAACCGAAAATAGTATTCTTTCCCACATATTATACTGCTACCACTACCACTAATAATAATCAAGAGTCAGAGATCCAACAGTAAAAATAAAGCCATAAAGCATTAGAAAATACTGGGGAAATCATTTGGATCCTTTTCAAATTACCAAACAGGGCAAGTTTTTCTAAGCACGATCTCATTCATGAGATCATAGCTTTAAAATGTCATCACATAAGTATACAACTTGTGTGTGTGCAGAAGAATGAAACTAGACTACTTTCTCACACCACTCACAAAAATAAACTCAAAATGGATGAAGGACCTGAATGTGAGACAGAAAACCATCAAAACCCTAGAGGAGAAAGCAGGAAAAAACCTATGTGACCTCAGCCGCAGCAATTTCTTACTCGACACATCTCCAAAGGCAAGGGAATTAAAAGCAAAAAATGAACTATTAGGGCCTCATCAAGATAAAAAGCTTCTGCACTGCAAAGGAAACAATCAACAAAACCAAAAGGCAACCAACGAAATGAGAAAAGATATTTGCAAATGACATATCAGACAAAGGGCTAGTATCCAAAATCTATAAAGAGCTCACCAAACTCCACACCCAAAAAATAAATAAGCCAGTGAAGAAATGGGCAGAAAACATGAATAGACACTTCTCTAAAGAAGACATCCAGATGGCCAACAGACTCATAAAAAGATGCTCATCACTCATCATCAGGGAAATACAAATCAAAACTACAATGAGATATCACCTCACGCCCATCAGAGTGGCTAAAATGAACAAATCAGGAGGCTATAGGTGCTGGCGAGGATGTAGAGAAACGGGAACCCTCTTGCACTATTGGTGGGAATGCAAACTGGCACAGCAACTCTGGAAAACAGTGTGGAGGTTCCTCAAAAAATTAAAAATAGATCTATCCTATGACCCAGCAATAGCACTGCTAGGAATTTACCCAAGAGATACAGGAGTGCTGATGCATAGGGGCACTTGTACCCCAATGCTTATAGCAGCACTCTCAACAATAGCCAAATTATGGAAAGAGACTAAGTGTCCAGCCACTGACGAATGGATAAAGAAGATGTAGTTTATATATACAATGGAGTACTACTTGGCAATGAGAAAGAATGAAATCTGGCCATTTGTAGCAACGTGGATAGAACTGGAGAGTGTTAAGCTAAGTGAAATAAGCTATACAGAGAAAGACAGATACCATATGGTTTCACTCTTATGTGGATCCTGAGAAACTTAACAGAAGACCATGGGGGAGGGGAAGGAAAAAAAAAGTTACAGAGAGGGAGGTAGGAAAACCATAAGAGACTCTTAAGGACTGAGAACAAACTAAGGGTAGATGGTAGTTGGGGGAGAGGGGAAATTGGGTGATGGGCAGAGAGGAGGGCACTTGTTGGGATGAGCACTGGGTGTTGTATGGAAACCAATTTGACAATACATTACATATAAAACATATCAGCTGATAGCCTTATGGGGTTTCCCTTGTATGTGACTATTTTGTTTTCTCTTGCTGCTTTTAAAATTATTTTTCCATGCTTTTTGCCATTCTCATTTCTATGTAAGAGACATAGCGTTGATCTCCTTGGGCTGATTTTTTAGGGGGCTCTTTGTGCCTCCTGGATCTAGATTTCTGTTTCCTTCCCCAGATTTGGGAAGTTTTTAGCTACGATTTCTTCATATACACTCTGCTTCTCTTTCTCTTTTTCCTTCTGAGATCCTTATGATGTGAATGTTGCTATGCTTGATGATGTCTATGCATTCCCTTAATCTATTCTCATTTTTTTATTAATCTTTTTTTTCTCTTCTTTTTAGCTTGGTTACTTTCCATTACTTTGGACTACAGGTCCCTGTAGTCCTTCTTCTTCTGCTTCTTCTAGTCCACTATTTATTCTACTACTATATTTTTCATTTCATTTTTGAATTCTTCTCTGATTGGTTCTTCTTTAATGTTTTCTATCTCTTTGTTGAGGGTCTCACTGAAATATTCTCTTCTCAAGCCCAGTATCTTTATGAACTTTATTTTATTTCCTTATCAGGCATATTACTTATCTCCATTTCATTTGGCTAGAATTTTGCCCTGTTCTTTCATTTGGGATACATTCCTCTGTCTCCATTTTCTCTCTGTTTCTATGTGTTAGGATAGTCAGCTACATCTCCTGCCTTTTAAAGTAGCGGCCTTATAAAGAAGAGATCCTGTAGTGCCCTGTGGTGCAATGTCCCCTGCTTACTGCAACCTGGTGCTTCATGGGTATCTCTTATGTGTGTTGCGTGCATCCTACTGTTGTGGATGAGGTGTATTTGCCTTCAGTCTAGTTATTTGCAATGGTTCTCTTTGCCTGTTGTGGGTAGGGTTTGGTTCCTGTGGTGTTAATGGGCCAGTCTGTGGCCTTGGTCTTGAGTTGGGTCGGATCAGACATTTGCCAGATCCATGGTAGGACCAAACTGCAGGGTGCTCTTCCTGTGTTGTCCTATGAGAAGTTTTCATTGGTGGGCAGGGCCTGTAGTCACACCAGATGTCTGCCCCTAGCCCACTGCTAGGACCACAGCTGAATTTGTGTGTGTGGTTATCTTCCCCTTTCCCTGGGGCAGGAGTCACTTTGGAGTGATGCCAGCCCCTGTTGGGGTTTCTCACTGGTATGCTTATGATGCTGCTTTGGATGGATTCTTGTTGAGGGTCTGTTGGTGGGGGCTGATCTTCAGAACATGAGGGCAGGGTGCATGGTATTAGCAAGGTTTACATTGGCTGCTATGGGAGGGGACCTGTAGCTGCTTTGGAAAACTTCTTTCCAGTCCTGGTTGAAGGGGGTAAGTTGCAGGAGAATGCAGGGGTCAGGCATACTATTAGCAAGCTAGATCAAGAGTGTTTGTTCTGTGCTGGTTCCAGCAGGTGACTGTGTATCTAGGCTGGGGGGTCAGGGGAGGGAAGTGGTGCCCTCTAGCTCTTTTGTTCTTGGAGAAGTCTCCTAATGATCCCTGCCCCTACAGCACACATTGAGATTAGTCAATAATTCTTCCCATATACTAGGTGTTTTTCAAACTGCTGTTTCTATGCTATATCTGTTTGTTATCTCTTCAAGGGTGGGATTCAGTTTTTTTATTACCCTCTGGCTTTCAGAGCCAACCTGCTGATTTTTGAAGTTCCAGGCATTAAGCCCCACCTATTACAAGAACTTGTGAAGTTAATCTATCTCGTTTTTATCACCAAATGTTATGGAGATCCATCTTCCCAGTGTGAGTTTCCTGTGCCTGGGATGCCTAATGTAGGTTCTGTCCCTCTGCCCTGTCCACTCCTGCATGTCCCTCCCTCCTGCAGACACCACCATGGGTCCAACTTTGTCTCTGCCCTTCCTACCCTCTTTGATCTGGCTTCTTCTCTACATTTAGCTGGAGAGAGCACTCTACTGGTCTTGCAGTCCTTTTCTACATTATTTACAGTGCTGTGGCTATTATCTAGGTATATCCATGGGATGAGGTGAGCTTAGGGTCCTTCTACTCTGCCATCTTCCCTGGAAGTCCCACTTTGTTTACTTAACTCTATTTAAAGAAAACTAACAAAAACAACTCTGAGATGTGCATATAGGGAAAAAAGAGAATAAAAAAAGGAGGAAGGAAGGAAGAAGGCAAGAAAGGGAAGGGAGAGATGGAGGAAGGAAGAAGGCAGGAAGAAAGGAAGAAAGGAAGGAAAAAACACAAAAATTTGTCAGTGAGTGCAAATTGCACCTCAAGCATGTGTCATCCTTGCAGGCAGAGCTCTAGCATTCACATTCTACTGCTTGGTCATTTGCTTAGGGAAGGTCAGCCTATTCTCAGGCCTAGGAGGTGGCTATGTATTATTGGCCAAACTCTATTCTGAGTACATTGTTCCTAAGCCCTGCAGCATCAGCATCACCTGGGAATTCCATCCAAGACCAGATGAATCAGAAACCACAGCAACTTTGTGTTTAACAAGCCCTCTGTGTGTTAGTGATTCCACTTAAAGTTGGAGAACCAGTAGTATTTGCTAGTTGTAGAAAGTTTTACTCTTAACCCGTGAGTTTTTTAGTAAAGTAGATGTAACCTAACTGAACAATGAAATACTGGGTGGTAGGAGATGATCTAGAATTTTTAGCATTTAAATATGTAAAGGGAAGATACATGTTTGTAGGTGCTACAATGATCTAGGCCAAAAGGGGAATCCTGCTTACAGTTGAGTTTGGCAAACCTGGCCTGGCCACGTTTTGTTTCATGAGAAAATATATCAAATTTTATCTACAAACATATTTTAATTACATTTATTGCATACTTTTACTTTCTATTCTAATAAAAATAAAAACTGGATTCCACATTAGAAGAAAAAGATTAGTTCATTAATACAAAGATGTTTTTAAAAATCAGTGTAGGGCGAAAGCAATTAGTATTAGGTAAGTACCTGCTGTATGCCAAATTCTTCACATACCTTTCCTTTTTTACGATTTTCCCTCTTCAGTCTTAGAGACACTATGCAAATTGCTTATAGTCAACCTAGTTGTAAATTACTCCTGCACTTTTCATTTTATGAAAACACTATATCATCGCTGGCTTTAATCTTGTTATCGGGCCTTACTTTCAAGACTTCACAAGTTTTTTTTAACATTTTAAGCCATTAATTCTCCAAATCCCCATTTTACTTCCTGGAGAGAGATGGATTTCTTTAATTCTCAAAGCTCTGGCCTTTGCTACTATATGCCCATTTCTTGTTATTCTTGTAATGAGACTTCTACCACCCCAGTTCTTTCTTTGAATACACATTAAAAGATGAAAGCTCTTAGTATCACAAATTATAGTCCCATGCATATGTTTGATGACTTTATCCAAAGAATCTATTTCCCTGTAAGTTGCTTAAATGTTCAATTGGAAGGCGTCCAAATATATGTTTATTTAAGAGTTAATGTTTTGCATTTGAAAAGAGAATTAAGTGGATAATACAGATTCTTATGGTCTTTTAGAGCAAGCTTATTCTAGTATATTTTAATGGTAAAATACATAAAACAATGATGTAATATGTTTATAGTTTATTTTGGAAGAGAAAAATCTGAATGGATATCAAGCATATGTAAAGAATATCCGGTTCTACAGATTTTTGTTAGTGTGTAATCCTCTATAAATCTAAAGCTATAAAACTGAACAGTAAATATAATTCAAAATCTTTTTATAAGTGCATATGAGTAATGAGATTGAGTCTTAATGTAGAAAATAAACATTCATAATGTGTTTATATACAGATATTTCGATAGGATAATACTAGTTTCTCAAATTGACTGTAGTGATGCAAAGCATTTGATTTAAATGTTATATGTGGTTTTTTTTTTTAATTTTTTTTTCAACGTTTATTTATTTTTGGGACAGAGAGACAGAGCATGAATGGGGGAGGGGCAGAGAGAGAGGGAGACACAGAATCGGAAACAGGCTCCAGGCTCTGAGCCATCAGCCCAGAGCCCGACGCGGGGCTCCAACTCACGGACTGCGAGATCGTGACCTGGCTGAAGTCGGACGCTTAACCGACTGCTCCACCCAGGCGCCCCTATATGTGGTTTTTGAACACATGTATTAGTTTATGCTCTTATAAGTAAGAATATTGCTTTCTACCTAGAATTAATTTTATATCTGATACATCAAGTATTGAGGCTTACATGTTCTTGATTGTGACAAGCTGACAGAACTAAAATGCATTTATTATAACTTGAAATGACACGGGAGGCTGGTAAAAATTAATCAGATACATTTCTAGGCATCTATTTGAAGGAAAAACAAAATAACATGCAGGAAATTTAGAGTATTATGTGTTATGGTATTTGATCGATTTTTTAAATCTATAGGAAATTATGAATTTTACATCGATAATATCAAATATTCATAATAATGGTATATTAACATTTATAAACCTGAAATCCACAATATAATATATAGTTCAACTACATTTAATAGAGAGAAGCACCTGGAAAATTGGAAATAACTTGCTCATGGTCTGTTGATGGCCTTCTTAGCACTATTACATAGCTGGAGTCTATCAACAAGGGCAGATTTTTCTCAGAGTTGACTCAGATAGATTGGATTGATAGCAGATCAAATCCATCTACTTAAATACATTAAAGAACTCACAATCTCACCCAAATTAAGCATATTCTAAAAATATCTGGTACCACCTGCCTGCTTCTTATGATAAGTGCCTACCTCTGTATCTATAATAAATGTTTACATCAAGAAATATAGAAATCAAAGCAACATGTATTTCAACAGAAATAAATTCAGTGTTATTCATAAACATACTTATGATACATTATTATAAGAGCGCTGTGATTGTAAGTAGCATCTTTAGAAGGCTCATTTAATATATGTTAAATAAAAATAGAGTGATTTTAGTGCTAGCTATAGAGTTGCCACATTATCAGTCATTCATTCCGCAAGCGTTCACTGAGGATCTACTATGTGACAATGACTGGGTTCTTCATTTTACATAGAAAAGTAAAGAAGGCAGACAAAATCTCTACTTTCGCGGCACATAGAAGCCAGTAGAGGCGATGGATTAAAGATGCCTAATAAGCAACTTTTCTAACTGTGAAAATTACTAAGAAATAATCAAATGAGTTAAGATAGGGTATTGGGAATAAATTATGAGGGGTGGATGAGAAACACGGAAGACCTGGTGTTGGGGGATGCTGTCCTGTGCTCCTCAGAACCCCTGGCAGGGTGGGAGAATGTATTCCACCGGCAGCTGGAAATGTGAGATGGCTCTTTCTCCCTGGGGACAAAGAGCCTTCTCCCTAAGTACATATCCTCTCCCAGGAGCAGCCTGGCTCTTTTAATTTTTTTTTTAACATGTGTTTATTATTGAGAGACAAAGAGACACAGAGTGTGAGCAGGGAAGGGGCAGAGAGAAGAGGAGACACAGAATCCCAAGCAGGCTCCAGGCTCTGAGCTGTCAGCACAGAGCCCGAGGGGGGCTCGAACCCACCAACTGCGAGATCATGCCCTGAGCTGAAGTCCGACGCTTAACCGACTGAGTGCCTGGCTCTTTTAGAAGTAAAAACAATGGCTTTCCTCACTCTGGGCACAGCTCCACGGTCTATCCTGGCTTCAGAACTCCCCAGAGGCCAGCTGAAGTACTGTTCTCTCTCATTGCAGTCCTACTTCTCCTTCTGCTGTATATCGCCTGCTCCCTTTTCCCATAGGGGTTGTCCTCCCTAATAAACCTCCCACGTGTTGTTATCTGTCTCAGAATCTGCCTCCTGGCTAACACAAACTTCAACATGCAGTGCCCCACGGCTGTGGCTTGGGGACATCTACCATGAAGAATTAAATATGAGAGCAAAAAGGCCACGGATGGAGAGCTAGAGGGTAGAAACTTTGCTGACAAAATAATGTGGAAACAGTGTGAGTTTACAGTATCGTATTCACCAGTGTTGTAATACCAAATATTCATATCAATAGTGTATTGACACGTACAAATCCGAAATCTACAACAGAGTATATAGTTCAACTATATTTAATAGAGAGAAGCACTTGGGAAACTGGAAATAACTTGCCGACAGTCTGTTGATAGCCAATGAACCTAAGTAATTGAGGAATAGACTTGAGTTTGGAAAAGAGATATTGGAACACAAATTACGAGTCCATTAAATGTCATGCTAAGGCGCTCGAGACTTACTCTATAAGCAAAGAGGGTCTGGCTTTAAGCAGGAACAAAAATATTCACACCAGAGTTTCAAAGACAAACCTAATAAAAAGTGGAGGAAATGAGTCAATTACAAATACATTGCAATGGTCAGGGTGAAAAATCATGCAACTATGGACTGGAGTAGGGAATGTAGATAAACAGCAGTGGAAAAATATTACAGATGCTTTTGGAGGCAGGTTAGTTTAGGGTTTTTTGTTTCCTAGAAGTTTGGAAAGATGTTGCTTAAAGTAGCTCAGGCAAAAACAGTGGTTAAAGAGACAAGTTTGAAAAAATGAGAGAAGGTAATGAGTTCAACTTTGCTATGTTCTTTTGAGGTGTTGGTGGGCCATCTTGTGTATATCTATGTCGAGAGATAGGAATTCCCAACGGTAACGTCTGAAGAAAGAGAGTTTCTGGAACCATCTATATAGAGACTATGCTTGAATATGCGTAAAGTGAATATGACGAGGTAAAGGCCACAGAATGTAAATTGAACTTTGGAGTATGACTGTCTGTTAAATGCCAGAGATAACTAAACAATTTGCTAAAAAAATGTTTGTTGAGCCTCCATTAAGGACTATCTAGTCATTTAAGTCAATATTCCCCAAAATATTCATGTTGGAGAAAATATGGAAAAGCTTCACTAATTAAAAAAAAATTAACATTTATTCATTTTTTGAGAGACAGAGAGAGACAGAGTGTGAGTTGGGGAAAGATGGCATCGGGGGACACAGATCCGAAGCAGGCTCCAGGCTCTAAGCTGTCAGCACAGAGTCTGATGTGGGGCTCGAACTCACGGACCGTTAGATCATGACCTGAGCCATAGTCGGACGCTTAACCAACTGAGCCACCCAGGTGCCCAAGCTTCACTAATTTTAACTTCCAAGTCTTAGTTTCCTCATCTATAAAAATGCAAATAATAGCAACTTCACGGAATTGTAAGTTTTAAATGACACAATATGTGTAGGCCATTTGCGATACACTAATTACACATAAAGAAGAAAAACACAGACTGACTAGATCGTTTGGTTCTTATCAAATGCAGTGATAAGTCTGGGTGTCAGGAATCCAGAGTAGATAGAGCAAACACCATCAAGGACTGGACCCTTTTCATCTCTCTGCTTTGCCACCCTGAGCTCATTCCTATGGGCTTTTTCCTTAAGCTCCTTGTATTATAATCACAAAATATCTGCTGAATCTTGCTGGGTGGGAAGTAGGAGGAGAAGGAGCAGTGATAAAAATGGCTTTCTCCTAGTGAGATTCTGCCTTTTTGTTGATAAGACAGCCTCCCAACGCTATGTTACAGGGGGGAAATGCTAAAAACATTGCACAAAATATTGAGTAGGACACACAAAAATATATTCAAAGCCAAACATATTGTAAACAAACAAACATCAAAGGCTGAACGGGATTTTTAAAGCACAAACAGATTAGGGGAAACAAGAACATGTAAATAAATGAATACTATATTTATAATCGGCAACAGCAAGAGACCTTATTGAATAAAAGAATGTCTTCAGTTACTGAATAACATAGAATTCTAAACCCAGGTAAACTAATATGTGAGAGGCAGGGCAAAATCAATTGTAGTTTTAGGCAGAGGTAGGATATTCCATTCACATCTTGATGAAAGAACTCAGGACAGTCTTCAGGAATTTACCTTTTTTACAGTTTGAATTAATCAAATCCTTTCCTGCCTCCGAGTACTCAGACGTGCTTTTCCTTTCCCCCTGCCAAGAGCTTTTACAGCTCTACAGTAACCTGAATCCTAATATCACTTGGGTCTTAGTTTACCTATTATTTGTTCTGACATGCTTTCTTGATTACCCGAATCTGAGTAAGGATTCATAGTACTATTTTTAATTATCTTTTATATGATCTGTTCATTTCTCTTCATAGTCTTTATCACATGTTGAAGTGTTTACTTGTTTATGTGTCAAGAAAGCTACAGTGGGCAAGGAGCTAGACATTGAGCAACCAAAAATGCCTGTTATCCAATGTATTATTTCTCTGTATTTCCTTTTCCTTCCCCCCTCTCTCCCTCTTCCTTTCATCCCTCTCTTCTTCATTCCATCCTTTCATTCACTCTCAAGTGTTTATTGACAAACAGCTATGTACTTGACGCTATCATAAGCACCAAGGATAGAGCTATGAAATCAACCCATAGACTTATTTGCTGAGAAAAATAAAAGCAGAAAAATGAAATACCTATCTTGGGAAGAACTATGTTAGGGGTATGCTCAAGAAGAGATACACAAAGCAGCTAACAGCACAAAGAAGGCATTATTTCCTAGAGAAAGGAACATTGTATCTGAAATTGGAGTTCATTAAAAATTACTGTATGATGAAGAAAGATTGAAAGTCTCTCCAGGCAAAAAGAATTTTTCTACTATATTAAATGTAATAAACATGTATGTTTAAAACAGGCATATTCTTCATAGTAAATTATATGTATGTACATATATATATAAATATACGGATTTGATATTTTATACACAGCTAATTATTATTGTTATTACTAAGAATAAATTATCTTCACTCTGCTCTAATCATGGGTTGCACAGATCCAATGACTGCAAGAACTCAAAAAAATTAAAATTCAATATGTATAAGTTCTGTTTGGGGTAAATAGAACTTTTTACTTCACGTATTTCTCTTTTACAATTCCCAGAGGGCATGTACTATATCAATAGCGAAACAATATATACTATTTGTCTCCAATCTTAAACAAGTCTTCCCGCTCAAGTGATTTAAAAACACAAATACGTTTATGCTGCATTCAGGTACACTGCTAGATGCCGATGGTAAGTGTGAACTGAAGTCCCTGTTTCCACCCTCACAGATGAAATTTTAGATGCAGGCAAATTAGCAAATAATAGGAACAGTTTAAGGAGAACAAGGAAATGTGTAAAAGGGGCACATTTAAAGGTAACATAAGACAAACACGAAAGATTTGGGAAGACTTAAATATTGAGTCTATGCCCAATTCAAGATAGAGTCCTTATCTCTATTCTCCCTCAAAATAAAACTTTATGAAGTAAGTTTCTGTATTTGTTGTATCTACTTCTCCATCCTGGATAATTTCTTTAACTCTTCTCATTATTACTCTTTCACATGATTCCAGAGAAACTGTTCTTGTCAAGGTCACTAGTGGCTTCTAGAGAGCCAAACACATTGCTTGCCTCCCAGTCGCAATCCTAACTCGAACTCTCAACAATGTGTTTATTTTATGATTATAATTTTAGATACATACACACAATCAATTCATTTTGGATGCTGAGTTCTGGTCTTGTATACCCAACTATCAACTTGGTATCTACATTTGAATGTCTAATAGACATTTAAAATGTTATACGACTTATTGTTCTAATAATTCCAATGATATGGGAAACTTAACCGGTACGCCTTTTACTAAAAAACACATAAAAGTCATCACAACCTGAGAAAATAAGGAGGAGTACCAAGATGTAAGCCCTAAATAAGCATTTAATGGTTGGGTTTTAATGCTCATACTAACATAGGCGATGTGATATTAAGCTCAGGTGAAAAAGCAAGCCTGTTTCTGCCTTCAACAGAGTGTGAAGAAATCACTCTCATAGTAAAAAATATTAAAACTCACAGACTTGAGCAGGCACTGACATGGAGAAGCTAAAGCAATCACCAGGTAGGAAAACCAACCTGATTACCAGTGAAACCTTTGGAACACGTAGAAGAAACAAACCAAATGGCTCAACGTGATGGGGAAATTAGCTCAAAAATAAAATTTCAAACCATAAGAAGTAGTGATTCAATGTGAGAGAGAGCAAACAAACACAGCAGAAAAATTAGCACCCCAAGAACCTGAGCTATGACAATCTGAAATTACTACAAAGCAATCACAATATCGTTGAAAGATAAAAAGACTATAAATTATAATAAAAGTAAACTGTGAGAATAGAAAATGCAGATCTGAAAAAGAACCAAGTAGAACTCTTTGAAAATCTCAATAAAGGTCTAAAAATTAAAAAGTCAATGGATGAATTAAATAGAAATTTCGATACCCCTGAAGAGGAAATTAACTATCCCAACAGATCATAATTAAAGTATATAGACTGTAGCAAAGAATTATGAAGTAACTATACAGAAGGGTTAAAAAATACTAAGGGCCAGACTTGCATTTCCAGTGGTCTACTTGATATATAAACCATAATATTCTAGCAAGCCCCCAATTATCAGTCCTGGAGTGCAGCCATCACATTGACCCACATTTCTTTGGCACATGGTCACCTATAAGTGAAGAGTGCCCAGAAAGAGGAGAAAACAGGTTCTCTGTTCATATGCCAGTCTGTATCAAAAAAACAACAAATTAAAACAGCAACTATATAGAATATTTGAATGGCAAAATTGAAAGTTTGATCTAGTATAAAATATATGGGTGAGGGTGGAGGTGTGTCTATACATCCCCCCAAAAGGAAACACACAAAAAGAACAAAAAGGGAACACATCCCTGTCTAAGTATATTTTAGTTAATAGAATATTTACAAAATTTCTAATATATCTACTCACAAAGAAGTCTTAGCAATTTCCAACAACCTCCCACCTCAATGTTCAAAAAAATTATAGATGACATTTTGCAGTAATAAAGCAATTAAAGTATAAAGTTTGATAAATAGTTTAAAAATTATGTGGAAATTTACATAAGTTAAAGGAAATTATAATACAAATTACAAAAAAAAAGTCCTAAATATTCACTGTACAGGGTTCAACTAACCCAGCGTTCAGAGGACGATTTATAGCATTGGATACGTTTAGTAAATGACATGAAGATTGAAAACAAATTCAATTAAAAATTGTGAAACTTGATGGGGCGCCTGGGTGGCGCAGTCGGTTAAGCGTCCGACTTCAGCCAGGTCACGATCTCGCGGTCCGTGAGTTCGAGCCCCGCATCAGGCTCTGGGCTGACGGCTCAGAGCCTGGAGCCTGCTTCCGATTCTGTGTCTCCCTCTCTCTCTGCCCCTCCCCCGTTCATGCTCTGTCTCTCTCTGTCCCAAAAAAAAAAAATAAATAAACGTTGAAAAAAAAAAAAAATTAAAAAAAAAAATTGTGAAACTTGAGATAGTAAAACAGTAGATTTTTGAAAATTGGAAGCACAAAAATAATAATGAATTAACAAAAACAATGAGAAGAAAGATAACAGAGTTCCTTTAAAAATTACATTAGAAATTGAGAACACAAAATTGACTTAAAAATAATAGAGGAGCCCCGCGTCAGGCTCTGGGCTGATGGCTCGGAGCCTGGAGCCTGTTTCCGATTCTGTGTCTCCCTCTCTCTGCCCCTCCCCCATTCATGCTCTGTCTCTCTCTGTCCCAAAAATAAATAAACGTTGATAAAATACACAAATCTCTGGACCACCTCCATTTAAAAAAAAAAAAATAATAGAGGAAAAATATCAGGATGGATGCAGACAGAATAGATATTTATAAAAGATTTGAGAACACTATGAAGTATGTTATAGTTATACCAACATATATGAAGGTGTAAAAATTTTTTTAAATAAATAAATGGACTTTAGAAAAACCTATCAAAATTGAACTGAGAAAAACAGAAAATTAAAGTCAATGAATTATCATTAAAAAATTGAACAATCAAGACACAGAAAGCATTTTAGGGAGATTTTACCAAATTTTAGAGGATAAACTTGCTCCGTATTATTTCAGAGAATACAAAAGGTCTACCAAAAATTACATTAAAAATACAAAAATTACATTAAAATATTTATATATACTTATAAAGTTATACTTAAAAAGTAATAACCCCAGTATAGATGCACACTGTAGGAATGTAAGTTGGCTAAACACTTGGGAGAAGAGTTTGGTGATATCTATCAAGTCTGAAGAAGAGTATAAAGAGAAGTTTCCAGAACAAAGTGAAAAGAAATAGAAGAAGTGGAGATGGATATAGGTGGAGTCCAGCCAGAAGGCTTCTGAGTTAATCTAGGCGATGACTCTGACCTTCTTCCTGAATTCATCGTCAATATATTTCCTTCTTGAGTTGGCATAAAGATAGTGGCTGATAAGCATTAATTATCTATATGAATGAAACCATGAATAAGCATAATGAAAATATTCGGAGTCCTATTCTACATGTAGAATGGAGTCCAAATGGGAGGTCCATGCTCCTTTTAGAAGCAATAGTCTGGGTCATTTAGCTTTCAGTACACAGTACCTGCTGGTTATTTCCTTTTACTCAAAAAACCATATCAAAGGGAAAGAAAAAAAACAAAGAAAAACAATCAAAATAGTCTAGCATGCAAAAGTAAGGCTAGAACAGGGATCAAATGTACCTAAAAATGTTGCAGAGAAACATTATAGGGCTTAAGTAGCAATACTGTATTTGTTTCCTATCCCATTTATGTGTTTAAATATGTATACATCTTGAGTATCTCATGTGGCTCATGCATATATATATATATATATATATATATATATATATATTCTCATGAGATAGGCTAAATAAAAAATATCTCTCTAGACTCTTTCTTTTAAAGCATGTATTAATCACCAATTAAATCTATACATAATAAAGTTCTATAACAGTAGGCAATACATTTCATGTATTACAATACATATCCTGACTGTGTGATATTTGAATATTTCTAAAAAAAATTGCAAATATGGCTATTAACCCTACAGTTAAACCATAACTATAAGTTACAAATATCATTTAGTATTCACACAGCATTCTGGGTCTCTAAAGAACACACAAATGTTATGTTAAATCCTTAATGGTTAGCCACCAAAATTGTAGATGGAATCACAAGTTCTTTTTCTGTTTTACAGGCCTCCATGGGAAATAGAAAGACTGATCACTGACTCATTCTCAGTGGGGGAATGCATTACTCCTACATAGTTGTTTTTTTTTTCTTAAAGCCATGCATACTTAGCTAAGTAATCCTTCATAACCAAAGTTTGCAATCTTCTCTCTACCCACACTCAGCACTCTGTAATTTCACAAAGCTACAAATATTCAGAGAAAGCACTTTATTGTTGAAAATGCTTAATTTCATTTAATAAATCAGGCTTTTCCAAGTCCCCAGGCAGCCCTTTTATATGAAAGTGGTTCTGCACACAGCAAACTCTACCGATAGCTAAGGTTATTGCTTTTGGTCATAATTCTAGAGAAATAAATAACTTAAATAAAAAATAAATAGATTTGCTTACTGAGTTTTACAGACCCAATATCCAAATAATTCCTACTGTTTATGTAAAAAGAATAGAGGAGTCAGTAAAGGAGGGAATAAGGAAGTGCCCAGAAATGCAAATAGAAAAAAGACTGTATTAAGTGTTCCTAAAAATTAATAGGAAATAATCCAGAGGTTAAGACAAAGATACACAGAGCAAAGAAGGCTCACAGAAGAGGAAATCCAAAAATGAAAAAAAAAAAAAAATAAGAATATTGATACAGAAGTGGTGAGAAACATGCTCTCATATGGTGCTAAAGGAAAATTCAAATTTTCATGACATTTTTGGGAGAGAAGATAATTTACTAAAAAAAAATCCATTCTTAAATCTCTAGTATATTTTATAATAAGAAAATTATTTTAGGAAAATACAAAGACATATAGTAAAGCTTAATATTAAAAAAAATCACTGTGTTACTTATAATAATAGCAACAACAAAAATAAACATCTTGAATGATCTATATGATTGGGCCCCTACCAAACAAATTATAATTATCCATACAGTATGATATGATATGCCTTTAAACTATATGGAAAGTGTTTTGGTAATACAAAAATGAGGCTAATGTAATGAGGAATAAAACAGCACAATGCACAAATCTACGTATATAGTAACTCCAGTGATGTATGGACATACCACATAAACACACGGTGGCAAGATATTCAAAATATACAGGAAATGGGGCTTTCCTTTTGCTCAGTTTTACCCAAGGCTTCAACATGGAATCAGAAGATTCTTAGGTACCTCTCCTGAAACAGATAACATGATGGCCGGCAAGAACAGCAAAAGGGTAAGAGGACAGAGAAATTTAGTGTGGCACCCATTAGCTTCTCCCCCATCTGGAGGGTACATAAAGGGAGGGTTTGACATTGACATGGAGACTCTGGAGAGGCCGTAACTGAGTGCCGGGGTACGTCCTCTCCTCTTTTCCTGAGAAACGCAGGCAATTTACCCACATCCACCTGAACCCAAATCAAGGGCACTCCAGAAAACAATCTTAACATGTGTCATTTGAGTTGGGGTTGGGGGGCAGATTGGCACCTTGGTCACATGAGAAGAATAAAAAGCACCTGCTGCTACAGGGCAGATAGATGGGATCTCACTAGTAATTGCCTGCACTCTTAGGCAATTTGGTGGAAAAAGAAAGCATTAACGTTTGGGATGAATCATGAGTGGACCCAGGAGAGGTGCTGGGCTTGCATCATTTAAACAAGAAAACCTATTATAGGACTAATTAGGACGGGTGAGGTGGTAGCTAGAGAAGAAGGAACTCCGAGAACACAAGGGCCGAGAACACAAGGAGCAGGCCTAGCAGTTAAACGGGAAAGGGGTGCCATGGCAGACACAGCTGACACAGGAACATCCAGTGGCCAGAGAAGCACGAGTGGCCATAGGACCTTCCCTCCCCCTTTCCTCTCTCCCAGCCCTGAAAAATGTGAGGTGGCCCAGTGAGTCGGGGAGACGGAGCGAGAGAGCGATGTAGGAAAGAGAGAAGCAGACATTGCCAATTCTCACTCTAGGTTTCCCAGCCAGAGGCCAAGACTGAAGAAATGCAAAAGCTTGACCCAACTGAGAGTCTTAGAGTCCTTACTAAAATCTCCCATACGTTGTTAATTTTTTTTTGGTTTAGATGATCAACAATAGATTCACTTTAATCTTGACCCTCCCCCCCCATCAAATACCATCTATTCTTACCAGTTTACGTTTTGCCTTCAAGTTATCACCTGAGCAATCATTTTATACTTTTCTCATGGCCTTTCCCATATTCTACTATACTAGTTGTTTGAATATCTGTCTGTGCTGTTTGGCCACTTGCTTATATCTGCTCTCAGATCTATTCCTCTTTCTTTCCTGCTCTGGTTTGCACTGCAGTCAGTCCCTTTCCCAGGCTCCTGGTCAATGGACTTCCAGGCAGCTTCCGCCAATGGCCATGGATCCTGACCACGGAGGTCCGGTGGAGGGAAGAATCCAAAGTTGTTCTCTGGCTCTGTCCAGAGTTATCTCACGCATGCAGTTGCTTATCTGCTGTGGCTCCAACTCCTATCTTGGAAAAGGGAAGTTATCAACAGTGGTTTTATTCTTATCAGATGGCTCCAGCTCTGGGGTCTGGCAACACTACTTCATGCTATTCCCCTCTCGCCTGGCAGCCTGGCCCTGCTGTTGCTGGGCTGTGGGTTTTGCCTGTGGGTCTCCCTAGCTTCTCACCTCCTCAGTTACTATGTAATCAAGTCCCTGGAATTGAATCTCCTCTGTGTGTAGACACAGGAGTACTTTCCGTTTACTTGACTGGGCCTCCACTGACATACAGTGTATATTTCATGAGGGACGTGGTTTCATTTTACTCATTTTGTATCTTTTTCAGCACTTATAATGTATTACATGTGTATGATATCTCCAAAGGAGTATATCAAATTTAAATATGAATTGCTGATGTAGAAAAGATTACAAAGTGCTTCTCGCTGTTACTGTGAATCTCAGCTTTCTTAAACATGTCTTATCATTAAATATATATCATCCTCTGGAATTTTTCTTTTCTGTGGAATACCAAATGCACCATCGCTTTGGACAGAACATTTGCCATGGGGAGGAGGCGTGGGATTATAGGTGTACAAATTGAGTGGGGCTCTTAGCCTTTTACTTTCCACTGAAATACACAAGTTTCGATAGAGAATCACGAAGCTAATTCGGTTTTTCAATTTGATCTAACACAAGTAGTGCATATTTCATTCACAAACTCAGATTGCCTCAGACCGCAAGAAATAGATAATAGCATTTATTAACATTTAATTCTCCAGATAGCTTCCGGGGCACCTGGGTGGCTCAGGCGGTTTGCAGTGACTACAGCTCAGGTCATGATCTCCTGGTCTGTGAGTTCGAGCCCTGCATTGGGCTCTGTGCTTACAGCTCAGAGCCTGGAGCCTGCTTCTGATTCTGTGTCTCCCTCCTTCTTTGCCCCTCTCCTGCTTACTCTCTGTCTCTCTCTCAAAAATAATAAACATTAAAAAAAATTTTTTTTAATTCCCCAGATAGTTTCCATATCCAGAAATCAATATATGTTACCTAATGGAATTATCAAATAGGCTAGCACTAATTGGTACATTCAGGCACTCTCATGGGGAGTCTGGAAATAAGGGGTTCCATGTAAATTAAGAAAAACAAATCCATCAGTGTAGACTATTGGAGTTTCATCTTTCCTTTCTATGTTGGGTGTTTGTAAAAGAGAAGCATTAGAGGCCAAAGTTAGGCAAACCTTAAAATAAAATTGGGAAAATAAGTTTATCCAAAACTGAACATATCCTCATACTTAATAGAGCTTGCCTGGTGTGCAAAGTGGGTGGGTCCCTTTGTGGTTACAGTTGTCGTCAGCTTTGCTCCAGGGCTAGCAAGGAATTCAATAAGGTGGTATTGTGTGCATTAAGGAATAGTTTCTTGGGGGCAAAGAATAGAGTTAGGAAAGGTTAGGTCAGGGAAAAAAAAAAAAGGAAAGGAAAGGCATAGGTTCCTAATGTTTCAAGAGATACCGCCAGAGCTGGTGCTCTTCTGGAAACATCCTGGGGTCTGGACCCGCCCCCAGGAAATCAACACCTGCTTCTGACCACCCTCCATGGTCAGCAGTGCCTGGTGATTGGAATCTGTGCTGGCCATTCACACAAATAGTCCCAAATGCCAACTGCCCGTAATCTGGGTAGTTTCGGGCATGTCAGAACAGGAGAGTGCTGGAAACAGCCTGGAGGGGCTCAGAGAGAGACCACTGTTTACTTTAAAAATTTTTTGCAGCCCCTGTGTCACAAAGGTAACAGTCCTGGCCTTAGGGAGCTCTTGTTCTAGAAGATGAAATGAGTTAACTGTACATTAAAATAGAACATAATGAGTGCTACGTTAGGGCCGGGAGTGGTTGCTGCAGATAAACAGAGTAGAGAAAATCTTAATTACTTTCCTACGTAGGGAATATACTCTAGCTCCTGGTATTCATATTAATTTAACCTGCATGAGTGGTATTTACAGTTTCTCCCATCTTCTTTCTTTTTGATAGCAAAAACAGGAATTTAAATGATTTCAATATCTGCTATCATTATGCAATAAGTGACATTTATACACATTCTTGTTGTCTTTGCAATAAGAAAAGTCTCTGGAGGGAAAAGGTAAATTTAGAAATATGTTCTTGATTTTTATTGGCAGCTGTAAGTATCCTCCCAAGCCCATAATTGAAAATAGGGCCACAGATACGGTTTTTCCGTTCTTCCTAAATATTTCAATGCTATAGCTATTAAATAAAGATTACGCATGCATAGCTTATGTAGCAAACTTTTTAATAAAACCTTTTATGTGCAAAATTGAATAGGGTTAAATGGTCTTACCCCAAACATTACACAAAGCATCCTGAGCTTTAAATATTGCTTTTCCTGCCCTGTTTATATGGCCTATCTTAAGTATACTTTCTCTGAAAATACTTTATCAATTTAGATATATGGTCAGTAGACTCAATATGTATAATTTGTGTATTGAGGATCAAACATGTATTCTAGAATTTTAATGGAATTCTGTCCATAATCTTTTAAATGAGCAATATGAAATATGGTTATTTCAGTCTGTTTAAGCCCAAGTTTTACATAAACAGATACTGTCTAACACAGTCTAACACAATTTCAAAAAAAATTTTTTTTTCATCATGAAAACAGTATATTTCTGCCAAGGCACAAATGCATTTACAAATGCAAGAGTTAAAGCAATTGCAAATGCAATTCTGGTACACAAGAAAGCAATTTCCTTCCAAATTCCTTTATGTGAAAATTTTTCTTGAAAATGCTATAAAAATTATTGTAATTTATTTTAATTATGACTTTTGTATTATTCTCCAAAATATTTGTTTCATTCCTTAAGACATACAACTACTATCATTTTCCAGGCAGGAATTATACAAGATCAGGGTGCCTGGGGGGCTCAGTCAGTTAAGCCTCTGACTCTTGGTTTCAGCTGAGGTCACGATCTCATTATTTCCTGAGTTCGAGCCCCACGTCGGGCTCTGTGCTGACAGTGCGAAGCCTGCGTCAGATTTCTCTCTCTCTCTCTCTGATCTGCTCTCTCTCTTTCAAAAATAATAATAATAATAATAATAATAATAATAATTGTACAAGATCAGTTTCATACCATCCAAAAATCAGATAAGACTAACACATTTTATTAATTCAACCTTAAGTATGAGATAAAGTTCATAATAACCCTAAAAAGAAAATTCAGCAAAAAGATTTCCTTTGAGTTTATTCACCAATAACAAATGTTAGCTCCTAGTAAACACCTTGTAAGGGTGTATTTGTACTTGTACTTGTAAGGAGTATTTTAGTCGAAACTTCATTAGTCGAAACTTCATTAAATAAAATTGTTTTTTTCAGGCTTCCACTTCAGATCACAAAAGTAGTGCACTTTGTAATTATGTGGTTGAATACGTAGTTGAGAAGAAACAGGCATTTTGTTGCATATGTGGTTAGGATGCATCCAGTCTATCCGATCACAGGTTTGTAAAATAAAAGCTGGGACATTTGCCTGAGTTCATGGGTCCAACTACTGCCGTTTTCTGTGAATTGCGTGGGTTGGTTCATACAAGGTGACTAAACTGTTTCTGCAGTTGCATCAAACCTTTTGATCCATTAAGACCTTAGTAAAGCTGCCAAGTGACATTTTTCCCCCCTGCATAATCCTGTCTGGTGTCTGCATTGATCAAATTAACTGGTCACTTGCCAAATGTCCACTTCACTTTGGCATACAGATAAGATTATGGGAGAGAGAGAATAATTTACTAAATGACTTGAAAGAGTTCATATATTCACCCAAATTACATAAATTATACTGAAAAAAAAATAACTTAATCACCCCTCAGGATTCCTCTCAAATTAATGAATACTTCCAATTAAAGGGGAAAAAAGTATGCTACTAAAAATGGAAATTGGATAATACAGACACAAATGACCAGATGGAAAAGCACTTATTTTAAGAACTATATTTGTGGTGCAAGTATTTGTGGCTTGTGCAAATATTTGTGGCTTATGATACTAACCAGAAAAGATACAAATACCTTTTAAAATTTCTATGTACAGAATTATGTATGATTTTGAAAGAAAATGTAGATATGTGATACATTAGAAGATTTAAAAATAGGTAATTAAATTGTTGCTGTGATATTTCACTAGGTCCTTAGTCACTTAACAAATATTTTTCATTGGCTATTACTCTGCAGACGTTTATTTCTTACGGAATGAGATTATAGTCTAGAAGGAGGGAGAGCATATTCCAGGGACTAAAATACAATGAAGACAAAAGCAAATTAGCGTTGTAAAAACAAATAGAAATTATTTTCCCGTCTCATCCATATAAAATTAAAATAAAATCACGAGTTTTTATTAAAAATCAAGTTTTTAGAAAATGTACTAGAAAATAAAATTTGCATTGACCCGTTGCTTAATATTTTTTTATTTATCTTTGAGAAAGAGACAGAGCGTGAGTGGGGAAGGGGCAGAGAGGGACACACAGAATGTGAAGCAGCCTCCAGGCCCTGAGCTGTCAGCACAGAGCCCCCCACCCGGGGCTTAAACTCACAAACCGTGAGATCATAACCTGAGCCAGTCAGGCGCTCAACCAAGTGAGCCATCGAGGTGCTCCCATCTGATCTATTTCAAGAGGGATGTGCACTGCAAATAAGTGTGCCTGGTTAAGACTGCAGGAAGAAAATATCCCAACTAATGTGTTTGTGTGTACACATTTATGTGTGAGCATTCCTTAAAATTATCATATATATATCATATATCATTATATATATTTAATACATACATTTGTATACATACAAATGTGTGGGTATATATATATAATGATATATATATACCATATATATGCATATATCATATATATCCATATATAATGCATATATCATATGCATTAAATATATGTAATCTATAAATTCTAATGCCAGATAAAACATCCACATATTGCACTTTTTTTTTTTACATTCTTAGGGATAAATGAAGACAACATTTTTGAGAGTATTGGACTACAGAAAATAAGTGTTCTATATTTTATCAGAGAAAATTCTGCATGGGTTTGTCTCTAGGACAGGGTATCGTCTTATCATCAAAGACACCGTTGATATCTCACACTACATTACCTCCAGCTCACCGGCTTTGTTTTCATCCTCAAAAGAATCTTATTCCTGTTTGAAGTTTTCTCTCATCTCCCCACTTATTTCCTAAGTAGCTCAAGAGCCTACTCACTTCAGAGCTTCGGCTCAAATGTCACCTTCTTATCTCTTTAGCAGGCATAACCGGTTAGGATGCCAACTCAGAAATCTCTCTATCGGTTCTTTAACGCATGAATGAAATGCCAAACTTCGTCAGGCCAAGGGTCTCGTGTGTGTTTTCACTGCCATGTTCCTGGCGCCCTCCATGAAAATGGTTAGAACAGGCACGAAAAGTTGCTTATGACATTAATGAGTTAATGACTTAAAAATGATGAATCTTGCTTTCAAAGATCTCTGGTCAGCAGGTTCGAACCATTGCGTCCAGCGTTTCTCATGTTCCCGTGTCAGCTGTTCTCATCAAGATTCTATCATCTACTCTGTCAAAAATCAATAATTTTTTCTCCTTTACCTTTCCGTTGTCTCCACGTCTTTTCCTCACAAGCGTAAGTGAAAGCACTCCAATAAAATGTCTCCCTGGCAAACAAGACCTATTCCCACGTCTTCCTCTCTGTTGGTCTGGCGTTTTGCACTTGCCTGTCACTACACGCTACTGGTAAATTCACGTCTTCAGTTTCGAAGACACGTTCTCATCAAATCTCCACTTCTCCTCCTCTTCGCTCTCACTAGTCACCTAACTGGATACATCACACAGGAACGGAAACAGACAAGCCCTCAGCTTCGATACCCAGCCTTCACCTTCACCTTCACTCTCTGTCTTCTCTCCTGTGAAAAATGGAAATACGCGCTCTTCTTATTTAAGACCAACCTCTCCACTACCTCCACCGTCTTCCTAAGGACTTCACTCTTCAGCAGAGCCCTATTCTTACCTACGACCTCAATATTTTCATATCTCGGTAGACCAAGCCCCTTGAAATATAGAATATCTTTAATACCTTAAAATATTTTAAGGATATTAAACATACTTGACGTCTCTAGGTATACTAAGTATACTTGATACCTTTAAGTATACTCAGATCTTTATGTCATTAAATATTTAAAATATCAAAACAGCCCTGCAAGCCCCACTCTGGTTTCTCATTCATATTATAATAAAACTTCTGGGTCATATATGCATATATGTATATACACTACCATTATCTTCCCATGAATTATATTCTCACTCAACACTGATCAGGTTTTATTCTCTCTTCTTCTTCAAAGCAACTCTTATTCAGATCACCAAAGTGTTACAGCTAGCCAAGACCCTGGAGAGTCATCTGTCCTTAAAGGATACTTTTTCCTTTGCTAGGGCAGCTCTCTTTTACCTGGGTATCCTTTGTTCTCATGTCTTCTTCCCATTCTCTACTCAAATTTTAAAGGTTGTGATGCTCACTAAATTTCCCAGTACCCTGTGGTCAGTTTGGGTATTTGATCAGACCTGGCCTAATATTCTGCCAGCATGGCTTAGAGGCAGGTGTCTCCTGCATGAGTCCCTGGCTGCTCCACAGAATGAGATGGGGTTCCTCTCTCAGAGGGTCCCCGAGTGAATAAGGGAATTAGAGCTGACCTTCCCACCCCACCAACCACATTGCGTTGTGGAGTGAGCAGAAATAATCTTTTGTTTTGGTAAGTCCCTGAGATGCTAGGGTTATTGTTACTGTTATTGTTCTCAGCACGGAGGCCAGCATTACCACATGCATGCATACATTTTGTGGTCCTTGTACTTTACTGCTAGTATGAACTACCTTTTCTCCATCTTTCTTTCTCGTCCCTTCCTTTCCCCCTTCCTTCCCCTCTTTTCTCCAGATGCTTTACATTGGAACTAAATATACCTGTCTCCTTTAGCCACTTTTCCTCTTCTACCAGCTATAAATTTTAATTCCTAAAAGTGCTTTTAGTATTAAGTAAATTATGCTTATTGTAGGATACCTGAAGGCACAGAAAAGTAAAGACATGAAAACAAACTCAGCCATCTGGTGATAGCCATGCTACCTTCACTGCCATCAGTCTCCCCCAGATTCCAAGCTCTAGCTTTCCTGGATCCTGGCAATAGCCTCCTTACTGGGACCCATCAATCCCATTGACAATCTCAGCAGCTAAGTGATCCTTGATCTTCTTAAAACACCAGTCAGATGGTGCACACTCATCTGCACAAAAGGCACAGTGCCCCCCTTGTCTCCGAGTAAACCCAGTGTCCTAATAATTGGCCTGCAAGTTCCGTGGTGGGGAGCCCCTGCCATCTCTCTGGCCTCACCCCCCGCGATACTCTGCCTTCCTTCTGCGTTGTTCTTCCAACACGTCAGGCCCACTCCAATCTCTGGGCCTGGGTCTAGTCATTCCCTCTGCGCCATATATTCATTGGCTTGTTATCTGACTCCTACTAATCTTTGCTCAAGTGTCCTCAATGTGACTTCATCTGACCACTCTGTTTAATACTTCAAACTATGTCATCCATGCCCTCCCTGGATCTATCTTATTTCTTTTTACAAAGCAAAACAAAACAGCAACCTTTCTCAGGGAGTATATACACTTCTATATCATTTTTGGTTTTCCTTCATGGACAGCTTTGGCTAAACTTTAAACGGTTCAAGGGCAAATATCTCTGTCCATTTTGTTCAATGATGTATCCCAAGTACCTAGAAAATTCCAAGCCCTAAGTTGAATTGCTTGAATAAACGAATGACCTTATTTAAGATCGCTATACCATCCTGTGATGAATGAAGGAAACTGCAAGTATTTCAAGAAGAAAGGAATTTAATATAAGGAAATAGGTGTTTATCAAATGTTTAAGATGCTAGACGACAGAATTCCATCCTGGATCTCCAGAATGCCACCAGCCACCGGCGAACTCACCGATGAAGGGATCTACCTGGAAGGTGGGGGAGTTTCAGTACAGGTTGGAATAGAAAACCAGGACCTAACAAAAGCGGCTACTGTTTTAACTGCCCTGACATCCTGGGGTCCAGAGAATACAATGAAATACCATCTCAGCCCACAGTTGCTTCTTGCCCAACAGGCTTGTTTGCCAACCCACACAACGGGAAAATAACAGAACAATGAGTGGATTCTGCTTTCCTTTGGCCTTCCAAGTCTCAGAAAAGCATGGAACCTAACTAGCATCCAGAAGTAATGCTGTAAGGAATCTTAGAAAGTGATATATACATATATACACACACATATATACATATACACATATATATGTAACATATATATACATATATACACACATATATATACACATATATAAAGACACATATATATACACATATATATACACACACATATGTATATACACATATATACATATATATACACATATATATACATATATATATACACATATATATATATATCAGCATTTTAGCCTCTACAACAAAGAAAAGCAGCAGAAAAGAGCAATCTATAGTATTTACCATGATCCATTTTGCCAACTTCCTTTTCACTTAATAGAAGTATGTTTCCATGAAAGTGAACACATAAGTCTTTGCAATTGTCTTCTCGAAAACTGATTAACAGTTCATCCTACGTCTGAACCATTCACTATTCCTCCGCTGAAGGAAATTGCATTTTATTCAGTCTTAATTTTCTTCATTAAACCACATACAGCATTCTGCCAAAGTTTAGCATTCTGCTAATAAATAATATTTTCTTCACCACCCCCCACATTAGTGGTCTTCTGACTCTTCATAAAGTTGGGCTGAAGGCATCACTTTGACTAGCTTGTTTTTTTATTCTTTTCTTCCTTTCTGTATCTTTGACCTCAGTTTTACACTATTAAATGACCTGGAGAGAGATCCATTTTATTTTGGAGTTCTCATTTCTCTGAAACTATTGGACTACAGAAAAAGAATACTTTTAAGCCTATACGTATTGCTAGGTTTTTTTTTTCTTCAGAAAATCTGCATGCTACCTCACTGTAGAATCACCACTCTTGAATAGCATCCTGAACACATTCTATGCGGTTTTGAATTATTTATAACACATAACTCATACAGAATGAAGTATAACATAAGTTATACTGTTAGAGAAACTTTGCAGAAGGGAAAATGGCCTGTGAGTTCACCACCCTGCTTAAGATATGTAAGGTCGCCAACATGACAAAAGCCACCTGCATCTTTCAACTGCTGCTGTGTCTTCTGCCAGTACAATCTCTAAATGAAATCACATGGTCTATATCCTTTTATAACCGCTTCTTTCATTCAACATTGTGTGCGAGCGTGTCTGGTATCTTCACAGTAGACATCTTTGCCACAAACATTTTCAGCATCACTACTTGGCCACGGGGTAGTTTTGCCATAAGAGATAAAAAAAAATAACCGGTTGACTACTTGGTTTCGTTTCTCCAGTGGCACAGTACTCCTATTTTTATAGGATATAAATTTAGCCCTCATAGTGGTCTATACAGTGGCACAGAGTTTTAAACCCACATGTCCCACAGAACTTTGGAATGTCCATCAGTAGACATGTGACAATATGGCCAGAACAAACACCTGTGCAGAAGGCTTTCACAATGCCATATAAAGCTTGATTACAAATACGCATTCTAGTACTTGGAAACTGATGCTTCTCTTGAAGAAATTTTAGCAAAAAAGGCAAAAGTGCAAGGCCAAATGAGGAGGTGAGTCGCTAAGCAAAACATATTGTAAAAACACTATAAATGGAAGACTGTGAAGACAGCGCTTAGGTACAGTCCGCAAAGCAAAATCAGTTCTTTGTGCAGCATTGTCATGAATCTACACTCATTTTAAATATGTTCAAATGTTTTGTATTTTTCATTAAAGTCTTTATAAGTGTTATTCATTTTTTTATGTTTCACTAGGTCTTTTTTTTTTTAAGTAGATTCCATGTCCAATGTGGAGCCCAATGTGGGGTTTGAACTCACGACCCTGAGATCAAGACCTGAGCTGAGATCAAGAGTCAGACACTTCACTGACTGAGTCACCCAGATGCCCCTTACCAGGTCTTTTTAAATGAAAGTCCCTCTCTTCTTTTTTGTGATGTTTTTTTCTTCTATAGCAAAATTGACTTGGGGCCAATTAGTTATGGGTTGAAAATGTTTGGAGCAAATATGCTTTACATCAGAACCACCTAGAACCACCTGTGAAATGCAGCCGTGCTCTTATGTGTTTTCTCCCATTCCCATATACATTCCCTAGAAATACAATGGATTGAACAATATTATTGTTTATGAAATTTGTATAATTTTTAGACTTTGGCCATTAAGAAAAAAATGCTAACTTCCGTTATCTTTTGGAGTATTCATTTGATGAATAACTAATTTTTTTCTCGTGCAATTATTCAGGAGAATTATTTATTCATAAATATCTGTTGCCAAATTTTGCTGCATTATGGCTTGTGCGATTTCTGATTGGAGAATTTTTGAGATTTTTTAGTATTTATGTTTTGTGATTATTTCTGTTTATGATAGGTTTATGATTCCCTTTTATACACAAAGGCTTCATTCTTAGTCTGAAGTTATAAACACTTTGAATGGTAGTTGTATCTACCAAATTTAAGCATAATTCAATATTTTTTTAACACTTAAAGAAACGGCCCATTTTATCCTCCCTTCTTTCATTTCTGTGTTTCCAATCTTCATCAACCCAATCTAGGATTATCTCTAAGTAATATTACTTTTAACAATGTAGTTGGAAATTTAGCTTTTACTTTTTTTTAATGTTTAGCATATTTTATCTTCTGCTGGAAACAGCGGATTATTTCTCAGACAATATGAAGAAACGATATTAGTAACTATTAGCCTAATTTCATATTAAAATAAGTGCAAATAGAATTTATTAACCACCAGAAAAGCTTACTACCTCCCTGAGAGTTCAAAAGGCTATCTGATGCCCAGGGCTTACCCCCAGAGAATTAGTATGATAACAATAGTACTATTATCAACACTTACTAAGTATTTAATTCTGTGTTGGTGTCACATTGTTATGTGCTTTATAGTCTGACTCCAAGGCCTGAGTTGTTAACTCTACATTATGCTTTTGGAAGTGGGTGATCTAAGAGATTTCTACAGGTAGACAATGGACTCAACAACTCATATTTGCATATGTCTGTGCCTGCAAGTTGATAGCTTTCATTGCTTCCATTTGAGCTGATCTAGACAAAACAAAGAGGGACAGACTGTCAGACGCTGTGCTTTCTATAGATAAATAAATGACAAGACCCCTTCAATTCCCAGGTTGAATTTACATTATTTCAAAGAGTGTAACTGCATCTGTATTTTCCCTCAAATCAATTGTAAGTTCCAAAACCCTGTGCTAATCATAATAGAATCTAAAGAAAGCCATATTACATTAATTCACTAATTTATATAAAATGAAATAACCCGCTTTCAAAAAGTCATCAAGTACATTAATAGGTTAATATAGGGTCCCATATACTCCATCATTCAGGTAAGTTTGGCCGGTACTGTGATGATAAATACATTTTCTGAGCTACTCAGCAAATATTTCAAATAAAAATAAGCATATTTAACTGCATATGAAAGCAAATTTAAGTATAAATTGACAAATTCTATATAATATAGCAGTAAATTGAATTTAGCAGTGATTTAAAATGAATAATACAACTGAAAGGAAGTGTTTATTCCAGCTGGCTGAAATTTATTGCTCTTAGGAAGTTATTTATATAATTCATCTTAAATAATACTAAATGGAAGGGGAAGAATTTAAATCCTGTCAATATAGGTCCTAATGGCATTTGAATAAAATTTAAAAATATATTCTAAAAAAATTAAAATTCAGTAAATTAGATTGAGCAAGATGATATTCAGACTGATACAGTCTCCATAATCCATAAATATCATCATCATAGTTAATGTTAAAACATCACACCATGACTATGAAATCAGGGAAGAGTTTAGGATGCCTATTGCCAATCCTATTTTCAGTGTTGCTCTTTAAATTGTGGCCAGGCCAGGATAAAATCACCAAATTTTGCATGAGTATAAACAAGCTAACTCCAAGTTTGTAAATTAAACCATATGAGACACATTGGGGCGAATCTGGTTATGTGCTATCAAATGCATAGAAACCATAGCTTTTCTTACAGTCCAGAATTGATCTGAGATGAACTATAATAAAAGGAGAGCTAATTAATATTATCCATAAAATACAAAATGTCTAAGAATAAACTGAATAGGAAGTTCATAAGAACATGAAGAAAATGAACTTCTCTGAAGAGAAAGACCAGCCAATGTAAAGAGTTATTAATAATTTAAGAGCAAATCTCTAACTCACAAATTTAATGCCATCCATATCAATGGGATCATAATGGGCTTTCTTTAGGAACACAGAACAATAATCTGGAAAGTTATCTGCCAGAATGCGTGTAAGAAAAGAGCCAAGCAAACTTGAACAAGAACTGATAGCCTCACTTGATGAGTTAAAATACAGGAAAGTTATAATATTTAAAACCAGGTGATATTATGACAGAAATAGACAAACAGAGGACTTTGAGGAAGGCAGAGACTCAGAAATATGTCTAAATAGTCAAAGGATGTATAAATTACTTGTTCATTGCTAATGAAAATAAATTGATACCTTTTTTTGAGACAATGTTTGTAATGCAAATTTATTAATTAAAATGTGCCCAACTTTTGACCCACTATTGTAAAAGTAATAATTGTGTATTGTAATGCCCGAAGTTCCGAAACCTCCCACAAAAGTCCACCAGAGTCCTAAGTCAAAGCCAAGCGGCAAGGGTCGTTTATTGCAGGTTCGAACCTGGACCTCTGCGCACTCGTCGCCGGTGACGCAAGAGGCCACGATCAGGGTTGGTACAGCGTTTTTATAGACAGAGACAAATAGCACAGGGGAGGTTTCAAATTATGAGGGGCCTGATTAGTTGATTTTAAAGTAAGGACATTTGTTGTTCTCTGATTGGGCGTCCTTTGTCTGTCCTTTGGCGGGAAGGCTTTGTCCGTTACTTGTGGCGGGAGGAAAAAGGGGGAAGGGGGAAGGGGGTAGGGTAGGTGAGGAACGTGCTAAGCAAGCAGGTTTACAGAAGCGAGAAATGCCGGTTAGTTTATGTACAATCACTCATTCCATCACATATCAGACCACATTTAGGAAGGTTTACAACCCATTCTACTACACAGCGGGTTACATTCAGGAAAGGCCTCACAATGCTCGTAGCAAACAGCAAGCAAAACAGACTTCTCAGCAATTGTATTTCTTATCAAAGATCCATAATAAGCAGAAAAGAGAACTTTAGCTTTAAACTAAGGCAGGGCTGTCATTTGGATTTAAAGCTGTTCTTTTCAGTATGTGTTAAAAAGAACCTAAGTATCAGGGCTCCTGGGTGGCTTAGTAGGTTAAGCGTACAACTCTTAGTTTCAGCTCAGGTCATGATCTCCTAGTTCATGAGTTCCAGCCCTGCACTGGGCTCCAAGCTGAGCCCAGGGAGCTTGTTTGGGATTCATTCATTCTCTCTCTCTCTCTCTCTCTCTCTCTCTCTCTCTCTCCCCCCCTCTCTCTCAAAACAAATAAACTTTTTTTCAAAAAAGAACCTAAATATCACTTTCTGGTCTTTAGTTAACTGCATTACTCTGTACATATTATATAATGCATCCATTCAGAATTATTTTGCAAAAGAAAATTTAATGATTTTATAAAATATTCCTAATGCTTGTGATATCTTCTGTATTTTCCAAAATTTCTACATGAATTCGCGTCCATTTTGTTATCAAAATAAGACCACTAAGAGTTGTTTTTGAATAATTAATTAGTATTCTGGGCATGCTTAACTACTTTTTTAATATGACAGTTTTAAGATTTGTGAAAACGTGTTAGATCTTTAGTGGGATTTTAAGTTTTGTAAGTCAAAACTTGGTTGTTTTTGTACAGATTATGTACTGGTGAATGAATAGGAATCTAAATATCATTTACTTGAAACCAAAGCCAAACCTAAGAGAATATCTTATACTTTAAACTTTATATAATTTTAGCAATGAAGAGAAAATATCTTTTAACTGAGAAAAGGGGATTTTCTATGGGTACTGTCTCCTCAGAGCAAACTTCTCTGAAAGGCCTCTGGATTTCTATTGAATCCTGTGAACATAAAATTTCAATTAGTGCTGTATGTATGAATAACAGCTAAATATTTCAAATGAGAGAAAAAGAAAATATTGTTTGTGATGGAGTCTGAAGAGCCTACGTCCCATGGGGCTGATCTATACAAATTTTGTGTAGAGAAAATTTCTTAAATGAGCCACTACAGGAGACAGAATGTGCCTTCCCTCTGCACATAAAAGGTAGGGTGTTTGTTGAGAGAATTAATGAATGAAGGATGTCACTTGCAGAATGGCCTAAGACAAGAGAGTGCGAAGTCTCTAGGCAGCTACTTATGAAATCACATTATTAGGTAATAATAATGGGACACTGAAGGCAGACCGACCTGGGAACACATTCTCAAGCCACACACTTCAACTTGGAAATAGACCCGGAGCTCATAGCCTTGACTTACTGTTTGTTAGTATTCTCTCAAGAAAACAAATATTCCAAAGGACATTCCTCAAAGGACCCAATCAGTTCGATTATATGCATGATAACAACTGTTGGAGGCAACATTAGAAAAATTATTCACACAGACTCCTCAAACGTTATTATAGACAGCCCAAAGAGGTATCAGCCTCCTTCTTCAAATATTTGGTGAGAGTTTATAGATACAATAAATTGCTCTATAATCTTATTGTTTCTTAAGCCAAAAATAATGAGTTAAATATTTAATACTTGAAGTTCTGCTTTCCCTTGACCTATGGAATGCTCATGAGAAAATAATGATTAGAAATTTTATCCATAAGGAAAAGAAAGGGGCATACAAAACTCCAAGAGTAATCAATCCTGGAAAATTAATTTCATATTATGTAAGTGCAGATACAGTTGGCAGTGGTGCCTGGGAAGGATGCCTCTACTTGTCACTTGACTTTGGACACTGCTTCTTGTAACCTTTCTACGGTGACATGTTTTAAATCTTAGCTAATTTGTATGTTCCTTGGAGCATGCAGTATCTCCTAATTTACATTGCTCATAGCATTTAGCACAATGGTTCTCAACACAGTGTAGGATCAAAGAAGATCGTTTTGATAGACTATGATACTTTCTGTATATAAAGAATCCTATCTAAATGTTTTAAATGATTTTTGGTAAATTGTACTTTTGATAACCATTAGGGGAAAGAGCCACATATGTAAAGATGTCGTGTGGGTTTTCTTGTAAATCATAAAATCTTTTTTCCTATATTCCTGCATTATAATTCCACCACTCTTCACTGATGGTCTACTTTAAAATTTTGAGGATGTATTTGAATGTATAGTCTTATGGTTATGAGGGAAAACTGTTATACCACAGTTAAATAGCATTCAAAACAGTTAGCTGTTGCATGGGTAAGGGTTCTACCATATATAAATTGACTATACCCAACAAACTTTTTTCTCTCCTTTCTTTTTTTGAGAGAGAGAGAGGGAGGGAGGGAGGGAGGGAGGGAGAGAGAGAGAGAGAGAGAGGGAGAAAGAAAGTGTGAGTCAGGGAGGAGCAGAAGGAGAGAGAGAGAGAGAGAGAGAGAGAGAGAGAGAGAGAGAGAGAGAGAATTCCCAAGCAGTCTCCATGCCGAGTGGAGCCCGACTCAGGGCTCAATCCCACAACTTCAAGACCATGACCCAAGCTGAAATCGAGTTGGACACTCAACTGACTGAGCCACTCAGGTGCCCCAGACATATTTTTTTCTTAGGTCAATAAAATAAATGGGAAAATGCCACAGGAAAAAAAATGGCCTCACCAGCTGGACTAGAACATTTTTCTTAACGAGGACAACAAAAACATGATATTTGAGTACCTGAATTTGTTTTAAGCCTTATTCATAAAATGATTAAATATACATCAAATCACCAACATAACTGCTGATAAAAGTTTGTAAAATCATCATGGATTCACAGTTGGTTACTTTATAGTGAGTATCTTTTATTTATTTATTTCTTAATGTTTATTTATTTTTGAGACAGAGAGAGACAGAGCATGAACGGGGGAGGGCCAGAGAGAGAGGGAGACATAGAATCTGAAACAGGCTCCAGGCTGTCAGCACAGAGCCCGACGCGGGGCTCGAACTCACAGACCGCGAGATGGTGACCTGAGCCTAAGTCGGACGCTTATCCGACTGAGCCACCCAGGAGCCCCTATATTGAGTATCTTTTAATATAACCTATATAGAGAGTGGCTTGGCTCTTGCTAAGATTTGACGCTGCAGCAGTTAACGGTGCAGGAGACCCAATGTTTGTGAATCTTGCGAAAACAGTGAAAAGCAGACCTGTGACTATTTTGTTAGGAAAAAGAATTAGTCAGCATTTAAGAATCTAGTTCTAAAACAATAAGCCTTTCTGCCATAAGCTTGAAGGTTTTTTCCTAAAAGAAAAAGTTCTTCATGAAAATATGCTTATGTATGCAAAAAGGGCTGAAAGAATCATAAATGTTGTGTATTTGTGAGAGCTAGCAATTTAAATGTCTTTCTAAATAATAGTAAATAAGCTTCTAAATGATGCTGTATATTAAAAAGTATATCGAGAACTGGTTTTAAGCATCCTTGACATACATCAGATACATGCCTTTGGTTGCTAAGCTCTATGTGATTCTCCTCTTAGATCTAGAATAAACAGATATGTCAGCTTTGGGAGAGGCGTGGGTGACCCTCAGTCGGCTACATCCTACAATATCATGATTACTGCAAAGAAAACAAAAGCAATTTACGGTCTTGTGGTTCAGTAGCCATTTATCTGCTTTTCTGGATCTTCTTGTTTGCTTTGTATCCAGAATTCGACATGGTCTCAGTGATAGGTTTGTTTGCAACTATAGGCCATTATATAGAAAACAATAGGAGAGATCTGCCAGTCAGACGAAGAACTAAACAAAAAGTAATACTTAAATTACTAAGACATTCCATATTTATGCGGCCAGGCTATTTATGGATTGGGAACTCCTTGTACCCTGCACCAACCTGCAAATCAATAAGTTGATTCAAGGATTTGAGAGTGTTACCACTAGACTACCTACTATAGAACTCTCACTAACGGAACATTAGAAACCTGCTGCTGGTATATGTAATACTTCCTAAATGAAAGCATCCGATGACTAAAAAACTTATGAATATCCCATACAAAATTGCAAACATATGTTCATTTTCCTTTACTATTGTGGATATTTAGAAGTCATTCATAACTTTTAAACAAAGCTCTGCTCGCAGAGCTAAGAAAACTACACAAAGTAAAAAGATACTGCTTTTTAAAAGAACAAAATTTGGGTTGCCTGGGTGGTTCAGTCGGCTAAGCGCCCAACTTTGGCTCGGGTCGTCATGATCTCATAGTTCATGAGTTTGAGCCCCACATTGGGCTCCGTGCTGACAGCTCAGAATCTGCAGTCTGCTTCCGATTCTGTGTCTCCCTGTCTCTCTGCCCCTCCCCTGCTCGTGCTCTGCCTCTGTCTCTCAATAATAAACATTTTTTAGAAATTAAAAATAAATAAAAAGGGCAAAATTCACCATGTCTTTACTTTTTAATTACATCTGAATATAATCAGTAAAGAATCTCTAAAATTTTATTATGAACATTCAGATAAACTTGTACTAACATATATTATGATATTAATATCTAATATATTTTCCTGTATTTTTTTTTTATTTTAGAGATAGAGAAGAAGAGGGAGAATCTCAAGCAAGCTCTGTGTTCAGCATGGAGTCTGACACAGGGCTCAGTTTCACGACCCTGAGATCATGACATGATTCAAAATCAAGAATTGGATGTTCGACCAACTGAGCCGCCCAGGCACCCCTTTTCATGCATATTTCTGAAACCAAAGGTCCACTTACTAAAATTGATTCATTTAAAAATATATTCTCTATTGGGATTTTAAGGGGCCTCATAGATAACAAATCTTCTCCCAATAGTTCAGAGCCAGTTGAGATAGACAAATAGGAACAGACAGAAATCAAAATGTTAGAGAAGGATCTTAGAGACCCGGGTTCAGTTTCAGGACAATAACAGAATTCCTAATACTCGTGGAAACACAGAAGCACGGGTGTCCTTCACACCCAGCAGTGTGCAGGCATATGCCCCTGCAGCAGTACAACTCAGTTCAGGAGATCGGTGTCCCGCAGGCAGATTAGAGGGGACAGGCAGGCGGGACGCCGTACGCTGATTCCTCTGCCAACAAAACCCATCAGGTGACTCTCTCCTCTTCTACAGATGAAGAGACTTACATGGAAACAGGAAGAGAGAATAAAGAGTAGTCCAGACCCCGAATTCCAACATTGTCTTTGAAGGAAAGAATTCAGGACACAATTCAAAAATGTAGGATTTGGGGATTTTCAAAAATATCATATCTACCTTTCTAACTACTATTCTAATATCTCTAGTGACTTTCATCTTATGACTAAAGACATGTTTTACATCATGTTGTCTTGCCTTGGCCTCAGGTGCTGGGCATTAACTTTATCAGGTATATTTACATAAGACAATGTATGGAGACATTGAAGGGGATGGGTAGTAAGATAAATGGAGAGAGAAGAAAAAGTCTAGGCTTTACAGCAGGTGATCCTATCTTTTAATCATTGGAGCAAATCAATAGAGCAAAATTTGGCTTTTTTTTTTCTGTAGAAGTATTTCTGAATATGTATCTGTGAATTTCACTAGATAATTCTGGCGGGGCGGGGTGTGGATGAATATGTGAAAAAGAAATAGAACTGAACACAAGGCTGTAAATTAACAACGAATGATAACCAGGTCCATAAAGCCATGGTAAGATAGGGAAGTGATTCTAATTACATATAATTTGAAGATACTTTTACAAACACACTCTTAGGTCTGTCTGCATACAAGTATAAAAAAAGAATGGATGAGGTACCTGGGTGGCTCAGTTGGTTAAGCATCCAACTTCGGCTGAGGTCATGAGCTCATGGTTTGTGAGTTCGAGCCCCACATCAGGCTCTGTGCTGACAGCTCACAGCCTGGAGCCTGCTTCAGATTCTGTGTCTCCCTCTCTCTCTGCCCCTCCCCCTGGCTCATACTCTGTCTCTCTCTCTCTCTCAAAAGTAAATAAACATTAAAAAATTTTTTAAAGAAGTATGGAAAAATTGGAGCTAATCAAAATGAAATTGATTAAAAGCTCATTAAGAATAAATTTTGATAAAAGATATTTTAAATATGATTCATTATTCTTCCTAAGTACAGTGTTCTTTTTCAAAGTTTTTGTATTACAGATACTTATTTCACATGGTTCTTCCTGAATATTGCCACCTTGATTATAATCAAATATTTGCTCACATACACACACACGCTCACATATATATTACTACACAATAAAATCACCTTTAGTTTATTTATCCCTTGGATCAAATTAGGAGACCCATGTTCATAGAAAAACATTTTTCAATATAGTATCATAATTGAGGATGTAAGCATTACCCTAGTTGCTACTATCAAAATGATTACAAATTCCACATGTGTTGTATTTAACTTACTGAAGTGCTTTAGGTTAGACAATTTTATTTTAAAAAGAATTAGAAAGCGTACTGTATCCAGAAAATAATATCACTATGTCATTACTTATGTGCTAGAGGCTAATCTAGACTCTCAACAAGTGTGAAACCATCTAATTATCTAAACATCCTGGTATTATTATAGCACCATCTTGCAGATGAGGAAAGTGAGGTAAAAAAAACAAGTTAAATGTTCCCAAGGGCAAACTGCAAGTGTGTGGGAAAGACGGAATTAGAAACCAGGCAGAAAAAAAGCAAAAGTAAGTAATACAATTGTAATGAAGTCCATATATAGATATTGTTAAAGAATCACATAAGAACAGTAATTCTCTGAGCATCCCATTTCGCCAAATTTGGCATCAGATAGGAGTGTCAGTTGTTTTTCTAGAAAGATATGGACAAACATTTTTAGAAGAAGAATTATGTAAGATTAAAAACTCATGAATATTTATACTACTTCTAATTTACAGTGGCAGTCCTTGTTCTTTATATTTTGATTTATTTCATCTAAAAATAAAGTCCTAGCTATATTCTTCCCGTAGCCAATAAGGGCTATCCAAAGAGCTTGAAAGATAAAGAAATAAGTGCTCTTTAAAGATTTACTACTAATACTGTATCTCTGTTTACTATTGAAATACAGTCGGTCTATGATTACCATAGCAATAAATATGCTAAATATTTCTCATTTGCTAATATATTTTATGAAACTTTCTCATTCTGACAGCTTAAAAGGGACCTAAATTTCTCATTCTCAAATTCAATAAGGAAAGTAGCCATGGCTGATGGATTTACATGATGTAAGATTTGCTGAAAAGTAATTAAATTCTATTTCAAGGCTATATAATTTGCTCTTACCAGAATAAATATGCATATGTAAGTTATAAAACTCTTGGTCAATTAAATAATTTTATAAACACTGATAATGGGGGCTCTAATATTTTTCATGGTTATGAACTTCTTACATTGATAGATAAAAAGAGAAAGGCTATTCATCAAAATAGTCTTAAACAAATTAATAATGCAACAAAAAATTATAGTAGTTTACTAAGAAGAGTCTTTGTCAATCTAGAAGTTGGAAGAAAAAAATAAGACCCTGAAAAATAACACTAAAAAGGTGGATTTTGTGACACATATTTTATCACTGTATACGTTATGGAAATTACAATACATTGCTTATTTATTGGGTTGACAAGTATCATTTGGGCATTGTGTGCTTAACATTATATCATATGAAAAAATACAGGAATTGATATTATAGTGCTAATGGTTGTTTATAGGAAGTTGGGGGGGCAAGAAACACAAAAGTCTACTCCTGTGAGAATAGACTATCCTATGGGAGAGGCAGGAATATATGGTAAGTCAAGCATTGTATCTGGAAAATCAGTAAGGACACCTGAGAAAGATACTTCCCCAATACCCAGTTCACAGGCTCCATAAGACTAAGGCTCAGGGGCGCCTGGGTGGCTCAGTTGTTAAGTGTCTGACTCTTGATTTCCACTCATATCATGATATCATGGTTCATGAGATCAAGCCCCACATTGGGTTTGCACTGACAGTGTGCAGCCTGGTTGGGATTCTCCCTCTCTCTCTACCCCTCCTCTGTTCACACATGCTCTCCTTAAACAAATCAACAAACATTAAAAGAGAGAGAGAGAGAGAGAGAGAGAGAGCAAGGCTCAATCAGAATACCAGGGAATATTTTACTCTCCTACCCACTCAACACCACACTAGCAAAATAACTATCAAGCCAGCTGAGAGGGAGGTCTCTCTAGGGAGCAGGGCCCAAGGGATACACCAAAGTCAATGGGTGATCAGATATTGAGATGAACCTCTAACATATTAACTAGCACCCAAACCACTCAAAATCTGATTAGATTTTTCCCATAGTCTGAAGGCCTAACAGGAGGAAAGGCTTGTTCATCTACAGACATAAAATATATATATATATATATATTCATGTATTTATTGTGCTATATAATTTGTCCAGCTTTCAGCAAACAATTAGGAGGTATATTTAAATAGCAAGAAAACAGTCTGGAGAGATAAAGCAATTATCAGAATGAGACTGATTTAGGAGAGTTGTTGGGAAGTACCAGACAGGGATCACCAGTAGACGCAACACATTCACAGAATGAATCATGAACTTGTAGATTATTAGAAACTAAGCTAACTGCAATAGTAAGATGGAAAAGAGAACATAGTATCCAAGAACTGTGGGAAAGCATCAAAGAGTGTAAAACCACACCAGGCCATCAACGGGGACCACAGAGTCATAATAACAACACACTCCTCCACTCTCAGTGGGATGACACCAGAAGAGGCCTGGTGGGAAGCCTGAATCCCAGCAGTCATGAGGAGCCTCTCACCCACGTGTGATAGCAGAGGCTAAATAGGGAAATTGGACTTTCATGAAAACCTGGAATTACCAAGGTGGTGTATGTACCCCTTCACCTACTGGGATGGTGTCAGAGCAAGCCAGATAAAACAAAAGCTCTAAATGAGATCCAGAGTCTCATAATACCCAAAGTTCAGATTTCAATAGGAAACCACTCATCATACCAAGAACCTGGAAAATCAAACCTGAATGAGGAAGGATGATCAACAGACATCAGCACCGGAATGACATAGATGTCGGAATGATCTGACAAGGATTTTAAAGATATCATCATAGAAATGCTTCAACAAGTAATTACAAATGCACTGGGAACATAAAAACATAGAAACTCTCAGCAGGAAATAGAAATTCCCAGTAAAGAAATAAAATATAAAGAAGAATCCAATAGGAACTTTGGAAGTGAAAAGTACAGGAACCAAAATTAAACAAAAGGAATTGGATGGGGTTGATAACACAACCGAGGGAAGAGAAGGGAAAAAATAATTGCACTTAGAAAACAGAAATTATCCAATGAACATAGAAAACAGAATGAAAAGAAAGGAATGGAATCCCTGGGGCTTGCAGAACTGGTACAAGAGTCTAAGGGTCACATCACTGAAGGCCCAGAAAAAAAAAAGAGGACACAGAGGTCAGGGCTGAAAAAGCACTAGAAGGAATAATGACAACAACTATAAGCCTACAGATTCAAGAAGGTGAGCGAACGGCAAAGAAGATAAATTCAAAGCAAATCATACAAAGACACATCATAGTAAAACTTCTGAAAACTCAAGACAAAGAGAAAATCTTAAAAGCAGCCAGAGTAAATATCCCCCTACCTACAGGGGAAAACCAATTCAACGGCAGATTTCTCATAAGAAACCATCAAAGCTGATAGATCATGGCTCAACATTTTCTAAGTGCTGAAAAAAGAATCATCAGTCCAGATTCTTTATCATGCACAAATGTCCTTTAGGGACGAAGAACTTATGAAGACAGTCTAAGGTGAAAGGAAACGAAGAATCTGTTGCCAGCAATCCTGTGCTAAAAGATGGCTACAGGACAGTTTCTAAAATGAAAGTGGTAGACGAAGGAATCTTAGAGCACCAAGAAAAGAAGAAAGGAAAGAAAGTGGAAAAGTATGATAAATAGCCTAGAGGTTCCTTCTCTCGAGTTTAAAAAAAATTTTTATTGTTTATTTGTTGTTGGGGGGTGGAGGGGCAGAGAGAGAGGGAGACAGAATCCAAAGCAGGCTCCAGACTCTGAACTGTCAGCACAAACCCGACACAGGGCTTGAACTCACAAGCTGTGAGATCATGACCTGAGCCGAAATCGGACGCTTAACCGACTGAGCCACTCAGGCGCCCCTCTGTTTTTTAAATTGTTTAATATTGAAGCAAAAATTTTAACACCATCTAAGGTTTCTGAGATCTATGGAGAAAATATTTACGACAGTTCTATAAGGGATGTGCTGGGAGGTTTCTACACTATTTGAGCCGGTTAAATGGTAATACTAGGAGACTGTTAGGCACAATGTAATTTTATCGTAGGGGACCAAATTGCTCTCCAAAGGAAGTAATTCCCATTTTTCTACATTTTCATCACACTGGTACTATGAGACTTTCCATTTTTGCTAATCTAATAAATTTGGAAAGGTATTGAATCATTATTTTAAAATGCATATCTAAGATGACCATTAAAGTTAGGCATCTTTTCACATGTTGATTAAATTTCCTCTCATGCAGATGTCTGTTCAACCATTACACCTTCCAAAACATGGTATTTATTACCTGGGTGATATTCATGCTCTGGTTGCTCGAGGATATCAAAAACTTAGTCCGGAATTCTTAAGAATTTGCATAAAGTGCATGTATCTCTGAACACCTTCTCCTGATGAAACTGATGCTTATTTCGGGTTACATGCTCCTATTGGTTAATGGGTTATTTTTAATCCTGTGGAAATTATACTACAACCTGTGATTAATGATCTTGGAGCCCTGTCCACTTAGCCTGCCACTAAAAAAAGATCAACATGGTAAATGGTTTAAGCTTATCAATTAAAAGACAAATATTGTTAAATTGGTTATAAAAGCATGCCCCAAATACATGCTGTCTACAAGAAATTCACTTTAAATATAATGGGTAAAAAAAAAAAGTATGGAGAAAGAATGCCATGAAAAAATGAGCAAAACAAACAAACAAAAAAACTATAGTTAGCTTTATTAATTTCATCCATAAAGGACTGCCATGCACTGAGTGTCTGTGCCTCTTTTCACACCAAATTTACGTGTTGATGCCCTAACCCCTAGGCAATGGTATTTGGAGATGAGGCCTTTGGGAGGTGATTATGATTAGATTAGGTCATGCCAGTGAAGTCCTCACGATTGGATTAGTGGTCCTTACGAGAAGAGTAAGAGAGCTCACTCTCTTTCCCCCTCTTTTGCCCCTGCCCCATTGGCCCTCTATCACTCTGTCCCTCTCCACACTTGGACAGAGGAAAGGCTATGTGAGTCTATGGGATTTTTCTATGATAGCCTGAGTTTATTAAGACAAATTATATAACTAGAAATCTTAAACATTAAATTCAACAAAGCAATTGAGAAAAGCCAAACCATAGAGAAGCAGGACCAAATTAAACAAAGTATCCCACTCAAAGAAATAGAGTTAAAAGAACAAAGTACAGGGGCGCCTGGGTGGCTCAGTCAGTTAAGTGACCAACTCTTGACTTCGGCTCTAGTCATGATCTCGAGGTTTGTGAGTTCGATCCCCGTGTCAGGCTCTGCACTGACAGTGTGGAGCCTGCTTGGGATTCTCTCCCTCTCATTCTATCTCTCTATCTCTGTCCCTCCCCTGCTCATGCTCTCTCTCTCTCTCTCTCTCTCTCTCTCTCAAAATAAATAAATAAAACTCAAAAAATAAAAAAAAACCACAAAGTATAAAACTTTAGATATTATTAATAACCTCAGAGAGATGGAAGAGAATTCTGTATCAATAGAAAGTTAAACAGATTTTGGAAATTAGGATTTGGTCTTTGGTACAAGAGGTGAGCAGAACAACAAAATGGTTATAACTGAAGAGTAAACTTGTTAGCTCAAAAATAAAGTCAAGTAATTGCCCTAGAATGTACTGCAAATAACTTACAGGAGCATAAACTAAATGAAAAAAAAAGCAGAGAGCATATCAATAACTTTAAATATATGCCTAACCGAATTTTCTAAAGAAGAAATATTCGTGGCTATCCAATATGCAGAACAATACAGGTAGGAAATTTTCCAGAACTGCAGACATCTTTTGTTCTGCAAGAACCCCCAAGTCCCAAACTTGATATCTCTGTCACCACACATTCGAAGAAAGTGGTCTTCAATACCTGAAAGTCATTAGCAATACCTGAAAGTTTGGGGAACCTCATTCAGTTTCGAAGTAACAAAGTTAACGGTTTTTAGAGACACACATTTTACCATTCAGGATGATACCACCCGTGAAGTTCATCTAGAAAAAGTAACAAGATTTGCTAAAATAAGCATGTGTGTAAATGTACAGTTGACCCTTGAACAGCCTGGGTTTGAACTATGCAGCCCTCCTTATATGTGGATTTTTTACAGTGTAAGACTATAAATGCATTTTCTCTTCCTTGATGATATTTTCTTTTCTCTATCATGTTTTTTGTAAGAATGCAGTATATAATACATATAACATACAAAAACCGTGTTAATTGACTCATGTATTGGTAAGGCTTCTGGTCAATGGTAGGCTATTGGAAGGTAAACAGCCTTTCTTCCCCTATGTGGATTGAATTACCACCTCTATAATGTATCAAGTTTCCACATACACATGGTCTTTCTCTGATCTGATTTACATTGATCTTTTTCTACAGTCATGAAACAATAAAGGTTAACACATGCCTGGAGAAAACTCAAATTTACAAGTGATCAGAGATGAAAACTTATATACTAGAGAAATCCAAGTAAACAATGAGTTGCAAATTCTATTCACATGGAGATCTGGAAAGATGCAAAAAGAAAAAAAACCCTGAAAATAGTAATCAATAACTTCTGAAAATGAGAATATAGTGGAAGGAGCTATCAAGGGTAACTTTTGTTTAGTCAATATTATTTGATTTTCTTAACCACAAAATATGTGTTAATATTTCACTTAGTTGGAAAAATGTAATAGGAGATTAGGTCGATCAGTGTTTCCCCTGAACCTCTCCACAATTGTCTCTCTAAACCACGCAGTGTGCGAGGCTCACGCCTATTTTCTCTCTATTTACAACAGCCTGCCTCCTGGAAACTCTCCATAACTCTCCTGATTTTGTAAGTGATAAGTCACTTTCTCCAGATCTTCCAAACATGGCCGATCTCACACTACATTAGGACTACAGGTTTACACATCCTCTTCCCGCTAGCCTGCAAACTCCCTGAGAGTAACACAGAGTCTCATCCAATGCCAATCCCCATAATGCTAAAGGGTAGAGCCTGGTTATATATACGCACTCAAAAATGTAACAAATGAGTATACAGACACACAAATAAAAGAGTGGATCAATGAAGCCATGCTTTAAAAGAAAGGAAAAGTGGTTTTGCGTCTTCAGTATAATAGGAAACAGGGAGTCAGAAAAAGTCTTTTATTAGGGGAAAAACAAAATTGCTGACGCCAGTATTTAGGAATCATTGGAAGCAAGCCTGGAGACGATACCATACGTGGGCTTGAATTACCGATAGGAAAATAATAGAAATTTATTTAGGTGATGGATATCAGACAAGACATATTCATAAGGAAAATAAATAGGATTTGAATTGTATTTCCCTATTTACTGGACTCTAAGCTCCATGAAGGCAATGACTTCATTAGATTTATTACTGTATATACAGTACCTAGCTTTAGCTTTTAGGACCTAAACACAAATGGTCAATATATAATTATTCAACATTGACAGAAAAAATGAATGATGCAGGAAATAATAATTCTCAATATAAATATAATCAATTTCCTTTTTTTTTTTTAAGTTCATGTTAGTTAACATACAGTGTAGTCTTGGCTTCAGAAATAAAACCCAGTGATTCATCTCTTACATATGACACCCAGTGCTCATCCCCAAAAGTGCCCTTCTTAATACCCATCACCCATTTAACCCATCCCCCCAACCACCTCCCCTGCAGCAACCCTCAGCTTGTTCTCTGTACTTAAGAGTCTCTTATGGTTTGTCTCCCTCTCTGTTTTTATCTTATTTTTTGTTCCCTTCTCTTATGTTCATCTGTTACGGTTCTTAAATTCTATATGGGTGAAATCATAGGATATCTGTCTTTCTCGACCTATTTTGCTTAGCATAATACTCTCTAGTTCTATCCACACTGTTGCCAATGGCAATATTTCATTCTTTTTCCTCACTGAGTTGTATTCCATTGTGTATATATATACACCACATCTTCTTTATTCATTCATCAGTCGATGGACATTTGGGCTCTTTCCATAATTTGGCTATTGTTGAGAGTGCTGCTATAAACATTGGGGTGCACGTGCCCCTTTGAATCAGCAGTTTTGTATCCTTGAATCAATTTCTGAAGATAGGCAATGGTATACAAATGATGGTACAGTAATAACTAAAATGCTTTCAGTATAAAATAAAGGATAATATTATTGCAGTTGAAAAGCATGATTGGTCTGGAAACAGAAATAAAGAGTGGATGTTGTATTGTGGTATTAGCAAGCCATCCAAGGGTATTTGATTCTTGGATAATTGGAGGGAAAGTATTGGAATCAATGTAAAAGAACCGGACCAAATACACAGATTTCTAAGCTGCCTAAGTTGAGTTCAGAACTCAATCCAAGGAGACTCCAAAGAGTAAATGGAGTAAAGCTTTATTTGCTTTTCAAAACTGCATCACAAAACTAATGAGACATACTGCGTCAACATAATTAGGAGAACTAAAGTAAAGCAAATAAAAGGATGGAATATTTTCTAGAATATATTAGAAAACATTACAATTCTTAGGATGACATTTCTAAATCCCAATTTGGCTGCTCTTTGGAAAAGTAAGAACTAATTCTCCAGGATACAGTAGCAAAACGATCTAGTGAAAGAAATGCTTATTTCATAAGACATATACTCAATATAGAAAAATAGTATCTGCAGTAAAATGTTCAGAGATTCTACATCTTATGAAATTTAAAAATACATTTACAGAGTCCCACAGAGAATGAATATATAAAAGCAGGTAAAATTCTATTAAAATCCATAGAGTGGTATGTTAGCGGGTGTCTCCCCTTTTGGAGAACTTAAATTACCATAATATTTCCACAGAAATGTTATTTTTATATGCGCATACACACAACACCGCAGGCACAAAATATTCAATATAAAAAAAGCTACGATATAATTTGTAGGATGAGAAAGTAGAAGATAAATTTCAAAGCCTCCTTATTCATTTCAAATAACAATTTTGTGGGCAGAATAGCTTCGTTATTTTACAGACACATTCTAACTTTTTCCAATAAATGATATCTTAAAATTTCTTATAAATTTAATCGTATACTAAGAAAGTACTACTACATGAAAGAATATTATTGTAAATCTATTTTAAGGAAATGTAAGGTTTGCCTTATTACCAAAGGAAAGTGTGAACACTTCAGAATATCTAAGCTAGAAAATTCTCGTGATCCCACATATAATTTTTTGGAAACGTACAATCAAATGATACAGATATTTTTGTCACCATTGTTTCCATGTTAATGTGAATGATTCTTATATAAACAAATCTTGCATGAGAAGTAATTTCTCTTATATTTTAAAATTTCTGAGAAAATGCTAATTTGCATTTATCATGTATGTCTATATGTGCCAATTTAACACATCCCTTTTAAGTTAGCATTAAAATACATTTGTTTCAAAACGTTAATAAAGTAGTAATACATTTGTTTTCTAATATTTCAAACCCAGACTAAAAAGCGTACATATCTTAAAAGGCACTGGAATATTTGTGCTGTTGGGGCTTAGTTCAGCGAAGTTTGCAAAAGGAAAATCGTGTGTCATCACATTTTCCTGTACTAATGGAAAACATGTTCTTGTGCTCCTGTGATAAAAGACAGGTGAGGGTCAGTGGTGGGGAGAAAATCCAAAGACGATTCTGCCGAGATTCAGGGCAGTCACAATATTCATTACTAATGAACCTGGCAACTTAATTAATATTTCACTCTGAAGAGGTTTTCAGGAACTCAATGAAATATATGACAACATTTTTCATTTAAACAAAACTTAGCCCAAATATCCATCGACAGATGAATGGATAAAGAAGAAGTGGTATATATATATACAATGGAATATTAGTCGGCAATCAAAAAGAATGAAATCTTGCCATTCGCAACAATGTGGATAGAACTAGCGTGTACTATGCTATGCGGAGAGCAATTAGTCAGAGAAGGACAAATATCATATCATTTCACTCATATGTGGAATTTAAGATACAAAACAGACAAACATAAGGGAAGGGAAGCAAAGATAATATAAAACAGGGAGGGGGACAAAACATAAGAGACTCAAATATAGAGAACAAACTGAGGGTTTCTGGAGGGGTTCTGGGTAGGGCGATGGGCTAAATGGTCAAGGGGCATTAAGGAAGACACCTGCTGGGATGAGCACTGCATTCTACTCCTGAAATCATTAGTGCACTATGTGCTAACTAACTTGGATGTAAATTTTAAAAAATAAATTAAAAAAACAAATAAAAACTTAAAGGTTACCTCCAATCTCCATAAATAAGTAATATTTCCATTATTTACCATATTTAAATATAAAATGTTGTGGGTATCAAGGAGTTAATTTCCTACATAATTAGCAACTGGAAACTTCTACTGGAATTATTCTCTATAGGAAAACTAATACATACAGATTCTTATTTAAAATGATTTGGGGGGGGCGCCTGGGTGGCTCAGTCGGTTAAGCCTCCGACTTCAGCTCAGGTCATGATCTCGCGGTTTGTGAGTTCGAGCCCCGTGTTGGGCCCTGTGCTGACAGCTCAGAGCCTGGAGCCTGCTTCAGATTCTGTGTCTCTCTACCTCGCGGCCCCTCCCCTGCTCATGCTCTGTGTCTCTCGGTCTCTCAATAATAAATAACGTTTTTTTTTATATTATTTGGTAATGGATAATATGTAATACAAAGGAATGCATAGATTTTATTATTTTAGTATGTAAAGGGCTGACTACATATATAGAGTCCAAACTTTTAAAATATTTCTCATTGAGTTTAAACATATTTCCCTCTATTACTCTTCATGCCCATATGCTTAGTTATGAAAGCATTATAGGTAGAGAATTCACACTTCTGGAATAGTGTAATAGTATGGAAAATATTAACTACACTTAACAAAAATCTACTGAGTATTTTTTTTCCAAAGAAATAAATTTGTTTTCCAATAAGAGACAATGATTCTGACCTGTCAATAGAAGGGGAGTATAAGGTAGTTGAATGCAACGTGTGAAGAGAAAGCAGGATTTCCCAGAGACTCAGAATTATAAACATATTAAGAGGTTCAGTAGCAAGAAAAATTGTTCTTCATTTGCATGGAAACTCATGGTCGCTGAGGGGCCACGGATCAGCCTTCTTTTTTATATAGTATATAAAAGAAACAAACCGATACTGTTCTTCCCAGTATACAAGAGGTAGAGTAAAACAACAAATGGAAAGAACAACCGGGAGGAATGAGAAGGCAAAAACAGAAGGAAATACTCTTGACTGCCAAAAAATAATGAATGCATTTTCGAGACTCCAGTTTACAGAAATGCCCTCCTTTGACTTTCCCATTTGTGATTTAAAATGGAAATTAACAGCTTCTCTGCCACCCTGTGCATTTTCCCAAACATATACAGATTTCCATGTATTATGGTTTCCTAAATGGAGATATATCTTTGTGTGGCTATCTTTCTACCCAACTAATTAAACTCCTTTCAAAAATAACACTGAGTTTTTATCAAGTTTTTAAAATTTTAATTCCAGTATAGTTAACATACAGTGTTCTATTAGTTGCAGATACACAATAGAGTGATTCGACAATTCTATACATCATTCAGTGCTCATCATGACAAGTGTTCTCTTAATCCCTTTCACCTACTCGCCTCCACTCTGGTGACAAGGGACTTTCCTAATCCTAAATTCAAAGCCCTCTCTTATAGACACTGCTTTTCCGAAGAAAAGGAAGCATGAGATATATTGGATGCATTTAAATCTGTTCTTTCTGGAGGAGTCTTGTCTTATGTAAACATAAACTGATCTCAGGTAGAGTTTCCGGAAGGTATTCTATGGGGCAACAAAAATACCCTCACAAAGTTTAAAAAGAAGATATAAAAATGTTGGTCACTAATATTAAAATCTTCAGAGATAAGTTATAAAGGCTTTCATCAGCATCATTTGGAAACACTGAGCTTTAAACAAATGGTTAAATGATAAAGGCAGATGGTGAATGAAGCATAAAAAAATGAAGACATTTAAATTTGAATTCCTTAATTAGAAATGAATTCCAACAACTTACATGTATACTTATGAAAGTAGCCCAGATTGTTATCTGTGCCCAATCTCTTTTCACAGAGGCATGGTGAGCAGAATCCTAATTGGTTTTAGGAGGAAAGATTGCGCTCAGATCATTTTTCCACTGTGTAAATGTGGTTGGCATAGATCATTTAACGTGTCTAACTCTCGAGTTTTCCCTTTGTAAATCAGACTGTTAATAACAGTAGTACAGTATTATTGTAGATTCATAAATATTAAATTATATAAAAATACCAAATGCTTTACCACACAATATGCAAAAAGTGTATATCTGAAAATGTGATTCTTACACTTTTCTTCTTCCATGTAAACATTATTTTTGTTATTGAAATATAAATTTGACTTTCCTATAGCCCTCATGCCTACAAAAAGAATAGAAATTTGTATTTTAATAATTTGTTAACTGAATAAATTAAATGCAAATACTACTGAAAAGCAATCATATTTGATGTTTAGTGCTGTAGATATCATCTAGTGCATTTTCATCACAGAGTTTTCAGACAAAAAGGGAGAAAAAGCTTTTAGAATTCTAGGCTTTGTCTGAACAGGTAGCAAGATATTTCCACAGATCAGCATTTCCCAAAGATGTTGTAGCTTTGCTGTGAAGCAGTGTATCATGTCAAGTCTGTTGCTGATGTGGTTGTTTTTAAGGCTTATGATGTTTTCATATTAAAAAAGTGCATGAGTGACACTGTAAATATTCAAGAATGTCAAAGAGAAGGCAAGGCAATCCTAAGTCAGACATTAAGAGCAGCAGCAATTCAATGAAAGTCTTGTGAGCGTTTTAATGCCATGTACAGATTCAAATAACATCCCAGAAGTTATGAAATTACCCTGAAAGTCAGTTTGCTATTTAACGCTTCACGAAAACTCCTATGGCAGAGGAGAGAGCTATTCACATGAAAGTAAGATTTCTTCAGGTGTCATCTCTATTCCCACCCTTTACATATAAATACTTGGTTCTCCTAAGGACTCATTTTTATGCTCACCTGACATATTCCGCAATAGCAAATAAATGAATATAAAACAAGAGTTTTTAGGCAAAAACAATGAATCCACTTGGTCTAAGTAGAACATCGAAGAGATCCCAGAAGAAGCTTTCTAATTAGTTCTTTCCTTCTATTTCTTCCTTGGGACAGGAAGATTAGTCATTTAAGCAGAAATCAATGCCTAAATTTAAACATGATCAAGGCTATTAGCCAGTAAATGAAATTCTCTTTCTGCCACATAAAACAATACGCAAATATAATCCAGTCCCTCCTGTGACATTTACCGTGGCCACTAAACTCACCTGATTTCTCATCTAAATTTATTAACATAATGTTACATTCATTCGGAATATTTGAAAGATATGAACGAAGCATATAATGAAATGACCACCCGTGAAACCAACAACAGACTTAAGAACTAGAACATTACCAATACTCTTATGGCCACCTGTGTGTTCGCCCCATATCCCATCTGTCTGCCTTCTCCCAGCGTAAACAATCCTGACTTTTACACTCCTAATCCTTCAGATATTTAAACATCAACTTATTCCCTGTGTAGATTACACGTACCTAACAGCCTACGTCGTTTTGATTTTTATTTGCCTTTGATAGTTGCAAAAATAGAATTATCCTGAACATGGTACTCTGAGACTTTTTTTCTCACTCGGTATTATGTTTCTAAGACTCATCAATGCTGCCACTTGTAGCTCCAGTGTTTTGTTTTGTTTCCATTCCTCTGAGATATACCATCATATGCGTGTACCACTATTTTTCCCATTATATTTTTTACAAGTATTTGGGTGGCTTCTATATTTTGCCATTTCATACAGTACTTCCATATCTTCAGTCTACGTGTACAAGAGTATTGGCGTGACTTGGTGGATTCGTGTAATTGTGGATTCGTGAACCCTGCACATGATAACAAGATAATGCAAATTTCTTCCGAAGTTCTTGCCCCAAGTTGGCTTCCCAACAACAGCGTATAACAGCTTTGTTGACACAAATCCCTGATAGCACTTGGTACTGTCAAACTTTACAATTTTTGCCAAGTCGTGATAATAATACTGCGTCTCATTGGGGTTGACCAAGGGCTTACAATTGTCCATTAGTTAGCCACTGAATTTTGGCCTGAGTGAACTTTATTCCAGCTATAGGCCCTGAACTTTGGCTTGTCATTAAGTTTGATCAAGTACTAAAACACATCGTCCCCCAGTTAACAGCTCAATCTGAGAACTTTACTTCTTCCTTCTTGGTTCATTTATCCCAGACAGATATCTACTCAATAATGTACTTCTGCTCATGTTTTAACTGGTAACTGATACAGTGATAAGTGTTTAGAAGGGCATTAGCTGTATAAAATCTTAAACTCCACCAAAGAGTTGTAGAGAGGAGAAAACACACGAAAATCTCTAAGACTGAACATTTAATCTAAATAGTGATGGTTGATATTTCTTACATATGAAGTCAGTTTGTTGAGTAGATGGATAATCAGTATGTTGTTTATGTGTTGACGCACTTAATGCTAAGATGAATTGCATGAAAACAAATCGCTATTAAGTAGGAAGACGCTGATTTCCTATTTTTCTTACTGAATTCAGTTAATTTCCACAGTTAGGGAGAAAAATGCACACTTAATATCATCTGTGTAAGTTCAGGGCAAGCTCATTTTTTCAGGGCAAGCTCATGGGTGGGAGAAAAGGGCTCACAAAGGAACATTTTTTTCCTAATACTCTTGCAATTTACCATTAAAATTAAAATTCACAATTTACAATTAAAATTAAATACTTTATTATTTTTATTTTTTTAGAGAGAGAGTGAAATAGCATGAGAGGGGGTAGAGGGGAAGAGGGAAAGAGAGAATCTTAAGCACGCTCCGCCTTCAGTGCTCAGCACGGAGCTGGACACGGGAGAGCATCCCACAACCCTGGGATCATGACCTGAGCCAAAATCAAGAGTCTGACACTGGCTCGGTCAGGTAAGCCTCCGACTCTTAGTTTCGGCTCAGGTCATGATCTCACGGTTTCATGAGTTCAAGCCCCATGTTGGGCTTCACCTGGAACAGTGCAAGCCTGCTTGGGATTGTCTGCCTCCCTTTCTCGCTCTGCCCCTCCCCACTCTCACTGTCTAGGTCTCTCTCAAAATAAATGAAGAAATTAAAGAAAAAGAAAAAAAAAAAAAGACTGACACTCAACCGACCAAATACCCAGGAGCTTCAAATCAGGATCCTTTAAATTGCTGTAAATGACATGACAGAATATTTTCTTCCCATCCGTCCTGAATGATCTCTTCACCCTATAACCAGACTTCAGATTTCGAAGGTAAAAATTGGTTCAAGACCCTTAAATGGAGTGTTAAAACCTATGGATAAAATAGATCCAACATTTCTCTAAAACCTAAATTAAGCTATAAAGTACTTCATTTTTTAGGACAACTTACAATTTTACATGTTCTAAATATTTATTAGGTTGTCAAAATTTTGAAGAGTTGAAATTAGCTGCGATTAACCCCACTTGAAAGAGGGGCATAAGGTTTGCCATCTTTCAATTTATATTATTTGTAGAAAATCACTTCATGAGTTAGTGGACGAGCAGAGCTGCACACGAAGTTGTCTCCTGATCAGACTGATCTAGTGTAGAGCAAAGAAAAGACTTTGTTTTTAAAGTTTACGTACATCTATGGATACTGAAGGAAAAGAAATTAACAGGTAAGAATCAGTATCTTTCTCTGACCAAAAAACAAAAAAACAAGAATTCCAGTAAATTTGTAAAGAAATGTATCGCAGGCACCCAATGTTCTTCTGTGCAAGTAAAAAGATGCCTGTCCCTATTGTACACCTGAAACTAATATGACACTGCGTGTTAGCTATACGGCCATTAAAAAAAGAAAAAGAGGGGCACCTGGGTGGCTCATTCGGTTAAGCGACCGACTTTGGCTCACATCGTGATCTCAGTTTGTGGGTTCAAACCCTGCGTCGCTCTCTGTGCTGACAGCTTAGAACCTGGAGCCTGCTTTGGATTCTGCGTCTCCCTCTCTGTGTGCCCCTCCCTGACTTGTGCTCTGTCTCTTTATCTCAAAAATAAATAAATATTCAAAAAAATTAAAAAGAAACAGAGATGGACCAAAAAAGAAAAAAAAGGAGAAAAAGAACAAACAATGCTGGATTAATTTACGAAATGAATTTACTAAATGATTTTAAAATAATTTAAAGGTTAATATGATAAAAATACCTGTTTATTTTATGGGGAAAATATAGAAGGCTTTAAATATTTTGTTTTAGAATTAGATTGTTTTGCAATCATCCTTGGTTTTTTACCCTTTATTTTATAAATATTTATAAATATATATTTATTAATAAATATATAAATAATAAATAAAATATATAAATATATATAAATAATAAAATAAATATTTTATAAATATTATAAATATTTTACCCTTTATAAGTGAGATAATGTATCTTTTGAGTGATGAACTCATTATGTGGATAAATGAAAATCTGAGGTCTTTTTACCAAATTTTATCTCCCAAGATGGGCTTTGAGAATCCTCAACTAGGACCAAATCCTTAGTCACCTGATTGTCAAACACCCTATTTGAATTCTCATTTCTGCTTCTTTTCTGATACTGTATTTTTTTTTTCTAGGACCCCCTTTGCATCATCTGGGTTTATTTAAATTCTATCCATCCCCCAGTCACAGTAGAGCTGCCTCCTGAACAAAATATTGCAGCTAAAACTCGAGATGCCCATTCCTTCCCTACCACATTTGAAATCCACACCATCAGTCTCTCTCCATTTCATTGACAATTCCTTGAAAATGTTAACTCTGTTACATATATACTTATATTTCCAGTATTACAAGGGCATCTTAGTTGAAGATGCTTTTCTATAATACATCTTATTATGTGAAAGTACATAAATAACTTGAATTAGCTGATGTCTTTTTTTATTTGAAGTATTTTTCATGTTTATTTATTTAAATATTTTATTTATTTTTAATTTACACCCAAGTTAGTTAGCATATAGTGCAACAAAGATTCCAGGAGTAGAATCCTTAATGTCCCTTATCCATTTAACCAACACACCTCCCCACTGTTTGTTCTCTGTATTTAAGAATCTCTTCTGTTTTGTCCCCCTCCTTGTTTTTATATTATTTTTTGCCTCCCTTCCCATATTCATCTGTTTTATATCTTAAAGTCCTCATATGAGTGAAGTCATACGATATTTGTCTTTCTCTGACTAACTTCATTTAGCGTAAATCCTAGAGGAGAAAGTAGGGAAAAACCTCTTTGACCTTGGCTGCAGCAACTTCTTACTCAACATGTCTCTGGAGGCAAGGGAAACAAAAGCAAAAATGAACTATTGGGACCTCATCAAAGTACAAAGCTTCTGCACAGCAAAGGAAAGAATAAGCAAAACTAAAAGGCGACCGACAGAATGGGAGAAGATATTTGCAAACGACATATCAGATAAAGGATTAGTATCCAAAATCTATAAAGAACTTATCAAACTCAACACCCAAAAAAACAAGTAATCTAGTGAAGAAATGGGCAAAAGACATGAAGAGACATTTCTCCAAAGAAGACATCCAGATGGCCAACTGACACATGAAAAAATGCTCCACATCACTCATCATCAGGGAAATACAAATCAAAACCATAATGAGTACCACCTTACACCTATCAGAATGGCTAACGTTAACAACTCAGGCAATAACAGATGTTGGAGAGGATGTGGAGAAAGAGGATCTCTTTTGCATTCTTGGTGGGAATGCAAACTGGTGCAGCCACTCTGGAAAACAGTATGGAGGTTCCTCAAAAAATAAAAAAAAAAAGAACTACCTATGACCCAGCAATTACACTACTAGGTATTTATCCAAGGGATACAGGTAGGCACCCCAATGTTTATAGCATCACTATCAATAATAGCCTATGTAGAAAGAGCCCAAATGTCCATCAATGGATGAATGGATAAAGAAAATGTGGTATACACACACACACACACACACACACACACACACACACACACACACTATGGAGTATTATTCACCAATCAAAAAGAATGAAATCTTGCCATTTGCAACTACGTGGATGGAACTAGAGGGTATTATGCTAAGTGAAATTAGTCAGTCAATGCTTATTTATTTTTGAGAGAGAGAGAAACAGAGTGTGAACAGGGGAGGGGCAGAGAGAGAGGGAGACACAGAATCCAAAGCAGGCTCCAGGCTCTGAGCTGTCAGCACAGCCCGACGCGGGGCTCAAACTCGCACCATAAAATCATGACCTGAGCAGAAGTGAGATGCTTAACCTACTGAGCCACCCAGGAATCCCCACTTTTTTTTTTTAGTTTTTAAATATTTATTTATTTTTGAGAGAGAGAGAGTGAGAGAAAGAGAAAGAGAGAGAGGTGAGGTGAGTTGGTGAGGGTCTGGGAGAGAGGGAGACACAGAATCTGAAGCAGGTGAATGAGCTGATGTCTTATGTCTATAATTTTTCATTAGCATGTTTAATTTTCACATAAAAACATTCTTAAAAATGAATTTGTTCTTTTAGGTTATTAACATATAATTCTGCAATCAACTTAAAATTTGTTGCTATATTTATAAATAATGAGGTTCATGCAGAACATTTTAAAGAAATTGAAAAGATTGCAAGTTGGAGGTTATTTCTTCCTTAACTTCCCTTACACTTAAAAGAGTATTAAAAAAAAGAGAAGACTCATAAAATCACAAATGAAAGAGAAGAAATAACAACTGACACCACAGAAATACAAATGATTGTAAGAATAGTATGAAAAATTGGATGCTAATGAATTGGACAACTTAGAAGAAACAGATCAATTCCTAGAAACTTACCTACCCAAACTGAAGAAATAGAAATTTTGTTTTTTTGTTTTTTTTTTTTAATTTTTTTTTTCAACGTTTATTTATTTTTGGGAGAGAGAGAGACAGAGCATGAACGGGGGAGGGGCAGAGAGAGAGGGAGACACAGTATCGGAAACAGGCTCCAGGCTCTGAGCCATCAGCCCAGAGCCTGACGCGGGGCTCGAACTCACGGACCACGAGATCATGACCTGGCTGAAGTCGGACGCTTAACCGACTGCGCCACCCAGGCGCCCCAAGAAATAGGAATTTTGAACAGACTGCTAATCAGCAAGGAAATTGAATGCATCAAATAACTTCCAAAAAAACAAAATTCCAGAAGCAGGTAGCTTCACAGGTGAATTCTATAAAACACTTAGAGAAGAATTACTACCTACACTTCTCAAAGTTTTTCATAAAATAGAAAGAAAACTTCCAAATGTATTCTGTGAAGCCAGCATTACTCTTATACCAAATCGAGATAAAAACGCTATGAAAGAAAGAAAACTATAGGCCAATATCTCTAAAGAACATAGATGCAAAATCCTCAACAAACTATTAGCAAACTGAATCCAATAATACATTAAAAAAAAACATTCATCGTGATCAAGTGGGATCTATTCCTGGGATGCAGATGTGGTTCAGTATTTGCGAATCAATCAATATGTATCACATCAACAAGAGAAAGGATAAAGACTATATGATCATTTCAACAGATGCAGAAAAAGCATTTGACAAAATACAACACCCATTCATGCTAAAAACCCTCAACAAAGTCAGGTCTAAAGGAAACAGACTTCTATATATAAGGCCTTATATGAAAAACCCCCAACTAACATCATACTCAGTGGGGGAAAACTGAGCAGATTTCCCCTAATATCAGGACAAGATGAGGGCGTCCACTCTCACCATTTTTATTCTACATAGTACTAGAAGTCCTAGCTATAGCAATCAGACAAGAAAAACAACAGGTATCCTAATTGGTAAGGAAGCAGTAAGGCTTTCACTATTTGCAAATGACATGATACTATATATAGAAAACTCTAGAGACGCTACCAAAAAACTAAAACTGACAAGTGAATTCAGTTAAGTCTAAGGATACAAAAATCAATGAACAGAAACCTGTTGCATTTTTATACACTAATAATGAAGAGACAGAAAGAAATTAAGAAAACAATCCCATTTTACAATTTCACCAAAAGAATAAAATACCTAGGAATAAATTTAACCAAGGAGGTGAAAAACTTGTACTCTAAAAACTATAAACCTTCGATGAAAGAAACTGAGGATGACACAAAGAAATAGAAACACATTCCACCATCATGGATCGGAAAAACAAGTATTATTAAAATGTCGATAGTACCCATAGTAATCTACAGATTTAATGCAATCCCTATAAAAACACTAATAGCATTTTTCATAGAACTAGAACAGATAATTCTCAAAACTTGTATGGAACCTCAAAAGACCCTGAATAGCCAAAACAATCTTGAAAAAGAAAACCAAACTGGAGGTATCACAATTCCAGACTTCAAGTCATATTACAAAGCTGTAATTATCACAAGAGTATGGTACTGACTCCAAAATAGACATGTGCATCAACAAAACAGAATAGAAAGTCCAGAAAGAAATCCACAATTATATGCTCAATTAAACTTTGACAGAGAAGGCAAGAATATGCAACGGGAAAAAGAGTCTCTTCAACAATAGCTGTTGGGGAAACTGAACAGCTACATGCAAAGGAATGAAAACGGACCACTTGTTACACAACACACACACACACACACACACACACACACACACACACACCTCTAAATGGATTAAAGACCTATATGTGAGACCTGAGACCATGAAAATCCTAGAAGAGTGCACAGGCAGTAATTTCTGTGACATTGCTTGTAGTAAATCCTTTCTAGATAGGTCTCCTGAGGCATGGGAAACAAATGCAAAAATAAACTATTGGGACTATATCAAAATTAAAAGCTTCTGCATAGTGAAGGAACTAATCAACAAAACTAAAAGGCTGAATCTATCTATCTATCTATCTAATCTATCTATCTATCTATCTATCTATATAAAATAAAGGGTTAGTATCCAAAATATGTTTTAAAAACCTCCTATAACTCAACCCACCAAAGACAAAATAATCCAATTAAAAATGGGAAGAAGGCACAAACAGACATTTCTCCAAAGAAGATATGCAGATGGCCAACAGACACATGAAACGATGTTGAACATATCCATCATCAAGGAAATGCAAATCAAGACTACAATGAGATATCACCTCACACCCGTCAGAATAGCTAAAACCAAAACCTCAAGAGACAAGTGTTGACAAGGATGTGGCAAAAAAGAAACCTTCGTGCTCTATTGGTGGGGATGTAAACTGATGCAGGCACTGTGGAGGACAGTATGGAGGCTCCTCAAAATTTAAAAATAAAACCACCCTATGATCCAGTAATTGCACTAGTGGGTATTTGCCCAGAGAATATGAAAACACTAATTTGAAAGGATACACGCACCCCTATTTTCATTGCAGCATTATTTATAATAGCCAAACTATGCAAGCAGCCCAAATGTCCATCAACAGATGAATGGATAAAGAAGTGGTGGTGGGGTGTGTGTGTGTGTGTGTGTGTGTGTGTGTGTGTGTACATATATTCTCTCTCTCTCTCTATATATATATATATATTCCATATTCTATAATATTCATATATTATGTATATGAATATATATTCAGCCATTTGCAATAACATGGATGGATCTAGAGAGTATAATGCTAAGTGAAATAAACCAAAGACAACTACCATCTGATTTCACTTATATGTTGAATTTAAGAAACAAAACAAATGCATTTTAAAAAGAGAGACAAACCAAAACCAAACTCTTAACTATAGAGAACAGAGGGTTAACAGAGCGGGGGTTGAGGGAGGGGACGGGTGAAGTAGAAGTAGGTAGAGGGGATTAAAGAGTACACTTATCAAGACTGAGAAACATACAGAATTGTTGAAGCACAATATTGTACACCTAAAACTAATATAACACCGTATGTTAAATACACTAGAATTAAAAGTTAAAAATCTTTAAATAAAGTATTTGTATATGATAAACTATTATTATGCATATTATAATTAAACATTATTACATATTGTATAATTGTATATTACTATGTTTGTATTATTATTACAGCATGTATATTTATATTTACATTATCCTGAATGTCCCCATAATCTAATGAGACAATGAGACACAGTTTTAGAATAAATATTAAAAATGCCATTACAAGGAAATATAACAGATATTCCAGAAAATTAAAGAGCAAAATTTTAAACTACATTATATTATTTCAAATACATGTTTACAAAGTCTCTGACTTATCTAATATCATATATATTGATATTATACTTTCTTTAGACTATATTTTTAATACTTAAATAAGTTTTACTACTCAAAGTCTCTTGGATATAAAGTAGAAACTTTGCAATTTATCAAACACAAGGAAAATGTACAGAAACCCAAATATAAAAGCCTTGTAGACTGAAGCTTTTAGCTCTTGATATTTTAAAAGTTCCTATTGCTCACCTATTATGATTTCTAGAGATTCAGATGTATACGTTTTGAAATACTTGAGTTTGTAAAACTTTCTTATGTCTACTTCAGATAAAATTATTTTAGGATGAAAATACTGCTAAAGCATATTCAGCAAGTTCTAGTCAACTCAACCCCTAAAACCAAGGATTATAAGACTATCTCCCATCTCTTACATGAAAATCAAATACTTAAGCTACATACAGGCTGTGCACTTCTTGATACATTCATGTAATTCAAATTGATAGAAAAATACTAACATATTAGCCATAGCGGGGGGAGGGGGGACCAGTATTCTGGTTAATGGAATTTCGTCATTGTTGTGACTAGAAATACTTCTACTTTATTTTTTTTTTAACGTTTTATTTATTTTTGAGACAGAGAGAGACAGAGCATGAACGGGGGAGGGGCAGAGAGAGGGAGACACAGAATCGGAAGCAGGCTCCAGGCTCCGAGCCATCAGCCCAGAGCCTGACGCGGGGCTCGAACTCACAGACTGCGAGATCGTGACTTGAGCCGAAGTCGGACGCCCAACCGACTGAGCTACCCAGGCGCCCCAAAATACTTCTACTTTAAGACTTGAAGTTGGTGTTTAATATAAAATATACATGGTTATTCAAATGATTTATTAATTATTAGCCATGATTTCATCACTGATGCTCTCTCAGAAGTACAATAGCTAAAAGAGGGTATACACTTGGCCTAAGATTTTTAACATTTTATTTTACTTTTAGAACAAGAGTATGTTAATAGGAAATCTAGAGTAGAGGAAGAAGATAAAATACAAAACACTGACTAACATGGGGTTAAGATTTCTTACTAGATGGAGACAATATTCCTGAAGGGGAATTGGCTTCTGATAGGAGAAGTGTTCTGTCGTAGCAGGAGGCAAAGAAGAGAGATGGATGGAATCACATCATTAATTTGCAAGGTGAAATGCTTAAATTCCTAAGCGATTCTGTTTCCTCTATGAAACACAAAATGGCATTTTGTGCATCTTGTTCAAATAAACTAAGCATGATCCCACTTTGCAGTGTTCCTGTTTGCTGCTCCCTCCATGTGCAACCTCTCATGCTTGGGTATCTGGAAGGATCACTTCCACTCTCCTCAACTGTCATTGTTTCCCCTAACCATCCTGCCCAAAAGGCATAATAGTCATTGTTTATCTCCCATAATGCACTTTCAGCTTCATTGACTCATCACCACCTAGCATGTTGAATACTTCTTTAGTTATGGACCATAATCTGCAGGAGACTGAACTGTGCATGTTTTGTTAAGTTATACCTGGCACCGAGAACCATCAGTGCCTGGCCAATGAGTGCCCAATAAATATTTATGAAAAGAAACACATTGTTTCTGCTGCTGGTAGTAGGAAGATACAGAAGGGACAAAAGGGTAGGCATAGCAGACGTTTCTATGGGTTGAAAAGGTCTGAGATGGGAAGCTGTGCAGACAATGCAAAAGTAGTCAGACTAGAGATGCAGGGTCAGTTTTTCCAGGCAGTTGGAGAACCTATCTGAAGACCCCTGGCGATAACCGTGTTCACGGATTTACGGTGGTACCATATTCCACGTTTCATTAATTTCTCCAGATATCCTTCAATTACTTGGCCCAGCATGGAAAAGGCCATACATTGAAGAAAATGACATAAAAATGATAATACAAGATAGCATATATTAGATAGCAAATGAAAGAAAAAGGCAATACCATTGAGCAGCCAGCAGAGTGGGTACGATTTAAGTAGTGTATGAAAGTGCATTTTAGTTACTAGAGAAAGGAGACTGGTATTCTGGGTTTGAGGGGGAAAAAATAAACAGGTGCAAAACAATTACCCTGTATATCAACAAAGGGCTTTTACTGTAATTCTAATTTATTTTAATTATTGTTACCATGAAAACAAATGTGCTAACTTCTTTCATAATGTCAGGTAACATTTCAGAAGCCATAAATTTCTAATTATCACGCTCTCTCGCTCTTTTTCTTTCTCTCTCTCTCTCCCTCTCTCTGTCTCACACACACACACACACACACACACACACACACACACACACAGCCCTAATTAATCAAAAATAAGTTCAAATGTGTCAAGCTCTCCTTCCAACAGAATGAAAAAAAATACAGTGGAGTTGTAAGATCGAGCTGAGGGGGTAGGGAGACTTGCAGAAGGAAAGATGAAAACCAGAATTTACCTATGACTTAAGAGGAAACTATTTCAGCAAATACATCACACTTAATTTCCTGAAGTTTTTATGAACAATAGGTAACTGTGGAATGAACACAGAGCACAGCAGCATCTGGTTCCACCATAAACTAAGGAGACATGGCCAGCTCTTTTTTTGTTTCCTTATTTTTAAGCTCCCTGAGGTAACTGTAACGCATGTGCAGCCATTTTGTGTTGAGCCCTGTGTGTAAGTACTGGGCATATTGCAAATACGAGTGCCAACTTCCATTCAAACTCTCTAAATTTAAACCTACTTACTCTAGTTATTCTACAACTTGATCGCCTAGATCAAGAAATATATGTTAATGATAGATAACTAATTAGATGAGACAGCTGTTTCAGAAATTGTAGCTCAATGCTGCTGCTCTTTCTTTAGGGGAATGTAAAAGCAGATTACCCCAGGGTCCTGGAGAAATAAATGCTTTACTCCAAATAAAAATGTCACATCCAAAGTTAGTTCTTATCTCACATAATTTTGAAAAAATCAATATTAAGGCACTGTTCAGACTATGGTTACATAATATTCTGATTCTGTTCTGGAAAATACATCATATACCCAATTCTCCATTTCCCATAAACATAGTACATCTTGTATGAGACCTTTGTTGGTCCGTGATGTATCCTTTGGGGATTATTACTGTAATAATTGAATATATGGACACGAAATTACCGAAGCATAATTTCAGTCACAGAATACAATTTCCATGGAAATGCTGTATGATTAGGTGGTCCAATACAGAATGAAAACATCTACCCTAGTAGCGAGGCTTAAAAAAAAAAACATAGTAAAATACAATTTAACAACAATTTTACCTTCAGGCTTATTAGGTTTGGCTGAATAACAATTCATCAAATGGAATACCTAAAATGTAATTTTTGCCTTCAAATAATCAGCAACGTCTAGTTTTCAACAACTGTATGAAAAATTCAGAGATTTTGCTAAAGTACCATACACTATCTGTAATTTATAGCTTGAGACGATAGGAAATTATTTTAAATTATTCAAATTAGGATGGGAGATCGATTTATGCTTATGTGTGCACATATATGTAAGTATGATGAAGTGAGGCACAGTTATTCACATTGAGTGTGGATCGCTAAGTGGAAAACAGAAGCTGCAGGTCTTTTGGAATATGTACATATGTATAGGAGAGATCATTCATATGCGTTCACACAGAAAAGACCTAAAAGCATTTTTAACAAAACTAACAGAGGCTTAGACTAGATGCTAGAACTGTGGATATGCTTTAGTGCTGTTTCAATATATTCTGATTTTTCTTTTGCTATAATTTTGGAATAGAAAAATAATAAAGCTAGGGGCGCCTGGGCAGCTCAGTTGATTGAGCGTCCGACTTCAGCTCAGGTCATGATCTCACAGTTCGTGAGTTCGAGCCCCGCATTGGGCTCTGTGCTGACAGCTCAGAGCCTGGAGCCTGCTTCCGATTCTGTGTCTCCCTCGCTCTCTGCCCCTAAGCCACTCACATTCTGTCTCTGTCTCTCTCAAAAATAAACATTAAAAAAATTTTTTTTAAATAAAAAAGCTACCGAAAAGGTACAAAGTGCTTAGCAGCAAAAGATATTTAAGAACGACTAAGCCACTAAGCCAGAAAATCAATGAAGTATTTCAGAAAAGGATAAAATAGAAAATGAATACACACAATGTAGGCTAGAAAAGCAGAAAATAGAGTGATCATTTTAGGAAAGCCTGTACTTAAAAATGCCGTTCCCACAAGCCAATAGTGTCCAAGGTCAATTGTTTCAGTGTCTATGAATTAGACCAGAAAATGTGGTGGTTTCAGCAATAACAGACCACAATTACAATATCAACATTATAAAGGACAATTCTTAAGGGATCCTATCATAGGAACAAAGTGTATGGATATGCTCTCCTGGGAATAAACAAGGACAAATTACTTTACTGCTGTTCTACAGGAGATTTTCCACAACATTTATGAGGGATACCTTGAGGTTACATTGTAACAGCATGCTTCAGTAACCAACACTATTAAAAGCAGTTTCAATCCATTATCTACTGGAAATCAACAAACTATAAAATACTGTGCCAACCGGCAAAACAAAGTCAGGTCAAAGAAACGAACATTTATATCAGTATTTGTTAATTGTGGGATTAAAATTGTTGGTTAAAATTATTTGTTTTATATCATAGATGTGGGTAGATAAACGATTGTTTTTAACATTTTGATTTGCTCATGGTAAGCAAATCATATATACTATATGACCTTGAAAATATTCATTTTGCAATTTGTGTTTGGTTAGTTAAATTGATCATTAGATTTACTTTAATATAAACTAGAGCTTACAATGCAGGCTAGCCACTAACTGTTTTCAAAAAGAAATTAAACTTAACGTTTTCCCTCCACAGTATATAAAACAGAAGTGGCTATCATTGTTTCCAAATCATATAAACAAGTGAACAGATAAGTAAACTTACTTACAGGGTTGGGTGGGTGGGAGAGCTGGGCTAATGAGAGAAGGGAGGGGAGAGAAGGGAGAGCAAGGGGACAGAAAGCTCAAGGAGCTCCAGGAAGAGAGGGAAAGGGAGAGGAGTGGGGAAGAAGAGAGAAGGAAGTGAGGAGTCGAAGAAAAGGAGAGAGGGAGAGGATAAGAGGGAAAGAGACGGAGGGGGGACATTAGTGCCTGTGTCATGTGTGAAACCAAGGCTTTCTGTAGTTAAGCAAGTGTCTCTAGGTGTATCAGAGCCATTTGGTGAAACTCCAATCACCAGGGATTACTAGTAATGACTTTTATGTATCAGGATGGAGGAGGGAAGGAGAATTACGTTTATTTGAGGGCAGTGTTACGGGGAAATGGTCAGGACTTTTGGATTTGGAGTCACACGTGGGTATCAACCTCAATCTGAAACTGCCAGCTCTGTGACTAGGGACAACTTCCCTAACCTTGCTAGTGATCAGGTTTCATATCTGTGAAACAGGATACTGATACTGAGCCCATGGTTATTGTTAATATGATTAAAATAGATGATTGGATCTATATAGGTGTTCAAAGACTGGTACTCAGTAAACGGATAGATGAACGGCAGCTTTCATTACTGGGCACAACTTAAAATGTGGATTGTGTTCACCTTTTTTTTTTGTAAATTTTTTTTTTAACGTTTATTTATTTTTGGGACAGAGAGAGACAGAGCATGAACGGGGGAGGGGCAGAGAGAGAGGGAGACACAGAATCGGAAACAGGCTCCAGGCTCCGAGCCATCAGCCCAGAGCCCGACGCGGGGCTCGAACTCACGGACCGTGAGATCGTGACCTGAGCCGAAGTCGGACGCTCAATCGACTGAGCCACCCAGGCGCCCCATGTGTTCACCTTTTTAAATAAACCTGTCACGATGTTACAAAAGAAACATTTCCTCCGGTATTTTAATTATTTATTTACAATTGCTATAGAGAAAACAGGAAAGTATACTCTGACAGTGCTGAAATAGTCTGGAGCCTAGTAAAGTCCCATAAAATACGTCTTCAACAAAAAACTGTGAAGTGAGAAAAGGAAAAAAGAACCACTAAATGAGAAAATAACAAAATGGCAATAATTACCTACCTATCAATAATTAAATGTAATTGGGCCAAATCTTCCAATCAAAAGGCATAGGGTTACCGGACAAAAAATAAGATCCATCTATATGCCTAAGAGAGACTCACCTCAGACCCAAAGACACATACAGAATGAAAGTGAAAGGGTGGAAAAAGTTTCCATGAAAATGAAACAAAGGAAACTTGGGGGAGTAATGCTTATATCACATAAAATAAACTTTAAAACAGAGATTGAAACAAGAGACAAAGAAGACCATTACGTGATGGTAAAGGGATTAACCGAGTAAGAGGATACAACAACTATAAATACCTATGTATCAAACGTAGATGCACCGAGTTATAGAAAGCAACTTCAACAGACATAAAGAAAGAAATTGAGTGTAATACAATAATATTATGGAGGGGGTTAACATCTCACATTAATGGATGAAACATCTGGACAGATAATTAATAAGGAAATAGCGACCTTAAATGACACACTGGACCAGATGGGCTAAACAGACGTACATAGACATTCCATCCCAAAGCAGAAAAATACACATGCTTTTCAAATGCACACAGAACATTCTCCAAGACAGACCACATGTTAGGCCACAAAACAAGCCACAAGAGACTGAAATCATGTCCAGCATCTTTTCTGACCAAAATGGGATGAAAAAAAAAAGAAATCAGTTGCAAGAAAAAAAGTGAAAAAAACACAAATATGTGGAGGCGGAACAAAATGCTATTAAACAACCAATAGGTCAATGAAGAAATAAAACAGGAAATTTAAACATACTGTACTTTGAAACAAATGAAAATGGAATCATTTTAAAAAATCTAGGAAATACAGGAAAAGCAATTCTAAGAGGGAAGTTTACAGTCATACAGGCTTATCTCCAGAAACAAGAAAAATCTCAGACAATATAACCTTACACCCAAAGGGACTAGAAACAAAGCCCAAGTTAGTAGAAAGAAATAATAATGATAGTGGAAATAAATAAAACCAAGACGAAGAAAATGGAAAAGAATGAAACTAAGCTGTTTCTTTGAAAAGATGACCAAAACTGATCAAACTTTGCCCAGAAAATAAAAGGTCACTCAAATAAAAAAACATCAGAAATGAAAGAGAAGTTACATCCAAGGGAGAAATTTAAAAAAAAAATTATAAGACACTACTATGAAAAATTATAAGCCAACAAAATGGACAATTGCAATAAATGTATAATTTTCTATAAACACATAACGCCCCCCATACACTAAATCGGAAGGAAAATAGAAAGTCTGAACAGCCAGATTACTAGTAAACAATTTGAATCAGTAATAAAAACAAAACAACAACAAAAAACCTCCCAACCTAAGTTTAGGGCCAGACAGCTTCATAGGTGAAATCTACCAAGTATTTAAAAAAGAGTTAATACTTATCTTCTCAAACAATTTCAAAAACGTGAAGAGGAAGAAATGCTTCCAAATTCATTCTGTGAATCCACTGTTACCCTGATACCAAAACTAAAAAGACACTGCAAAAAAAAAGAGAAAGAAAGAAAGAAAGAAAATTACCAGCCAATATATCTGAGGAACATAGATGCAAAAATCTTCAAAAAAAAAAAAAATAGCAAACCAAATTCAAGAATACATTAGAAGGATCATACACCATGTTCAAGTGGGATGCATTCCAAGGATGTAAGGATGGTTCAATATCTGCAAATCGACCAACATGATACACATTAACAAAATGAATGAAAATCATATCATCATCTCAATACATGCAGAAAAATCATTTGACAAAATTTAACTTCTTTTATGATAAAAACTATCAACAAAGCGGGTTTAGAGGGAACTGCTTTGAAAACGAAAAACACATATGATAAGACCACACTTAAAGTCATACTCAATGATGAAACACTGAAAGCTTTTTCTCTAAATCAGGAACAAGGCAAGGATACCCCCTGTTGCCACTTTTGTTCAACATAATACTGGAAGTCCTAACCACGGCAATAGAAAGAAATAGAAATACAAGACATCTAAATTGGTAAGGAAAGAGCAAAACTGTCACTATTTGCAGATGACATGATACTGTGTATAGAACATACCAGACTCCACCAAAAACTGGTAGAATATATGAATTCAGCAAAGTAGCAGAATAAATCATTAATATAGAGAAATCTGTTGCATTTCTATACATAACAAAGGAGCAAAAAGAGAAAATAAGAAAACAATCTTATTTATAATTGCATCAAAAAGAATAAAATACCTAAAAATAAATATATCCAAGGGCAAAAGAACAGTACTCTGAAAACTAGAAGACCTGTGAAAGAAATTGAAGACAATACAAACAAATGGAAAGATATTCTATGCTTATGATTAGAAGATTATTGTTACAATGTCTATACTACCTAAAGCAATCTACAGATTCAGTGGAAGTCCTATCAATATACCAATGGTATTTTTCACAGAACTAGAACAAGTAATACTAAAATTTGGGTGGAAACATCAGAGATCCCCAATAGCCAAAGCAATCTTGAGCAAGAAGAACAAAGCTGGACATACAACACACTCAGATTCCAAACTATACTACAAAGATAGAGTAATCAAGATGGCACGGTACCGGCACAAAAACAGACACGTAGATCAATGGAATAAAATAGAAAGCCCAGAAATAAACCTGTGTTTATGTGGTCAGTTAATGCATGACAACGGAGGCAAGAATATACAATGGGAAAAGGTATCATCAAAAATGATGCTGGGAAAATGGGACAGGTATATGCAAAAGAATGAAAATGGGCCACTTCCTTACACCATATATACAAAATAAGCTCAAAATGGATTAAAGACTTAAATGTGAGAGCTAAAACCATAAAACTCCTTAAAAAAAAAATACAGGCAGTAAACTCTTGGGCCATCAGTCTAACCAATATATCTTGGACCTGTCTCCTCAGGCAAGGGCAACAAAAGAAAAATAAACAATTGGGACGAAAGCAAAGTGGAAAGCTTTCCTACAGCAAAGGCAACCATCAACAAAATGAAAAAGCAACCTACTAAATAGGAGAAGATAGTTACAAATGATATACTCAGTGAGGGCCTAACGCCCAAAACATATAAAGAATCCATAAAACTCAAAGCAGGAAACAAAGGTGAAAGAAATTAAAAGTCACATCGTTACATAGTTATAAAATTTACGTAGTTATAAAAAAGTCACCAGATTGTAAAGTACAGCATAAGGAATATAGTCAATAATGTTATGTATATTAACTCTGTGTGGTGACCTATGGTAACTAGATTAACTGTGGTGATCATTTTGTTATATGAATATTGAATCACTATGTTGTACACCTGAAATACTGTATTACCACTATTCTTCAACTTAACTTTTTAGTTGAAAAAAGGATTGAAAAGTGACAACAAAATTGCGTAAAGCAGTATCTGTCCGGCAATGCGACAGCTGGCACATTCAAAAATCACCTTGATATTATGTATTTTGATTCTATCAGAAACTTTCTATGTCATTAATAAGTAAATGGACACTTAAAGTTTAAATACTAGTGAGGTTTTTGTTTTTTGTTTGTTTGTTTGTTTTTTAAACAGAGTGAGCATGGGAGTGGGAGAAGGGGAGAGGGAGAGAGAGTCTTAAGCAGGCTCCACACTCAGCACACAGCCCCACACGGGGCTAGAACTCAGGACCTGTGAGATCATGACCTGAGCCAAAATCAAGAGTCAGATGCTTAACCGAGTGAGCTGCCCAGGTGCCTCAATACTGGTATATTTTATATTATTTGATGTAAAAAATACTGTCCCTACAAAATCAAGACAACTCTAAAGAAAATTTCAATGGCTTTATGGTTTCTATATTTCAAGTCTACAAAACCATTTCATGCCTATGTAGTTCACCCCACTATGACTGTATACTTATTTTAACAAATAGTGAGTGACCTTTTTCAGTATGAGCTGGCAAGTTTAGGGGTCTTCCTTTCTTATGAGACGCAGAACAATTAATAACACATTACCCTTGTCTTCAGTAACCCACACGTCAGTGAAAGAGAAGAAAATATGCAAACTGTGTAATGTCTAATGTAGTTAAAAATCAAGACATATTATATAAATGAAATATGAAAGCTTTTCTTCCATGAATCACCTATTGAATAAAAAACACTGTTTTGTGCGTTACACTAGATTCTGAGTAATGGGACATTTCCTCTATATTTTTTCATTTACGTTACAATAACATTACATTGCATTCTGATGGTATTTTTGTATCTAATCCAGGATTGCTCAGAAATATTTATGATTTCTACTAAGTAGTAAACAAGTAGGTGTGTCAATACTGAGCGTTTATCTAAATTAAGACTAATTTTTAAAAAGTGGTTTCTTAAATATCAAACAGGCCTCCATTCACGGTCAAGCACTACCAATCAAGCACTATCCCAGTCAATGCTAGGTGTTGGGCACTGTACCCGGAGTTACGATTTGATGCAGAAGAGGAAAGCAGATATTTCCTCTCTCTACCTAAGTTTCAGAATCTATTTGTTAAATATAATTATAATGCTCTCTGATCAGGAGAGTAAACTTTCCTAATAGTTTGTCTAACCTGGATGAATCATTAATCCCTTGAAAACTGGGTTCATACTGATGAAATACACTGATCTTTGAGATTGCACTTCTGTTGAATTCAGTCTCCAGTGCTATTTTCTGTAAAGTTAGTTCATTAACTACTATATGCCAAGAATGTAACCTGATTTACAACAAATGTCATAAAATTGCATTGTATACTTTGTCACCTTTACCTTTTAAAGCGATTATATATGTGATATATATGTGATTGTATGTAAATATATATATATAGGTCATTATAAAACTTGTTTTACTTAAAAACTGTTTTTCAAATGTCTACATGAATAATTAAGCTTATTCCAAGTTTATAAAAATAAAGAAGGGGTGCCTGGGTGGCTCAGTCAATTAAGTGTCTGACTCTGGCTCAGGTCATGATCTCATGGTTCATGAGTTCAAGCCTGCATCTGGCTCTGTGCTGACAGTGCAGACCCTCCTTGGGATTCTCTCTCTCTCCCTCTCTCTCTGCCCTCCCCCTGCTTGCTCGCTCACTTTCTCAAATAAATAAACTTAAAAATAAAAAAAAAGAAAATTGTTATGTAATGAGAAATGTGATTACTCTTAATGAGAATTGATTAACTTCCTTTTTCTCTCTTTCCAAGATTTTATTTAAATTCAAGTTAGTTAACATAAGTGTAGTTTTGGTTTCAGGACTAGAATTTAGTAATTCATCACTTAACAGATAATACCCACTGCTCATTACAATAAGGGCTCTCCTTAGTAGCCATCACCCCTTTAGCCCATCCCCCACCAAATCCCCTCCAGCAACACTCAGTTTGTTCTCTAGAGTTAAGAGTCTCTCATGGTTTGCCTCCCTCTCTGTTTTTATCTTACTTTATTTTTCCTTCCCTTCCCCTACGTTCATCTGTTTTGTTCCTTAAATTCCACATATGAGTGCAATCATATGGTATTGGTCTTTCTCTGACTGACTTCTTTAACTTAGCATAATACACTCTAGTTCCATGTATGTCATTACAAATGGAAAAATTTCATTCTTTTTAATGAGTAATATTTCATTATATATATATGCACGCAAACACACCACATCTTCTTAACCCATTCATCAGTTGTTGGACATTTGGGCTCTTTCCATAATTTGGCTATTGTTGATAGTACTGCTATGAACATTGGGGTGCACATACCCCTTTGAACCAGTATTTTCATATCCTTTGAATAAATACCTAGTAGTGCAATTGCTGGGTCATAGGTCAGTACCCCTCAAGAAAGTAGGGATTGAACGAACATACTGCAACATCATAAAGGTCACATATGAAAGACCCTCAGCTATAATCATTACCAATGGACAAAAACTTACAGTTTTTTCCTAAGGTCAAGAACATGATAGGGATGTCCACTCTCAACAGCTTTACTCAACATAGTACTGGAAGTCCCAGCCTCAGCAATCAGACAACAAAAAGAAATCAAAAGCATTAAAATCAGCAAGGAAGAAGTCAAACTTTCACTCTTTGTAGATGACACAGCACTCTGGAAAATCTGAAAGACTCCACCAAAAAATTGCTAGAGCTGATACTTGAATTCAGCAAAATTGCAGGATCTAAAGCGAAGATGCAGAAATCTGTTGCATTCATTCAAATTATGAAAAATAAATGAAGAAACCAATCCCATTTACAGTTGCACCAAAACCATAAGATACCTACAAATAAAGCTAACCAAAGAGGTGAAAGATCCGTACTCTGAAAAACTAGAGAACACTTATGAAAGAAATTGTAGATGACATAAAGAAATGGAAAAAAGGGGAAGATGGCGGCGTAGGAGGACGCTGTGCTCACCGCGTCATGCAGATCACTTAGATTCCACCTTTACCTGCCTAAATAACCCAGAAAACCACCAGAAGACTAGCAGAACAGAGTCTCTGGAGCCAAGCACAGACGAGAGGCCCACAGAAGAGGGTAGGAAGGGCGGCGAGGCGGTGTGTGCTCCACAGACTGGCGGGAGGGAGCTGGGGCGGAGGGGGGGCCCGCCAGCCAAGCAGAGCCCCTGAGTCTGGCTCCCAAGAGCGGAGGGGCCAGACAGAGTGTGTTCCGACAGCAAGCGGGACTTGACATCTGGAAGGTTATAAGCTAACAGCTCTGCTAGGAGAACGGGAGGGCTGGAGGACAACGGGAGGGAGAGTTGTTGAGCTCTGGACGACAGAGCACAGCTTGGCGGGGAACAAAGGCGCTCGCCAGTGCCATTTCCCTTGCCCATCCCCCAGCCAAAATCCCAAAGGGAACCAGTTCCTGCCAGGGAACTTGCTTACACTGGGCAAACACCCAACGCTGTGCTTCTGCGGGTCCATCCCTCCGGTGGGTCTGACTCCCTTCTGGTGCCTCAGGGCCCCTCCTGAAGCGGATCTCCAAAGGAAAAGAGAGCTGAGCCTACCCCTCCCGCCCCTGTGCACCTTGCCAATCCACCCCAGCTAATACGCCACATCCCCAGCACCACAAGCCTGGCAGTGTGCAAGTAGCCCAGACGGGCCACGCCACCCCACAGTGAATCCCGCCCCTAGGAGAGGGGAAGAGAAGGCACACACCAGTCTGACTGTGGCCCCAGGGGTGGGCTGGGGGCAGACATCAGGTTTGACTGCGGCCCCGCCCACCAATGCAAGTTATTCAAGACAGCACAGGGGAAGTGCCCCACAGTCCCGCACCACTCCAGGGACTATCCAAAATGACAAAACAGAAGAATTCCCCTCAAAAAAACCTCCAGGATATAACGACAGCTAACAAACTGATCAAAAACGATTTAAACAACATAACAGAAAGTGAATTTAGAATAATAGTCATAAAATTAATCGCTGGGCTTGAAAACAGTGTAAAGAACAGCAGAGAATCTCTTGCTACAGAGATCAAGGGACTAAGGAACAGCCAGGAAGAGCTAAAAATGCTATCAATGAGTTGCAAAATAAAATGGAGACAACTACAGCTCAGATTGAAGAGGCAGAGGAGAAAATAGGTAAACCAGAAGATAAAATTATGGAAAAAGAAGAAGGTGAGAAAAAGAGAGATAAAAAAATCCAGGAGTATGAGGAGAAAATTAGAGAACTAAGTGATGCACTGAAGAGAAATAATCTACGCATAATTGGTATTCCAGAGGAGGAAGAGAGAGGGAAAGGTGCTGAAGGTGTACTTGAAGAAATAATAGCTGAGAACTTCCCTGATCTGGGGAAGGAAAAAGGCATTGAAATCCAAGAGGCACAGAGAACTCCCTTCAGACGTAACTTGAATCGATCTGCACGACATATCATAGTCAAACTGGCAAAATACCAGGATAAAGAGAAAATTCTGAAAGCTGCTAGGGATAAACGTGCTCTAACATATAAAGGGAGACCTATAAGACTCATGACCGATCTCTACTGAAACTTGGCAGGCCAGAAAGGAATGGCAGGAGATCTTCAATGTGATGAACAGAAAAAATATGCAGCCGAGAATCCTTTATCCAGCAAGTCTGTCATTTAGAATAGAAGGAGAGATAAAGGTCTTCCCAAACAAACAACTGAAGGAATTCGTCACCACTAAACCAGCCCTACAAGAGATCCTAAGGGAGATCCTGTGAGACAAAGTACCAGAGACATCGCTACAAGCATGAAACCTACAGACATCACAATGACACTACACCCATATATTTCTATAATAACACCGAATGTAAATGGACTAAATGCGCCAACCAAAAGACATAGGGTATCAGAATGGATAAAAAAACAAGACCCATCTATTTGCTGTCTACAAGAGACTCATTTTAGACCTGAGGACACTTTCAGATTGAGAATGAGGGGATGGAGAACTATTTATCATGCCACTGGAAGTCAAAAGAAAGCTGGAGTAGCCATACTTATATCAGACAAACTAGACTTAAAATTAAAGGCTGTAACAAGAGATGAAGAAGGGCATTATATAATAATTACAGGGCCTATCCATCAGGAAGAGCTAAAAATTTTAAATGTTTATGTGACAAATACAGGAGCCCCCAAATATATAAAACAATTACTCACAAACATAAGCAACCTTATTGATAAGAATGTGGTAATTGCAGGGGACTTTAACACTCCACTTACAGAAATGGATAGATCATCTAGACACACGGTCAATAAAGAAACAAGGGCCCTGAATGAGACATTGGATCAGATGGACTTGACAGATATATTTAGAACTCTGCATCCCAAAGCAACAGAATATACTTTCTTCTCGAGTGCACATGGAACATTCTCCAAGACAGATCACATACTGGGTCACAAAACAGCCGTCATAAATATACAAGAATTGAAATCATACCATGCATATTTTCAGACCACAATGCTATGAAGTTTGAAATCAACCACAGAAAAAAGTCTGGAAAACCTCCAAAAGCATGAAGGTTAAAGAACACCCTACTAAAGAATGAGTGGCTCAACCAGGCAATTAGAGGAGAAATTAAAAAATATATGGAAACAAACGAAAATGAAAATACAACAATCCAAACACTTTGGGACGCAGCTAAGGCAGTCCTGAGAGGAAAATACATTGCAATCCAGGCCTATCTCAAGAAACAAGAAAAATCCCAAATACAAAATCTAACAGCACACCTAAAGGAAATAGAAGCAGAACAGCAAAGACAGCCTAAACCCACAGAGGAAGAGAAATAAGCAATATAGAATCTAAAAAAACTGTAGAGCAGATCAACGAAACCAAGAGTTGGTTTTTTGAAAAAATAAACAAAATTGATAAACCTCTAGCCAGGCTTCTCAAAAAGAAAAGGGAGATGACCCAAATAGATAAAATCATGAATGAAAATGGAATTATTACAACCAATCCCTCAGAGATGCAAGCAATTATCAGGGAATACTATGAAAAATTATATGCCAACAAACTGGACAACCCGGAAGACATGGACAAATTCCTAAACACCCACACACTTCCAAACTCAATCAGGAGGAAATAGAAAGCTTGAACAGACCCATAACCAGCGAAGAAATTGAATCAGTCATCAAAAATCTCCCAACAAATAAGAGTCCAGGACCAGATGGCTTCCCAGGGGAGTTCTACCAGACGTTTAAAGCAGAGATAATACCTATACTTCTCAAGCTATTCCAAGAAATAGAAAGGGAAGGAAAACTTCCAGACTCATTCTATGAAGCCAGTATTACTTTGATTCCTAAACCAGACAGAGACCCAGTAAAAAAAGAGAACTACAGGCCAATATCCCTGAATGAATATGGATGCAAAAATTCTAAATAAGATACTAGCAAATCGAATTCAACAGCATATAAAAAGAATTATTCACCATGATCAAGTGGGATTCATTCCTGGGATGCAGGGCTGGTTCAACATTCACAAATCAATCAACGTGATACATCACATTAATAACAGAAAAGATAAGAACCATATGATCTTGTCAATCGATGCAGAAAAGGCATTTGACAAAATTCAGCAACACTTCTTAATAAAAATGCTTGAGAAAGTCAGGATAGAAGGAACATACTTAAACATCATAAAAGCCATTTATGAAAAGCCCACAGCTAACATCATCCTCAATGGGGAAAAACAGAGCTTTTTCCCTGAGATCAGGAACACAACACCGCTGTTTTTTAACATAGTGTTGGAAGTTCTAGCATCAACAATCAGACAACAAAAGGAAATCAAAGGCATCAAAATTGGCAAAGATGAAGTCAAGCTTTCGCTTTTTGCAGATGACATGATACTATACATGGAAAATCTGATAGACTCCACCAAAAGTGTGCTAGAACTGATACATGAATTCAGCAAAGTTGCAGGATACAAAACCAATGTACAGAAATCAGTTGCATTCTTATTCACTAATAATGAAGCAACAGAAAGACAAAGAAACTGATCCCATTCACAATTGCACCAAGAAGCATAAAATACCTAGGAATAAACCTAACCAAAGATGTAAAAGATCTGCATGCTGAAAACTATAGAAAGCTTATGAAGGAAATTGAAGAATATATAAAGAAATGGAAAAACATTCCATGCTCATGGATTGGAAGAATAAATATTGTCAAAATGTCAATACTGCCCAAAGCTATCTACACATTCAATGCAATCCCAATCAAAATTGCACCAGCATTCTTCTTGAAGCTAGAACAAGCAATCATAAAATTGATATGGAACCCCAAAAGGCCCTGAATAGCCAAAGTATTTTTAAAGAAGAAGACTAAAGCAGGAGGCATCACAATCCCAGACTTTAGCCTCTACTACAAAGCTGTAATCATCAAGACAGTATGGTATTGGCACAAAAACAGACACATAGACCAATGGAATAGAATAGAAACCCCAGAACTAGATCCACAAACGTATGGCCAACTCATCTTTGACAAAGCAGGAAAGGACATCCAATGGAAAACAGTCTCTTTAACAAATGGTGCTGGGAGAAATGGACAGCAACATGCAGAAGATTGAAACTAGACCACTTTCTCACACCATTCACAAAAATAAACTTAAAATGGATAAAGGACCTGAATGTGAGACAGGAAACCATCAAAACCTTAGAGGAGAAAGCAGGAAAAGACCTCTCTGACCTCAGCCGTGGCAATCTCTTACTCGACACATCCCCAAAGGCAAGGGAATTAAAAGCAAAAATGAACTACTGGGACCTTATGAAGATAAAAAGCTTCTGCACAGCAAAGGAAACAACCAACAAAACTAAAAGGCAACCAATGGAATGGGAAAGGATATATGCAAATGACTTATCGGACAAAGGGCTAGTATCCAAAATCTATAAAGAGCTCACCAAACTCCACACCCGAAAAACAAATAAGCCAGTGAAGAAAGGGGCAGAAAACATGAATAGACACTTCTCTGAAGAAGACATCCGGATGGCCAACAGACACATGAAAAGATGTTCAACGTCGCTCCTTATCAGGGAAATACAAATCAAAACCACACTCAGATATCACCTCACGCCAGTCAGAGTGGCCAAAATGAACAAATCAGGAGACTATGGATGCTGGAGAGGATGTGGAGAAATGGGAACCCTCTTGCACCGTTGGTGGGAATGCAAACTGTTGCAGCCACTCCGGAAAATAGTGTGGAGGTTCCTCAAAAAATTAAAAATAGACCTATCCTATGACCCAGAAGTAGCACTGCTAGGAACTTACCCAAGGGATACAGGAGTACTGATGCATAGGGGCACTTGTACCCCAATGTTTATATCAGCACTCTCAACAATAGCCAAATTATGGAAAGAGCCTAAATGTCCATCAACTGATGAATGGATAAAGAAATTGTGGTTTATATTCACAATGGAGTACTACGTGGCAATGAGAAAGAATGAAATATGGCCCTTTGTAGCAACGTGGATGGAGCTGGAGAGTGTGATGCTAAGTGAAATAAGCCATACAGAGAAAGACAGATACCATATGGTTTCACTCTTATGTGGATCCTGAGAAACTTAACAGAAACCCATGGGAGTGGGGAAGGAAAAAAAAAAAGAGGTTAGAGTGGGAGAGAGCCAAAGCATAAGAGACTCTTAAAAACTGAGAACAAACTGAGGGTTGATGGGGGGTGGGAGGGAGGGGAGGGTGGATGATGGGTATTGAGGAGGGCACCTTTTGGGATGAGCACTGGGTGTTGCATGGAAACCAATTTGACAATAAATTTCATATATTGAAGAAAAAAAGAAATGGAAAAATATTCTATGCATCATGGTTGGAAGAACAAATATTGTTAAAATGTCTATGCTACCCAAAGCAATATATATATATATATATATATTTTTCAATGAAATCCCTATCAAAACAACACCAGCATTCTTCAGAGAACTAGAACAAACAATTTTAAAATTTGCATGGAACCAGAAAAGACCCTGAATAGACATAGCAATCCTGAAAAAGAAAACCAAAGCTGGAGGCATCACAATCCTGGACTTCAAGCTGTATTACAAAGCTGTAATCTTAGGACAGTATGGTACTGGCCCAAAAACAGACACATAGGTCAATGGAACAGAATAGAGAACCCAGAAATGGGCCCGCAACTATATGGTCAACTAATCGACAAAGCAGGGCAGAACATCCAATGGAAAAAAGACAGTCTCTTCAACAAATGGTGTTGGGAAAACTGGACAGCGACATGCAGAAGAATGAAACTGGACTTCCTTACACCATATACAAAAATAAATTCAAAATGGATGAAAGACCTAAATATGAGGCAGGAAACCATCTTCTTCTCGAGGAGAACACAGGTGGCAATCCCTTTCACTTCAGCTGCAGCAATGTCTTACTAGACGTATCTCTGGAGGCAAGGGAAGCAAAAGCAAACACAAACTATAGGGATAAAAGCTTCATCAGGATAAAAAGCTTCTGCACAGTGAAGGAAACAATCAAGAAAACTAAAAGGCAGCCAACAGAATGGAAGAAGATATTTGCAAATGACATATCAGATAAAGGGCTAGTATCCAAAATCTATAAATGACTTATTAAACTCAATACCCCCAAAATAAATAATTCAGTGAAGAAATGGGCAAAAGACATAAACAGACACTTTTCCAAAGAAGGCATCCAGATGGCCAGCAGACACATGAAAAGATGCTTCATATCACTCATCATCAGGGAAATACAAACCAAAACCACGAGATCGACCTCACACCTGTGAGGATGGCTAAAATTAACTCAGTAAACAACAGAAGTTGGCAAGGAGGTGGAAAAAGGGAACCCTCTTGCACTATTGGTGGGAATGCAAACCCGTACAGACACTCTGAAAAACAGTGTGGAGGAGGTTCCTCAGAAAGTTAAAGAGAATTCATTGACTTCTATATTATAAGCTTTCGTGAGGCTTTTAAGAACAAATTTATATATAATCAGAAGTTAGTGAGTGTTCCATGCAACTGACTATAAAATGTTATCTTTCATAAGATGATTTTCCTTACATGAAATGTGATTCAGTGATGTAAAGAAAGAGCCTGAACAAGGACAGAATCATCTGTGGGATACTTTTTGGCTATTACAAAAAAAATACAAATGGAACCAAATCAAATGAAAAACAAAAATGAAAACAAACAACAACAAAAAAAAACATGTGACAACTATGTGTTCTGCTTTACTTGTAAACCTTTGAAAATTTCAACCATTTCACGCACACACACACACACACACACACACACACAAATATTTCCAAGTGACAAACACTTGTGATAATAAAGGCTTATTGTCAAAATCTATTTTATATGCCACTATTCAATAAATGAAGATTAAATACATTTAAAGCATTATGCCTCTTTGTACAATCCCTATTTCACTAATTAAAAAAAGTATTTCTAGTGAGCCTGGGTGGCTCAGTCGGTTTAGCACCTAACTCTTGATATTGGCTTAGGACATGATCTTGTAGTCATGAGATGGAGCCCCATGTCGTGCTCTGTGCTGAGCATAGAGCCTGTTTGGGATTCTCTCTCCCTCTCTCTCTGTCCTTACTCGTTTCTCAAAATATATAAACATTAAAAAACATTTTAAAATATTGGGGTGCCTGTGTGACTCACTTGGCTGAGCATCCGACTTCAGCTCAGGTCATGATCTCCCAGTTTATGAGTCGAGCGGGCATCAGGCTTACTGTTGTCAGCCTGTCAGCACAGAGCCCTCTTCCCATCCTCTGTCCCCCTCGCTCTGCCCCTCCCCCACTTGTGCTCTCCCAAAAATACATAAATATTTAGAAAAAATTAAAAAAATATTTCTGAATCTCCTTACTTCATATTCTCTAACATTTCTTGTTTGTATCATAATATCTAAAAAATGGAATACTGGAAAGACAGTGTCTGAATTTTGATCTGGAAAAATCGAAACCAAACTAATCAGATTATGTTAGAAATAATGTTGTCAATATGATCACTGAATATATTTTGTAGTAGGCAAAAAATGTAGAAGGAAAAAAATTGGCAAGCCCACATGTTTAACTGATTATTACTCATGGGTTTATGTACTTTAATGAAGTGAATCATCTAATATTGCCACTTAATCATAGAATATTAGGAGCCTGAATGTTCAGTGCATTGGGTTAATTTCATTACAGTTTAATCTGTTAAAAAGGAAACATAATAAATAAGATGAGGAGACATTTCACTTACATGTAAAAGGAAAATATAATGAAAAAATTCATCATTCGTGACCTCTATTATCTATTCTACCCTTCTAAAATTTATTTTAATCTAGCAGTAACTTCTAGCATATGATATGTGTCTTATATAGTAAAAATAGCTTTTCTCTCTACCAAAAAACTAAGAATATCATTTATTTCAGCCATCAATTGGAAGCTGGCAAATTCTTGGTTTAGAGAGAAAACTTGACTGTTAGATCTATCAACATCAAGAAGATATCATCATCAAGTACAGTGCTTAGCATGATAGAAACATTGTTTCCCCTATATTTATGGTGAACTACATTAAAAAGTACCCTTGAAAAGGTAAAAAAAAATGTAAATTGCATTTGAAAATATGTACAAAGGTGTCTAATATGCAATCTTCCCCTTTTTAAGAAAGAAATTAACTAACAGAAATAAATCCCCTGAAATGAGAAAAACAAAGTCAACATTTGGTAGGCAGAAACATTTATTTCCTAGCTCAGAACTATAAGCTCAGAGGTATCAATTATTTACTTGGATGACTTATATTCCTATATAATAGCCATATACAATAAGCTGACTTTTGTCACTTGAAAAAAATGTGAGATATAAATGCAAAAATATTACTAATATTGTTCTTTTGTCTATTTTCTACATATTACATTATCATTAGGAAGGTTTAATTATTAAAAAACTAAGATGAAACCATTATTTTTAAGTTGAAAATATAATATACATATTTATTTCATATATTTTCTGTAAAGTAAAGAACCTATAAAATAAAGAATATATAAAATAACTTAATCTATAACTAGTTACTTCAGGAGAAAGGAAGGAAAATATATAATCTTTAATTACTATTTTATTGAATTCAATAGCTTTTCTATTAAAATTTTTTAATGTTCACTTTAGAGAGAGAGAGAGAGAGAGAGAGAGAGAGAGCAGGAGAGGGGCAGAGAGAGAGGGAGACACAGAATCTGAAGCAGGCGTCAGGCTCTGAGCTGTGAGCACAGAGCCTGAAGCAGAGCTCAAACTCATGAAACGCCAGATCATGATTTGAGCCAAAGTTGGACACAACAGAATGAGCCACTCAGGTACCCCAGTAGCCTTGTTTAAAAGTTTTTATTTTAGGGACACCTAAGTGGCTCAGTTGGTTGAGCGTCAGACTCTCGATTTCAGCTCGAGTTGTCATCTCACAGCTCATGAGATGGAGCCTGGGTGAGGCTCTGTGCTGACAGCACGGAGCCTGCTTGGCTTGCTCTCTCTCTCCCTCTCTCTCTACACCTCCCTCAATTGCACTCTCTCTCTCTCAAAATAAATAAACTTAAAAAAAACATTTTTTAAGTTTTAGTTTTAATTCCCAGTTAGCATAGAGTGTTTTATTAGCTTCAAGTTAATAATAGTCAACACTTCCATACGTCGCCCTGTGCTCATCATGACAAGTTCACTCTTTAATCCCCATCACCTATTTAACTCATCCCCCCCATCCACCTCCCCTCTGGTAACTATCAGTTTGTTCTCTATAATTAAGAGTGAGTCTCTTCTTGATTTGTCTCTTTTTTTCCCCATTGCCTGTTTTTTAAATTCCACATATTAGTCAATTCATATGGTAGGTGTCTTTCTCTGAATGACTTATTTTGCTTAGCATTATAATCTCTAGCTCCATCCATGTTGTTGCAAATGGCAAGGTTTCATTCTTTTTATGGATGAATAATGTTCCACTGCATACACACCACATCTTCTTTATCTATTCATCAATCAATGGACACTTGGGCGGCTTCCGTACCTTGGCTATTGTAAATAATGCTGCTATAGGCATAGCGGTGCACGGGTTCCTTTGAGCTAGTGTTCTTGTCTTCTTTGGGTAAACACCTACTTGTACAATTGCTGTATTGTAAGGTAGTTCTATTTTTTAACTTTTTGAGGAACATCCATACTGTCTTTCACAGTGGCTACGCTACTTTGCATCCCACCAACAGTGCGCAAGTGTTCCTTTTTCTGCGTATTTGTTGTTTCTTGTGTTGTTGATTTTGGCCATACTGACAGGTGTGAGGGGATATCTCGTAGTTTTGATTTGTATTTCCCTGATAAGTGACGATGAGCACCTTTTCACGTGTCTTTTGGCCATCTGTATGCCTTCTTTGGAGTAATGACTGTTCATGACTTCTGCCCATGTTTTAATTGGATTGTTTTTTGAGGGTTGAGTTTTATATTTTCTCTATATATTTTGGATACTAACCTTTTACCACATATGCCATTTGAAAATACCTTCTCTCATTCTGTCGGTTGCCCTTTAGTTTTGTTGCTTGTTTCCTCTGCTATGCAGAAGATTTTTATTTTGATGTAGTCCCAATAGTTTATTTTTGCTTGTTTCCCTTGCCTCAGTAGACATATCTTTCTAGACATATCTAGAAAGAAAAGTTGCTTTGGCCAATATCAAAGAAATTATTGCCTGTGTTCTCTTCTAGGATTTTTTTTTTTTTTTGGTTTCCGGGCTTCCATTTAGGTCTTTCAATCATTCTGGGTTTATTTTTGTGTCTGGTGTAAGAAAGTGGTCCAGTATAGTTCTTTTGCATGTTGTTGTCCAGTTTGTGGAAGAGACTGTCTTTTTCCCATTGGATATTCTTAACTGTTTTGCCAAAGATTGGTTGACCACATAATTATGAGTTTATTTCTGGATTTTCTATTCTGTTCCCTTGATATTTAATCGCCTTTTTGAATATACTCTTATTAGTGGTTGTATTAATACGTGTTAAGCATTATATATTAAATATGATATGTATTAAGTATATATTCACATATGTATATAATATTTTTGGTAGTGAAAATGGTATAAAGTGGATTCTGAATATATTTGAAGGTAAAGTTGACAAGTATGGCAATGGATTGGATGTGTATATGAGAGAAAGCAAGGAGTAAAGATTGATTTCCAAGACTAGAGGAAAGGCATTATTACTATTAACTGAGATAGGAAATATATATTTTTGTCTGTTTTTGGCAATTTTCCTCCATTAAATTGTACCTAGATATTAAAATGGAGTATTACATAAGGAGGCATTAAATAAATATTGGTTGAATGAACAAAAATATGAGAGACATTTAAAACTTTACATAAAGATCATCAGTATATTATGAAATTTAGATAGTGTTTTTGCTGACAAAAATCAAAGACCCTGACATTTTCCATTAATTACCACCTGACTTCTAGTTACTGAATATTTTTCATACATAAATAAAAAGTATTACCTTCTAGGACAGATATAAGATTTTCCCTCAATTAAAGGCCTAGGTCAAAGAAATCTATTTTCCTAGAGGTCAAAAATATTAAAGGTCCTCAGAAACCATCATGAGTAGAATTAATTAATTCACAATAGCCCATTTTAAATACAGCTTCCTGACACAAAGGGATCATATCCATGCTACAATAAAAGTTACTTTTGAAAAAGAAGTTCAAAAGAAATTACTGAATATTTGTATTCCTTAAGAGAACTATCCAGTTCGCCAAAGAAATCAAGAAAGCTGAACTGATAAATTTTCTAATGATAAAAACTTAGCTTCCTTAAAGATAGTTTGCCAACAACTTTCATAGAAGGTAAGTCATCTTAATTTAAAATTGAAAACTTAAAGTGTTTTCCAAATGATTTCTCACTACAGGAAAACATTTAAATTACTTTTCTACGCGAAGGATAGATCCCACATACTTGGTTCCCTGCTGATGAAGAATGTGGGCACGGTAGACACCAGCTGCTTTGGTGACATGATTCTTCATCAGTAATAACTAATCATAGGTGAAAGGACATTTATCTAGTGTCATGTGAAAAAGGACTACTGCTTCACCTAAAGAGAAGCCTACTTTCAGTTACTGTAACATATAAGTAGCTTTCTGGCTCTCAAATATTCCTTTAGAAAACACCAGTAGTAGATAGAAATCACATTTTTATGGATTTTTGTTTGACTTGCTTATGCCTTTGTTCTTCAATTGTTTTCCTTTGGTTAACTTTTTAAAATTCAAATTAAGGGGGTTATGAGTTTCAACTAATGGGAATTATCCTAATTGTATTTACATTATCATGCTATAGGAATTACAACACATGCACTTCTATAATTTGAAACTGATAGGATTGTAATAAAGGCTTACACTGTCACATGGCCATATTTTTATAAAACCTTTTTTAAAAATGTTTATTCACTTTCTGAGAGAGAGAGAGAGAGAGAGAGAGAGAGAGAGAGAGAGAGGAAGTGGGGAGGGGCAGAGAGAGGGAGACACAGAATCAGAGGCAGTCTTCTGGCTCTGAGCTGTCAGCACAGAGCCCGATGCGGGGCTCGAACTCATGAACCACAAGATGACAACCTGGTCGAAGTCAGACACTTAACTGACTGAGCCACTCAGGTGCCCCTATGGCCAGTTTTTAAACTGATAGTTCCACTAATCCATCACAGAATATTCTTGAAGAGTCTGAGGAAATTAGAGCTTTGCAGTTAACAATTGTATATATATATACTCATCAGGTATTTTGCCCACAGTTTTTCAAATTCATCAATGACTGCCCCAATATCAGGCCCTGTAGATTTGGCTTCATGCCCCATCAAAATTATCTACTTTTCAAGAAAGTCAAATGTTACCAGTCAAACTGATGTTAAGATATCTAGAAATGTTTTAGATAGGAAATAAAAATTATAATTATGCTTAACATTCAGACTATTTGGTCTCCAAAAACTTTGGAAAAAATTATTAATGATAGGTTACAATAAATTTCCTTAAAATTCAATGTCAAATTGTGGACAAATTAGCAAAAACATGAGATTTTCCTTTGTTATAAATGCTTATGGCCAGGTATGGAGGACAGTTTCCACTTGTAGGGAGGTGACCTATGGAGTCAGCTGGCCCTGATCTGAATCTGGCTCTCTACTGACAAGCTTTGGATCACTCATTCTTCCTCCTCAATTTTCTCCTTTATGAAATGGAAACAGTAAAAGAGCAACCTCTTCTTCAGATTTTGAGGAGCAAATAATACTTTAAAAATTCTTAACATAGAGTAAAAGAGATGGTAATCACTCAACATACACGGGGCAAAAATAAAAAAATACAAAGTGAATGTGCACTATAATTTCAGCTGAAAAATACCGACATGAATACTTGTTCAACAAATAAGACTCTGTGTCTGTTCTCAAGATGCCCGGTGGACATTAAACTAATATGTGTTATCACTTAAGAGCAGAAAGGGGATTTAGAAATAGAGGAGCCTTTCTGTACGATTTGTAAATAAAGCAGAAGAAATTATAGAGTTTACCCAAGTGGGGGAAAGATTTAGCTAAGGAAGGCTCTCCACTTATTTACAAGAAAGTTAAGAGACAGAGTGGTTTAATGATCTTCTTGTTTCACGGTGAAGTCTAGAACCAAAGTTTCTTCCTTGTCATGACAGTGTTTTTAATTTTTTCTTCTTCCCAAGCTCTATTACCTCAAATCTAATTCTGAACTAAGTAATTTTTGAAACGAATAGGTTAGTCTCTAGGAATTTATTCAGAAGACCGTGTTATGTAAAATGGAATGAAGAAGAAAGAAATTCTAATCCAAAGAATTCACTACAATTGTATGCACCCAGTATACATTTTAAGGTAGTCTTTATCTATAGTCCTCACCAACATAAGCAATCCCAAGCTACATTATGGTATAAACAATTTTGTCACTTGGTTATTGTAAAGAAAGTACTGCTTCTCCCTTCAAAAAAAAACAAAAACAAAAACAAAAACAAACCTTACCATATGTCTATACAAGCAGTTTCTCAAAAAGCATTAAAAAAATCAAGTTATTTATAGATTAGTAATAAGTCACTTTATATAATAAGAAATTTGTATTTAAATGTCAAAATAATTTTGTACAAAAAGAATAGATACAGCAAAAGCCTAAATTCACAGAAATTCTGCTAGATTGCATACTATCAACACTGAATAAAGAAGAATCCCATAAAAGTCAAATGGATTCACAATTCTCCATAACTGGCCAACAATCCACTGACAAGATCCGCAGAGCTGTGATCTGAGTTACATCAGAAGAAGCTGACATGGCGATCCATACATCAGCTCAGCAAACAGTTCAGAAAACACTCACTGAACTTTCACTGTGTGATAGGTACACACCTGTGAACTGGAATTTAAAGATCACTGGCTATTCACTAAAACATGTTGGTCTTAGTCCTACACACAACTAGACTACATTTCCCAGCTTCCCTTGAAGTTAGCTGCAGTCATGTGACTGTATTTTAGTCAATCATTTTCCGTAGGAGTGTTTCCAACCACTCTCATACTTGGTCTTAAAGCCCATCTATACACAGTCTTCTACTATCTTCTGTCAAATGGAAGCAAAAAACAAAAGCGAGGCCCTAGGAACAGGTTCTCAAGACTTCTTCCCATTATTACTTTTCCCAAGGGATGGTTTTAGACTTGTTCTTTTCATAATCCTTACCGTAAAATTGTAATACCATGAAAATACTGTGCTATATATCTGTTTACATACTGTGGTCCTTTGGAGGACCACAGACTATTACGATACCTAAAACTGTTGTCATTCCTGCCCCTTCCCCCACCCCTACCACCACCCCCCCCAAAAAAAGAAAACTCATAATTTTTACCCCCTCGGATGATATGGCTCATATTGAGAATGCATGCCCTACGGAGTCATAAAAAGATAAATGGAAGGTGTCAGGGGTCAATTTAGATGGCTTTAAGAACACAACGTAAATTCCAATACGCTGACCCATTGTACATTTTGGGTCCACTATGTTATAACAATTTAGCCTATCCTAAGTAATACGAAGGTCTTAAAAATGTATTCATACAAAATGCAATAGTATACTTTGCCTGCTTAGCTAAAGAATCCAACAGTTGGTAAAAATTGATAACAAACACTAAAATCCTTTGTATACAAAACAAAAACTAAAGAATTTCACTACATAATAGTGACTTACAGATCATATTTCCCTTTGAAAGATAAAGGCTGACCACAGTATCAACAGACTATTAGTTTATCCATTCAATCACAGAACTCCCTTCAAAACAAACATAAGATGGGGGGGGTGGGGGGGAGGGGGTTGGTAATGAGGGGCTTAATTATTGCCCAATAATCGCAGTAAGCTCACTGTCCTCAGAGCTCTCTACAAAGCCATTCCCTTCACAGGATCTACAAAGACTGGGTATTTCTTACTTTATATACATCATATAAAATGTGGTAGTGAAAATATTCTGCTGTCTGAAAAGTCCACTTTGTGCTTCTGCAAAAAAATACAGAAACCTATCAAAAGGAGATTAATTTAGAATCTTTTAAGTTCATGTTTACTTTAGTTTTGATGAAAAAATAACTGCATCATTTTCTGTAGATTATATAAATGCAAAGTAACATAATTATTTTAAAATTTTAAATTAAGCAGTATGTTATAAACACAATGAATGCTGCCTGAATACAAACTGCCTTCTGATATAATTATGTAATGAAATATTACATAATTGTATTACATAATTGTATCAGTTTCAACAATTACATTTTTGTTAATGAATATTTTCTACCAATTGTTTTCGTTTTTCAAATATATAGACACCTGAAGAGTCAGCTGAAATTCTCTCAACTAATGATAATTTATGGCATCCTTTCAATTGGTAGATTAGTGTAGCAGATTATCTAATTCATTCATTATAGCTTCACGAGTGTGACAAATATTCAGCTTAATAGTATACATCACTTAAGGGTGCAAATTTATTGTATACAAGTGATTCTTTGACTTCCTGAGTCTACAGAAGTGGTGGTAAATTAAAATAAGCCCAAGAAAAATCTCTGCCAAGAATTTACATTATGTCTAAGAAAACAGATACACTCAAAAACAAGTTGTAAAACCTACTTTAAATTTTAAGGTGGCCAAATTATTGAAATGTAAAAATAAAATAAAACCCTGAATTTACTGATCATGCCTTGAAGTGAAATATGTAGTATAAAGACCAGAATAATTGGAGAATTCTCTAGTAGCTTAAATCGAATAAACCTTTCAAATAAATCACTTGCTCATTACTAAAAAAAATGTTTGTCTTACGTGTGTATATAGTTGCTATTGTGATGCTGTGTTTTCTATAAATTTCTTGACATGGCACCTGATTAGTATTCACTTTTTAAATTAAAAATTTCTTTAATGTTTATTTATTTTTAGAGAGAGAGAGAGAACATGAGCAGGGGAGGGAGAGGGGGAGAGGGGGAGGGAGGGGGGAAGGGGGAGAGGGGGAGAGGGGGAGGAGAATATCCCAGGCAGGCTCTGCCCTGCCAGCACAGAGCCCAAAGTGGGGCTCAATCTCAGGAACTGTGAGATCATGACCTGAGCCAAAATCAAGAGTCCGACACTCAAGCAGCTGAGCCACTCAGGCATCCCTAATATTCACTTTTTAACCAGACTTTACTAATGTAATGACCCTAAATTTAACCAAAGATCCATTTGTGGGACAGAAAATTAAGGTAACCATCCAAAACTTACATTCTGACAATTTTCAAAGAAAATCCTTCCATTGGTACTAACATTTTTGACCCTTAACATTTATTTAAGCAATTTGGCAGTTCTGGCAGGCAGCTCAAATGCTGTCTTCATATTGATTAAAAAAGTCATTGCCCAGTAGACACAGCAGCCCAGAGCCCATGACATGAGGAACTCAGCACATCCTTAATTTCAGTGCCATCTTTCTCTGGCTTAGGTGTCTAATCTGCATGACCACAGCAATGGTGTGCAACAATGCCATTTACTGATTTTCCTTGTGACATCTACTATTAATGATTTATTGTATATTAAACTATAAGGAGAATAAGTCAATGAGATTTACTTTTACTAGTATCCTGAGAACTGTAATAAAGAATAGCCTACAAAAACATCCATATACCTCTCACATACTTCTACGTCACAGAAATGTGAAAGTATCTGGAACCCTTTACAAATTGCCTTGCCCTATGTTTGCTTGTAGATCTTTCGCAAGGTCTGTGTGATGATCAAATTCAGTCCTAGGAAACTTGGGATGACAGAGAAGAAATGAAGGAAGAACGAAATGAAAAACCACAAACCCAAACAAAAACTTAATATTGGTCTAGAAAGTAACACAATTTCTCTTTTGATTCATGGGGTCGTGTGGTAATTATAGTTACAAATTTTATCACAAAAATATTAAACATAGGGTAGATATGGTGATTTTTAGGTATGGGACACACACACACACACACACACACACACACACACACACAAGGTGTTCACATTTACTAGCCAAATTATGTCCCAATACTTTAACTGCACTTGGTCTAGCAAAGGTAGTCCTCCCCCAATTTTTTTTAACAGATTATTAGAAACTCATTCTCTAAAATACTTAGAAGCTATTGAGAAAGTTGATGCTTGCAATTTTCAAATCAAATTAAGTCAGTGAGATAGTCATTAACTTCCAGAAATTTTTAAGCAAGATGAAAAGTTGCCTTAGTAGAATTTAAAGTTGAAATAGCAACTGTTTTTATTGCTTAGCAAGCTCAAGTTTCCTGGTGGTCCTGCCTCACTGAGGAAAACTGAAGCTTTGGAGCCTCCACCAGCAGGGGCTTCCATAAAAGCCACTTTCCTTCCTCAGTAAAACCAATGCAAAGCAGTCTCTTGGAAAACTGATACTTTTGTAAAGTGGAAAACTCAGCAGAAGGATGAAATTGTTCCATTTCAGGTAGAAAACTCTTTACACAGCCTTTCCATCCATTTGGTCAGAATTGAAGTTTTTAGCCTTATGAGACACTGAGGGGTGAAATTAAGGCTTTACTAGCTTTGACACCCCTGCTGTGTGGAATTTGGGAGAGAAAAGGCCTCTGTCAGGTCACATTTTCTACTCAAATTATCAGATTTCTGCTCCACTCCCACAAAATTGACAATGAATTTTCAGTGTCTTTCATATCTCTCATAGGTATGAAAAATATATAATCTTAAGCACTAACCTTTAGTTGTGATGATTTAAGATATATTTGATTAAGCCCAAATAACTCACTGAACACAAATTCTTATTCTTCCAGCTGATCTGCTTCTTTGATCCAATACATACACCTGTTCTGTCAGTCCATCATGACTTTCCAGCCCGTCACTGGATAATCTCTGCCACTTCTCTTACCATTGAGTTTAAGTGCCAACATCCACCATTTCATCTTTCTTGCCCTACAATAATCCATTGTTCCTCTCTATCCAAAATCCACCTCCCAGAAGAGCATCAGTCTTACTCTTGATGGGAAAAGATTCCTGCCCCAGCATACATCTGGCCTTCCTCCCATCTTACTGCAATAGAAAAGGTGACCCCATCCTGTCCTAACCAACTTAACCATCTACATTCAGAAAATCTGGTTGTATCCTTTCTGCCCTATAATTTCCCACTCTACCTTTCTACTCATCAGCATTAAAAAGGCTCATGTTTCTAACAAAAAAAAATTACTACCCAATACATTACACTATTTCTCTGGTTTTTAAATCTCACAATCCAATATCTCAACAAAGTAATCTATAATAGTTTCTTCCATTTCTTCAGCTTCCACTCCAATCCTTATTCCATTCCCATCTAACTTCTGCCCATTGCTTCTCTGAGACATTATCAACTGAGATCACAGTCAACTCCAAAGTCATACATCCAAAGTATGGCTTTTATTCCCCAGATGACCTCTCGGGAGCACTTGACAGAGGTGCTCACTGCATCCTCCTGAAATCAGTGTTTTCCAAGCAGCATCATTTTCTGTTTTCCTTCAATTTATTCTGATGCTTCCTCTTAGTGTCCTTCCCTAACTACTCATCACATACCATTTGTGATCAGTACCGATCTCTTATTTTGTTCTTTCTCCACTGTCGATTAACCTTTTCACCTCCTCGTACAACTGAGTATCAGCTGTGGGTCCAAGATCCTGAAACCCATACTTTTAATCCAGACAATTCTTCTGATGTCTAGGCCCATATGATACTCATGATCATGACTTAATGACTGAAATGTTTTGAGCCCTTACTATGTGCTAACCTTGAGGGTGAGCACCCTAACTGCAGCATTTAATCCTCGTGAATGCCCCATAAGGTAATTGCTATTATAATCACCACTTCACAGATGAGAAAAAGGAGGCTTAGATCATCAGAGAGGTGCTCAAGTTCCCAGAGTTAGCAGGTAAGCGAGCCAGAATTCAAACGGAGTTACCTACCTGCTCACTCATTATCTGCAAATGAGATGTTCGGTGCGCTCCAAAGCAAATGCCTGAAAAAGATTTCAAGAAGGACCTGATTCTCCCCTCCCCCTACTCCCTCTGAAAAATCCACTGATGTCCACTTCTCACCTTGACACATTTCTAACCCTTTGATTATCTGTGGTTGTGTAAGGCCCCTCTTGTCCAGTGGGTTTTACCAGCGATTAGGGCATTTTCTGTCTTGATCATTAGAGCATCCCCAGAGACAGGGGAAATGCTTGGTATCATTTCACTTTCAAAGATATCCAGTTAACTGATGGATTAACTGCATTAACTATTGAGTTCAATCATGTAATTAGATTTCTTGTTGTCAATGTCATTTCTGAGAACTAATAGGCCACTTCTCAGGCAGGGATACCGCTGATCAAATGTGTTCTCATCAACAGGACAAAACAGACCAGTTCTATAAAGAAAGGAAGCAGGGGAGGTAAAAACTATGGAGTATTAGCATCTACACTCCATTAGGCAGAGACTAAGTCTCTCTCATTCACAGTGTATCTTTGGTGCCTACCAGAGTGCTCTTGCATCATAAGTGTTCACAGATATTTGTTGAATAAATAAGTGAATGCTTAAATAGAATGGAACAACTTTCATGCATCACACATCATCAATATGTTATCTAAGTGATTTCTTCATTATAAATGATCTCATTTATATTTCTATGAGCAGTTTCAATCAAGAATCTGGGACTTCGTGAGGTTTAGAAATGTATCCAGATTCTGGAACCAATAGATGCCTGACTCTGAAGTCCACACTTCTTTTCTTTTCTTTTCTTTTTTCCAACGTTTATTTATTTTTTTGGGACAGAGAGAGACAGAGCATGAACGGGGGAGGGGCAGAGAGAGAGGGAGACACAGAATCGGAAACAGGCTCCGGGCTCCGAGCCATCAGCCCAGAGCCCCACGCGGGGCTCGAACCCACGGACCGCGAGATCGTGACCTGGCTGAAGTCGGCCGCTTAACCGACCGCCACCCAGGCGCCCCCACACTTCTTTTCCTACACCATACTGTTATCCTTTACACATGCTGAGTCCATTTATCTTAGACTCAAATATTTCCAGGTAGTACAAACAATTGAAGTTTTAGACAAATTATAACCTTTGACTCATTTATTGTATGAGCTTTGGATAAGCCATTGGCAGGAGAATATTGTTTGACCTGTGAAAAGCTTGAAGAACAAGCTAAAATTTAATATTGTCCTGATTCATTTGCACTTGATATTTCAAATTTTGCTTAAGGTAATAATTTGTAATTTTCAATTGAGAGAGAAGTGGCCATGCTGCACTTTCATTAATAAATATAATCCATGAAGAAAAGTAATGAGCACAAATTAAACTTGAATAAACCTGGGAAGGAAAATCATCCCAAAAGAGAATTGCATCTTAAAACAGATATGTAAAAAAGGCAGTGCCACAAAATCATTCATTACGTAATGAAGTTTAATAATAGTAGTCATTTATGGAAATTATGACAATCAGTCATTATGGAAATATTTTAACAATACCTTTGGTATTCATGACTTAATGTATGTGAAATAACACTCAATTACTAACTTTAAATCAATTGAACAGTTATGTCTATTGGAGTTATTCTAAAAGTGAATTATATTCTTTCTAGCTCCTATCGCCATTAAAATTATATTTTTTATTTATATTACTAGATACAAGAGCAAATCAAAGAAATAATAAAAAAAACTTTAAATCTTGCCTTAATGCAGGTTTTATAAATAATTATAGGTATTTGATCTCATAATCTACTTTATCATTGCTGGTCTAAAGAAATAATAGATGCTTTATTTATTAATGTTTATTTATTCTTGAGAGAGAGAGAGAGACAGAGCATGAGTGGGGGAGGGGCAGAGAGAGAGGGAGACACAGAATCCAAAGCTGGCTCCAGACCCTGCACTGTCGGCACAGAGCCCCACGTGGGGATCAAACTCAGGGACCATGAGGTCATGACCTGAGCTGAAGTCAGAAGCTTAACCAACTGAGCCACCCAGGCTCCCTAAGAAATAACAGATGTTTTAAAAGCCAGAATTTCTGATTAATATGAAATTATAAATATCGGTACCATATTTAATTACACAGTTAAAAAAATTTTTTTTAATGTTTACATTTTGGGGCTCCTGGGTGGCTCAGTCAATTGAGCATCTGACTCTTGATTTCAGCTCAGGTCATGATCTCGCAGTTTATGAGTTTGAGCCCCGCATCGGACTCTGCACTCAGTGTGCAGAGCCTGCTTGGAACTCTCTCCGCCCTTCCTGTGTGTTCTCTGTCTCTCTCTCTCAAGATAAATTAAATAAACTTAAAAAAAAGTTTACATTTTCTCTTAGTTCCCTTTCCAGGTTGATTTTGAAAATTTCATTGTCCTTACATATTTAAAAGACAACCTATATTGTTATAGCCATTAGTATAATATCCGATATTTAAAGGCTATGAAGTTTTGTGCATTAACTTTCTCACCAAATGTTAGCAAAAACTATGATATATCCATCTTGGTTTTCTTTTCATCCTGATATTTTATCCAGTTTTAACAACGTTCTGCTAAATTATTATTCCTGTCAGAGGAAACTCTGAAATTCATTTATTTTTTAATTTTTTTAAAGTGTATGTATTTTTGAGAAAGAGAGAGAGAGAGAGAGAGAGAGCATGAACAGGGGAGGGGCAGAGAGAGAGGGAGACCCAGAATCCGAAGCAGGCTCCAGGCTCTGAGCCGTCAGCACAGAGCCCGACCCGGGGCTCGAACCCACGAACTAGGAGATCATGTCCTGAGCTGAAGTCAGACCCTTAACTGACAGAGCCACCCAGGCACCCCTTTAAAATTCATTTATAAATGTAATATCGATTAGAATATTTCTGTCTTAAATGGTTTATAAAAAGCAAAGACGTGTGAAGAGGCTGGTGTTTTACGAATCCAGTCTTTAAGAAAGTTCCCCTAGCCTTTGTGTAGATAATATACTACCAAAAACTGACTTATTAGATTGATTATAAGATACTAATTATAAGATACTAATCATCTGAATCAGTAACCAAATACAAATATAAATACAAGGTGAAACAATGAACGCCACAGCCTGGGAAAGCACTGACACATAGTAGGTGCTAGGGAAACCAGAATAGAGAAATGCTATTAACATTTTAAAAAGGAGGAGGCTTTGTGGTCAGAAACATCCGGAATAAAAACGGAAATGAGGAAAGGGCTTACCTGATGCTCCGTTTTCTGATGTGAAGTTAGCTGTTCCCATCCCTGCTGCCCCCCCCCCCCCCCGTGCAGGATGTGAGGAGGAGAGAAAAGGAATCAAAGAGGAGAAAGCAGCTAGAGAAAGCTCACCTTAAAAGCGGGCTGGAGGGAGGAGGAAAATGGAGAACTGCCTCATCAGTTCCTTTAAACGCCCAACCGCACCTGGCTTCCAGGGGTGCTTATGGGTCTACTGATGGGCGTGGCATTGTACTTGTTAAAATCAAAAACAAGTGGAGAGTAGCCTTGAAAATTCCCGAAGCTAACAAAACCAGTACAGTCTCACGTACAAAGCTTAATTTAGCTTATTTTGCAAGACGAACTTTCATTTCCTGCTTATGCCTCATGAAACTGTTTCCCCAAATTGATGAGATAACCACGAACTAATTCCCTATCATTTAAGAAAACTAAAATAAGTAATCACTAGGGAAAAGGAACAGTTGCTACCCCCTCCGTATATAAGCTGCTTTTTAAAAATATACCCCGGAGTCTCATTCCATGTTTGGTTTGAGGGGCCCTGGTTCAAGAACGGTGCCTGTGCTGTGCGCACAATAAACTTTTACTAATGACTGTTTTGGTGATTCATTGGCTTTCCTTCTGCTATTTCCGACATAGTATAAGATAGCAGCTTCTCAGAGTAGCTATGTACTGAGCAGGGAGGGGCTGCCGCAGGAGCTCCTTCTGAAGTCTTCACTGTGTCATCATTTAGGGAAACAGCATCTCTAAGCAGCGAATTACACCCCAGTGAAACTGAGCCTCCGCCTGGGAAGCCTCCGCGATATTCGCGCCCTCGCGGAGCCCGGGAAAGCACTGGGCGCCTGCACACCTGGGCCCTCTTAGATGTGTTTGCAGCTTAACCACATCCTGGCTGCACATGGGAAGAGTTTCAGCTGGCAGTGAGGTTAAAAAATGTCCCACGGGGGCGCCTGGGTGGCGCAGTCGGTTAAGCGTCCGACTTCAGCCAGGTCATGAGTGAGTTCGAGCCCCGCGTCGGGCTCTGGGCTGATGGCTCAGAGCCTGGAGCCTGTTTCCGATTCTGTGTCTCCCTCTCTCTCTGCCCCTCCCCCGTTCATGCGCTGTCTCTCTCTGTCCCAAAAATAAATAAACGTTGAAAAAAAAAAATGTCCCACGGTGGGGCCCCTGAGTGGCTCAGTAGGTTAAGCCTCCCACTTGGCTCAGGTCATGATCTCCCAGTTGATGAGTTCAAGCCTCCCGTGGGACTCCGCACTGGCAACGCAGAGCCTGCTTGGGATTCTTGCTCTCTTCTCTCTCTCTCTCTGCCCCTCCTCGGCTCATGCTTTCTCTCTCAAAATAAATACTCTAAAAAACCGTGTATACACACACACACACACACACACACACATTTGTACCACTGCAACAGGCCAGATGATTGAACAGTGTCTGAGTATTTCCTTTTCCTTTTTCTTTTTCTTTTTTATCCCAGTTTAATTAATGTGCACTGTGATATTAACTTCAGGTATACAATATAGTGATTCAACAATTCCATACGTACTCAGTGCTCATCACAATAAGTGTATTCTTAATCCCCCTCACCTATTTCTCCCACCCCACCCACCCCACCCCCACCTCCCCTCTGGTAACCACGGGTTTGTTCTCTACAGTTAGTTAAGCATCTGTGTCTTGTCTCTATTTTCTTCATTTGTTTTGCTTCTTAAATTCCACATATGAATGAAATCATATGGCGTTTGTCTTTCTCTGCCTTGTTTCACTTAGCATGATATTCTCTAGATCCATCCACGTTGTTGCAAATGGCAAGATTTCATTCTTTTGTGGCTGAATGATCTTTTTATCCATTCATCTATTGATGGACACTTGGGTTGCTTCCACGATTGGGGTATTGTAAACAATTCTGCAATAAACACAGGGGTGTATATATCTTTTCAAATTCGTGTTTTCATTTTCTTTGTGTAAATATCCAGTAATGGAATCGCTGGAGAATTCTATTTGTAATTTTTTGAGGAAACTGCATACTGTTTTCCCTGGTGGCTGCACTCATTCGTATTCCCACCAACAGTGCAAGAGGGTTACCCTTTCTCCACATCCTCATCAAGGCTTATTGTTTCTTGTGTTTTTGATTTTAGCCATCCTGACAGGTGTAAGGTGGTATCTCACTGTGGTTTTGATTTGCATTTCCCTGACGATCAGTGATGCTGAGTAACTTTTTGAGTATTTCTTAATAAGCTCTCCAAGTAATTTTAATATGAAGCTTGGGTCAAGAACCAAAGGGGTGACTTCTGGTTCTCTCAGAGGCTGTGGGAACAACTAGGATGGGAAGGCTTACTGGAATGCTTACCCATAGCAGGATCAGGGAACCGCCATTATGGGGAACATCAGTTGTTCTGATTTTTCTATGCTTCTTTTCCGAACACCTTAGCGTATCATAGTGGTTTCTAACGTGATCACCAGACCAGCAACATCAGAATCGCCTGGGAACTTGTTCAAAATCCAATACTTAGGCCACATTACAGAGTTACCCAATCAGTAAGTCTGGGGGTAGGGACTAGTAATCTATGCTTTAACAAGCCCACTGGGTGCTTCTGGCCACTCAGTAAAACTGGAGAAACTCTGGCATAAGTAAGGTAGTAATACAGCTCAGCTATGTTAAAGGGATCGAGAGAATAATTTATTTCTTCAGTACTTGACCAGAGCCATAAAATGACGACTAGCAGGGGCTGGCGTGTAAATGGCAGTGGGACTTCCCGTGAGAGAACACTAATGGGGCCAGAGAAGAGTCAGCTCATCTACCTGCTTCCTCTCGCAAGGACATCTTCTTTCCTGTTTGAGAGGCTGTGGATCCAGCATGGTTCAACGTTGCACTTTTGTTCGTATCTCCAAGTCTGGGTGTATCAGGAGATACTGAGGAATGGTTCAGTAGAGCTAGAAAGATATGGTAAGTGTTAGAGGGAAGGAAGGAGAGAGGGGCAGGGAGGCAGACACTGGACCAGAAGTCAGGAGACTAATTTCAGTCAAATAGGCAGCTCAGTTATTTCAGTCCTAGGAGAGATGCTCGGTCGGTAACGATGCCCCTTATAGTAGCAAACATGGAACAAAACACGCACATCGTGAGGGTAGCCCTGGGACAAACAGCAAGTTTTGCTGCTAAGGGCCAGGGATCCGTTATCATAGTTAGCAAATTAAAAGCATCCCCCTGGGTTCCATATATTCATTATCATGAATCCATACCCTTCAAATGCAGACAAATCAAGTCCCAGGACACCATGTTCTCTTGTGTTGGCGTCTACTCATCTGTGACATTATTTTCCAGGTGATGTGAAGACAACAAGCTTAGTGCAATTCTCTTACCAAGGTTGCTTCTAACTCTTGAATTTCCGGTTCACAGGAAGGAAACAGGATTCCAATAACTATTTTCTTCACCGCTTTTCTTTCCCATCAGTGCACACCTGTGTTTGAATACAGGCTCCTTTCCTTTCTGGCTGTGTGACTTAACCTTGCAGGATTTCAGGTTTCTCAGATGTAAGACGGGAATAATAGAATTACTATCAGCAGATTTTATATGATGCTGTGTTTGTACTACACCCAACATAAGGCATGGAACGTGCTGTGTGCTCAGTTAGTAGAAGCTGCTTTCTGCAGATTAGTATTCACCACTGCAGCCTTGTAACACGGTCACCTGCTCCACCGATGTCAGGCGGGAGCTGCAGCCAGCCATCTGACTCACCGGAGAGCTTGTCTTCCCCACTCAGGCCCTCCAGGGACTGGAAAAAGCCCCTGTGGACACAGCGAGGGGAACCGGGCTTTATGCCCTCAACGACGGCTGCTCATAAACGCAGACCACCCTGGTGCATTCACGCACACACAGACTGAGACAACTTCCTTTCATCCAGACTGATGCAAATTCAAACGCTTCTCCTGGCCCGCAAGTGATTTTTCAGTTCTGCTATGCATGGCTATCGAAGCTGCAAATACTTTGTGGTAGGTTCTTGTGGGCTTAACCAAACCGATGCAGTACTAACTCCGAGCAAGTTCAACAGCACGTTCCAAACTGGAGTTATCTGTGTCCCCGGTGAGACAGCACAAGCCTTGGATTGGTAACCCTTGAATGGGTTGTAGTGAAAAACCCCTGAGCTACATCCTGGCTGGACAGGGAGAGGCAGGGTTGCCAATACTTCTCGAAGTGTCTGGGTTAATGCTACTATTGGGGTGTAACACGCATAGGAAGAGCAGGTTAAATAGTTATCTGAAATAAGACCAGCCACTCCCCTCTGGGACTTCTTCAGCAGGCCGAGTGAGGGATCTGAGGTGCATGCTGAGATCAGAGGTGTCATTGGCCTCACCCCGCTGATTGGAATTTTGCTGATGACAGCACTAATCAAGTGTTGTGTGAAAATTAAATGGAATGGGTCTCAGCGCCCTTCAGAGTATTGAATTCAAGCGGCAGGACAATAGCATTGTGGTGGTTCCCTATTGTTGTGTAAGAAATGACAACGAACTCACCGGTTTGTGCAACACAAATGATTAGCTTAGAATTCTGGAGGTCAGAAAGCCAACACAGGTCTCACTTGGCTAAAGCCGAGGTGTTGCCAAAGCCGCATTGTGTTTTGTAGATTCAAGGGGAAATATGTTTCTTTAGCCACGGAGGTTATTGGAAGAAGTTAGTTCCTTGAGGTTGTGGGGTGGAGGTTCCTGTTTCCGTGTTGGTTGTCACCGAAGAGACTTTCTCAAGTTCTAGACAGTGACTGCAATCCTCCGCTCATGGTCCCTTTTCTCCATCTTCAAAGATGGCAACAGTAGGTCCAGTCCTTCGTATTCTACATCTCTCTCATGAACTCTCTAGCCTTACATTTCATATTTAAGGACCCTTGTCATTACATTGGCCCCAAGGAGACAGTCCAGGATAATCTCCCCATTTAATGTCACCTAATTAGCAATTTTAATTCCACCTGCCAATTTCCTTTTGCCCATATAAAACGACACATTCCAGAATTCCAGGGGTAGAATGTGGACACATAAAAATGTAAACTTGGCCTAGAATATATAGGACCAAGGGGTGGATTGTTGAAAGAGGCAGCTTACTGTGGTTCTGAATGTTCCTGCACATCATTGCTGAATGCAGCTCTGAACTAGCTAGTCATGTAGGTAGCTAAGTTGGTCAAGGTGACCACATGACTCCTTTACTGTTATCCAATCTCTAGATAAGGAGGGCTGGCTCAGCCCACATGTTGCCCCCCATGTGGAGCCACTGTCATCACTATATCACTCAGTGAGACTCAGGGACAAGGGAACTTGCCCTACTAACCTGCTACCTCTTCCCTTTGCTGTGTTGTAGCACTCGCTCTGATCCACTGAATTTTGTCTCCTTGCCATATATGTGGAGCACTGACAAATGAATGTTTGTTTCCACTGCATAATCATTGCAGTGGACTGAATTGTGTCCCTAAAAAGACATGTCTAAGTCCTAACTCTAGCAACTATGAATGTGACCTTATTTGGACATAGTCTTTAAAGATGTAATTAAGTGAAGGATCTCATGATGAGATCATCCTGGATTTACGTTGGGTTCTAAATGCAATGACTGCTGCCCTCATAGAAAGAGTCGGGAATATTTGAGCAACAGAAACACGGTAAAGAATTCCAGGCAAAAATGGAGGCAGAGACTGGTGTTACACGGCCACAAGTCAAAGAATAACAAGAGATACCAGAAGCTGGATGAAGCAGGCAAGGGTTCTCTCCCTACGAGCCCTTCGGAGGGAGAGAGGCCCTTTTGGTAACTTTTGAATTTCTACCCTACAGAACTGTGACAGAATAAGTTTCTTATGCTTAAGCGACAGATTTGTGATGATTTGTTATGACAGCCCCAGAAAACGAACATAGTTGTCTCCTTTGGAATCTTGTTATTGCTTACGCCATGAAGTTGAGGTACTTCCTCATACAGAATACGTACTTATATATTGCCTACTGTTGTCTCTATTAGTCACTAAAATGCAATATCCATGAGGAAAGGGGTTTTCTTTTAAATTATTTGTTTGATTTTTCTGTCCAGTGTACCTACAAGAGGAAATGGTGGCTTTTTTAATGTTTTATAATGTGATTCTTCAGGATACAGCATCATTCCGAATCTTGCCAAAATGCAACTAAAATTTTGAAATACTAGCATCTTGGTAATTAAGACCTGTTATAAAACAAGAATGCAAGAATATACACAAGGTTTGCCACAGCAAACATTGAAGTTATTCTCTCACACATCTTGGAAACATAGGTCTGAATAAACTATAATCCCTTAACACCATTTTTGTTGGATCAACTGTACAATGATCTCATCTCACATCCACAAATACCAAACGAATCATAACTAACTAGGGATTAAATACAAAAGGTTTCTCTTGGCACTAAGTTTGCAGCAGAATTCAACTTCACACTGTGTGTCTCTAGAAGAATAAAAGAACTTTCAGGGGAACACAGTTCTGTAGGTTGACTCTCCATAAATCCCAGGATAATTGTTATTTTAAGAAGGCGAATACTTTTTCTAGACCCTGAAATGCTATTTCTGAATTTCCAAATTTTTAATAGTTAATTACCAAAATACACCTGGTAGAGTTTATGAGGAAGCCAATGTTTTTCAGCTTAGTATGGGTAAAAACAGATGAGAAAGTTATATTTATTTCTTTTAGGTATTTCCGTAAGACGAACCAGGATTTCTGCTAATAAGACTGTGGCTAATATAATAAAGTTTTCAATCCATCTTCTACTAGTGTGAATCCCTTCCAAATATTTACATATATACTGAATAATCTAGTTTCCTTAGCACTTTATATTAAGCATTGATAACTAGTAGTTGGCAAAAATTATTTAACATTATGACATTGATAAGTAATAAGACATGTATCATGGAATATACCGCTTCAAATAGGAGATAAACCTACAAAATACTTTAGGGAGTAGTTTTCTCCAACATGGATGTGGAAAAGTCATCTCCCCATATTCCACATGTGTTATATACCATATCTGTGCATGTAGATATGTTCCTACCATTCCCTTTTATGTTTATATGTAACACATATACATATATGTAACACATGTAACACTTGATAGCTAAAAACTAAATATCACTTGTCTATCCTAATAATGATTAACAAATATAGAGATTGATTCCCTGTTTTTTCTTGAAACAAAGGAGCTTATTATTTTATTTATTTAACCTATATTTTCCTTTTAAAATTGCCTTTTGGGGCGCCTGGGTGGCTCAGGTCATGATCTCATGGTTCGTGGGTTTGAGCCCTGCATCAGGCTCTGTGCTGACAGCTCAGAGCCTGGAGCCTGCTTCGGATTTTGTCTCCTTCTCTCTCTGCCCCTCCCCCACCCTCTCTCAAATATAAACATTTAAAAAAATTTAAAGTTGCCCTTTTTAAAGAATATATTTGCTATTATTAGTGAACGTGTTTTGATTTATTGGAAAACACGTTTTTATTTTTTGGAATTTACTGGAAACTCAATCCAATTTTTCTTTAATGGAGAAGAAAATTCATGGACACAAATAACTGAAAATCCCAGGGGTATCTTTTTTAAATAAAAATTTTATTTTAATTCCAGTATAGTTAACATACAGTGTTATATTCATTTCAGTTGTACAATATGGCGATTCCACAATTCCATACATCACCCAGTGCTCATTGGAAGTGCCCCCCTTAATCCCCATCACCTGTTTCACCCATCCCTCCCACCCATCTCCCCTCTGGTAACCAATCATCAGTTTGTTCTCTGTAGTTAAAAGTCTGTTTCTTGGTTTGTCTCTCCCACCCCCCATTTGCTTGTTTGTTTTACTTCTGAAATTCTCCATATGAGTGAAATCATGGTATCTGTCTTTCTTTGACTGACTTATTTCACTTAGCATTATACTTTCTAGTTCCATCCATGTCGTTAAAATTGGCAAGATTTCATTTTTTTAATGGATGAATAATATTCAATCTGTGCACACTTGGGCTGCTTCCATTATTTGGCTATTGCAAATTATCAAAACTACAATGAGATATCTCTGCACACCTGTCAGAATGGCTAAACTCACAACAACCACAGGGAACAAGTGTTGGGGAGGAAAGAGGAACGCTGTTGGTGATGATGCAACCTGGTGCAGCCTCTGTGGAGAATAGTGTGGAGGGTCCTCAAAAAGTTAAAAATAGAACTACCCTATGATACAGTAATCACACCACTGGGTTTCTACCCAAAGAATATAAAAACACTAATTCAAGGGATACATGCATCCCTATGTTTATAGCAGCGTTATTTACAATTCCCAGGGGTATCTCGATCCAGGCTATTGTTTAAGCCAGAGGCTCATTATGTCTCCAGGTCAGGCCCCTCTCCACACCTCAACTCTCTTTCTCATGTAGCAACAAGTGAAAGGATGATACTTTTTACAGTTCTGAGTCTATATTTTCTCAGGTTTAACTTTAACAGCAGGAAAATGCATCTCTTCAAAAAGTCTAAGCATCATTATATTTCATTTTTTCTGATGTGGTTACTTGTACATAAATAGCAAGTGTGCCCAGAAAACTTAAACGTTTTGATTGTATACACACAAATCTCCTACCCAACCTAGAGGCAGAGGCAGGTATCAACCTTAACCGCAGGATGTGGCCTGAAATTTGAGGGTGGAGTTGATCCTAGAGGAAAATCAGTGCATGTTAAGTAGAAGCCAGGTGAATAGATGGTATGGTTCCCAAAACAACCACCATCCGGTAATCTTTATCACACAAAATGGATGTTGAGTCTCCACACACATTTAATTTTATGTTTTGCCTTGACAACGTGAAGATTTTTGTGTAGATTTTACATCTGCCGATCTTAGATGACCTAGGAACTTCCTAATTGTCTCTATCATCTTGGATTTGTCAATATTGGCCTACTACACTGTTAAACTTTTCTCATGTATATGTAGCTCTGCATGTCTGTGTAATGGGGGTGGAGGAATGCTTTATGTACTGTGTATGTGTGTGTGTGTGTGTGTGTGTATGTATATAAATATATATAAAATAGGCATATGTAATATATATAGAATATATATGCATTTCTATCTATAGTGTGCATAAGGCAAATAAAATGGTGGGACATATGCTTACATATAAGGATCATTCTGTCCATTTTGGACTTGAAGAGGAGATTCATTTTCAGGTTGTATACCAGTAAAAGTAATTCTATTTCTGTGGTGCGGTGAACATTGATTATACTGTGCAATGTTTGCAACACAAAGAGATAAAGATACAGAGCAAACTGTAGCCATTCTTAGGTAAAGAAGTAATCAACAAGTATTTTGCTGCAGATGCTAACAGAAAACTTCCAAAATAACAATTCAGAACAGGCTCCTTAATTAAAGAAACTAAGCTATATCATTAACATACTCCAGGAATATCTGAATTGATGGATAAAGTCCTTAAAACAACATAGAAAGGTACTTTAATCTCAGTGCAAATAAATTTGGACAGAAAGGAACAACAGGATCTAAGGATAAAGCAACTAGGAAAGGTCATGACAATTCTGTTAGCTACACAAACTAAGTATAACCACCAGATCCTTGGAGGGGAGTACCTACAAAGTTAATTTAGGAGATCCCATGACTTCTTTTTCTGTGCCTTCCCCGCTATTTCCACAGCACATGGACTTTTGCTGAGCACATCTCCTCCAGAGGCCCACCAGCAGTCTTCAGAATGGGCCTTGGAGCTCCATCATCACGCCAGGGACCTGTGAGGGAGTGGACACAGATTTTAGAATCTCAGAACCTCAGCTTTCTTCCAAGTATCTCTGCCCAACAGCCACTTGTCTCTTCTACTGCACACACTTAGATTCATCTCAGAAAATTAGTAGATTTCAAGTAGATTTCACTAGTTTTTCCCCAAACTTCACCAGAAGCAAATGAGCCCATGCACTTGTTTACTTCATATGGAATACCATTCCTCTCCAGGTAATGATTTCTTTTTTCTGAACTCAGTCTGAATCATCATTTTCCAGGAAGAAGCGATGACATGAATCTACTATGTCATGAATCTACTTTCAGCGTTTCAGAGAGTCGCCACTATAGACTTCTTTGTTGATCATTTGATTTGACCGTAGGCTTCATGAGGACAGCTGTTACACTGTGTGTCTTGCCACCTTTATAAACCCCATCTGCACTGTGTCTGAAAGATAGATTGGCTATCTCGACATTTATTCCAGATTGCTTCCAGTTTTCCCTCTTGTATTGCTAAACATCTACATTTTCCTGAATCTCTTGTAGCTAGAGCTCCAGATAATCTTTAGATGCTGGAAAATAAATGTGCTTAAGTAAGACCTAAATTTGGAGCTGATTTCCTAGGAGGAAGAATGCCAACAACACATTATAGAGCTGGCAGTCATAGGGTGACTTGTATCCCCAGCTTACAGCTAAGGTGGGTGATCATGGAGGCAGCGATGAAACCGTGTCATTGAACTCTGTCTCTTCCTGACACCTTCTGTGGAGAACTCATTCCTTAGTCAGCCCTGTTCCGTGGTAATCCACCAGAGGTCATTCCTATACATCCAACATGGAGTTTGCCCCCCGAGCCCTTCTAAGTCATCCGATTCCTTATATTATATACCTTTCTGTTATTTGTCTATTTTTTGATATCTACAACCAAACTGTGAGTATTCAGTAAATGTTTGTTGAACCAATCCATAAACAAATGAAAGAGTAGATATTATGTGACCTTAAATGATTTTTTTGTCTATAATAGATGAGATTACGTTTCGCCCTTTATAAAATTGTCTTAATATTCTTCTGTTCTCAGTAAATGATAAGTTATGAACATATGCAAAATAAGTAATGGGATAGTTTGCTCCTTCCGAAAATTCATATTGCCCAATCACAGAAAAAACTGAATACTTTTTAATCTAGTTTTGAAAAAAATACACTGATGCTTCCTCTACAACCATTAAAAATAAAAACTAAAATAGATGTTTTTCTTCAAGTGCATTACTTGCTAATAAGCAAAAAGCAGATAAGACAAATCTAATAAAAAGAATGAAAAAGGCATTCCTCCTACGGTACAAGCTAAGCTAATAAGCAGTGACTCATTCAAATATAAAGACTAGAAAACATTAAAACTCAGATAATTATCCGGAGAAAAGGACACATTTGGGTTTCTAAATTTTGTAAATCCCAATTTTCTCTTTTTTTCCTATTTGTATACTGAGCCAAAGGACATAGTTCTAATTATGAAATGCTCATTAATATGGGTAAAAAAACATTCCAGCTACGTCTGCCCAAATCATGCCAAATAAACAGTTTCTTTGGGAGAAATTGAATTAATTCTATCCGGCTTAAGGTAGGATAATTAATTTTAACTGGCTTAAGGTAAAATTATTCTTGTAATACAGACTCAGCCGGCTAATTATTTCTCCATATGCTACCGTTCTCCCCACACCTGCCTCACCTTGGCACAGAAACCTCTCACATTTCCCTGCCCTTCTCCATGTTGTCAAGGACATGCCACCAAAACAGGCACCAACTTGCCTCCAGGGCAGAGAACCACGTTTTCAAGCATTAGAGCAGATTAGAAAATAAATTTCATTTGTGATATTTATTTAAATTAACTATGACGTATACAAAACCTCCTTGAAAGTAATTTGAAATTACCATTAACAAAAGATATTTACCTTAATCCCTAAAGTTATACACACACACACACACACACACACACACACACACACACTTCAAATCAGAAATAACCTAAAGTCATTTATAGTTATTACAAAAGGTATAATATATTTTTGGAACATTCTTTATTGACTCAAAGATTTCCAAGTTTAGTGAAAATAAAAATCACCTAGCTATTTGCTTTCTTTCTTTCTTTCTTTCTTTTTCTTTTTTTAAGAGATTTTGGCTGAATCTATCAACATTTTATTTTTATTTATTGTTTCGCTGTTAAAACAACTTTTTAAAGTTTTTATTAAAATTCCACCTAGATAACCTACAATGTAATTAGTTTCAGGTGTATAATATAGTGATTCAACATTTCCGTCCAGCACCCAGTGCTCATCACAATTGTACTCCTTAATCCCCATCATCAACTTAACTGGTCCTCCCACCCACCTCCCTTCTGTTAACCATCAGTTTGTTCTCTGTAGTTAAAAGTCTGTTTCTTGGTTTTACTCTCCTTTTTCCCATTTGCTCATTTGTTTTGTTTCTTAAACTACACATATGAGAGAAATCATATGGTATTTGTCTTCCTCTGATGGACTTATTGCATTTAGCATAATGCTCTCTACCTCCATCCATGTCATTGCAAATGGCAAGATTTTATTCTTTTTTAAATGTTTATTTATTTATTTTGAGAGAGAGCGAGCACATGCATGAGAGCAGGGAAGGGGCAGAGAGACAGAGAGGGGGAGAGAGAATCCCAAGCAAGCTCCATGCTGTCACCGCAGAATCCCACGTGGGACTCGATTCCACAAACAATGAGATCATGATCTGAGCTGAAATCCAGAGTTGGATACTTAACCAATCGAGCCACCCAAGTGCCCAAAATTTCATTCCTCTTCGTGGCTGAGTAATATCCCATTGTGTGCGTGTGTGTGTGTGTGTGTGTGTGTGTGTGTACAGCACATCTTCCTTATCCATTCATCAGTGGACACCTAATTACTCTTTAAAAAATATATACATTCCCACTTGTCAAGTCGCATGCCTATTAATTCAGAATTTTTATTTTCAGAAAGCACCCTACCTGGTACAGTAGGACCATGATTCAATTGTTCAAGAAACATTGAATTAGGAGACAAGAACATCTAGTTTACTTTTAAATTCCTTCTCTCCACCATGTGAATTTAACTGAACATACATGGCATAACATGATTTCAGAATGCTAGAAAAGGAGCTGAATGTGAAATATGAAAGTAATTTGCAATTATTCTTTCTTGATTGACTTTCTATTCACTTTACACTAAAATAGAACCACCTTTACACACACACACACACACACACACACACACACACGCACAAGGAAGTATGTAATGGAGAATTAAAGTTGGTTAAAAAGCAAAGAGATGATTTTTGTTAGTTACTGATATATTGATGCTTCCTGTCTTCTGTTTTCCTAGAATTTAAAGAGAATTAGAAAGGCTGCCAAATGCTGTGGGAATTTAAATACCCTTAAATTAAGCAAAATAAAATGATAGGGAAACACAAAGTGATGGGCAGTGGAAGAGAAATAAGAAATGAAAATGCTCTCAGTTATGTCAACAAACATATTAAATTTAACTGTGTGAATTAAAAAGAAATAAATCCAGCAAGTGGAAAGAGTGCACTAAGCGGGATCAGGAGCCAACAGCTATTTTTGTGGAAATAAACTGAAATTCTAAAGAAATATTACATTATCCTCATGAACCCAAATTAGTGCTTTATGTAAACCTAGTAGCTAAATTTTGGAAAACATAAGATAATGGGATTTTGGTGCTGGAAGAATCTCAGCTAGAATCTCCAGATTCTTTTCTTAAAAATGAGGAAACTAAAGCACAAGGAGGATTATTTGGTCAAAATATTGAGTATGAACCAGGATAAGAATTTTATTCTTTCTAAACACTGGTCCTAGTTTCCTGTTATGGACGTACTGAATCACACATTTAGCAGTTACCACTTTCATTGGATAATAATGTGGATGATCTTTGGAGTCTTTGTTTTAAAGGCACTAATTCATTCATGAGGACTCTGCTCTCAGACCTACTCACCTTGCCAAAGCAACACCCCCAAATATTATCACATTTGCAATAAAGTTTCAGCATATGAACTTTGGAGGGACACAGACATTTAGTAGATCTCAATATTCCCAAAAGTCAGCTACAGATTCAGTGGAGTCCCTACCAAAAACCCAATTGCATTTTTTGCAGAAATGGAAAAGCTGATCTTCAAATTCATATGGAATTTTAATTGGCTCGAAATAAACAAAATTATATTGAAAAAGAAGAACAAAGCTGGGGGAGCCATATGTCTCGATTTCAAAATTTACTACAAAGATACAGCAATCAAAAGAATGTGGTACTGGCATAATGGTAACTACGTAAACTAACGGAATGAAATCGAGCCTCCAGAAATAAGTCCATAGCTCTATAAACTACTGATTTGCAACAAAGGTGCGAGCACCATTCACTAGGAGACAAAAAGTCTCTTCAATAAATAGTGTGGGAGCAACTGATTCACGTGTCAAATTATGCAGTTGGATTCCTATCTTATACTGTATATATAAATTAACTGAAAACAGGTAAAACTATGAAAGTCTTTTTTTATTCTTCAATTTTTTATTTTATTGTTTTTTACTTTTAACCGTCTTAAAAATTTATAAATATAATTTATTGTCACTTTCTTACACCATACATAAAAATAAAAGTCTTAGAAGAAAACATAGGGGCTAAATCTTCATGCCTTGGATTTAGCAATGGATTCTAAGAAATGAAACTTTAAAAGCACAAACAGCAAAAGAAAACTAGATGCATTGGATTTTATCAAAATTAAAAACTTCGTACATCAGAAGACATTCCCAAGAAAGTGAAAAGACAACCTAAATGGTACAAAGTGTTGGGAAATCATATAGCTGATAAGGGTTTAATATCCAGAATACATAGAGAACTCTTACAACTCAGCAACAGAAAGGGAAACAACCTTATGTTTAAAAAAGGGGGCGGTGGGGGGTAGAGGCAAAGAATTTGAACAGACATTTCTCCAAAAAGGATATAGAAGCACATAGAAAGATTTTTAATATCATTAATCATGAGGGAAATGCAAAGCAAAACCACCATCAGATACCACACTACACAGCCATTTGCATGAGTATAATTTTAAAAAGACAAAACCAAAACCAACGTTTCTGAGGTTATGGAGAGCTCGGAACTCTCATAAACTGTGACAGGAATGTCATGGCTAAGCCACTGTGGGGAGCTGATTCCTCCAAGCATTAAATATGGAACTACCATAGGACCCTGAAATTCTACTCCCAGATACATGCCTAAAATAATTGAAAACAGGTACTCAAATAAACGGATGTACATACATGTTTATAATAACATTGTTCAAAAGAGCCAAATGATGAAAACAACCCAGGTGTCCATCAGCACATAAACGGATGAACAAATTGTCGTATTTCCATGGAATCAAATACTATGCGACCAAAAAGGAGAATGAAGAACTGATGTACACACGAACCCTGAAATCTTGTGTATGTTAAAGAAGCCAGACACAAAATGTTCCATGTTGTATGATCCCATGAAATATCTCGATGGGTAAATCCGTAGAAACAGAACGCAGACTTGCTGTTGCCGGAAGATTTGGGGAGCGGGGAATAGGAGTCACTGATGCTTACTGCGTTTCCCCTGAGGATGGTGAAAAGTTTTGGAATCAGTTACAGGTGGTAGGTGTACAATATTGTGAATGCATTAAGTGCCACTAAGTTATTCACTTCAAAATGGCTAATTTTATGGAGGTGCCTGGGTGACTCAGTTAGTTAAGCGTCTGACCCTTGATCTCAGCTCAGTTCTTGATCCCAGGGTCATGAGTTCAAAAACAAACAAACAAACAAAAAAAGAGAATATTATGTAATATAACTTGACTTTGAGAAAAAGGAAAAGAAAAAAGAACAAAATAGTGAGTGTCTCAGGCCTACAGGTTTTTCCCCTCAACTTGTAGTTTTATTTTTTTATTTGTATTTTAGCTTTAGTTTTAAGGAAATATTATAACCATAGTGTTTTTTTCATTTTAAATAAGAAGCTAAATATTATTTCCTATCACTGCTTTAAATCAAGCTAATATAAATCAACTGATAACAGCTATGTGAAATGCCAATCATTTTGTAATAATATAGAGAATTATTAGTAGTATGCTAGGCATATCAACAGAAAATGATATAATTTCATATCTGAATGTCACAATTTATATTATAAAATTTCATGAAGTTCTAAATCTAGAATATATAAGTGACCTAAAGTGTCAAAATTTACATCTTGGTTTTAATTGGCTGTGGGGTAAAATATCATTGATCTGGTATACATGAAGCAAATTTTAAAGGGTATTATAAGCCTGCAACAATCTTACAGACCTCATTGCTCGCTAACATAGAATAAAAAAGAGAGTATAAGAATTAAAGATAAATCCAAATATACAATGAAATCTAATGGAAATGGAACATATGTTTATTTATTTGGGTTGGGTTGGGATGGGTTGGGATTTACTATTCATAATTTTAATTTAATAATCTATGACAGCATTTGTTTTTTTTTTATAAGAAAAAGTGAAACTCCACCCAGTGATAATATAGTCCTAGAAATAATGCTTCACATGTACAAAATCTTATTTGTGTATCTTTTCTCTAGTGAATAATCACAAAACAACGAAAAATAAAACTTTTACTTTTGAGTTTATTTATAAAAATCAATTCATTGTCTGCATTTACATGTGCGTTTGAATGCATGAACGCATGTGAGTATTTCAGGGTGAGTGAGGGCAGTCATTATATTAGAGAAAATGCCACCCTCTTTTGTAGTATATTGATTTATTTTAATTCGGTGTGAACTTTCACTAGATACCTCTTTATGACATTAACAAATGGTACGTAAGCGTCTGTCTCTGCTAACTTCAGAAATTCTTGGAGAAAAGAACATTGTTCTGGTCAACCCACACAATCTAATTCACTTTTGCCAAAATGTATACAAAATCACGGATGTGTTTCTAAGTTTTATGAAATCACTGAATTATCAATTCATGAAAGACACTCGTGTAGCTCAGTGTTTTGCTACAACTAAGACATTCTTCAAAATGAATTATTTTCATTTTTATATACCAAAATATATTTCACACACCAAAGGGTTAAAAATTTCCATATCTCTAAAGTCTCTACAGTAATATAAATTTTTACTAATCACTGTGTTAAAAATTAAAATTTCTAGTGTACCACAGAAAGCAAAGCTGTGTAAGAATGGTTAAAGAAAAACGTGAAATAACCCTGTCTAATAACATCAAATTATGTTATTTTATATTTAAAATTATTATTTTACAACAGCATAAGAATAGATATATTTATTCTTAAATTATTCAATAATTGTATGAGCAATGAAGGTTTTAAAAGAAAAGTAATGAGTGAGGAAGTTAACAGAGCCATAGGTTTGCCTGATAAACCTCCGAGTGAAAATAAAACCTTTCTGAGGATAAAGTTACTAAGCAAAATAAGTATAATGTCATTCCTATTCAAGAAATGGACACTGTCAGTAATGTAAATTCATTAGGAATTGACTTTGATGGCCTTTCTACTCTTAGATTAATTCATCATTTTCCTGAGACACATCAATTACCACTCTGTCACATTAGCTTTCTGAAAATGACCCATTGTGTGACCTGAAGGAAGAGAGTCAGTTGCCAGAATGATTTAAGAAAACAAGCCTCCAAAAAGCTACACAAAAGGCATGTTGACTAGTTCATGGGGCTTTACCCCATAGAATACTGACCACTTTTTCCAATAACTTTTCACTTCAAAACGTGTTATTTGGAATGGAGAATACAAACACTGCATATCTACAGAATCAAGGCTTTCCAAGTACAAACCTCCCTGTCACTGAATAAAGTAGGTAAAGCAAATGAGCATTGAAAGGTATCATTTTTAGAAAAATGGTTGGGAATTACAACTCTACTTTTCTCCATTACAGCAAAATCAGGACATATTTTGATAAATATTAGCCTATATGTGTTTGCTCCCATTTTGGTTATTCTGTTATGTCCTCTCACTTTATAGTCGGCATAAATTCCACTTTTCCCTTCTTTTTCCCTCATTTGTCTTCTCTTGTCCTCTCTTCTCTCCTCTCCTCTCTGTCCTCCTAAAAGTTCCTGGAAACGAACAAAGGGAGGAAGAGAGGTGGAAGTAAAAGCTCAAAAAGAGATTAGATTTGGTGAAGTCCTTCACGTTTTTTCTTTTTCTTTTCCCCAAGCCCTGAAGATGTTATTTTCTTAACCTCACCATTTATGGGTTGTCTTGAAACTTACTTCTCTCTGTGTCTCTCGTAGGCATGGTCCCATCTCTCATATCTCATATTGATTAGTGATGTTGCAATGTATTCATTAAAAGTTCAGGTGTGCTGCTGTTTTTGTTTTTTAATTGTAAAAAATTGATGCACACATAGCCTTAACATAGGACAGGAAAACAACCACAATATGGACATTCATGTGATGAGATCATCTGTGTTGAGGAGAATCTTTGTCTTTAAATTAACAGTGCAATTTAAAATTAAAAGATGTTTTCTTTAAAAATCTATTCCCTGTAATACTGAAGCCAAAATATGCAAAAATGTAGGCAAAATATAGCACTCTATATATTTCAAATATATATGCAAAATTCTTCCCCTCTTGTATAATAAGGATTTATACAAAAAAATCATCAAACAATGAGAATGTTACAGTTCAAGAAATTAACACAATTTATCGATATGGAGATTTCTATGAATACCCGGTAGTTTTGCGTCTGTCACAGACATTTGTTAAATGCAATAGATATAAATATAATGTAGTAAGAGAACTTACACCTCTTTTAGAGACTGATAACTGAGTGGTTACTGTTTTATCACTTACATGCCAACACTTATTTCCACTATCTCCCTCATATACAGTATTTATATCCATATAGATATATGTTACTTCTATACGATAATTATATACCTATATACACATGATACTCCTATATGGAACTTGCATGCATAGTTTATATACATATAAATTAGGTTTTATTAAAATAATATTAAAATTACAATTTAGTTTCATGTTATAATAAAATCTGCACTATTCTCTGGACTTTGGCATGTTCTATATGCAGCTTTGATCCGTTTGGCATTTGGGGACACAATCTTGATCCCAGTGGGGATCTCTGTGGCACCAAGGATTTTGACCTGCAGCTGTTCTATGATAATTATTTTGGTTCATGTAGGGAGTCTGAATTCTTAATGAAGAGTAAGAATCACTAGCACCTCTTCCTGGTGGTCAAGATAATATATACTTGAGGAATAGTTTTCTGATGGATGAACACACCCACTGGGTTGGTTAGGCCTTCCAGAATCTTCTCAGTTTCCAAGTTGTGTTTAGTTCTAAGTGAAGAACCGCACTTGTCTCAAAGACCCCAGGGACGGACTCTGTGCCCTGTTGACAGGACATGCCGATTGGTATATACCAATCGTATATACCAATATATATACCAATGGTATATACCAAGGCCAGTTCCAAACAGCCCCCAATCAACTCTCGTATTTCCTGACATACTTTATGCTATAACATTTTGAGGTAACCACATAGGAATCAAAATGAAATAGGATTAATTACTTCGCCTGTATTCCCATTCTACTTTATTCTTAGCAATCAACATGATGTCCTATTGATAATGATTTATGTATTTATATAGACTTTAAGCCCATTCTGGGCAGGGATAAGGATTTGTTCATCTTCACATCACCCACAGAGTATAATATAAACGCTTGTTAGTTCAGGTGAGTCAAACACACCCAGGTATTTTGATGATCAAACTTGTTTCATAATTGAAATAATTCTGTGTTTCCACAAGTAGAAACACATAAAAACATCTCTACAGATGTTATGTATATAGGAACCACTATTAAGGCTGGTTTCATACAACATTTTGCTGTAACAAAATGGATATTTGCACTTGCAAGTCACAAAACACTAATGCAACTTAATCTTGTATTTGCAATTAATCTCTAGAATCACAAGAAATAAGGAAAGGTGAAATGGAATTCAACTTTTCTGGCCATCTTTAGCTTTTAGAGCTCATATGAGTATGAACTACTTATACAACTAAAAGATATGAGCTTATCAAACTCACTTTTAATTCACAGGTAAAGAAACGGAATGAAAAGCCAGAAGAGTGCATTAAGATACTATATGTACTAGGGGCACCTGGGTGGCTCAGTCCATTAAGCGTCCGACTTCAGCTCAGGTCATGATCTCGCGGTTTGTGAGTTCGAGCCCTGGGTTGGGCTCTGTGCTAACAGCTCAGAGCCTGGAGCCTGCTTCGGATTCTGTGCCTCCCTCTCTCTCTGCCCCTCCCCTGCTCATGCTCTGTCTCTCTCTGTCTCAAAAATAAATAAAACATTAACAATTTTTTAAATAAAAAAAGATACTATATGTACTTTCATGGAAGAAATAGAAACAAGATGTAAATGTTTTGCAGCATGTTGACACTAAAACACACAAATTGCAACTGCCATTAAGAGATTATTTTTAAAATCTAAAAACAATTTATTTTAAAGCAATCCCATCTATAGCAGTAATTATGTCTACTGACTTTAGGATAAAATAATTCCAAAACAACCTAAATTTCTCAAAGCCAGATTTTGAATTTAAATCTAGTTTTAACATTTATGTTATAGGCTACAAAAGCTATTTGAAACATGATGCATTGTATTGATTCAAAAACAATTTTTCTGAGACTAAAAAAGAACCAGAGAAGAGTAAACGGAATTGAAACTAAATTGAAACACTTATGCAGATCCTTACTAAAGTTACTGACAAATGCCTATTACACAGTTGTTCAAACTAACGGAGAAATAGACTTACTTAAAAATAAGATCAATTGCTTGAAAAACACTGGGGCAAAACTGTAAAAGGAAATGAAAAATACAAAGGTCCATCCTTTCATTTTCTCTTCCTTTTGGAAAAGCTTGTAAGTGTTGGATTTGTCACAGTTGTAACATTTTCTTTTTTTAAATATTTTATTTATTTTTTATTTTTTTAACGTTTATTCATTTTCTTGAGAGACAGAGAGAGAGACAGAGCAAGAGTGGAGGAGGGACAGAGAGAGAGGGAGACACAGAATCCAAAGCAAGCTGCAGGCTCTGAACTGACAGCACAGAGCCTGATGCGGGGCTCGAACTCCACAAACCGTGAGATCATGACCTGAGCCGAAGTCAGACGCTTAACGGACTGAGCCACCCAGGCACCCTAATAGTGTAACATTTTCATACAAAATCTGTTACACTGTTTCCATATGCATGAACAACATTATTCTACTTGCAATGAGAAAAAGAGCAAGCATTAGATGTTAAATAGTACAAAGGAAATATTCAGACTTGGAGGTGGGCAAAAGTTAAGGCAGCGTGAGGGAGGCAACTTACAGTGAGTGAGAACATTTGCTTCCAAGAAACCCCGATACCTTGATTTTTTTCCTGCAGTTCAATTTGTGAGGTCTTGAAGTCAGGACCTGGAGAGTTTGCACTTAATACATTTCTCCTCTCCAGAAGCTCTTCCATTTCTTCCACTTGGGCCTTTAGCCTTCTATTTTCTCTTTCCAGTCCTTGTTTTTCTGTTTCAAGTATTTCCCTCTTGTCCCGCTCCAAGATATTTTCAGCTTGCAATCTCTCTAGCTAAATACAGAAAACACAAAGAAGCAACATGTAGCATTTGTAATTATCAAAAGGCAAGGCACCCAGCAAACAAGCTCCCACTAAGAAAGGTTCACAGACACATAGATTTATATAATTTTTAAAAAGAACACTGTATTTGTCTGAAAAGTTGTGAACAACACGAACATCCTAAGACCAGGCCATGCCCTAGATAAATGCAGTCTTCCTCTTGGTTCATGAGACTATTTCTATAATCGTACAGACCGTATTTGTCAAATAAGTATGTCAAATGAAAAACGATAATATTCTGGCGATCATCTCCACTTAAATGATGAACATTATCCATTGGGAAGGCACGAAATAATTTCTTGGATAATTTTGGTTGCATGGATATAGTTCATGTATTCATTCACTTATTATTTATTTACTCTACCTTTATTTATTTATTTACCATACCTTTCAAGTTCCACATATTATACTAGTCACTGAGGACAAAGACAAGCGAGTGAAACAAAATAGTATAATCCATAATTAAAGTACTATAAAATATAGTCAAGCACACATGAGTGAGTGGCTAACTGGATTTCCAGAGAATTGGAGGTTGACAACCATGGCCAGGGGGCCACATCTGACCCATCTCTTTTAGTATACCCCATGATAATAGTAGTTTTTCATTTTTTTTATAGTTGAAAACAATTAAAAAAGAATACTACTTCAGGCACACTGACATTATACAGAAGTCAAATTTCAGTGTCAAAAAAATAAAGTTGTATTGGAATGCAGTCATGTTCATTCATTGACATATTGCTTATGATTATTGTCACACTAACAATGGCAGAGTTGAACTGTTGAGACAGAGGCTGTATGACCAGCAAAGCCTAGATTATTTACTATCTGGCTCCTTAGGGACAAGGTCTGCTCATTTCCAATTCTGTCCCGTGATTCTCAACCACGGATGCACATGAGATTGCCTTAGGGAGATGTTGGTAATTACTCGTGAACAAGAACCCACCTCTAGGAGTTTTGATTTATTGAATTTAGGGTAATTTTAATGTCTCTCTCCCTTGGTCAGTTTTGTTGTTTTAATATTTTTCTATTTAGATTTTAAAGAGGCAATATCAAATGTGTTTATTTTATTCAGTTTCATTATGTTTAAATATTTGCTCGTTATTATAATGACATTAAATTATAATTGCCTGCTATGATTATTTTTTTTCTTGTTCTGGATGTTGTAAGTAGAAATGATTAGTAGCTTTTTTAGTTCTAAATTGTAATCCTGAGCTCTGAATTCTAATCTTGACTTCACCATGTATTCTGTGGGTAAATTCGGTCAGGCAACTTAATCTCCCCATGTGGACAATTTATTCTCTAATGTAACAGGGTCTGTGAGAAGTAAAATTAATTAAACTGACAGGAAAACACTTTGCATAGCAATGATCTACTTAGAGAAAAAACACTGTGGTCATATACTTTTGGGGAAATAATTATATACGTATTTCTCTCATAATTTGAGCATATGTATATCCAAATGTCAAAATAATTTTATGGCATACATCTGTATGGTGAAGCCACACTTCACAGTAGAAAAACAAGTAGAACCTAGTCCTGATTCTGTCACTTATCATTTTTTGGCTGATTCTGAATAAAACGTTTCCTCTTTTTTTTCCTTTTTTAAAAATAAAATTCGGATGAGAACACCAGACCCACCAAATCCGTGGAATTATAAGGGCTGAATGAAATCAGTTATTTGAAATGCCTTGCAAACTATGTAACATGATTAAAATGTGAGACATTTTTAAACTGTTAAGGATAGAAATTGGAAATTATTCATTTTTACATAGTTTTAAATGGCTTGATTGCAAAGTACTGATTAGTATTATAATATTATAAAGTATTTTTCATGACATTTTAAATTCTAAAAGAGAGATCAACTTAAGGAAAATGTTAGACTTCAAAAATATCTTTGGAAATGAATTTGCATTAAAAAATTTCTAAAACAACCTTTTTCATATACACATAATTATACCATTATTATAGAAAATAGTCTGTTCCCAAATCAAAGAGATGTTCTGGCTTCTAAAAAACAGGAAACAAAAATTACATTCTTGAGACTGGACCTTGTGTATCAACTAAATATCATAAACTAAGGGACCAAATTTTAGACGATGTGGTTAAACATGTGGAGTATCTATTGGGGGATTTAAGGTGAAAACAGTATTTCAAAATCCAATTACCAACATGACATTTCTTTAATTATTAAGGTTCATGCTTAAACTTTTTGACTATCATCATGTCACTTATGAGAATTAAATAATAAAGCTGTAAGAAAAAATCATTAACTTAGTGATGAAAATTAATTTTAGGGGCGCCTGAATGGCTCAGTTAGTTAAGCATCCAACTTCAGCTCAGGTCATGATCTCATGGTTTGTGGGTTCAAGCCTCCATGCTTACAGTGTAGAGCTTGGGATCCATACCTAAGATTCTCTCTCTCTCTCTCTCTCTCTCCGCCCCTCCCTGACTCATGCTTTCTCTCTCTCTCAAAGTAAATAAATAAAATTAAAAAAAAATTTTTTAAAGAAAAATTAATTTGGGGAAAAAAATATATATTTTGGCCAAGGGGATATATAATATGATGATATGTCAGGGCATTATAAAACTGTAGGCATTTAAAAGAAATTGATGAAGTCCATTTTATTACTAATAACAGGTAACAGATAGAACTAAGGTTTTAAAAAAGTAATAGATTGTTTGATTGAATAAACTCTAAATCTTTAAAAAAAATAAAGGAATGATTTTACCAGTCATAAAAACAAATCTTAAATAATCACGTCTGATTATTTGTTGTTTGCAGCCTATTAACACAGTGTGATTATATGATAAATTTATGTATACAAGACACAGCAAAAAAGTAAAGGTTATGTGGAAATTGGAACATCACAAATATTATAAGCAGTTTAAAATTTGTTTTAAACATTTCTTTATTTTTGACAGAGACAGAGTGTGAGCGGGAGAGCGGCAGAGAGAGAGGGAGACACAGAATCGGAAGCAGGCTCCAGGCTCTGAGCTGTCAACATAGAGCCCGATGCAGGGCTCAAACTCGCAGACTTCAAGATCATGACCTGAGCCAAAGTCGGATGTTTAAGCGACTGAGCCACCCAGGTGCCTGATATTATAAGCAGTTTTATTTCTGTTTTCATTTCACAAAATTTTTTCTTATCAAATTATTCTTTTCCAAGAATCATATGAAAATCTACCACATTAAAAGCCATTCAACTAAATGCAAGTTAAAAAGACAAAATAAACATCAGGTACCATTTTAAGCCCTCAGATTTATGGTAAGCAATTCCAAGAATCACCAAATTGAATGCAATTCCATTGATTTGCTTCTACTGATCAAGAGAACATCTTAAAATATTTTAATTCTAACTCTAAAATTCTATGAATTTTAACTAATCATGGGTACTATTGTTAAATTTCAGGTAATATGAAAAATTATTGAAAAAATGTTTTCTAAAAATTTTAAGGTAAAAATATATTCTCTTCAGAGTAATCAATAAAATATTTGTTGCTTTAATGATTTCCAATGTTATACATATTAAGCACCGAGAAAAATATATAAATACCCAACTGTTCAGGTGTTCAACAATTATTGAGTATCTTATGTAAGAGGCAATGAATATTCTAGTATTCTAATATACAAATAAATGTTCTAATATATTTAGAATATATAATATTCTAATATTCTAATATACAAATAAATAAATATTCTAGTATTCTAATATACAAATAAACACATAGGTATAAATTGGGTAGAGATTCATGGAGGAGGAAACAACCTGTGTTCTGAGAAAGGCCTGTGATAAATTAGGCAATCAGAGGTTATTTGAATGAATAGCATATAAGCTGAAATCTGAAGTTTAAGAAAGCAAAGAGTCAGAATCAAGGCAAGAGTGTTCCAATAGAGGAAGCAGGAAATAGGTTTGAGCATTATAAGAGGCAAGTGTTCAATCACGGTGTGGGGTAGAGTAGGATATAAAAGGAATCTGGACAAGCAGGCAGTGGTTCTTGAAAGTAAGTGTGAACACAACAATCATTTGAGTTGCTTGTGGAAAATGTAATATTGTGATTATCCTTAAAGATAGAATACGGGGTCATTTATAAACATTTACACCTACTCACTCGATATTCACCAATTATTAGTGCTTGACAATTTTGAGAAGACATCAAAGATCCCAACCAATGCAATAACTAGAATGTAGGTTTATGAAACCAGAGCTGTGCCATTTTGTTCATGAGCCTGGGACCTGACACAAGCTACGTAAGTGATCTATGAGGAGAAAGTACACAATGGTAGTCTCTAGGAAACAGCATTCCTATATTTCAGTCACAACAATTACACACAAAACAAAATTAAGAAAGCATCTTAGAAGAACCAGTCATTTAGCCTACAGTACGTAACACCAGGAGGATTTCTCAGCTTTACTCTCAAGTCATTTCTCAGCATAGTTCCACTGCATTTTGTGACAGGTGAACGCAGTGACGTAAAGACAAGACTTACGGCAAAATGACCTAGAGTTGGGTCCCAATTCTCTTAATCTTGAAAGCCTCCATTTTTCATTTATAAAATGTAGAAAATACTTCCTAGAGCCTAGTCTTATGAGGCAGAAATTCTATTATTTAGGGGAAATATTTATTCCAAACTCAAATATTCCATGTGATAAATTTGTTTTCTAAAGAATAAAACATAGCAATGGCCAAATCAAATAAGGACGGATGAAAATAGTCTATTTATTTTTCCTATTTTATCAAGATGATGATCATTTTGTAAATGGACCTTGTCAACTGAGGAAAGCCCCAACAGAGAGCACTGTGTGACATTCTGTAGGCCAGTGAGGAGTCACCTGCAACCGATGTGGATATGCCAATACTATATTTGCAGATATTCAGAATTTTCATTTCAGCCAAGTCAGCCATAAAATCGGACTACAAACTATGATTTTTGGAAGTTAAAGGTAAAAGGCAGGAAGCTTGCTATTTCCTAGCAGTAAGATGATTACTCTTTTACTGAGGGTAATATATATTCTTGGTAAAGAACCATATAGGCTCTTATCCTTCCAATAATCCTGTAAGTTTGTACTTGCTACCACGAGGAAACTGGGGTCCTTAGAGTAGAAGTAATTCTCAAGGTAGGCAGAGAGCCAGGTCTATGGTTCACCGAGAGGTCCTCTCTGATTCCAGTCCTGAACTCATTCTGCCCATACCACGCTAACAGCTGCTAATGTATGTATATATCTGCAAGCAGTAACAACCAACACGTTTTGAATCCATTGTACTATGCTACAGCAAAAGAATGTTTTCTTTTGATATATTTTGGGGTTTTGATGCTTGCTTCGTCTTTATCAGCAAATTAATTCAGAGGGAAAGCAATTCTGTGGAAAGACTGGCAACTCAAAGCTAATGCACTGTGCATATTACTGATGTCAGCCTGCCCTGAGTCTTTTAACATTCTTTCTCTAACCAAGACTTAGAATCAAAAAAAGAAAAGAAAAGAAAAGAATTGCGTAAACTCTCTGCTAAATAAAAATCTACTTCCCACTTGTCCACAGTTAAATACAGCTCAGTTGACAGCTCACACCCTCTTCTACCAAAAGTCAAGAGAATAATAAATGATTTTAGTAACGGGTAATGTCACATGGATTTTACTTACTTTAATTTCATTTTAAATCTTAGGAAAATTTCTAAAAGCAAGGAGCCCCAGAAGTAATTTGAAATAAAATGTGTGCCAAAGTTACATAGAAGAAGAGGGATCCTCATGCAAAAGAATTAATCTAGATACAGACACTATACCCTTAACAAAAATTAACTCAAAATGTATTATAATGAGAGTTTAAAACACAAAACTGTAACAATTCATAGAAGATATGTAGCACAGGAGAAAATTTAGATGACTATGGATTTGGAGATGGCTTTTTAGATACATAGCCGTAGGTACGATCCATGAAAGAAATAATTTGATAAACTAGATCATTAAAATTAAAAATGGCTGCTCTGTGAAAAACAATGTCAAGAGAAGGGGAAGACAAACCACAGGTTGAAAGAAAATATTTGCAAAAGGCATATATGATAAAGGACTGTCATCCTAAATGCACAAAGAATTCTTTAAATTCAACAGTAGAAAACAAACCACCCAATTGAAAATAGGCTGATGATGTATAAATAATAGACATCTTACCAAGAAGATATACAGATGTCAAATGAACATATGAAAAGATGCTCCACATCATACATCATCAGGAAAATGCAAATTAAAACAATGGGATACCAATACACAACTATTAGAATGATGCAAATCCAGAACACTGACAACACCAAATGCTGGCAAGAACATGGAACCACAGCAACTTTTCATACTTTGCTAGTGGGAAAGCAAAAGAATATGGCCACTTGGAAAGGAAGTTTGGAGGTTTCTTACAAAACTAAACATTCTTATCATATTATCCAGTGATCGTGATCCTTGGTATTTACCCAAAGGAGCTGAAAACTTATGTCCACACAAAAATACACACACACACACACACACACACACACACACACACACATCGACACAAGGATGTTTATAGCAGCTCATCACTGCCAAAACTTGAAGCAACCAAGATGCCCTTCAGGAGGCACAAATGGATACACTGAGATATGTCCAGACAGTGGAATATTATGAAGCTGAAAAAAGAAGTGAGCTATCAAACCATGAAAAGACATGAAGGAATCTTTTTTTTTTATTTTTTTTTCAACGTTTTTATTTATTTTTGGGACAGAGAGAGACCGAGCATGAACGGGGGAGGGGCAGAGAGAGAGAGGGAGACACAGAATCGGAAACAGGCTCCAGGCTCCGAGCCATCAGCCCAGAGCCTGATGCGGGGCTTGAACTCACGGACCGCGAGATCGTGACCTGGCTGAAGTCGGACGCTTAACCGACTGCGCCACCCAGGCACCCCTAGACATGAAGGAATCTTAAATGCATATTACTACAAAGCCAATCTGAAAAGACTTCATACTGTATGATTCCAACTATATGGCATTCTGGAAAAGGCAACATTATGAGAGACACGGAAATATATTAGTGCTTTTCAGAAGTTGCAGGGGATTAAAGGAGAGGCTGAAGATAGGGGAGAATAAGTAGGTGAAGCTCAGGAATTTTAGGGCAGTGAAAGTACTGTGCATGATACCACAATGATGGATACGTTAGGTTTGTCCATATCTGTATAATGTCCAACACCAATACTGAACCTTAATGTAAACTGTGGACTTTGGGTGATAATGATGTGTCAGGGTAGGTTCATCGGTTGTTACAATGTGCCACTCTGGGAGGGATCTGATAGTGGGGAAGGCTATGCATGTGCAGGGGTGGGACGCATAAATCTCTACACTTTCCCCTTTCCCCTTAATTTTGTGGTGAATCTAAAACTTCTATTAAAAAATAAAATAAAAAGCTTTTTTTTAAAAAGAGATATTTTTGTATTTTGAATATTTACCCTTTACCAGATATATGTTCTGCAAATATGTCTCACTAATCTTTGGCTTGTGTTTTAATTATCTTACTAGTGTCTTTCATAGCAAAAGTTATAAATTTTGATAAAGTACAAACGAACATTTTTTTCAAAAAAAAAAAAGAGGAAAGCCAGAGAAAAGGGAGCCCTCATGCACTGTTTGTGGGAACACAAACTGGTGTAGACATTGTGGGAAATAGTAAAGAGACTCCTCAAAAAATTAAAAACAGGATTACCATGTGATCCAGTCATGGGTACCATTACTGGGTATTTACCCAAAGGAAAGAAAAATACTAACTTGAAAAGATATATGCATCTCTATGTTTATTGGGGCATTATTTACAAGACCTAAGACATAAAAGCAGCCCAACTGTCCAGCAACTAATAAATAAGATGTAGTGTTTATGTACATGTATATGTATATGTATATGTATATACATACATTTATATATATATACATATATATACATGAATACATACACATATATATATGAATATTACTCAGCAATAAAAATGACTGAGATGTTGATATTTGCAACAACATGGATGGACCTAGAGGGTATTATGCTAAGTAAAATAAAGACAAAGAAAGACAAATATCATACGATTTCACTCATATGTGGAACTTATGAACCAAAACAAATGAAATAACAAAGAAAAAAGAGACAAAAAATTACAGGCTCTTAAATATAGAGGACAAATTGGCGGTTGCCAGAGGGGAGGTGGGTTGGGGGATGGGTGAAACAGATTAAGGGGATAAAAGAACATTTATCATGATGAGCACTGAGTAATTTATAGAATTGTCAAATCATAGTCTATACCTGATACTAGTTAGACAATATATGTTAATTATACTTCAATAAAATGGAGGCCAAAATACATACTTTTGATTGAACGTGAATCAAAAGCAATGCAAGAAAATTACAAAAAAACAGTGTTTCTATGTATAAATAAGTCTATACATATTAGAATGACAAGAGAAATACATTTATAAAGACTTGCTTATACCCTGGCAGAGAAAACTTACGGATTTCACAAAGAAAAACTCAAAATGGGTATTTTGGACCCCTGGTTTTACAACAATGGTGTGGCAGTCTAAAAAATTCTTACTGATGTTACAAAATTTCATACACAAATATTTTCTCCATTTCAATGTACAATCATCGAACAATGATGTAGGTCATATAATAATCATCTATTCATATCCTAGTAATTGTCAGGATTTTAAAATGCGAATAAACACGCTGTTATTACGTCAAGCATAGAAAACTGTTTATGAACGTGTCCTACAACAACCAGAGAAAAGCGATAACCTAAACACAAAACAGTGTAAAGATGCTTTTGTGCACCTCTCCTGCCAAGCTCTGATATGCTGCAGTGGATTTCTCATAAACTTGATCAGGCATGAATTTCACAGAAGCAGTGCTTCCAGAACTTGAGAAGTGAAACACAATAGAGTTTTAAAGATACGGGTTTTGTTCCAATGAGAACAGGACCAGAGGTTTAGGTAAGGTAGGTCTAATGGACCTTAATTTTGCCATGGGCTAACTACACTCTCCAGTAGTACTGAGTACTAAGGAAAGCTATGGTAACACAGTTCTTAGCAAGATCTGTGGTAGGAAAATAAGTACATTATAAGAAAGATGAAATTAAGCAAGCTATGAAAGGTAGACCTTCCTTATTTCCAAAATCTCTCCTAAAACTAAATTTAAAAGTAGACAAACTCTCTTGGCCCCAGAGTTAACAAACAGGTTGTCTCGGAGATTTTGATAGCTCACAGTATCATTTGACCTAGAAGGTATATTGACTAACTGCACGTACTCTGATGGTTCAGATAAAATAGAAAGATAACTTTAATTATTAACACTGAGCTGTAAAGGAGAAAAAAAGTGCATATATGATTTACAGAAGAAAATAATAGAAAAGGACAATGAATTAAAAATGAAATAGTGGCAAGGACTTACGAGCTTCCCCTAAATCACTACTTTACATCAAGAATGACTTAGTAGAACACGTTTATGTTTCAGATATGCTGCTTTTTAGTATCTGATTTGGGGGGAAATTGCACAAAAGAGATACATTGATGAATTCTTTTTTTTTAAAAGATACGTTGATGAATTCTTTAAAAAATACATAAGAATAAAACATAGTTTGTCTTAAGCCAGAATTACACAATCTTTATTTTTTTACATTAAAATGAGATCATTCATTCAAAAGATTAATATTATAATGAGGCGAGTTAATTCCTTCCATTCATCTTTAGTCTAAAGTCAGCACTTTTTACCAGCTCCCTATTCACAACTGGTTTGCAATGACAAATCTGTTGATAGATCAACTGTCCATACGTGTGTGGCTCTGATTCTCGTCTCTTACTCTATTTCTTTGGTCTACCAATCATTGCACAAATACTACTCTATTTATTATATGTATTATATACACAATATACATATAAATATAAATTTTTGCTGGTGTATACATATTTAATTGATCTTATACCCAGCAGTATCCCTAAACTCTTGTGAATTATATTTTGTAGGTTACTTTCTATTTTCCAAATAGATAATTATGTCATCTGTAATCATTACAATTTTGTATCTTGCCAATTCTTATTATTTTATTTATTTTTCTTTTTTTGTTGAACTGTCTGGCATCTGAAGTAGAATCTTGAATCAAGAAAGGGATAGCACGCTCTGATACTCCATCTTTAAATAAAGAATTTGCTCTAAAATTTTGCTACTCTATCAAGTTTTAAAAGTCCTCTTGATTCCTAGTGTGCTAAAATATTTTTCTGTACAATAATGAAATAAGTTGTAGCAACTGTTTTTATTTTTTTATGTAATCTTTGAGATAACCACATAATTTTTTTCTTTTACTCTGTTTAATGTGCTGATTTATATGACAAATTACCCAACGTTACAATATATCTTCCGTTTCTGTGACAAATCAACCGTTTTTATTTACTATGAGATTAAGACTCCTTCTACTTGGTTAATATTATTGCCTCTACATATACATGTGAGAATGATTGTACTTTTCCTGTCTTATACTTGCCTAGGTGGAACATTAGGATTAAACACAGTAGAAAAAGTTGGAAATTTTTTCCTCTTTTTCTCTTCTAGAATATGTTCTATAAAATTGGAATAATTGGGATGCCTGGGTGGTTCACTCAGTGAAGTGTCTGACTTTGGCTCAGGTCATGATCTTGCGGTTCATGAGTTTGAGCCCCGCATCAGGCTCTGTGCTGACAGCTCAGAGCCTGAAGCCTCCTTTGGATTCTGGGTCTCTCTCTCTCTCTCTCTCTCTGCCCTTCTGCCACTCATACTCTGTCTTTCTCTCTCAAAACTAAATAAAAACATTAAAAACATTAAAAAAAATTGGAATTATTTACTTTGAATGGTACAATGTAACCATAAAGCATTCTGATACTGGAGTTTTATTGTAGGAAGAGTTTTAATTTATTAATTTTAATTTACTTTATATAATGTTATAAATAAATTCAGGCTTTCTATTTATATAAGAGTCATAGTGGGTAAGCTATATTTTTCCAATCAATAATTTATTTCATGTAAGATTTTATTTTTATTAGCACTGTCCCTTCATAGTGTTTCCTTATCTTTGTAAATCTCTGCTCTATCTAAGGCTGTGTCCCTTTTTAATTACTAGCTTTTTCTAATTATAGATCTTGATTAATTTTACTTGAATTTCATTTCAGTTTATTTCTTTTTTCTTTTTTTTTAATGAAGAACCAACTTCTGGTTTTGTTGACTGTAATACACTTTTTAAATATATTATTAATTCCTAATATTGTCTTTTCCTTTCTTTCTACAGCCATTGTTATTTTTTTCTATTAGAATATTAGCTCCTTAATTTTTTGTCGTTGTTATTTTTTTATTCCAGGTACTCCAAGAAGCAGCTATACAATGGGATTAAAAATGCAATGACTTTATTAGGAGGAATGCATCGGAGAGAAAATGAGAAGGGAGTCAGGAGAGGCAGGGGGCAGCTGGATTGCAATCAGGGCTGACTTTGAGTCAGGGGGAGAGAGGGAAGAAAAGACAGTTGGGTGGAATCATCTTAGATGTCATTGCAGTCCAAAGAGAGTTAGGTGAGGTCACAGAGGAGCTGTTAGCGAGAAGGTCACATCTCCCAGAAACAAGGAGGCTGCCCTCTGTTGGGAGTAGCCTGTGGGAAGCATGATCTTATTGCCTGGATTTCAGAGTACAGCAGTTAGAATTCTGGGTTAATTACACTCCCTGTAATTGAGATCTGAGAGTCACCATCCCATGGTGCACATAACCGTTTCCTAATATAGTCACTAATGTTATAAATATCCCTGAATTTTGCAGAATCCCTCAAGAATTCAGTGTTTTATCTTTCAATCTTATATCCCATTAAATGTATTTCTTTGACCTATAAGTTATTTAGATGTCTGTTTTCCAATACCCAAATAAACAAGTTTATTGAAGTTATTTTCTATAATCAATGCCATAACAAATGACCATTCATGGTCAAAAAATAGTATCTTTTGGGAATTACACAGCTTAGAACATGACCACAGACTAAGTCCCCATCTTTCCACACAGCCTCCAAAAGTCAACAAGAAGAAATAAAATCACTCATTCTGCAAATATAATTGAGACTTATTTTATTGTTTTTTAAGTTTTTTTAATGCTTATTTTTGAGAGAGAGAGAGACAGAGACAGAGACAGAGACAGAACACGAGTGGTGGAGGGGGAAGAGAGAGAGAGAGGGTGACACAGAATCCGAAGTGGGATCCAGGCTCTGAGCTGTCAGCACAGAGCCCAACGCAGGGCTTGAACTCACAAACTGCGAGACCATGACCTGAGCTGAAGTTGGACACTTAACCTACTGAGCCACCCAGGTGCCCCAGAGACTTATTTTATTGTTTTAAAGTTGGTTTATTTCGAGAGAGAGTGTGCATGAGCAGGAGAGGGGCAGAGAGAGAGGGAGAGAGAGAGGGAGAGAGAGAGAGAATCGCAAGCTGGCAGAACAGAGATGCAAATTGGTGCAGCCACTCTGGAAAAGAGTCTGGAGGTTCCTCAAAAAATTAAAAATAGACCTACCCTATGACCCAGCAATGGCACTGCTAGGAATTTACCCAAGGGATACAGGAGTACTGATGCACAGGGGCACTTGTACCCCAATGTTTATAGCAGCACTCTCAACAATAGCCAAATTGTGGAAAGAGGCTAAATTTCCATCAACTGATGAATGGATAAAGAAATTGTGGTTTATATACACAATGGAGTACTACGTGGCAATGAGAAAGAATGAAATATGGCCCTTTGTAGCAACGTGCATGGAACTGGAGAGTGTGATGCTAAGTGAAATAAGCCATACAGAGAAAGACAGATACCATATATTTTCACTCTTATGTGGATCCTGAGAAACTTAACAGAAACCCATGGGGGAGGGGAAGGAAAAAAAAAAAAGAGGTTAGAGTGGGAGAGAGCCAAAGCATAAGAGACTCTTAAAAACTAAGAACAAACTGAGGGTTGATGGGAGGTGGGAGGGAGGGGAGGGTGGGTGATGGGTATTGAGGAGGGCACCTTTTGGGATGAGCACTGGGTGTTGTATGGAAACCAATCTGACAATAAATTTCAAATATTGAAAAAAATAAAAAAATAAAAATAAATTAAAAAAAATAAATAAAATTTTTTAAAGCCTTAAAAAAAAAAAAAACAACAGAGCTCAATCAGGGGCTCAATTTCATGAGATCATGACCTGAGCTGAAATCGAGAGTTGGATGCTTAACTGACTGAGCCACCCAGGCGCCCTGAGACTTAGTTTTTTAGAAACCCCGATTCACATGTAAGAGTTACAATATATATCCAGGAGCTGCAGAGTCCTCTCCAGAGACCATGCAGGAGCAAAATCGGATGGAATTGGGCATTAGATGGAACCCCAGCTAGGGTGGACCGCTGCAGGGGAAGTCACATCACCCTCCACCAGGAAACACTGAGAGTAAACCTCAAACCGAGAGGACCAGAAAATCCTCTACTAGAAGGAATGTAAGAAAGGAGCTTAGAAAGTACAAAGGATAATAGCTGTCAGTCTTGAGGCGGTACCAGTTATGGGGGAGATATATCCTAGAAGGCAAGAGTGTCATTTGGGTATTTCCAGGTAAAGAAAAATTGGAAAGTAAGAAGTTGCTCTTAAGGGTCCTATCAAAGAATAAGAATACAGATTAATCTGCATCCCTCTACCCAAAAGCTTAAACAAAAAACCCAGTCCTTTGTGTGTCAACAAAGGGGAGCACTCTAGAACTAGGAAATTAAGTACACAACCCACCCTCTTCATTATTCCACCTTCTCCCGCAGAAATACTTGTCATTGTTGCTTGTCTAGGAAAACCCTACCCCCTTCATCACAACAAACAAAAAGAAATTCAATATCCACACAAAACTACTAAAAGTAGAAAATAAAATAAAGATCAAAACTTTTCAACTGCTAAAAAACAAATAATCCAATTAAAAAATGCATAGAAGGGCATAAACAGACCTTTCTCCAAAGAAGACAGGCAGACGGCCAACCGACACGACAAGATGCTCAACAACACTCATCATCAGGGAAATGCAAATCAAAACCACAATGAGGCATCACTTCACACCTGTCAGAATGTCTAACATTAACAAGACAAGAAGTAACAAGTGTTGGTGAGGATGCGGAGAAAAGGGAACCTGGTGCATTGTTGGTGGGAGTGCAAACTGGTGCAGCCATTCCAGAGAAATGGAGTTTCCTCAAAAAGTTAAAAACAGAATTACTATTATTATGGCCCAGGAATTCCACTCTGGAGTTACTGACCCAAAGAATACGAAAACAGTAATTCAAAAGGATATATGCAGTACTGTGGTTTTTCCAGCATTGTTTATAATAGCCAAATTATGGAAGCAGCCCAAGTGTCCATCAATAGATGAATGGATAAAGAAGGGAGGTATATACACACACAATGGAATGTTACTCAGTCATAAAAAAGAGCCGGATGTTGCTATTTGCAACAACATAGATAGGAAAAAATACTTTCAACTGCTGAAAATACTCCTCGTGAAACTATCACAGGACAAAGGAAAACTATAGTACCACACTCCAACATAAATTCTATGAAAGCAAAAAGAGAAAAAAGTGTAAACCATAATATTGGATACAAGTGAACTAACAGAGTGTATTTCATATTGATTACATAACCCGGAATATAGTTTTTCAAGTGATTTTTAACACAAAACTCTCATTTAATATCCAATGGGATATATTCTGAGAACAGTTAGGGCTGCACAGAAATCTTTAATTCCACTTAAGAGGACTATTATGGGTAATAACATTGATGTTGTGAATTTGTAACGATTTTATGCATGTTTTTAAAAATTTTTTATGCTTATTTAGTTTTGAGACAGAGAGAAACAGAACATGAGTGGGGTAGGGGCAGAGCAAGAGGGAGACAGAATCTGAAGCAAGTTCTAGGCTCTGAGCTGTCAGCATGGAGCCTGAGGTGGGGCTCAAACCCACCAACTGTGAGATCATGACCTGAGCGGAAGTCGGACGCTTAATCAACTGAGCCACCCAGGCGCCCCTTATGTATGTTTTAAGACAAAACAAATAACTTTATATATCAACATTATTGGGAAAGAAACAAAGTTTTAAAAAGAAAAGACATAACAAAAAAATTAAGAAATGAGACATTCACGTTGGAAAGTGGTTTGGTAATTTTCTAAAAGCTTAAGTTTTTACCTATACTATCTATCAACCAGCAATTCCACTCCTAGGGATATAAATTCCACTCCCAAGATTAATAAAAACATGACCATAAAATGTAAATAAATTAAAATATATTCAAAGTTGTATTCTTTACAATCAAAATCTTAAAAAACATGTTCAGCCACAGGAGGAGGGATAAACAACTTTCGGTGTATTCATACAATGGAGTATTATTATATTGTTAGTAAGTAAAAAGGAACAAACTGTTGATACACGAAACACCACATATGACACCAAATATGATATAATAAGCAAAAGAAGGCTGGTGCCATCAAGTATTATTAGGCATGTTTCCCTTTATATGAAGTGCTGCCCAATGGGCAAAATGTGTGGTACCTCTAAGGTGGGAAATTGACTGGGAAGGGGCGTTAGTAAACTGGAGAACTTTACAGGGTGGCAGAAATATTCCATATCTTGCAAAGAGTGTGCTTTTTACAAATGCTTACATATTTCATGATGCACTGACCAGTACCACTCAATATCTGTTCTTTAAATTGTGTGTAAATTATACCTCAGCAGAAAAGGTCAGCAATAAATACTTAATGCTAAATTTAAATGAAAATTTTGAAATATGAATGTGACTTCAGTTTTCTGTCTACAGAAAGGACGTGTCTACAGAAATATACTGCAAGGGAAATTAACATGTTCAGCACCCAAATCTTTCCAGTAAGATAAACCATAGCACATTGAGAAATCCTTGCCTCTAGATCTGAAGCTAGCTGGAAAGTACAAGATGAACCCAGAACATAATTGTGTCTGAAAACAGTTAATCACTCGGCGATTAATGGGAAAATGTCATAAGGACACTAGTTCCAGCTTCAAAGGACTCCTACTGGCTAAATTTGGGGGCAATTTGAACATCAAATGTGAAATCAATATTAACATATAATACATCGAATAAAAATAAATTCATAACTCTATAATACAACCCAAAGATAGAAAAAGAGACAAAGAGAAGACTTTTTAAAAACTTTTTTTTTCTTTGTTGCAAAAGGATGCCAGCTAATAAATGTAGAGGGAGGGTGGAGTTAGAACTCTGGAAACTATGAATTATAACAATTATAACCAGTTCAGATAAAAACAATCAACGGGTGCCAAAATCCTTAGAGAAAAGATATTTAGAGAACAGGGTAATTTTAGGATATCAGACAATTTTCTGAAAGATCATTCACTAATTTCAAAATGAGTATCATATTGGAGAAAGCTATAAATCCACACCCTAATTAAGCAATCATGTTCAGCATCACTAACAGCAGAACAACATTGCATTATGTTTCTCTTTATGTGATTCATAAGAAATATGTATATAATGTACATGGTACTCTTGCTAAAAAATGTTTAGTCTGACTGTAACTAGCCTGTAAATCAGTGGCTCCCAGCCAGCGTGGTTTTACCCAGAGGGGACATTTAGTAAAGTCTGAAGACATTTTTGGTCATTACACCTGGAGAGATGTTACTAGCGTTTGGTGGACAGAAGCCAGGGATACTGCGAAATGTCCTACAACACAAAGAACAACACCTCACAGCATGTCAACGGTGCTGAGGTTGAGAAATCCTGCTCTAGACCTACTTTCCTCTTTACCGGTAATTCAGGACATAGAAGAATAACCAATACTATTAGCAAACAATTAGACAACTCCAGAATGTGGTGTATTCTGCCACCGGACTAATCTGATTTTTTAAAATAGTAATGTATGAGGAAATAGTGGGAGAAGCAGTTCTAGAGTAAAAGGGTGATTAAATAAGATAACACCTATGCATTAATAAACTCAACTGCATTAAGACAAGTGGATCAAAAAGACATTCCTGAATAGAGGGAATTTAAATATGAACCAGATCTTGATTATATTACAGCTAATAACTTCTTAGGATTGATAATTGTGGTTATGTAGGAAAATGCCCTTACTCTAAGATGATACATGCTAAAGAATTTGAGAAAAGTATTATTTTATTTTATTTTTTTACTTATTTATTTCAGAGAGAGATAGCGTGAGTGGGGGAGGAGTAGAGAGAGACGGAGAGAAAGAGGATCTCAAGCAAGCTCCATGTTGCCAGAAGAGAGCCTGACACAGGGCTCAAAGTCACGAAACCGTGAGATCACAATCTGAGCTGAAACCAGGTCAGACGCTTAACCGACTGAGCCACCCAGGTGCCCCTTGAAAAAAGTATTATGATGAATACAACTTGTGTCCAAGAGGTACATTAATTACAGAGATTAATCTTAAAAGATAACAGATAATGTTAAATTTAAAAATTAATAAGCAGAATGAGGCATATGATAATATCACTTATAACAGTTTAAAATGTACATTTTCAAGAATATATATAAAGAATAGATACATATTGCAATAGTTGCCTATGTGGGGAATGCATGCAAGAGAGGGATACATAGACAATAAAAAATGAATGAATGAATGAATGAATGAATGAATACAAAGAAGACAGGGACTTTGCAGAGACCCATAGTGACAACGTTCCATAACTAAGGCATATAGCATAGTAAAAGTCTCTGCCTCAGAGTAGCAAAATGAATCCACATATCAAAATATAAATATTAGTGTATACATGAGGGTCAAAATATAATTCAAAGAGATAATTGTATTTTTTAAAAAAGAAACATATTATGGTTGACTCCAGTGAAGAAATCAAAAAGGAGAGAGAGAATGAAAAAATATATATTTTCTGGAAAGACTCAAATGAAGACAACTGTACTAATAGTGGCCCTGAAATACAGACCTTCTGGATGTGATTCTGGTACTTGAATGAATGGATCCCCCCACCCCTGGTGGTACTGGATACAAACTATGATTCTCACCTGTGATCTAGGATAACATTGAGGGGAAGCATAGAGTTGAAGGAGAAACACCTTATGTAGTCGCTTAACAGTTAAATGATATAGAAGCAATGGTAATGATATGGATTTTGGATGTGGCCAGATTTTATTAAATGACTTGGAAGCCATAAAGAAAATAGCTGACAGGCTCGGGTCAGCCAATTTTCAAATCACAGAATGTTATTAAAGCCAGAAGTTGTTCCTGACTGTGTTTAAAGAAGCTCTTATCTCCTGAATCCAGCAGGCAGACTGAGTGTCTCCAGTCCCAGGAATTAATCTTATGTGGAAGAGCTTCTCAGGAGACAAAACAGTCTTGACAGTTCTCCAGAGGGCCCCGGGAAGGAAGCAGTGGGACCTTGGAACCTAGAAAGAGCTTATTTGAGTGGATGCACTTGAACACCTTGAAGCAATATCCTGTCCCAGTGGGACTGCAGAAACGAGTTCCTCAAACACCATGTAGACACAATCCACCTGCATGGCCCTGGGAAACAGCAGACAAATGGTGGGTGATGATGGACAGCCAAATGTCATCAAGTGGTAACCCAATCTCACGTTCTCTTTCTGGATGTCGTATCCTTGCCGGACCTCAAATGACCTTGATGTTCTTCAGAACATCTCATTGGTCCATGATATTGAAGACATCATACTAATTACATATGATGAACAAGAAGTGGGAAGTGCTCTGGGTGCCCCAATAGCTCACAGGCATGTCAGAGAGTAGGAAGTTCATTCACACAGATTAAGGATCCTACCACTCCAATAAAATGTTTAGGGACCCAGTTTTCTGGAGCATGCTGAATCATCACCTCTAAGGTGAGGAACAAGTTAACAGCACTAAGAAAGAGGCAGAATGGTTGGCCTTGGAGACTGGAGATGCCGCACTTGGAAATAAGGTTTTGACCCATTTACGGAGTAACTTAAAGCATGGCATTTTTGAGTGGGGCCTAGAGCAAGGGAGGGAGCATCAGGTCCAAGCTGTTGCATTAAAATATGTCACAGATAAGAATGTATTGTGGAGTCTTTGACAGACCCCCAAAGAGGAGTCACAGAACAGACCCTGAGGGTTCTCAAACAAGGCAATGCCATCTCCAGAAGTGAACTACTTTTTATTGGAAAACTAGCTCCTCATCTGCTAAAACCAGTTCCTAGTAGAGAATGAGTCCTGACCATGGGACAATAAGTGACTCTGTGGCTGGAGCTGCCCATCATGGTCTGGATATTAGCTCATCCATGAAACTATAAAATCAGGGAGACTTAATAGCAATTCTTCTTTTAAGGGAAAGAAAGACTTAATAGCAATTCTTCTTTTAATGACCTGAGGATCAGGCCCAACAGGTGCAGAGGACAAAGTAATTTACACATACAGATGGACCAAACCCTCAAGGTACCTATCCATATGACATGGATGCGTCTCTCTTAGTTCACACATATGAGTCCACGGGCAATATCTTTCAATGAGCTAATGTAGAAGGGCGAAAACAAGAGGGATGACCCATGAGAGGGTCATCTTGATAGGTTAGCACGAGATAAAAAAGGAAGCTACTTTACTACAAACCTACTCAGTGGTGGCTCTAAAGGACAACGATGAGGAAAAATCCTTCCAGTATTTGGAGAAATACACTTGTCATCAATGTGGGTTGAAGGGACAAGTGACCGAAGGTAAGTATATATACAACTGACTGGAAAGCGGTGAACCACTGGCCTCTTGGCTAGGGGCCTTGACAAAGCAAAACTGAAACACTAAAGATAAAGAGGTCTGTACAAGAGGCATAGGGATGGACAGATGGTTTTGGACATAAAAGGTGTGGCTTTTTTTTTTTTTGATTCCCATATCACATCTGCCAGATTTTCCACCACAGAAGAGGCATTTTAGCAACCAGGTGGGAAAGATGTTGGCATCCGGTCAACATGAGTCATATTTAGTCCTCCACCAGACTGGTGCTTGAATAACAGGTGAGTTGCCATAATATCAGGGTTGCAGGTTATGCCTGGGTCCAATGGAATGGGCTTCCTCCCAGCAGAGCTGATCTAGCTATTCACCTGCTGGATGCCTGATCTGGGAGGCTCAACTGACAGCCACTTAGGGACAATAGACCAGACCCTTTCTGTAGGAGGCAATGTATAGTTGTCACGTAAATTGACAAGTACTCTTGTTTGTCTTTTCTCTTGTCTCAGCCAGCAGAATGATCTACAACCTTACACAGAAACTGGTTTACCAACATCAATTCCTATGAAACATCACCTGAAAGCTCGGGCACATTTAACAGCAAAGGAAATAAAAAATGGGTGCATTACCAAGACCGGTCCTCCAAATATCAATCACAAGTCAACAGAAAGCCTGAGAAAGTAGGAATGGTTTAGAAAATGACATCTATGTTTTCCATCTTAAGGGAGATACTCTACAAGGTAGGACACTGTCCCCTATTTGTGGCAGATAGTGTAGGCCAATGGCCAATGTATGAGGCTGTGTCCTAGTACATTGAATATATACGCCCAGGAACCAATGTATGAAAGTAGGATTGGTTTTTGTCACCTTTATTCCTTGTGTGTCACCATTATTCTCAATGTTTGTAGAATTTTATTTATTCTCTGACAGGGAAAGATTAAACATCTATGTAAAACATGCTTTTCATGGTGCACTATAAATATATTATGATTTTGAGATGTTTCAATGTTTTTAGTCACTTGATAAGGTTATAAGTTTAAGAGTCTTGACAAAATATTGTTTTGAGTTTTGGTACCAAGATTAGAGGTGTGTGTTAGTGTAGTTTTATATCTGTAGTTTAAGTTTTCTCTTTTAGAAAAGAAAGGATATTTCTCAAGTGTGAGTCAGTTAAAAAATCAATTACTCAAATATGTCAGTGAGCCAAAGTCCAACACGAACATTTGTCCAAATTCAAAAACAAATGTCAATGAGTATGGATCGATTACGTGAGAATCTTCAACTCACCTGACCTTTTACTGAAAAATTCTTAGACATTTATGGTCGAGGAAAGATCTTCCCAACAGATTTGATAAAGGTCAAAGTATAGACTTGAGTATTATTTGAAATTTGGTTTCCAATAATTATTTCTGACCAGAATTCAAAATCACTTGTAAGGAAAATTTTAAATGGCTCGTATCTAGAACTAAGTAGGTTTTTTTGTGTGTTTTGTTTTTTTAGTTTTTAGTTTCTTAATGTACTTGGTTTTATCTCACCTCCAGCCATACTCTTCTACATCTCCTCACCTCCACAAAATAAAATAGAAGAAAGAAAGAAATACCTCCTCCCTCTCCCTTCAGGGGTAGTCAAAGTATCCGATTTAAGGAGTTTTGAATGACAATGGTTTCTACTTAACTTGGACTAATGGATATAACTTACAAGAGGATAAACCTTAGGGGAGACCAGAATTTGTCTCAGAAGAAGAGAAAATGCAGAACAAATATGGAAAATTTTAAAGAATCAGACCTAAAAAAAAAAGAAAAGGTCAGGATTGTAGGATCACCTTACAAAAGTCAGTGATAATGAATATTATTTCCCATTTTATTTCTCTGTGCTACAGGACATGAATTTACAGTGTCTGAGTATTAATAATTGTCTTATTTATTTACATTCTTACCCAAGTGGTTCAGATTCAAATTCTCTAAAGTGTGGCAATGTAAATAAAGCCTGCCTTTGTATTGCACATAATCATTTCCTTTTTAAGGATGCTTGATGATTTTTTTAATTGGTGGAATGATAATCATGGTTAAATATTTTTAATATATTGAAAAATAAAATGTTCCTAGAACCATGTATTGTATCACTATTTAACCACATCATATAGCCATTTTTGTTTGCTTTGTATATTTTTATTTGGTATTCTAACATCGGAGAATTATGCTAAAAAATATGCAGAAAAATAAGTTCAAAATAATAAGATGAAAAATGCTTAAAATATTTAGTTGATTTATGAGGGTGTGAGGTTTAAATCTAATTCTGCTATGTACTAGCTGTGAAGCCTGGGACACATTCCTTAAACTTTCTGAGCCTGCTTTCTCATCTGTAAAAAGAAAAAAACTATAATCTTACTTCTATTACAGAGTTGATGTGTTGATGAAATGAAATCACGTATGTTAAGGGCTTATAAAGCACAGGGAGCCTACAAAGCATCCATAAACATTAGGTATAAATATCTAGTGATTCTCAGTATGAAAGAAAACAGAAACATGTATTTTAATAACTATATGATCACCTTCCATTATTTTTTAATATTTAAGGCAAAGATGCATAGATAAAAGGCTTTTCTTCTTCCCTTTGCTTTTGGCCTTTTCTTTCTTCTATCTATGCTCACCTCCACATGACACCTTCCACTTTTGTAAGACATACTCTTATTAGTTGATAAAATAGTTTGTAAGAGTAATTATCGTGCTTTATCACTTGTTTGATTTAGTTCTTTCATACGATAATTGTTATTGTGGTGGTTACTAGAAAACCTAAAGTTGGAGACTCAAATATGGACTTTGGAGAATTGTTCTTTTTCCAGGGTACTTCAACCCCTGCTAAAAACACATACAAAATGGCCACAGCCTGTAACAACTGTTTTTAACTTAAGCAGGTCAGTACTGAAAATAAAAACTAAACTGATCCATTACTGTTAAAAATAATTATTCCCATACAAGCCTACCTCAAGAAGCAAGAAGAATCTCAAATAAGTAGCCTAATATTACACCAAAAGAAGCTACAAAATAAAAAACAAACAAAACCCAAAACCAGTGTAAGGAAGGAAATAATAAAGATTAGAGCAGAAATAAATGATATGGAAACTAAAAAAGGCCAATAGAACAGATCAAACAGATCAATGAAACCAGGAGCTGGTAATTTGAAAAGATCAACAGAACTGATGGAGTTCTAGCCAGACACATAAATAAATAGGTGAATAAGTAAGTAAGTAAATAAATAAATAAATAAGAGAGAGAGAGAGGACTCAAATAAACAAAATCAGAAATGAGAAAGGAGAAACAACAATCAACATCACAGAAACACAATTGTAAGAGAATATTATGAAAAATTATATACCAACAAATTGGACAACCTAGAAAAAAGTGGATACATTTTAGAAGCATATGGCCTAACAAAACCAAATCAGGGAGAAGTAAAAAATTTGAACAGACCAATGACCAGCACTGAAATTGAATCGATAATCAAGAAACTTACAGCAAACAAAAGTCTGGGACCAGATGGCTTCACAGGTGAATTCTACCAAATATTTAAAGAAGAGTTAATACCTATTTTTCTCAAACTTTTACAAAAATAAAAGAGGAAAGAAAAATTCCAAAATCATTTTATGAGGCCAAAACCAGATAAAGATACTACAAAAAAAGAAAGCTACACGCCAATATCTCTGATAAACATAGATGCAAAAATCATCAACAAAATATTCGCAAACTGAATCTAAGAGTACATTAAAAAAATCATTCACCATGATTTAGGAAGATTTATTCCTGGGATGCAAGAGTGGTTCACTATTTGAAAAATCAATAAACATGATACATCACATCTTTAACAGAAAGGATAAAAACCATATGATAATCTCAATAGATGCAGAAAAAAACATTTGATAAAATACAGCATCTATTCATGATAGAAAAGGTCTACAAAGTAGGTTTAGAAGGAACATACCTCAACGTAATAAAGGCCATATATAAAAAACCCAAAGCTAACATTATACTCAATGGTGAAAATTTTAGAGCTTTCCCACTAAGATCAGGACAAGACAAGGTAGCCACTCTCACTAGTTTTATAAAACTTAGTATGGGAAGTCCTCGTCAAAGCTATCAGATAAGGAAGAAAAGGAACAGAAGGCATCTAAATTGGTAAGGAAGAATTAAAACTTACACTATTTGCAGGTGATATGATACTATATACAGAAAACCCTAAAGACTTCATCAATAAACTACTAGAACTAATAAATGAATTCAGTAAAGTTGCAGGATACAAAATCAATGTACAGGAATCAATGCATTCTTATACACCAATAATGAAGCAACAGAAAGAGAAATTAAGAAAGCAGTCCCATTTACAATTGCACCAAAAATAATAAAATGCCTAGGAATGAACTTGACCAAAGAGGTGAAAGACTTGTATTCTGAAAACTATACAACCGTGAGAAGAATAAATTGAAGAATACACAAACTAATGGAAAGATATTCCATATTCATGGGTTGGAAGAACAAATATTGCTAAATCGTCTATACTACCCAAAGCAATCTACAGATTTAATGCAATCCCTATCAAAATGCCAACATCATTCCTCACAGAGCTAGAACAAATAATCCTAAAATCTGTATGGGACCACAAAAGATCTGAATTAACCAAAACAATTTTGAAAGAGGAAAACAAAGCTGGAGGTCTCAGAATTCTAGATTTCAAGTTATATTACAAAGCTGTAATAACCAGAACTGTATGGTACCAGCACAAAAATAGATACATAGAATATTAGAACAGTATAGAAAGCTCATGAACAAAACCATGATTATATGATCAATTACTCTTGGAGAAAAGACAAGTCTCTTCAACAAATGGTCTAGGGAAAACTGGACAGCCACATGAAAAAGAATGAAACTGGACTACTTTTTTAAAACATACATAAAAATAAACTCAAAATGTACTAAAGACCTAAATGTGACACCTGGAACAATAAAAACTCCTAGAAGAGGGCATATCCAGTAATCTTTCTGACACTGTTTATAGCAAATTCTTTTTAGATATGTCTCCTGAAGAGAAACAAATGCAAAAATAAACTCTGGGGACTACATCAAAATAAAAAGCTACCACACTGTAAAGGAATCAATCAAAAAAAAAAAAAAACTAAAGACAATCTACTTAATGGGAGAAGGTATCATATTCAATAAAGGGCTAGTATCCAAGATATATAAAGAATTTATACAACTCAACACTCCCAAAATATACCTTATTTAAAAATGGACAGAAGACATTAACAGACATTTCTCCAAATAAGACATCCAGATGGCCAACAGACACATGAAAAGATACTCAACATCACTCATCATCATGGAAATGCAAATCAAAACTACAATGACACCTCACACCTGTCAGAATGGCTAAAATCAACAACACAGGAAAAAACAGGTGTTGGTGAAGATGTGGAGAAACAGGCACTCTTGTGCACTGTTGGTAGAAATGCAGTCACTGGTGCAGTCACTGTGGAAAACAGCATGGAGGTTCCCCCCAAAATTAAAAATAGCCTATTATCCAGTAATTGCACTATTGGGTATTTACCCAAAGAATAGAAAACACTCATTCAAAAAGATATATGCGTTCCTATGTTTATTGAAGCACTATTTATAATGGTCAAATTTTGGAAGCAACCCAAGGGTCCATTGATATACAAATGTATAAAGAAATAGTGGTATCTATCTATCTATCTATCTATCCATCTGTCTATAATGGAATATGATTCAGCCATAAAAAAGAATGAAAGCTTGTCATTTGCAACATGGATGGAGCGAGAGAGTAACATGCCAAGCAAATAAAAAAGTCATTCAGAGAAAGACAATACCAGATGATTTTATCCATGTTGAATTTAAGAAAAAAACAAATGAAGGGAAAAAAAGAGAGACAAACCAAAAAATGCACTCTTAGCTGTAGAGAACAGATGGTTACCAGAGGGGAGATGGGAAATGGGGGTGGGAGAAATGGGAGATGGGGATTGAAGAGTACACTTGCCATAATGAACACTGGGTAATGTATAGGATTACTGAATCACTATATTGTACACCTGAAACTAATACAACACTGTATGTTAACTACACTGGAATTAAAATTAAAAACTTGATAAGAAATAATTATTACAACAGCCACTCATGCTTACCAGGATAACAACATATTGTGAATAAAGTTTAAAATTTTTATATTTATAAAGGTTATCTAACAGTATTTTCTATTGCTTAAATATTTAAAATATAGGAGAATTTCTAATAATTGAGAGAAATATCCTACTCTATTAAAAAATAAATGAATTCAAGAAGAAGTGCAGAGGATACTGAATTTCTTCAGTTAACCCCTGATGGTAGAGTATAATAGGAAAATTGGGCATATCTTTAGGACTCGGGTGACTAGCCACTAGTTTCTTGATATGGTCGTCCTTTTTTTTAAATTTTCTTTTTAATGTTTATTTATTTGAGAGAGAGAGAGAGAGAGAGAGCATGAACAGGGGAGGAGCAGAGAAATAGGGAGACACAGAATCTGAGGTAGGCTCCAGCTCTGAGCTGTCAGCACAGAGCCCGATGTGGGGCTCGAACTCACAAACCATGAGATCATGACCTGAGCCAAAGTTGGTCACTTAACCCACTCAGCCACCCAGGCACCCCTCCCTCTCTGTTATCTTATTTTCCATTTCCTTCCCCTATGTTTATCTGTTGTGCCTCTCAAATTCCACATATGAGTGAAATCATATGGTATTTTTCTTTCTCTGACTTACTTCATACTTAGCATAATACCTTCTAGGTCCATCCATGTTGTTGCAAATGGCAAGATTTCATTCTTTTTCATCACTAAGTAGTATTCCAGTGTGTGTGTGTGTGTGTGTGTGTGTGTGTGTGTGTGTGTGTGTATCACATCTTCTTTATCCATTCATCAGGTGATGGACATTTGGGGTCTTTCCATACTTTGGCTATTATTGATAGTGCTGCTATAATATTGGGGTGCATGTGCCCCTTCAAACCAGCATTTTGTATCTTTTGGATAAACTTACGGTTGAGAAAACAATCTCAGGTTGTAAATAAATCATCAATCTGATATAGCTGGAAAGCTTTCTGAACTGGCCACCAGGAAAAAACACTGCTCATGGGGTATCTATGCAAAGGAGTTTTAAATACTTTCACCCACTCTGCACAATTCTAAACCTTTTTTGAAGAAAAGTTGTTATTCAAGCCACCTAATACTTTTTGGATAATCATCACAGGCTTTCACCTGTTACCCAATTTTATATTCGTCAGTCTTCTGTAAATGCAAGACAAGTGACAGTTTTGGTCTTGGATAATTGGACTATTTAGATTTGTGTTTGTCTAAATAACTAGAATGCATATCCATGTGTGACAGTTTAATTTTCAGTTTTCCCAGAATATTATTTTTCTCTAATGGCTTACTCATATCAAATTTCTCTTTAGAAATTCTGCTTCCTGAGTTTTGTCAATATAAACCTAGCATGTGCCAGAATACTCAAATCCATATCACTAACAGACTTCTAAATTGACTTGCTTTCAACCATCAGTATCCTGTTTCAAAATTATATAATTATTTCTGATACATGTAGAGTATTCTCAGTAATCTAACTCACTTCGCTACAACATGTAAGTCAGTAAGAGGCATGAGGTACAACAGATTTAAATCAAATTAGATTAGCATCTATTGTGACAATCTTGGAAAATTAAGTTATGATGGCACTGGACTTCTAATTATACAACTCCCTGCCAGTCAAAGGTGATGCTATTTAACGCTGGCTGTAACTAAAATCCCAGGCGTCTCTTCATTTAAAATTTATAACTAGGTCAACTCCCCCAGCATCAGGCAGATCTGCTACATAGTTCCCATACAGCTGAAAACATGCACTTAACTATAATTCTGGATGAATTCTACATCCCTCACTGAAGGCAGTTCTCTAGGGCAGGTTCATTTCCATATAGACAGCAGTCAGTCGATTACTAGACCCATCGCGGTATGTACCATACAATATACACAGAATCAAAGATTGAATTATAATTTAAGAAAACACTTCGAAAATATTTTTTAAGCACAGAATAAAAGCATTTTTATGTTCTTTATATTTTCGCCCACCTCACCATAAAAAAATCTGGGGAAACCTACTTGAGCTGGAAACTGGTCAGTACAGTTATCCTTAAATTCAAACCAGTTTACAGTTGAGAAGAGGAAGAACATACACAACTTGGAAGTTACTAAATGAAATGTAAATGGCAAGGGAGAAAACATGTATTTATCGAGTGCCTAAATGTAATGTACAATTTTAGTACTTTACATATACAGATGAATTAATCCTTTAGAAAAGTTGTTAAACACTATTTTGCAGATAATCAGACAGACTCAGAAACCCTATGTAATTGCTAGAAGGTCAGACAGCAAGGTATTACCAGGATAACAATTATAACCAAGGTCTCTTGGATACCAAAAATGGAAATAAAATTAGGAATGCATATTTTCAGACGAGTATGTGGAAAAGGTGGAACTTGTCATCCATACTGAAAGAGATCAGAATTTGCTTATTGAATTTTTGAGATAATTGTAGATCCTTAGGCAGCTGTAAGAAATAATTAAGATAAATTCCATGTGCCCTTGCCCCAGTTTTCTCCAATGGTGTCATTTTGCAACTGCATAGTACAGTATCATAATCAGATAGCGACAATTATGTAGTCTATATTTTGACTATATAGGCCATTTCCATCACAAGAATGCATTATGTTGCCATTTTGTACACACACTCCCTCCTTCTCATTATCCCCTAATCTCTGGCAATCACAAATCTCTTCATTTCTAAAATTCTGTCATTTCAGTAATGTTATAACAATGAAATCACAGACTACGTTGTTGACAGGATCGACATTTTTTCCCTTGACATACTTCTTCGGAGATTCATCCAGATTGCTGCATAGTCAAGAGTTAATTCCATTTTATTCCTGAGGAGTATTCCAAGGTATGGGTGTATGGCTTGTTTCATTTTTTTTTACGCACAGAACGTTACAGACAACATTTCCAAGCTTTGGCATTGACAAATAAAATTAAAGATTCACATACAGGTTGTGAGTGAGTATATGTTTTCATTTCTCCGACAGAAGTGCTCAGGAGCGCAACTGTTTGGTGACATAGTAGGTGCTGTGTGGGAATCTACCAAACTGTTTTCCGATGCGTCTGTATCATTTACGTTGCCTCTAGCAACAAAGTCTGGCCCAGGAGCTCTCCAACTCCACCAGCGTTGCCTTCGTCACTATTTCTTCTTTCAGCCACTGTAAAAGGTGTGTGATTGTACCTCATCATGGTTTTCGCTCGCGCTTCCCTGATGGCTAATGTGTTGAACATTTTTCATGTGCTTACTTGCTGAAGACAAATTCTTAGTCTTCCTTCACTGAGGACATCCTGAAGGATACTTACACTGAGTACAGCATTTTGAGTTGACAGGTGTAGAACTTGGTCAATCGTATGCCACTTCCTTTTGGCTTTTGTGGTTTCTGATGAGATATTTACTGTCACCCAGGTTATCTTTTTTTTCCCCCTGTAGGTCAGGTGTAATTTCCTTCTAGGTGCTATGAAGATTACTTTTTCCTAATCTTCCATAAATTCGACTGATGTTTCTTGATGTGGGTATTCTTGAGTTTATGCTGTTTGGGGATTACTATGCTTTTAAACTATAGATTTGACTCTTATCCTAAGATCTGGAAAATTTTCGCCCATTATTTATTTGAGTTCTCTTCAGCCCCACACTTACTTCTTCTCTTATACTGGCTTCCAAAGGCAGAAGAATGCGATCTTTTGTTACCACCTCAACCCATCTCAACCCGTTAGCAAAGGCTCTATTTTTTTTCTGTATTGAATAATTTCTAATGTTCTGTCTTCAAGGTCATTGATTCCTTCCTCTGTCCCTTCCATTCATATTTTTTTTTAAATAGTTATTGTTTTTCATTCTAACTTTTCTATTTATTTCTTCTTTGTATTTTCTGTATCTCTGAGACATTTTCTTTCCTGAGAATTGCCATTGTTTTTCTCATTTGTTCCAAGCATGTTCACAATTTGTTCTTTAAGCACCTTTACGTTAGTCATTTTAAAATCCTCACCAGTAATTTAAAAAGCTCCACCATTTTGGTGTTGGCATCTACTGATTATCTTCTTTTGTTCACTTTGAGATATTTTTGGTCTTAACGTGATGAATAGTTTTCGATTGTATCCTGGATATTCTGGGTACTGTGTGAAGAGACTCTAAATCTTACATAAACATTCTGTTTTATCTGGGTTCCTGTTACACCATTCTGGAGGGGAAGGGTACAGCTCTGCCTTATTACTTCCAGGTGAATAGAGAAGTTCCATTTCCTCACTAAACCTCCTTTGACACCTAGTCGGGGGTGCTCTTGGTTAAAGCTGGGTGACAATGAGAGTTCCAGCCACCCACCAGACCTCCCTAACTGGGGGAGGATGGGTGTGGGAGTACAGGCTCCCGACATGTTTCCCACCGGCACCCCTGGGGGCTGTGGGCCTCACCACTGTCTAACAGAGATACAAGTCCTGGCTCCTGTTCAGCCTTCTCTGCCCCCACTTCAGAAGGGAGGGACGGGTACCTAGCAAGGGTGGTGGTCCAAGCTCCCCACTCAACTTTGCTAACAGGGGCTGAGATGGGGCACCCTTTTTTTTCTGTAATATTTATTTGGCTGGATTCAAATGGTTATCTAAAACATTCTGTCTTGATAAACTGACATTCCCTAGTCGTTTGGCTCGAGTGAGAATATTTTGGTCGCGTGTTTCTGTTTCGTTTTCAGTTTTGTTAGCTGTACTGTTGGTGTTTCTAGGTTGCTGCCTTCTTAAGTTCCAATTCTGGGATACATGCATCAAAAAGAAAATCCAGGAAACCCCCTGCCATATCATTTTGTAAGTTCTAGTTACCTAGGTGGTATGCCTCTTCCCTTCAACTTTGTGAATCTTCTTGTGCTTACTTTAAGTATCATGGTTAGAGTTTTTAGTTGCATTTATTGGGATAAATAGGGGAAAGTATGTCTATTTCATCTTTCCAAAGTGAAAGAGAAATGGGATGTAAATGTGTGGTTGGAGAGAAAAGAACAATTCACAAATAAGAAATAAGAAAATAACGTATCAAAATTCCTACAAATTTGAAACTGAAATGTTGGTGATATATATATTTTTAGAATAATATAAAACAGCTATTTTCCCTTGGATGAACGTGCATCCCAAAAAAATGTTGGCCTAAAAATAATTGTAAAAAGGAGTGTTTCCTGATTATGAGATTGCTTTCAAGCAGCAACCGGATTGTAGAAAGAAATAGTGACTTCTTGACTCAAAATGCTAGTTAATTTCCACTCTAAGCAAAATTTTAATTGGGGCACCTGGGTGGCTCTGTCAGTTTAGCATCAGATTCTTGATTTTGTTTCAGGTCATGATCTCAACATTCATGAGATCGAGCCCTGTGTGTGTGGAGCCTGCTTGGGATTCTCTGTCCCTCTCCCTCTGCCCCTTTCCTCCATGCACATGCATTCTCAATCTCTCTCTCTCTCTCTCTTTCTCTCTCAAAATAATAAATAAGTAAAGTTAAAACATATTTGTTTCATTTCCAGTTTGAGGGGCCTTGATCTTAAATATGGAGAAAAAATTAAATGTATTTGTTATGCATATGCATTTATTGAGAACGACTGATTTATCCAGTCACTTTGTGCTCAGATAATTCACCTCCTTACACATTGGCCAGAAGAGCCAATTACGTAAATACTCTGGGGCCTTTTTGTCAACACTCCATTTTGAGCTTCTTTGACCAAATTTCTACAATGAGAAGCTTACTTCTGAAAAAATTGGGCAGTTCAAAAAATAACTAGAACACCCTGGTCAAGTGAAAGCAATACTATTATCAAATTGGTGAGTCTGTTAGTAACAGTGTTAAAAGTTGTCCTACATCAATGGGGGTCATCAATATTAAAAAATTGTGATGTTTGATATGAAAATACTACATTTTCTCCCAATTAGAACAATATTGTTTGAAAATCTGTTAGGTTTCTCCAGTAAACTCACAGGTGACAGACCAGGTCCGCAATGCCGAATACCAACTGCTAGCATTTGGTTTCTAGATTAAAAGTCATTAGCTACGTGGCCTAGGTAAGTGGCCTAACTTGCTGACAGCTTGAATCTGAGTGTGCACCTCTGAAAAACTGGAACTAAATGACAACATAGGTAAAAAATTATTTCAACAATGTTTGGGGTGATTTTGTAACCTAAACCAAACAAACCTAAGCTTGTTTCCTTTAAAAGTAGACAAGGATATATAGAGATCATAAAACAAAAAATGTCATTTAAAAAAGTATGCTAACTATACTGGAATTAAAATTTTAAAAACTTAATAAAATTGAAATTAAAAAAGAACATATAGATCAAAAGAGGGTTAAAATATTAAATATTAAATGAGATCTTATAATTCAATGGTCCAGCACAATACATATGACATTTCTGAAGTTATCAGTAAATGGTAGCTATTATAATAAATACTGTATCAGCAAAAATGAGCAAATAACCATAACTTTATGTTTAGATAAGAAAAATACAAATTAAAATGATATTTTTTGCCTATCAGTTATGAAAAATTAAAAATAACAATATATACTGTTGGCTATAGAATAATGAAATGAGCACACTTTATACTCTGCAGGTGAGTGAGAATGTGAATTGATATAATTTTTTCTAAAGAACAACTTGGCAATGTGTATAAAATATTTAAAAAATAAACATTCTCTTCACTAAGCCATACCATTTCTAGGAATTTACCCTAAGCCATTTTTATTTTATTTTATTTTTAATTTTTTAATGTTTATTTATTTTTGAGAGAGAGACAGAGGGCAAGTGGGGGAGGAACAGGGAGAAAGAGGGAGACACAGAACCCCAAGCAGGCTGCAGTCTCCAAGCTGTCAGCACAGAGCCCAACACGGGGCTCAAACTCACAAACTGCCAGACCATGACCTGAGCCGAAGTCGGACATTCAACCGACTGAGCCACCCAGGCACCCCTACCCTAAGCCATTTTTAAATGTCCAAAGATATATGTGCACATACATACTACAGTATTGATTATATAGCTAAAACACCCAGATTTTTAAAAATAATTTATACTTTAATTAGATTGTGGGAGAGATACAATGGCCTTTATGCCCTTCCCCTTTCCCTCCCCTGCTCATGTTCTGTGTCTCTCACTCTCAAAAATGAATAAATGTTAAACAAAAAATTAAAAAAAAACATATTACACATTATGATATGATTTTAAAGACCTAAACATAGCCAGTGTAAAACGTAAAATGATGCCAACAAAGTGTGGTTATCTGTCTTCTAAGGAAAGAAAGTAGCTTCTATCCTAATTTAGGGCTTAAATGAACACATATACACTCACATACATAACGCACACATCCACATCCACACATAAACATACACACACGGAAGCTGATCGTTTCTATTAAGAATCTGTCTCAATATTTTCTTTCTTTTTTTTTAAGTTTTTAAAATTTATTTTTGAGAAAGAGAGAAAAAGAGAGAGGAGGGGCAGAGAGAGGGACAGAGAGAATCCCAAGCTGGCTCCGTACCATCAGCATGAGCCAGAAGCAGGGTTCCATTCCATGAACCGTGAGGTATGACCTGACCCGAAACCAAGAGTGGGGCACTTAACCAGCTGAGCCACCAGGCACCTGTATGTTTTTTTTCTGAACAAAGGTTTCTTTCTGTATTTAATTGAATTGCATATACCACTCAAGTGCACAGAGTAAAAGACACACAGCCAACTCATGTCTTTGCTTTCAGCTTGCAGTACTTTACCACGAAGTTTTAAATCATAACATCATTTATCATAGTACTTGAATGTCTTGTGGAAGATTACCTTCATCTGGGTAAAAAGTCTGTATCACATTTGGGTTGTATAGATATGAAATAGCTGACAGGTCACATGGTCACAATAGGTCACATGGCTAATAAATGAGTCTCAGAACTTTTCGCTAAGTCAAACTAAAAAAGCTGTGTATCAGAGATCCTATATTGCAATGGCTCCCAGTGCATCTGAAAATGATGATATAAGATCATGCCCTCAACCTTTGAGGAGATTTACAATAAACAGCCAGACGTGTCTTTTTCTGTTTTTGTCTCTAACTGCTAAGTAAGCTTTTATACATGTTGTACAAAAGCTTAATCTAAGATGCTTCTCAGATCTCAAAGCCAAGAAAGTAGTGTTTCTCCTGATGGTTTGATTCCTCTTAGAAAACAGCCATCATGCAAACCACCATGTTTCCCCTTGGACCTAGTTGGTAGGAAGAATTGTTCTCAACACATCAGCCTTTCTCATCATGGATCTCTCCATTTGTCTTCGCCTTTCCCAACACCCCTTTCTGACTCGGGGCAGAGGTGGGAAGGGACAGCACTGATGCAAGCAGAAAGAGCTATTTCTCCTGAACGACTTAGTGGTAACTCCCCAAGTTAAGGCACACTGCCTCCAACAAGTTTTCCTTTGCAGTGTGTGATCTTTTCAAAAATCCTGTATGATAACCTTCATTCTTCTTATTTCCATTATTTTACTCTGTAAACTGAGACCTGGAGAGGCAGAAGGAGTTGTCCAGAATAAAGTGATCAGCGATGGAGCCGCTTCCAGCTCCAAAATCTATGATTTATTCATTTTCTGCTATCTGTTCATCTGATGGAAAATATACTGGGGTGTGAGTTTTATAAAGAAGAAGCCATCAAACACAAATCTTCTTCCCAGCCTACTTTTCTTGAATTGTTCCTACACTTAGTCATCCAAGACATTCTTCCAGAATTATGATACAAAATAAGTAATTTATGATTCCTCACTTTCAGTGCACTAACGCAATTTTCTATGCAGTGAAAATATTCAGTCCCCTAAACAATTCCTCCTTTGTTAACATGACATAGAAAAAACAGAGTTTACAATCTGTGAAAAGTCTTTTGGTGTTGGTCGCGGTAGAAGTGTTGAAAATAAACGTTTGCACCATTTCCCTTGGCACACCGAAGAAATGAAGGAACTACCGAAAGCGAGGTCACCTGCCTGTCTCGCACGTTGCTAGCTGCCAAAGGCTACGTTAATGCCACTACATGCAACACATTTTGTGTGTCGCTGGTCCTGATGATAACTTAACCCATTAGACCCAGCAGCCGACTGAACTTTTAATAAGTATTTACTCACAGTTAGAATCGTATGGCCTAGAAATGTTTTTTAACCAAATATTCTGTCTTTATAAAAGTCAGGTAATTCCAATCTAGCGATGAGCCAGTATCATCCCGCAGCATTTTTAAACCACATACAAACTGATTATATTTTTATTTTTGGCAGCATTATTCTTCATAAAGTAACCAAAGATGCCCCAATTATACTTCTTAAAATAGTATATCACCTAATAAAATCAAGTATATTTTGGTATTATAATCCTTATCCAATACCTTACCTCAGCTCTTAACTCGTAGATCACTCTATCCTTGCCGGTTTGAGATTTTGATTCTTCTTTTATATCTCCCGATATTTCTTTCATTTCATTTTCATGTTGACCAGGAATAATGTTAAACTGAAAACAAAAACAAAAACAAAAACAAAACCAGAAGTTAGAATTATAATCATAGGAGGCTCCAAAGGCTGGCTCCAGGATAATCCACATTAGTCCTTCATTTTACTTTTAGTTTAGTTTTTGTTTGTTTGTTTTCTATGTGGATTCTGGCAGGTTTTACCATTGCTGTGATAATTAATGTAGTTAAATCATTTATTTCCTTACTTGTACTTGAAAAATTTTAAGTTGTTCAAAAACAAATCAGCAAAGCTTTAGCAATCTAAACTAATCATTTGAAAATTGGGCAAAACTTGGTTACCTCACATACTCCTGATAATTGACCAACTGGATTCTAAATGAATCCAATTAACACTGATTTAACAGTCTTGGATATTTGTAACACAGTACCCTTTGTGACTCTACTTAATGTCTATTTTCTATGAAGTCTAAAGAGTACATAGATTACAACAGAGACAAACTTGGGCGGTGGAAAAAATACATCTATATAACGCTCGAATTAGGAAAGACATATTTATAAACGATGCCAATAAAATGCAATATGGAACTCCTACAGAAAAACAGGGTAAAGAGTGGCATATCCAGATAATGTAAGATTATTCAGCACTAAAATGAAATGAGCACTCAAGCCATGAGAAGGCATGGCGGAAACTTAAATGCATATTACGGAGTGAAAGAAGCCAATCTGAAAAGGTTACTTACTGTATAATTCTAATTATGTGACAGTCTAAAAAAGGAAAAAGTATGGAGACAGTGTAAAATGAGTGGTTTTCAAGGTTGTGGGTAGGAAGGGATGAACAGGTGGAGCACAGAGATTTTTAGGGCAATGAAACTATTTAGTATGACCCTGGTAGACACATATCATTATGCATTTGTCTAAACCCAGAGAATGTACAACACCGAGAATACATCCTAAGGTAAACTATGGACTTGGGTGATAGTGATGTGTCAATATAGGTTCATCATTTGGAACAAATGTACCACCCTGGTGGAGGACACTGATAATGGGGGGGACGGTATGCTTAAGTGGACACAGGGAGCCTATGGCAAATGTACGTACGTTCCATTCAATTATGCTGTGAACCTAAAACCGCTCTAAAAAATAGTCTATAAAGTGAAACACAGGAAGGTGAGAAAAATCCTGTAAATACATAGTAAATTTTCTCCATAGCTGTTCTTATAGTTTTCAACAGAAACACAAAATTTGGTAAATCTATAAAATGTGTAATACACATATAACATTGTTTTATTAACTTACATTTTCCCCTAAAATATGTAGTAAATGTTTTCAGAATTTATATTATATAATTTGTGTGCAATCCCACTATAAGTTAGAAAATAAAAGCAAACATTATACTACCTATTTAAAATTAAAAATAACATTACTCATAACATTAAGTATGTATTAGTCTCTAGGAACTGAACTTGATATATATTTCCTTAGTTAATGCTAGAGTAATCCTATGTGTTAGGTATTATTATTATCCTTAAAGAAAAATAAACCATACTTTTGCTAGGCTTAAGCAACTTTCCCAAATTCACAAAGCTAGTAATGGAAGAAGGAAAGATGAGAATGTTCTTGCTAAATTCATTACCAGAGTGCTTAATCATAAACCAGTACTACATCTATAATTATAAAGCTGGAAGCCACTGGAATAGTTTACTGAAAGGCAAAAAGTTTATAGACACATACTAAAAACGAACTACAGTGGAGTTAGGGGGCTGATTTGCCGAGTACAGAGAAGCTCCATGTTCAGAGTTAATAACGTGGAGGATACACCACGGAAGGCAAATGTGGAACAGGACACAATGCCACGGAGTTCAGTACAAGTCTGTCTAGGCACGTTTCACCTCACATTCGTGTAAATAAACAATGTGGTATTAATCTCTGGCCAAAATAAAAATAAAATAAGTCACTTTGCTAAAGAAAATAATGAATTGCGAGGGTTGAATCAAAGCAACAGTTTCTGGCTTCAGTTCACCAAAGTAAAATCCAACTCATTCTGGTCACTGAATGCCCTTAGTGTAACTTCTGAAATCTTGACCATTAATTCTCAGCGAATTACATCAATCAATAAGCCTTCTCGTTGTCAACCGAACTTCCAATCAACTTTGCCACTCAAAGGAGAGAGGAGGCAGGAAAATAAATTTTCATACACAACAGTATAGGAAGTCCCCACTAATTACCTAAAATAATTCCATTTTCATTTTTCATTGACAATGGAAAATCGAGGATCTCTGGACATACGAAGAAACCAAGAACATGAAAAAAAAATATCTAAGATTATAAAACAAAATGTCTGACAGAAAAAAAAGATAAATGGTATACTTTAAGATATGAAAGTAAATGTTATTAAAAATATAATCACTATCTTTGGGGAAAATGAATATTATACTGCACTCATAAATCAAGAACAGAGCAATTTCAAAACTTCAAAGAAAAAAGAACAATAAAAGAAAGCTTTTTAAATGTGTCTAGTAATCCTATCCTTTAGAAGACTTTATGAGACAAGTTAGTGTCTCAAGGCTCAGTTCTTGGACCTGTGGTCTTGACGCATTTACGCCTTTGGATAGCTGATGTGCACCCATAGCCCTGCATACTAGTCAGAATTCTGACAATCTCCAAATTGTTCTATCCTGTAGGTCTCCTTTGAACTTTGGACCCATGTGTCCAACTTCCTACTTGTCACTTCCGTAGGTATCCAAAACTTAACACATTGCAAAGACAAATTAAGAATTTCCCTAAAACAGGTGTCTCTTCCAGACTTTGCTATCTCAGTAAGGATCAACTCCATCTTTCCCTTTGATCAGGCCAAAAATATTGGATTTATTTCTAACTCTTTTCTTTCTCCGACATGTCATATCCAAAGTAAAAAGTAAAATAAAAATAATTCAATTTTGCCTTCAAAATATATAATAAATCCAACCACTTCTTGACCTGCACCACTACTGCCCTGATCAACACCACCATGGTCTCTCACATCAGTTATTTTAATAGCTGCCACGGTCTTTGCTTCTTCAAGTAGCTCTGTAGTTCCCCTTCCAAAACAGCAATCAAATAAAGCATTTTATTTTTTTTTAAATTTTTTTTCAACGTTTATTTATTTTTGGGACAGAGAGAGACAGAGCATGAACGGGGGAGGGTCAGAGAGAGAGGGAGACACAGAATCGGAAACTGGCTCCAGGCTCTGAGCCATCAGCCCAGAGCCTGACGCGGGGCTCCAACTCACGGACCGCGAGATCGTGACCTGGCTGAAGTCGGATGCTTAACCGACTGCGCCACCCAGGTGCCCCAAATAAAGCATTTTAAAAGTAACGCAGGTCACGTAACTCTGCCGCTCAAATTTTTCCTGTGGCTTCCCAATCCATTCAGAGTGTAAGTCAAAGTCCTTACCATCTGCCTGGTCCTGTAACCTCCAAACCTCATCTCCTACTCCAAGCCTGTATTCTGTTGGTCACTCTGACTTCTCACTGTTCCTACAACACTCCAGGCTCGAAACAGCAAAAACTAAATAAATTAAATTAAATTAAATTTTAAATTAAAGAAAGAAAGATGAAAACAGTAAACAAAATATTGTACAGTGAAGGCAATTAAGACAATATAACAAGAAAAAAAAAGCCTGATGGCCAGATTAATAAAACCATACTCCTCCTTATGAAAACTTGAGTTATTATGATCCTTTTAAAATTAGACTCTGAACTCAAAATTACCTTAATTTTGCCACTTATTCACCTTCAGGTTGAGATTAATGGAGGCATAAGTAAAATCTAATTAGGAGCTGAAAAGTTGAAAGCTGTGGATGTATAGATGGTAAAGATTATTATTTGGAAGAATTATGAATGCCACCCACAAGTGATCTATCACATTACTTCAATTGAAAGTGATAGAAATAGAAGGTACCTGAAAAAGTGAATGAGTCAGCATTAGAAAGCATTTTCTAAGTTCACGTCCTTTGATTTAATATTTATTTAAGTATAGTCTCTTGTTAAGACTCCTTTTCTGAAACTGCACCATAAGATAATTCCAAAATTCCTCTTTAAAATTCCTCCTTTCATACTGCAGTATTTGTGAAAGGTTAAACCAGGCGACTTGTCATCTCTCTGGCTTCAGAAATATCTGCCATAATTTGCTTCTGGAAAATCAGCAACATTATATGTAAATATTTATTCTAGTACATTCAAATTAGCATGGAGTGGAATGTCTTTTTGAAGATAATTCTGGAAAACAAGAATATTGTATAACATATAAATAAAAATATTTTCTTAGTTATTCAGATCAAGTGGGAAAAGAAAATCTCATTTCAAAAGGGCACAAAAATATAATCTAACACACCCTGTTATTTTGATTCTGCCTCACAATTTTACCCTTCAGAATAATCTAAAACAACTAGGTAGTTATTGCTTATTCCAAAGATCTGGCCTTTGTGAGATATTGCATTCAATATTTATGTCCATATTATTAATAATACAACATAATTCAATCTCTTCAAATACCAAATCCACCATTTCTCCCCTAACTCTCAACAAACGATCTTGCACCTTCATTCATGGAGAAATAGAAAAGCTATGCACAGGAAAGATCTTCAACCTCTTGTAACATAATCTACAAATTTGCATGCATCTGTACAAATCTTTTCTTCTTTCCTCTTGTCAAAGAACTTAAATACCCTTCCTTCCTAGAGTTAAAAACTAATCATTCCATTTGTAGTCAGGATTTAGTACCTTTGGAGTACTTGGAAAACTCATTCTAAGAACTGTACCTCTCCTGGATTTTCAAGATCTCTTAGTTTCTCTTGCATCAATATTTAATAGCGTAATAGTTTCCATTTAGGTTTGAAAGGGAAATATGAGAGACCAAGTGTAGAAGACCGCCCCACACCTCCCTCCTGCCCCATCTCTTTTCTGGTTTTGAACTGTCCATTCCAGCTCTTTGTTTCCTCTTACCTTCAACTGTCATGCAAGAGCTGCTTGCCCTCACGGTTTGGTTTCCACATGTTCCCCTCTGACTCATTTCCTCCATTGGCTTTTGCTGCCCCCATTCTCAACACTTTCCAATATACAATATTCAGCCTGTCCTTAACTTGAATCTTTGGCAGAATTTGATACTGTTAACAATGTCTTTGTTCAAGTACTCTTTTCCTCTGGTTCATGGGAAGAAAGGTTTTTTTTCTTATTTTAATGTTTTATTTATTTTTGAGAGAGAGACACAGAGTGTAAGCAGGGGAGGGGCAGAGAGAGAGACACACACAGAATCTGAAGCAGGCTCCAGGCTCTGAGCTGTCAGCACAGAGCCCGACATAGCGCTCGAACCCACGGACCGCGAGATCACGACCTGAGCCGAAGTTGGACGCTTAACCGACTGAGGCACCCAGGGGCCCCAGGAAAGGTTTTTCCCTGCTCTCATCCTTCCCAGACATTCTGACTTAGGGGCAGTTTCCCTTCCTCTGTCTGCCTTACCTAGTGCTAGTCCTCCAAACTCTCTTTTGCTTCATTCAATACATCAACCTTGGGGATCCCATTTCCTTCCATGGTTTCAACCACCATCTCGCTATGATTATTCACATTTGTTTCCTGCACTAATAAATCCAAAATCTCACCAAATATTTCTACCTCAAGCTCAATATATTCAGTATTGAATCCATTGTCCTTTCCTCTCAAGTTTCTCTTCTTCATGATATGCCTTCTTTGGTGGATGGCCACCCCACAGATAAGGTCAGCAATCTGTAACTTCTCCTCTCTAACCCCCTAGCATCCTCTAGCATTTCCAACATTCACTTAATCACTAAGTTTGAAGAGAGCATCACAATTTCTTTCACTTGTATATTTATGAACTCTTCGCATCCCCCACTAAACTTAGGACACCTGATAATTTCTTTCTGGATTACCATGACAGATTCATAATAGTTTCCTCATCAGCCATGCCCCCAAATCTCTTCTTCACACTGAAGTTTGAATTATTTTTTAAAAAATGTTTACTTATTGATTTTGAGAGAGAGAGAGAGAGAGAGAGAGAGAGAGAGAGAGAGAGAGAGAGTATGGGAGGGGCAAAGAGAAAGGGAGAGAAAGAGTCCAAAGCAGGCTTCATGCTTTCAGCACAGAGCCCAACATGGGGCTTGAGCTCGCCATTGTGAGATCATGACCTGAGCCAATATCAAGAGTGGGACAGTTAACTGACTGGGCTACCTAGGTGCCTTTTGAGTCATTATTTTTTAACCAAACTGACCTTGGTCAACACACTTCAATGGCTTTTCTCATTGCTTTCATGGTGATGTATACATTTATAATTGGGCTCCTAAGTATTGAATATCAAATAGTACAGAGTGGAAGACCAAGTGTTTAGCAGTTAGGCAGGTTCTGGCAGCCATACCATATTCTTATGAAAGGTGAGGAAAGTAAAGAGGAAATATGCCCAAATGGGAGGTCACCTAAATGCAGTGGACCCAGGGATAGCTAACAACAATTAAGATTCCAACTAATTTTAATTAACTCTAAGTGCATGGAGAAGCCTCCAAAATTCCAAGCCTTATATCATAGCTGCAAAAATTGTAGCCAAAGCTATTCAAACTCAACTTTACCTGATTCCCTCCCTCAACCTTAAAGAATGGTAGTAAAGACACAAAAAATGTTTATGTTTAAAGCAAATTTTATTGTGTCCTTCATGTCAAAATAAAAACATTAAATAATCTTAGTGGTGTTTAAACTGTTTTGCTCTCATACTGATGTATCTTTTACTTTTATAAATGGTGGACTAAACAATATATTTATCTAGATTCAATAAATGAAATTTCTGCTGAATTTTAAATAAAATGGTTGTTTCACATTTTACTTAATGCTAATATCGAAAAGCCACAGAAATGTGATATTCACTATCATCTATTCAAAAAATTGTATTAATTTTATTTCTTGAATTCTTATTTCTTTAACATATGTTTATATTTGAAAAAGTTTTGCTCAATAATATGAAATAAAAATATGTATATAAAATATGTATGTATATATTATGACTGTAAGGCTCCAAACATTACAATGTTTCTTTGGATTGAATTATCTCTAGAATTGCTATGGTACATGGTTACTTAAAAACAAGACAAGATAGCACATATTGTGATAAGTAATTATTAAATATAAACTAATCATTTACTGGAAATGCATCTCTTAATGAGATGGATAGATACATTTTTTCAATTAGTTTGTGTATCCATGGATGAAATTACTTATTGATAGAATGAAATAAGAGTTAGCATCAGTTTTCTTTATTCTCTTTAAAATGTAGGCACTGAGAAAGTTGATCACACATTAATAGAAGCAGAAGATGTTTCATTATAGCAGATGCACTGTTTGTGTTGGTTTTTTAATGTCTTTCTTTTTTTGTTTCAAGTTTTTATTTAAATTCTAGTTAATATATACTTTCTAAATAAATGACAAGGTCACATTTGTTCTTATATCATTTATTATCTACAAACTGACCAATCTATTAGGTCTTATTCCAGTATTTTTATGAAGAAGAAAAAATATAAGCCATCTGAAATGCCAAAGATTTTGTGAACCATTGATTAGTTGGGTTTCTCAACACCAATTTTTCAAAATATCTCTAGTACTCTTGATTTTTTCCCACTCTGACAAAATGTTCTAAAACAACACTTGGGTTGGGAAGTAAGCATGATTTCCATTTGAGAAATGGATGGGGGGTAATGTGGGAAAAGAGAACTTGCTTGAAAAGTACGTCTTTAGGCAGATGGTTTTTTGAAGACCACATATGAAAGCTGGGAATTTGGAGGTGAAATCCATATAACTATTTCCATGGGGAATTGTGGGAAAACGGCAGAGTGTGGTGGTGACTCTTTCAGTGTCTGCGAATCTCTCCATGAAACAGGCAGAGCAATGTCAAGAACAAAATAAAAAACCTATGGAAGCCCACTGCAAAATTAGAGGACAAGTTTTCCCTGTAAACCCTAAGACGATCTACTCAGCTTCAAGAACTGCAGAATATCAGCACCTGTTTGAGAAAACTAAATGGAAGCAGCATGCCCTGAGAACACAAGAACCCCAAATTGACAATGGACGTTCCCTGCAAGTATGCCTGCAAGGTCAATGTGAAAACAGTCGATGAAACTAGGGGGGCGGTTTACACATTCTAATTGGTGTGTGAGTGCAAAAGGCCCATAGAAAAGTCCAGAGAAGTACAACAATCTATATTCTGTACACTATAAAAAATAAAAGCAAAAACAAAAAGAGACAAAACTTCCTTTAAAAACACATATACAATAAAGTATAAAATGCTGAGAAAAGAATTCATACTAAAAGGAACCATGGCAATAAAGGGAGAATGATCCCGATAAATCAGTTAGGGAACAGAGTCAGGGGACTATGGAAAGGATAAGACTAAGTCATAATTTAGGGCACTTTACAAACACTGAGTAGTGAGCTCTAGATGAAGGCAGAAACATTTCTTGGTCTATGCTTCTTCTATTTTAAGTACAAAAAACCTAAATCTATGTAAGAATGAGTAACAGGAAAGGATCATAGTTGAATCATGTGTGATGTTATTATAAGGACAAAAGAATGAAGAACAAAATAATGCTCTTACAGACAGTGTAAGTATGCTGATGAGAACATTCTAAAAATACATGCCCACTAGAGAAAAAGAAAACAATAATCAAATTTTTCACTGCGACCTAAACAAAAATTATGTATAATATGAAATTATTTATTACATATATTATATATTATGTTTATTACATATAACATTTATATATAATATGTTATATATTATATATAATTACATATTTATTATATATATTATATATAATATGAAATAAATAAGAAATTTATTTCAGAATAAACTGTAAGGAACATAAGAACAGATAAATGTAGCAGATAATGTCTTAAGAGATAAGGTAAAAAGAAATAAGATGCAAAAAACCCAAAATCCAAGATAAATATTAAAAAGGATATCAGAAACTGTGACAGAGCAGAGTGACAAGGATTTAACATAGTGTTACATTTTCCATTTTTTTCCCACTAAAATGGTCTGAAATAGTGACCATCACTGCACCAGTGTCCTTATCTATGCACAGACGGTGGTCTTAAGGTACTTCCCATTATAAGAACCTGGGTGTCCTTGAAGGAGGATCATACCACTGAGTCTATATCTTGTCATACATTAGAATAAGTAAACTTGAAATATTACTAGGATTGCATCAAATGTTCTCAATTGCCAATATAAAAAAAAATTTGCTCCCTAACTAGGGTACCTTTTGAATATCATTAAGGATAATTAGTACAGTAGACAATAAAAAAAATCTAAGAAGTTTAAATTCATAAATTTATAACAATACAAAAAAACTCATTAAAAAATTTTAATGTTTGTTTATTTTTGAGAGGAAGGGAGAGTGTGAGTGGGGGAAGGGCAGAGAGAGAGGGAGACACAGATTTTGAAGCAGGCTCCAGGCTCCGAGCTGTGAGCACAAACCCGGAAGCAGGGCTCGAACTCACAAACCGCGAGATCATGACCTGAGCTGAAGTCGGACACTTAACTGACTGAGCCACCAGGTGCCCCTTGACTAAAAAAACAAAAACAAACAAAACAAAAAACAAAAAAAACCCAAAAACTAATTTGATTAACACTGGGGAATACTAGTGATCCAATTCATTATTTTGTAGATTGGTAAAGAAAGGGAAAGGAATCCATCTTGTAACCCAACTCAGTCTAAATGAACAAAATATTGTGTTTTCTTTTAAAGTTTATTTATTTGTTTTGAGAGAGACTACAAGTGGGGGATGAGCAGAGAGAGGGAGAGAGAGAATCCCAAGCAGGATCTGCACGGTCAGCACAGAGCCCTACGTGGGACTTGAACCTACAAACCTTGAGATCATGACCTGAGCCCAAGTCAGATGCTCAACTGACCGAGTCACTCACTTGCCCCTAAATGAACAAAATATTGTATGAGAGGAAGTTCTTCTATTTACATGTTCCAAATAATAACTGAAGCAGAAATAATATAATTAGAATATCACAATTTTGGAATTCCTAATTAATGCAATGAGCATCAGTCTATCAGCACCAGAAACAAATACCATGTGCTTCCTAATGGAAGAACACATTATCTAGGAGACAGTCTTGAAACAGAATCAAATCATACCTCTTGATCCAATTAACATTTAATAGAAAATACAGTAGACAGAATAACATATTTAACCATACAATGTATAAATTCAATCTATAAAATCCAGAATAGAACCCTATGGGACAAATTACCTGTTTTTCTTTCTTTTTTATAAACAAATTATAAGAAGAAAAAAAGGAAAAAAGTTGAATAAAGAAAAAAAACCTATATATTAAAATGCACTTAAAAAGACATTCAATTAGGGGTCACCTGAGTGGCTCAGTCGGTTAAGCATCCGACACTTGGTTTCAGCTCAGGTCATGATCTCATGGTTCATGAGTTTGAGCCCCGCATCAGGCTCTGTGCTGACAGCGTGGAGCCTGCTTGGGATTCTGTCTCCCTCTCTCTCTGCCCCTCCCCTGCTTTCTCTCCATCTCTCTCTCAAAATAAATAAAAGTAAACCTTAAAAAAAAAGACATTCAATTAAAATGGCTAAGCTTTATTTGATTTTGATTCAAGTAAGTAAACTATGAAAATAATGTTGATGTTTACTGGTAAACTAGAAATTTGAACACCAAATATTTGGTATCAGAAAATTGTTAATTTTTTACATTTCAAAATCGTATTGCTATGTTTAACAAGAGTCCTTATGTTTTGAGATACATACAGAATACTTCCAGATAGAATAATACAAAGTGATAATATGGATGGATTTGATATGAGTAAAAATGATTAGTCAAGAGACAATCATTACTAAATATAGCTGATGGAAAAATTGGGAGTTGTGATAGTATTATTTTTGTTTTTGTAGATAGTTGAGATTTTCTATACTAAAAAGTTCCCCTGCTTGTAAAATTGATCTCTTATACCTGTGCATGAACATACTTGGAAAGTTGCCCAACTCCAGCTTATCTTAAAGTATAGATTCTATTAATCCATAGTCTTTTCGCTGTTAGTAATTCAGGTCCAGAACCTGTCTTTATTAAAGACATTATTAGACTTTCATATAGAAGCCATGCAATATACATGTTATAGGAGGTGACTTTTTTCTTCGATATGTGGTTGTGGGGGTGTGGATGAATATGAGTGGCAGCTCATCCAAGCGTAAAATCACATAAAAAGACTATAAATCAAGAGTATGAAAAATAACACATTTCTATCGCGTCCATTGAAAATTATTCGAAAGGTCATTTTGAATACCACAATTCTGTAACACCCTGGCTCTCCCAATTGCGTTAAAATACAGGCTCGGTACTTGTTTCAATAATCCAAGTTTATGCCTTTCAGCTCATAGCTGATCTCTGTCCACAGAGTCACTCAAAGGCCAGAGGAAAGCCAATTAGAGTCCCACAGAATAATTTATGATTCTTAACAGATTTATCCACAAGGTTATAAAAGAATATCACACTGGTCAACAGAGGATTAATCATGATTTGTGGATAAGGTTCATCTGAGAAATTTGACTTGTATTTCATTAAGAAGTTAACTAGTATATATTTTATGTAAAACATCTAATAAGGGAATACAGTGGTGTGCAGTTCTTTCTGTGGATATCTGTCGAGAGAGGTTTATACAGACTTCTTTTATCAGTAGAAAGAAGTTATTTTGTACAACGATTGATGAACAGGGGAATCAATCACTTTCCTTTATTCCATGTTTATTGTAGAGATACTGCCTTTATTCCCCCTTAACTTTTGATTTATCCATTTCTAACAACTTCAGATACTAAATCACAACAATAAAAATTGTATTTATTAGTCACAGGCTCCAAATAAAATTTCTAGCATTTTTATAAAAGAATAACAGCAGAGTGGTCAAAAGGATGCTAGGAGAACGACAGGAAAGCTGTTTTCTAGATCTTGTCCTACAAAAGCTCGTTTCTGACCTTGGACAATCAGACTTTTAGGCCCCAAATTACTTTACTTTTCATAAAAGGAGTAAGATAAGCTAGATTTTATTCGAAGTAACTTTCCAGTGTGAATATGATATGAAAGTGAGAATCTAGAGACTGATCATTAGCAAAAGGAAGAATGATTAACAGCTTAGAAATTATGTAAAAAAAAAATGTGATTTAAAAGAAGGTAATAACTTTTGTTTTTTAATCCAGAAAAGAAGAAAATATATTCAATAAAAATATAAGATAATTATTTTTAAAACAAGTTATTATGACTAACCAAAACATTCACAAAACATATGTAAAACATATTCTAAATAAAAATTAACTGCTTTTTTCAAAAGTCATATCCTAGGTGAAACAGGATAGAAAATCATACTTCTAATATATGGTCAAAACAACCATGACTGTTGATCAAGATGGGGTAGCAGAAGCGAAATTTGCCAACCCGAAACCACTAAAAGAGCAAGAAAAATAGAGAAATTGTTGTAAAAACACAGATTATCAGGCAATTCCTGAGAAATGGAAAACAAATAAATAAAGCCCTAAAATTGCCCACTTACTGCCTGGGGGAATTTTCAATTCATAGATAAGCAAGGAAAAGCAACGGGGTCTCCATGAGTTGAGGCGGATCTCCCAGTGAAGGGGCTGAGGCATAGTGTGGGCAAGAGTTCCAGAAGGGTACTGAGCAGAGGGAGAACCCTAGAGGCCTAAAGAGTCCTCACCGGAGTGGTGACCAGAGCATCGTTTTGAGGAACTTACCCCCAAAAGGATTAAAAGAAACTATCTCTGTGACTGAAATGAGTCCAGTAATAATAATCCCTGTTCCCAACTGCCAGAATAAAACCTTACAATTCACGGCCCATTAGGTAAAGTATTCAGATTGGCTTTGCCTCTGGATTCAGTAGAAAAAATAACCATAGACTAAATGCTACTCTGGTCTCATTTAAACAGGCTTAGAAACTTCAAGACAAAAAAGATCAACATGTCTCCAAGTAATGGAACTAGGCCACAGAACAAAGCTCAAAAATATATTTTTTAAAATATGAAAATATTTAGCACCCACCCCATGAGGTAAAATTCTTCATGACAGGAGTCCAATCAAAAATTACATGTCTTACAAATAGGTACACATGACCCATAATGAGGAGGGAAGTCAATCAATTGAAACAACTTGTCCAGAAATAATAAAGATGATAGAATTAAAAATGACCAAGAGGATTTTAATGTTCCCCTCAGCTTGATTAAACTTTAGACACCTTTATTTGTGACTACATACTCTTTACTTTCACTTTCTTAGTGTTTCTTTTGAAAACAGCAGCCTGTAATTGTAAATTCTTTCTCTACCTCTTTGAGGTAGAAATCTTCTCCCAGCCTTTTCTTTTCCTTTTTCTTTGTTTTCTTTTTCATTTCTTTTCTTTCTTTTCTTTTCTTTTCATTCTTTTTATTTTTTTTTATTTATTTTTATTATTATTATTTTTTTTTTTTTTTGCCAGCTTCATAATCCAGGATGTCTTTCTCTAGGACGTGGGAACCATCTCTTTGAAATGCAATCACAAAGGAGATAGCACTCTATTTATTGCCCAGTCTCTATCGGAGGGTAGAAGCCCAATTTCCATGGTGCCACTCAATATACATAGATAACCTAATCATAAAGATGACTGTTTGAAAACTCAGGAATGATCAAGGACCCGGATATAGCCCGCTAACCAAACTTCCTCTCTCAAAGTCCCCCAGTGCATTTCCATTAGCTCACCCCAGGACTACAATGAGTACTAATCAGCAAGCTCCAGGACAACTTCAAGTGGCTTGATGTACTTGTAAGTGGAGCCCCTGAGAAACGGGTGGGGACAGATACTTAAAAAAAAATGACAAACATTTTCCAAATTTAATAAAAAGCATAGACATATTCAAGAAATTCCATAAACTCAAGCACATATATAAGGATCATATCAACACATATGAAAATCAAATTGCTAAAAGACAATAATGAAGAAAAGTCTCCCCCCCACCCCCCATCACTTGTAACTATCAAATGTGCTTTAAAGGTCTTCTAAGAGAAATTTTTTCCAGCTTCTTCAGACACGTATGACCTACAGCACAGCGTAAGGTTAAGGTGTACAATGTGGTGATGTGACACTCTTCTACATTGTGAAATGTTTACCACAATGAAGTTAGTTAATATGCCCCTCACTTCACATAATTATCTTTTTGTTGATGTTGTTGTTGTGAAAATATTAAAGCTCTATTCTTCTAGCAACTTTGAGTACACAATACAGTGCCATTGACTACAGTCACCGTGCAGCCGTCCAAAGTGGCCACACCATTCTGCATGAGAGTTCTTACCGTTCCATGTTCTTGTCAGCATTTGGTGGTGTCAGTGTCCTGGACTGTGGCCATTCCAAGAGGTGTGCAATAGCATCTCATTGCTTGCAGTTTCATCTTCCTTATGACATAAGATGCGGAGCATCTTTCCACATGGTTATCTGCCATCCCCGGATCTTCTTCAGTGAGGTGTATACGGCCTTGGCCCCTTTTTGAAATCAGGTTGCTTGTGTTTCTTATTGTTGACTTTCAAGAGTTCTTTATATATTTTGGATAATAATCCTCTCTCAGATGTACACTTTCAAAATATTTTCTCCTGGTCTGTGGCTTGTCCTCTCGTTCTCCTGACATCATCTTTGCAGAGAGAAGTTTTTCATTTTAACGAATCCAGCTTATCAATGATTTTGCTCATGGATCATGCCTTCAAACACTGTGTCTAAAAGCGGCATCACCACACCAAGGTCAGTCAGGTTTTCTCCTATGTTATCTTTCAGGAGTTTGGTAGTTTGTGTTTTCCATTTAGGTCCGTGATATATTCTGAGTTAAATTTCAAGAAGGGTGTAAGGTCTGTGTTTAGATTTTTTTTTTTTTGCACATGAATGTCCAATTATTCCAGCATAAGTTGGTGAAAAGAGTATCTTTTATCTACTGTATTGCCTTTGCTCCTTTGTCAGAGATCAGTTGATTATGTTTATGTGGGCCTATTTCTGGGTTCTCTATTCTGTTCCATTGATCTGGTTTTTTCACCAATACCACACTCTCTTGATTATTGTACTTTTAGGTATGTCTTGAAGTCAGGTAATGTCAGCCCACTACCTTATTCTTGTCCTTCAATATTGTCTTGGCTATTCTGAGTCTTTTGTCCATAGAGTTTAGAGTCAGGGTGTCAATATCCACAAAATAACTTGGGGTTTTGGCTGAGATTGCACTGAGTCTATAGATCAAATTGCAAAGAACAGATGTCTTGGAAAGAATTGAGTCTTCCTATCCATAAACAGAAGCATCTTCAAGATATTTCTGAATTTATACCATTTTAGCTATCAATTTTAAGGCTTTTAAGCATCACAGGATATTGTTCTTTAAGTTCTCTCTCTCTCTCTCTCTCTCTCTCTCTCTCTCTCTCTCTCTCACACACACACACACACACACACACACACACACACACACACACACACACCAGAGAGAGATATCACACAAGAGAGACAGCAAACGAGCCCTGAGTCCTTTAGTGCGCGCTCTCTCTCTCTCTCTCTCTCTCACACACACACACACACACACACACACACACACACAATCCACAACCCATGAAATTATAGAATATCAAAGTTTTTGGGGGAAAAGGTATTTTAGATTTTTACTTTTAGGTAAATGTTCTTTTTAAAGGATTAGCCTGGCTTAATTTTTAATTAAATATTGCCTGAGGCAACATATAATTACTACAATAACAAAGTAAAAAAAAATCAAATACTCATGTTTGAATATATTTATTGGAGTTAAAGGATGTGATTTAACTTCACCAAGCAAAAAATTAGTGCCAACTTTGTTAATAGTGAAAGAAGATCTTACATTTCTGCAAAGCCTTAGAAATTGAATTTTTTTCTTTGTTTTCTGATTTAGTCCTTGTGTATTAAACATAATTTACTTCTGTCAAAACCAAAGTTTTCATTTAAGGAAAATAATGTTTTTAAATGTTTAGCTCTTGCTTCAGACAGGTACGAAACAGCTCAGTATTAATATTTTCCTTCTGGGGAATAGAAAATTACACCTCCTAATATATATATATTTTTGTAAATGAGGTTTCCATTAAAAACGAAGATCAGCATAATGTTTCTTTCTTTATTGAGTTGTGGTAGGAATCGTGGCTAAGACAGCAGATTACAGAAAGTGTATTCAAAAACTAACACAAAGTGGAAGAAGCAAATCAAAATTCCATTTATGGGAAATGTCCAGAATTGGCAAATCTATAGTACTCAATTGGATTAGTGATCGCCTCCACTCTGGTGGTTGGAGGGCAATGCTAATGGATATGAGGTTTCTTTTTGGACAGATGAAACGTTTTAAAATTGACTGTGGTGACGATTGCACAACTCTGTAAATACATTAACCACCGAATTGTAGTCTTTAAATGGATGAATTGTACAGTAGGTGACTCATATCTCACCGAATTTGTTAAAAATATGTAAAGAGCAAAGATTATTTCATCGAAAGAATCACAGCAATTATGTCTTTGACTTTAAGTCTCAAAGAGCTTCTATTAGGAGCATTCTTAATGAAACTACCTGAAAATGAGCTTTCACCTCTTAATGTGTCTCATTGGCACCCCTATCTGAGGAAGAATTAAAAAGCCTACCCACTTGCTTCTCTGTGTATTTCATTATTTACCATGGAGATTATGGTTCAAAGTGAATCTGATACTTCCCAAACTCTCTCTGTCAATATTAGAATGGTACTTAAACTTATGATTTAAGTTTAATTAAATGCATGTAATGCTGTTTACTTTTTATGTAAATCAGTTACTCTTGGAAACACTCCATCTTATATAATTTTTTCACTAACTTGGTGACCTGAAGTTAATGCATTTCTCCTCTCCCCTAGCATAAGGCGTTTTTGAAATCTTTGGATATCGAAGCCTGACCTGTGCAAGTCAGGCTGACAAACAGCTGAGAATCCACTTTCCTTCTTTGGGACTTTGTGTCTTTTTGTGCAAACAATGCGATAGGAAGAATCAGCAAAAGCCATCTATATGGTGGGAGGGGGAGCCAGAACAATGGAAAACAGGCCAAAAGCAAGGAGCTGGAATCCTCCAGCAAGCTTCCTTCCCTTGCCCTGAAACGTTTACCCGCTTTCATTAAGTCTGTCTGCAAATGTCTACAGACTGGTCAAACTGAGTCAGGCTTAGGTGGTGGAAAAGCCCCCAAGGAGTCTGCCCTGAATGGGATTCCGGTCTAGGTGAGGACACAAAAAGCAAGCAGGCACTTGTGATAAGTAACAAAATAACCACGTGGACACCAGGAAACCTCACTCTGCAGAAGAAAGTCATCGGCGGAATCTGGGAGGTTCAGCCAAGGGAAAGCAGAGGAACCCATGTTCCTGTTTTACGGAGGCTGGTATTTTACAATTTGGGGAGAAGACAAAATGAGGAATGAGAGCAAAAATTTATTTCGGATGAAGAAACTCCATTCTCAAACTTTGGAAAGCTGACAAATACCATAATATATCACAAAATCCTGAAAAAATAATACAAAGCCCTAACAATAACTACTAAATAACAACTAAACGCTTTTCCTGGACTTTGGACTGCATACACTTTCATCAGCTTTCAGTATGACAGCGACTGTGTAATATCATTTTTACTTCAGAGGGTTTCGTCTTTCTTCCAGAATAGTTGATCACTTTTTTCGTGAACGAGAGTTGGAAAAAAGTGATCACAGCAGAACACACAAGCCTATTTGCTTTTTGGAATATTCATGTTTTGAAACTTGTACCCCACAAAGGCAGGTGTCCTAAAAATTATCTTTCATGCGATTTTCATTTAAAAGTATCAAGCGTGTTTCTGAGAGAACTTCCATATTGACTAGGTATACGTAACAAACACAGCCGAAAAGATATTCCTCTACATACAAACTGTATGTATCCTCAATTCAATTTCACCTTGGCAAGATCCTAAAGATTTCCACAGCTACTTCGTGTCTAACAGACAGGAGGACAAGCCTGTTGGGGGCAAATTCAGAGTGGGAAGAGGGAGAGGTTTAAAGACGTGTGTCTCAATTATCCTACGTTTGCAAATACCACCAAAATATATGGCCATGTTTACATCTTGGCAGGACAGCTGCTGAGGTCCTAGAAGGGGTGCATGTCAGAGACATGAAGCTGAACCTTCTTCAGCTCATTGGCACAGCGGCCTTGGCAGAGAAGGAAACGTGCTCCTTCTCCTTCGTGGAACCAAAAGTAGGGGAGGGTTGTTCAAAACACTAAGTCATCAAGTAACAAGCATCTCTCTGTTAGCTCAATATTCCCCTATAATAAGCAAAGAAATTATTATACAATCTACCAGTCAGTATGAGAAATAAGTAAAATAAAATATCCATTCCATTTCACCATTTATGTTACTAACTAGGAAGTCCAAGTAGTTCTTAAAGTGCCAAGAATACGGCTGTCGATAAAGGAAAACATTTCATTGGACAGAAAAAAGCCAGGACTTGCAGTGAGTAGATCTATTTAAGCTACGGGTTTTTATTAAGGTTGGTGTATTAATCAGGGTTCTTCAGAGAAACAAATAGAAAATCCCGTGGTCACTCGCTTGCCCTCTCTCTCTCTCTCTCTCTCTCTCTCTCTCTCGATATATATATATATATTAACTTTTTATATATTACATTTGTATGTAACCTTATATTACATTATAATCTTTTCATATATTTAATTTTTTTATTTTTATCTTTTTATTTTATGTAATATTACATTATAATCTCTCCATATATTTTCCAATTGTATTTTTATTTTCCATAAATACAGGAGAGCCAGTGGTGAAAGTTCCTGTCCAAGTTAAAGACCTGAGAACCAGAAGAGTTCAACGTAGAGTTCCAGTTTGAGTCCAACAGGCTTGAGACCCAGGAAGAGCTAATGTTTCAGTTCAAATCTGAAAACAAGAGAAAAACTGATGTCCCAGCGGGACAGGCAGGCAGGAGGCGTTCCTTCCTAGGTGGAGGAGAGTCAGTCCTTGTGTTCTATTCAGGCCTTTGGCTGATTGGAGAAGGCCCACCCACGTTAGGAAAAGCAATCTGCTACTGACTCAAATGTTAGTCTCATCCGGAAACACCCTCACAGACACACCCAGAATAATGTCTGACCAAATATCTGGGCACACATTGACTGAATAAAGTTGATCCATAACTTAAAATGAAGGATCACACAACTGGTGTTGAGGATCTCAATGGTCCCTCCAACTCTGCTCTGAGATATGATGCTTTATAGCAGCAGATCTCAATTTTGGGTGCATATCAGAATAATAAGCTTCTCAAAACACAGATATGTGATAAACACTCCTAAATAATTAAATCCAAATGTCCAAAATGTCCAAAGAGACTTGGAGATTATATATATATATATACACACATATATATTTTATATATACACACACATACACACACACATACATAAACAATTAAAAATTCCTTTCATATGAATCCTATGATTCTGCTAATTCAGTACAACTACATTACAGGACTATTTACTATTTTTTATAAGTTTCAGATTATCCATGGGAGAACCCTCACGAGATTCCACTGGCCCCTCATTTCACCTACATTTGAAGTTTGAATGTGAATATACTATATCTTCCATTGTCTTTGATCACAACATCAGAACTATATTACAAAGAGATATTGCCTCATGTGACAATTACACATTCTAAAATGCATCCATGAGTATCTAGTCCTTTTTCAGTCCTCCCACAGGATTCCTGTGAAAATACCAACTAAAGGAGCCTTCTGTCTCTTTCATTTTTCACTCACATAAAAACTACTGAAACTGGGGCACCTGGGGGGGCTAAGTTGGTTAAGCGTCCAACTTCAGCTCAGGTCATGACCTCACGGTCCATGAGCTTGAGACCCGTGCTGGGCTCTGTGCCGACAGCTGGGAGCATGGAGTCTGCTTTGGATGCTGTGTCTCCCTCTCCCTCTGCCCCTCCCCCGCTTAATCTCTGTCTCTGTCTGTCTCTCTCACTCTCTCTCAAGAATAAACATTGGAAAAAAAAACCCTACCGATACTCACTAGAATGCACCACAAGCCTGGAGAGGAGTCAGTGACACTCCGAGTCTCCCACCCCATCTATAGTCCATTCTCATCAGAGCCGTTAACTTCCATACAAGTTGCCCTACGCTGAGCTGCTACCCTGGATGCAATCCCGACTACGCCTCCTTCAGATGCTGCTAGCTAGAGGGTGGCCAGTGATCTATGAAATAATCTAATGCAGGAACTCATCTCAGCAGGGGTAATAATTAAATGCGGAGAGACTGAAAACTACACGAGAATCTGCACACGGATGCTGATGGCAGCCTTATTCACAACTACTAAAACTTACAAGCAACCAAGATGTCCCTCAGTCAGATGATGGATAAACAAGCTGGTACATCCAGACAACAGAATACTATTCAGCACTAAAGAGACAGGAGCTAGCAGGTCATGAAAAGACACGGAGGAAACGTAAATACATATTAGTAGGTGAAAGAAGCCAATTTGAAAAGGTTATATAATGTATAATTCCAATTATATGACATTCTGGAAAAGGCAAATCCATGGAGACCATAAAAAGATCAGTGGCTGCCAAGGGTTAAGGGAGCAAGAAGAGATAAATACACAGAGCACAGACAAGTTTTAGGACGGTGACAGTAAGAATACCCTATGTGAGGGGCACCTGCGTGGCTCAGTTGGCTAAGCGTCCGACTTCGGCTCAGGTCATGATCTCATGGTTCATGAGTTCGAGCCCTGAGTCAGGCTCCGTGCTGACAAGCTCAGAGCCTGGAGCCTGCTTCGGATTCTGTGTCTCCCTCTATCTCTGGCCCTCCCCAACTCACTTCCTGTCTCTGTCTCTCTCAAAAATAAGCAAACATTAAAAAATTAAAAAAAAATTGATACCATAATGATGGATACATGTTTTTATATATTTGCCTAAACCCACATAATGCACAACGCTAAGAGTGAACCTGAAGGTAAAAGATGAACTTTGCGTGATAATCAATGTTCATCCTTGGTAAAAAATGTTCATCTTTGGTAAAAAATGCTCTGGTGAGTGATGTGGATGATGCAGGAGACTGGTACGTGTGTGTGGGGCCGGAGGTATATGGGAAATTTCCACTATGGAAAACAACACAAAAGTTCCTCAAAATATTAAAAAATACTGGGGCGCCTGTATTAGCTGGCTCAGCCAGCTAAGCATCTGACTCTTGATTTCAGCTCAGGTCATGATCTCACAGTTTGTGAGTTCGAGCCCTGCATTGGGCTTTGCACTGACAGTGCAGAGCCTGCGTGGGATTCTGTCTCTCTCTATCTCTCTCTGACCCTTCCCATGTGCACTCTTTCTCAAAATAAATAAACATAAAAAAATTAAAAATACTAACATGTGATCAAGCAGTCCCACTTAAGTGTATATGTCCAAAATAAATTTCTCTTAAGAGATAGTTGCATCCTCGTGTTCATTACAGCATTATTTACAATAGCCTAGATATAGAAACAATCAAATATCTACTTACAGATAAATGAATAAAGAATATCTGGTAAATGCAAACAGTGGAATATCATCCAGCCTTAAAAGGAAGGAAATCCTGCCATTTGTAACAAGGATGAACCTACAGGAAATTATGCTAAATGAAGTAAGTCAGTAACAGAAAGACAAATATTACATGATTCCACTTAGATGAGCTATCTAAAATAGTCGAGCTCATAGAAACAGAAAGTAAAATGATAGTTTCCAGGGGCTAAGAGGGAAAGGGAAAGGGAGAATTATTTTTAAATGGGTATAAAATTTCAGTTATGCAAGATGAATAGGTTCTAGAGATCTGTTGTACAGCATGGTGCTTAGAGTTAACAATATGGTATCATGCACTTTAAAGGGGATGGGCCACCAGTTGGTTAAGCATGACTTCAGCTCAAGTCATGATCTTGTGGTTCATGGCTTCGAGCCCCCCATCAGGTTCTGTGCTGATAGCTCAGAGCCTGGACCCTACTTCTGATTCTGTCCCCATCTCTCTCTGCCCCTCCCCCACTCATGAGCACTCACTCTCTCACTCTCTCTCAAAAATAAACTTTGAATAAAATAAAATAAAATATATTAAGAGGATAGATCTCGTGTTAAGTGTTCTTACCACAACACACATATGTACACACATAGAGCACATAAAAAAATTTTGGAAAATGATGGACATGTTCAGTACCTGGGTTGTGCTGATGGTATCATGGATGTGCACATGTGCCCAAACTCATCAAAATGTATATGTTAAATGTGTGTAGGTGTTTTGCATATCAATTATACCCCAATAAAACTAAAAAAATTATTAGAAACACTTGGAATTCCCAAACACAGGCCACCTCCAAACCCTCAAAATCATAAACTTCCAACTCTAGAATCCTTGTCTTTAAATTATATATTTGAAAAAAAAAAATAAGAAAGGATGTTCCTAGGGGCACCTGGGTGGCTCCGTTGGTTAAGCATCTGACTTCAGCTCAGGTCATGACCTCACAGTTTGTGAGTTCAAGCCCTGTGTCAGGCTCTGTGCTGACAGCTCAGGTCTGGAGCCTGCTTTGGATTCTGTGCCTCCCTCTGTCACTGCCCCTCCCCAGCTCACAGTCTGTTGGTCTGTCTCTCTCTCAAATATAAACATTAATAATGATGATGATGATGATGATGATGATGTTTCTAAAGTAAAAATGATATGTAATGCATATGAAAAGAATGGACAATTTAAAATTTATCATTCCAGATTTTGTATATCATACAGAATTATTTAAATGGTATACTATATATTCCTGTTTTAGCTTGGGTTTCTTCACTCAGTCGTATACAGTCAAATATCTTTGGTGTCAGTACATGGTAGGGTGAAATGGGCATACACTTGGGGAAGAGAGAAGATGCAGGGGCCTTCGTCCAATCTCCTATTCAACACGAAAACTGCTCCTAAAAGTAAGAATACTAATGCTCTTCCCTTAAAGGAAGTTTCTTATCTCCAGAATGGTCTCAACTGAATACCTCCGTATAGAGATTTCTTATAGGAAAAGGTAAAACAAGAATTTTTGGGTTTATGAAGCATGCATTGCTGGAAAGTGCCCCGTCATCTGGGATATAAAATAAAGATGTTTCATAGACCAACTGTTGCTACTCTGTGGAAACTTTGTGTAACTCAGACAACTTATTTTTTCTTTTTGACCGACTTTTATCATTATCCTCAAACTATCAATTTCTATAAATTAACTAAATCTCAGCTGACTCCTTTGTGTTATATTTTTATTTGTAGAATAGTATTGGGGCGCCTGGGTGGCTCGGTCAGTTAAGTGTCCGACTTCGACTCTGGTCATGATCTTGTGGCCCATGAGTTCAAGCCCCGCGAGGGGCTCTGTGCTGACAGCTTGGAGCCTGGAGCCTGCTTTGGATTCTGTGTCTCCCCCTCTCTCTGCCGCTCCCCTGCTTGTACTCTGTCTGTCTCTCTCAAAAATAAACATTAAAAAAATAAAATAAAACAGTACTGTTTAATTTGAATAGATATTGAAACATCTGATTTCAACCTGTCTTTTTCTTTATATCTGTAGGTGTATCTATACCTACTATATCTTTATACCCACAAGCAAGGTAGGTTTTGAATAGCCTAATTTTCATTCATAATTCTTATAATAGCCTTCAAATTAAATAAGTCATCACAGTGTTATGAGGGTTACCTTGGCAATGTCTATAAATTATCCACTAGTAGTTCAATTAGTTCTGACTTATGTCATTTAGTCCTTATATTATTCTTAATTAGGTTTGTTTAAAAAGGTCTTGAAGGCGGTTATATCAGCAAAACGCTGTCCCATATGCTTCATTGTTCTTATACATTTATAGAATTCTAATACAGTATTTCATCAGCCTCACTCTTTGGCCTGCTAAGCCAATTTATGTTTTGCAAAGAACAAACTGAACAGATTTTCATGATGGATACAATGTTAGGGGTGAAGGTTCACTCCAGCACCCTGGAAAATCTAAACTCCTCAGGGATATAGAGTGGTAGCCTCCTCAGGCTCATTCAAGACAAGTCTAGGGTTTCAACTACCCTCTTTACACTGTAGCCACAGCTACCCTACAGAAATATACACATACAGAGCTGGAGAAGAAAAAGGGGGCTGTTCACCACAAACTATAGCATCATTTGTTCAGCACTGGATAGAGGGAGATTAATAAAGCAAACAATATATATTATCACGAAGCTGACAGTTCAAAGGGAAAGATACACAGTAAACAAACACAAAAATAGCTACATGTTTTGAGAAGGTCTTTTAAAATCTTGCACATTTCTTTGAAGGCAAATAGTGAAGGAAATATCTTTTGGACTGAAATCATTCCTTTTTTATAAAGTAATATGTAAACTGAGGTTAGTGGCAAGATGTGACTGGCTGGTAGGGGCTGAAAGCGTTGTGTGTGACTGTTCTAGACAGAGAAAAACAGCATAGACCAAAAGGTACTAGTGACTGTTCTCCCAAAAAAAGGAAAATATAAGTTACAAATATAAATATAAATATATACATACAGATAGATAGATAAATATATATTATAATATCTCTCTACATATGGGAGAGATGGAGAGATTTATGATAGGAATTGGCTTATGAGGTTATGGAGAGCAAGAGGTCCCAGGATCTGCAGTCGACAAACTGGAGAACCAGGAGAGCCAATGGGAGTCAATTCTAGTACAAGCCCAAATACCTGAGAATTAGAAGACAAAGGTATAATTCTCAGTCTAAGTCTTCAAGCCCAGAGAACTAGGAATGGCGATGTTTGGGGCAAGAGGAGACGGACGTCCTAGCTCAAGCAAAGAACAGATTCACCCTTCCTCTGCCTTTATGTTCTATTCAGACCCTCAGTGGATTAGGTGATGTCTGCCTGCATTGGGGAGCTTCTTTACTCAGTTTACCTATTCACATTTCAAAGATATACCAGAAATGTTTGTCAGAGATCTGAGCACCCTTCAGCCCAGTCAAGCTGACACATAAAACTAACCATCACAAGTCCACCTCTTGGCAACTCGGCATCCATATGCATCACTTAAAACCACATTTAATCTTCAAATAAAGACAAAAACAAGGACATGATTCCATCGAACATGATGCAAGTTTTCGAAAATCCACTAATTACTCCAGAAGAGGAAGCAAAGTCCTGAATGATGTTTACTCTTCTCCTGATATCCCATAACTTAAATACTCTGAAGTAAACTTAATCATGCTTACATACTGATATAGAATCGATACATTTTATGTTAATGGCAGGCAATGAGAAAGAAAACATAAATATACAGAGATAGGGCTGTCTGCTGGCAGACAGATGGACAGGGAGAGAGGCATATTCACAGCAAATTAAGGAACAAATACTCACGACACTACAGTGCTCATTTCTGTAACTGACAGTGCTCATTTCTGGTTGTAGCTACCTTCTTCAATCATCCATTCTGCATTCCCCTGTGTACAGCAAGCACACAGATGGTCGTGGTTCTTTACCTGGTGGGATGACCCGAACCTCCATTCCTGAACGCTCAGGACCATTACTAATCCTGCCTGCGTTGGCAGTTTTCCAACTGTAGTTTTCCATCAGCCATAATCGCAGGGCATGGTAATCCTAAGACTCCCTAGGGGACCTCCTGCGTTCCTGATACACTCCTCCTCATCTCCATGGTAGAGCACTAGTCCAATTACCCCCTAGTAGTCAGGACCAAAGCCCCCAGCCAGTACGGGAACAGGTATCCACCAGTTGATTATAAAAACGTAGAAGTGGAAGTGAAATCGTGTAGGTGATGGTAAGTAGTCAAGAGAGGGGAGCCTTTTCTCTACTCAAAGCATGCACCCCTGTGGATGGCCAGCTACTTGACCACAGCTCCAAGGGTGCCTCCATCTGTTACTCTTTCCTTGTCAGGAAGAGGAGGAGTTATCTCACTGGTAAATTTAAAGGGGAAATTGGGCATCTGTCGCCCTGTTCCTTCCTCTCCCGTTCTTTGGGAAAGAGATATCTGCAAGAAGTACACCTAGCACAATCTTTCTCAAGCACAAAGGATGAAGAGTGAAAGGGTCTCACGGGAAACACAGCTTTCACCTGTCCAGCCCATCTGTGGAGATGTAAATCAAGCTCTTTAATACGGATTTTAGGATCAGGAAGCTCACTTTCCTTTAAATAGAAGTTTTACCAAGAACAATAAAAGTAATACATTAATTGATAGATTTATCACAAGATAACATATTCATAAGTAAATCTTACTAATTAGGTATCATATTGATTCTTGCAGCAGAAACTAGTTAGATGGTTTTAAAATTCATTTTCTTTTTCTTTTCAAGTATGTAGCTTGACTACACTTCCCAACATTACTTACAATAAGGTGTCACTGTGCAAATGAGTACTTGCCTGCAGGTTCTCGGTGGAAATAAGGTACACCACTCCCAAGCCTGGAGCACAAAACATCCCCATATGATCCTCATTCTCTCTTTTTTCTAATCTTGGTCAGATGCAGAGTATTCATCTGCATGACTTCTGAGAGCCCAGGGGACAGAAAGTCACTGTATAGAAGGAGAAGGCTGACTTTCAAACACATGTAGAAAATGTATGTGAGTCAAAAATTACCATCTACTGGGTCCTATCTACTGAAATCTGGGGCATTGCTTGTTAGAGCAATTAGGGTAGAAAAGAGTGGTATCCTTATCGGGAATCCTTTGAAGTTTAAACGTCTGGTGGTTTAACCGGGTGGGTTTAGATTTCCTTAGACGTCCAATTACTTGGCAAGCAGCTCTACTCGAAGTAAAAGGGAAGTCACTTAAGTGTTTGAAGCAAGGGTATAATATGATCCAATTTCTGTTTTCAGAAATATCACTCTGGCAACTGGATGGAAAACTAAAAAGGTCAACGGTGATGGGTAAAAGACCTGGCAGGAGGGGGCAAAGTAGTAGATCTGGTGGTTATGACTGGGGAAATAGCAGAGACAGAAAGCAATGGTAGGAGTTACCGTGTACGGTTAGAACTGGTAAGATACATTAATAATTTTGGCCATTTCTATGGGCTATTTCTTTAAGCCACAAAAATAGCAAAATGAGGCAGTTTTGAACTCCCAACTGTACTAACACTCCACCATACACCTATTTCAAATAAATATCTTCAAGGACCCTTTCCTTATGTATACAGAATAGCTCCCATATTGGCAAAGGAAACAAAAGCATAAATAAACCTTTGGGACTACATCAAAATAAAAAGCTTCTGCACAGCAAAGGAACAACCAACAAAACTAACAGATAACCTCCTGAATGAGAGAAGATATTTGTACATGACATATCCAATAAAGGATTAATACCCAAAATGTATAAAGAACTTATACAACTCAACACCAAAAAAAATAAATAATCCAATTAAAAATGGGCGGAAGACATGAACAGACATTCCTCCAAAGAAGACATCCAGATGGTCAACAGACACAATATCACTCATCATCGGGGAAATGCAAATCAAAACCACAATGAGATATCATTTCACACCTGTCAGAATGGCTAAAATTAACAACACAAGAAATAACAGGTGTTGGCGAGGATGCGGAGAAAAGGGAACCTGGTGCACCGTTGGTGGGAATGTAATTTTGTACAGCCACTGTGAAAAATACGGAGGTCTCCCCCAAAATTAAAAATGAAAATACCATTTGATACAATAATTACGCTACTGGGCATTTACCTCCAAAATTGAGAATACTAATTCACAAAAATACACTCTTACGTCTACAGCAACATTATCTACGATAGTCAAGATATGGAAGCAACCTAAGTGTCCATTGATGTAATCTTTCAAAAAGTGAAGGTATCTTCAACCAAACTCAATTAAAAAATAATAAGTAAAAAGAAAAAAGAACTTTTTAAAAATCGCATTTTGGAAAGAAATTGAAGGTATTAGTGTAGAATTTTAGCTACATTTAATCCTAATTCTAACCTTCAATTTCCCCCAAATCAGAAACGTGTTTTGAGGTATTTGAGATAAGGCATTACTGTCAGCTCTTAGTGCCATAAAGACTCCCCATGAAGCTTATCTTTATAAATATTTAATATAAATATTTATAAAATAATATTGTAAATTATAAACTACTAGAAACATCACTATTACCACAAAAAGACAAAAAACTCCTCAATAAAATCCTTAAAAAGATGCTGGTAAAAGCACAAAATTTTCAAAGCCAGATTGCATTTCATTTTTTTCAGTTTGAGACCAATTTTAAAATGTTATCAGTATTTTCCACGTATGGTAAAAGATATCTTCCATTCTGGAAAGGATCAGATTCATTTATTGTTAAAGCAAAGATACCATAATTATTTATAATCAATATCACTTCCATGAATATTTGATTCTCTAGATCATGAGATTTCATGAAAATGATCATCCCAGAAAACTTGCAATTCATAATGTCATTTCAAATCAATACTTACAGACCTGCAAGGGGAAAGCTGAATAAGTATTAAATTCAGCACAGGAACAGCATTTGGAATATAATCATCTCTACTACTCATTGTTTTGGTTGCATTTGAAATACTAGATTTTACAATTAAATTCTTATATTGACTCTACTCTAAATATCAGTGATTTAAGAATGATTTTCCTCTAAAGATGCCAGATTTCAAAATACATTTTTAAGAACCTTGGTCTATTAAGCACATCTGTTTCTGACTCTAAAAATTGCTAATCTTTCCATAAGCAGTTCCTGGCCACATATGTATTTGCTTGTAACAGTTTCAGGCATGTAAAACAGAATTACACTCGTATTCAGAACTTTCTATAGATGAAGAGCTACAGTGAAAGTGAAGATCATTTATCCTAATTATTGAGAGGTAGAGTAAGAAAAGAGAATTCCTATGAGGTTCCAAAGGATGCATCATGGCGTGATCCCTGATTGTCAATCAAGTGTATAAAAACTTTGAATATTTTACACTTATAATTACTCTACAAGGCCATTTCCAAATGTGCGGTCAAATTCTTCTCCTGTTATAATCTATTACAAAACAGTTAAACAAAGGATACCTAAACATTACGTGTGACACAGTGTTTTTATTTATTCAGTTTTTAAATATTTTTAAATATTCCACAATATCTCTAAAGTAATTTAAACGTATGTGCATCCCATATCTTTTCAAAAAGCCTTTAAGAATATCACCAATTCTTTTTAGGGAGTGGAAAGAGACATTTAAAAAAATAATCTCATAGAGATAATTCAAACAATGTGTTTTTCTTTATTTCCGTTTAAATCAGCTCTCTATCATCTAAAGTAAAACTCTTTTTTTATTCATTGTTACTTTCCTTCAGCATTCAAACCTGTAGTTGATTGAACCGAAACACACACTCAGAGTTTAAGTAGTTGAACAAGTTTCTCACAACAATCTTGAGGTTTCCTCTGTTCCAAAAGCTCTATGATTTTATCTAGTAAAAGAATCACATATGGAGTAATATATATTTCTGTATAGGTGTGAAAACGTAGAGCCATTTTACACCCATGCTGCATTGGCTTTATTTTTTCTCATTTATAAAGCTTTGTTAATTTAAAGTAGATATGTTCCCCGCTTAACGTCAAAAATACCATCTTTGACGATAAAACATTAAGCGTTTTTAAATATACGTATCACTGTGTAACCCAACTGAAAACCATGACTTCTCAAACACAGTTGCACAGACATGTGAAATTACTCGAATAAAAAGCATTAGGAAACTAACGTTATCAAGTCTGCACCGCCCACTAGTGGCAAGAGATGGTAAATGCATGTTCCTCGTAAAATTAAATTTAAAACGAATTCTCTCTTCAGTATTAGCTTTCTCAATCAAATTTAGAGCCATTAGAAAGGGCAAATACATGTGTACTGTAAACATAACATGATTATTGCGTCGTGAACTATTTTTCCTGCATAACATTCAATTACTGTCAAGAATCATACCTACAGACACCACCTTCAGTTAGGTACCTGTGAATATAAATACCATGGATCCATATATAAAGGCATGTGTGTGCACACACGCATACACTGTGTATGTACCTAAAGTCTGAACGAGAAACGAAGTCACTCTGACCACCTCACATGAGTCAACAAAGGAGGGGGAAACTTTATGTAGCTTGTTAGCTTTGTTTCACTCACCCTGCACTGCGGCTCTCCCTGAAATTACCTTTGATTAATAAGTGGTTTCTAAGCAGGAAATATTTGCTTAATAGTATGAGGAAAAAGCTCTCCCTCCCTTGAAATCTCAGTGGTCCACTGTGTGAATAGAGCTGACCATATCTGAACCTTGTGATGACACTGCCCCGTGGAAGTCAGAATGCCCGCGTAGGATTGAGAAATCAGGCGTATGCGGCCAGCTGAGGCTCCTCAAGCAATTTTAGCAAACTTAAGTCAACGACTCTAAACTTTACCACTTGCTGGAAGAAAATCTGAAGCAACATTCATGTGGGATTTCATAAACAAAGAGAAACACTGCTTACCACCTTTTTTTTTTTTTAACAACTGATAGAACAGCACTTTTGATTAAGGCACAATTACATAATTGATTTAGATAGCTTCTTCAGACAGCTGTTCAGCATGTATATGGTTTGTGTGTGTGTGTGTGTGTGTGTGTATACATAATATATGATGTTTAATACATATTATTAATATACATATAAATACACACACACACACAACTAAATGTTTACTCACTTAAAGAACTTGGCTTGCCATTATTTTGTCAGTATTTTTCTTTTCTTTGCTCATTATTCTGTCCCACTTACTTACCTGGAACGATGCTTTAGTACACAGAAGATATACAATTAATATTGTTTATACCATAAATATTAATAAATCAATGAAATGGGAAAGGTTTATGACAGCATTTTATTGATGAAAAAGCAAAGGCAAAGTATGAAGGCAAGTAGGCTGATTCTGAATTACTATAAAGTCAATATGAAAAGAACCTAAATGCACTTGAGATGAATGGATATCTTCAAAGTGCTTCATAAAAGAACAAGATAATATTGTTTATTGTAAGTGCCATGATATAATGGCTTCTTTAGCAGCGTCCCCTCACAAGTTCCTGGAATGGATAATTAATGCTGTCAGGCTGATCACTGAAAATATGTGTTATTTAGAACAAGATTTCTTTTTTCTTTTTGTTCAAAGTTTTGTTTAAATTCTAGCTAGTTAACATATAGGGTAATCTTGGTTTCAGGAGTCATATTTAGTGATTCATTACTTACACATATTACCCCATGCTCATCACCGGTGCCCTCCTTCACGCCCATCCCCCATCTAGCCCATCCCCCACCCACCTCCCTCCATCGGCCCTCAGTTTCCCCCAGAGTTAAGAGTCTCTTAGGGTTGGCTTCCCCCGTCTCTGTTTTCTTTCCCATATGTTCATCTGTTTAGAACAAGATTTCTTATGGGCTGAGTCTGACCGAGTTCACATGAGCATGTAAGTTCAAATACCCCTCTTATGGAGGAAATTCAATTTTTAAACCTTTCCTCTTTGTGGAGGTTTCTGCCCACTGGCTTACACATCTAAACCGAGAAAACTGTCAGTTTCATTTCTTTCCCAACACTGTTCGTCTCCATACCTCTTTCAGATTTTTTGGCTCTGAGTCTTTCAGTTCTTCATATTTCCATTTCCATACAGACAAAGCTGACTCCAGTCGTTCGATTTCTTTTTCCAAAGACGAGCGCTTTCTAAATAAAGAATTAAAAGCAAAACAGGCTTACAATTTAAAGACAAGCTTAGGAACACATTCGGTGTTTTTATTTCCTGTTTTCATTATTTTTATATTTGTATACGACCATTGTAATCACAGGAAAACTTTTCCAGCTTATTAACAATTACAAACATTGAATAAAACTTGGTTTAATTTTTTATTCTGTCAGTTAGCATTAGAGTAGGTTAAACATATTTAATTTGGCTTTGCCTGTATCAAAATATTTAACTTTCTGCCTGCTTTCTCCTATATTATTCACGCATTTGTCTCATTATCTCATTCATATTATTTCTCCTTGTATAGGAGGATATATATATATTTCTAATTTTAACATGGCTTCTATCCAGCTTGATATTGTGACTATACATGAATGAAGAATCCTTTGATATGACAGAGAATGACAAGGAGTCTACATAATAATTTAAGAAATCAATTATTTACTGGGGCTATAAAAATACTTTTTAAATATTTGCAATTTTGTTTAATGAAGCAATTTCACTGGGATCTTTATTTAAAATAATTGACATTAATTTCTCCATTTGTAGAACAAGCGACTCAGTTAGAATTGAAATCTGGTCCTTTAATATCTCAATTATCGATTTTTTGTATGCCCATATGTCTATCAGAGTGAGTCACTGAAAATAATTGTTTACTACGGGTCGTAATTAGCATATATTGACCTTTGCAGATGGACAATCCTCATTTGTGTGGTGCATTAGATTAGTGCTTAATAATGTTCAATCTCTTTTCTCTACTCCCATGGACAGAATTGCTTTCCTCAACCCTTGCTTCTAGTCTTTGACAATGGGATATTAGCAGATATGACAGACGCAGATGTTTGAAAAGAATTTGTGTGGTTGGGCTTCTTCTCTTATGCTTCAGCCATCACTGTGAAAAGAGTTTTCCCTCGGGAGTTGCTGTCCCCAAATAAAAACATAAAGCAGATCTGAGCCCAGCCTTACCACTGAGCCAAGCCCTGCTGGTCAAGTGGAGGTCAGCTGACCCCACCTTTTTTGTACCCATATGGCCAAAAAGAATAGTTGTTTTACGACACTGAAGAGTGTGTGTGTGTGTGTGTGTGTGTGTGTGTTTTGTTGTGTTTTGTTTTGTTTTGTTTGTTTTTTCTGCAGCAAAAGATAACTGACATAGAAAATGACACTTAAAGGGGGGGATGCTACAGTAACAAAAATGAAAAATATGTAGACTTAACTTCAGGACTAGATTGTGGGCAGAGGCTGGAAAAACGGTGATAAAACATAAGCAGCTGGAAAAATAGTGATATGTGTTATTTAGTAGTGAAAACACATGATGAAATCATCACTGCAGTGTTTTGGAAAATGGAAAATGTGAATGATATCACCAGTGGAATGCTAGTGGGCACCATGTGGCCGAGCCTTCAAACGTGTTTATACAATTTATACAATAAGAGGTTTTACCCTCTTATATTTTGGCTACAGCAATAAGTACATACCAATGCAGACTTACTGCTCCCAGTGGGGGTAGGAGAGATATGGATCATAACCAGTCTCCCCTGCTCCCCTGCAGAGTGCAGTCAATATCAGTCAGCCGTTAGTTGGCTCACAGACTCCAGCTAAGTAAAGTCTGAATGTTGTATACCACTGAGATTTTGTGGCTGTTAGTTACAACCTTATCGTAATTTTAATTCACCAATGCACACACTCGGGTCTAGTTCCATGATAATGTCACTAGAAGGATCTTAGAACATATTCACAGATCTAAAAGATGCACCCAGAATCAAAATTGAATGCCATTTACATAATTATGAGAAATATGAATCTTCCAGGAAGCAACACTATGAAAATAATTCAAAATAGAATTAGGTCATAAATAGTTTGATCCAATGAATGGATAAGCAGCTCATTAAAAAGTTATATAACTATATTTGCATGAACCAAGCCATGGAATTGAAGAGAACGTCTCAGAATTAGTTAGAGTTTAACCTCAGAAGACTCAGGTTGCAAAAACATCCTCACCGTTAATAAGACTATAATTTTAAATCTCTTAATAACAGCAAATATATAAAATTAACCAACAAAAGGACTCAATATAAAAGTCTAGGTCCTATGAACACTGCCTATGAATGTCTACAGATCCAGATTAACAACCTCAGCCCAAAATCCTGACAGAAAAGCAGACCCAGCCAGCTAAGGACACCCAAGTTATTTATCAAAATATTATATTCTCAAAAATTTTCAGTAGAATAATATAAAAATTTACTTGAAAATTTGAGAAAAGTCTACATTTTAAATTTTATGAATTCAAAATCATACATGTTCAGATCACTGTCAGTTTTTAACATTACACTTTAATAAATCAAATGCTAACATGAGCAGAAAAAGCTCACATTAACACAAAAATGATTCATTATTACTACTGAATAAATGTCGATCTTCAAAAATGCCACCAAAAATATTGGGGTAAATATTCCTTTAAGGTTTTTATAAGAGGTTCAAAAAGAGCATTTCAAACTACATATTAATTGAACATTTCATCTTAGTTACAGTGAAACATAGATGCATTCTAAAGATATGATTATATCTAGATTACATCTAGACTTATAACAAGTAGTCAAAGCCAGTTCATGAAATAAAAATAATATAATTTTCCCAAGTATATTAAAATGAAAATTCCTATTACCTTATTTAAGACAAATTAGTAACATTTAAAATGTAGTATTATTTATCTCTTTAAGTATGCATCTTAAATACAGTAATTTATATTTATGGCTTACTGAAATAAAATTATGCATTTTTATTATGTAAAATGGTACCATTTAGTCAGGGAAGGCAGCAGACTGGCAATTCATAGAAACTTACTTAATGATAATGTGATACTTGGATATTTTTAATATGCATTCATCAAAAAATATTTTGTGACTCAATGCAAGCAAAGTTGAAGGACATATGGACATTGTACACTTAAATTTATGCAGCAGAGGGCACCCTTTAAATTCTTAATTTCTGGCCGAATCAATTTATTCTATATTTTAGAGAGATTTTCAAAATTGATTAATTATACAGTTAAATTTCTAATTGAAATTTAAACTATCGGCATGCCATTTGAACTACAGGAAGGCAAAGAAAAATCCTAATTTACTCTAAAAGATACTGCATATTTTATGCACAAATTCTTCTAAAAATAATAAGATAAAGCTCAGCAAAAATGTAGTATCTTATATACGATGATATAAACTTTTAAAAATCTAACTGCTAAAATATATAAAAGTTGCAGAACTAAAAGATATTGTGTGAACCAAGAAGATTTTTATGGAAAGATATGATATTTCTATGCAATATTTTCATATTTTGTTAACTATATCACAATCCTATAATAATTGGGCATACAACTTGAACATATATATAGAAAACAAGATTAACCAAAATATTTTTCAAGGGTGAAAATTCCTGAAACATTAATATTTGGGAATAAATATTAATCATTTTTGAACTGTGTGAAATTTCATTGTAAAATATGTGGTAAGTATTTTCCTAAAGGTCTGCTAACGTGAAGTGTTTCGGCCAGGCAAAAATAATTAACCTGTAATAACATCTAGAAACCAGTTTTTCTATTAATCCAAAATGTAGAGTTAGTATCCACTATAAATAATTTTAAAATGTTTTAAAATATGCTTTTAATCAGCAACATATTTTCCATTTTGTGATTCTACTCCCAAGTGTTTATAATTATATCCTGGAGCATTTTTAGCACCTTTTAGCAAATATCCATACATAATTTAAGTAGAAAAGAAATGAATTAAAAAAAATTTTTTTAATGTTTATTCATTTTTGAGAGACAGAGCACGAACAGGGGAAGGGCAGCGAGAGAGAGAGACACACACAGAATCCAAAACAGGCTCCAGGCTCCAAGCTGTCAGCACAGAGCCCGACGCGGGGCTCGAACCCACAAACTGGGAGATCATGACCTGAGCCGAAGTTGGACACTCAACCGACTGAGCCACCCAGGTGCCTCAGGAAAGAAATGAATTTAAAAAATACTGTAGGGGCACCTGAGTGGCTCCATCCGTTAAGCGTCTGATGAAGATGAAGCCACAGCAATCTTCCCACCAGCATGTCATTGAGGCCACCAGTTAGGCACAGACAACCAGCATGACCTCAATACCATCAACTCCAGGTGTGGGACAGTTTCACCAGAGAGCAGAGACCACTGCTGCCTCTGGGATCAAGACATAGTTACTGCCGCAGCCTCCTCCCTCATCAGGATGGATTCCGGGCACTTGCTTCTTGGAGCATTAGCTTCTGCTAAAAAGTCTAGGTGGCTACATCTGAAAAGCTGTTCCTATGTCGAGTGTCTGTGCCTTAATGACAAGGGAGACTCAAGTTGAGACTTACTAGCAATGTTGCAGTCTCTGCAGAGAAGTAGACTCAATTTCCTTCAGCAAGGAAATACCCAAACACAAAAGGTACTATAGAGTAAAAAACAAACAAACAAACAAACAAACAAACAAACAAAAAACAGGTGCAAAAGTAGAGAAAAATTAACTTGAAATGGATTAAATATAAGACTGAAAATGTTAAACTCCTAGAAGAAAGCATAAGGAAAAAACTCCTGGATAATGGTATTGGCAACAAGTTTTTGGATTTGACACCAAATGCATATAAAACAAAAGCAAAAATAAGTGGCAGTATATCAAGCTAAAAAGCTTCTGCACAGTCAAAGAAACAATCAACAAAATTAAAAGGCAACCTATGGAATGGAGGAAATATTTGGGAACCATATATTTGACCACGGGTTAATATCCAAAATACACAAGGAACTCAAACAACTCAACAGCAAAAACCAACCAACCAAACAACAACAAAAACCAAACCAAAGCAAACCAAACAATTAAAAAATGGGCAAAGGACCTGAGTAGACAGTTTTCCAAAGAAGACATACAAATGGCCAAGCATCTGTGCAGGTGCTTAAATCAGTAATCATTAGTGAAAAGCAAACCATAACGTCAGTGAGATAACACCTCAACCCTTTAGAATGGCTATTATCAAAAAGACAAGCGATAACCAGGATTGGTAAGAGTGTAGTTGAAATGATATTGTTGGGGTGCAGTGTAAATTGGCGTAGCCCCTATGGACAAAGGTATGCAAGTTCCTCAAAAAATTAAAAATAGAACTAGCATTATAATCTAGCAATCCCACTTCTAGGTAGATTTAGCTCAAGGAAAGGAAAGAAGTATCTCAAAGCGACATCTGTACCTTCATGTTCATTGCAGCAATATTCACAAAAGCCAAGATATAGAAGCAACTGTCCATCTACAAACGGACATGGAACATGTGAGATGTGCGCGCGCGCGCGCGTGTGTGTGTGTACATATGTAGGACATTAGGCTAAATGAAATAAGCCACCACAGAAAGACAAATACTATATCATCTCATTTATATGCAGAATCTTAAAAAGTTGAACTCATAGTAACAGAGAGTGCAATGGTGAATGCCGGGAGCTGGGAAGTGGGGATAGTTAGGAGACGTCAATCAAAACTTTCAGTTAAGGAATGAGTAAGTTCTGGGAATCGAATGTACAGCATGAAGACTGTAGTTAACAATATCATGTTGTATATGTGAAATGTGCTAAGACCTCATAAGAGGTCTCACCACACACAAAAATTAGTAACAGTGTTAAGTGATGGATGTGTTAATTAGCTTCATTGTGGTGATCATTTCACAGCGTATAGTAGTACATCACGTGTGCTTGTTGGGATGAGCACAGGGTGACATATAGAATTGCTGAATCACTATACTGCATAGCTGCACTGATAGAACACTCTATGGTAACTGACTAGAATTAAAATAAGAACTTAAAAAAAACCAGTAAAACGCCATCACTCTGTACAACTTAAATACACACAAATTTTGTTTCTCAGTTATACTTCAATACAGCTAGAAAAATAAATACATATGTATAAATAAAGGAATACACACCACAAATTTGTGTTTTAAAAAGGCAAATGTGTTTACTGTATATGCCATTAGTAATAGTAAATAAATAAGTAGGCCTGACTGTCTAATCTTTAACAATATTACATTAAATAACATTAACCAGACTTGCATGACAATTTGTTCATTGTGTTCATTCAGGCATCTATGTAATCCCGCTAAGATTTTCAGTCTCACTTTATTGAGAAAAAAACCACACAATTTAATGAAGCAAAGCAAAATAATTGAAGCATACTACTTTTCTTATATAGAAAATAAACTAAGAAATAAAATTGAGAAGGAGGATTGATTATAGCTCAGCTTAAATAACGCAGAGCATTTGCTAAGGGATACAGGTGCCCTCTGCAGTATAATTTGGGAATTGGCTCTAAACATTAAACTATTTTAGAGCTCATGGTCTCCCTTACTTAAGATTGCCGAAGTTCCTCTCCCGAAAGGTCTAGGTACACCTAGCTCGGTAAAAGGATTAGGTTCCTGTCTGTACCTCAAATTTTCTATCTGGGAAGAGTTTAAGAGATCAAAAAATGTACAAATTCTCAACACACGAGAAGGTTCCAGATACTGGATCATTATTTTCATAAAAGCGAACGGTACTCAGAGTACAAATAATAGAAGAAAGTTTCTTGCTTTTGATAAGGAGGTTCTCCATAGTGAGAGTGGTGGAAATGATCCCCTGAGTTCTCTTGGCAGATTCCTGTGCTCTAGTCAGGGGAATTTTCCCACTAGCTGGGAACATAGACAAAATTACATTCACAAGTTCTCCACGCCAGCCATCCACTTGCTGAGATTCCAGGAGGCAGAATTTTAAAAGTTAGATAGATTTATAGCAACAGTATATACTATGTCCTTGGGAAACATTCTCTTGTGATAGAAAAAAGGCTTTGCGATCGCCTCATGCGGACTTCATGCTAATGTTGATTCATGGACACATAACGCCCACGGGATTGTTTACTAAAGAGACAAAGTAGAATCAGAGGTCCCCTTTCCCCCTTATTTTCTGGCCTGTCTATGGCTTATATATTCAAGTTGTGGAGAACCGAAGAGTTTATGTACTAGAGAGATGGTTAACTTATTCCAAGGAAGTCAGATATATATGTTTGTGTATGTGTGTGTGAGTCGGAGTGTAGCAATACTCGTGTGTATCATTAAAACCGGCCCCTCGGGGAGTTTACATGTAGGAAACAGCTGTTTCGTATGGTCTGTACTACATTATGTCAGTAAAGTAACATTGTGAGTGGGTGTGAGAGAAGTCTATAACCACTAACAAGTTAAATCCTCCAGGAAATAAAACACAGAGATTAGAGCTTGACTGAGACTTAGCTCCAGATAAAATTAATGTTAATAGGGGGCCGTGCCTAAAATTTAATTCGGTTTTTTTCTCCTTTCTACTAATGTTGATTACGTCTATTAGGAATTTATACTTGATGGTAGAATAAGAAGTTTTTATTATACACTCAGGTATATTATTACCGTCGATTGTATCATGATTGTATTATAACAATCTCTTCATATGGTAAGTTGTAGACAAAGCATCTGGAAAAGGGTATTAGTGGTGGGAATAAATTTCAGAGGGACTAATGAGAAACTTCTGGCTGACAGAAAAAGAATGGCAGATAAAGGGCTTATAGTATCTGTGAAATATTTGTGTGTGAGTAGTCACTATTCCAATCCATTTAAACCGGGAAAATTGAAAATTGAAAATTATATAATGTATAGAATTCTATTCATACTTATTTTTTTCCATTTTTTCTGCCCATTAAGAGTCTTATAACTAAAGAGATGGAAAAATACTTATTTTCAGACTTTGGGACCACATTTTAAAGTGTATCAAATATTCCACACAATGCTAATAATTGCCTAAAGTGATCATGAAGGAATAACAACAACAAAAACATCATACCGAGTAACCCGCACTAATAGTCACTTTCCCAGACATTATCTGTGCTTGATCCTCACAAGAAATTAGTGAAGGCAGGGGGTGCCTGGGTGGCTCAGTCAGTTGAGCATCTGACGTCAGCTCAGGTCATGATCTCACGGTTCATGGGTTCGAGCCCCGTGTTGGGCTCCGTGCTGCCATCTCAGAGCCTGGAGTCTGCTTCGGATTCTGTGTCTCCCTCTCTCTCTACCCTCTCCTGCTCATGCTCTGTCTCTCTTTCTCTCAAAAATAAATAAAAACATTAAAGGAAAAAAAAGAAATCAGTGAATACAGAAGTGATGCTAACTGACTTTTGGGACAAGGTCATTAAAATGCCATATATTTCTGTGCTCTTTAAAAAAAATGTTTACATTTATTTATTTTTGAGAGACAGAGCACAAGTGGGGAAGGGGCAGAGAGAGAAGGAGACACAGAATCTGAAGCGGGGTCCAGGCTCTGAGCTGTCAGCACAGAGCCCGACCTGGGGCTCGAACTCACAGACCATGAGATCATGACCTGAGCCGAAGTCAGATGCTTAACCGACTGAGTCACCCAGGCGCCCCTCTCTGTGCTCTTAAAATGTCCACTTTCAACCAAGCCACGTGGATAGGGCACCTGCAGGTGTTTCACGTAAGACCCCAGGGGAGAACCAAAGTCAGCCACCAGATGCGAGCATGAGAGAGGAGGCTTCACATGATTCTGGCCCCCAACAATTCAGTCATCTCCAGCCTTGAACCATCCCGGCTGCAGTCTCATGTAGTGACAGATGAGTTGTCCACACAAAACCATGCTCTAGCTTCATGAACAGAATATATGGTGATTGTTGTTTCAACACTAACCATTTTGTGGGAAGGTTTGTCATGAAACAATAGATAACTGCGACATAGGCACGATGATCCATCTACTTACAAAGGAGACAACAGCACACTCTCAGCTAACCCAGTATCATGTCGCTGAATATATCAGATCCAAGGCGAAAACCAGATCATTTAATTTCAAGTCTAGTGCTCTTTGCTCTATACCGCTAACAGTCAATGAATAAAGCATCCTTTTTCTGCAATCAGTAACTCTCAAATTTTGAGTCGTCCCTTATAAATATCAGTATATTTTTCATTTTTATTGACTAGCTGAAGTCTACTAATGCTGTAAAAATTAGAAAGTACACTGGCTGTTTTAGCCATGTACATTAACAACTCAAACATAATTAAGGCGAATCTGCCAGAGATGATGAAAACAAGATGATGAAAAAAGAATGATAAAAACTAAAAACTAACAAGCCAAAAAATGACTTGCTTTGTCATTGTTTCTGGAAATTTTCTCTGATCCTTTCTTGTCTTTGTCATATTTGGTCTCCCCTCTACACTCAAAGAGTTCTCTTTAATATTTCTTGCAGGGCTGGTTTGGTGGTCACAAAATCCTTTAGTTTTTGTCCGGGAAACTCTTTATCTCTTCTATTCTGAATGATAGACTTGCTGGATAGAGTGAACTTGGCTGCAGATTCTTCCCATTTCAGCACTTTTGAAAATCTCATGCCACTCTCTCCTGGCCTGCCAAGCTTGTTGAGAAAACTCCAGCCAGCTTTATGGGTTTTCCCTTGTAAGTTAAGGACTTATTTTGTTTTGCTGTAAGATTTTCTCCTTATCACTATATTTTGCAAATTTAATTACAGAATGTCTTGGTTTTGGGCTGCTTTTGTTGATTTTGAAGGGAGTTCTCTGTGCCTCCTGGATCTGGATGCCTGTTTCCTTACCCAGATTAGGGAAGTTTTCTGTTATTATTTTTTGAAATAAATTTTCTTCTCCCTTTTCTCTCTCTTCTTCCTCGTCTCCTATAATATGTTATTACTTTTGATGGAGTCACTGAGTTCCCTAAGTCTATTCTCATGTTGCATAATTTGTCTTCCTCTCCTTTTTCAGCTTCATCATTTTCTACTATTTTGTCTTCTAGGTGACTAATTTGTTCCTCTGATTTTTCCAGCCTGCTGTTCATTTCATCAAGCCTGTTTCTGATCTCATTTATTTCACTCTCCATCTCTAATTCTCTTGTAACACTTTTCTCTGTTGTAAGGGTCTTAAGCCGTTTATGGCTATTAATACCTATCTATTAATAATTACTTTGAATGTAAACAGATTAAATGCTCTATTCAAAAACACAGGTGTCAGAATATATAAAAACACAAGATCCATCTATATGCCGTCTATAAAAGACTCTTTTTTGACCTAGAGACACCTGCAGATTGATAGTGAGGGGAGGGAGAAACATCTATCATGCAAATGAATGTCAAAAGAAACAGTAGTAATTCTTATATCAGACAAACTAGACTTTTTTGTTCTTGTATTGTTTTTATTATGCTTTGGTGTCAGGGTTGACCTAGTATCATGGAATGATTTTGAATGTATTCCCTCTATTCCATTATTTGTAAGATTTTGATAAAGGTTGTCATTAAATTTATTTAACGTTTGGCAGAATTTACCAATGAAACCATGTGGTCTTGGGCTCTTCTATGCTGGGAGATTTTTGATTCCCAGTTCAACTTTCATTCTTGTTATTGGTCTAAGATGATTTCCTACTTCTTGGATTCAAGATTCGTGATTCAATCTTGTGCATTTTTAGGAATTATCTTTTTTTTTTGAATTTTGCTTATGGTAATCTGTTCGCACAGTCTATATCTCTGTAGTTATCTGTTGTGATATTTTCTCTTCCATTTCTTATTTTGGTTTTTGAGTGTTCTCTTTTTTTTTCTTAATGTTAAAGCATTGCCAATTTCATTTATTTTTTTAGAAAAATTGCTCATTACTTTCAGTGTTCTGTTGTTTACTCTGGTCTCTATTTTATTTATTTCTGATTTTTCTTTGTTATTTCCTTCTTTCACTAAATTTCAGCTAAGTTTCTTCTTTTACTAGTTCCTTGGGGTATAATATTAAGTTGTTTATTTGAAATTTTTAAAAAATTAATTAATTTATTTTGAGAGAGAGGGAGAGAGGCACAGTGTGAGTGGGGGAAGGGTACAGAGAGAGGGAGAGAGAGGTAGAGAGAGAATCCCAAGCAGGCTTCACACGGTCAGCACAGAGACCAATGCAGGGTGCAAACTCATGAACCATGAGATCATGACCTGAGCCGAAATCAAGGATTTGGTGCTTAACCTACTGAGCCACCCAGGTGTCCCTGAACTTTTTTCCTTAATACAGGCATTTATAGCATAAGTCACATTCTAACATCTATTTTTGCAACCCATAGGTTCTGGAATATTGTATTTTCTTTTTCTCATGTTTTGAGGTATATTTTGATTTGCTGTTTGATTTCCTATTTGGCCCAATGCCTGTGCAGTAGTGTGTTGTTTAATATTTATATATTAACTATTTAATATTTTTAAAAGTTCAAAAAATATACAAATATCAAACTCATATTTTAAATATTAGTACTTAATGACTAATTTTGCATAAAATACATTATCAAATGGCCAGTTTGGTAGACTTAATTTTAATAAGTTTGAAAATCAGACTTGGTTAATGGGGGACAATGATTAGCACTTACTCTCTTTCTTTCCATAAAACCTTTTGGAACTCATCCAGATGTACCTGCAAAGCTGAAATTTCAGGCACTTTATTCTTCAAAGGCAGGTTTATTGCTTGTGGTCTTAATGCAGATTTCAGTGTACCGTTTTCAGAAACATTTTTTAATGAATCAGGACAGTTAAGATTGAGTTTCATCTCTTCATTTAATTTTAACTGGTCAATATTCAAACCTTCTTCCTGAAAAAAAAAATAAAGCAGTTATTGTTAAATTTTTACATCTAGTGTAGAAAAATCATAAAGAAAACATAGTTTTGGAAGGAAACAAATCTTATGATTCAGCATCAAATTCCTCTTTTCATTTCTTTATCAGTCTCTAAAGAGGTATACGACTGAACTTTAACTAGCATTCCTCAAGCCTTCTTTTTCCCTTCTATGTTCTACCATCTGATAAAATATATTTCAGTCTTTGCAAATTGTTCATTTACAATGTAACCTAGGTTACATCTACCATAAATCCCATATATCACAGAAAGGCTTAAAGGTTCAGATAGAACTATAGAAGAGCAAGATATGTTTTATATTTTTAGAGATGGAATTAAATAGAAAGGGGTAACAATATAAACTGATGCTATTTAAGGAGATAAAATGAATAACTCAGGTTTCTGGAAAACCACAACCAATGAGTGTGTCATTTTCCTTTTCCTCTCCATTACTGTATAGGGCATTCAAATGTGCACATAATCTCTGGTTCCTCTGTTTTTCTTACCTTATTATCCGGGTTCTCCTTTGTAGGAAATTCTCTTTTTACCGGACACTCTCTGATAGACTCCCACGTTTGTGAACCAAGGTGAAATGGGTCTCTCTGTGCAGAAGGCACTTCCATGAAAGTAGGATGCTTCAGGTCTTGGGTAGTTTCTAATACCTCCTTTTGATGTGGCAAACTCTGCTTCTTCTTCAGTGCACTCAATTCTTTCATCGTCATCTCCAATTTTATTCTGAGCTGTCTTCCTTCCTCCCTAGCGCTGTTCCTTTCGGCCCGAACCTTGCTCCATTTTTCTCTCCAATTGGCAGTGCAGTCTGACCACCACCTCATGGTCTTCTCCATCTGGGCAGCTCTGGCCTTGACTTCTTCAAGTTCCCTCAGGCGAAGCTCTTCGCAAATATTCCACTCACTGGTGTTACAGGAGTGAGCGCAGAAGTTGTGAGCGGCACGTGATTGCAGTCCCTGATGTGGCAAACAGGAAGGACAAGTGTCCTTGGGGGATGAAGCAGGTGCTAACATGTCACAAGGTGGTTTAACTGATGGCTCCCGCATCTGGAAGATGTGTGTTTCCTCAATTAACCGATGAATGGAATCTAAATTCATATTTATCTTTTCAGGTCTAAGAGAAGACAGAAAACATAATTAACATTTGAATTGCCCTTGCAATTACAAGAGCAAGATGGACATTTAAAAAAGAAAGCTGATGGGCGCCCAGGTGGCTCAGTCAGTTGAGCGTCCGACTTCGGCTCAGGTCATGATCTCACGGTTCGTGAGTTCAAGCCCCACGTTGGGTTCTGTGCTGACAGCTCAGAGCCTGGAGCCTGCTTTGGATTCTGTGTCTCCCTCTCTCTCTGCCCGTCCCCTATTCACGGTCTGTCTCTCAATAATAAATAAATGGTAAAATAAAAAATTAAAAAAGAAAGCTGATGAAAACAATGTATCTTTCAATATTGCACATTTTTCTTTCCACTATAACTAAAAATATAGAACTAATGCATTTATAATTAGCCTGAAAGAAACAAAAATTGCTCATATGAAATATTGTCAAGTGAACACAAATAAAAATATAAAGAGCAATTGAGGATAGCACATGACATGAATAATTCATTTTAACAAATCCAGTTCTTTACAGGTAATATTTACTATAACACAGATTGTCCATTAACAACTCAGTGATCCTCTTTTCTGTGCTAATTTAGCCACAACCTGCTTAAGTGGAAGGTGGAATCTATGATCTCCGGGAGGAGAAGCCCAGGGGCTAAATATTCTAATGTGTGTTCTAATTCCAGAGGCTAAATCATGATTGGTCTAACTCTTCCATGATGGAATTCGGAAGAGTCTCATTACCATCTCATTGACCATTCACTAGTCTCAAGACAGCATAGGACCTGCTTCTAGCTGAGATTTGAAGGGAAGTCGGCCAGGGAAGTTTCCCATCTAAAAAACATGAAAAACTCAGATTGAGAAACTCTTTTCTTCTGCTTTCTTCCCGCCAAAACAAGGACATGATTCTGGAAGAAGGCAAGTGTCACAGCCACCTTATAACATTTAAATCGGTGGAACAGAGATGAAACGAGCTTGACTTAGTGACTGAGCTATGCCATGAAATCTAGAATGCACACGTCTCGTTTTCTTGCCATGTGAGAATAATCACCTGACTCTACTTAAGCTGTGATTGTTGAGTTTCTGTCACTTGCAGTCAAAATGACAGGAGACTGATAGATGAACCACTTTCACCCTATGGTTAATATAATGATAAATTCTACACAAATACTATGAATAAGACATGGGGTTTATCCTCAAAGATTTTGTAGTTCAGTGGGCAATACAAACACATAAAAATAAAAATACGTATTCACACTAATTATTCAATCAATCTTTCTTCAGTACATATTATATGTCATATCAGTGTTAGGTTGCTACCATATATAGGAGATACTCAGAAGTCTTGAACTGTCTCCTAGACATGAAGACGCCTCACAGCACAGATAACATTGAACAGTCTTAAAAACATCAAAGCTTTATAAAGAAATTACAAACAGCTTGCCATATAATAACAAACGCAAATTAACTGGTAAGAGTAGACCCTCTTATCAGTATGTACGCCCATTACTTTATTCAATATAGCAACATAGCTATATTGATGACATAGTGAATAGAACCTTTTCTTTAAAATAAATGCTTAAAACATGCAGCTTAATCTACAAATTAATAAAGGTCTGTGGTTGTATAAGATTACCCACTTTTATTATCAAGTAAGATTTATTGTTATAAGTGACATTTAATGCACATGACATTAATTCCTCTCATTTTTTATTTGCTATTTTATATAGTTACAGATCATAAACTATCTCCTTATGAACCATCCATTTAATCAATCGAAGGGGTTTCATTATACTAACAACTTACAAAATAAGTCTTTATTTACTGAAGAAAAAGCTATTCTAATATTAAATATATATCCTTTTCAGTTGCAAGAAAAATACACATTTTAACAAGTATTCTGTAGAGGTGCCAAAACAATTCACTCCTTGTTATAATACTTACAATAATATAGATTCATGGTTGTAATTATTTTTGTTAGCATTGGTATATGTCCAATCACATTTGAGTTAGTGCTGATTTGGAGAAACTGTTCCCTACATTTACTGTAATTCAGAGGGCAATGATAATATAGCTCACCAAATTTCTTAGACCACTGGTAAACCAAGACCAATTTTAAAAAAAGAAAATAAAAAAGGAATTCTTAGTTAGAAGCACACAAATATTTTATATATATGTTCACATATCATATGGATATTCATCTCCATTATTCCCTATTTAATGATACTTCTTTTGGCTGGGATTCCAAAGTGAAGACAGAAAATTTATTTCAGCATATTAAACTTAAATTTATCCTTGCCATTTTTCAAAATCAATCAGTATCATAAAATTGTAATGTCTTTAAAAATGTCTCATTAACTTTTATTTCACTAGTGTTTTGAAGACTCTGTAATTGGATTCTGGTATGTGGAGACCTTGCCTACCAATTAACTATGTATTTTTTCACATCTGACTAAACAAAATTGAGTTGGGCTTAATCATTCAGTCCTTGAACCTGAATAGTTTTTCCTGTTCTAAAGTGTTTCTCAAGCAACTGTAAATGGGGATATTGAATCCTTATGTGTATCTAGTTAAGCATTCATTTTCCCTATATGTATGTGCATCTGTATGTATGCATGTTTTATTTCAATGACCGTGAAAGGATTTGTCAGCGGTTGTAGCACAAAGCCTTTGATGCGTGAGAAAGTATTTTAATGCTATTGACTCTGGTTTCTTACACTAAATTTTGCATTGTCCTTACCACAAAAAAGGAGGGAGGAGGCACAGGGAAACTCTTGGAGGTAACGGACATTTTATTACTTTGATTATTGGTGATGGGTTCACAGATACATGCATATGTTCAAACTCATCAAATTATATATATATATATATATATATATATGTAATATGTGCAATATTTTGTATTAACTATAGCTCAATCAAGCTGTTAAAAATGTTCATTTAATCAGGCTACCATGATGACTACAAGTATTTTTAAGGTACTAAATAACTAAATATGATGGGTCTACAATGTATAAATATTGCTACTAAACATTATCTCTCACTAAAGAGACATTTAATGTATAAGACATTGGGCTCCATCCAGACTCTATTGATTCAAGCTCTGATTCTCCCACTTTCTACATGGATGATCTCGGACAAATTGTATAAATTGCCTTTGACTCATTATCCTTACCTGTAAGGGGAGACAGAAATATCATGTATCTCAGTTCTGGTGACTGTTAAATGGAAAAATGCCTGCAGGCTGGCTGACCCATCTGTCTCTTAGGCAAGGGGACAGTTTTCCTCAGTGCTATCCAAGTCACTAATATGTCACTCTGGACATGTAACATTGTTTTTTTCAGCTTCTTTTCTCTCTTTTGAAAGAGAGACAGCATACTCAAAAAACAGGGATATCAACAGATAAATAAGATTTATCAGGGCGCCTGGGTGGTTCAGTTGGTTAAGCATCTGACTTCGGCTCAGATCATGATCTCACGGGTCGTGAGTTCCAGCTCTGCGCTAGGCTCTGTGCTCCAATATCTCCCATTAAATCACAGCACAGTTAGTCAAGTGATCCCTGACATTGTGCTTTGAGTGAATTTAACCTCCTCATAACTTAAAGGAACTGCAAGTTTGGGGCTTCTGCATCCTGTTGCCCCTTTTCTGTCATGCTGCGTCCACGCTCCATGATTTCAGCCACCCTGGCGTGTCTGTCCCCTGCACAAACCTCAACTTTCTCCTTTGTGCAATCAGATTGTGCTGCCAATCTGGAACCTTGTTAATAAGCAAAAGCAATAAATCTAATTATCACAAATTATAACTCTCTCTGAAAGGAATAAACGGTGTATTATGATTCAACACATACCTATATACTCAAAGAAGTCTCTCTGAAGTGACCGACATCTTATGTATTATCTGAAGAATGAGGTGGACCAAAAATAAAAGCATTTTTGGCAGAAGCTACATTATCAGGGCATTTTTGCCTGATCAAGGGATTTTGGCTTTATTGTTTATACTTATTGCTTTCCATTAACTTATAGGAAATGAATTCTAAATGAAACCCTTCTTGGATTTTTTTTTCCCCTAAGAAGCATAAGACAACTAATGCATACACAATAATGTTAATAAAAGCCATAAGCAGGGGTGCCTGGGTGGCTCAGCTGGTTAAGAGTCTGACTCTTGATTTTGATTCAGGTCATGTCACGGTTTGTGAGTTCGAGCCCTGCATCAGGCTCTGTGATGATAGTGAAGAGCCTGTTTGGGATTCTCTCTCTCTCTCTCTCTCTCTCTCTCTCTCTCTCTCTCCCTTTCTCAAAATAAATAAATAAACTTAAGAAATGCCATAAGAAAAAAGTAAATACATTAATACAGATTCAAAATATAATGTTAAGAACAGTTGTTACTTTAGATACGATGCCATACACTCTGATAAAAAGCGAAAAAGAAAAATCAGTTTTTAATATTCAGGAAAGTAAAACACCATATTGTATTTTAAAATGTGGCCTGTCAAACATGCACAAGTGATTAGTATTAAAAAATCTGTATTTTGAATGTGCCTAAAGCAGAAAAAATTAAGATATTTTTTAGGATAGTTTTGCAAGAGGACACTAAATATGAAATGTGAGACAGCGGGTGTAGGCAGTAAGGTAATGGCCAGATTATACCACTTCAACAGAGCTCAAGTTCTTTATATTTTAAAAATCCATGCACTGTGACAGATTACACAGGCAGTTATAGTCTATATTTGTTGATGTTAATGTGAGCTTTTGGAGCCATAGACAGGCAGGAAATACTTGCACAAAAAAGGCAACTAAATAATATAGAATAAATTCGTACATTATTTAAAGCTTGGAAACTTTATTTTCTAAAAGCATTGTAGTATAAGCATAAATGTAAACATTTTAAAATACACATATTTAGGGGCGCCTGGGTGGCTCAGCTGGTTAAGCATCCAGCTTCAGCTTAGGTCATGAGCCTGGAAACTGTTTCAGATTCTGTGTCTCCCTCTCTCTCTGCCCCTCTCCTGCTTACGCTCTCTCTCTCTCTCTCGCTCAAAAATAAATAAACATTAAAATTTTTTTAATAAAATACATTTATGTTTGCTAAGAATCATCATGAAATTATAAATTGCATTATCTGATCAATTAGAAGTTAACTTCATTTTTAATTTTTTTATGTTTCTTTTTGAGAGAGAAAGAGACGGAGCATGAACGGGGAAGGGGCAGAGAGAGAGAGAGAGAGAGACACAGAAACTTAAGCAGGTTCCAGGCTCCAAGCTGTCAGCACAGAGCCCGATGTGCGGGGCTCAAACTCAAAAACCACAAGATCCCGACCTGACCTGATGTCAGACTGAGCCACCCAGGGGCCTGAAATTAACTCTATTTTAAAGAATTGGCATGGAACTCATACGACAAGCCCTGCCCTTGGAAGCTGACTCTTCCTTGAGTCCTAAATCTTAACCTTCCCCAGTGTTGCTGAAGCCTTGTGTCACTGTTTCACGGCAGCATGACGCTTTTTCTTTAGTCTCGATTTTCAGTAAAAAATTGAGAAAATAATGTATTTCTTAGATAATGCTCAATGATAAAAAATTACCTCCATTTCTTTATAAAAATCTATTGCAGAATAATCTCTCCACATCATATCTTGATGTAATTACTGCCTTTCCCAGATAATAGCAATGTTTTCTATGCTTTAAGAAGAAAAAGAACATGGGGCGCCTGGGTGGCTCAGTCAGTTGAGCGTCCGACTTCGGCTCAGGTCATGATCTCATGGTTCGTGGGTTTGAGCCCCACATCCAGCTCTGTGCTGACAGCTTGGAGCCTGGAGCCCGCTTCGGATTCTGTCTCCCTTTCCCTTTGTTTATCCCCTGCTCTCATTCTGTCTCTCTCTCTCTCTCAAAAATAAATAAATATTAAAAAAAAGAAGAAAACAACAAAAATAATAACAAAACGTACAAAAAAACTACATTTAAAATAAAAACCTTATTGGTCAGACATAGAAAGTGGTCAATCTTACTTCTTTGGACTACGAATAAAGGAACAATGAAAGATCTAGAATCCACAATCCATTTCTATTTTTTAAAGTGCCAACGTATCATTGGTAATGAAGCTTGGAAAACTAAAATTTCTTTTTTCTGGCAGGCTGATCATCTTGAAGCCTTTATAGTGCTTTGCCTGCCAATTACCAATTTAGGTTCAGATAATTTAGAATTTCTTGGAGAATGTAAAATAATTTAACTACTCTTGTTTAGAACTTAGGGTATCAATCAGGTTCAAGCAAGTTCTGTTTTGAAATATTCCTGAAATGTCTCATAAGTGAGCAAATATTGCAGCATAATGATATTTTATCTAAGATCAGAGTTTACACTTTAAATATATTTCTTCTAACTGTATGTACAAAGTCTATGCTATTTATTACCTATTTGCATGCAAGTCTGGCACTTGTTGAATTCCTGGGCATTTAACTTTTTGTTTAAGTTTCAAGGTTTCAGTGAACAAAACCACAAATGATCCCCATTTTCTCATGCAATCTAATCCAACGTAATAGCACCAAATAAATAAGCCAAGATATCTGCTGAGACCTTATGCCAAAAAATGAAATTATTAGCTGTGGAACTCCAAAGCCCTGTTGAATCTTATTTTCGTATAAGAATAATCTTGCTGCTATTTCCAGGTGGCTAACAGTCAGAGTACACATTTTATTGGAAGGAACACTGAAAAAACGTGGTTGTGTCAAAGATCCTGCCATTTTCCGAAGTTGGACAGGTGACCCTGAATCTGGAATATGCCTCACTATGTAAATATAATTTTGTATAATTTCATAAAACTGAAAGAATTTAAAGGACATTGTAACTGTGTCCACAAATATTAGTTACAAAGAAATCAAAATAAAGTCCACAAGAGCAAAGAGCCAACAACTCAAAATTATGATTATTATTAATTTATAATGTGAAAGTGAATGACCCTATAAAATAATTCCTATCCCAGTTCCACAACAAACCAGGTAGCGCTGAAGGAGCGGTGTTATGTTTTCCATTTTTTTTTTAATTTAAAAGCTACTTATTAGATTTTCGGTAATGTTGAATCCATCGACATTTTCCAATATTTATGCCCACTTCAGAGTTTCAGTAAACAAAGCCACAAGCCATTTCAGTTTGCCTATGCATTTCCTAAGAAAAATTTCTAATCCATTTACTGTGTTCACACTTGCTCTTAAAGAATGTACGAGGCTAACTCACAAATTCTTCACAGATCTGGTTACACTTTATAGTGAACAAGAGAAAGCCCTTTCATGTCAGTGTGATTCAGTAATATTTTCTCACACCCATTTGATGGAACGCACATAGCTGCCAACTACTCTGCGTTAACTGACTGGAAAGTTTTCACAGACTTAATAATGAAGTTTGGAGAATACAGTCCAAATGATTGTCATATTTACTTTTGAAACGCAGTTATAAAAGTTTTTAATAAAAAAAAATTTATTCTTTAAGTCTGTTTCATTTCCCCAATTGTACATTCTTTACATTAATAATCCAAATTGGCTAAAATGTATCCCACATCAAAAAGCTTCGAGAAAAACTGGAATCAGAAGCAGAAATGTTATGATGGATGTAGACTTCTGTGAGCCATACCTATGCATAATATTTCCAAATACTTTGCTTCATTCACTCTACTTCTTAGTAAAGCAAAGTAATACTCATATAAAGGCATGAAAGATACTATTTATTAAGTTTTATTTCTTATGTGTGATCTGAAATTTAATCTTCAGGCTAAAGACCTATGACCATACTGGTGGTAGAGATTAAAATTCATTCTTTAAATTATAAATCAAATCAAAGGAGAAGTCTTTAAAAAGCCCAACTCCCCCCAGATGACAAGATGACTGGTTCATCAAAAGTTGCAGAGAGCATCCAAAAGGGATGGGGTAAGATAGTTTTTATTTTTGTATTTTCTGGACAAGGCCAGGTTTAAGAAACCCACACTCCCCAGAGTTCAAAAGGCAACTTGGAACCCTCAGATTTGTAGCTACTTCCTCTCCAGGGCTACTGAGGACCTCATGCCCAAAATATTTGTCACAGTAATCTTCAGAAGTTTCAAATATACCCCCCAAGAAGTGGTGTAAGGTTGTCATCCTTGTAATGACGCTCAAGTAAAGCAATGTTTTAAATATAGAAGTTGGGGGGGGGGGGGCGCCTGGGTGGCTCAGTCAATTAAACATCTGACTTCGGCTCAGGTCATGATCTCACAGTTGGTGAGTTCAAGCCCCGTGTTGGGCTCTGTGCTGACAGCTCAGAGCCTGGAGCCTGCGTTGGATTCTGTGTCTCCCTCTTTGCCCCTGTACCACTCACACCCTGTCTCTCTCTCCTTCAGAAATAAAGAAACATTTAAAAAAAATTAATACAGTAGTTAGTATTTACTGATTCAGTATAATCATTGGACGCTGACATGCTAAAATACATTTAACTTGAACTAAGGAGCAATAGACAATTCTGTAAATAGTTAACTAACATAGGAAGGGTGGTCAGTTAGATTCCTATTGCCATTGTAGAAAATCACCATGAACTTAATGGCCTAAAACAACACAAATTTATTATCTTATATTTCTGAAGTTCAGAAGCCCAAAATAAATCTCACTGGGCTAAAATCAAGTGTAGGTGGGGCTGGTTTCTTCCAGAGGTGCTGAAGGGAGGATCATTTCCTGGCCCTTTTCAGCTTCCAGAGGCTCCTTGCATTTCTTGGCTAGTGGCCTCTTCATGAGACCACTCCACCCCTTCATTCCTGTCATCAGGTCTTCTATCCCCAACACTCATCTTCCTCTCTTCTCCTATGAGGACCTATAGGATTACACTGGACCCACCCAGATAACCCAGGATAATCTCCCTATCGCAAAGGCTTAACTTAATCATGTCTGTCAAATCTCTTTTACCATATGAAGTAAGGTATTACAGGTTCCAGAGATTAAGTTGTGTAGGCATTGTTCAGCCTACAGCAGCTGATATATGGGGGAGAAAAAAGACTGGACTTGGAAACCACATAAATAGTACTTCAAATTCTTGCTTTATCATTTACCATCTTGTGACCTTAGAAACTTAATTTATGTGAAAGTCTCTTCATCTATAAAATGGGATTATTAATAGCTTTGCCATGGTTGTTTCAAGGGTGTCACATGAATCTTCCTCCGTGTGGGTCACTTCCTTCAGTACACTTTCAGCAACTGACTGCATCATCACTGCCTTCTCCATGAAGTAATGCTCCCTTTCTTTGCTCCTATGGCAAAGGAGACAGTATATCTCATGTGTTGTCTATTTTCACTGCTTTTATTTCCTCCCATCCCATTCTTTCATCAACCCATTTCAACTGGGAATCTTGTCCTCTGTTCCACAGAAATCCCACTTGTCAATACCACACATTATCTTAATATCGCCAAATCAGATATTCATTCCTCATCCTTGCTTCATGTGACCTCAACGTTATTCACAAAAATCGAAAATTCCTTGCTCTTTAAACACATCTGTCTTTTTCCCCCCCTTAATTACCACACTCTTTTCATTATTCTGTTACCTCTTCCTTCTAGGCCTCTTTTGTCTCTCCTTACCACTCCTCTCTCTGTATTAGAGAGTCCAAAGCTTAAAAATACAAAACAGAATGTCTTTGCTGTTGAATGTCAAGTTCTTATCTCCAGTTTTTTAACCTCCCCTGAGCTCCAGGCTCACAGTGTTCCTCCAAACGTCCACTTGGATTCCACTAAAGGAATCTCTGCCTCAACCTTAAATTACAAAATTAAACTCTCGATCCCCAGCCCACTGCAAATTTGTTTTCTTTCCATTGTCAGCATCCCAGGAAATGGGACCAGCATCCATCTAACATCTCAAGTCAAAAACCTAGTTTCTTTCTGACCCACACTTAGTCAGCAAGTGCTATTACCTCATTCCTTCAAATTACTTCCTAGACCCGTGTATTTCATTCCACCATCCCTGCCTCTATGCTGTGGAAACAACCACCACCCTTATAGCATTACGACTTCTGAAATGCCTACAAATACTTCTATCTAGTTGGTATGAAGCAGTCAAAAAATCTTTTTATAATTTAATAAAGTTATATAACTCTAATCACAACTTACTAATGCCTATTACAATTAGAATAAAATGAAAACATTTAATCACAGTCTGGTTCATATGATCCGCCCCACCAGACTTACTCCGTGACCTTGATTCCTATCTCCCTTCCTTTCCTTACCCTTTTTGCTCCAGTCTCGCTAACTTCCTTTCATTCTTTGAAGAGGCCATGTTCATTCTTGCCTTAGGATCTTGTGGGTGGAATGCTCTTCCCTCAGATCTTTGGATTCAAATGTGTTCCCTTGTTCTGAGTATGTAAGTTTACAAGGCCTTGAAGGTTCAAACCAAGAGGACAAAATGCTAATATAATTTAAGCACAACCTCCCAGTGTAGTAACTCTTCACATGTGTATAACATATCTATTTTAAAACACTTTTAATGTACATTTTGCATGATGCTTATGGAAATTCTATTAGGTGGGTATGGGTATCTGGACCAATGTCAGAACAGCTGACAAGTGGCAGAGACAGGACTTAATTCAGATCTTTCATCTCAAAATTCAGAGCTATCTCCACCATACCAAATTGTTTCTTTTACAAATGCTCAGGATAAACACCAGCATCCTGACCCAAACACCACAGCAAAGTGTGTGATCTCATTGTGCCTTAACTTAGGGAGAGTAAGGGTCAAGAAGAATTTAGTTTCAACCTCCATGAAACCATCCAGAAGGCTACAGAATTCAGTAGCCAATACCTCCTTCTTGTGTTTCTTATAAAAGAAAACTCCATTTTTAATTTTTTGAGGAACCTCCATACTGTTTTCCAGAGTGGCTGCACTAGCTTGCATCCCCACCAAGAATGCAAAAGAGATCCTCTTTCTCCACATCCTCATCAACATCTGTTGTTGCCTGAGTTGTTAAAGTTAGCCATTCTGACAGGTGTAAGGTGGCATCTCATTGTGGTTTTGATTTGTATTTCCCTGATGATGAGTGATGTGGAGCATTTTTCATGTGTCGGTTGGCCATCTGGACATCTTCTTTGGAGAAGTGTCTATTCATGTCTTTTGCCCATTTCTTCACTGGATTATTTGTTCTTTGGGTGTTGAGTTTGATAAGTTCTTTATAGATTTTGGATACTAACCCTTTATCTGATATGTCGTTTGCAAATATCTTCTCCCATTCTGTCGGTTGCCTTTTAGTTTGGGCTGATTGTTTCCTTCGCTGTGCAGAAGCTTTTTATTTTGATGAGGTCCCAGTAGTTCATTTTTGCTTTTGTTTCCCTTGCCTCCAGAGACGTGTTGAGTAAGAAGGTGCTGCGGCCAAGATCAAAGAGGTTTTTGCCTGCTTTCTCCTCGAGGATTTTGATGGCTTCCTGTCTTACATTTGGGTCTTTCATCCATTTTGAGTTTGTTTTTGTGTACGGTGTAAGTCAGAGAAAGACAGATATCATATTACTTCACTCACATGAGGACTTTAAGAGACAAAACAGATGAACGTAAGGGAAGGGAAACAAATAATATAAAACCAGGGAGGGGGACAAAACATAAGAGACTTAAATATGGAGAACAAAGAGAGGGTTACTGAAGGGGTTGTAGGAGGGGGGATGGGCTAAATGGGTAAGGGGCATTAAGGAATCTATTCCTGAAATCATTGTTGCACTATATGATAACTAATTTGGGCGTAAATTAAAAAAAATAAAATTATAAAAGAAAACTCCATAGACCAGGAGGACTAGACACAGAGGAAAGTGGTGGTACCAAGACTCCAGGCCCATTCTCCCATTCTTGGCTTCAGAACAAGATACTCTTTTGGAGCCCAGCTTTCCACCATGAACAAACATTACGTTCCTTCTTCAAAAACAGGAAATTAAAAAACACAATGTCTCATACCCTTATAGTGCCTCCCCAAGTCACCTAAAAAAATACATACCACACAAGTGTGTGTATATTATATACAAACATATAAATATACACACACAGTATACACACATATTTTAATTGGGTTGCATATTATTTTAATATTATTATTTAGCAGACTGAGCTAAACTTTAGTGTATATCTAAGAATGTCAGCAGTACATGGAGAAAATAATTCCTCCATGTCAAATCACTTTTCTGTTTGATCCATTTTCACTAAAATTACGTGAAACAAAGACTTCAAACAAAATCATAGTTACCCTTCATGTATTCTGAATATGAATTTCTATGGTTCATTTTTGTTTCTGAGGTTCATATCACATGCTTATAAAGTCTCTTTTAGATTCAGAAAATGAAAAGTGCATAGATTATCAAGTTCTCAGTAAATGTTTGCTCCTTTATAGACCATACATTACTAATCACTAACATGTATGAAGATTATATTTTTAAATCCAAATCATGCGTGTTTACTCTGCATGGCTTATGCTATGATAGAAAGAAAGTACAATCTATGTTTAAAGACTAGACATTTAGAAATTGTTTGACAGATCTGGTTGGTTGAGCAGATGAAAATGTGTGGTTAAAGTAGTTCATTGAACAGTCACTCTTGTTAAATAGCAAATGGTAAAGAAATTTTAAAGAATTGCTAAGAAGAATACTAATACTCTTCCAAAAAAAGGTATAATTTAAGAATAAGAAAATTTATTGGCTCTCAGTCAACATTAACTGGAATTATTTTCAATGTCCCTTAATGTTACTTTAATGCCACAGATTAATCTTCAACTCTGTGAAATTTAGAATCAAAATGAGAAAATTTCTTGGTATTGCTTAGAATCTGCACCTTATGGATGTATGCTGAATTCCAAACTGAAATTTTCAGTTCTTGACTTGGTCTAATCTTGCCAAAATATCCCTGAAAGAAGTAGCTCAAGAGAGTTCTTGGACACCAAATATAAAAAGAAAAGAAAAAAAGAACAGCCTAACATATTAAATTATAAACATATGGATGGAATTTCCTTTAAATTACACTTGAGTCTAAACCTTAAGGGTAAAGAATTTAACAAAATACATTTGAGGTTTCTGTAACACAAAACATTTGAAAAGTTAGGGAATTCAACTACCCCCAAAGACACATGAGATTTTCACTCTAATATTGAGTAAACTGAACCTTCTATCCTATTTTGAAATATCTCTACTATAAAATATCAATCTTAGTAAGCTCTTTGTAATAAGTAGTAATGAATCTATATATCAGATAGTTGAGAGGTTTTTATTTTTTGTTTTCATATTCTGGATCCAGAAAAACTGAGAAATCAAGAGAAAAGCAAAATAAGAAAGGTATATATTTAAAAACAGTAATTTTCCCATGCTTTGTCCTATCCTTTCTCACCTAACCCATAGCAATCTTTTTCAAATGATTATGGTTTTGACTAATAAGTACTTTATAGTACGTGAGTACCTCGAAGCAGAGGAGATTGAAATATTAGCAGGAAATCAGGGCACTTTTATTCTCAAGTCCATTGCCTTCTAAATGATGCACTGTCGTATTATCCTCAAAAAGTAATATTTTTAAAAATACTGCCTACCAATGTATATAAAATAGCAACGATTTTCAATGTTGAAAATACAGATAAAATATTAAGGGAGCAAAAGCTGCATAAAAAGGTTTTTTGCCTAATTTTTAAAGCAATTATGATTGCAGTAAAAATATGTAAACTTTTAACAGTGATTTTATCTAGATATGTGTAATTATACTTTTATTCTTTATCCTGCTTTGTAATATATATAGCACAGTTTTCCATATACAGATTCATGCATTTGTATATACAATCACTCAAATGACAACCCAATAATATACAAAATAGAGATTTTGAATTAAATCCTAATTTTAAACATATTTGCATCCAAAATATTCAACAAATGGCGGAGTTGGAAGAAACTGGAAAAACCATCAGAAGGACCATAACTAATAGCAAGACTATGTAGATTTTAGATACTGTAATGATGCATCATAGGTATGTAGTGACAAGAAAACATTGCAATGTATGGAATGAATACCACAGAACTAAAAGGACGCTAAGTTAAATGTAAGTCTGTTCTAATTCCTAAATTCTCTTTTGGATTAGAACAGTTGACTAGAATACTCACTATGAGCCCAGCACTGAGCAGGACACTGATGTTGAAGCAACGTGTTGAAGAGTGTGTGTGCGTGCAAGTATTTCAGACGTTCACAAGATATGTGGATTTCCAGCCTTACTACTGAGAACTTTGAATAGACCACATTTTCATTTTTGTTTAACAGTAACCATTTTATTTTCTGATCATGAATAGGTAATTAATTCTCTCTCTCTCTCTCTCTCTCTCTCTCTCTCTCTCTCTCTCTCTCTCGTATGGTACAATTACATTGGGAGGCTTTAATTCATTTCAGTAGCAAGATGAACACTTGTTATGACCTAAGTTTCTTATTGGTCATAGTTGAATTCATTACTGAGAAAATTGTAGATTCACATTCAGTTGTAGGAAAGAATACCAAGACATCCCATGTACTCTTTAGCTGGTTTCTCCCAACAGTAGTCTCTTCCAAAATGACAGCACAATGTCCAATCAGGTTACTGAAATAAATACAACTCACTGACCTTATTCAGATTTTCCCATTTTAACTTGTACTTGTTTGGTTTGTCTATTTTGTTCTATACAATTTTATCACCTGTATAGGTTTGCATATCCACCACCACAGTGAAGACAGAACCCACATCCTTTGTGCTCCCTCACCCTGTGCCTAATCCCTGGAAACCATTAAATTGTCTCCATGTCTAAAATTTTATCATTTCTAAAAAAATTATATATATATATATAATATATATATATGAAATATATAACATTATATATATGTTATATATATAATTTATATATATATACATATATAATATATATGAGTAATATATATATACATATATATGTCTAATATGTATATATTAGAGTAATTCACTGTATAATCTTTGGGGATTGGCTCTTTCACTCATTCACTCAGCACAGCACTCTGGAAATCATTTAAGTTGCTGCATATATGAATAGTCTGCTTTTTGATTTTTGTTTTTATTGCTGAGGAGAATCCCATGGTATATATATGCAGCATGGTCTCTTTAAGCTGCTAACCTGTTCAAGGACATCTGAGCTGTTTTCAGTTTTTGGTTATTATCAATAAACAGGTATAAACATTGGTATACATGTTTTTCATGAACATAAGTTTTCACTTCTCTGGAATAAACGTCCATGAGTTCAACTACTGGGTCCTATGGTAATTGCATGTTCAGTTTTATAAAAAACTGTCAACCTGGTTTCCAGAATAACTATACCATTTACTTTCTCATCTTCTCCAGCATTGAGTATTGGCAATTTTTTCTTTTTTGTTTCAGACATTCTGATAAGTGCAGAGCTCACTGTGGTTCTAATTTGCATTTCCCTAATAGCTAAGAATACCTTTGTCACTTGTTTACATACTCTGTGTATATCATTTTCGTTGAAATGTCTTTTCACATCTTTTGGCCATTTTCTAAATGTACTATTGGTTTTTACTGTCAGGTTTTCAGGGATAGAGATACAAACTTTTGTCAGAAATGTAGTTTGCAAATATTTTCTCTCAATATGTATCTTTTCTTTCCATTCCCTTTACATGGGAGAGCAAACTTTTTTTTAGTTTAAAAAGTATCCAATACATCATTATTTCTTTATGGATTTTGCTTTGGTGTCCAATTTAAGAGCTCCTTACCTAGACCTCAATCTCAAAGACTCTCTCCTGTATTTTTTTCTTAAAAGTTGTATAATGTTTTGTTTTATAGTTAAGTCAATGATCCATTTTGAGTTTCTTTTTGCATCACATGTAAGGTTTAGGACATGATTAGTTCCTTTTTATAGAGGTCTGCTTGCTCCAACACCTTTGGCTGATGGGCTGTCCTTCCTTTATTGAATTTGTGTATCTTTGTTAAAAATTAGAGAAGCATATTTACGTAGGCCTGTGTCTGGCTTGTCCACTCCATTCCATTGATCTATGTGCTATCACAACCCTTCTGTAAGTATCACAGTATCTTGATTATTGTATGTAAGACTTATTATCTGGTGTGGCAATTCCTCCTACTTTATTCTTTGTCAAGATTGCTTTAGCTATGCTAGCATTTCTATACAAATTTTAGAATCATCTCATCTATGTGCATAGACAAATAACTTATTATGGTTTTGACAGGAATTGAATGAAACCCATATGTCAATTTGGGTTGGTATGGTGTATTTACCATGAACACGGTAAGCCTCCCCTATGTAGATCTTCTTTGAATTCTTCCATCAGCATCTTGCAATTAGCAGCATACAAGGCCTGTGCAGGTCTTATTAAGTTGCATTTTCTTTGGAGTGATCATAAAGAATATTGTTTTTAATATTTTTTACATGCTTATGTTAGTGTATAGAAATATAATTGACTTTTTAAACATTTTTTTAAGTTTATTCATTTCAAGAGAGACAGAGAGAACAAGTGGGGGAGACGCAGAGAGAGGGAGGAAGAGAATCCCACGCAGGCTCTGCACTGTTAGGGTGGAGCCTGATGTGGGGCTTGAACTCATGAAACACAAGATCCTGACCTGAGCTAAAATCAAGAGTCAGACGCTTAAGTGACTGAACCAACCAGGCGTCCCATAATTGATTTTTGTGTGTGAGATGCTCTCATATCCTGCAACCTTGATGAACTCATCAATTCTAGGAGTTTTGTTTTGTTTGAAGATTTATTGGGATTTTTCTATGTAGATATTCATATCATCTGTAAATGGGGATAGTTTTGTAACTTCCTTGTTGATCTAAACGGCCGTTATTTATTTTTCTTGCAATATGGCTGTGGCTAGCACCTCCAGCACTGTTAAGTAAGAGTGGTGAAAGCAGGATACCTCGGTGGTTCAGTTGGTTAAGCATCCAGTTCTTGACTTTAGCTCAGGTCATGTTCCCAGGGTCATGGGATCGAGCCCCATGTCAGGCTCTGTGCTGAGCATGGAGCCTGCTTGAGATTCTCTCTTTCCCTCTACCCCTTTTCCCTGCTTGTGTGCGTTCTCTCTCTCTCTCTCTCTCAAAATAAAATAAATCTTTAAAAAAAAAGGAGTGGTGAAAGCAGACATACTTGCTATGTTCCCAATGTTAGAGAAAAAGCACACTGTATTTCAATATTAAGTATGATGATAAGTACACGTTTTTTTTCTAGATGCTTTTTTGCAAGTTGGGACATACCTCTCCACTTCTAGACTGGTGAGAGTTTTTATCATGAATGAGGGTCATATTGTATCAAATGCTTTTTCTGTATCAATTCATATGATTAAATGACTTTTATTCTTTAGATTGTTGGTAGAGATTACATTGGTTGATTTTCAAATGTTGAACCAGTCCCGCATACCTAATATAAATTCCTCTTGATCACGGTGTATAATTGTTTGTTTACATCTTGAATATGATATGCTAAGATTTTGTTGAGGATTTTTACATAAGTTCATGCAAGATACTCATCTTCAATTTTTTTGTACTTTGTCTAATAATAACAGCCTCATAAAATAAATTGGAAAATATTCTCTCTTTAATTTTCAGGAAGTGTATGGGTAAAATTGGTGTTAATACTTTAAATATTTGGTACTGCTATGGTCTGAATGTTTGTGACCCATTCCCTCCCCCCCACAACGCCAATATCATATGTTGAAATCCTAATGCCTGATGTGGTGTTATTAGGAAGTGGAGACTCTGCAAGGTACTTTGGTCATGAGGACGGAGCCCTCATGAGTGGGATTAGTGACTTTATAAAAGAGGCCCGAGATAGCTTGCTTGCCCCTTTGACATATGATGACATAGTGAGAAGGTACCAGCTATGAACCAGGGAGAAGGGGCTCACCAAAATGTGACCACACTGGCACTCTGTTCATGAACTTTCCAGACTCTAGACCTGTGAGACATAAATTTCCATTATATATGTTACCCATTCTGTGGTATTTTTTTACAGAAGCCTGAAAAGATTAAAACAAGTAGAATTCTCCAGTGAAACCAGATAGGCCTGGCAATTTCATTTTTGTAAAACTTTTAATTACAAATTTAAATTTCTTGGGGCACCCGGGTGGCTCAGTCGGTTGAACTTCCAACTTTGGCTCAGGTCACGATCTCACGGTCCATGAGTTCGAGCCCCACGTCCGGCTCTGTGCTGACAGCTCAGAGCCTGGAGCCTGCTTTGAATTCTGTGTCTCCCTCTCTCTCTGACCCTCCCCCATGCATGCTCTGTCTCTGTCTCAAAAATAAATAAACACTAAAAAAATTTTTTTAATAAATAAATTTAAATTTCTTTAATGTTTATAATATGATTTAACTAGTGTCTGTTTCATCTTAGTTGAGTGTTGATAGTTTATGGTTTCAAGGAATTGGTGCATTTCTTCTAGGCTGTTAATTTACGATCATAAAGGTGTTCATGATATTCACCTATTTCCCTTTTAGTGGCTGCAGGATTTTTAGTGATGTTCTCTATTACAATCCTGATATTGGTGATTTATTTCTACTCTCTTTCTCCTTTTGTCAATATTGGTAGATGCTTATTAACTATTGCTTTTTTGAACAATCAGGTTTTTTTTTTCATTTATTTTTTTTTTTGTTTTCCTGTTTTCAATTTCATTGATTTCTGCTCTTAACATTTATTATTTCCCTCCTTCTCTTCTATTTGGGTATATTTTGTCTTCTTTTTCTAATTTCTTGAAGGAGTTTATATTATTATTTTCAAATGCTTTCTTGTTTCTCATGAAGATTGAGCACTACAAGTTTCCTTTTCTGCATTACTTCAGGTATCTCCTAAACATTTGATATGCTATATTTTCATTTCAAACAGTTATGCATAATTTTATTTCCTTTGAGAATTCCTCACTGACTCAGGGAATATTTCGACATGTGCTATTTAATTTCTATTTCTTTACCAATATTTCTATTGTTGATTTCTGGTTGATTCCAGTATGGTAAGAGAACATTCTCTGCATGATTTCAACTATTTAGGTATTGCAGGTTAGTTTTGGCCTAGGACATGGTTTATCTTGGTGAATATTCAATGGCACTTGAAAATATGAGTATTGAACAGTTCGCAGGTGGAAGGTTCGATATACAACAATTAGATCAATTTGGTTGATTGTGTTATTCAGATCTCCTAAATCTCCACTGATTTTTGGTCTTGTTTCCTAGATTCATTAGTTAACTTATCAGTTGCTGAGAGGGGTTGTTGAAGTCCCCAACTATACTTTCACCTTTCAGCTCTATCAGGTTTTGCTTCATGCATTTAAAAACTGTGTTGCTTTGCTATTTACTCATGTAGGACCATTATGTGTTCTTTGTGGATTGATCCTTTTATCATTATGAAATTTCTCTCTTGAAGGGTGCCTGGGTGGGTCAGTCTGTAAAGCGTTAGCTCAGGTCATGATCTCACAGTTCATGGGTTTGAGCCCCGCGTTGGGGTCAGTGCTGACAGCTCAGAGTGTGGAGTCTGCTTTGGATCCCCCCCCCCACTCTCTTTCTCTCTCTCTCTACCCCCCCCCCCACTCATGCTCTGTCTCTGTATCTCCAAAATAAATAAGCATTAAAATTTTTTTGAAAAAAAAAAGAAATTTCTCTTTTTATCTGTAGATCTGTGGTGTTTTTGTTTGGTTTTACTCTAAGTTCTCTGATACTAATGTAGCCACTCTAGCTTTTTTTTTTTAAACAGATTTTGCATGGTGTACTTTTCCCTTTTTATTTATTTATTTATTTTTTAATTTTTTTTTCAACGTTTTTTATTTATTTTTGGGACACAGAGAGATAGAGCATGAATGGGGGAGGGGCAGAGAGAGAGGGAGACACAGAATCGGAAACAGGCTCCAGGCTCCGAGCCATCAGCCCAGAGCCTGACGCGGGGCTTGAACTCACAGACCGCGAGATCCTGACCTGGCTGAAGTCGGACGCTTAACCGACTGCGCCACCCAGGCGCCCCCCCCCTTTTTAATATTCAACTTACATATAACATTGAATTTGAAATGAGTTTTTTTAAAAGCATATACTTTGCTCATAGTTTTAGTTTGTTTTGTCTGTTGTTTTATCCACACTACTAATCTCTTTTAATCAATGAATTTATGCTATTTACATTTAAGGAAATTATTGATATGCTAGAGTTTATGTCAGCCATTTTATTATGTGTTTTTTTGTTTTCCTTATTTCATTCCTGTTTCTTTCCCTCTATTTTTTTTCTTTCATGTGGAGCACTTGAACATTTTTAAAGATATTGTTCACTTGATACGTTTAGAATGTTTTTGAGTGTATCACTTTGTACAGTTTTTATACTGGTTGCTCAGGGATTCAAAACATATGGATATGACATCATGGTCAATTAAAATCAGTATTTTACCACTTTGAGTGAAATGAGGAAAACTTACTTCCTTTGAGGCCCGTCCTATCTCCTCCATTCTTAAAAATCACTTTCTTCAGTATAAGATAGCTCTGTCATTCTTTCAATTATCAAGTATGATTTATAAAGCTTATGGGAAAGATATTCTATTATATGTAATCATATTTCTGGCATTTGACTGTTTGTTCTTGTGTTCTGATGTCCCAATATTCCTTCTTCTAACATTTTACCTCTCTTTGAAGAACTTCCTTTAAGGGTAGGTCTGTGAATGACAGTTTTTAGTTTTCCTTCATCTGATAACTTTATTTCCTTTTCTTTCCTAAAGAATGGTTTCACTAGGTATATGGTTTTCAGTTTTTCTTTTTTTTCTCAGCATTTGCAAATGTGCCACATCCTTGTGGGTTTCATGGATTCAGGTGAAAAATTCAATGCCATTCGAGTTGGTGTTCCAAGTTGTTGACATTCTATATTAGGAATTCAGTGTTGGTTATTAAGTAATATGAAAATTATAGCATAGAATTTTTTCATTTTAACCCATCCTCAAATTTCAAATAAAGGTAGCAGCTATGTAACAATTAATGTAATGAGTCAGGTGTTGCCAATAAAAATTAAATTCCAATAAAAAATAAGATTATGTTTATGACTTCAAGCCACAGAACTATGGCTTGTTCTATGGTTTCAGATGTTAGCCTCAGGAAATTGGAAAGAATGGTAAAGGATAAAATGGTAAAGGAAAATGGTTCAAAATGTTTCCTCCCAATGTACATATCAAGTTTTTACATTATTATTATTATTACGAATATGATAAAAAGAGAGTATAGTGGGCATATGTCTACAACGTTTCCCAGCTATCCCCACCTTTTAGTAGTCACAACCTTGCATAATTCCCTCCCATTCACTGGGGCTGGCCTTAGTGACCTGCTTCTAATGAATATAATGTTGCACAAGTGATAGATGTCACTTCTGAAGTTAGGTTATAAAAAAGGATGATTTTGCCAGCACTCTCTCTACTGCCTCTCTTGTGGTCACTCTGATGAAGCCAAGAGCCATGTCATAAGCTTTCCTATGGAGAGCCTTAGGAACTGAGGCAAGAAACTGGCTAACAGCTTCTGAAAAATTAAATCCTGCCCACAACATTCCAAAGATGCTAGGAAGCAGACCCACCCCAAGTTGAACCAGGGGACCAGTGCAGCACTGGCTGACACTTTAATTGCAGCCCCTTCAGAGACCCAACTAACCCCCCACCTGCATTCCTAACCCACAGAAACTGTGAGACAATAATGTTTTAAGCTACCAAATTTTGGTATAATTTGTTAACACAGCGATACGGAAAGGCAATATAGGACTATAAAAAACACTTCCTCAAATGACCAATTATCATTGTCACTTATCGCAATTTGTTCCAACCTCACACAAAAATGTAAGTACTTCAGAAATAAAATGTTAAAATTTGCCAGTTGAAGTCAGGCCCAATTCGAAAGTTAAGTGATATAAAATGAGGGAACAGGAAACAGTAAGTCTCAATTCAAATGCCAATCATAGGATTAAAGTAAATCAATTTTATAATGTAGCTTCAGATAATCTTAAAACGTAAAGAGTCCATGGCACTAAAAACATATTGCTATAAAGATATATTCAAGTAATCAAATGCGAGAAATAGTATATTCTCTTGGTTAAAGTAGATGTGTAAACATAAGGTAAAACTGAACAGTCTTTTTAAGAGCTATCACAAGAGACAGCCACCCATGCCATCAGTTTATAGGAAGAATATTAGGTAACCAATCCAAAAAGGAAGAAAGCCATCACAAACCAAGCAAATGAGATGTGTAATCAGGGTGACAGCCACCAATGAATATAATTACATATCATTGTTTTTATTATATTTAAGCCAATTGAAATCCAAATTCAACTGTACAGTCTATAGACAGCTTCTGGTCATTAGTCATTCCTCTAAAATTCCGATATTAGTTTGACAACAGAGAAAAGTTGCAATTTCTTAATATATATATATATATATATATATATATATATATTTTTTTTTTTTTTTTTTTACATTAATTCATTTTTAAAAGACACAGAGAGACAGAGCACAAGCAAGGGTGGGGCGGGGAGAGAGGGGGATGCAGAATCTGAAGCAGGCTCCAGGCTCTGAGCTGTCAGCATAGAGCCTGACACGGGGCTCGAACTCACGAACCATGAGATTATGACCTGAGACGAAATTGGAGGCTCAACTGATTGAGCCACCCAGGCGCCCCATATATTTTTAATGTTTTATTTATTTTTGAGGGAGACAGAGTGTGAGTGGGGGAGGAGCAGAGAGAGACAGAGACAGAGAATCCAAAGCAGGCTCCAGGCTCTGAGCTGTCAGCACAGAGCCCGACATGGGGCTCGAATCCACAAACCATGAGCTCTTGACCTGAGCTGAAGGTGGACACTTAACCAACTGAGCCACTCAGATGCCCCAGCAGAGAAAAGTTTCTTTACAAATTACTTTAAAATAGCTAAAAGACTGCGGCTTTCACACATACACAAAATGTGAATTTTCAGAAAAATTCATTTTTAGTCTCTGCTGATAGTTGGGAGATCAAAAACCAACAAGGGAGAAATATTCTGGGTTTTCATTACTATGTTGGCCCTTTGAGAGGTAATAATACCAGGAAATATAAACTGGCATCCAACAATGCCTTTAAAAACTTAAAATCAGAAAATGCGAATAGTGTGCAGATTCACTTTCCTAAAATGTTTCTCAAGAGCGCGTGACTACGTATAATTACCAAAGATGTGAGGTTGCAACATGAGACGCACATTTAATGCAATGTGTACGATTTTTCTTGTGCGAGCTGTAAAACTGGGCATGCTCATTTGTACATTTTGACCTTCTGATAAATTTATTTATTAAAATGAGTTTTTATAATTAAATCAAGATATTGTTTTGCTTTCAGAAAAATGAAGTCTCTACCAATGATTTAGATTTTTTTCCTTTCCCATTTTTTTTTTTTTAAATTTTTTTTTTTCAACGTTTTTTTATTTATTTTTGGGACAGAGAGAGACAGAGCATGAATGGGGGAAGGGCAGAGAGAGAGGGAGACACAGAATCGGAAACAGGCTCCAGGCTCTGAGCCATCAGCCCAGAGCCTGACGCGGGGCTCGAACTCACGGACCGCGAGATCGTGACCTGGCTGAAGTCGGACGCTTAACCGACTGCGCCACCCAGGCGCCCCTCCTTTTTCCCATTTTTGAATGCAAAGTACAGTAGTATGAGGAAGGCTGTCCATGCAAACAACACCTTATTTAACTTTAGTAGTGCCTATTTTGAACACATAAAGGGCATTAAAATCTTGAAGTTTATCAAAATTAATTTGAAGATAACTTGTTTTTAAGTGCTTATCAACTACTATATTTTGTAATATTTATCTTTCTCAAGATAAGAATAATTTCTACAAATCAAGTGATCATAAACTGAACAGCTCAGCATCTCCAGTGACGTCTGGAGACAGAGAGAGAGTGAGAGAAATTATCAAATATTTCCTTAAGCATTTAACATGTATCAGTGTTTTTACTCTTCACCATCATCCAAGTGGTAGATTTTATTGTATTTATCGCTCTATGCCTCCTTATTTTCTATTTCTTCTGAGGGAATATGTAGATGTCTAAAAATGTGTATATGTATGGGGCGCCTGGGTGGCGCAGTCGGTTAAGCGTCCGACTTCAGCCAGGTCACGATCTCGCGGTCCATGAGTTCGAGCCCCGCGTCGGGCTCTGGGCTGATGGCTCAGAGCCTGGAGCCTGTTTCCGATTCTGTGTCTCCCTCTCTCTCTGCCCCTCCCCCGTTCATGCTCTGTCTCTCTCTGTCCCAAAAATAAATAAATGTTGAAAAAAAAATGTGTATATGTATGATAGATGAATTCTTCAGCAAAAATCTGTTGTAAATATTTAATTATTATAAATAATTTTTATTAATTGTGATTACACAGACTCTCTGGCCTAACAGAAAAGATTTCCACCTATTTATAATACCACTTTAGTCTGGCTCTTCTGTATTATTCAAGTGATGATGTGCACGTTTCAATATTTTCATTTTTCTGGCTGTTGTTTTCTCAGTGAAATATATTTCAGGAATATAATTAAAAACAAAGCTTTAAGATTCCCTATTTCAGGGCACCTGGGGGTTCAGTCGGTTGGGCATCCGACTTTGGTGCAGGTCATGATCTTACAGTTCCTGGGTTCAAGCCTCGCGTCAGACTCTGTGCTGACAGCTCAGAGCCTGGACACAGATTCTGTGTCTCCCTCTCTCTCTGCCGCTCCCCTGCTCATGCTATGTCTCTCTCTCTCTCTCTCTCTCTCTCTCTCTCTCTCTCTGTCTCAAAAATAAATAAACCTTAAATTTTTTTAATAAAAAAATAAAATTCCCTATTTCAAACCAAAATACCAATTTGATATGGCAAACGTTAATGCACTTGCAAATGTAAAATTTCTGTTCTAAACAATAAAAAACTCCACCGTTGTTAGAAAACTTCCAAAGCAATTCCTGTGATATTTAGAATGGGCTACAAGTCTATAGTTTCACAAGTCACTAGCTTAAAGTGAAACTTGACAGCATATTTAGTGAAAGCTCCAAATTTGCTATGTTCCAAATAGAATAATGCAAATCTTGCAACTCTTTGACAGTTATCTCCTAAGGGAATTTTGGAATTATTTTTAGATAGCTTATTTTATTTTTACTTAAAATACTTTTACTTAAAATTACATTAGATAATTATGTTCTTTGGTAGTTCTAAATTTTAAGTAACTTGTTTTATTTAATAATTAAATACTACTGATTTTTCCCTAGAAAAAAATCTTTAAAAGAACTTTGCAACATAGTATGCATATTATCTTGCTGCATTTTGGCATGGCTTCCTTTTCCATTAGCTAGCTTCCAATGTAATAGCAGTTAATTTAAATATAAATATTATATTTATGAGATTAAAGACAGAAACAAGTATATAAAATACAACCTAGAAAATGCAAACTTTAATATATTTGCAAACGAAAAAAGGATAAGAAAAGTCACTGCACTGAATTTAAGAAAAGCAGCAAGTATTTATTTCAGTCATTGGTATTAAGAGCGCAGTGAGGCTTATTTATTGTGTTTTCTTTTCTTGACCTAGAAATGCAGCTTTTGTGCCAGATTTTCATGTAGTGTGAAGGACATTACTTTGCTTCTGGACTACCAAGCTCCTTGACTTTAGGAGATCTGCTACACAACATGAAAAATAAACCACACTGGACAACTGTCCTCACTCACAGCATCCCAGCCATATGAGTTAGATGCCCATTCAAATAAGAGAAGGTGAATTTGTTGCCTATCTATTTCTGACTGTTAGCTTCCTCGGGAAGTCTCCATAAGCCTCCACCTGCTGTGAATTCTGAAGACTGGTCCCCTTTCTTCAAAAATGTTTAACATGGTTTGGTCCCTATTTTAAAATTATTTGATTACTCTCTGTATTTCCCACTGACTAAGCTGTGAGCTCACTGCGAGTAAGGACCTTGTTTGTGTTTGCTCACCATTCCATCCCCAGGGGCTGGGACAGTGTGGGGGGTAAAGTAAACATTAAATAAATATTTGTTGTTGAATGAAAGATTAAATGAATGAGAGGTATTTAAGAGAAAAGTGTCTAGAATCTAGCAAAGATTATTTATAAAGAGTTTGTAAAGATAATATTTTCATATCTGGAAATGATACCAATTTTCCACACTTTACGTAAAAGAAAATGAGTGAACACAGCCCAACTAATTTCATGAGGTCAAAACAACCCTAATACTAAGACCTGACAAGAACTTTATGACAAATGTCTCCCACTAACATGGATATAAAAACATGAATGAAAACATCAGCAAGAAAAATGTAGTGATTAAAAAAAATTAATATATCACAAAGAAGTTGAATATATGCCAGAAATATAACTTTGGTTTAGCCTTTGGTTATCAATTATTGCAATTTATTTAATAAGCCATACTAATAAAATGAAGAAAAATCTCAATATATAAATAAAATGCATTTGATAAAATTCAACACCAGCTTATGATTTAAAAACATAGAAAATCTAATACAGAAGGGAAAATACATGATAACAGTTATCTCCACAAAACCTAAAACAACAATCCTTAATAGTGAATTATTGGATGTTTTTCCCCCAAAATCAAAAATATGAAAGGAGTACCTGCTAATACTATTATTTCTTAGTAGTGTACAGCTAGTGAAAAGAAAATTAAAGTAAATAAGAATAGAAAGGAAGGAATAAGACTATCCTGTAACATGGTTATATAAGTCAAAATTCAAATCAATTCACCAACTATTAGAACTATTAGTTCTATTAGTGAAGTTAGTAAGGTTACTGGATATACACAGTCAGGTGTATGTATATGTTCTAGAAACAAATACGTATCAAATATAAAATGTTTTATAACAACACCATTTTATAATAGCATTAAATATATCAAAATAGCTTAGGGATATCACAGGAGATGGGTAAACATATGTTCTAAAAACTACGATACATTATTGAAAGAAACTAAAGAATATCTAAATAAATGAAGGCATATATCATGGTTATGGATTGGAAAGCTCAAGACTGTAAAGATGCCATTGTTACCTAAATTGACCTACAGCTTCAATGTAATTCCAGCTAAAACCTGAGAAAGTTTATTCTGTGGAAACTGACAAGTTGATTCTAACATTTATGGTAAATGCCAAGAGCCAAAAATGCCAAGAAAATGTTAAAGAAAAAAGAGGAATTATACAACTGGATATGAAAACAATATAAAGCTACAGTAATTAAGACGATGAAGTTTTGGCAGAAGGAGGGAAATAGACTAATGTAAGAGAACAGATTTCCAAATACAGACCCACACCTCAGTGATACCTGATTTACGACAGTTCAGTACGTGAAATTATTTTGCCTTTTTTTCAACAAAAGGTGCTACTCAACCACATATCCATATGGAACTAACTGCTATATCATACCATATAAAAAGATCACTTCCGAATAGTGAACTGACCTAAATCTCTACGAAAGGACAATAAAGCTCCTAATAAAAGTTAGCTAAGAAAAATCTCTCATTGCCGTGTAGTCAGCAAATAGGACGGCAAGCATTAGGGTAAACGTTTATCAACTGAATTTTATTAAAAGTAAGAATTTCTGTTTGTGAGAAGATATTGTTACCAGAATGAAAATGCAAACAATTGCATGGGAGGTCTCGGCCACATGTATACCCACCGAGGATTCATATGTAGGAAGCATAAAGAATGATCAGAAATTTTAAAGAGTTAACATGTCTCTTTTAATCATACTAGAAGTTTTTTTTAAGGTTATTTGTTGAGAGAGAGAGAGAGCGCATGAGCCAGCAGGGGAGGGGCACAGAGAAAGGGAGATAGAATCCCAAGAAAGGGAGATAGAATCTCTGCACTAAGAATGCAGAGCCTGACATGGGGTTTGAACCCACGAACTATGAAATCATGAGTTGGGCTGAAATCAAGAGCCAGACTCAACCAACTGAGCCACCCAGATGCTCCCATGCTAGAAATTTTTAAATGTACTTCATGAAAGGTGATATTCAAATAGTTACTAAACAAATGAAATGTTCTTACCTTACGTCCCTAGTTATCAAGGGAATGCAAATTAAAACTACAACGTAAAACCACTAGCCGTAAGAAGTTTCATGGTAGCATTTTTCCAAATAGCTCAAAACTAAATCTGTCCATTTTCATAAACTAAAAATGGACACATCAACTTCATTATAGTCTTGTGATAGAAACTATATGACGATAAAAATGGATGCACTGGCACTAGTGAGACATGCGGCTCACAGACAGAGTAAGAGAAAGAAGCTGGTATGAAATGATACCTTTCGCATCATCCTATTTATAACAAGCTCAAAAAGAGGCAACGCTACTCCTTATGACAGAGACTTACCTATTTCTAGAGATAGCGTTTACCTTTGGTGAGAATGGTAATGACAGAGACTTACCTATTTCTAGAGACAGCGTTTACCTTTGGTGAGAATGAAGGAGGCTTCTAGAATGCTAATGGTTCTATTATTTGATCTGGGGGTGGGCACATGGGTGTGTTCTTTTTAAAAATTCATTGAGCACCATATGTTTACAGTTTGTTCACTTTACATGAAGCCATCCACATTGAGCCTCATTGGGATAATCCGAAAGCAGCCAGTTGCCAGGCTCCATCTTTACAAATACTATATCTACCCAGATTTCTACCCATTAAGCAGCTTTCAGATGAGGCAGGAGAATAGACATGATAAAGAGAATATTATCACACTATATAGTAGCGTGCATTTTAATGGAAGCACAGAGCTCAGAGGCAGCATAGGAGAGGGAACGTGTCCCTCTGCTTGCGGCCAAGGAAATGTGCGAGTAAGAATTTTTTGGTCACACAAGGGGGAAAAGAACATGATAATAGGACTGGTCAACGTTGTCAGCAAATTGTAGATCAGTCAGCTCTGCTTGAAAGGAAATACGTTCCCTGAAAGGACAATACCTTGCTTACACTAAATGATTCCCAGTATTGAAATAGTTTTATCATGCAGACTTTGAATGAGTATAAAATACAAAAAACTCCCCATAAATTCACTGGGTTTAATTTCAACAAAAAGCTTGATGAAACCTGTACATATAATTTACAATTAAAATTTTTGTTTCCCCGCCCCCCCCCCCAAATCATGTCTCTTTCATGCAAAGAAACATAACATAATGTTCTGGTTGATTCACACTTTAGTTATCCAATCACTGAGATTAAATTCTCCAGATGTTACCTTGTTATATGAAATTAATGCTCATTAGACCGATTGTGTTCAGATTATCAGAATTTCATTATCAAGTATTCCTCCTCTTAATGGAAGTGAAGGCATGAGTCTCCCCAAATGGTTTGCGAAGTCCTTAACAAGTCTTATGACAAAATAGTCAATTGTCCTGTTTCCCTTAAACACACACACACACACACACAAATGCACACACACATGCACACAAACACACACACACACAGATCAAAAAATACTTGATAATGTCTCCATTCACAGTTATCTTTCCTGCATTTATAAAAACGTTTCATTTCAACAGATAGCCAAGATTACCTGAGCTTGCTTCAAGATAACGAGTATTAACACAAATTGTAGTGGGAGGGGCAGGGGACACAGCCAACTACTTCCTCCACCTTCTTTGGACATATTTCCATTTTCAAAAATTTCGCACCGACAAAAACAAAATCAAGATAATTATTTTGCTGTTCAAAAGCTTAAATTAAAATGGAAAATGGAAGAAGGAAAGTAACTTGATATTTTGGAAGATGACTGAATTCAAATGCTCAATTCCGCTTGCTTCATTATGTTTACGAAAGCCAGATCTACTTTTAAATTTCTAACAATCTTTGGCAGCATAAAAGATCTGACCTCAGAGTCCCAAGTCTCCTACTGAGTTTTGTTGCTTAAAATCTAAAAAACAAACCCATATTCAAAGTTCTTCTATGCTTTAAGATAATCTATACAAATGCAAGTCAAAAGAGTTCTCAGACAAATATAATCAAATGTAATTTAAGCATTTCATAAAAGTAATAAAAAATGAAACTAAAAAAACACATGTAACATTGTAAAACAGCAGACTGTCCCAACAAGTTAAAAAAAATTGAAGTTTTTTTTTAACAGTGAATAAGTAAGTGTTCTGATTACCTCGGGACTGTTCTGGCTTGAATACACTACCATAATGTGAAGTAACAGGGCAGGCAAGCACATATTGTTAATCATAACAGAAGTTAACTTGAATACAAAAACATTTTCTTTCCCATTTAGTTATACTGTAACGTTAGGCAAACTGATCTTTTTACTATTTACGGCTGCCGTTGGCCATTGTTCCTGATTTTATAATAGCTAACTCTCAAAGAAAATGTCTGCAATTTCTTTTGTTACTCCGAAAAGTGAGAAAAAAATAGGAAGAAGGGTACACTGCAAAGGGACTTGATGTAACCTGTGACCGTGTGTGAGACTTTGGAGAAGTCAACTTTTTCCCCACTAGTTTTGATAATAAACATGGAGCGATAATACCTATCAGTTTGCTTGGAGCATGTTTGCTACAGTACATAAAAGATCTGGGCACAATGTTGATATTCAATAAATGGTAAATATTCTCTTATGCTTCTTTTTTACTACATAAGATTCCCTTTCTGCATATCATGAATTTGTGGCTAAAACAAAAATAAAGAGTATAAAATCAATGTTCACACATTTCTTATGACTAGTGAAGGTAGAAGATGTTATCATGAGAATCAGCTCTTTAAACAATTTATTCTATTTTCTATCCCTTGTTTGGGTAATAAAATCATCTGCTACAATGAAATCAAGAAAAAGTGAGATTAATAAGATTTAGAAAGCAAAACACTTAAAGATAAAACAAAGAAGAATTTCTAGGAATGTAAACAATCCCACTTCCAAATTATCTGAAGCCATGGGAACGATGAAATGATAAACTGAAATAAACAATCCAAACTGACGTTTCCTTGGTTCCTCTCCAAATAGGATGCACAATTCACAAATAAAGGGCTCACATACATGAAAAGCAGGCTGTTCTATTATTCTACTCTGGTCCTGTCATCAACTCTTAGCCTACACTTATTATATATGAGCTATGCGGTCTAGATAAAAAGAATAGATCTTGTGCCTATAAAAAGATGTTTGTGTAGAAACTACTTGAAAACCCAAATAGAGTTCAATTTGTCAATATGTGTGTGTGTGTGTGTGTGTGTGTGTGTCGTGTTGTTTGCGCATGTAAAGGTAGGGAAAGAGAAAGAATGACTAATAATGAGAAAAGTAATGGATCTACACTAAGTTCCCTGGTCAGTTCATTCCTTTTTTATCTGTGGCCCCATGCTCTGGTTGATTATTTTACTCTGGATTTATGAAATCGCATAGTAATTTTAATACATCTATTTCCACAATCAGTCTATGAGCTTCCACAAACTTCTGCAACTTGCCTTTTATTTATCTTTGTTTTCTCAATGTCTAGAATAAAGAAGATACTCAATTAATGAACCTAGAGGGAACTAGAATATAGAAGATACTCAATTAATGAATCTAGAGGAAACTAATTGAACCATTCAATTAAAATGGAGTTTACATCTGCCAAAATGCATATGTATGCAATTATGTTTATGCATGTCCATTGGGCCTTAACAAATTAGTCTTATTTTATTCATGTGGAATCCTCAGGCCTGTTGGAACTGAAAAGAGCATTTGCTGTGTGTGTTTGTGTTTATGTGGAAATAGCGTGAATTTTGCTGCTTCAGGGAGTTTAGGGAAGGCTCTTACATTTCTTACTCTATGGAAGGTTAACTGGCTTTCCGCCATTTTTTTCCCTCATTAATCAAAGTCACCACTATTCTCTCAGTTTGTGTATGCCAAAACTTTAGATTTCCCTTACTGATCATTCTTCATCATCCCCTATTTCCAGTCAATTACCAAGTCCTGTTCATTTCACCATTTGGGAGGTTTTTCATCTATGTTTACTTTTCTCCTTCTCAGCTACCTTCGTGCAAACACAGCCCACTCTTTCAGGAGCCCCAAAGTCCTTCCTTCCAATACTGTGTGCCACTCAACAACTGCAGAGATATATTTTTCATTTGATTATTTAATCTTTGCTGAAACCCCTTCAATTTGTTTTCCCATTATTCTCAGGATTAAGTTCAAAATCCTTACATCAGTCTTACCTGCTGGGCTCCCGTCCTCGCCTTTCCATTTCAGCATCTCCAAGTCTCCTGTGCTTGGACACCTGGAGATCTCACTTCCCACTGTAGCCAAGCTTTTAGTCTTGGATTACCAAAATAATTCAACTTCCTTTGGGTGTCAATACTCTATTCCTATATATTCACTCTTTGGCAGGAATATTTCTTCCACAAAAAATGTAGAAGTTCCAACTTGAACTAAAATACGTATGTTTTGTATTTTAAAAATAGATAATTCTTAAATATTCATTAAATCCTTGGTTTCTTTTTCTTCCTCCTGATTTATGCAAAATATCAACCTTCTCAATTAATACTAAACATGTAAAAGGCATAATTTATGACATGCTAACATAAGGAGCAGCTACTCAAACTCATTATTATGTTTTTTTAAATGCTTTTCTATTACTTAAACGGAACCACCACATGACAGTTGTTTTCTGCTGCATTAGAACTTCCATAATCAAGTGATCGCATAGAGCCACAATTCTAAATTATTGTAAAGCTCAGAGGACTTAAAAGGGAAATTTCTTCTGAAATAAATGCTTTGGTTAACATTTAAATTTGTCACAAAATGCGTTTTTTTAACTTAACACTTTTCATAAAGTAGAACAAACACGCCTTGACACATTAATGTAATGCAGAGTTTGGATCCTTTTAAATAAAGTTATTCAAATATATTTTCCCATTAACATACTGAAACTTCCTAATGGAAACATGAAAAGCTGATTTTCTTTTCTGTAAACTCAACCATGACTTACAGCTCTTGCAGTCCCCCTACTTTCAACAATAAAGTGGTTAACAATAAAACATTAAGCACTGACTGTGCAATAATGAAAATCTAACACTCAAAGTATATTTATGCTTATACCTCAGGGGAGTTCTCTCATTCTGTGTCAGTAGGAACATCTTATATATTTCCCATATGGATAACTTAGGACATAACCACATTTGGTGACCAAGTCATCTTCTCATTTAAGTGAACATACTCAGTGCATTAAATCCAAAGTCAGTCTACTATATGTCTCCTCTACCTCCAGGCATTGACTCTCTTAACTTAGCTTTTCTCCTTACATATGAGAGTCAGCCTGCTGTCCTTCATGCTTCATGGAACACCAAGTCAGCCCTGCTGTCTCGCATGTTCTGACATTCCAGAAAGCATCCTGCCTTTCACTCACTTAATCACCTTGGCTATCCCTTTCAAAGCCCTTTCTTCAAAAGAAGAGTTTGCCTGCCTAAATCGCTTACTTTCTTCCAGTTTGCATTGCATAAATACAGCAAGGAAATGGTTTTCTTGAAGTTTTCTCTCTCTTTTTTTAATGTTTGCATATTTTTGAGAGAGACAGAGTATGAGCTGGGGAGGAGCAGGTGAAGGGGGAGACACAGAATACGAAGCAGGCTCCAGGCTCCAAGCTGTCAGCACAGAGCCTGACGTTGGGCTCGAACCCACAAACTGTGAGATCATGACCTGAGCTGAAGTCAGACACTTAACTGACTGAGACGCCCAGGTGCCCTAGTCTTCTTGAAATTTTCCATGGAAGCTCTGTATGGCTTTATATTTAGACTTCATAATTTAAAAAATTCTTCAAAATAGAGTCTCTCTTAAAAAAAAATCACTAAATTTACCAATACTCAGAGAATATGGTGCATTCAGGTGGCATTCAAAAACTATGCAGTCTAGGACACTAACAATAAAGACTTTATTTTCTGGATTAAGATAGATTGGGAACTTTTTTTTCTAATGGCATTGTAGAATTGCAAAACAATGGTGTGCCTGGGTGACTCAGCCAGTTAAGCATCTGGCTTTGGCTCAGATCTCATGGTTAGTGAGTTCGAGCCCCACGTCGAGCTCTGTGCTGACAGCTCAGAGCCTAGAGCCTGCTTTGGATTCTGTGTCTCCCTCTCTCTCTGCCCCTCCCCTGCTTGTGCTCTGTCTCTCTCTCTCAAAAATAAATAAACATTAAACATTTAAAAAAAAAAGAATTGCAAAAAAAATACTTTGGGTTTTTATTGTTGCTGCATTTTCATTTTAATCAGATGGAAGTCATATGTGTGATACACAGTGACATCTGAACAGGGATTTACCACCTGCTGAGCGTGTTTCTGCAAATGTCCATTTATGAAAGTTCTTCACTGTGGTACACAAATAACTTCCTTTGTTGAAAAAACAAGTAAAGATAAAAAAAATCCATGTGAAATATATTGCTTCCTATCTCTTTCCAAATTTTTGGTCCTACTAGTTTTTTTTAAACCAACATCCCTTTACATAATGCATCCTATTCAAAGATGAACACTCTCACAAACCTCCCTGTCACTAAATTTGACTGAAAAATTGTCATACAAACTCACAATCACGGGATCAAAAGCAAGCAGTGGTAACCATAGCTTAAAACGATAAACTGGGGCATATTAAACATTTTAAAGATTTGAACAAAACTTGATTTAAATAGTGCCAAACTAGAAGTGGATAGGAGCTCTCCACCCATAGGAGCTCAGGAAGAGGGCTTTGTAGAGAAAAGGCGGACACAAAGTAAGGAAATTATTGATTGGCTAGAACTTAGAGAAAGCCTAGCTGGCTGTCTGTGATTGGCTGTCCTAAGATCACCACAGCACTAAAGTGACATCAGTCTAATGACCTCTTTGTTCAATTGATTTAAAAATCGTTGTTTTAATCATTTAAAACTGTATTTATTTATTTCAATTTTCAGCCAATTTAGGATTAGGGTTTTAAAATCATTTCAGCAACTTGTGTAAGGCAGAGGCAAAATAAAAGGCAAAACCAGCAAATGCATGTAAAACAGTGTATTTTGATAATAATGTTATTAAAATTATATGCATGTGTATATAATAATGACTACTCATTTCTGCATGTTGCTAACATAGCATAAGGATAAACATTCTTTCACTTTTGAGCTTTGAATATTCATGCATTCCTTCAAAAGCTATTTATTGAATCTCTCCTATGTGCCACAGACACTGTTCCAGGCATTTGAAGGTACATAGGAAATAAATGGATTTAAATATCTATTCTCATGGAACTTAACATTGTGATTACATGTGAAATCTGACTCAGAAATTCAAGTGTAAGTAATTTTTTTTCTCCAAAGATTCCCTTGCAGCAAATTATCAAGATGTTTTCACATTTTAAAATGGAACCAAATTTTTGTTATGAAAGAACCAAAACAAGTTATTTTGGACATGTTGGAAGAACTGGGTATAACAGAATTGCATAAACTATAACACAAACAAACTAACCCAATTTTTGGAGTTTAATCACATATTCCTAATTAATCTTTCAAATATAAATATTTGCACATGTTAAACTGTTCTTTTCTGAAGGACCTCTGGGCTGAGAATGAACTGAACTTTCTAAAAGTTCTCAAAAATATTTTAAACAGGAAACCAGCTGCCTCCACCCACCCATGGCAATGTGTTCAAAGTGCAATACCACAGGAGCCCATGTAAGTCCTTGAATACTCCAAATTACTGCAGGTCAGATTTAGTCCGTGAATTATAAGTCTTTATGAATGTGATTGCCAAGGATGATGAGAAAATAAAATTATTAGTGAATATGAACCTACCCAAGTTTCATAATTATGTTTTTTCTTAAAACATGATTCGTACATGATTAATCTATTTTGAAATCACAAGGCTGTCTACCTGTGAGTAGAAATAGCAGAGGTTCCAGAAAGTATATTGTATCTCTTGTGACATAAATGGAAAAAAGTACAAAAGGGATATGTAAACTTGATTTTGTATATAATTAAAACATAGTCATTTATAGTACTATATTCACTTACAGTAGTATAAATATATTAAATCAATTAATTTTTCTTGGTCATGGAGATTCTAATACTTAGAAAAACTAAAGTAAAATAATGCAAAAAAGCAAAGGAGGAATATTGGAATTGTTCAAAACTGAACACTCTTTTTTGTTTTTATTAAAAATTTTCTTTATGTTTATTCATTTTTGAGAGAGACAGAGACAGAGCGCGAATAAGGGAGGAGCAGAGAGAGAGGGAGACACACAATCCGAAGCAGGCTCCAGGCTCCGAGCTGTCAACACAGAGCCTGACGCGGGGCTCGAACTCATGAACTATGAGATCATGACCTGAGCTGAAGTTGGATGCTCAACCAACTGGGCCACCCAGGTACCCCACAAAACTGAACGTTCTTATACTATGTAACAGAAAGAGAAATAGTGATATGTTATCAGAATACAAATTATCAGAACAGCAGTTAATAATGTGTTGATGTTTAGACAAAATGTTGACTTCTTATCTTAGTTACTAGCATTGGATTTATAGCCTTGTTATATTTCTATGGACTCTCCTAAGATTAAAATAATAGCAACCATATATTTTGTTCTAATCCTTTCAAATTTTCATGTAAAATAAAACAAGTTATCAGCTTTCAGATATATTATTTGGAGGAAAATACTTTCTCCAGAAAAACAAATCTGGTGGTTGTATAATACCTAAGTCACTTATAATAATGAGATCCGAAATCTTGATTTCACTGGGAAAATTTAATTTATCTTAAGGAAAGACATGAAATATTGCAAAGCATAAATGTTAGATTTTTATTTGAAGTTCAGTTACTATTCGTGCAAGTGAAAATTTTTTCCTCTTTATACATTCTCTCTATTAGCCAAAATGTCTTTGTACTCTGGACATAGATTCTACAATCAGCTTTTTAAGTGTTGATATTCCAGGGTTTTGTCTTTGACAGAAGAGAAGATAACACTAAAGAGAAAAGCAATTTAACTATATAGCAGAGTTCGTAACAAATTGCTAATTGATCTGAAATGAGTTTTCATCTGTTTGCATTGTAGGTATAGTGTTTTATTTCCTTAGCAAAGACAAGGGATTGGATTAAAAATGTCAAAACAACAGGAAGTGAATAGCTCGTGTTTACATTTCTCAAAAGATCTGGCTTTCCAGTCCCTAAAATAGAAAATGCAAGACATGTGCAAAGAGAACTGCAAAAAGCTGAAGACCAGATTAAAAAGATACATTTCTGAAAACTTGCTTGTTTTTATTTACCCTCTTAGTCATATAAATAGTTCCTTTCAATCCTTTCTCAAATAATCCCTATAAAGCCACAGTTTTAAATCTTCCTCCGAAACTCTTATTTCACTTTTTCTGTTTCTCTGCTCTACCGGATTCGGATCTTTTGTTTAATTTATAAAAGAAAGAAAAGAAGAAAAGAAAAAAGAAAAACAAAAAACAAAAATAAAAAATAAAAAAACTAAGAAATGTGTGGAATCCTAGAATTGGGTTTCATCATTTTCATTACTGCCTGCTTTTCAACCAATTAGATTTTCTTAAATTATAATGAGAGGAGAACATATTGGTGCCAGTAATCTCCAATGGTCACCCCATTTTACATACCTCTCAGGATCAGTAGAACTTAAATACATCAACAGGACATCATCAGAATGGTAGAGTGGAGCTCAGAGAACACCGGGTTCAGAATTAGAAAACCTGGGGTAAATCTGTTCCATAGGAAGTTCACTCAAACACCTATCTTCACGTCCAAAAGAAGATAAATGCAATGCCTTAAGCATGATCTACACTTTGCTATGAGAGTACTCTGTAATTATTTATATTCTGGAGTAGTATAGCCTGTGCTGTCCAGTAGGATAGTCACAAGGCAGATGGTGCTGGCGAAATCTTGAGAGTAGTCTGAACTGAGATGTACTAGAAGTCGAAATGAGGCACAGGTGGGAAATAAAAATGTAGACCAGCTCATTAATTTTATATTGATTACATTTTAGAATGGTAATATTTTAAAGATGTGGGTTAAGTAAAATATATTACTAAAATCAATATCACATTTAATTTTTAACTTTTTAAATGTAACTAAATTGTAAATGTTGCTTGGATTATATTTCTACTGGACAGCTCTACTTTAGAACATCCAAGAAATGTAAGGGCTTTTCTTTTTCATAGAGAATTTTATAGAAACAGAAAGCTATGCTTTGATTTTTTCCAAAATATACCCAGTGGGTTCTCACAAAATTTCTGTCTCTATCTTACAGAGGCTTCCTATTTATGCTTCAAATTAAGATGATTTCTAATAACATTATTCACAAATATATGTTTGGAAAAATGCATCCTATTGATAATGGAAATATATGCCAAAGAAACATGGCTACCATTCAAATACAAATGAACAGGACATTTTCATTCTCTGCCACATGGTCATATACGCAAGAGATGCTGTATTAGTCACATCAAAGTAAACCAACATCATATAAAACATTGGATATGGCTGTTCAACATTCTCATCTAAGTTTAAAAGAAACACCATTTATTTGAAGCTGTTTAGACAGCATGGGCTTTTAGACAAACATAATTGCTAAATACTAAAAGATATGTAGTTGTTAAACATAACGCTTTTACTATGAACTAAAGCCCAAGAAAAATATCATTGATTCATGGTTTCTGAATATCATTAATAAATGTAATTTCATTTTTATCTAAAACTTTGGCAAAATAATACAAATCTAGAAAAATTATGGGCTTATAATTTGTTAGATGTGAAAAATTCTGTCTATTTCTTACCTTTCCCCAAAGATTCTTCTCTAATACAGATTGTAAGACCAAGAAAACATCATTAAAGATAGCAAGGACAGGGGCGCCTGGGTGGCTCAGTCGGTTAAGCGTCCGACTTCAGCTCAGGTCATGATCTCACACTCCGTGAGTTCGAGCCCCGTGTCAGGCTCTGTGCTGACCGCTCAGAGCCTGGAGCCCGCTTCGGATTCTGTGTCTCCCCTTCTTTCTGCCCCTCCCCTGCTCATGCTCTGTCTCTCTCTGTCTCAAAAATAGATAAAAACATTAAAAAAATAAAAAAAAAAGCAAGGACAGCACAGAGGATATTGTCAATTAATACTGTAATACACGTAGCATGGCGAGCATTTCATAAGGTATAGAATCATTGACTCAGTATGTTGTGCACGTGAAACTAATTTAATATTATACGCCAACTCTACTTCAGTTAAATTTTTTTAAGTAGATAACTATGGGTGGTAATGGACATGTCAAAATATAGCAAGAAGGTAAGTGGATGAAATCACTAACAAAATAAGAGTCTCAGCATGGGAATGGGAAATTAAAGTTAGTGTCCACTTGTGGATATCTATCTTTATACCATTGTAAGAGCCATATATGAAATATCATGTTTTGCCATGTATTTTTATAACAGGAATGTTTTCCACATTGAAATAAATTCAAAAACATTTATTAATAATAAAACGTATCTAGTAAAACCAGCTGTTGTACTGACTATTAAGGTACGTGAGGGATGGAATGTTTTCAGGGACAAAAACCTAACTTAACGTCCAAAATATTTTCACATGCAGTGTCCTTACAATAATCTCCTCTCTCAGTTCCTATTAATTCTCATGGTTTTACCTCACCCACCCATGCTGCTTCTATACCCTAGATGCTTTACCATACTAACATTTCTTCCCATTTCAATGTTAAGCACCTCTCTGATTACCTTCTATTGTCCCTACAACTCTCTTCTTTGACCAAATTTGAACCTCCTACTAATTTATCCTATTGCCTTCTAACTGTGTATCATCTACTTCCTATCGACATTGACCTCCCTTTTCTGAGCTCCATTATTAGCAAATGACTCTCAGCTAGAATGGCATTCTCTCAACCGTGCTTGCCTAGAAACCTCCAATTCTGGATAGCATCCAACTATCTGCCTCCTCTATAGACGCATCTGAGCACCCGGCATTACTTAGAGAAAACATCCTTCACTATGGGGTCTCAATTCAAATTCTTCACTCTGAATATCAAACAAGCCGCTAGCACGGCCACGCCAACTGTACTACATTTCCCTTATCAATTCACTTCCCCGTTCTCCTGAACAACTCCACACATTTTCTGTCTCCAAACTTCCCATTTCTTCTGTTACTCTTCCATCTTTCTTGATGAACTTTTTTTTTTCTTTATTTCACTGAGAAAAGAAAAGTGATCAAAAGACAACTGCCATACTCTGGTTCTGCCACAACTACCATTCTTGCGGATGGATACCCTTACCTCAGCTTCCTTGTAGGGCGGGCTCCTCCATACCCATATGCCCAAACTTCCCGTTTGTATGTTCCATGTAAATCCCCTCTAACTGACTTAGACTTAGCTCCTGCAAATATGTCCTCTCCTACTTAATCAAATGAAATTTCCTTCCTAAATCATTCTCATCAGCAAATGGACGTGCTATAATACCTTTGACCTGAAAAACAAAAATCATCTTGATCCCCATGCAGGGGCCATCACATTTCTCGGACATTTTTTACAGTAAAAAGCTTTAGAAGATATTTTCACTCCTCTCTTTCTTTCTTGAACTCACTCTGTTTTAAGCCTAGATCTCTACCCAAACAGAAATCAATGACTTCTAAATTGCTAAATCTAATTAATAGCTAACTCCTGTTTTCTTTTTTTTAGTCTTTATTTTAAATATTTATTTATTTTTGAGAGAGAGAGTGAGCAGGGGAGGGGGAGAGAGACAGGGAGACAGAGGATCTGAAGCAGGCTCTGCGCTGACAGCAGTGAACCCAAAGCAGGGCTTGAACTCATGAACCGTGAGATCATGACCTGAGCTGAAATCAAGAGTCTATCACTCAATCAAATGAGCCACCCAGGCACCCAACTCCTGTTTTCTTTGACCAATCAGTCGTATTTTAGTTAACTGGCCATTTCATCTTTCCGGAATGACTCATTTACTTGGTTTCTGAAAGACTTCTGTCCCATGGTTCCCCTCCTACCTCACCCAGTACTGCTCCTCCTTCTGCTCTGGGGGTCTGCAGTGAATATGTTTTTTACTCAAAGGGTACTTCTGTCTTCAGCTACCAAAAAAAAAAAAATGCTTCTACCAGTTGTTTAACATCAAATAGCTTTGTATCTTTTCTACATAGCAACTCTTAGCAAATATCATCAAATATAAATCACCCAGATATTTACATATATGAAAATATTAGTAATCCTCTGTAAAGCTATGACTTTAATAGAATGACACTGAGCACAACTCATCTTCTCTTTGATAGGCTGCTTTCCACCAGTGAGATACTCAGTTTTCTGGGGCTGAAGGCATGTCCAACTCTTGCTTTCAGCTCAGGTCATGATTGATCTTGGCTCAGCTCATGATCTTGTGGTTCGTGGGTTAGAGCCCTGCGTCTGAGTCTGCGCTGACAGCTGGGAACCCTTCAGATTTTTTCTTTTTATCTCTCTCTACCCTTCCCCTGCTCATATTTACACACATTCTCTCTCTCTCTCTCTCAAAATAATTAAATAAACAAACAAACAAACAAACAAACAAACTTCTTAAAATAATGAAGATACCCAGTTTTCCTTTTTACAACACTTGGTAACAACTGTGCATCTAGAGTTGATCAGGGCACTGAGGACCAAATGTTGAGCTCCAGGCATTTGGTATGCAAAAGACCCTCTATAAAAGTTAATCTTGGAATATAGCCTAGACCTGTTTAATTAAAATGAAATGTCATAAGGTCAGTGGTGAAAGTATCTGAACTGACAAATGTACTTACTGTTTTAGTAATGATAAATTTAAAGGAACGAACCTTTACATTTCAACTATCTTCATCTGTTTGGGCATATGGCCAACAGGCATTACTCCAATAAAGCCCACTTAAATGACAATAAACTTGTAAAACAGCAGATAGTACATTTGTAAAATGATAGCATAGACACCATTATATTATATATGTATATATTATATATGTATATATAAAATATTTTATTTAAAGAAAAAGTAGAGTATGTTTAAGGTTTAGATATATGAGGAAAAATGTTAAACAGGGTTTACTATTTTTACTACAAATGTACAGTACTCCACACTGCCAGCAACAGATAGATGCTCTTCACATATTGGAAAAAAAAAAAAAAAACAAAACTTACATGACACTTTTCTTTGATAATAGTTGAGTTTTCCCATAATTTTAAGAAGGTGTGGTCACTAAGCATTCAATTATATCACACATCAAAAAGAAACAAAAGAAGGCCAATGTGTTCCCCATATCATTTCCAGTAACCTCATGCATTTCATTTATGAATACACGATAGTTGATGAAAATCAATGCTTAAATTTCCTCTGAGAAGTCAAAAGACATCTTCTTTGAACATGACACCAAGGAAATGAGAGGAAAGCCTAAGAGTTGAATATGAGAATGGCCAATTTAAATATAAAAACTGCTTATTTTCAGTATCAATTTCTTCTGTCTGTTCCCAAAGGCGAGAGCGGACCACCTGAGAAAATTGGGATTAGCTTGGATTTACGGATGCTGTCTTGCCGCCTCCTCCCTGCACTCTATTACCCCAGAGCCATCCTAACCCACTCTGCTTAACTCCGGCCAGATTCACATTCCTAAAATACCAGTGGAGCAGAGTGGAAATAGCTCTGGAGCCAGAAAGACATTATTGGGAATCCTAGCTCCAAAACTTGCTGTATCTGTGGCTTTGAAGAAATCGTTTAACATTTCTGAACATCAGATTTCTTCACGCATAAAATGAAGGTACTCCGCAAAATGAAGTTCATTCTATTACACAACTGTCAGGATCATAGGTATGTATGTAAATCATCTTACAAGGAAACATTATTCTTTGCTGGTAGGAGGAGGGTGAGGAGGAGGAGGAGGAGGATGACGACAACAATGACAAAGCAACGAGGAATAAATACTCTCATCTCTTCAGAAACTTGCAGTTGTCCCCACTGCATAATATACAGGGGCAAAATTACTCTGTGTATTCAGAGTATACAGCGCTTTGTGCTTCATAACTTTGCCCTGTTCTATCTATTCGGCACAATATCTGCTACTCACAAAGGTCCGTTTTATTTCTTCTCCGATGCAGCTCATCCCTAACCTTCCCTGCTTCATATTAATTTATGCTCAAAATTCTTTGCCCCAACTACTACTACAAAGTAGGATGATCTTTTTGTTTTTCAGCAATTATCTACGTTCCATGGATTTTTCAAGACTCAGCTCAGGGAGCTGGACTTTTCTCTCAAGGCTTCTCTAAAATCTTGCTAAAAAGAGGATGTTTGAAGGTTGTGCCATTATAGAAAAATTCAATTAACCTTGCGGTATCAGCCCGGAAGAAACAGTACTTCTTCACATAGAAACTGTTCTTATATCATTTTTTAATTTTAAAGAATCACCGCCATTATATTTGTGGCTCTAATGATTAGAGGAAACCTTCATAAATTTCAAGGCCACAGCCATTGCAAAGCACTAGGAAACTATATCCCAGTGATCAAGCAATTACTGAATCCAATAAAAACATGAAGAATGTAAAAGGTGGACCATTATACAATCTATTATTTTACAAGAAAACTAGTTCTTAAAGTTTTGGGAAAAAAGCAATTCACATAAAGCATTTTTCTAAATATCATGCAGATAGATTTATCGATGTCTAAAATCAATATTGAAAAATCACAGAAAAGCTATACAGATACTATTATCACTAGCTTTTTAAGATTCCTTCTTAATCTAAGGCCTATGAAAAAGGTGGACAAAAGTCATAATTCAGGAATATTTAATGTATATGCAAGGCTATTCAACAATGAAATGATTAAAAAACAAGGCATTTAATCAAAAGCTGTAACAGTATCCTACTCCACAAAAATATTAGCAAAAGTGTATTCACCTGATCAGAAAATAGAAAGCTAGTATTGATGTAAATGAGAATATCAGGAAATATCACTATATATTTCAACAGCATATGTTACAGGTTTCTAATTACATTTTTTAAAGAGTATCTTCCCTATATTTCTATTTAATAGACTTCTCCACTTAGCGTTCATTTTACAACTTATGTTTGTGGGAAACATAAGCAAACATTTCCAAATGGTTTCCGAAGATCATTTTCCCCTCCTCAATTCTACAATTACTTTCCATATAGTTAAAGATCCATTTCTTCTCCATTATGTACAGGGGTTTACTGTTTGATTCTATGCCATATCTCTTCCATACAACCCAGGTAACTTTGAAGTATACTTTTCTGTTAACAATAGCAGGAATTCAGCATGAGGACTGTCCATCAAAATGAAAATAACCCTGAATGCATGAGGCAGAATTATGAGGGTCTGCATAACAGTTTTACATTGTTCTAAAACTCTAAGAATATAGGTTACTTCCAGCACATTGACTAACTCATCATATTCATTTGAACTACAAAATAAAGTTTTAATATCAACATAATCTATAACTTTCTAAATTTAGAGTTGAAATTCTTACCTGAGTTTTGCTTAGTATATTATTTTTTGAAAACAGGAAAAGTATGGCAAGCTGTCAGGATAAATAATACCAACAGTGGAAAATGGAAGAAAGAGGGAAGGAACCAAGTCCACTTTAAGAAGAAACTCCTAATCCCTCTGTTTCCCAGACCTACAGTAGTTTTGTTCTGCATCTTATAAGCAACTGTCTTTCTTTGCTCCGAGAATACCACATGCTCTGCTCCAGCAGGAAAATGTAATAATTAAATAGAAAACCACAAGGTTATTAGGCATCTTACCCTCTGGGCTTGCTGGGCTGCTCCAGCGGCTCAGTGTTACAGACACATGTGTAAACAACAGAATTTCCTGCATCCTTTTCTCATCTGTATAGCTCTGGGGTCCTGGCCAACAGGATTATTTCCAGCATTAAGGCCACTCCGCACTAACTCAAAAAAGATTCCCATTGGTTGTGAAGTTTTATCAAAACCAATACAACACCCTCTTTGGATCACAAGTAAGCAAACCAAAATGAAATCACTTTAATGTTCCCTAACTAAGTATGGTTGCCCAAAGCCTTCCATCCAACCCATTTGAAACCACGTACTGTGAGTGAAAAAGGAAGAAAATACCCACTCCTTCATCCACAAGTGTTTAACAGCAATGGGTATAACTTGTAATGCTAATAGAAAAAAACAAGATGGCCAAGAAGAAAGAAACGAAGTATCTATCCATAAGATTTAAAGAGAGATTATACTACAGATCACAGGAACAACAGAAAATATCATTGGTCCAGAAAGATTTTTATTAGGTTGCTAAAAAAAACCAAAGACTATTTAATAGAATATTCAAGTCAGTAAATCATGATACAAAAACTGTATGTCAAAACCCTGGATTTCAGTCATGTGGCGAGACTTGTGAGCTGCATCTCCAGAGCCCCCTAGGGAGATCCCTCTGGCTGCCTGGGGGCGGGGAGGGAAGGAGTCATTTTCCAGGGACAGGACCCAGCTGTCAGGAAGCACTCTGAGGAAGGGGTGGTGGCAGACAACAGAGTTTCTCTGGTTGACACTACGAGCACTAAATGCCCAAAGAAAGAGGCAAGGGCACAAGAAACACAATGAGCACATTCCTCATAACTAGCACAGAAACAGCATTTGAACGAAGAGTTAACGTCTTCAGATCCTTTAGTCTTTCTCCCTCCTTAGTGTGGATGACCATTCTTAGCTGAATAATATGTTTGCCATCCATTTCCACTTAACAGCATCCTTCCCCCTTACATCCCAATGCAACAGAGAGGTGACATTCTCCTGTAGAAAAGGAACTAATCCTCTGAGCTCAGGTTTCCTTTCCCTGGTCTTTTCCAGAGATGTGCTCAATCACCTTTCTCTCTCCTCTTCCTCTGAGCTCTCCTTCTGTCTGGAATCCCCCCAGGAGATTTTAAACACTGTCAAGGCTTCAGTCCATTTCGCTTATGTCCATAAGTCAATTCATTTTCATTTGTAGCTACCATTCCCCTCCATTTCATGGTCAGGTAGTTGAAAAACTTCTTTCCAAAAACCCCATTTCATCTGCCATTTACTCCCTTTAATGCACCAAAGTGACTCTCTGAAAACACACACATTTGCACTCACATACATGCATATTTGGGTTTTTTTTTAAGTTTCTAGACTCCTCTTAGCACCCATTGTACCTGTCGTCTCCACAGCCTTTGACACCGCTGTTCACACCCCTGCCAACATGGAGACGCTCTTCTCTATCCTAGCACAATACTCTCCTCTTCCTCTTGACCTTTCTCGCTGGCTCTCCCCAGTCTCTTCGGTGGTGCTTCTTTTCCTTCCCATCGCTCTGTGTACATCAGATATTTTCCCATGTAAGTCTATTACCCCTCTGGATAATGTCATCCATTCTCATGATCTGAGTTATTATCTTTCCTTTCAAATGACTTTCAAGTACCTTCGTTTTTGGATTCAATTCTCTTTTGAGTCTCCGACACTTACATGCACCAGCACTCTAGACCCTGCCACTAGAAAATGTGACAGATATGTCATCAACATATTTAAAACTGAAATCATCTTCTCTCCATGGGCTCACTGCATTGTTTATCTCAATAACGGCAACCCAGTCTTATAGTTTGCTAAAGAAAAACCCTGGAAGTAATCTCTGACTCCTAGTCTACACCCAATCCAGGACCAGTTCGCTCTGACTTTACTTCAGTAATATGCTCAGTCCTCTCTCTTCCCACTGCCAAATCCTGGTTCAGGCGGCCATCAGGATCTGCCTGGATTGCTGCAGTATCCTAAATGATTTGCCTGTCTCAAAACTTGCCCCTCTCCGTATTTAGCAAGAGTGACAATGGCCTATTCCTACTGCTCGTGCTACCTGAAATCTCTAATGATTTTTGACCCTCTTATCAAATCTCTTCTTTACAATACATTTGTCAGAATGCAGTTTTTCTGGATTACTTGTTCTGTCCTGCTGACTGTACCATATCCCCATACCCTCCTTTATTAGTTTTCAAGGTGGAGTGCTTCCAAGGGACTATCACTGGTCCTATTCTCACTCCGAGCCCTCTGTCTGGGTGATCACATTTGTTTCTGTGGCCACTTTTGCCACTCATACATCATTGTGTGTTCAACTGTGTCTTCTGACAAGATGTGTGGAAGTCCTCTCCGTTGGACCCTGTGAATGTGACCTTATTTGGAAATGGGGTCTTTGCAGAGGTAATCAAACTAAAATGAGGTCGAATGGATTAGGGTGAGTCCTAGTCCAATGACTGGTGTCCTTCTAAAGAGAGAGATATTTAGAAACAGACACTCAGGGGCAAATTCCATGCGAATGCATTGGCAAAGATAGGAACAGTGCATCTATAAGCCAACGATTGTTGGCAACCACCAGAATCTAGAAAGAGGCAAGGAAGGACCCTCCCCTAGAGCCTTTAGCGAGAGTATGGCTTTGCTGGCACCTTGGTTTTGGACATTTATAATCCAGAATTGTGAGATAACAAATATCTATTGTTTTAAGCCACCAAGTTTGTGGTAAATTGTTATGACAGCCCTAGCAAATACACTAATATACATTTAATTCCCAAACACATATGGCCAGCCCATAATAGAATATCAAGCTTCAGATCTGCATGTCTAATAGTCTAATGAGAATAGGCACTAGGAGCCACTTAAATCCATAATTTCCAAACAGCAAATCTCTTATATTTCTTCCAAAACCTCTCCTGTTGTATCTTTTATTCTTGATCTAAAATAATGATGTTGCCATCCATGCAGTCTGTCAAGCTAGAAACCTTTCTCTTATTCCCTAGTCTTCATACCACTCCACCCTTCACACATCATAACTTATTTTATACTAAAACCTGAAAGAATTGTCAATTTCTCTGTCTTCATTTATCTCCTTTCATCTCTTTTGAATCCACACCAATCAGACTTTTGTTTTACCACATGAGCTTTTACTTTCAAGTTGATAAATCACTGATCAGTAAAATCTGACTGTATCTGTAGGGTTTCTTCTCATTTTCCAACACAACCTCACTTCTCTTGAGATAAAGTGGAATGGGATCCTGCTTTGTGCTTATTACCAAGTCTGGCTCACAAATGCTTTGTTGACTGATAGGACCACCAGCATCATGGAAACAAAGTTATCCAGTGTCTCTTTCTTAGTTCAAAAAGTACATGGCCACCATGGCTCACATACTCAAACACACATGGGTGCACAAACATCTTCATTATCTTAATGCTCAATATTCCATAACAACCAAGGGGAGTATAAGAAAAGAAGGAGAAAATTCAGCCTTAGAGTTTTCATTTCTTGGTAAGTTTACAACACCTTTTAGAGAGAGCACATGTGAGCAGCAGAGAGGGACAGAGGGAGGAGAGAATCTTGAGCTGTCTCCACATTCAGCACGGAGCCTGACGAGGGGCCCGATCCCATGACTCTGGAATCATGACCTGAGCTGAAACCAAGAGTCGGAAGCTCAACCAACTGAGCCACCCAGGAGCCCCAGGTTCTCAGTATCTTAAGGCACTCAACACACATCAGTGAAAGCTGATTTTTTTGTATGTGTGCATTCCAATTTTATTCTATATATTAGGTTGTCCCTATGAAGTCTGCTACTTACCTACCTAGTATTATTTCTCTGATTCCTCCCTACAGTTGGAAAAAAAAAAAAAGAAAAAAGCTTATGTCACCAAGATTCCCATTACAGATACACTTAGCTATGTGGTAGTTTGGGCACTAAAACATAAATGGAAACCTGATAAGCATTTTTGAAAAGTTTTGTCTTCCTTACATGGATACCTTTCCATTTCACTTCTCTCTTTATCCTTACTTGAACAAGGATAGGAAGCTGGAGATGGAGAAGCATGACTTGATCGTGAGGTCATGAGGTCATAATTCAGATGAAAGCCACATTGAAAATGGCAGAAGCAGAAAGCCACATTGAAAATGGCAGAAGCACATTGAAAATGACCGGACTTGTGCAGGCATTTGGTGATGGAGAGAAAAGGACTCACCTGGTTAAACCACTGTCTTCGGTCTGCTCCGGTGGCCTTATTGATTAGCTCAGGAGCTCCAGGCCCAGGGACAGTTATAACACTAACTGGAAAAACAACGGGGAACATATTAATCAGATCCCTATCAGCTAACTGGGGAGTTCAGAAGAAGCCGTAAGGTTGGAAACCCCCACCAAAACCTTTACCTAATTTCACAGCTATTTCTCACAATCTCTGCAAGGCATCTCCTGATTCCCACAGAAAGCGAATGCTACAGTCAAAGGTGATAGTCATGCACTTAATTACCTGTTTCCTCGGGGAACTTTAAATCTTTTAAGGACACAGCATTGTACTTGTCTTTGAGTTTCTAGCAGATACGCAAATATATGGATAAGTGATGAAGGTACAAATGCATAAATAATGGATGAATGGATGTTCTGTGAAAGCAATGAAAGAAACAAAAATAATGAGAGTAACTCAGAATTGGATAACTTACCGAGAAAATAAATCAGAAAGATACACCTTTAAAACAATAAGTATACAGTGATTTTTAAGTTCTTCATACTGTTGGGGTTTTTTCCTACTTTTATACATCGGAAGAATCAATAATGGCAACATCACACATACGTGCCTTTCACTGACAAAGTGCGATAGAGAAACACTGGCAAAGTAAGACAAACGGGAAAGATTTTCTGTGGACCTGAGTCACCACTTGAATTCAGTTGTACTGCTAAATCTTAATTGCTACAATTTTAATGGCTTTACCAATATTCGTAGAATTACTCAAAAGCATCATAACTGTCTCCATAACTGGAAATGTCTTGCAAGGAAGGCAGTTTGGCTCTTATTGAAATGCACTAAGTGGTTTGAAACGATAGATTAGAAACGCATATGCACGAAGTCAGAGCCCATTATGATTCTTACAAATATGTCTTTCCTTCATCAAGACAGACCAGGGGGGTTAGCCACCATCTTTTATTACACTACCTTGCACCTACTCACACACATGAGCCACTTAAATCCTCGTGTCCATATACGACTCTTATTGCAGCATTACAGAAAATATTTTCTTCTCTCTCACTTTTTAGAAGGAGGAATTATTGCCTCACAATGTCCAGAATTTCTTTACAAACACATCGTCTATTTTCTATGACAATGTCGGAGTAGTAACACAAAGCCAGCTTTATTTGTATTTCGTCAGTTAAGGGAAAGGTTAAGAAAAAACTGTAAGAAAAATAAATCTGATCTCTAATTAACATAACTTTAAAAAGAAGAGATCCTAGGGGCGCCTGGGTGGCGCAGTTGGTTAAGCGTCCGACTTCAGCCAGGTCACGATCTCGCGGTCTGTGAGTTCGAGCCCCGCGTCAGGCTATGGGCTGATGGCTCGGAGCCTGGAGCCTGTTTCCGATTCTGTGTCTCCCTCTCTCTCTGCCCCTCCCCCGTTCATGCTCTGTCTCTCTCTGTCCCAAAAATAAATAAATGTTGAAAAAAAATTAAAAAAAAAAGAAGAGATCCTAATCACAGACTTGGGTTTGAGCGTTGGTTGGGCGTGCTCAGGGAGCTCTGTCTCTGAGCCTCAGTTTCATCACTGTCAAATGGTGGATCATGGATGGCGATTCTAAGGGTAAGGAGGCAATGGAAATAAAGCGCTAAAAGAGTAGTTGATACTAGATAAATTAAAGCTATCATTAGTTGTGAATGATTTTAAAAAGTGGTTGTGTTGGCCTGATTCCAATGTCTAGAAAATAGTTTTAAAGCAAATTTTGATATTCTAATGGGAACACTAAGCAAATGTTGGCATGGCCCAGTCTGATGACATGACTTATTCTGCTACCCCTCTAAGTAGTCACTTCACACTCGTGATCTTGTTCTGGTACCAACACTCAGCCTCTGACAAATATGACTAGGTGTATTACTTAGGCTTGTAATAAGCATATGAAACATTCGTCTTTGTGAGATTTTGTGAAACTACAATGACTTTATCTTTGTGACTGAATGTTTCAGGAATTCTCCTTGGAAATACCTACCTATGAGAAATTAAAAATTTACTCATTGGATTTTGACCAAGCTCATAGCAGAAGTAAATGATTCTTTCCTTGGCTAATAATGGCGTGTGATGTACTTCATGCTTTGGAAGGATTTCTCAAACTCAGCACTGTTGACATTTGGACCAAATAACCCCGTGATGTGAGGATGTTTTGTGTATTATAAGTTGTTTTGCAGCATCCCTGGCCTCTACCCACTAGTTACCAGTAGCACACCCAAGTCGTGACAACCAAAAACATTTCCAGACATTGCTACACATACCCTGAGGGGCAAACTGCTATCACTTGAGATCCACTGTTTGGAGTGATGGAGTAGTGACAAGGTGAGACCAAGACGTGCTTCAGCTCAGCTAGTAACCATCTGTCAGCTGTGGCCTTGGGGAAAGGGACCCACAACCCAAGACTTGTTTTCCCCATATACACAAAGTCAGGAAATTAGATTAGATGACCTCAAAGGCTTATCTTACTAAAACTTAATAGCTTTATTATTACCCGTCCCCCATGTCTCCCTCCCTCCCCCACTCTCTCACACCAGTCAAACACAGTCATTCATACAGTCTTTCTGCATTAGGGTATCAAATGCATAAGAAATGAAAACAAAAATGTTACAAAACCCATTTCCAATGTAGGAAACCCATTTCCAATGTAGGAAACCCATTTCTAACTCAGTTTTACCGTACTACAATGAACGTTTCTTAGTAACCTCAGCTCCAGGAACGCCACATATAAAGAAACAACCATGTTTCTCCTTGATACAACCAAATTTGTAAGGCCAAAATCTTTTTTTTTTTCCTCAAAACAACACAATTGAACATTCACAATAGATGAAAAGTACTTTTTTCCACTCAGGAGCTATATTAAGTTACAATTTAACTTGTTAACCGAAGAAAAGACAATCTACATAGAGATAAATTAATTTTACTAAGTTGATTTAGAAAACCTATCTAATTTCTGAATCCTTAAACTATAATTGTTCGACAACCTTCCTAAAAATCTCATTCAAGACAGAACTAATCCTCCTCAATGCATAATTGTTCTGATTAAGATTAATAAATATTAAGTAATAAACTATAACTTGTTAAGATTTATGAATACGTTTTCTCCACGTGAGTTTCCTTTCACTATTTCCAAAATTCATTGCTTTTTGCTAACCTGTCCTTTAGAATTCTTGTAAAAAAGAAATATCTGCACTCTGAAAGAAAAAAAAATATTGCTTTATATGTAAGGAGTTTCCTTTTTTTGGTAATATATCCTAACTATGATAAAAATGTAATAAAAAACTATGAAAACAGTAATGCTTCATAGCATAATATACTATTTTAAAGAAACAATGAATCAAGTCTTAAAGAGATATGGGTTTGTTCTTAACCCCAGCATGTGCCTATGTTAGAATATACACTTAACCTCACTGAAAGAAAGTCGGGGAAATAAAAAAAAAAATATGTAGAAAATTATTATCATTTTTCTTATGTTATAAGGATCTCTATAAATGGCAAAGCATACTCTGATAAAAACATCAGGTCTATTATAATTAGAAGGCATGAATTTTTAAAGTACTATATTCAATTAACCTTTAATCTTTTTGTAACATGCATTATCACAATATTAACAGGCTTGAAATCTCTTAATAAATATTTAAAACAGAGTATATTTGAGGTAAGCCAAAACAGCTGAAGAATTAAAAAAAATCCTATGAGACAGTAGAAAATAACCACAATTATCAAAGCACCATTAGTATAGTTATAAAATTTATTTCCCAGAGAGAGCAAAACATTAAGGTTAGTGTTGACTATCCGTTTTTAAGCCTCAGATGAGACATTTCACCAAATTCATATATGCTATCAGCAGACTTTAACAGAACGGACTCCAAATACAAGTTTTCCTCTCCTCACACGCTATATCCCACTAACATGACAAAAATGTGGCCGTTGTTGAATTAAAAATAAACCCATAACAGTGCTGAAATGAAGAAAGAGTGCTTGCATTACACAAGACATTTTTGGAAACTTCTAAACATCAAAAGCTTGTTGGATCTGATGACAGGGAAACCAATGTGGGGGACATGACAAAATACAACACCCAAAAGAGAAGGAGGCTGCCTCCAGGTAGAAGTCAGTCTCGCCAGTGTCCGGGGAGGATCCAAGGGTAGTACAAACCCAAACTGATGGGGTTATTTATCACTCGGATCATCATGGCACTACCTGACTGACCACGGGGTATTGGGATCTGGTTTCTTCTCCCACACATAGCAGCTGCTTGGAACACAGAAAAAAATGCACGAAGAAATGCCTTTTTTTAATTGTATTTTTAAAGTTTAATTAATATGCAGTGTTATATTAGTTTCAGGTGTGCCATATGATTCAGCAATTCTATGCATTTCTCAGGGCTCATCACAGTAAGTCTACTCTTAATCCCCTTTATCTGTTTCTCTCAATCCCCGCCCCCTTCCCTCTGGCAACCATCTGTCCTCTACAGTTAAGAGTCTGGGTTTTTTGTTTGTTCTCTCATTTTTTTTGGCCTTTGTTTGTTTTTTGGTTTCTTCAATTCCACATATGAGTAAAATCATATGGTACTTGTCTTTCTCTGACAGACTCACTTCACTTAGCATCATATCTTCTAGGTCCATCTATGTTGTTGAAGAAATATTATTAAGCAAAGGAGATAATTTCCCCGAGGACGGTTATTAGCATGGACACCCAGGACAGGGACAGAAGTATAACAGAGTTCCAGGAAAATTCAAGACTACAAAAGCCACTGAAGAATAAAGAAAAGAGACCCTACTGCTAGTGAAATCCACAAAAGAAATCCACCGAAGAAATCCACTGAAAAATAAAATACATTTTTTAAAGATTGTGGATATTTAGTTTGCTCAGCTGCTCTCCACCCACAGCGGGAAACCTGCCTGGAAACAGGTTTTATCCTCCCACAAATCCCTTGTCATAGACCCTTTCAAGGCGGGGTCTGCTGGGTAAACAAATATACCCACTTCACCAACCTCCTCTGCAAAGATAGGCCAATTTATTGTTAAAAGAATTATTTTGCATTTACAAAATAAAATCCAGAGTTTGGTGTTTTGCAAGCACTCAATAAATGTCAGGTGTAATAACAATAGTAACAGTAATAATGATATATAGATTCCATTATACAATATGAAAAAAATTAATAATATTCTTTTCATTCTAAACACTTAAAAGGAGTAAATATTAGTCAGGATTTCATTTAATTCTGGTTAATTGATATTGATGAATTCAAATCTCTTTTATGTCCAACTATTGGAAACAAGAGAGTTAAAATTTTGCGAAAGCAAAGGACATACAAAACATCCATTTAATTTAAATAAAAATATGTATTACCATTAGCTGATTAAATAAAGGCCTTAATTTTCTCATTATATATCTCCTATTACCCAATTGTTCAGGCATAATTTTTTTTAAGTTTTATTTTTTTTAACGTTTACTTATTTTTGAGAGACAGAGACAGAGTGCAAATGGAGGAGGGGCAGAGAGAGAGGGAGACACAGAATCTGAAGCAGCCTCCAGAATCTGAAGCTGTCAACACAGAGCCCGACACGGGGCTCAAACCCATGAACCACGAGATCATGACCTTAGCTGAAGTCAGACATTTAACCCACTGGGCCCCCAGGCACCCCAGGTATAACTTCTTTTGACTTTAAAAAACTACAGGAAAGAAGGAAAAAAAAAGGAACTGAGGTTCCTATATTTTAAAAAAATATATTTTTAAAAGACAATCTTATTTTGGCATATTCCCACACTATATGGTCATAAAAATGTATATGTTGATTTTTTTCATGAATTTTAAGATATCCTAAATCAATAAAAATGGAAACATTTTTGGTAATGATCCAAATAAAAACAGTATAATTTCATCTAAATCCTAGAGGTAGGAAAATAAACATATGTTAAAGTTAGGCCTATGAATATTATTAAACAACCTTCCTAAAGATTTCAATGACAGTAGTGTGTTTTATAGGATAGTATAAGAATGGTACTACATCTTTTGTCTTCAAATAGAAATTGCATTATTATTGGCTCAAACTAGTCAGGCTCTACCTTTCTGAATAATGATGGAAATAAACACTAGACAACTATAATAAGGTAGCTTCTGTATTTACAATTTCCTTTATCTGCTGATGTCTAGAAACCTTGAAAAATATCTCAATGACAATTATCCTATTTATGATATCTCTGAGATCTTAAAATTTGAAACTAATACATATAATCACTTTAACTAAAATAATCTACAAGGGCTCAGCAGTATATGTTATTATTAAAACTTTTAAAATACTCATAACCGAATGCTTTTGTCTTCTATTTGTTCCCCAAATCGTTCCACAGGCCAAGCTCAGATGATGCTCTAGGCAATTTGAAAAATAATAAAATAATTATATTTTGATATTTTGACAGCATATAGTCAGAAATAACTGAAGCAATTATTTTTCACATTAGCTTTCAAATGTTTTTGAAGTAATGGAGTCCTTTCTTTTAAGAATAAAAGATACATATTACACAGAAGTCATGTACGTCAAAAGTGGAACTTTTCCCATTAATTCTTGGAGGAGGACTTGGAAACCTGCCCACTTGGAAACTCTCATCACATCTAATTTCCTCCAACAATAGCCCTTGGAGGTCATCCACAGACTCCCCAGACTCCAAGGAGCACTTTGGAAAACAACTAATATAATCAAATCATTATTTTACAGATAAAGAATCTTGACTTCAGCGATGAAAAATTACTTGTCAAAATATTTTTCTGTCTGCCCACTCACTCTTATTAATTTTGTGAGAAACTTATAAAATTCTCTTAAAAAGATTTTGTTGAAAAATAATATTTAAAACATAATATACGTTTATTTGAAAGAGATCAGAAAATATAAATAAGCACAAATAAGACTATTAGGCACAATCCCCATGAGCAGACAAGTAATCTTGTTATGTACCATTCACAACATTGCTAGCTAAGTACTACAGCTGAAAAATAGATCAGTTATGCTTCCTTTGTAATGGTGGGAGATACAAGATATGGTAATCTGAATGTGTTTTCCTTTATGCCTAAAATTTTACTAATTTGGTAGGGCTTTTCCTTCAACCTTGGTAGGGCATGTATCTTAGCAAAGTCATCAACATACCAGTCACTTCTTCCTCATCTAGTGTGATTAGCATTACGCCATTGTTCTGACAGTGGTCAGAACCTTTAGACCTTACCGTGATGAAGTTGGAGAAGTTAACATAGATCCATGACAAAACTGTCCTTTCCAAATGAATGCAAAATGTCTCTGAGCCTAAGACCACTCAGCAAAAATGGTGGAACTGGCAACTCTGGAGCTAAGAAACTGAAAACGTGTTAAAACTGCCAGAATCTACCCACTGGAAATCTGCAAGATAAGCACAGGTTTAGAGCAACCAAATAGATACTTAACCAGGAGAAAGTCCTCTGAAACAAAGGAGGAGGTCTTTGTGAATCAAATCAATAAATTAATTATATTCCTTAAGAAACTATATGAAAAAAAAAAAAAAACTAAACCTAAAACTAGAAGAAGAAACTAAGATTTGAGCAGAGATAAACAATATAGAGAATAAAAAAAAAAAAATACAGAGCATCAATAAAACCAAAAGTTTTTTTTTCTTTATTAGATCAACAAAACTGGCAGCCTTCGGTTAGAATAATGAGAAGGGTAAATGTAAGAATTGTATTGATAGAATAGAAAGAATAATGAGAAGGGTAAAGATAAAAATTGTATTGATAGAATAGAATTGAAAGTAGGAACATTTCTACCAACTTTACAGAAATTAAAAAAAAAAACATTATAACAGAATACTATGAACAACTGTATGCCAACAAATTAGATAATCTAGACAAAATGGACAGATTCATAGAAATGTAGAAACTCCCAAAACTGACTCAGAAATCAATAGAAAATCTTAGACCTATAACAAGTAAAGAAAAATGAGTAATCCTAACATGTAAAGCCCAGAACTAGAAGAAAGCTTCACTAGTGAAATCTTAAATACATACACACATACATACATAAAGTTATTAAATCAATCCTTCTCAAACTCTTTCAAAAATAGAATAGGAGGTAATACTTCCTAACTGATTCAATAAGGCTAGCATTATCTTACCAAACCAAAGACATCACAAGAAAACTACAGACCAATGTCCTTTATAAATATGGATGGAAAAAATCCTCAACAAAATTCTAGAAAGTAGAATATAATAGCATAGTGATAGGATTATATACCATGAAAAAGTGGGATATAGTCCAGGAATGCAAAAGTGTTTCAACATATGAAAATCAATCAATGTAATATAACACTATAATAGAAGGGAGGACAAAAATACACATTATCTTATCAATAGATGAAGAAAAAGCAGTTTGCAAAGTCCAACATACTTCTAATAGAAACACCCAGGAAACTAGGAGTAGAAACGAATGTCCACAACATGAAAGGGTACATATGAAAAACCCACAGCTAACAAATCACACACTGAAAGCTTTCTCTATTAACTCTCTAATGTATCAATAAGAAAGGATGCTCACTCTCACTTCACTTCTATGCTATATTTTGCTGGAAGTCCTAGCCAGAGTAAACAGGCAAGAAAAAGATTTAAAGGCATCTAAATTGGATACAAACTATCTCTAGTCACAGGTGGGGTGATCTTACATGTAGAAAACCCTACTCCATATAAAAACTATTAGCACATTAACAAATTCTGCAAAACTGTAGATTATAAAATCAACACAAGGATCAGTTGCATTTCTGTACAGAAGCAACAAACAATATGAAAGGATGTTAAAATAACAATTGCAATTATAATATCATCCAAAAGAATAAAATAACTTGTAATAAATTTAAACAAGATGGTGCAAGTGCTGTGCACTGAACACCACAAAACATTGCTGAAGGATAGGACAAATATATAAATAAATAAAGACATCCTATGCTCAACAATTAGAAGACTTAATATTATTAAATGGCAATACTTCCCAAAACTCTATTGATTCAATGCAGGCACTATCAAAATCACAACAGTCTTTTCTGGTGAAAATTGAAAATCTAATTTTAAAATTCATATGTAATTGCAGGTACCCAAATAGCCCAATAATCTTGAAAAATAGGAACAAGTTGGAGGTTGTACATTTTCCAATTTTAAAATTTACTACAAAGCCACCGCTATCAAAACAGCATGGTATAAGGATAAACATATAGATCAGTGGGACAGAACTGAGAGTCCAATAATAAACCTATAAATCTATGGCCAACTGATTTTCAACAACATTACTATGACAATTTAATGGAGAAAGAACAGTTTGTTTAACCAGTGATGCAGGGACAACTGGATATCCACATGCAAAGAAATGGCATTGAGCCTTTACTTCATACCATACACACACACACTAAAATAATTTAAAATGGATCAAAGACCTAAATTTGAGAGTTAAGGGGCATGTGGGTGGCTCAGTCGGTTGAGTGTCCAACTCTTGATTCTGACTCAGGTGATAACCTCACAGTTTGTTGGTTCGAGCCCTGCATCTGGCTCTGCACTGATAGGCTAGAGCCTGTTTGGGATTCTCTCTCTCCCCTCTCTCTCTTTGCCCCTACCCAGATCGCACTCTCTCTCTCTCAAAATAAAAAAAAATAAACTTAAATTTAAAAAAAAAATAAATTTTAGAGTTAAAAATATAAAACTCTTAGAAGTAAACATAAGGACAAATCTTCATTACCTGAGATCTTGGCAGTAGTTTCATAAACATGACACCAAAAACACAAGCAACAACAACAACAACAACAACAACAACAACAGCAAAAATAGATAAACTGAACTTAATCAGAATTTAAAACTTTTGCATGGATTAAAAAAAAAAACTATGATGAAAAGGAAGAGTACGAGAGAAAATGTTTGCAAATCACATATGTGATAATGGCCTAGCATCCAGAATATATAAAGAACTCTTACAACTCAACAACAAAAAGGTAAACAATCCAACTTATAAATATGCAAAATACCTGAATATATACGTCTTCTAAAAAGATATACAAATGGCTAATGAAAAAGCAGATGAAAAGATACTCAGCAACTTAGTCGTTAGGAAATGCAAACTGAAGCCACAATGTGATATTACTTTACATCCACTAGGATGGCTGTGATAAAAGAGACACATAATAACAAGTGTTGGTGAAAGATATGGAAGAAATAGATCTTCACCTGTTGCTGGTAGAAATATAAAATGGGGGGCGCCTGGGTGGCGCAGTCGGTTAAGCGTCCGACTTCAGCCAGGTCACGATCTCGCGGTCCGGGAGTTCGAGCCCCGCGTCAGGCTCTGGGCTGATGGCTCGGAGCCTGGAGCCTGTTTCTGTTTCTGTGTCTCCCTCTCTCTCTGCCCCTCCCCCGTTCATGCTCTGTCTCTCTCTGTCCCAAAAATAAATAAACGTTGAAAAAAAAATAAAAAAAAAAAAAAGAAATATAAAATGGTGCAGGTGCTTTGGAAAACAGTTGGGCAGTTCCTCAAAATGTTAAACATAGAGTTTCCCTACGACCCAGTGATTGATCCCACTCCTAGGTATAGATGCAAATGAAATAAAATCTTACATCCACATAAAAACTTGTACTCAAATGCTTTTAGCAGTATTATTTATAATAGCTAAAACATGTGGGGAAAATACCCAATGCCCATTGACTGATAAACGTGGTATATCTACACACTGGAGTATAATTTGGCAGTAAAAATAAATAAATAAATAAATAAATAAATAAATAAATAAATAAATAAAGTACTGATACATGCTATAGCACTGAGGAAGCTTGAAATCATTATGCTAAGTAAAAGAAGCCAGAAAAGGGCAACATATTCTATGATTCCTTTTATATGAAATGTTGGGGATGGGAAAATATAGAAAGAAAGTAGATTATTGTTTGTGCTGTTGAGGTTGAAGGGAAATGGGAAGTGCCTGCTAAAGGCTGCAGGCTTCTCTCTTGGTTTTCTTTCACCTTAGGTGACAAAAATATTCTAAAGTTGATTGTGATGATGGTTGCCTAGCTCTGTGAATATACTAAAGCCACCAAATTATATACTTTAAATGGGTAAACTGTAAGTCATGTGAATCATATCTCAATAAAGCTGTTTTATAGCAAAACAAACAAAACAAAACAACAGCCTTTGTGAGAGGCAGCAGGTTTGCCTAAGTTATCAGAGCTCCCTTTAATCCATATAAGCTCCGCAGATTTACCAATATAACTCATCTCTATAGTCAGCCATATTTTTTTGCTGCTTTTTCCCCCTCCCTCATTGCATGATTTTCTGCTTCTCTACTTATATCCAGTATGAACCCATAAGTACATGCATTCGTTTATAAAACACGTCCATGTACTCTTACACCACTATGTGATGTAGATTATTAAAGTAGTATGAAAATACACATTTAAAAAATAAAGTTTTTGGGGGCGCCTGGGTGGCTCAGTCGGTTAAGTATCCGACTTCGGTTCAGGTCATGATCTCGCGGTCCGTGAGTTTGAGCCCTGCGTCAGGCTCTGTGCTGACAGCTCGGAGCCTGGAGCCTGTTTTGGATTCTGTGTCTCCCTCTTGCTCTCTGACCCTCTCCCACTTGTGCTCTGTCTCTCTATGTCTCTCCAAAATAAATAAAAATGTTAAAAAAATTTTTTAAATAAATAAATAAAATAAAATTTTTAAATGTAAATAACTAGTTATTATTCTCTTTGTACTTTTAAATTGCATTATACAATCCACCCACACAGTATGTGAAAAGGAATTCCTAGAATGCACTGCTGGGCTTCCTGTCATCATACTTCCTTGTAATTCTTTTTAGAAGAGAGCTACACTTTTCATAGAATTTCCTGCTACACTGCCAGCTCACACACCTATATAAAGATGCAAAACCATGTGTGTGCGTAAAAATTTCTTGCCAGAGAAAATTTTTTGCATTTGCATTCTTTGTTTCTTTACCAGGGTACTGGGGGACAAGAGCAAAGTATTTAGAAACATCTGTCAACCTCATGGAAACACATCTGTGAGTCAGTGTCCAGTTCTCTAGATGGTTGGTATATGTTGTTAAAAAGGAACACAGAAAGCATCTTTGTACCATTCGGAATAAACACTATCAAAGTTTAGAATAATGATGCTGAAGATTACTTTTTCATATACGTACCCTATCTGCCTTATAATTGCCTGCAATTCTTCAAAATTCTGGCACAAGGTCTTTTCAGTTTTTGTTTTCTTCTGTTTTCTTGAGTTTTTCTCTTTTTCATCTTTGCAGTGATAGATATGGAAAAGATGCATTAAAAGCTATAACTAGAAATTATTTTGACCAGAAGGCATAACTATTTCGTTATAGTTATACTCCTCCAACTCTGTGAATTCCTTCAGAGCGGTTCCCATGCCTTAATCACCTTTTATTCTCAGTTCCCAGCACACTGTCTTCATAAGTGCCAGGTTTCCAATAACCACTATGATTTACTCAATCAGTTATATATCAAAGATTTGGATAGGTTTTTTTTCACATAAACGTAACAATTGAGTGACTTCGGGAAAAGTTTCACGAATCACTAGGACTTGGTCTTTTTTTGTTTTTTTTTACTTATTTTAAAAAGGAGGGTAGTCGGTCTGATGATATCCAAAATTCTGCTCATCTTTGATCTGATGACATCTGGTGAGATGGCAAACTAAAATGGTCCCATCTCACACCAAACAGCAGTAGCTACTCGATTATAATACAAGATTGTTAGAGATAAAGGAATGCATTCTCAGCAATCAGATCCACACAAATTAGTAGATATTCAGTATGAGCTCATCAAGAGTCAATCGTTGATGAAAACGAAATGACAAAACTTAGATAAAACCAGATGATGCTTTATTTGCCATATTGATTACGAAAATTCCTTTGCTGGCAAATATTGACTTTGGACCCAGTAACTTTTCTCATTAATTAAAAGAAATATGCTAGTACAGGTAAGCATATGGAGAGAGAAAAATGTTGATTATCTCAAGATCCTCAAGTACATCAATCAATCATAAAGTTGTTTTTCTACTGTTAGATTGTAGGTGCAAACATCTTGAGTTATATCTCTAATTTCCTTGCCAGCAAGAGATACCTCACTTGTTAAACTATTTGACCAGAGGTTTGATAAATACCCTCACACAAGCCCTATCACTTCTAGTTTCTAATTTATTACGTCTAACATGTCAGCAAATGTAACTTAGTAACTAGAATTTTCCTTTAAAAGATAAAAGAAACATTTCTATTTAATTCATTGCAGTATTCTTGCCAATCTTGAAGTTTATTTTGTTCCTTGAGAATCAAACAATCCTAATAACTGTGTGTGATGTGTTTAGGAAACCGTTCTTATTTTTTGTGTTTGTTTTTATTTCCAGGCAAGGAAGTCATAGAGTTACTCTTAAATCTGCTTAATTTGAGGCAGAAGACATTGAATCCTTTGGTTTGGATAGTTTATCACTTACACTAACTTTAAAATTCTATATATCATGAAATAGTTTTCTCTTCCTGGCAGCGTAGTGATCTAAATACCCTCTTAAAACTCTACTAATTATCAGATTTTAAATAGCTGGTATAAAACAGAAACAATGTTTTGCTGAACTTGTAAAGAAACTAACAAATATTAGGCCAAATGTAAAGTAGAAGTAAGAAATCAAGGAAGAAGTGTGCTAAAGTCAGCTTTCATTGTGGGGGTATTTTCTTAAATTCAGTGATGTTGAGCTTCCATTTGGAGGACACCTCAGGGCACAGGAGAAGGGAAAGCCTAGAGCCCAATGGCATAGATCCTCACATTAAACTAGAACTCAAATAGCTATGACCTCAGCATAAAGTAAATGATCAATTAACCTGCTGTGTAGAATGTAAAGGATCAATTAACATCTGCCTGTCTTAAGCTTGTGCTGAATGTTAGAGGCAAAAATATTCCCTGAAAATACAGAAGTATAAGCTGGACCTGTGTGAGTTTGGAGATCAACTTCCATGACCTCCTTAGTCTTAAAGTTCTCAGCAAATTTATTTTAAAATGGTTCAGAGTTGAAAGACCTCAAGATCCCCAAAATTCTCACAGATAAAGTCCTCTCCCAAATGATCTGCACATACACATACATACACACATACACACACATACACACATACACACACATGCACACAGCACAATATATGTGTACACATGACATAATAAGTGAAACCAGGAAGAAAAAAGAGAGCACAATAAAAACTAGAAAGACTTCATATATTAGAATTGAGACAGACCAAAAACAAGTAAGTTCAGTGAGTGCCAATGTCTTAAAAGTATAAGCAAAATCAAGAGATTATGAAAGTTGCCCAAGTAGTTCTTAAATAAACAAACAGATATTCTAAATATAAAAACTAAGTGATGAAAGATTTTAAAATTCCCTGGAAGTGGCTAACCAGCAGATGACCAAGCTGAGGTGGTTAACCAGCAGTTAGACCAAGCTGAAGTGATAATTAGTGAACTTGAAAATAGAAACAAAAGAAAAATCTAGAATGCACTCCAGAAATAAAAGATTTGGAGAATGTGAGAGAGAGAGGTTATGGAATATGCAGGATTATATGGAGATATAAAAAATGTCATCTAATCATAATTCCAGAAAGAGAACACAGAAAGGATGGGGGAAAGAAATAATTAGGTATATGACAATCGAGTTAGAGTATCATAAGTCTCCATATCACTAATTAATAATGAATCCAGGAAATAGTCATCAATGGCTACCAACATCACAACATCACATAAGGAGGGCATCCATTTATTGTATGTGTCCTGATAGAAATACCCAACACTTCCTGTATAGAAGTTTTGGACACTTACTGCCAAAACCAAATCAAACCTCTAAATACAGCATTTAGTTTATAAGAAATGCAGAGAGGAAAATGAAATTCTACATGTGGTTACATCAATAAGTAAATTTCAAGGATGAAAGAACAGGGATTTATAGATTAAGACACTTAAATTCATTTCAACCAAATGCAATGTATGGATCATATCTAGATCTAATTCTAAATAAAAATACAAAATGCTCAAAAATCATAAAAATATCGGCACTATTTAGCACAATTAAATATACCTTTCAGCTTTTCATGCAACAGCAATACCCCCTGTAGAAATATATACCAAAGACAAGCTGGTGAATATAGAAAAGGACATCTACACAACACTGTAAATTCCAAGAATAGCTAAAAAAACATAGATTGGACATAGCACAAATATTTGTCAATATTAGAATGGATGGATAAGTAGTACCATATTAACACAACAAATAATGTCCAGTTATAAAAAAGAATGAATATGTTTCCATACATGACTATAAAATGATATCTAGAATATACTATTAAAAAAAGGGGGGTGGATGGGGCCCCCAAGTGGCTCAGTCAGTTGAGTGTTCGACTTCTACTCAGGTCATGATCTCGCAGTTCATGAGTTTGACCCCACATTGGGCTCTGTGCTGTCAGCCTGTCAGCGTAGAGCCCACCTCAGATCCTCTGTCCCACCCTCTCCTCTTCTCCCCTGTTTACGCTCTCCCAATAAATAAATGAATATTTTAAAAAAATTACAAACACACTCACAAAAACACAAAAGGATAAAAGGTATACCATAGAGAATATTATCAATGGTATTACAAGATTGTATGGTGACAGATAGTAGCCACACTTGTGTGAGCACAGAAAAACAGAGAGAATTCTCAGATCACTGTGTTGTCCACTTGAGACTAATGTGACATCGGGTGTCAACTATGCTTATACATATAATACATTTTATACATGATACATTAAAAACAAATGGACAAACTATAAAATTTTAAGTGACAACTAATGGGGTTATTAGGTGGAGAGAACAGGACAGAAGTTAAAGATACCCTTTCAGTAGATCTTGTTTAGTATATTTAACTTTGGGGCCATATAGAAATAAATTGAAAAACAATCTCTAAAACTCCAAAATAAAAGGAAACAAATGAACTTACCTGTATATCCAGTTAGTACATCCATACAGTGATTGATAATTTCAAGTTATCTGAATTGTGATAATTTGACCAAAAAAACCTGCAAACAAATTTAAATTATTTTCAGTAATCATCTTCTTGGTGGAAGTATTGGTATTGTTATTCTCAGACTGTTGTGTGCATATTGCAGATAAAGCAAATGAGAAATTACGTGATTTGTGATATGCTAATGTTACATTTCTCAGATCTTCAAGAACCAGGATTTGCAACATGGGTGAAAAGAGACACAGATTGGAGATAGAAGAGGTTTAGTAGAAATCCTCAGTCTCATTGTTAATGAAAGTATCAGTGAGAATTCGTTCTGTATTTTATACAAACAAGTAGTAGCATATTAACACAATAAAATGCTGTCCAGTTATAAAAAAGAATGAAGATGTTTCTATACATGACCATAAAGTGATATCTACAATATAGTATTAAAAAAAAAGGATAGGGGCCCCCAAGTGGCTCAGTCAGTTGAATGTCTGACTACAATTAAATATACAGTCATATAAAAGTCATATAAAAAGTCTGTTCGCCTTCCAACTTCGGCTTAGGTCATGATCTCACGGTTCGTGAGTTTGAGCCCCGCGTCAGTCTCTGTGCTGACAGCTCAGAGCCTGGAGCTGCTTCGGATTCTGTGTGTGTCTCTTTCTCCGCTCCTCCTCAGCCTGCAATCTGTCTCTCAGAAATAAGTAAATACTAAAAAAAATGAAAACAAAAAAAAGGAATATATATAAAACTATGTATTTTATAAAACTATATATGGTTTATGTGTATTTATGGTTTTATGCATAAATATATACACATATTTACTTATGTATTTTGAGAGAGAGAGAGAGAGAAAGAGAGAGAGAGAGAGAGAGAGAGAGAGAGAGAGAGAATCCTAAGCAGGCTCTAGATCAGCACAGCAGGTGTCTGAGATAATGACCTGAGCCAAAATCAAGAGCCAGTCACCACAATAAATATATACATTCATCTTAACTTTGTTAAATGAAAGAGCCTAGGAATAATGGCATCAATTTTCTACTCAAAGGAACTAGAATTAAAAAATGGAACAATTTAAGCATTAATAAAAATAATTACTTCGATGTTGCCTACTGGAAGATGTTAGTGAATATTTGCTCGATTTTAAATTGTATTGTGTTTCAATGTTCCCTTTTTTTATCAAATTTTCAAACTAATATTAATGGCCAACTCTACTTGGTCCTTTAACGAATAGTCAGTACCATTTAAAGAAGGTGCTCATTTTTGCAAACATGGTTTTTCCCTTAAACACAAGCAAAATTTCAATCACAAGCAAAATTCATGCCTAAATTGGTAGATATAGTATTCCCTAGAATAATTGTGGTATTATTATTGTTTTTATTGTTCAAAGAAAGGAATGGATGTTTGGAGAAGATAATCTTTAGTCAAAACTAACCATGTGCTAATGTGAAAATCAGTCATGCCATCTTAGTTTTCCACTCAAATATCTTAATACCAGTCAACATCAAACATGCTTATATTTCTGACAACTATCTTTAAAGTGGAAAAAAAAGTTTTTACATATTTTGAAATCTTCACCCTTTATCATAGCCAATAAATAATATGCTTTGCATTTTTATATACTAGAAAATATAGTTTTATTAGTGAAAATCGTATTCAAGTTTAAGAAATAAGATTCTTTTAAGCAGAGCTGCTGAAAAATCATACTTATATATGAATCTAATATTAAGATAAATTTATATTAGGATGCTATATAGCAAAGGTTTTTAGTCATTTAACTTTCTAAAGGTTCGGTAGATATATTTATATGAAAGTATTATGGACAAAATTAGAATACAGTAGATTAACTTTAAAAACTTATTTTGGATAAATTTTATCTGCTCTTCACCACATATTAAGTAAACTAACTTCTTGGATAGTGCAGGACGTATCAAATTAACCTTCCCTTTCTCTCTGGCTCCTCTCCAGAATTACTCGTATTTCACTCAGTCTCATTCTTGTAACTTTTGGAGTGTAAATTATTTACAGCTGTACATATCCTCTAACACTGAAAGCAAGGACCAGGTTCAAAATTTTAAGGGAGAAACTCAATCTGATTCATTTGTTTTGGCTTTTTTTTTCTAGTTATGAAGAGATTACTTCCAAAAACAAAAATATATTACTTTGGAAGAAGCTCTTATAGCTAATGACATATTCTTTGAGCACGTGCTGATATTCATTCAGTCCTTTCCTTCACTTTGCAATTTTTCTTTTAGATTCCACCTTTCATGGTCCATATCCCAGGAATCAGAACTCTGTAATGTCCAATTGCCCTTTCCCACTTACCAAAAAGCTTTAACTCCCTTTTCCAGACTCATACCAGTTCGGTCTCTTTCTCTATTGAAAAAATGTTAATGTATTTTGCATCTCCTTTGTATTCCTTTCTTCAGAAATTTTTCTGTAAAACTATCGAACTCTCCAGGAATGTGTACCAGCTAGTTCTCCCCCCAAAAATATTAAACCTATTCTTTTAATTAGTTTGTTTATAATGACCAAGAAAAATCTGGCTATACTCCAGTGTTAACATTCCTTCTTTCCTTGGACTAGACAAATTATTTCTAAATCTCAATTTATAAATAAACATAAAATTAATACTTTGATTATTTAAACCATTTATCAAGAGATAGTGTATAGCAATGAATAATAAATGACCTGCTAAGTAGTTTTGCTTTATTTTACCAAATTAAGAAAAAATTACTCAGCTTCTTAACTGTCCAGATTTTGCCCACGCCTGTAAAGTACAAAGCAAAATGGAAAGTTGGCCATAATGCCTATGGAGAGAGCCAAGCCAGACAGTTCGGGTCAAAAAGTAAAATTTTTACCCATTGCTTAAATATTAGAAGTTATTCACAGCTGCAGATAATTTGTACTCTACAAATTCTAAGAATATGGTGCTGAGTATGGCTTTGTCCTAATTATCTGGTTTGGCTGCTGATGCTGACCAGATTTTCAGGCATATTTCAAACTTTCCATTTCACCTTTTGCTGGCAACAAAAAATAGTAAAATAAATCCATTTGAGTGAACAAGTCTTCATTCTGTTGAATGGTACTAGATTGTGTACAAGGCTCTGGTGGTCTGTGACTTTGATAGGCCGGTGCGTTCAAATTTGCAGTCAAGAACTCTTGGATCTTTGGCCAAAATCAGCGGAGAAGAATTTTATTCTGCTCATTACATTGGATTGTGTTTTTTTACTTAATCTCTAACCTTTCATATATGTAGAACTGGAACAATAAATATCAAAACAACTGCAGGTGAAACAACAATTCTACAACATTACAAAACAGAAGAGACCGATTTACCTTAAGAGACTCTAACCAGACATTTAAGAATGAAGCATCTTGAGAGTTCTTATTTCAAAATGATATGTGTGTGTTTATGTTTCAGACTAATAACTCGTCCGTGCAAAAATGCAAATTTCCATCGTTTTGATGAATCAGTTCAACTTCTAGGTGACCTCAATTTTGACCCTTATTTTCACTGAGGGCAGAAGGCTCTGATTTTTCGCAATTTAAGGTAACAGTCACTTTCAGGTTGAAAATGTATTCTGTTGGTAGATGTGTTCACAGCCACCTGTCTGCAGAGCTCCCCTGATAACACCTCGTCATTCTGCAGAGAAAGCACTCCCATCACCCCTGTTTTTCAAGCTTGCCCCATGTGACACAACCATTAAAAAATGTATTCAAGATTTCTTCAAACCTCCTTCTCCTTTCCTTCTTTTATTTTTTTATTTTTTTTTAAATTTTTTTTTCAACGTTTGTTTATTTTTGGGACAGAGAGAGACACAGCATGAACGGGGGAGGGGCAGGGAGAGAGGGAGATACAGAATCAGAAACAGGCTCCAGGCTCTGAGCCATCAGCCCAGAGCCTGACGCGGGGCTCGAACTCTCGGACCGCGAGATCGTGACCTGGCTGAAGACGGACACTTAACCGACTGCGCCACCCAGGCGTCCCTCCTTTCCTTTTTTTAAATAGGAGTTATCTCCCAGGGTTCAGAGGTAAAGAGCCAGTCATCAAGGGCATGAGACTTGCATTCATCTGAATGGGAAGGTGAACACCTCACCCTTGAGCCCTCTCTAGTCATCACTATCTTGTACCCTGACATTCCACATCCTGGATGATTTTAGGCATTTAGAAGTGGGACCTGCTACAGGTATCATTAGTCCCATCCTCACTTGTCATACATTCTACCTTTTCTCATTCTGACTCAAGGTGTCTTCTAAAGACTTCTCCCCTTTAGAATGCTTGGGCACTCTTGTCTACTTTGACCACTCCACCCTGGAGTATATCAAATTCTACAAGGCTAACTTCAGGCCCATTTGACAAAACACCATCCCTTAGCCATTGATAATTTAAACAGATTTTATGTTTTTCCTCTTGGCACAAATCTGAAAGGTCAGGCATTAAATCCGACCTATGAATCCTCCAAATCTATCACTTCCCCACTTAACTTTCTTAACCTACCAGCACTGATACCGGTTAGGTCCCTTCAGAACCATCCCTTCTAACCTACTGACTCAACTTTTTCTTTCATTCATGGTAAAGCAATAAGTATTTTATAATATCAAATATTTTTCCTTTGGTAGTATAAAACTACATTCAATACTCTGGGCTTGGCTCATAATTTTTAAAACTGGACTTTTAAAAATTACAGAAAATCCTTTCTGCTTTCTACAAAGCCTGGGCCTTATGAATCAAAATTTATTTGGTTTCCCAAATGTCACTACAATTTTGCACTTGAGAAAAGCCTTACAAAATGACATAGGCGTCCTTGTAAAAAAATGTGTATATATATATATATATATATATATATATATATATATATATATATATATCAATCAACCGTCCCTTTAAGAGCAATGTAGACACAAAGGAACTACTTCTGACTCAGTAGTTGGGGAAGGACTGGGGTGAAAGGAATTGTCAAAAAGCTTCCAGGTTTGGTTGGGGAGACTATGATCTAGTTTAGTTTTTACAACAGGTTGAATTATTAGCCACAATTCTCCCCTCTTCTGAAGTAGGAGTATGCTTCCCCAACCCTGTGCTGGCTTCGTAGAGGTGGAGTACATTTCCCCCAATCTCCTTGGATTAGTCTTCACCATGCAACTTGTTTTGCCCAGTGGAATATGTGGAGAAGCAGCACTTTGACAGTTTTAAGTCTCAGATGTATGAGCTATTTCCCTTGAGCTTCTGGCATTGTCATGGAAAGGGCTTTCCCTAGATAGTTGCCACAGCTGGAGCTTACACCTCAGAATTCCTCCTGGATTGTACCTGAGCCCCGCCCCGGAGGCGGTCTGAGCCCAGCTAGACCCACATATTGGAGCAGAAACCACAGAACAGCCTTAGCCTAGACTGGCCTACATTGGCTGACCCCCAGCTGGTTTAGTGTTGCTGCCATTGAGTTGCCTGTTAAACATACAGCTACTGTTTGGAATGGGAAAATATGCGAATTGTTTTCCTTGTATTGTACCGAATGGATTGAAAAGTAAAGAAAATTGAGGAAATCATGAGTTTTAACAAGACTTTTTTTTTTTTCTTTTGGTGAAATTATCAGACAGTCATTCAAAGGAGTATTCAGAGATGCCACTATAGTCAACTGGTCAAATCCTCCATTAAATGCAGAAATGTTCTGTTTAAAATTCCAGGAAAGGTTCCTATGGACTTTGCTTTCAATCTCCTAGTCCAAACTCTCACCCGCTCTCACCTGTACTAGTGCAATAGCCTCTACACTCATTGTCCGACACCTATTCATAACCATCTACCCCCCACTTTCTAGTGTGTCCATCATGCTGATATGTTCAATGCGAATATGACCATATTGTTTCCACAGCTTAAAATATGTCACTGCTTTCCCGTTTGCTTTAGGAGAAAGACCAAACTGTTCCAGATGTCCTGCAAGGACCAGCATAATCTAACCCCATTCTACTTCTCCAGCCTCAGTTCTTGGTCTCAGCCCTGCAGCACCGTAGCCATAACTCCTGTCAGTTCCCAGAACAGAACTTGCCTCTCATTGACTCACAGGTTTCACTTACCACTCGCCACAGTCTTCTTGCCTATTGGCCAGTGAGATCCTCAATCCCATCCTCAGTCTGATTTCCAATGCCAACTCCTTAGTCTGGGTTCCTGTTAAAAACAGAGTCTGAGACAAAAGTTTGGGGGCAGTTAGGTTATCGGGGAATGATTCCAGGAGCAAGTGTAGGGACAGAGAGAGTGAGAGGCAAAAAATAGAAAACAGGATGTGCTATGGACTCAATTGCATTCCCCCAAAAACCATATATGGAAGCCCTAACCCTGAGTATAATAACATTTGGAAATGGGGCCTTTGGGAAGTCATTAGATTTAGATGAAATCATTAGGTGGGACCCTTATGATGGGATTCGTGCCCTTAGAAGAAAGACACCAGGAACTTGCTTGCTCTCTCTCTGAACTGTAAGAAGATGGGAGAAGGTGGCCATCTGCAAGCCAGAAAGAGAGCCCTCATTGGGGAACTGAGCCTACACCTTTATGTTGTACTTCCCACCCTCTAGAACTGTGAAAACAAAATGCTTAAGTCACTACTGAGTTGACTAGTAGAGGGTGCTGTCAACTTTTTAATTATTGAAAATGTGGAATACATTTATCAATATTTTCTTTTTGATTGGAGATTTTTATGTCTTGTTTAAGAAATCCTACCCTTCTGTACAGATACAACATCTAAGAATCTTAGTTTTAGTTTATTTTTGTTTGGTTGGTTGGTTTTGTCTGTTTGTTTGTTTGAAGTTTGGCTTCTTTATGAATACCTGTAATCTACCTGGAATTTTTTAAAGATGTGAGGTAAGAACTCAACTTCATTTTTTCCCATATCGGGTACTGAACTCACTCTGGTAGTAACCCCAATAAATTCCTGTACATACTGCTCCACAGCAATCTAGTGATAATGTAAGCCTTACCGGTTATTCTCTTGCTTAAAAACCTTCAATGGTTCTCCATTATTTATCAAGTCAAGTCCAACGTCCTCAACATCTCATGTAATGTTGGTTTTAGTGACAGCTCTCACCACCCTCTTCCAATTCCTTATGCTCTAAAGACACTTACTTACTTAATTTCCCAATGGGAACACATATTCTTTCCTCAGTGAACTTACTGAGGTAAGAGTGAACTTACCCTTGACTCATCCTCATTTCTAACTTACAGTTTGCCTAGTGTACGTTATTCTCTATTTGATATTAACACACATCAAACTTCGCACACCTTTGCCCTTGGTTCTTCTCCCCCCACTCGACTATACCTTTCATCCCCTCTGTGTGTATGAAAAACATACTTATCAAGTCCATCTTTAAATTTTACCTAATTTCTCTTTATCCCAATTAAAATTATGCCTCTCTAATCACCTCTATTGCATGTTATGGTGATTCTAATGAATTCTTTAGGCACATTTCCCCCTTAAGCTTGAAAGCTACCCGGGAATAATAACACTGTGTCTCATATGTTCATTGCATATTATTAATATAATGAATATTAATTACATTAAGCCAGAAATGATTGTTAGTATATACAATTATATTCATGGACTCTGAGAGTACAGACAACATGACATTTTAAAGCAGGAAAAATAAATCATTTAAGCATATTTACCTTGCATTTAATAAAAGCACCAAACCTCCCCTCACTGAACTTTTGTTTTTGCTATTTTAGCCAAGTTCTTTCATTCATATTTTCATTTAGTAGCCACCTGCCAAATAAGTTATAAAAGTTGGCAGTGTCCAAAGGAAGGTAATCAGTAACAAAAGAGAATAGGAGACCAATAAGACATTCAGTTTCATGACTCTGGATAAGAGACAGAGAATAATGCCATGATTGTAAATGCTCAGGTACAGGAAGGTTTTCTTAAGTGATAGTCACTAGCTGCTCGTCCTTTTCCAGAAAGAGAGCATGAGCTTGGTGAGACCAAAAGTGAATTTTGTAGCTGAATAGCCCTTGGAGAAAGCGCCCATCAGGGGAGCAACTCTTGTCCCTGTGATAATAAAATCCATCTTTGCTGGTTTAAGAATAGTCCTTTAAGCAGGAAACAGGGCCCTTGCCCCATCATGCAATGGAAAATCAACAATTTCAATCTTTAAAGTCTTTCTTCTCAGGGAGCCTGGGTGGCTTGGTCAGGTAAGTGTCAGACTTTAGTTTAGGTTCAGATTATGACCTCTCAGTTCGTGGGTTCGAGCCCCGCATGGGGCTTTGCACTGACTGCTTAGGATTCTCTCTCTCCTTCTCACTGTCCCTCCCCTGTGCATGCGCACACTCTCTTCTTCAGAATAAATAAATGAACCTTAAAAAAAAAGTCTTCCTCCTCAGATATAAATCACTGTAGAATCCCAATACAGTACGGATTTGTAACGTGCTCAATTGTGGTTACCAGCTGTAATAAATTAGCCTGATAGTTTAAATTGCATATTGATGATTGGCAAACCTCAAAAAGAGTCCTAAAAATGTCAGTCTCCCAAAATAAGTGATTAGGTAAGTAAGTACCACCATTTTAATTTTTATTTATTCTTAAAATTATAGACAAGTATAATAATTATAACTTGAATCTCAAATGGAATTCTCAATTCAATATACTAAAATAATGATCTTAAAGATGCTTGTGCATCTTTTTTATGGTAATTAATTTCTCTTTGTTAGAATATTGTGTTTTGTGAGAATAAACCTGAATACATGTAACATTAATTTTGCTCTTTGTTTAAAAATTTAAATGACTGTAAACAACTATTTACATTATATAACTATATTACTATCACATTATTCTTTCTAAATCTTTTAAGTTTATTTATTTCTTTTGAGAGAGGCAGAGAGAGGGAGAGCAGGGGAGGGGCAGAGAGAGATGGAGAGAGAGAATCCCAAGCAGGCTCTGCACTGTCAGCATAGAGTCTGACGCAGGGCTCAAACTCCTAAACCATGAGATCATGACCTGAGCCGACGTCTAGAGTCAGACACTTAATCGAGTGAGCTACCCAGGCACCCCTCCTTGTAAATCTTATACAAACTTTAAAATGACCTTTTCAGAGCCTTACTAGGATGTTTTACTACTCTAACACAACATGGTAAATGTATCCAATGCCACTTGAATTGTACACTTTAAAACAGTGAAAGTGAATTTCATTATATATGTATTTTCCCACAGTAAAAAATTATATTCTGCTCCTTGGATTATGGATTTCTCTTCTTAATTTTTCTGTAAATACTCTGCAATTCTTTAACAATTCTCTCTTCTCCATTCCTCTAGCACTCCAATTAGTCATTACTACATGTTTCCTATCTCCTTGCCTCTCTCTCAGGTTTATCTTCTTACCATTATGTGTACATGGTTCTGAGCCCTGAGTTCACAGATCATTTTTCCAACTGCGTCTAATCTGCTATTCAACCTGTTCACGGAGTTTTTATATGAATGGCTATTTAAATTTCAATTATAGAAGTTCCATTTGAATGTTCGTTTTCAACCTTTTATGTTCAAATCCCTCACTGTATAACCATGGCTTTAAATGTATCCTTTATTACTTTAAACATTTTGTATTTATATTTCTCATATTCTGTATTTGTGAGTTCCAACACCTAGAGTTCTCCCGTGATTAAATCTGTTATTTCTGGTTACTGTTGAATGCATGACTTATCTCATTAATCTTTCAGAGCCTACCTCTTGTAACCGTCTCGGCTGATATCAAGGACCCACTTAGCTGAAAGTAAACCTGGGAGGCATGTGCGTGTACGTGCGTATGCATGCGTTTCCAGCACACGGTGCACCATGACAGCGACAAAAATTGTTAGTAAAGAAATAGAGAGCTGTCTCTGCCAAAATATTCCTGTAAAGCTCCACACTACTTAAGGTTTCTGAGCAACTGCACGTTTCTCAACCTCCTGGAGTATGATTCTCCACACCCTTCACACAGATAAGTCCCGGTTCCTCCCGGTTCCATCACAGGCATATCCTCCAGAAAACCTGTCCTCATGTTCCATCTACTCCTCCAAAGCAGTGCTGAGCACCTCAGTAGAGGTGGACCTGCTTTTACAAAAAGGTTTATTTTTTAAGGTGTATTTCCCAGTATTATAATTTTCCTTTTTGTATCCTAACTCCCTCACTAAACCATAGAATCCCCGAACACATACACTGTCTTTTATCTCCTGATTCACATCCCCTATCTCATCATTAGGCACTCAGTAGTTATTTGCTGAGTAAAAGACCGAATAAAATGAAAATCTGGAAAGTTGAAAAGTGAATATTTCTCCTGGGATCTTTGATAATTGTGCTAGACATTTTCCCCCTCTCGCTTCCCCTGTCTCCATTGTACCTGCTCTGTGTCTCAGGAAACTGACATTCATGGTCTACATCAAACTCACTTGCTCTCTGGCTTCCTGTTGGGTTCATTCAATAAGAAGCATGAGTCGAAGCTGGGAAGTCAAAAACCACTGATGTCCCCAGTTTCCCCTGGCGGCGGGGTCAGCACGTGTTGGCTATGTGACCTTCCACCGATGACCACAGTTCCTTTCATGAAGTCTCCTCCACTAAGCTACTTTCCTTTGGGTCCTGTGTAACCCCTCCCTTTCCTCCGTCTAACTGTGAGTGGGAATGCCACTCCACTGTGATTGGTTTGTTCCTGAATCACACATTATCTCTTGTTGGGTCCATTATACCTTGACAAAACCTTTGCAATTTCTCTTTAAACCGCTCAAATTACCCCCTTTGAAGACTGCTGGCCCTTGACTGATATCAATAATGTGGCACTTCAGAATTGCTTGTGCTTTGGGGGGGAAAAAAGGCTAGTGCAGCTTATGAAAGACAAGACAATTCAAGGACAATTTTCAGACTGAAGTACATAAAATTTACGTAAAATGTTCAGTCAACAAGGATGGATCTGGAGGACATTATGCTAAATGACATAAGCCAGTCACAGAAGGACAAATACTGCATGATCCCACTTCGAGGAGGTATCTAAAATAGTCAAACTCATAGGAGCAAAGAATAGAATGGCAGTTTCCAGGGGACGGGGGCTGGGAGAAGTGGGGAACTGTTCAATGGATATAGTTTCAGTTATGCAAGATGAATAAGCTCTAAAGATCTGCTGTACAACATAGTGCCTATAGTTGACAGTGTACTATTGTGCCCTCCAAAATTCATAAGAGGGCAGATCTCATGGGAAGTGTCCTTAACACTAAAAACAACAACAAAACATGGTGGAGCAGGGGAAACTGAGAGATATGGATAAATCTCTTCCTTTGATCATGGTGCTCATATCATGGGCATTTGTCTATGTCCAAACTCATTAAATTGTACATATTAAATATGTAAATATATAAATATTTCAGTATATCAGTTATTCCTCAGTAAAGCTGATATAAGTTATTTAAGGTTAACCTTTAAGGCAGAACCAAACATAACAATAATTGACTTTTTAAAAAAATTGAAAACCTTGTAATGGTATTTACATTACCATTGTAATGGTAGATTTTATGGGACTGAAGAGAAAAAAATAAGCAGCTAATTTAAGGGCTAATATTCACAAGACTGGAGTATAAAACCAAAAACTCAGAAAAAGAATTTCAGAAAGAAATTTCTGCCTACAGAAGTAAATGCTTCAAGATTGTATTTTTCTTAAGAACAAGAAGATTGGGTGATTGCTAGTTCCAAAGGCATCAGTGTTCCTCAGAAATTTTATGACCAGGGACTTTGTCATTCCTCTGTGCAATCCCAGGATGGTTTGGATTAGAAAAGAAGCATATCACATTGTATAAGATTGTTTTCTGAAAAAACAAAACAAAACAAATCATCCAATAGCCCTTTGAAACTTCTTTATGATAGAATAGGATTCTCAGAGGAAAACACTTAAAGTATCTCTTTAGTAATTTCTAAATGTCTCATCACTTCTTCAAGTGGTGAATTATATTCACAAATAGTTAAAGTAAGGTAACTCTATGGGTCCAGAAATTACACAAAGTTCAGTTATTTTGAAGAAGCTCTTAGTATGGTAGTAATATATTGACAGACTGGTTTCCAAGCATCTGGACTCCATTTCTAAGGATTAGGACAAGATGTCGCATCATAAATATATATATTTATGATATATATTTATATATGATATATTTATATGTGATATGATTTATATATGATATACATAAAAATATATATAATACATATATATTAATTTTCTCTAAGTTAGTAAAAACATCAGAGGTTTACTCTGTCCTGTGTTAGTAGCTCACACGACAGCATAAATAATATGACTGAGTGTATGATATACACAGAGGAATTGTCTTAGCATCTTAAGAAAGCCCAATGCGTGCCACTCCTCACCCCTACCTGAGTTCTGAACAAAATAAAAATGAAGTCAGGAATAAGACCTTTGGAGGACAAAACATCATCTTCTGTGTGTGGGAGATAGCACACAGAAGTGGGGGCAGTAGGGGATAAGCTACGTGACCTGGAGACTTAGTCCTAGTCGCAGAAAAAGCCAGAACACTACGTGCTCTCCTGACCCCGTAAGCGTAGGCCATGGCCAAAGGAGCAGGAAATGTGTGCTGCCTCTGGTCAGGCTGGCTTCCAAAGAGGAAAGCAGAGGATATGAGCTGCAACAAATATCCCATTTCTTCTCAAATCTCCAACAAGAACATCACTACTTCCCTACCTCTGAGGGAGTCACTGAAAAGATAGAAGATCCGAGAATGGTGATGGTACCTCTCCTCCTGACTCAGAAGCGGGGAAGGATAGGTCTGTCCCCAACTTTGCTCAACTTTTCATGCCCTTAAGCCACAGGGCCAACCCCATGGTCAATCAGGTTTTGACTGTTCTTCTCGAGGAAGAAACCAAATGTCAATCAGAGTTTCCTGCTTCAGTTTTCAATAGGTTGTACATCATTTTTTTTAATGTTTGTTTATTTTTGAGAGAGAGACAGAGTGAGAGCAGGGGAGGGGCCAAGAGAGAGGGGGTCAAAGAATCCGAAGCAGGCTCCAGGCTTGAAGCTGTCAGCACAGAGCCCGACGTGGGGCTCAAACTCAGACTGTGAGATCGTGACCTGAGCTGAAGTCAGACGCTCAACGGACTGAGCCCCTAGGTGCCCTTAGGTTGTATACCTAATGCCAGCTGCTGCTCCGTCATTAAGACTTCTGAGTTGACTTGCTGCTTATAGTTGCTAATCCTTTGAAACACAGTACACACCAACAATTGTTCAGTATTTATAGAATGATGCGGTGCAAGTGTCCTGTCTCTGCTCCAGTTTCTCTGGGCCTTCAATGTGATGGCTGGGGGTGGACAGGTGGACAATCATCTGGAGGAGGAGTCTTCACAAACATGTTCAATAACTGATACTAGGTTGAAGCTATTGCACAAGACCTCAGCTGGTGCCCTTGGCTGGAGCATTATACACGGCCAATCCACATGCTCTGGGCTTCTTCATATCTTGGACATCTCAGTGTGGGTGGACTTCTTACACAGTTGCTCAAGGCTCCAAAACAAGTGTCCTGAGAGAACCAGATGGAAGCTCCGTAGCTTTTTCTGACCCAGACCCAAGATTTAGGGACTTGACTTCTGCTGCATTCTAGTCTTCACACAAAATCACTAAAAAAGGTCCAAATTTAAGAGGAGCGAACATAAAACCCAACTCTCATGAGAGGAATGCCCATTTTCAGGTGTGTTACAAAACCTTCACAGTCCAATAGATATTAGTGTTGAATTTGTTTTATAATGATCTGAAATCAGGCACAAGAAGATACTAACTCCAAGATGAGTGTTCCACCAAGACTGAACATTACTTTTCCATTCTATTTCCTATGCAGATTGTGTTCAGTAAGTAATTCAACGGAGCATATCAGAAGACCTTCAAGGAAACTAAATGACATCAACAAGATATTCCAATAATAAGTTTCATAAAGGTACTCTCATAATAAAAGCCCTACAATATAGAATTGCTCCACATATTGAAGACGGTTTCTTATTAATAAGATTTCCAGGATGAACTAAATGCAAATGCTAAAAGTTTTCAAGGTCAAACACTTCAAATCCAAAACAATTAAAACTCCATAAAAATGTCTTGTACTTACAGAAGTTCAAAGAAATTAATTTTGTTTCTCCCCAGGTTTTTTTTTTTTCTGCTCAGTCTCAGCTAAAACAAGATGTTTACTCACTGGGGAGATCTGAGGTTCTTTCAGCAGAAGCAGGCTGGAGAATCGCTTCCTGAAAGCACTAAAGTGCCTTCAGGCCTCAAAAGCTGTGCCAATCTCAAGTCTTCGATCAGCCTCTGCAAAGATTTCAAAAGACCAGATACCTGAAAAGACATGACTCCACACTGCTCACTTACACAAGGCACTTATTTACAAGGATATGATTCATTAAGAGAAAGACAATGGAGTACAGGAAAGCAAGGAGGCTTTGAAAGACATCTAGGTGCTAACTCCCCAGGGTACTTGTTGGCAAACTGACACGATCTCTGGACTGAACCACCAAGGTGTGTGTTTGACTGTAGGCTTCTGGGCAGCTCAAAGCAGAAGTTCCGAGGGAGATTTTTAAGGTACCTCTGATCACATAGTCAGACCGGGTTGTCTAAACCATTGTGCTAGTTGGAAATCAGAAGCAAACAAACTGGCCCTAAGGGTCAGAATTTGAACAGCACACATTATCAATTTTACTACCCTTCTCTTGGCCAAGAGTCAAAGCCAGACATCCAGGCATCTCTAGAAATAAAGATGGAGCTATTACAGACCAGTTGTAAGTATCCTTAATCCTACAGTCTCTTTTCTAAAGAGTCCAAAGATTATCACTACACTGTCCCAACACCCAGCAAATTTAGAAAGCAAAGTAATCTGCAGCCCCTAAAGCAGTTGAGTAGGCAACATTTTGTTCATATTACCAATACTTAGTGATGCCAAAGATCTCAGGAGAAACTCAATGGCTTTCAGGGAAGAAAAGTAGATGGAGAATATTATTGCTTTCAGCCCTCCCAGAACACCCATCAATCTGTGACAGTGGTCCATGACCAATTAGCTTAAACTTAACAGTAAGGAGAAATTAGCCATCAAGAAGTTAATTCTGCTGTTATGTTTACCTGATATCCAGGCACAAATCTCTTCTGTCAAAGAGTGGCATATGGAATTTAGTGGTCTGTTGAGGGTTAAATTGTATGTCAAAAAAAAAAACAAGCTTAAATTCTAATCCCTGATATCCATGAATGTGACCTTACTAGGAAATAGAATCTTTGCAAAAGTAATTGAAATTCAAGTTAAGAGGAGGTTATACTAGAGTAGGATGGATCTTTGCTCCAACAGGACTGGTGTCCTTACAAGAGGAGGCAGACGTGCAGGCAGGACACCCTGTGAGGGCAGAGGCAGAGATTGGAGTGAGGCATCCATCACCTGGGGAGTGTGCCAAGAACTGCCAGCCATCACCAGAAGCTAGGAAAGAAGCATGAAACTGATTTTCCCTCAAAGCTTCCAGAAGAAACCAACCCTGCAGACATCTTAATATTAGATTTCCAGTCTCTGAACTGTGAGACAATACATTCCTTTCATTTTAAGCCCTTTGTTTATGGTCATTTGTTGTAGCAGGTTCTAGCAAACAAATACATAGCCTGACTCCAGCTTTGAGCTCTCATTGCTGGCCATTTTAAATCTCTCCCCTCCCCCGTTTACCTCCTACCCAATACCTGGAAAAGCAGGTAAGAAGGCCCAGATGCTCCATTCTTTGACACCAATGGGACCTTCAAACCACCTGTAGGAACCGCTGCTTTGCCTTACCCTCATTGGCCAGTCTCCTTCCCCTGCTCTCTCAAGCCATTTTTGGAACTACTACAGAGCCTCCTTGTTATGTGAGTGGTAAACTTTTCACATCTGTTCTGCATGTATATGGTGTCATCACTCTTAACACGTTGACTAAATTCTGGGTAGGGGTTCTTTCTCTTTCTTCAGGATGGCCATAAATAGAACATACCTGCCTTCCTGAAAAGTTGAGACATTTCAACTCTGACAATCCTGTTCCCAGTCTTGTTTGTCATGCAATTCTCTTCAGTTCACCATATTCGAAACCTCTTCATTCCTACTTCCCCTTAGAGCCCCATATTTCTGCTATTTCCTGGATTGCGTTGCAGGTGGATTCTATTTAGTGACATTAGGGTCTCTTGTGAAGAAGAAATGTAATCCCTGGTTCAATCATGCCTACTCAAGAAAGGTGCATCTCACTGGGTCATCCATGAATGTTTGCGAAAGCTGGCTTGACCCCCTGGAGTATAAGCTATAATACTGGGGCCAACTCTGCAGCAGAGGCTGTCACTGGCCCCTCTACTCTCCTCTTGCAGTTATCCCAGAAAATGGAAACAACTAGAATCCTAGAGAGTCATAGCCTGCACTGAAAGAACTTGACGTGAGAAGCAAGTGTATGTGAGCAGTGCTAGGGACTATGGTGAATACTTTGTTGGATGCCTAGGTCCTCTTTATGGCAGGTGCAGCCACCCCCCAGATAGCAAAACTCACAGATGACACCTTCTCTTGAGAATTACCCCCAGCCAAATGGGAGCCACTGCACCTTCCGGGCTACTCTTGCGAACTCTCTAAGGGCATGTTAGAGCCAATAACTGACTGAAATGGGAATACAAAATTTTACTCCTTTGGCACAAGATGGGGTCAACTCTTGTGCAACTGACGCTCTAGAACTGGCTGTTGAATACACAGTGCGACTAGCAGTTACTGAACGGATGAAATGAGATATGCATTGGATTTCGACAAGTTAGTATGAAAAATGAATGTAAGATATCTCATCAATGTTTAATATTGATATGCTCAAATGACAATACTTTGGATGTATTGGTTTAAACAAAATGTTGTAAACCATCTGTTTCTTTTTACCTTTTTAAATGTGGCTACTAGACAGTTTAAAATTAAATATGTGGCATGCAACATATTTACTATATTTCTTCTGGACGGCATTGCTCTAGAGCTTTCCTCTGGGATCAGTCTGAATCAAGTCTCCAGCTAAGACCACATTTGTGCTGATCTGGATTCCCTTCTCCTGTTCCGAGTCCCCCAGTGCACTCTCTGGACAACCCTCCCTCACTAAATCACCAAAACAGAATCCCACCTCAGGCTCTGCTAGGAACCAAACCTAAAACACTTGATGTTTTGTATAAGTTTGGTCTTCGATATTCTATAAACAATTAGATAAAATTTAAATCAAAATAAAAGTATAAGAAGGAAACAGTGCACATATAACTAGCAACATGCCATCGAGAAAAGTTTCTGTAAGACTGAACTCCTAGCCTTAGGACACAAAGCTAAGTGATATGCCTGGTAAAACATACATTAATAATGGTTTTGATCACCATGCTAAAAACATACACAATTTAAATCATACAGGTCTTATGTTAGCTCATAGTTAGTTAATGTTAGCCTGGTTAATTCATTCTAGGTCGAAGAGAGATCTTATTGTTTTACAGATCCTATTACTTGGCTCAATATTTTAGTTTATCATCACTGCTCTTGATGATTAAATAAAAATTCACAGTTCTTTTAAAATGTGGGAAACTATAAGATTAGGATTTAAATTTTAAATAAGCTTAAGCTTAAAATTCTCAAAAATAACATCCACTAGGAAGTTTTGTTTTTGCTAGGACAGCCTTTCACTCATATGTGCAATTTAAGAAGCAAAACAAATGAGCAAAGGGGAAGGGGGGGGGGGCGGATACAGAGGGAGAGAGGGAGAGAGGAGAGAGGGAGAGGAGAGGGGGAGAGAGGGAGAGGAAGAGAAGGGGAGATGGAGAGGAGGAGGGGGGAGAGGGAGAGAGAGAGAGAGGGAGAGGGAGAGAGGGAGAGGGAGAGAGGGAGAGGTGAACCAAGAAACAGACTCTTAACTATAGAGAACAAACTGGTGGTAATCTGAGGGGAGGTGGGTGGGGGATGGGTGAAACAGGTGATGGGGATTTCGGAGTGCACTTGCTGTGATGAGCACCAGGTGTTGTATGGAAATGCTGAGTCACTAAATTGTACAACTGAAGCTAATCTGACACTATATGTTAACTTACCGGAATTAAATAAAAACTTTGAAAAAAAGGCGGGGGGGGGGGGGGGAATTGTTACTCCGAATACTTATTTCAACAACATGCATTTTAAAATGCTGAGAATTACCATCTGATTCAATTCTATTGTACAGTGATAAAATAAAAGAATGTGGTATTTTGTATGAAATAACTTAGAAGTATTCCCAGTCACTGAGGAGTTGACCTTATTTATTGAACAGATAATCTTGCTAACAAGCCTTGCCTGCATAACCTCACACTACCACGTGATGTCACTCTAACACAAGGTTTTAAGCATGGAATTAAAAAATTGCCAAAAGACCATCTCTGCAGAAAAAGTGTTCAGTTAGAAGTATTCTGAGCAGCACAAATCTTCACAGCATTAGGTGTTTCTAACTGGTGAGTTTATACTGAATCTCACATCTCACTTGCCTAAGAAAGGACTTCTTGTTGGAGATCCCGGACATAATGGAAACCCACAGATTAATGGGGACACCTGGTAAGCAGAGTGAGTCCTTTAGGAAAGCCAAGGCTGTGTGTACTAGAGTTTGCTCACCAGGTCTCCCGTTAGGCCAAAGAGGATACGTTAAAAGAACAAACAAACAAAACCCCTATACCTGTAAATGCCACTGTGAAATTTAAAAACATCAAAGACCTAGAGAAATGGACAAAGCTTACGGTGAGTTACAGCAGATTGCCTACAAAGGAACAAGGATCAGGGCACCGCCCAAAACAGTGAGAGTGGATGCAAGTAAGCAAGGAGGAGTACGGTTTTAGTTTTTAAGGAAAAGAATTGCAGACATAAAATGATAAACCCAAACAAACGTCCCTTTAAATATGTGGTTATAGAAATACATTTCAATAATACCAGTCTTCAGAAATTTTTCTACTTAAAACATTATTAAAGGGGAGCCTCGGTGGCTCAGTTAGTTAAGCCTCCAACTTCGGCTCAGGTCACGCTTTTGCAGTTCATGAGTTCAAGCCCCACATCAGGCTCTGTGCTGAGAGCTCACACAGACTGGAACTTGCTTCGGATTCCGGGTCTCCCTCTCTCTCTACCCCTCCCCTGCTCACACTCTTGTCTCTCTCTCTCTGTCTCTTAAAAATAAGCATTAAAAAATTTAAAAACCATTATTAAAAAGTAAAGAAAACATTATAAACATTCACAAAGGAAATACTCAGATAAATTGTTTCAAGAGATATGGGAAGAGTGATTACATAACAATATGAAGTATTGTGTGGTCTAAAACACCAAATGCCAAAGAAAAGCAGAAGAAGAAACATCCATAAACACTCAGTTCCCAATTCTAGAAAATTCAGTAGGTTGAGGAGAAAGGAGATAAAGTAATCACTCATACCTTTCACTCTTTGTCCTGCCCACTTGTGGATAATGAGATGAAAAATGTCTAGAAAATAGTTAACTAAAATGATCGAGCCTTTCTTTCAGGAAAGGTACTTAAATGATTGTGATCTTTGCTCTGAAAAAATATCTTGAAAGGTTGACATTTATAAAAGTCTGAAAGGAATATAAGGAGGGGATCATTTTCAGAATACTGAATTAGGAGGTATTGCTTTAAATCTAAAATAGATTTAAAATTGTGACATTTGAGTCACCACACATAAAACCCTTGGCATTTATGGATTCCTGTTTGTGGTTTAAATATATGTGATGGAGTGAAATTTCTCCCTAAGCAAGGTGAAGACAGTAATCTCTCGCTATTGTCATCCTGTGGCATTCAAAGCGTACTGCCTCCTGCCGACAGTAAAATGTAGTTTGGACTTCAAAATAATGCATCCGCCGGTGCCCTGTTGTTTTGGCTGATCTGTACCCCTCTGACGAAGCCGCCTCTGGTGATAAACACACTTACAGACAGACACTTCTTCAGCTGTTTGTCTTTTCAGAGCTTGGTATCTCCTGTAACCTGGGGCCTCTTAATGAGCCCTGAAATCTACTTCCCTGGGGGGCAGCTAGCTATTCTCTGTTCTTCCCGGAGGACAGGCTTACTTTTGCTACTATGGCAACCAGTGCAAACTGCTTTCTCTGACTTTTTCAGCTTCTGAGTCCTGCGGATTTCTTTGCAAAGATAATTCTAGAAGCTTTCGGGTCTTTCAAAATCTTGTCTCAAAGAACTTGTCTCTTTCCATAATAAATCTTTATTATAAGTAGAGCACGGACTCCATTATTTTTCCATTTGCATGTGTACCTGTAACCTCTGCTAGGAAATGAAGGCAGAACTTGAGTCAAATGAGTCAGTTTCTCAGACCCAGAGGTGTGGTGCTGAAACACGTGCCTCCAGCAGATGTCGCCATTCTTGTTTCCAGCAAAAATTCAATCCTGAAAGAGGTCCTTCCAGGCTGATGGAAACAATCTTAGCTTTTATGAAGGAAATATCACAAAGGAGTAGACACCTGCCATCATGTGTAAATTTCATTTTTAATAAATGAACTTACAGAAGTAATTGGCGGGAAGGCCTCTTAGGTATATTCTGATTTTAGGCAAGGTATTATAGATTATTCCCTAAATCTCAATTTACTTGTCTATAAAGGGTTTTACCGATTCCTAACAGCTGAGGTTGATATGAGAGTTATATAGTAACGTACGTGATGTACTTGACATGCAGAATGCCTTAACACCTACAAAATTACTTTGCTTTAAGAGAACAAGGATTCATTGGACAAAGCCAAATTATGAAGAACTTAGCTCCTAGGTGATCAGTAGTTTAAAGAAGATAGAGTCTAAACAAAATGATAGATCCTTAATATTTTGTTAGGAAAAAACATTATAACCCCATTGAAATTTATAAATTAACTGCCTCTTTCAAAGGTCTTCTCGAAGTTTCCTAACTTATGATTGGAACTTCATCCTTCCTCTCCCTTGGTTAGGATCACAATATCTTCTCTTCCCTGTCTGTTCCTATTCACCGCAGGTAATTCTCAAAGCAACTTAACCAGATCTGTGATTTTAATGTATTAAAGAACCAGTATGTGTTGTGTATTCCTCCCTTCTCCTTTATTTAATTTACCATGTGTTTCTTAGTAAACAACACTTATGGTTTAATGGGAGTCTGTGCTCTTAGCTTCCAGGACCAAAACAGAATATGTGAGAGGTAGGACACTAGGTCTTTCTTTCCAGCCCGTCTCATCCTCTTCCCTTGGCTACCTGGGTAAGACCTGGATGGCTTTGGCCATTTATGAGCTGCTTTAGATTAGAAAGACTTGTGAATTCACAGAAGGATGGTAAACTGAGTCTGTTTAGTCTTTTACAATGGTTTCCCCAGTGTTTACATCTCCTTATCAACTGAATGTCTTCATTTTGTCCCTAGGCTAGATCACTCTATGTGAGGTTCTCAATTCAAGGATCAGGAAGCAGCTCCCTCCCCAACCTTGTTCCACGGATATTAAACTGTTATGGGCCCTGGTCTGAAAATTTGTAATTGGCATGGCAGAGATGACTCAAAATTATAGTTTTCTATCAATAGTTCGGGGAGCCATGATATGCTGAAACATTTAGGAGAAAAGTGGAAACCTTCAACCCTGAATAGATGTGATCTGTGGGTAGGTGAGAGTTACATCAGACGGATAACCAGGAGATATGCCTATTAAAAACCCTCAAGAAAATGCCAAACACCCATCCAAAGGAATCTGGCTTCAAGGTTTGATTACTATTTCCTGAGCACTCTTGGGGTCCACCCTACAAAGACTTAAAATACACAGTGTACTCACACAGAAGCCTTGTAGTCCAATAAACTTTATCTGGCCCACATAAAAGAGATTCAAGATTCCTCTCCTTAAACAGTATATTTTATTGAAATTAACTCTTCCACTCTCTGAACTTCAATGTTTGAATAACTGAATATGTATCAAAATGCAGAAAGTTCCTCGGAATAATAGAACACGAAAGGCAGCGGACTGAGGAGCACCTGGGTGGCTCAGTCAGTCAAGCATCCGACTTTGGCTCAGGTCATGATCTAATAATTTGTGACTTCAAGCCCCATGCTGGGCTCTGCACTCACAGCCTAGAGCCTGCTTTGGATTCTGTGTCTCCCTCTCTCTCTGCCCCACCCCCCGCTTGTGCGCTCTCTCCCTCTCTCTCTCTCTGTCTCCCAAAAGTAAATAAACACTGAAATAAATAAATAAATAGATAAATAAATAAAGTCAGAGGCTTGATAATTTTTTTTTCTATTTGAAAGAAACATAGCAGGAAATATTTAATAGACACTAAAATTTAAATCTGGAAAACCATAAACCCTTCTCCTTGGATATGAGATATAATCACAGGCTTATTAAAAAAAATGTTTCTAGCAAAAAGAGTATGGAATCATATAATTTTCTGAACTTCTACTGATGTGGATGGAAATGGTGTTTAGAGATTTCAGAGTCTTAAGAACAATGGTCTGTTGGAAGAGCTTCCCTCCTCCAAATGAATTTGACAACTGATATATACCTGAATTGACATTATTATGTAGCAGATTACATAACACATATGTATTTCCCCATACAATTGACTCTTGAACAACACAGTGGTTAGGGGTGCCAATCCCCATGCAGTCAAAAATCTGAGTGTAAGAAGCCTTACCCATATATAAACAGTTGGTTAACACATTTTGTGTGTTGTATTCTTATAATAATATAAACTAGAAAACAAAAATATTAAGAAAATTATAAGGAAAATATATTTACAGTACCTTACTGTAAATTTACTCAAAAAGAAAGCCAAATCCATGTATAAGTGGACCTACACAGTTCAAACCCATGCTGTTCAAGGGTCAGCTGTACATATATAATATATATGCAATTATTAATATGATAATTTCTCCCTCTTCCCACTGACATGGCCTAGAGTCAATGGAATTTCAGGTGGGACCAAACTAATATATAAAAAGGAAACCCAGATTACAGTTATAAAATCAATTTGCTGTGAAAAGGAACCAGGGTTTTTGGAAGGATAAGTGATTCCATGTCTGGGGAAGGAAGGTATAAGAAAGTATAGACCTTTCTTATCAGAAGGCAAGATCTCATTCCAGGTTTAGTAAAATCAGATAAAAAAGACACAGGGACAAAATTACAAAGGTTTGATGGTGACAATTTGAGCATCAAAAATGGAATAATGATTGTGGTTAATTAAAAAACACTAAATCTATTAAAGTCCTGAGTCCACTATACACAAAGATAAATATTAATTTAAATACAACAAAGAGGGTCAAGAGATCAGAATATACTCAGTATATTCCTACTGGATTTTATTTGTCAGTCTTTTTGGTATTGTTGACATATTTATATGTTGATGAATGACACATATTCTAGTAAATATTAAATACATCATTTAGAAGACCTTTTCTGTCTCAAGAATGGCCTCATATGTATAATATCAAATCAGATCACAATATATGACATCCATAATCAATCTGCTGTCATTAAAATCAGTAAGATTTGCATGCTTTTAAGAATAGGAAGGAGAATAAGATTGCATTAATGTTTTAAAGTCTTTAAAATTCAGGGGAAAAGATATTTACAGATAAAAATGTTCTAATCAGCTGCATATCCTAGGTGGAGTTGCAGACTTCCATAAGAAGACAGAATTACCACTTGAGTGACTCTTGTGCTGAAAATTATTTTAAAAATTGGCATAATAATTAAAAAGAAGATTCAAAGTGTTTCTTCAGGGTCATAGACAAGAATCTAAGTTATTCCCTTAGGCTAACTCTCTAGAAGCAGATAACCTAATTAACTGGAATATTAACTGACTTCCATAATTAGGTTAGCACCTTTTAACCCTAGGGAGACTAGGATGTAAATATAGATACTTTTTATGGAAAAGAAAACAGAGCATTAATATTTTTTATATTTCTATATTTGTAATGAGTAAGAGAATCTGACCTATTATAATGGTACCTTGGAATCTAATATGAAATTTGTAAATCAAGAAATTTATTTAGATGAAACCTTACATTTATATTTAGTATTAAAACATCCTAAAAATAGATAGATGTTATTCATAAATATAAATCTTACTCATATCAACAGTGTGAGAATTCCCAATGTTCCACAACCACATACAAAACGAAAGTCACACGGATACCATATGTTTTCACTCTTAGGTGGATCCTGAGAAACTTAACAGAAGCCCATGGGGGAGGGGAAGGAAAAAAAAAAAGGAGGTTAGAGTGGGAGAGAGCCAAAGCATAAGAGACTCTTAAAAACTGGGAACAAACTGAGGGTTGATGGGGGGTGGGATGGAGGGGAGGGTGGGTGATGGATATTGAGGAGCGCACCTTTTGGGATGAGCACTGGGTGTTGTATGGAAACCAATTTGACAATAAACTTCATATATTGAAAAAATTAAAAAAATTAAAAAAAATGAAAGTCAAACAGTATATCAAGAAGTTCTTATTTTGAATTTAGCACATTTTAAATAAAGTAGAGCATCGTTGTATATTTGTTGATGTTTGTGTTTCCTCTTCTGTAAAATGCCTATTCATTATGTTTTGCTTATTGTTTTTTTTTTGCTTGTTTCATTTTGTTCATTGTTATGTTCTCTGCTTTATAGTTTTTTCTATTTTTTAAAAATCAATCCTCTCAGAGTTGTGTATCTTGCACATAACAGTTCAAGCTCTGTTGTCTTTTTGCTTCACTTTCTCCATAGTATCTTTCGATAAATATATCAATCCTTTCCTTTTGACTAGCAATTTTTGTGTTAAGAAATTATTTTCTACACTAAAGTTTCAAAGATATTCCCATATACTTACTTCTATAGATTTTAATATTTTGCTTATTCATCTGTTTTCTTTCTCGCTGGAATTGATTTTTGTTAGTGGTATAAGATTTGAATCCAAATCAATTGCTTCGTTTTATGGATATTAAATTATGTCAGTGCTGTAAGTTGTCTTCTCCAGTGTGATCTTTTTCATGTGTCAAGTTCTCAACTCCACAGGAATCTGCTTCTGAGCTACCTATTTGACTCCATTAGTCAATATGTCTATCCCTGAGCCAATACTTAATCGTCCCCAAGTCTTGATGTCTAGCAGAATAGGTTTCTCATCTTCCTCTTTTTCTGAATGAATGTTTGGATATATGTGGACATTTGTTCTTCTATATGGATTTTTACCAACATGTCAAACTTCTTAAGATTTTCAATGATATGTCACTGAGTCTATAAGTAATCTAGGAGACAAGAGATATCTCTATGTGATACTGAGTTTTCTCTCCACGAAAAGTGTTTTCTGTCTCCATTTATTGGGGTCTTTTTTAGTTGAATTAAGTAATGTTTACAATTCATATGGCTGTCACATATCCTTAGTTTATTAGAAGGCAACATTTTTTGTTAATATTAATGATATGTTTTTAAAATGTATGCTTTCTCTTTATCGCTCTTTTAAAGAAACACAATTACATTTTGTATAGTGATCTGATACCTACCCACTTCGGTAAACCTTTACTAGTACTAATAATTAACATGGGTTTTTTTAAAAAAATTATTATTGTATGTTTTATCTGTAAGTAGAGACACTTTGGGGTATCTGCCCATCCCTGCTGAGACCCCAACAGGAATCAGGAGCTCTTGACAAATATTTTGCATCATAGTCCTACCCCGCTTCCAGCCACAGCTGACAGAACAGGGATGAACATGCAACCCCAAGTTGGGCAACTTTTTTCTCTTAGAAAATGAGAAGTAGGAGCAAGAGTTCTGTTTCTATCTGGGCTGTTTGCTGAAACTTAAGAGGCACAGGTTTGGGAGGTACAGAGCATCCAACTTCCATTTATCATGTAGATAGAGAAGAGGAGATATCTAGTCTGCAGGGAATGATGAATGCAGCAGAATGGAGCAGAGAAGAGGCCAAGAGAGTCCCTCCTGACTCTGGTAGCTCCAGGCCCTGCAGATGCAAGGCTGCCTTTAGATTCCACGTGATAGCCCATTAGCCATGAAACCCACTACCCTGTTTGTTCAAGCTCGCTTGAGTTAGTTTTTGTAACTTGCAGTTTGGAACACTGACCAATGCTGTGTTTTATTGAGATATGAAGCCATGTTGAAACTACAAAAAGTTCACATTTTTCTTTTTCTTTTTTAATTTTCTTCCCTTATTTTTTATTTAGCGATTCATCACTTACATATAACACCCAGTACTCATCATAAAAATTGTCCTCCTTGATACTCATTACTCATTAAGCCCATCTCCCACCCATATCCCTCCATCAACCCTCAGTTCTCTATCATTAAGAGTCTCTTATGGGCTTGTTTCTTACCCCCTCTATCTCTCTTTTTTCCCCTTCCCATATGTTCATCATCTGTTTTGTTTCTTAAATTCTACATATGTGTGAAGTCATATGGTATTTGTTTTTATCTGACTGACTTATTTTGCTTAGCATAACACACTCTAGCTCCATCCACCTCATTGCTAAATGGCAAGATGTCATTCTTTTTGATGACTGAGTAATATTCCAGTGTGTGTGTGTGTGTGTGTGTGTGTGTGTATCCCCCATATGTCTTCCATCCATTCATCAGTTAATAGACATTTGGCTCTCTCCATAGTTTGGCTATTGTTGATAATGCTGCTATAAACATCAGGGTGCATGCATCCCTTCAAATCTGTATTTATGTCTTGTATCCTTTGGATAAATAGCTAGCAGTGCAATTGCTGGATCGTAGGGTAGTTCTCTTTTAAGTTTACTTATTTATTTTGAGAGAGAAAGAGAGAGGGTGCAGTGCAGTATCAGTGCAGAGTCTGACACAGGGCTTGATCTTATAAACTGAGAAATCATGATCTGAGCCCAAATCAAGAGTTAGAACTTAACAGCTTAACTGACTGAGCCACGAGGTGTCCTTAGGGTTGTTCTATTTTTAACTTTTTGAGGATCCTCCCTACTGTTCTCCAGAGTGGCTACACCAGTTTGCATTTCCACCAACAGTGCAAGAGAGTTCCCCTTTCTCCTCATTCTCACCAATATCTGTTGTTTCCTCTGTTGTTAATTTTAGTCACTCTGACAGGTATGAGGTTGTATCTGATTGTGGTTTTCATTTGTAGTTCCCTGATGATGAATGATGTTGAGCATCTTTTCATGTGGCTGTTAGCCATCTGGATGTCTTCTTTGGAAAATGTCTATTCATGTCTTATGCCCATTTCTTAACTGGATTATTTGTTTTTGGGGTGTTGAGTTTGAGAAGTTCTTTATAAATTTTGGATACTAACCTTTTATCAGATGTTATTTGCAAATATCATTTCCCATTCCATAGACTGCCTTTCAGTTTTGTTGATTGTTTACTTCACTGTGCAGAAGCTTTTTATCTTGACGAAGTCCCAAGAGTTTATTTTTGCTTTTGTTTTCCTTGCCTGTGGTGACATGTCTAGCAAGAAGTTGCTCCAGACAAGGTCAAAGAGGTTGCTGCCTGTGTTCTCCTCTAGGATTTTGATAGTTTCCTGTCTCATATTTAATTCTTTTGTAAAGTCTTTCATTCGCTTTGAATTTATTTTTGTGTATAGTGTAATAAACTGGTCCAGTTTCATTCTTCCGCAAGCTGCTTTCCAGTTTTCCCAACACCATTTGTTAAAGAGATGGCCTTTTTTCCATTGGACATTTTTTCCTGACTTGTTGAAGATTAGTTAACCATATAGTTGTGGGTCCATTTATGGGTTCTCTATTCTGTTCCATTGATATATGTGCCTGTGTTTGTGCCAGCATCATACTCTCTTGATGACTGCAGCTTTGTAATACAGCTTGAAGTCTGGAATTGTGATGCCGCCATCTTTGCTTTTCTTTTTTAAGATTGCTTTGGCTATTTGGGGTCTTTTGTGATTCCATACAAATTTTTGGACTGTTTGTTACATTTTTGAAAAATTCTGGTGGTATTTTGATAGAGGTTGTATTACATGTGTAGATTGTTTTGGGTAGTACAGATATTTTAACAATGTTTGTTTTTCTAATCCATGAGCATGGAATGTTTTTCCATTTCTCTCTGTCCTCTTCAATTTGTTTCATAAGAGACCTATAGTTTTCAGAGTACAGATCATTTACTTCTTTGGTTAGGTTTATTCCTAGGTTTCTTATTGTTTCTGGTGCAATTATGAATGGGAATCGATTTCTTGATTTATTTTTCTGCTGTTTCATTGTAGGTGTATAGAAATGCAACAGATTTCTACACATTGATTTTATATCCTGCAACTTTGCTGAATTCATATACACTTCTAGCAATTTTTTGGTGGAGTATTTCAGGTTTTCTACATAAAGTATCATTTTATCTGCAAATAGTGATAGTTTGACTTCTATCTTGCCAATTTGGATGCCTTTCATTTCTTTTTGTTTTCTGATTGCTGAGACTACGACTCCCAGTACTATGTTAAATATTAATGGTGAGTGTGGATATCTCTGTCTTGTTTCTGACTGTAGAGAAAAAGCTCTCAGTTTTTTCCCATTGAAGATAATATTAGCTGTGGGTCTTTTGTATGGCCTTTATGATGTTGAGGTATATTCCATCTATACCTACTTGTTGAGGTTTTTTATCAAGAATGAATGCTATATTTTTGTCAAATGCTTTTTCTGCATCTATTCAGAGAATCATATAGTTCTTATCTTTTTTTATTAATGTGGTGTATCACGTTGATTGATTTGAAAATATTGAACCAAACCTGCAGCCCAGGAATAAATCCACTTGATCATGGTAATTCTTTTAATGTGCTGTTGGCTTCGATCTGCTAGTATCTCAAAAATTTTTTCATCCATGTTCATCAAAAATACTGGCCTATAATTCTCCTTTTTAGTGAGGTCTTTGTCTAGTTTTGGAATCAAGGTAACACTGGCCTCATAAATGAGTTTGGAAATTATTTCCATTTTTTGGAATAGCTTCAAAAGAATAGGTATGAACTCTTCTTTAAATGTTTGGTAGAATTCCCCTTGGAAGCCATCTAACCCTGGAACTTTTTTTTTGTTGTTGGGAGATTTTTGATTACTGACTCAATTTCTTTGCTGATTATAAAACTGTTCAAATTTTGTGTTTCTTCCTGTTTTAGTTTAGGTAGTTTGTATGTTTCCAGGAATTTATGCATTACTTCCAGATTGCCTAGTTTGTTGGCATATAAATTTTCATATTTAAAATTCGTTCTTTTTGAAAAATGTTTATTTTTGAGAGAGAGAAAGAATGCATACGTGTATGGGGGAGGGGCAGAGAGAAAGGGAGAGAGAAAGTTCTAAGCAGGCTCCGCATTCTCATGCAGAATCCAACACAGGCTTTGAACTCACAAACCAGGAGATCATGATCTGAGCTGAAATCAAGAATCAGATGCTTAACTGGCTGAGCCACCCAGGCACCCCTGTAATATTCTGTTATAATTGATTGTATTTCTGTGGTTTTAGCTGTGATTTCTCCTGTTTAATTTGTGATTTTATTTATTTGAGTCATTTCCCTTTTCTTTGAGATTAAGTCTGGCTAGGTGTTTGTTAATTTTATTAATTTTTTCAAAAATCAGCTCTTAGTTTCGTTGATCGGTTCTACTGTTTTGTTGTTGTTGTTGTTGTTGTTGTTTCTATATTTATTTCTGCTCCAATCTTTATTAGTTTCCTTCTTCTGATAGATTCAGGCTTTATTTGCTGTTCCTTTTCTAGCTCCTTTAGGTATAGGTTAGGTTGTGTACTTGAGGCTTTTCTTGCTTCTTCATGTAGGCCTCTATTGCAATATTCTTCCCTCTTAGTAGCACATTGGCTGCATCCCAAAGGTTTTGGACTGTTGTGTTTTCATTTTCATTTGCTTCCATGTATTTTTTTATTTCTTGTTTAAATTCCCGGTTAACCCATTCATTCTTTATTAGGATGTTCTTTAACCTCCATGCATTTGGGGTTTTTCTAGTTTTTTTCTTGTGGCTGAATTCAAGTTTCTCAACGTTGTGGTCAGAAAATATGCATGGTATTATCTCAATCTTTCTGTACTTGTTGAGGGCTCATTTGTGATCCAGTATGTCACCTATTATTGAGAATGTTCCATGGGCACTCAAGAAGAATGTGTATTCTGCTGCTTTAGGATGAAATGTTCTGAACGTATCTATTAAGTCCATCCATCCAGTGTGTCATTCAAAGCAATTGTTTCCCTGTTGATTTTCTGCTTAGATGATCTCTCCATTGCTATAAGTGGTGTGTTAAAGTTCCCTACTATTATAGTATTATTATCAGTGAGTTTCTTTATGTTTGTTATTAATTGACCTATATATTTGACTACTTCCAATTTAGGGACATAAATATTTACAATTGTTAGATCTTCTTTCTTGATGGACATACCCCTTAATTATATTATAATGCCCTTCTTCATCTCTTGTTACTATATCTGGTTTAAAATCTAGTTTCTCTGATATAAGTATGGCTTATGATTTTTTTTGATGTCCATTAGTATGACAGATGGTTCTCCATCCCCTCACTTTCAATATGCAGGTGGTATATTTAGATCTAAAATGAGTTTCTTGTAGGCAGTATATAGATGGGTCTTGTTTTTTAATCCATTCTGGTACCCTATGACTTTTGACCAAAACATTGAGTCCATTTACATTTGGAGTGATTTTTCATAGATATGAATTTTGTGCCATTGTGTTACCTGTAAAGTTGGTGTTTCTGGTGATGTTCTCTGTTCCTTTCTAGTTTTTGTTGCTTTTGGTCTTTTTTCTCCACTCAAAAAGTCCTCTTTAATATTTCTTGCAGGGCTGGTTTAGTAATCACAAACTCCTTTAGCTTTCGTATGTCTGAGAAACCCTTTATCTCTCCTTCTATTCTGAATAACAGCCTTGTTGGATAAAGTATTCTTAGCTACATATTTTTCCCATTTAGCACATTGAACATATCATGCCACTCCCTTCTGGCCTGCCATGTTTTTGTGGACAGACCTGCTGCGAACCTGACCTATCTTCCCTTGTAGTTTAAGGGCATTTTTCCCTTGCTGTTTTCAGGATTCTTTCCTGGTTTGTGTAACTTGTGAATTTGACTATGATCTGTCGTGGTGATGGCTGGCTTTGTTGAATTTAGTGGGAGTCCTCTGTGTTTGTTGGACTTTGATACCTGTTTCCTTCCCCAGATAAGGGAAGTTTTCAGTTGTAATTTGCTCAAATTTCTCTTCTTCTTCTGGGACTCCTCTGATATGAATGTTATCATGTTTTAAGGAGTCAGAGTCCTCTAAGTCTACATTTGTGATCCAATATTTTCCTTTCTCTCTTCTTTTTAGCTTCATTATTTTCCATAATTGTATTTTCTATATCAGTCATTTGTTCCTCTGCTTCATCCATCCTTATTGTATTGCATCTATTCAATTCAATTTTGCACCTTGGTTATAGCATTTATTTTGGCTTGACTAGTTTTTAGTTCTTTTATCTGTGAAGTAAGAGATACTCTAATGTCTTCTATGCTTTTCTTGAGTCCAGTCAGTATGCTTATAATTGTTATTTTAAATTCTGGTTCAGACATCTTACTTATATCTGTATTGATTGAATCCCTAGCCATTACTTCTTTTCCTGCTCTTTCTTTTGGGGTGAATTCCTCCTTCTTATCATTTTGTCTAGGTCACATTTTCTTATGTGGTTGTTAGGAAAGCTGGTTACATTCTTGCTCCTGAGAGTAATGGCTATATTAAGAAGAGGTGAAGAAAAAGAAGAAGAGGGAGAAGAAGGAGAAGAAGGAGAAGAAGGAGAAGGAAAAGGAGAAGAAGAAGAAAAGAAAGAAAGAGAAGGAGGAGGAAGAGGAAGAGGAGGAGGAAGAGGGAGAAGAGGAGGAGGAGGAGGAGGAGGAGGAGGAGGAGGAGGAGGAGGGATCCTGTACTGCCTTGGGCCTGGTGCTTCAAGAGGTGTTTCAGAGTGTGTACTCTGCTGTTGTGTTTTGCTAGCTCCTTCCCTCAGGTCAGTCCTCTGCAGAGTTTCTCCTTTCGTGAAATGAGGGGTGTTTAGACCTTGTCCACTGTGTGGCAAGTTTTAACCAGGTGTGTTTTCATCCGCTTGTTAAAAGAAGCTAGATCAAAAAACAAACAAAAAAGAAGCAGGTAGATCCCATTTCCCCTAGAGCTGAGGTTTTGTAGTGTTCTATGATCAGTAAATTTGGTGCATGTGAGGGTTTTGTGCTAGTTTTCTCAGGGAGGCTCTGGCTGTGCTGATCCTGATTCTTAGGTGGAGATGCACCTGCAGGGTGCTGGGGGGCAGGGCTTTGTGTCAGCACTTCTGGCCTCCTCTGGGTGGTCGTGTGTTGCTCACCGAAGTAGGTCGGTGCTGACAGGCTGGGGAAGTGGCATCACCCCACTCTCTCCTCCCTGGACTGGGGATTTCACACCCATCACTCTTCAGGAAGCCCTCACAAAAGAGCAAATGATCACCCCTCCTGTGTCCCTGTCTTCCATCAGATCCCTGCCTCTGTCTCTGTCTAAAGCACAATGCCACTGTGTTTGATCTCAGGCACACAGCTGGCTTTCAGACTTTCAAATTTTAGGGACCCACGTGGCACAGACCTGTGCTGATTCTCCAGGGGAGAGTCTAGCCACGCCGTGGTGGTGCTGGTTTGTCCCAGAAAAGTGGTCGCATAACTGTGCAGAAGTTCAGCGTTTCCGGTAAAACACAGCAAAAAGTGAGCACCAAGGCTTGCGGCCCTCAGCCCATGTCTGTGTTCCTATGCTAGTGATCAGGGCAGCATGTTGCTGCTCCCGGTTGTTTTGACCCCAGAGAGGCTCTGCCAGCACTCCCAAATGAACTCCAAGAAGGGGAACTGTCTCTCCCAGCCTGACCCAGAGGACCCTTAGACCAGTTGTCCGCTCCCAGGCCTCTGTCCTCCTTCCCCACCAGAGCACCACTGAGCCCACCAGGCACGGCCCAGGCAATGGCACGGACTTCTAAAACTTCAGACTTCGTGCCCTGCTGCTTATAAAAGTGTGCATAGTCAGTCCCTCTCCTTTTCCAGTCAATGGTTTGGGGAAAGGTTTTCTTGTGCAATCCCTTGTTTTCACTTTTCCTCTCTCTGTTTCTCTCTCTTGCTCTTCCCTCCATGATCAGGACTCCTCTCCTTCACAGCAATCATGAGAAAGGGCATCCTTTCTCCCTCAAATCAACTCTCCACAGCTCCTACCTTCCACGAGGTAGCTGTTTTTCAACCTGCAGATATGCAGTTTGATCTCTCAGTCATCATAATGATTTCTTGGGTGTTCAGAATGATGTGATAACCATCTAGCTGCGTTCGAGGGTCGAGACAAGCTTAGGGTCCCCTTATTCCTCTGTCATCTTAACTCTCCCCTTTTTCAATATAAATAGTCTTATGTAAGATTAATGCTGGTTTCCTTTTATTCTCATTCTTATGTTGTCCCTTTTTCTTCTTTATTTTACTACCCAAGTCAAGATTTTCAGTGCAATATTTCATTGGTGTGGTAATAATAAACTTCTTATCTGGTTGCTGAAATTAAAGGAAAGTCTCCCATTTTTTTACCCTTAACAATAAATTTTCATATGTTATTGATCCTTATTATGAACCCTAGTATTTCCCAACTCTTTGAATACAGTAAAGTCCACAGAGGAAGATAATTCTTTTAGGGCACTCTGACGTAAATGAATGAGGCTGCTCAAGGCAGGAGACAAGAGACTAAATTGATCTGCCTACTTCAGGCCACGTCTGCCTCACCTAAGCCTGCAGTGATAACACAGCACAGCTGCAAGGTGCTGTTGGTACAACAGGTTTAAAGCTTTAGTTTGATCTGAGGACTGTAGCTACAAGGCCCAAACTGGCTCAATATTTTTGTTTCTGTTGTTCAATCCTCAGGTGGTTTTAGCAGCGGTGGCTTCAGTTACTGAGCAGGCAAGGCCAAGTTAAGAATATGTATCATGCCTATATATTCCATTCAATTCCTCTTGAAAGAATAGGGAAAGAGTATGATCTGGCTTGCATGTAATGTGCTGGCTCTTCTTCCCTAGAAACATTCCCCAGGATTGCCTTTCCTGTTCCTGTTGCCTTTCCCATTCTGTGTTGTAGCACAATTTTAATAATGACTGGAGTTTCAGCAGAGCCCAGTGGTATATGTCGCCATTCAGCCTATCACAGCATGACTTGAATTCTAGCATGTCCTTACATGGCCTCAGTTTGCCACTTCAAGAGATAGCACTGGAGCATCAGTGGATTCCAGCCACGTAGAGAAACTAGGAGTTCTTTGGTGAATGTGAATAGGTTCTACTTTGATTGCAGTCAGAATTGCCATAGTGATTTCTACAGAGTGGTACCTGTCACAGGGGTCTCTTTATTGTGCAGTTACCGATGGCCCACCAGCCAGACCAAATGGCAAGTCCACAAATAAGCAACAGTCCAAGTATAAGTATGCACCCAATTGTAGGAATTGTATTTGTTCCTAGAAGTCTCCTTGCTGTAACTCAGCCCACTGGCCTTCTCACTTGCTTTTGCCTCCTTCTGTGAAGAGGTTACTGTCTGCTTAGCACAGGGTAACTGCTTTCCCCATGGGGCCATGACACTCTATTCTGGACCTGCCACCTGTGAACCAGCTCAGTTCCCTAACATCCTTGGGAAATTGGTGGAAAGGTGAGACACTTCGATAATATCAGCAGGCAAATCTTTAGATAGCTTTTTTATGAGGTCCTAGTGGAAAATAGCCTATGTGCTCATGAATGCACTGAGTCCCACTATGCCCCATGGCAGAATGCTTCTGTAATACCATTTTCATTTTATGATGGGCATTTGTCTCCTTGTTGGGATTCTTTTTTGACATTACCCATCACAGGAGAGGTAATTCAGGAATTGATACAATGTTATGTGCTTCAGTTAATGGGGCTGTCTTAGTAAATGCCCAATAACTAGCTTATTACTGTCTTTCGAGGAAATATGCCAGATAATTTTCTAGCCCAAAATCCCAGAGGTCACTGTTGACTACGATTATGGGTTTTTTCCAAAGACCTGAGTCTGCATCAAAGCAGGTGGCTGACATTTCAAGTATCGTTTCAGCATTAGCACCTATATGGATCAGCTCAGGCAGCTGTAACAAAATACCACAGACTGGGTGTCTTAAACAACAGACATTAATTTTTCAAAGTTCTGGAGGCTTGGAAGTCTGAGATCAGGGTGACAGTACAGATGGGTTCTGATGAGAGCATCCCTCCTGGCTTGCAGACAGCTGATTTCTTGCTGTGTTCTTATATGGAGGAGAGGAGAGAGCTCTCAGATCTCTTTCTCTTCTTATAAGGGCACTAATCCCATCATGGGAGTCCTACCTCCCATGACCTCATTTAAAGTTAATTATATCCCAAAGACCACATCTCTAAAAAACCATCACGTTAGGAGTTAGGGCTTCAACATATGAATTTGGCCAGGGGCGGGGGCAGGGATGGGTGGCACACAATTGATGTCTTAGCAGTAACATAAGGAGCAAACAGGATAACTTGGGCTATAGCTTCTCCAGTTCCAGGAAGGCTTCCAGGCTTCCAATCAAATATGACCTTCTCCAGGTGATTTAAATAGATCAAGCCCAACAGTATCCTTAAATGGGGGATAGGATTTCTCCAAGAGCCAAATAAACTAATTAGATATTAGGTCTCTTGTTTAGTCTATGGGTCAGGGAACAATAATATTTTATTCTTAGTGGTCTATGTGTAACAGGACACTCTAGCCATGCACTCCTCCCAAATTTTATAGTCTGTACAATGTCCTGAACTTTTTTCAGGGTTAAATAACCATCCTTGACCAGTCATATGACTCATGATCACAATGAAGTTGCTATTAGTTTGGTTCCCAGTTTCAGAAATAATCATAATATCATCAGTATAGTCCACAGGAACACTGTATGGTTATATTACACTAGATCTGCCTCATACATTGTGACAACGCAGAGAGGAGTCCAAATATTCTTGAGGCAAATGTATATTGGAAACCATTCCACACAAACGCACGTTGCTATTGATGCTCCCTAGCAAATAATATTGAAAAAAGGCATTAGCCAGGTCAACTAAAGAAAACTGGTCACCTTCAGCTTGTTGAAACAATCTGTTCAGCACTTGAATACTTTGGAACATACCTGAAGCTATTCGGGTTACTTTTTATTGGAGTCCCCTCCAGGAGCCATCGGCCTTCCTCACTGGCAACATCAGCTTATTGCAGAGTGAGTGTATATAGGTACTAACATACTTGCATCTAACATGTCCTTAATTAAGGCAGTAAATTTTTGTTGCCCTCAGCATATAATAGCTTTTCAAATTAACTATTTGAATAGGCTTAGAAAGCTCTAACAGCTCCCATTTTTCATATCCAATTAGTACTGGATTTAGGGCAGATCTACAAATCATTTATTTTTCTCAATTTAGCAGTAGAGGAAGACTTTTTAGCCAATCATTATATGCATACCAATTATACATTCAGGTGAGGGAGACATCCCCACAGTATACTCTTTAAAATCATGTATTTCAACTATTAATGAGACTTTAATTTTTATTCCTTTTTACAGTAGCATCTCCCTGTTCCCCTAAGTTTATTCTATCACCCCCGAGGGGCTCATTAGTAGACCTAGGCAGTGATCCTATGACCAGCTGACCTAAAAGAACTTCTTCTACACCTGCAGATCATTTCGCCCATCCCTATGGTGCTCCCATAGGGATTGATTTGGTCAGGAGACCCTGTCCTTCTTGTAATGCTCTATCTTCCATCACTGCCTATAGTAGAAAAAATTCTTAAGATTCCTCTCAAGATTCACATACTATCTTTATTCACTCAGAAAAATTATCTAGGCACTGCTCTGAAAGGCCTTTGCACATGGAATGAAGGTTGCTAATGAGTGATTTTAAGGTAGGGAGATCATCCTGGATTATCCAGGTGGACCCAAAGTAGCCACACAAGCCCATGAAAACAGAAGAAAGAAGAGTCAGAAGGTTGAAGTAGAAGGGGAAGTTAGAAGGATATGACACCTGGGAAGGACGTGATGCACTGATGTTGGCTTTGAAGGGGGCCACAGTCAAGGAAAGTTCTCTCCAGAAGCAGAGAAGAACTCCCAGCCATGAACTAGCAAGGAAACAGGGGCCACAGTCCTGCAACCACATGGAAGCAAATTATGCCAGCAACATGAACGAGCCTGGAAGTGGGTTCTTTCCCAGAGCCTTCTGACACCTTGACTTTTGGCTTTGTGCGACCCAGAGCAGATCAACTAGTTTAGTCTACTGGACTTCCAATCTGCAGAACTGTGAGATAAATTGCTGTTGTTTTCAGTTGCAGTAAATAGAAAAATGGTATCTTGCCTTAGTATTAAAAATTGGTATTTTAGAACTTGATGCTGTAGGCTCATGAAAACTTTTCTCTATGTCGAAATCTTCTACACTCAGACAAGATACGTATATATGCTTTGATATTTTTATATCTTGAGAAGCTTGAGGATAGGCAATTGTGTTTTACTGGCTTCTTTAAAAATCTATCAAGGTTTCAGCGGACACTCCAATTTCCCCTCTATTTATTTATTTTATTTTATTTTATTTATTTCCTTATTTATTTATTTATTTATGAGAGAGAACACACAAGCAGGGAGAGGGGCAGAGGGAGAATGAAAAAGAGAGAATCTCAAGCAGGCTCTACGCCCAGTGCAGAGGCTGACAGAGGGCTCAATCTCATGACCGTGAGATCATGACCTGAGCCAAAATCAAGAGTCAGATGCTTAAAAGACTGAGCCACCCAGGTGGCCCAATTTCCTCTTTTTTAATGCCATTTTACTTTAACCATCTAAACACTTCCACATCATTCAGTCCTGAATTCTTGTCTTTTTCTTTTTTAGGAAGAGAGGGGGCTTTTCTTTATTTTCATTTTTTAACTTTTTATTTATTTTATTCCAGTATAATTAACATACAGTGTTACATTAGTTATAGGTATACAACATAGTGATCTAACAATTCTATATATTACTCAGTGCTCATAAAGATAACTGTACTCTTAATCCCCATCAACTACTTCACTCATCCCTCAACCTCCTCTCTGGTAACCATCAGTTTGTTTTCTATTAATTAAAAGTCTGGTTTTTCTGTCTCTTTTTTTTTCCCCTGTGTTTGTTTTCTTTGTTTCTTAAATTCCACATGAATGAAATCATATGCTATTTGTCTTTCTCTGACTTATTTCACTTAGCATTATATCCTCTAGATCTATCCATGTTGTCGAAAATGGTTAAGATTTCTGGAGCGCCTGGGGGGCTCAGTCAGTTAGGTGTCTGACTTCCACTCAGGTCATGATCTCGCAGATCACGGGTTCGAGCCCCGCCTTGGGCTCTGTGCTGACAGCTCAGAGCCTGGAGTCTGCTTCAGATTCTGTGTCTCCTCTCTCTCTGCCCCTGCCCTGCTCATGCTTTGTCTGTCTGTCTCTCTCTCAAAAATAAACATTAAAAAATTGATTTTAAATAAAGAAAAACAAAAATAGCAAGATTTCATTCTTTTTATGGCTGAGTAATATTCCATTCCACATCTTCTTTATCCATTCATTTATTAATGCACACTTGGGTTGCTTCCATAATTTGGCTATTACAAATAATGCTGTAATAAACATAGGGGTGCATTTCTTTTTGAATTAGTGTTTTTTAATTTTTTTTAGACAGATACCCTGTCATGGAATTATTGGATCATATAGTAATTCAGCTTCTAGATTTTTGAAGAACCTCCATACTATTTTCCAGTGGCTGCACCAGTTTACATTCTCACCAACAATGCAAAAGTGTTACTTTTTCTTCACATTCCCACCAACACTGGTTTCTTGTGTTTTTGATTTTAGCCATACCGTGAGGTGATATCTCGTGGTTGTGATTTCCATTTCCCTGATGATGAGTGATGTTGAGCATCTTTTCATGTGTCTGTTGGCCATCTGGATGTCTTATTTGGAGAAACACCTGGTTATGTCTTCTGCCTATTTTTAATCGGGTTATTTGTGGGTCTTTGGTGTTGAGTTGTAGTTCTTCATTTTTGTCCTTTTCTTGTCCTTCCTTTGTAAAACTGTAACCTTTATATTATCCTGAAGTCTCACAGAAGGAAGCTGGGACAGGGGATCTGGAAACTGCCTCTTTACATCCTCTGAGCTCTAAGAGAAATATCACATATGGTGTCCACGGTGGTAGGGCTCCTTATAATCTGAGTGAGGGGCATCCCATGCATGGCTTATCTCATTGTCCTGTAGCCCCCCCCCAGTACAGTCCCCATCTGCAGCATTTCTGCCACTTCAGCAGACATTGACATTTATTTAAAAGACAGAGAGGGGCAGAGGAATTACCCTTCTCTAGTAGGAATGTCCCTTGCCTGAATCCATTCTAATCAGCAAGGACTATTCCTTGAATTATCCCTAGGAAGACAGCAGCCAAGGGAAGATCCAGGATGAGTGCAAAAATCCTCTCCACTCCACAGTATTAAAAACCAGAGACACTGCTACTTAATCTAAAACTCTCAGGAACCATTTTAACAAAGGTCATCAGGACAATGCTTATGACCATCTACAAAAGGCCTCCATTTTGTTACCAAGTAATACCTTACTTTATGGTTTTCCTCCATCATCAACAGCACTAATTACCTTCTTGGTTGTAGTGGGTCTCGCAGGCTTAGCTGACCCATCAGAAGTTATAGTGCCTACGTTCCTTTGGTTGGAGCTCCATTTGCTAGCAAGAGAGGATGGAGTTGAAGGAGACTCTGAACCTTCCCTCTGGCTCATGTTGAAAGCAGCAAGTAGGAACTGATTCAGCCAACCTGCCATCAGTTTGCACTTGTCTTCGAATTTTGCTAGCTCCTGGCATTCAGGTTCTGTCATTTCTGTCATGGAAAGTCTTACTATCAGTCACTGACTTCAAAGCTTATGCTACTCTGAACCAAGCCTAGCGGGACAATCCTGTCCGCATAAGTAGTTCCTTTCTATCCCCATTATCAGTCATCCTTTTTCTTTCTAAATAATGCCTACGCCATATTTTTGGCAAAGAATGAGTCAAAAGTCTGCTAAGCAGCCCCACCTCTAATGCCAACTGCACTAAAATAGGATTCAATTAAGAAGGCTGTTAGGATGCCAAGTAATAATACTTTATAACTCATCAGAGTATAACAACCACGTTGTTATAGTATAACAACCACGTTGTTATTGTATAACAACCTTGTTGAAGTAAGAGTTTGGATCGCTGTCAAAGGCTGTCTCACAACAAGGGGTCTGTAGAGACCCGGTACAAAACTTCTATCTTCTGTAACAGTCATTGTTGTAATAAGCACTTTCTCTCTTGAATCAGGAACCCCCTGCACATGCATAAGACACGTTGGAACAAGGGAGCCTAGGAATCTCAGTGGGCTTTTTAATATTTTGCTGGTTGCATATGCATATTCCTGGTACAAAATCAGCCTCAACAGCAGAGCTCTCTGGGAGGGGGATCTCATGAAGACAAGATGCAAACCATTGATCTCACTCTTACCAATACACAACGCTGACAGGTTGTTAAAAAACCACCATAAAACTCCTTGTGTCCATAGTTAGAAAGCAACATTATTAATCAGCATGTTTCAGGTGTTGCAAGTAGAGGTTAGTGCCCAACAGAAACTTCTATAGCAAAACAGCTCAGGCTAATTCCAGGACTGCCAGACATTAACCTGAACAGAATATTATGTTGAAAAATTGCTCCTTTGGTTCCGGTTTACTATCGTGATTGAAGGTTGATGTGTACCAAGTTCAAATTATTTTACTGCATTTATTTAAATGTTACATAAATTTCATCTTTTATCTGTAAATTGTGGAATATTTACACTAATTTTTCCCCCTGGTGTTAATACACAATTGGTTTTTCTGGACAAGAAACCTCAGTTTAATCTTTTTTGGTGTATTGCTAGATCCCATTTGATGACATTTTATTTGGCATATTTTGCATTTTTGTTCATGAATGATCTGTACACTTCCTTTCTCACAAATGCCTCCTCTGGTTTTGAAACCAAGTTTATACTCACCTTTTGAACAAATTGAGGAGTTTCCTATTTTTTTTTTTATTCTCTGGAAGAGTTTGTAACAGACTTTTTTTTTTCATAAAAGCTGGATAGCACCTTTTTTATAAGATACTTTAAAAATTCTGATTCAGTTTCTTTCATGATTATCCTATTATCCTCCTAGGTCTTGAAGTGATTTTGGTAAATTATTATTTTTATAACTTTTCAATTTTGTTTAATTTTTTGTCTATATTGTGTGAAAGTTGTTTCTCTCTTTAACCTCTGCTGTCTGTATCTATGTCCCTCTTCTGTTCCTAATATTAATGTAATTATACTGAATAAACTATAATGGCAACAAAATAAAAATAACTGATTTCCTTCCATCATTCCTTTAAATATTTCTGTGTAGGTATTCTTCCCCGATCTCTGGATAAAAATTCTAACAAGCCCATCTGGATACAAGATGTAATTAAGTTGAAAGCACAATTCAATTACTTGTATACTCAGTCCTTAGTATTAACAAAATTCTGAACTAGATTTACCATCAAAAAGTTTTCTCTTTCCCATCCTAGAGACTGTTTTAGGCTGGAAACTCACAGTGGGACTGGGGGTCTTGATTGACCTTCTCTCTCTTTTGCTTTCCCAACTCGCTAACTGGGGCCTTCTCCTTCAAGAGTTGGCATGTAGACAGGGGAAACGAGATGTGTGCAGTTTCCTTACCTGAACACCTGAAATTGGCTTCCCCTTCTCTGGGGCTGAAGGATGATTCAGCCTGCCTCTTGGAAGGTGTCCAGGAGAGGATTTAGATGTTTTCTCATGCTCTCTATTTCCGGACTCCCTAAAACAAGAAATGTGTCCATTTTATCGCTTGCTTCAAAAAACCTACTTGTGGGGCACCTGGGTGGTTCAGTTGGTTGGGTGTCCAACTGTTGATTTTGGCTGAGGTCATGGTCTCATGGTTCGTGGGATTGAGCCCCGCATTGGGGATGCTTGGGATTCTCTGTCTCCCTCTTTTCCAGGTCTTTCTGGCTCTTCCCTGCTCATGCACACGTGCTCTCTCAAAATAAATAAACTTAAAAAAAAAAAAAACATGCTTTGGGACTTCCTTTGAGTCTCTGTTTATCTTTCTTTTCCTTTCTAAATGAGTTAACACACGTAAAGCATTTAGAACACTGCCTGCCTCAATATATAAGCCTTATGAGTGATAACTCTTGCGACCCACCAGGAAGTGAACGGCACCAGGGTCCGGTTTATTCAATGTTATGTTCTCAGTGCAGTTTCTGGCAAATAAAACAAAATGAACATCCCTGTGTATCTTTTGTGCCATCCATCCTTTTCCTGTTTTTTTTTTCCACCCATTTCTTAAGGAGACTTTTTAGTTCACTAATTTTCATCTTTTTCATTCTAAAATAAAAAGGTATTTTCATCTATACATTTCCCTGAGATTTTGCTGCATCCTACAATTTTTGTAGGCATATTTTTTGTTTACTTCTAGGTATATTTTAGTTCCTATTATTTTTTTTTTTTACAAAGATGTTCTTTATAAGTGTTTTTAAATTTCCGGATGTGGGAGATATTTTTATCTTCTATAGCCTTATAATCTTATTGTTGTAGTCAGAGAACAGATTGATAACACCACACTTTTTTCAATCCGTTGAAACTTACTTTATGATATGCTTTTCTTTTACCTCTTCAATATATGTTACTACATCCATTACCTACTTGTTTAATGCAGAGTTCTACAAATGTCCACTTTGTTTTTAAACTTTTGTTCTTAGGGCCTTTGTATATTCCTAAAAATACATTGAGAACTCCAGAGACCTTTCTTTAATGTGGGTTATATCTAATAATATTTACCAAATTATAAATTAGACATTTAAAAATACCATTTAAAACCAGGAATAAAACCATTAGACACCAAGAAATAACTATAAAAAACTTGATTTTTATTTCTACATGTTTTTTTTTACTTCATGTATTTTACACAAAGCAATCTAAAATGAATGGTATTTTCTGAATTTACTTTCCTTCCACACTAAATGAGGTCTGCAGACCAGAGCAACAGAATCACCTGGGAAGCTGTGAGAAGCACAAATCCAGACCTACTGGTTCAGATTCTCTAAGGAGTATTCAGAAACCTGCTTTATCAGGTTCTCCAGGTAAATGATTCCAATTTGTGAAGCCCCGTTTAACACCATATAATGAGCACCTTTTCATTAAAAATAAAAAAAAAAAACTTATGTAGCTTTATTTGCTCTTAAACTTTCATTGTTAGGATGCATATACAGCAAAGTACATAGCTGTCAGGGCAGAGCTCAATGCGTTTTCACAAAGTGAACAGATCCATACACCTAGGACTCAGATCAAGAAGAAAAAACCTGTACCTCCTCCTTCGAACACTTTTGATTTCCCTGTTTTTAAGCTTATGTACAGAAACTCATACAGTGAGTGCCTTACTTACGAAGTTGGGAAGAACCTAGCATAACTCCCAGGGAAATTGGTCAAACATTCGTACCATTAGCTCAACTAGGTTGACTGAAAAGGGGAGGAAAACGAAGGGAGAGAATTCTACAGCGGTAAAGAGATCCTGGGAGGCCCTGTGGGGCTTACAAGCAGAACAACAGCTGAGTCTGAAACATTGTTTCAAATGGCAACTCCATCATTCAGACCTATTAAGTAAATTACCTTTTCTGAGCCGCAGGATATATGATCCGTATTTTGAGAACCGTAGGAGGATTAGCTATTTCTGTATGTTGAACTCAGAATAAACTAGTTACTCAATTAAAAAATGTTTGAATCTGCTGAAGGCCTGCACTGGATACCATGCTGTATGCATAAAATGGATGACATCTAGGGCCTGGTCTCAATCAGATCATAATTTAATCTTCTAGCAATTAGGAATAGAGATTTATGAGATCACTGCCTGTTGGAATCTTGAACCTAAAGTGAACTGGGTGACATCATAATCCATTTCTATTCTCATAACACATGTTCAAAATTGATTTAATCTAAATCCTCTGGTATTTTATGTCTGATGAAATTTTCATCTAAATCAGATGTAGTGATTGCGGCAGGAATATTTATAAATATTTGTCGTTGTGTATGGAAAAATAGCAACAAGTATTTTCTAATATCTTACTCTTATAAAAAATAATCAGAAAACAGGTGCAAATTATCAATTACATCATAAGATCAACTTCAATTTTTCAGGTTCCAAGAGAAAAGACTTTTTTTAACGGAACCCCTTTAGTTGGCAAAAAACAAAAAAACAAAAAAACCCGCATTAATGGCGCTTAGCACCAGAGTAGGTATCTCATTCTGCAAACAGGTTCGAAGAGTCCATATTTTGGAAATGTACGGGGGCTCAGACTGCAATCCATAGGCTTCCATTTTTCTGACACCTGCTGACACCCACCTCTTTTCACGAATTTGATCGCTCGCTGTCCACGAGGAACAAGCCAAAGTGCTAGCCGAACTAAACCTCAAGCAGCGCTAGAGTTTACCTCACTGTACCCTCTAAGTTTAGCTGGCATCTAACTTCCCGGAAACGCCCCCCGACTCTACACGCCGCTCCGCCCCCACAGGAAAGCGCCCGTAGGCTAGGTTCCCACGCTCCCGGAGGTCGCCGGAGGCGCACAGAATTTCAAGGTGCAACTACGCAAGCGCTGCGGTTCTGCGCATGCGCCGCGGTTCCGCGCATGCTCAGAGGCGGAGGCCGGCGAGGTCCTGGGAGAGTAGAGGAGGCCCGCCTGCCCCGCCCCCGCCCTGCGTGCAGAGCTTCCCTTCCGCGCGGCCAAGGCCAGCTTCCCTTTCCGGGAGCTCAAGCCTCGGCCGCCGGTGTCTCTTTCTTCTCCGCGGCTTGTGCAGCTCTCCCGTGGCGAGTATGGCACCTAGGAGACGTGGGGCCGGCCTGCGGCTCTGCGCCACTGGTAAGGACCTCGCGGGGGGCGGTGGGGGCGGGGGCGATGGTGCGGGCGCGTGCTGGGACCTTTCCGGGGTGGGGTCGGGCCTGAGCCGGGGTCTCCCGCCTGCGTGCAGAGAAGCCCTGGGATCCGCCTAGATAGCCCCAGCTGCCGGCTCCTTCCCCCAGAGTGGCTGTGCCGGGGACCCGTGCCTGAAAAAGATGCGCCTGTCTTCCATTTGGTTCTTTGCAGTGTGACAGGAAGTTTCAATAGCGCTGACTCCACCACCCCAGCTTGGGGCCACACCGTGCTTTGGCTTTAGGTTCCGAGTCATGTCACGGCTGATGAATTTTTACCCACCTGCGGCTAAGAGAGATGGCCAAGGACGGGTCATGGTCAGGTTGCCAGATTGTGCACTGTGAAAAGTGATCAGAGTTTGTAGTGGCCTTTCTCAACCTCTGGCCAGCATCAGGTACCCTGGTCCCCATTAGTGTGCTCACTTCCTCGGCAACCGTTTGGTTCCTGTGCCGGGCTGTGAGAACTGTTAGTGATAGAGGTGTAGCTCAGTTTTGTTTCTATCCGTAAAGTGGGAAAAAATAAAACACGGGATTTTGAATGGCAGTTGGAGTTTATACAGAGGAGAAGATAAGTAATATTTCTTATTACTGAAGAGATATAGAAGAACGGTTTCTGTGTCTGTTAAAAAAAAAAGGTAGAATGGCCAAAAGGAAAAACAGGATGAAAGTAAAAATATGTTGAAAGAGAACCTCTGTTCCTCAGACTTACAAGCCAACATAAACCTTGCTGGTCACTGTATAGTCGCCTGCAGACCAAATATGTAGTAAACGGATGAACTGCTTATACTTACGCATTGTTGGTGCCTGGTAATGGATCAGTGGTGGTTTTTATGGTAGTTTGTAAAAAATAAAAAACATTTTATAGATGACTAAGCATGTAGTACAAAACAAGTAATAAGTCAGCTTTTATTGTAAACATTTTGTCCTTTGTTTTCTTTTTTTTCCAGTTTTTTTACTTGATATGGCTTTCTGTAAAGGATTTGTGGAAGATTTAGATGAATCGTGAGTATACCTGTTTTTAAATAGCGTTTTAACTTCTTTAAACTCTGGCATTATCTGAATATTTGCATGAGTTTAATCTTTTCATAATAGAGGTAGTCACGATCAGTATTTATATAGCAGTAATTTTTGTTTCAGAAGTTGTTCTGAGTGCTGTTGTACTCAAAAGAGTTTACTAACAATTCATATTTTGTTTTATCATTTTTCATTGTGTTATGTTTTTCTGCTTGTATCACAACTGAGCAGGTGTTGGAATTTGGTAACTATACTATATATTTTTATAGTACCATAGCATTAATTACGAGGCTTTGTTTATACTAGGTCAGTAGTGATAGTGAGGAGTCCATCTCTAGGCAGACCGAAGTCCTACGTGTGATCTCTCAGGCCTGACCGGAGGCGATTATAAGGCTTTTCCTGGCAGGCCTCAGCAGGGAAGCCGTCCTCCCCACCCCAGACTTGGTGCACCAGCGCATTGCAGACTCTGGAGGGAGTTGTGATCACAGACTAGGCCCCTGGGCCAGCTTAGCTCACGTGGATATGTGCCTTCCTCGCCCAGTTGCCTCTTTTGAAGGCTTCTTACTGGGGGCCTCACCCAGAGCACTTCCTAGGCATCTCCTCTGACACCTCTTTATCTAGGGGCTTTGCTGAAGGCACTTTTCTTTGCTTGGACTCTGTACTTTTCCACTCCTGTGTCTTTCCATCTTTCATTCTCCTGCCCACGTGTTCCTAAAGGGACGGAAGCCTTTGGTTCAGTGCTCCTCTCCAGTTAGATGAATTCTTTTGTCTGTGCCGCGTCCGCCTGACCCGCACCTGGTACTGTTCCACTTGGAAAAAGGGAACACTGAGGAGCTGGTGCCTTTTTTTCTTTGTTCGGTTGGTTTTTTTTGCCTGTTGGCTTACATTGTCATAGTGAGTGAATAAAGACTTGATTATTACTTTCAGTTTGGTTTGTTGTCCTAATTAACTGCCTTTACACAACAAACTTGGTACAGTAGCCAGGTGGTTATTTGAGCACAGCGCTTTGCTGGAAGAGCAAAATTCCTGAGGATCCGTGGAGCACTCCACTAGCTATGCTGATGGATAATTGGAGAGTGACAGCAGATGGTTTGCACAAAATGTTGATTCTGAAGGGAACCATTGTTAAGGTGGAGGTAATCTAGTTAAACTTGGCAATGCCTTGAGGGCTGTGTTAGTATAGACTTTCTCCTTTGGACTGCTCTGACAGTGGGGACATCTGCCGAAGTAGGGGGAGGAAGGGAGAGATGAGCAGGCGTGGATACCTACGACCCTGCTCAGCAGTGTGCTGGGTGAGTTTGCCAGGTTGGGCCCACCTGTGACAAGTTTCCTGTCACTGAAAAACGTGTCTGACGCATTCTCACAGAGGCCGTAGTGGTCCTGCGAGCCATCCTGGCGATCCCTTGGGTCTGCGTTGAGAGATTAGGATACCGTGGATAATGAGACTTACCCAGACTCAGATTTCTAGGTTTCTCTTCGATGCTCCTGCTTATTACCCAACCCAGGTAAGCCTCCTCATCTCATCAGTTCAGTCTGTCTGAGACTGAAGTCCGGGTCTTCCCTGACTTGGAAAAAGTAGCCACCACCAAGATAGCAGAGATTGAGCAGCACAGTGATGTAAGAGGGGGAACCGAGTGCCCTTCCTTGGGCAACTGAGGCATAGACCTTTCCTAAAAAGTCTCGGTCTGTGTATTCGATAATGGGGTCTCATAGGGAGAGATTGATGGGTTCCTCACCAGGGACCTCACGGCCAGATGTTAAGCAAGGAGAGGCCTGATGGGCAGTCCCCATGAGGGTCAACGTGATGACAGCCTATGTGACTGTTGCAGGCAGTGTCTCCTCCAGATCGGCGGAAAAGCTCCGAAACATTTACTCAGACCTTTAGCAGGTATTAGGCTGAGTCCCTCTGTGCCCCAGGGTAGGCTGGAGATCTTGTGCCGTGGGCAGAGTTTCCTGGGAAAGTTGGGGAGAACTGCACTTCTTGGGCCTTTGCGGTATCAGTGCACCCTGATACCCTGCGACCTTGATGAGGAGGATGCATATGATGCCTCCCAGTTTGGAGTCCACGGTGACTGGTACAGCACTTTGGCCAGGGCTGGCTCTGGGTGAGTGCTTTCTGGCCCCTGCTGCTACGTGTTTTATTGGTACAGATGTATTGTCTGTGTGAACTCCCATTCACCTTTGTTCCTAAGCCCCACTGGGAACTGCTATAATGAGGGCCGTTTTAGTGGAGCATGTGGAAGACGGTGAACCTGTTTGACTACCGGCTCTTGATGCCATTTTCTCCCCAAAGCATTACTGACTGCCTGGTGAGTAAACAGCCGTCCTGATCTCTGAGTGAAAGAAGACAGTGGTCTGTGAGACTGTTTCTCCATTCAGTAGCTCCGTCTGGCCTGTGCACAAGGCCTCGGGTACCGGGAGACTAGATATTCGTTATAGATCCCTCAATAAGAAAGTGCTGCTCTTGCCACTGGTGATACCTGACATCATGAAGAAGGTACTGGAGGTAGCCCGGTCTGTAGCAGTTCACATCACAAATGCCTTTTCCAGCATCCCTCCCTACAGGGCTGATGACTGGTCAATCTCCTTCACGTGGAGTGGATTCCAGCACAGCTTTATGTCCTTCTTCAAGGCTGTTCAAATTCCCCAACTGTCTGCTATCAATGGGTAGGCCAGAGTCGGGAAGAAATCCTCCTTCTAGAGGGGGCATTGGCTTTCTGCTTATTGATGACAACCTCCTAGAGGGCCTAGAGAGGGCACTGCCCAACAAGGACCGGATGCCGTGATGACTCACGAGGGGCATCGTGGCTGGACTGTTAACACACTCAAGGTACAAGGACCTAGTTCCCAACTGAAATTCCTGGGCCTAATCTGGGAAGTGGTATGACATCCCATTCCACAGGAAATCATTACCAAACTTTTGACCTTATTTGACCCAAAAAATAGAAAAAGGGGCCCCATCCCACCAGGGGTTGGTGGACCTATTTGACTACTGATGATGTTAGAGAGCCCCTGTGGAGATTTGATAGAGCCTTTCCGTTAGGTTACGAGAAGGGCTGCTACTCTTGAGTGGGGCTCCAACCAACAGGATACCCTGGAGGCCCTCCAACAGGCTGCCAAGCCTCCCCCTCTTAGCCCCACTGATCTACATCTGCCATTTGAGTTACACCTTGCAGCAGACTCTCAATTCGCTGACCAGAGCCTATGGCAGGAGGACAGCCCCAGAGGCCAACGTGGACCAACCTGTAAGCTCCCCAAGTTGGCTGAAAGAAAGGTACACGCCCTTTGAGAGACCATTATTGATCTTGGGTGAGTGCAGTGGTGGGCTCAGGAGCAGAAGTTCCAGTCTTGTTCCTAAATAGGGCCAGCTCTGGATCCCCAGGAGAATGGAAATGGAACTTCTGGGAGCCCAGCTGGCATCTTGCAACTGCATGGAAAGGTCTCAGGCCCTTCCGCCTCCCAGATATAACACCAAAGGAGACACTGCCGCCTCTGGCCTAACGGGACCTGATAGACCTTCAGGACCACCGCTGGGCCTGGTTCACTAATGGCTCCTCTGGCTTAACTTGTAGGAATTGGATGTGGCTGCCATCCAACCTGAAAGAGACCTGTCCTTCAGCGAGCATGGGAAGGAGCCCTTGCACAGCGGGCAGCTTCATGCGGTGTGGACGATGATGACACCGTCTGCCCCACCGTTCCCCCACCTCATGTTTATTGCTCTGGCCCCAGCAGATGAGCTCTGCTATGTTTTCATTCTCAGGGGCTATAGCTAATGGCTTGGCCATTTGGTTCTGTAGCATATAAAACAGGATCCCCTGTTGAGATGAGACATTTGCATGAAGATCATTTCTGCTCCTAGTAAATGCTTTTTTTCCTCATTATTATTATGACATACAGTGTCATGTGAGTTTGAGGTATTCAGCGCAGTGACAGTTGTGGGCCTTAGGCAATGCCCGCCAAGATAAAATGTTTTGTAACCCGTGTGAATGCCCACCAGAGAGGCCCCGGGCTGCAAAAGGAAATCTATCCAATGAGCATATATATCGTGCTTTTAGCTAAATGTGGAGACCGAGTCGTTCTCCACTCTAAAGCAAGCATATGCACGGTACGTTGGCTCCTGGATCCGCGAGAGGATGGCCCATGGGAATTCCAACCCCGTCGCAGATTAGGTTGGCAGTGCACAGCGGCCACGGTGGTGAGAAGACACTAAAACATTGTGCAAAATGCATCCCGCTTGTCAGGCCCCGGGCCAGGCTATTAACGCTGCCCCAGATAGTTTCCTTCAAGCCAGTGGGCTCGGCCGTTTCGCATCCCACCCCTGGCGTCCCGCTGGGTCTTGCTGTCGGTTGACACCTTTGTGTTTGGCCCGCCAATCTCCATTCCACTGCGTTCCGCTGACTCCAGCCACGCTCCCTGGGCCCTGCAAACTCACATTTGCTTCCTGTTCAGGTTCCCTGAGAACTGCATCTGATAACAGCCCTGCGTGTGCCGTTCAGGCTCCACAGCAATAGGCCCAGTCACGGAGCATATAGTGGGCTCTGTGCTCCACACCCCTCCTAACCCACAGGGGTACTTGAGCATTTTAATGAACTTTCAAAGTACGGGCTTGATCCCCTGATGGGAGGGGACAAGATGACCCCAGTCTGGACTACACATCTCAGGTCTGGGTCTCAATGCAGCAGTTCACCAGTCAGGTACTTTTCACTAGTGCTCCATGGTTGACCAGGTTGTCTGACCCCTTCCTTCAATTTTACAGTTACTGACTACAGTCTCTGTTGGGGGGTGGGGGACCCCTGTAAAGGACTTGCACACCCTTCCGACTCCTTCCCAAAGACTCAGATCACTGAGAGATGAAAAGGCTGTTAGATATTAAGGACTGGGAGACAGTAACCTCCTCCATTTACCACTGGGTGCAGAATATGGGGTTTTGCCTCAAGAATAGTGACCATCAGTTGAGTTTCTAGTTCAACAGTTTGCCTAAGGTGGCTGTTCCACTTTGCCTGGGTAGCTCCACGTGATAGATACTGGTGTGTAAAGTAGAAGTTTATACTAAATGGAGCAAAGGTAGAAGATTTGGGTTTACCAACCTGGGAGACTGATTAAGAGTGCCCATAGTGGAGGACAGACCGTCTGTGTCACAGTTGGATAGATGTGAGCACCTAAGAGCTCAGATACTGGAGATAGGTTCTCTTTGTCTTCATTGTAGGTTTAAGAATCTTACTAAAATATCCCCATAGAGACTTTCTGTCATTTCATTCAGTATAGATTTTGAATATAGATTTCTGTGCAAGGTATTAGGAGATGAAATGAGCATACTTTTGGTTGGATAATACATAAGTATTGCATTTGTGGAAATGGGTAAGAATCATAAAGAGGATAAAGATGATATGGAAAGATTGTTTCTAGCTATGAGGAATTCAGGAAGGCGTTATAGAGTAAGAAATGCTTTTAGCTGAATAGGATGTGAACACAAAAGTCAAATAAACATGTGAATTTAACTGATACATACCATAGGGTGATTGGAAATTGTAGGGTGCTAATAATATTTGAGTGGAAAGCTAAGTTGCAGCTAGTACGTGAGTATGTGTAGCACTTTATACTTGTTTTTGTAGGTGGTGGGAGGGTACCTTGAAGGTGTCAAATAAGAGAGACATGGTCAAACGAGCAGAACAGTGTTTTAGGAAGATTCTGTGGCTGTAGGGTATTGTGTCACAGGGTCCCCAGAACACCCCCAGGTTGGGTAATTGACTAGGCGCGCTCAGAGGACTCAGCCTGTAGTCGGGAGTCACAGCCATAATTTAGTATAGCGAGGGGACACAGAGCAAAACCAACAAAGGGAAAAGCCACGGGGGGTGAATTCCAGAGGAAACCAGAACAGGTTCCAAGAGTCCTCTCCCAGTCGAGTCCCATAGGATGTGCTTAATTCCTTCATCTGGAATTGTGACCACAAGTGTGAAATGTTATCTACTGAGGAAGCTCAGTAGAGACCCCATGCTTAGGGATTGTGGTCATATAAGCACCCTCCTGCCTAGTCTGTACCAGGTTTTCAGACTCCCACAAGGAAAGCAGATGTTCATCATAAAATCACATCGTTTGCACAGCATTAGAACAATGAGCCATCTTTTTGTTTTGCTTTGTTTTCCTCTTTCATGTTTACTTTTGAGAGACCCTGCGCACAAGCAGGGGAGGGGCAGAGACAAAGGGAGATAGGATCCAAGGCAGGCTCCAGGCTCCAAGCTGTCAGCGGAGAGCCCGCCGTGGGGCTCAAACTCCTGAACTGCAAGATCATGACCTGAGCCGAAGTCAGACACTTAAGTGACTGAGCCACCCAAGCGCCCTGGAACCATGAGCCATCTTATCAGGAAATGTTAGAAACCGTCCTGAAATTCAAATTCCCAGATACCAACGGAGGACCGAACTTGTTCAGGAGAGCAGCCTCCAATCAGCTGTGTTACCTGCAGTGCACGGGTGTAAATGGGGCAGAGAGACCAGGAGCTGAGGCGTATGCCTGTGTTTCTATCAGGTCCCACCCAATTTTTTTTTTTTTTTTTAACTGTTGATTACTTTCTCAGTTCTCTACTTTTTAAAAGATGTTTTATGGATAAGATTTAGAGGTCATTTAGTAAAAAAAAAAATTACATAAAAAACTTGTTGATAGAATTTGTTCTGCGCCCTAATATTTATCAGTTGATTATCTCCACCTGCTGTACAGTGGACACACACACACACACACACACACACACGATCAGAGGTTGGTTTTCTCATTTTTGTTTTATAGGTTTAAAGACAATCGAAAAGATGACATCTGGCTTGTAGATGTGAGTATGTAAATTTTTGTTTTCTACCTCTGCTGTTGTGTTACTTTCTAGTCTCTTCCAGACAAATATGGTAGTATATGGTTAGTACTTGATGTATATTAGTCAATTTTTGTCAGGTAGTACTATTTGGGTTACTATATTAAAATGAACCTCAGCCTTAAGGTTCCTGGCAAGGACCTGTTTGTGCTGAAATTCTGAAGAGGTGGACGTATGGATTATGTTGAGGGAGACTGTGGTATGGACTTTACTACAGACTTCACTCTGAAATTTTTTATATCACTTGATGGTCAAAATCATGTTTTCGTGTTAATAGGGAACAAAATCAAATTTTCGTTTTCCTTCTTTAACTCACTTTCAAGTTTGGAATGTATTTAAACCTCACGTTTGGGATTCCTTTTAACTTGCCTCAGTAAAAAATCAATGGCAGCAATACAGATGGAATAAGAATAGCAGAGTTGACAATTGCTAAAGCTAAGCCATGGGGCACGAGAGTCCATTGTTTAATTCTTTCTCCTATTGTGTATGTTGGAACGTTTCCATGTTAAAAGATAGGTAAGTCTTGGGGCGCCTGGGTGGCTCAGTCGGTTAAGCGGCTGACTCTTGATTTCAGCTCAGGTCATGATCTCGTGGTTTCTGAGATCGAGCCCCGCATCAGACTCTGCACTAACAGCACAGAGCCTGCTTGGGATTCTCTCTCTCCCTGTCTGCCCCTCCTCTGCTCGCAGGGTCTCAAAATAAACTTAAAAAAAAAAAAATAGATAAGTCTTGTTTCACGAAGGCACAACAGTTTGTTATACCTCCACCCAGCCTGTGGTGATATTGAAGAAAGAGGAACGGTGGTTTCAGTTTAATCAACCTGACTTGTGCTTATGCCAAACCAGTCATCTTAGTGATCCCCCATTTGCCTTGCCGGTAGTTATTCTTAACGTAGCAAAGGTACCTACTCTGTTGGGATTTTTGTAATAAAAACAGAAAGTGTTCATCCTGAACACTTAAGGGATGTGTGTGTGATGTATGTGTGTTTGGTGATTTCATTTTATATATAACATAGACTCATTGTGAAGCAAAGATGTTTTTCTTGTAAATTATTTTAAATAGGAATTTGTAGTCATTTTACATGAATGTAAGGTAAAACCAGTTTTGAGGCATATACTAAGAGTTAAATTATCTAGATTTGTGTGCGTGTCATCTTTTATTGTGTAACCACCTTAAAAATTATATTTAGACTTTTTGTCTAAAATGGACTCTATCAGAACATTTAGTCAAAGAGATTGCTTAAAAATTAAAATTGATGTACATAATAGCACAACATTTTACTGGTTGTCTTTCTCCCCCCCCCCCAACAAGTTTTATGCACCGTGGTGTGGCCATTGTAAAAAACTGGAACCGATTTGGAATGAAGTTGGTCTTGAGATGAAAAGCATTGGTTCTCCAGTTAAAGTTGGGAAGATGGATGCTACTTCCTATTCTAGTAAGCATTTACTCTGTTTTATTCTTCTCGTAGTGAAAGTGCTTTAATTACGTGAAGCATTCTTCAGGGTAGGAAGAAGAAATATCTGTTCTTTGCTTATGTAAATTAAGGTTCTCTTAATAAAGATTATATACTTTATTGAGTGAAGTGAATCAGCCATCAAATGTGTAACATGCTGTATGCATTACTCTTGTGCCTGCCAGACGTATAAGCCATGGTTCCTAGTTTGAGCCCCCTTGAGATGCTCCGTTGACCTGAGGCAGCTGCACAAGTGTGAGTGTGAAGCTGTTGGTGTTGCCGTGTGAAGTCAGAATGTGAGTTGTCGTCTCAGTAGCCTGAGATGGCGTGTTGGAGGAGTAAATAGGGACTGTAAAAAGTTGAGTTGAGTTGGAATGGATACAAGGGAGGATCCAGAAAGCATTCACAGTAGAGAGAATATTTCGGCAAAATCGTAGAGTTGAAAATGAGCGAAGTGCGTTCCAGAGAATGAACGCCTGTAAGCAGAGCTTGGCAAACTACCGTCACGGACCGAACTGGCCCGCGGCCCATTTTTGTAAGCAGAACAGTCCTGGAACCCAGCCCCACTCGTTTGTTTACTGTCGTCCGTGTCTCTGTCCATGTTCCACTGGCAGAGTCGAGCAGGTGTAACGGAGCCTGTTCTCCCCACAGTGCCTGAAATACTATCTGACCCTTTCCAGAAAGAAAAGTGTACTAATGCCGACCTGAAAGGATTTGAGAAAAGAATTAAAGTTGAGTGAAGTTGTGAGGTATCCTAGCAATTTGGAAGGAGCAAGGCTTCAGAAAGCAAAACTCTATTCACTTGCTGCTTCTGCCTGCCACTTTAGATGTTGTATTGCCTTGTGTCTTTTATTGTTGTTCTTTTTGTTTTCTTGAGATCTGAATGATGTAGCACAGGTAAAGTCCTTGTATTCAGTACACAGAGGTCCCCTTTTCCTTTAATCAGTGAACAAAGCAGAATTATGTGGTGCACGTTTCTTTGTAGGAAATCAGGATTGTACTCAGGCTACAGCTTTGGAAAGGGACGGACCTGTGTTTTGATCCCACATCTGTCATGTGCTGCTTCTGGGGCTTCGGGGAAGACCTTAACCTCGCAATTGTGGTTTCCACGTCTGTAAATGGGGGAGTGATAATCCTCAGGGTTGTGAGGATTGTATTAGCGTTTCCTATTCGAAATCATTGCCACAGTGGCCAGCGCATGTGAGATGAAGCATAAGACCAGATTTGAGGGGGACCTCACGTCCTAGTGTTTTAGATTTTATCCGTCGCGAATTAAGAGGTAATACGCGTTTTTGAGAAGGCAGACGGTTAGATAAAAATGTTTTTGGCAGCGACAGGTAGGATAGCAAAGAACACTTAGACACCAGATCACCTAGGTCAACTTTTGTATGCATCTTGGTGTGGGATGCTGGGAGCCCAGACGTGGTGGTGACCGCGGAGGAGAGAAGAAACAGTAACCGCTCACAGACGTTTTCAAGGCTGAGATCACAGATGTGATGAATTGGCTGTGTGGTACGAAGAAGAACCATCAGAAGTAACAGGATAAGATTCTTAGCATAGTTACGGAACTGCACCACTGCTGGCTGTATGGGAAAGAAACACTGACTTTCTGTGCGTTTCCCTCTTCTCAGCTGTTGTGAATCTATGGCGTTTGGCCTAGTGATGTTGCAGAACAAGGCGCTGGGGTCCAAAGAGCCGGGGTGCCGTGAGGTGTGAGGGCTGCAGTCGCAGAGTCAAACACGAGTTGTGGAAGCCCTGAGAGGAGACCAGAGCGAAGGCAGGAGTTCTCGCCCAAAGAGAGAATGATATGCTTGGGTTGATTTATTGAAATGAGCTTTTAACAATGTTTGAGAAATTATTGCTTTCGACTGTTGTTCCCGAAAGTATGTTCTCATCTGTCGGCAATCTTGTTTCATCCTGTCTTTTTGGTTAGACACACGTGTTCTTAAACGTTCACCAGCATAGTCATATTCACTGAGACAGTTTGTTTACTAACTACTGGGTTAGTCTCTAGAGATTAAAGATAGACCAGAACGAATCCTTCTTGTCCAGGAAATGGCTAGTCTCATAGAGGGAACAGTATGAATAAACCAACAGGTGCAATAAAGTCTCAAACACAGCAAATTCCTGTGATCGTTTGAATCATTTAATGGAGTAATAGAGTAAAATAATATGTAAAGGGATATGGGTATATAAAGAAAAATAATGAAAAAAATAAATAATAAAAATAATGCTATGGTTTACATTAAATGAATTGTAATTCATTAGCTTATTGTTCAGTGTGTATTTAGTGCCTGTGTGTGTCACTGTTTAAGTGACACTGTGATGAGGGAAAACTTAAGATTTTTTCCTGAGTAGCTGAGAAAAAGTGTTTTAAATGCTGTGATTAAAATGCAGTGTTCTTGTAGGTACTGAGACTTAATATTTGGATTATAGCTTTTTAGGTGCTTTGTGGTGGGACTGTTTTTCATTCCATTATTCATAAGCCATTTAGACGTTTAAATTTTTGTCTCTGATATGTGATTGTTACAGATTTTATTTATTGTTCACTTAGCATTGTGTTGTATGTTGTGTTGAGTTCATAGGAAGAAATCTCTATAGAGCATGCAGAGCACCTTAACCTCCAGCAAAGCACCTAGCGTTGGGAAAAGGGATAGGGGACTGGTATGCAAGGACCACCTCTGCCAGATACTGTGATGGGTGCTTCCTACACTTTATATCCTTTACTCCTTGGATGTGCAATGCTAAACCCTCCACTCCCTTTCCCAACCTGTGTGGTGATGCTTGCTTGTAAGTCCTTGCGACTACCTAAATCATACAAACATGGCTATTGAAAAATCATTCTTTTGTTGAAAAGTTGTAGGGTCAGTATTCATTCAGCAGGTATTTAATGAGCACTTACTGTATGCCAGAATGTACGAGGCACATTGTAGGCATCTGTGATACATCAGTGACCAAAACAGATAGAAATTTCTACTTTCCTGGAACTTATATGCTAGACGGGAGAGACAAATGATAGCCAGTAAGCATAAGTTAAATTGTCATACTATTTAGTATTTGATATCCGTAACGGATGCATTTTCTTCTTTATTATGCAGTCAAGGTGGTGTTTTATGTGCTGTTGAAAAAAGAATGTTATCTTCCTGGTATTTTTAAAAAAAGATTTAACATATTTGCAAACTAATGTCTAGAGATTACAAATAGATTTTTGGCATGTAAATCTTAAAATTCCCTTAAATACCTCAGTGCAGCTCCAGTATGGGCCTTTTAGTAGAACTTGGAATCAGGTAAATAACTGAATTTTTTTTTTTTTTCAAGCTAGCTGTCAACATTATGCTGTGTCTAATTGTAAATACTAAAGGATTGGTGTATCATGTGTATTTCATCCGCTCCGTGGGTCACTTTTCAGGCATTCACAGCATTAGTGTTTCTCAGCGTTTAGTCCACAATCTACATTAGGATTACCTGGGCTGCCCAATATAAATTTAGACTCTGAAGACCCACACCAGCCCCATCAAATGAAAGTCTTGGAGATTGGGTCATGATAATCTGTATTTTTAACAGGGACTTCAGGTACTTCTGCTACCCAAGTTGGAGAACCATAAAGTATTATTCCAGGGAACAGTTAGTTATAGGGCTTGGAGAGGGATGGATTGTTCAGTGATCAATTATGGAAAACCTCTTAGAGGATGTGACATACCATATTCTCAATCATGTAATTGCACAGATTGGAAGTGCACATCATCACACTCAGCAGATCTCTGTGTATAGAATTCTTCAACTGGGAACTTGAACTATCATGAATTATCCTGCCCCGTGTGTTTGGAATTGTGTGAAGATTTTCTTGATGCATGGTTTTAACTAATAATGCTATAGTCAACGTTAAAAAACTACATAAAGATATATATTTTAGTCTCTCTTCATTGAGAACCAGAATTGTTTCTCATTTGTAAGTTAAAACAGGTCATGATACTCTCTGTGACAGTGTACTGATTCCTATTACAAAACCGCTGAAATTCTAGAGGGTGGAGATCAGGGATGTTTCTGAACATCCTACAGTGCACAGCAGCCTCTCCCCACAAACAAGAATTATCTGGCCCCAAATGTCTGGAGTGCCAAGACTGATCATTTCTCAAACAGTCACTGATCAAAAGGGCTTATAATCTAGAAAGGTAAAACTGATTTGCCAGTATCATCTGTGATCTCCACCCTCTAGATACCAGCAGCACCCTTCTCCCCAGCCCAGCCTCCCACTAATTTATGGCGACCAAAAATGTCTCTAGATATCGCCCATTGTCTCCTGGAGGGCAAAATCTCTCAGTTGAGAACGGCTGCCATATTTTATATCTTTTTCATGTTAGACACATAGTGACACTCGGTAAATGCTAAAAATAGTATTTTGAGCTGAGGACTTCACATTAAGGCTGGCCCCTCCCTTCTCCCCACCCCCCTCCCAGCCCACTGTATAGATGAAGTAATAGCAGGTAGTTAACAGTGAAATGACTGAGTGGTTTCAGACACCAAAATTAGAGGCAGAATTAGGACCAGATTCCAAGATCATCATGTTTCACATCCAAGCCTATCTCCACTATCAAGTTGTTATCATTTCAAGGAGAAGACAGAAAGGAAATAAGGGGCTGTATGTTTAACCCCATTTTACGAGCATTTAAAATGATACAATTCCAGAGAAGTTATTCATGTTATAGATGGGTTTGTGAAAGAATTGATCTCAGGTCTCTGCTATGAAAAAGAACAAAATGTTAAAACTTCAGTCATAGCCCTGCTACCGATTCAATGCCTGCACTCAAACAAGTTACCACATCTTCCCAAGTATTAGTTTATCTGAAGAGTGACATCAGCACCCTTCCCTTCCCCTGCTCACAAAATTGTCTCAAGGCGTAGTTGAAGGTATACGAAAATCAGTTATAAGGTATTTTACATTGAAAGTTGAATTCTGTATGTTGATGTGTCAGCAGCTACCTAACAGATCAGGATCAAAAATAGAAAGGAAACGGAGTTAACATTTGAAGATCTCTGTGTGCCAGGCTCCCTCTTAGATTCTTGTCCACATGCTTTCTCATTTTAAAATCCCATCCACAAGGCCAGCCAGATGAGTGCTGTCCTCAGAAGGGAAAGAGTTGCCAGATGATAAATGTGAAGTTGGAATCCTAACCTACATCATTTTACGTCTATAACCCATGCTTTGTTTGTGTTTCCTCTAGGGAGATGTGGTTTTAGGAGTCACTGTCAAGTCAAAATTATATCAGAAGTGAAGTTTAATGCTCAGAGTCTAGGTACTAAAGAGTGGGTGGTATACATCTGTCTCCACCTGACGCATTTGCTGACTGAGGCCAAGGAAATTAAGTGGTGGGACTTAAGTGTGGAGCCGGGATTTTTGTTCTGAAAACTGTTTTGAGAACCACCACTGCATTTTCTCAATGATTGCATATCTTCTTCATTGGTCTGTTTAAAAATAAACCTTACAATAAATTAAATTATTAGGGGCATATACACCTCTCTCCCAGTCAATTATATTTGTCTTAGTTGAAAGTAATAAGGGCTGACCTTCCCCCACCTCCTTGATTTGGGAAGGGGTCATTAAGGACGTATTTTATCGCATAATCCCCCCCCCCCATATCATTTTTATATTTTTTACTCAGAAGTCAGTCTCAATTCCTGTAGTCTCCAATTAGAATAGACTTGGCAGAATTAAATCCTGCAGTAGACATGGGCACAAAGCAGGTATGTAATTGGTTTAAGTTCATCTGGCTTTTCAGAGGCAAGACCTCTATCTTCAGAACCTGAGTTATTTATGTTAGCCTCTGCTGTCTGCGTTGCTTCCAGTAAAAACTTCATCACTGCCCTGACCCCGACCCTGTCCATCAAAACCAGTTCATCACTGTCCTGACCCTTTCAGTCACCTTTGTTCGTGTTCAAGGGAGAAACTCTATTAATGACAAAGGAAGGCCGAGAGATTTTGACTATTATTTTGCCACAGGTTCACCCTGTCATTATTCCTGTGTATTGGGCAGTACCTAGAAACCAGAGATGGATGATTACTAGAGTGATGGGTAAACCAGAACCCACGTGCAATAGTGTAGTGGCCTTCTACCCAGCCACGATGAGATATCCTAGAAATTACTAAAATTAACAATGGGGAAGATCATATGAATAAATACATTATATTTTACATAAACTGGTATGGTTGTGTAAATATATTGTATCTTGTCTACGGAGACTGCTTTCTTTCTTTACTGTCCTGATTGCCTTGATTCTGTAAAGGAGGTTAGTATTAATTTGCAGTACTGATTGCCATATCTCTTCAAGTCCTATATCTGTATTTGATTGTTCTCCTTTCTTCTTTCTCTCAAAAAGATGCCGTTGTAGCAACTGTATCTCATTTTAATTAACATGAGGACTTCAGAATAATCTTTGAAAGTGACTAGAATTATTCTAGGTTATTATAGTAGCAGAAACTTCTAAAACAAGTAGATAAAGTTGCTTTTAGATCATTTATAGAGTGCAGATTCTTTAAGTAATTTTGCAAATAAAATTTATCTTTTAAAAATTAAAATATAACGCAGTTATTTTAAGATTTAGAAAAGGAAAGCGTGGTTTTGCTTGTTTTTGTTTTTTATTTATTTTTATTTTTTGCAAGGAGCCAATGAGACCTAGAAAAAAGTATTTGTCCTGGAAAATGAAATCAGATGATAAGTGAGACTTTATTTACATATATTTTTTTAACAGGAATATCTTTTAAAATAAGTATTCTTTTAACGATTCTTTTGGCATTTATTCCTTAATTTGTCATAGTGTTTTGTGCTGGCCATAATTTGGATTATTAAGTAATTGTTTTGTACGAGAATGTCATGTTTTTTCTTTTTTGTGTGTGAATTTATATCCTTTTTAAAGACTTAAAAACATAGCTATAAGGGTTTGTATAAATCTATATTTTTAAGTAAAAGGCTCATTTACTACCTAGTTTCTCATTTAAAAAAAATTTAGAATTATTTATTCTTTTTCTCATCAAGGCATTGCTTCAGAGTTTGGAGTTCGAGGTTATCCAACAATTAAGCTGTAAGTTGAGTGTTGTATGTTTATATGTGTATTTTTATTAGTTCACTCTGCTTACGTTTTATTACATTAATTTCTAGTAGCTTCCCTGGAGGATTGAAGACGGGTTCAGCAGTTTTTTCTAGGTGCAGTACATGATCAAAGGGACTGCATCTTTCGGCTTTTCTGTGTATTGAAGTAAATGTGGTGTTTTCGGCTAGTTCGTTGAATGCGCTCTGAGCGCTTCCTGTGGGACAGGCATCCTGCAGGACCAGATGACCAGCTGTCGATTATGAAAAAGGGCTTTTACCCTTGAGGAGCTCAAGAGTGTATTCTGCTGTATCATGTGAATCCCATCTCCTAACACATTTTACTTTTCTATAATTAAAATAGACTTATTTCAGTAGAGATGAAAGAAACCAAGAGCATCAAATTGATGGACTTAATTCTAACCTGAAAGTGTTGATAAAGTATAATATAAAGCGTATGTATATAAGTTGGGAGAAATGGTGTGCTAATTAATTCTAAAGGATTTATTTGATAATCATAATTTTACTGAATTTTCTCTTGAGTTTCTTCCTTATTTTGGTAGTGTGCGAGTTGAGGGATGATTTTGAAATTTATTTTTATAGCAAAGTAAGTTTTCAGTATTTTAAAATCTCAAATTTCCAAATTTGGCTAATTTTAATTTTTTATTTCTGGGGTTTTATATTGACTTCCCTCCTTCCCCTACTTTCAAAAAAGCATTTGCTAAGCCTCTTTTACTTGTGTCAAGTAAATTATCCTTTCTGTTCTTTTTGTTTACTTCTAGGTATTCTCTTGTGCTTTCACATTTTTTTTTTTTTTTTTAAATCACAGTTGGACACATAATTCGTTGACAGGCTTTTGGAAAATCATCATAATTTTCTAGAATAGGTGTTTTATGCATTGTTTTACTCTGTAATCTTAGAGCCTCTGTCAAGTTACTATGATGTTGTGTTGCTTAAAATTTGTTCTCCCTCTACCAAAATACTGTTAATTCTCTGTCATTTTTTTTTTTTTTTTAACTAGAGAAGATAGAATTGTACTACTTTGACAAGCTCTTGACCATGAACGTGTAGATTATGCACTTTACAGAAGGCATAGGTACAATGCAAGTATCAAATACAGAGTAAATTGTTTTCATGTAATTTTAATAAAATGCAGCCTTTTTCTTTGTATTTTGAGTTGTTGGTCCCCTGAAGCCAGTTGCCCACTGTATTGTACATGGTTATGCCGCTTCTAAAAAAACTCTGCATTTATTATTTTATATTCTGTAATTTTATGAGACAGTAGTGATTAGCATTACGTACTAAAAGAGTTGAAATAATCTCAGCTTTTATCTTTTTTTTTTCTTTTTAAGATTAAAGGGGGACTTGGCATATAATTATAGAGGACCACGAACTAAAGATGATATTATTGAGTTTGCTCACAGAGTATCTGGGTAAGTTTTTATTAGGAAAGGCCTTTACTATAGGATACTAATATTTTAAAATTAAATGTGTTTTAATAGACCATATTGAATGCACATTTTTTAGGGGCTTAACCTAAGTAGAATCTGTTCACGTATGACAGAAGGTAGGGTTATGCAGCGTATGGAGAGATACTTCAAAGAAACAAAAAGAACTGTGATATGTATTATGTACTTGTTAACCTCACATTTAAATTCATTTCATATGTAGAAAAAAGATTTTCCCCAGTAGATTTTTTAAAAGAAAAATTTTTTAATGTTTACTTATTTTTGATACAGAGAGACACAGAGCGTGAGCAGGGGAAGGGCAGAGAGAGAGGGAGACACAGAATCTGAAACACGCTCCAGGCTCTGAGCTGTCAGCACAGAGCCCAAAACGAGGCTCGAACCCATGAACTGTGAGATCATGACCTGAGCCGAAGTCGGACACTTAACCGACTGAGCCACCCAGGCTCCCCACCCCAGTGGATTTTTTGAAGCATTTTCAAAATTTGATTACTTCTAACAACTTTGTGAATTGTAATTTTTATTTTACTATAAATTTGCTCTTGTACTGCCTCATTTATATCAACTTATTTTTCTTGTTACCTAATGTTGGAGTTTTTGAAAGAAACCCCACGGTATTATTCTTCTGATAGACTTGGGTTTAATCCCTGGCCTGTGATACTGGAAAATTCTTTTTAGATACAGCTAATTAAAATACTTTCCCTGATCTGTTACATGCTGCTTTCTGCCAACTGTGAGGTATTATTGCACATTTTGCTTAGAATGTGGCATAATTAGAACCCAGATGTCTATTTGAGTTATAGATCTCTGAGGTTTTACTGAGAAGGAAACAGACTTTCTTTCATAAGCATCCTGTTGGTGTGAATATGGTGATTCTTTTTTTTTTTTTTTTTAATCCACACCTACCTTGCTGAGGTATAAAGAAAGTTGGTGCTTATAATTATTCAATGCGGGTGTGTGGAACTCCTTAAGGAGAACATTCATCAAAGTAGGTTAGCCTATATTAACTTCGAAAGTATAGGCACTTTCTTGTGAGTTTGACAGGATATATTATATTGATACCTTTAAAGAGCTTTAAAGTAAATTGAGATATGGGGGGGATTTGTCGAGTGCATGACACTGCCGGGCTTAAAGTATTTGAGAAAAGACACAGAATGATCTTTATTCAAGTCTGCAAAACTTATTGATATAATTTTCACTGTACTTTCTCATTGATTGCATATCTCATTTTCTTTATAAATGCTTTCTGAATAAATTTTAAGATACCTTTTACATTATAGTAGGGCATTGGTGTGGGATGTACTTTATTCCCTGTGGTTAGATTCGTCTTTATGTTTTGGCGATTTTTAACGAGTTTCACTTTAAGCTTAAGATGGTCTTCTGATGTAACCAGGGGTGACTCTGTTGCACAGAAATTTCGTGGCTCAGTTCTGGACTTGCATCACTTGCCGGTTAATTACTCAAGTACGAAAATAGAGGCAAGCAGTGAGTGTGGTGCGGTACATCTGAGGAATTGTGCATTTTGAAAATATGTTTGCCTTTGCAAACGCTATGTTATTCTTTTTTGCAGATTTAGTGCAGGATAAATCTGATAATGCAGACCACATTTTTAAGAAGACTGGCTCTTTTTTAGTTTTTTTAATAACACTTTGTAAGTGATATGTTTGATAATAACCTTTGACATAAGCTATCTAGTATTTAAATGGATTTAAATCTTCACATAGTATTTCTAGTTTCCTGAGGTAACACATTCACAGTGTGTTAGCGTGAATGATCTCATGAAAGAGAAAAAAAGTAATTCTCACGTGGATCGTTTTATTTTTAGCTGAGGACTCTCGATGGATTACAGTTCTGTTCTTGCCTACCAAAATATTGGTTAAGATGGTACTCTCTAAAGGGATATACTTTAAACTTACTTTTTTTTTTTTAAGTTATTTTTTAAATTGATGGATTAACTTGTGGGTACTGTGTTTTTATTATGTGGGTACAAATAGTGGTCATGGCTATAGTTTTATTAGGCTTATGTGGATTGGGTGATTATTTAAAATGCAGTTAACACAACATTAAAACTTCATAACTTTAGACCTATATTGTGTACTATTTTTAGTTCAAACACAAGTTAGTTTTTTGTTTTGCTTTCAAACAGGGCTCTAATTCGGCCACTTCCAAGTCAGCAGATGTTTGAACATGTGCAAAAGAGACATCGTGTGTTTTTTGTTTATATAGGTGGAGAATCACCTTTGAAGGTATCAAATGGTTTTATTTTTTACAGTCACAAGTAACGGGTGTATTGTAATTGAATTTTCCGTATAGCCAAAACTTCATCCAGAACTCAAAATTACTTCACTCTTATTGGTAATAAGAGGTCAGTGTGAGTATTTTTCTAATGAAAACACTTTCTTACATGCCCTCTATTGTGTTTGCTTCATGAAACAGAAATGAATTCAAAGGTGTTGCTTGCCTTAGTATTTCTTCTCTCGTTGACCTGGTTACTCAAATTTAGTGTTACTTTTTAGCATTTTTGGCTCCTTGAGACTGCAGAATGGCAATTTAAGTGTAAACTTCTTAAATCATTTTATATATGTATAAACACACGTCTTTTCCTGTAACTATCAAATTAATAAATAGGAATTGAGTTTATCTTACACTTAACTTTGTTTAGAGGAGTATAAAAGCACTGAGTAACAGTGGTCTCTTTGCTTTAGAAACCATTTCCTTCATGTGCTACTCAACATTCCATCATCTCCTCACATAAACACACTGAGGCGTCCAATTGTGACGAGACTGCCTGGGATGATACCGCTGTTCGGAATGTTTAATGAGGAATGAATTTGGATCCTTGTATTTAAAAGTCACCTCTTTTCTATTTGTATCTTCACAGGAGAAATACATAGATGCTGCTTCAGAATTAATTGTATATACATACTTCTTTTCTGCCTCAGAAGACGTGGTTCCTGAGGTAATATTTAAAATTGGATTTTAATGATTTAATTTCATTTTTTAAATTATTACTTGATTTATCAAATTTACTTACTGTCATATGTATAGAAACAGTAAACATTAACTCTTTGCTACTGGTACCGGATTGCTTATTATTAAGTAAATACCACTAGATTCGTAGCATTTAGGGACTGTGTTTATTAGGTCCGTGCTTGTTCTCTTCTTTAAAATAATAGCAGTAGTAAGAAGTGATAACTCAAACACTTCAGCTGGCTCATAAGCAGTGGAGTGATGTGTTTTTATATATTAATTCACAACTGCTTACCTAATCATGTGCTGTGACACTCTATTAAATTCTTGACAAGCAAGATCCTCAGGACCCTGATAGGGTGGAGCTTCCGTGCTCATGGAAAGAGGAAGTGTGCTAAATTTTACTATTGCTGGTTACATCTTTGGGGTCGTGTTCAGTAAACAAATATATAAACACAGTATACCTAGTATGAAAAAAGTAAAGGAGCATTGTGATAGTAGAAACATGAGGGTGGGGTGGCTGTTCTAGATTGGTTGCTCAAGAAATGTCCGAGAAGAAAATATTTGAGCTGGGACTTACATGATGTGAAGGAGCCCTGCAAAGATCTGTGGCCCGAGTAAACTAGAAAAAGAGAACAGATATTCCAGATGCCCAACATGAGAACACTCTTGGGCGTATTTGGGAAGCAGGTGCAGGGCCAGTGTGGCTATAACACAGCGAGAAAGGAGATAGGCAGAGAGGCCAGGGGAGGCCTTGCAGGTCATGGCCATGCATGTGATGGGCTGAAGTTAGTGAAGGACTGGGTCTCATGTTCATCTTAAGGACTTTCCTCTGCTAAGAGCAGAATGAATTGGACGGAGATGAGAGTAGACCCACAGAGAGCAGTTGAACTCGTGGAGTAATCTGGCAAGTTCGGGCTTGGAGGTTTGCAAAGGAACGGGGAGAGGGGACAATGTTGGGTTTGGGAAATGAAATTGTTCAAGCTTGTTGACCTGGAGGAAAGGGGAAGAATCAAGGATAACTGCTAGAAGTTTGTTTGTTTGTTTGTTTGTTTTAATTTTATTTTTTATTTTTTAAAATTTACATCCAAATTAGCATATAGTGCAACAGTGATTTCAGGAGTAGATTCCTTAGTGCCCCTTCCTCATTTAGCCCGTTCCCCCCCCCCACACCTCCTCCTGTAATCCTCTGTTCTCCATATTGAAGAGTCTCTTCTGTTTTGTCCCCCTCCCTGTTTTTATATTATTTTCGTTTCCCTTCCCTTATGTTCATCTGTTTTGTCTCTTAAAGTCATATGAGAGAAGTCATATGATTTTTGTCTTTCTCTGACTAATTTCACTTAGCATAATACTCTCCGCTTCCATCCACGTAGTTGCAAATGGCAAGATTTCATTCTTTTTGATTGCTGAGCAATACTCCATTGTATATGTATACCACATTTTTTTTATCCATTCATCCATCTATGGACATTTGGGCTCTTTCCATACTTTGGCTATTGTTGAAAGTGCTGCTATGAACATGGGGGTGCATGTGCCCCTCTGAAACAGCACACCTGTATCCCGTGGATAAATGCCTATTAGTGCAGTTGCTGGGTCATAGGTCTATTTTTAATTTTTGAGGAACCTCCATACTGTTTTCCAGAGTGGCTGCACCAGCTTGCATTCCCACCAACAATGCAAAAGAGATCCTCTTTCTCCATATCCTCACCAACATCTGTTGTTGCCTGAGTTGTTAATGTTAGCTATTCTGACAGGTGTAAGGTGGTATCTCACTGTGGTTTTGATTTGTGTTTCCCTGATGATGAGTGATGCTGAGCATTTTTTCATGTGTTGGTTGGCCATCTGGACATCTTCTTTGGAGAAGTGTCTGTTCATGTCTTTTGCCCATTTCTTCACTGGCTTATTTGTTTTTTGGGTGTTGAGTTTGATAAGTAGGTGTTTGGTTTTAAAAACTGGGTAGGTGATAGTGTGATCCATGAGCTTGAGAATATGGCAAAAGGAACACATTTGGGAATGGGCGAGTGATCAACTTATTAGACATCCAAGTACAAGCATCAGATTCACAGTTGGATATAGGGTTCTGGAGTTAAGGCTGTGTAAAAAACTTTGTAGACATGGGATACAAATTTTTAAGGAAATGAGTGGGCCCAGGACCTAAAGACTACAAAAGAAAATACGAAGAAAATAGCCAGTGAGTAAGAAAACAAGATGAGTGGAAAACCAAGATTTAAAGAAAAAAAAAAAAAAAAGTTTAAAAATGAGAGGTCCAGGGGCACCTAGGTAGCTCAGTTGGTTAATAAGCATCCAGCTCTTGATTTCAGCTCAGGCCATGATCTCATGGTTTGTGAGCTCGAGCCCCACATTAGGCTCTGAGCTGACAGTGCGGACCCTGCTTGGGATTCTCTCTCTCCTTCTCTCTCTCAAAACAAATAAACATTAAAAAAAAATTTTTTTTTAAAAAAAGGATCCATTGTGCAAGGTGCTTGCAAAGTGGTCAAGATGAGGAAAGTACAGTTAACTGTGATTTTTGGCCACACATGGAGGTTGTTGGTGGTTTTATGAGGACAGGTGCCTCACTGGAGTCATTTGACAGAATGCAGGTAAGAAATTGTAGGTTACAAGTGTAGACTTCTCTTTAGAAAGGTTTTGCTGAGAAGGGACCTGAGAAATTTGGCAGGAGCTGACAAGAAACATGAAATCAAGGGAAGCTTTTTCTTTTTAATCAGTATAAGTTACAAAAAGTCAAAAGTTTTTTTTTTTTTCCCCACAAAGGTAAGTCATAATATACGTTTGATTAATTTTTGTTTATTATTTTCTAATATCTAGATACTATTGATTTAAGAAGATTACTGAGTTACCTAGAGTATGGTCTAGTGCTTCCTGCAATATGTACATAAACGTTTCAGCTCCTTGGGGGAGCCTCAGACAATTTCTGGTCAGTTTAAACTCATTCTAGGTTTATTTACTTAGTTTGGTCTAAGAAGTTATTTTGTAGTATTTTGCTTATGCATTTATTTTTGATGGGGAGGAGAAGATAGGGTGAATGAAGAGCCATACTTGCCATTAGATTCTCAAATAGATGCCCCACAGGGTTATGAACTTCTTTGGACTGTCTCAATGTGCTAGAAAGGCCTAGGATGGACTGGAACTGGAACTTTTAGTCCATTCTCCTCTCCAAAGTCCAGGGAACCACATTTTAGTGTTAGAGATGAGGATGTATGCTGCACCTTCACCTCCGAAGCTCTCCAAGCAGTTTCTTTGGAGTACAGCAGAGAGCGTGCTGGCTTCATCCCCTGACACCGTCTGATGCCACCCTGGTCCTTGTGCAGTGACAGGTGTCTGAGGTCAAAATTCTAGCACCTACAGCTTCTGGGTGAGCACAGATGGTGTCTGCTACCTGGACAGACTGTTGGTTATCATGTGCTGTATTTACTTTTACTTTATATATATATATTAAGTTTTGAGAGACAGAGCACTAGTCAGGGAGGGATAGAGAGACAGGGAGACACAGAATCCAAAGCAGGCTCCGGGCTCTGAGCTGTCAGCACAGAGCCCAACACAGGGCTCGAACTCACAAACCGTGAGATCATGACCTGAGCCGAAGTCAGACGCTTAACGGACTGAGCCAGCCAGGCACCCCTCATGTGCTGTATTTATTATTATTAGCCTCTCAACTAGTTTTCTTCAAACATCCCTTCATTATTCCTGCAAATAGCAATATTTGTCATCTCTTTTTTAGTTCTGTGTATGTGGTTGCAAAAGTCTGCTGGGGGGAGTCTGTTATTTCACAATCATATGAGGATTTTTATTCCCATAGAGAATTCTCAAGTAAGGACAAAGCCCTTGATTTTATGCCCCTCCCCCTCCCCCCCCCCCATTTTGAATTTTATATTTGGTCATGAAAAGCTTCCTTAGATTTACAGCTACTTTTTCAGCTAGTATTTTTGAAAGCCTTAGTAAGTGTAAGAAAGGATATACAGATGAAGACAATTTCTAATTTCAGGATACTTAAAGGTAAATGGAGAAAAATGGCCTATAGACATACAACTGTGATATCAGGTAGTTTAAGGAACACAAAGAAAGAGGACGAGGGGTTCAGAATCTATGGAAATCAAAGGCTGCAAGGTTCCACGTATGTAGTAATGTTAACAGTACGGCCACCTCAGGGGCATCCTTGAAAGAGAGGGATGCCGAATGTTAAAAAATACTTTCGAAGCACCTTTGTAGATGAGTTGCCAAGAGCAGGCGAATAGAGTTACTTGATGATAGAGCCTTACCTGCAAGCTTTTCTGCTGCCTTTAAAATAGTTATTTTTTCACTCATATCTGGATCTTGAGAAACTGAACAGAAGACCATGGGGGAAGGGAAAGGGAAAAACTAGATACAAACAGAGAGGGAGGGGGGCAAACCATAAGAGACTATTAAATACAGAAAACAAACTGTAAGGATGGATGAGGGGGGTGAGGGAGAGGGAAAATGGGTGATGGGCATCGAGCAGGGCACTTACTGGGATGAGCACTGGGTGTTGCATGTAAACCAATTAGACAATAAATCATATTCATAAAAAAATAAAATAGTTATTTTCATGGTGTTGTACCATTTTTTAGCAGTCATGTAAACAGCTCATTCTATATTACTGAGGTATGCCTTCCCCCCTTTTTGATATTTCCAGAACAGCCATCTTTATTTTTATTTTATTGTTACTGTTACTTTTATTTTATTAGTTATCAATTGATTGTTGTTACTTTTCATTACTACCACATCATGGAATAATTCTGTGTGGCTTACCCAAATTATATCTGTTCTGCATGGATACTGATTTCTCTACTATATAATACTAGTACTATTTTGAAATAAATACAGCATGCCTTCTGAAAGAATTTCTTATTATTAATTGCCATTATAGGTTCCCATTTATAAAGCCAATTTACAGTTTAAACCTGCTCTCACATTTGTTAGCGGACTTAATTTTCCTAACTCTGTGGTGAGGTAGGGACTCAGTGTCCTTGATTTGCAGAGGAGAAAGCCCGACTCCCCAGGACACAAGTGGCCTCAGTGTCACACAGTCGAGGAATGGCAGGGAGGGACTTGAGTCCACCAGTGCCGATCGTTACCTCAGCCACTGCTCTTCCCTACCTCAGAGTGGGTCTCCTGTACTTCCTGTGGTGTCTTTACCTCTGTTGTCAGCTCTAAGAATATTCCATGGCTCTCACAGCAAACAGGGCACTGTACCTGGAGATGTATAGAGATGCCAAACCCATCCTTGGATAAGCTTGGGATTGGCTGCTTTTTAACCGCTTGCAACAATTTCATTATTGCTGTGTTTTTTTTTTTTTCCTGATTTCTTTTGATACTTTTGAAATTGTAGCTACCGATTAAACACCTTTAGAATGATAAAAGTTGTTTGCGCGTCTTATTTTTGCAGTATGTGATACTGAAGGAGATGCCTGCTGTACTTGTTTTCAAAGATGAAACTTACTTTGTTTACGATGGTAAGTTCCGAAGTTTTAACTGATGTAAAACATTTTGAAATTAAAATGCTGTGTCTATTATAGGACTTAGGTGTTGATCAAAGAATTGGCAGATTCGACGACTCCTCTGTCTCCCGTTAGTTGAGTGACTGACAGGTTCTTCTGCCCTTCAACTTTCGTTTTTCCATCTAATGTGCTTTCTGGGTCTTGCCTACAATGAATTTCTTCTCTTTTTCTTTTTCTTTTTTTTTTTTTTCTTCGTCTGCTCATTTGTCTTTTGAGCAATTTCTGTGCGTTATTTTAAAGCATTCAAAATTTTTTATATAGGAAAAAAAAAGATCTAACATTGCAGACTCACAAAAAGATGAATAACTAAAACCCCTTCGATAGTGGTGAAGTCCCTGTAGGGTATGTTCTGCCCTCGCTCCCATCTCTCCCTTCCTGACAGAGTAACCACCCACCTACTGTTCAACATTTCTTCAGTGAAGTAAGTACTTAGTCTATTTTTAAAATACTTGTGTTATACCAAACGTACATCATAATAAAGACAATGCTAGAGTAATACAAAATACATCCCCATCACCCAGGTTGGGCAGTTACCATGATCTTACCACATTTGCTTCAACACTTTTTTTCTTTGTTGGAAGTATTTTAAAGCAAATCCCAGAGGCTTTTCATCACCATGTGCCTTGTTCTGCATCTTTTTAGAAATGTTATTTTTCCTTTATGTATAATTACGTGCTGTTGTAACACTTAATAAAATCTGCAGCAGTTCCTTGGCATTATCCAATACCTACCCCCACAATCTCAGAACTGTGCAGCGAGGTTCCTCGGGCCAGTGGAGCAAACTCACAGGGGCTCCGGGAGATCGTTTAGATCTCAAGGGAAACAGTGAAACTCAACATCTGTTGGATCCCACACAGCCCCTGAGAAGCAAAAGTAAATGCAAAGTCATGCTTGTAGCAGTCTCAGTGACTTTCTACATTAGTCTCATAAAGTAGAAGCTTCAGTTCTTTTGTGTGTGTGTGTGTGTTTCCAGATTTACTGAGAGAATTAACATATAATATCGTGTATGTTTAAAGGCATACGATACGTTTTTTAACATTTTATTTAAACCCAAGTTAGCGAACAGTGTAATGTGATTGATTCCTCACTGACTTACACCACCTAGCGCTCATCCTGGCAGACGTCCCCCCCCCTCGTGCACCCTCCCTCCATCAACCCTCAGCTTGTTCTCTGGATTTAAGAGTCTCTCTATGGGGCGCCTGGGTGGCTCAGTTGGTTAAGCATCCGACTTCGGCTCTGGTCATGATCTCGCGGTCCGTGAGTTCGAGCCCCGCGTCAGGCTCTGTGCTGACAGCTCAGAGCCTGGAGCCTGCTTCGGATTCTGTGTCTCCCTCTCTGCCCCTCCCCCACTCATGCTCTGTCTCTCTCTGTCTCAAAAAAATAAATAAATAAAAACAGTAAAAAAAAAAAGTCTCTTATGGTTTGCCTTCTTCTCTGTTCTTATCATTTTTTCCTTCCCTTCTCTGTTTGTGTTATTTCTTAAATTCCACGTATGAGTGAAGTCATACGGTATTTGTCTTTCTCTGACTGACTTATTCCACTTAGCGTAATACATTCTAGCTTCAGCCATGTCGTTGCAAATAGCAAGATTTCATTCTCTTTAATCTCTAATATTCCATTGTGTGTGTGTGTGTGTGTGTGTACATACCACATCTTCTTTATCTATTCATCAGTCCAGTTGATGGACATTTCCACTCCAAGCTTCAGTTTCTTATTTCCACCAGCTACCTTTGAAATACTCAGTGCCTTTGTGTGACTTTTTGTTACTATGTTGGACAGTACAGATATGCAACATTTTAGTCGTTACAGAAATATTCTGGAGTCTTGTTATTTTAGAGCAGAAAAGAAACTAGAACTACTTGAGAGCTGTAAGCTTTGTATTGCTTAAATAACTCAAATAAATAGAAGAATATCTAATAAAAAGAATATTCTGATTTTTTCTAATGAAAGGAACATTTTATTATACTAATTGAAAACTAAGCATTTCTAAAATCTTGTTTCTTCATTAATTTTAAGTAAACGTGACGGCTGAATTTTATTTTTTTTGCTATAGTATAACAACTCCCATTTATTTGTTATATTTTACACAGCAGATACTGTTATGTATTTGATATTCCATGTTATCGTCACCCCTCTGTGGGGATAGGTATTAAAGCAGGTAGATTAATATTCTGAGGTTATGAGAGAGATGACCGAAGAGCGTTAGGTAAGGCGATGGATGTATAACTCTTCGCAGGTTCATTCATTCATTTGTTCATTCGCCGGATATGTGTTGATTGTCCGTATCAGACATTGGGCTTAAAAAGGAAGTTAGGAGGAACTTGCGCATATGAAAATATGAGGAGGAAAATAATTCACATCTACACTGATTCTATCCATTTGCTCTTTGATTACAGCCCTCCTGTGTGATAAGCACTTAACATATATTGTCCTATTTGATAACAACCCTTTTGAGATCCTGGTATTCTTACTATTTTACAAATGAAAAGATAGGATTAATGTGTTTTTCCCCCAAGTCAAAATAGTGTAATCAAGCATTAGTCTTCAGATCTCTTGTTCTGGTTCTGTTAAGAGTTTGTTAATGCTTCAGAGAGCCACTTTGTTTCTTTTTGGAAAAAGCCTGTTCATACCTGTTTAGATGTAAATCTGTCCTTGAATCACGACTAAGAGTGCCCATCCTCATGTCGCCGTGTTTCAGACATGGCCTCCCACGAGGGGACAGGAGGGATAGGTTAAGTATCTGTAGCTATTATAGAGGCCAGCGGTTTTTAATGTGCAGTAGGTTAGTATCGAGAACCTGCTGAAGCTTCAGAGGAAACCATTTACTTTGAATGCTGCTTCTAGTATTTAATTGTTGCCAATAAATTTAGAAGCTTTGTGATAGGGGCTCAGGAGGATAGTTTCATTTCGTTTCTTTTCTTTCTTTTTTTTTTCTTTTTCTTTTTTTCTTTTTTTTAACATTCATTTATTTTTAAGAGGCAGCGAGAGAGAGTGCAAGCATGGGAGGAGCGGAGAGAGAGGGAGACAGAGGCTCCTATGCAGGCCCCAGACTCTGATCTGTCAGCACAGAGCCTGACTCAGGGCTCGAACCCACAAACCATGAGATCATGACCTGAACTGAAGTCCGGTGCTTAACCCACTGAGCCACCCAGGTGCCCCAAGGATAGTTTGTCTGATGAGTTCCAGATTTATCACTCTGTATAATGTTTGAAACATTTACTTTTGACCTGGAGTGGAGATTGTGGCCCAATAATCAACTCCTATTTTTATGTTTATTTTTCTAATTTGTAAATCCAAAGCCAAAAATACTTCCAGATTTGGATTATGCCACTTATTTGATAGGTTCGATAATTTGAAAATGTTTTGTTTAGCGATGCAAGTGATAGAAAAAGCACATCGTTCAAGAAATCATTAAAATCAGTCTTTAGCCAAACATTGGTAGGCTTTTACATCATCTTCTTTATCATGCAGTTAAAATCGTTCACAAGTACTTCAGAATTCTGTTTCTAATCAGGACACAATATTTCTCTTTATAAAAGCTTCCTTTCTGTTTAGTGGGGGAAGCAGTTGATGTTGGATAAAGGCCAAAATACTGTGGCTTCATATGTGTGCTATGGTAGTTGTACATATGAGAAACGATTTTAAAGTGCAGTAGAAATGTCATAAAATAGAAAAGGGTAAAGAAACTGTAATAAAAAATTACCCATGCTGCCATCATTCAGGGACAACTCCCAGTCTAGGATAACCATTTGGTAGGAGTATATGCCTTCATTTTATCGTTCTGTTTTTTTCATACTTTATGTTTTATAGAGTTCCAGTGATGCTGTAATACTGTTTTACAACCTGCTTTACCACTTAATTTTCCATTTTTTAAAAGTCTGTAAATGGTCTTCCTCAGAATGTACCGTAATTATTTAAATTATTTTCTGTTGAGGGTATTTCACTTATTTCCTTTATTTCTATGTGTCTTTTGTTGTTTTTAATGATGCTGTGGTGAAGAATTGCTTTGTGCATTAGTCCTTTTGTACAGCTCATTGTTTGCCTAGAATAGACCCCTAAAATGAAATTTATGAGTTCAAGATTACGATTCTGTGTCGAGGCATTTTACGTATACTGTTAGGTTAGAATGCTACAAGCATTTTAAAGTCATATTTGCATGTAACTTACTAGTTTTGTTGTATTTTTAAGAGTACGAGGATGGTGATCTGTCATCTTGGATCAACAGGGAGAGGTTTCAGAACTATCTTACCATGGATGGCTTCCTCTTGTATGAACTTGGAGACACAGGTAACAAGCGTATATACAATGCTCCATCAATCTGTACAGTTTTTCCTTTATTGGTTACTTAAACGTGACTTTGTAGGAAGGGAATTTTAAGCTCTGTTTCATAATTTCATTCCTTAAATAGACCTCAACGCCAGTTCCACTTTATGAGAATATAGATTAATATTAACAAGGAACAAACATTTGTATGGGGATAAAGGTCAGTTAGAAAAGGTTTCCTAGTTAGAACTCATAGTGCCAGGGAAAACTGAGCCTGGGTAATAAAGAAATGAGAAAAAATAACCAGGAACCTATATTAGGAGCCTGATTTTGTAGTGGGAGTCGGAATACAACTTCTCACAACCTCTTAAAGCCTGCTTTTACTTGTGAGGAAAATACAGGCACCACATTAGCATGGTTTCTTAAAGTTGCATGATTGGAAATGACAAGCAAAGTAAATATAGATGCAAAACTGAAAGCGATCAGCAGCTGACTGTAGGGTCTCAGATGAAAACTATTGTAAGAAGCTAACCATGTAAGTTGTAGGAGGAAGCGTTTTGTCAATTTATATTAAATTACAAATGAGAAATAAATTATGGATATTATTGCCACATTTGTTTTCATTTATGATTTCATTGATAAGTGGGATGGAAGTATAGTTGCAGATTTTTAAAAAATGGGAAAATGTTACTCAAGGTTCAGTTTGTTTCTTTTTATATGAGAAGCAGTGTGCATAGAGTTTCCTCTTGATGATTTCCTGCTTTTGAATCTGATTAAAAATGCAAATTAGAAATGTTCTAACAGGTTCTCATGTTATTTTCTGACTCTGAGGATATTTGTTCTGGCTCCTGAGCCTACTTTTTCACGTTCTGTGTCTGGTGACGTTTCTGTCTTTGCTTATCCTTACAGAGGGGGGGTGTGTGCTCGCTCAGTGTTGGAAGGTGGTGTGGACACGGTCAAAGAATGTGGTTTACTTCTGGATTCTCTCGCACCCTTGTGAAGGGAAGAGGGGGACAATATAGGAATACAGTAGTTTTGCTTTCGGTTCAGTAATCATAGGAGACATCGTGACCTCGAGGTGGTTGTAGCTTCTTCTCCCAGATTAATTCGGAAAGAAGTTGGCTATGGACTGTTCCTGTTTTATGTCCAACACAATTGTCCTTGTTCGGTTGTGTTGCTGCGGCTCGGCCCCTGTTCCTTGTCCCACTGGCCACTTTGCACACGACCACAAGAGGTCCTGGCTCTTGTCCTGGTGGCGGCGGGTCCCTGTGTCTTCTGACCCCGCCTGAGTCTCCGTGTCCTCTTTCTCTGGTCTTCCTCACCCTCCTCTCCAGCCACACTGACTTCTCGGTTTCCTTCAAAGGCTGGAAACCTTGTACCAATGCACCTTCAATACCCAGAAACGTGTAGTTAATTTATGCTCATCCATCAAACTCAGACCAGACATTGCTTCTTAAGAACATCTTTTACTGGTCCCCTCAAACTACCGAAGTTCGCTGTGTCATACCCTTTTGTAGCTTCGTGTTCCTTTCCTTTGGAACTCTTCTCGTTGTTAGCCATACGTCTGTTTGTGTATTGTAAATGATCTGTAAATGTTACTATTATTTTCCCTACCAGACTGTGCTCTCCACTGGTGCCGGGCTGTGTCTGTGTGGCCATCACTGCGTGGTTAAGTCCCTCAGCTAGTAAATGGTTGCGCCTCACTGCGGTTTCCCCCCCACCTAGAACAGGATAGACACGCTGGACCGCGGCGTCTGGTCTTGTGACTCCGGTCCCAGTGGTCTGCTTTTGGCATCCTGCTGTCCACCAGAGGATGTTAGAGATGAAAGGGATCCATGTTGTATTCAGGGTTAGGTAAATTGCAGTCCATTTTGTTTTGTGTGGCATCACTGGCAGGTAGTGACCCATGCGTGGTACTGAGCGGAATAGCGTGTAAAAATCATTCCCTTGTTACATGTCATTCTTCTAGAGCTACGTTAGTTGATGATAAATTTCTTTTATCAACTTATTTCTTAATGTCTTAGCTTTTGACAGAATACTTAGTCACTTTGTGAGTTGTGTGAAAACAACAACTTATGAGTATATAAGTTGTTAGTTGCTATTATTTACATTTGGGGGTTGGGAGGGAGCATCTGTCTCACTTGGAGTTGACTAGTGCACTGATTCAGTCTACTGTGCATAACATGTAGCATAATTGGAATTAAGTTCTAGAAGCTATTTACTAATTCCCGATTCATATCTACAATAAAAATTGAAAAATTTGTGTGACGAGGGTTTTGAATTGAGGTATATGTCGTTCTTAATTTCAGGAAAGCTTGTGGCGATTGCAGTTATTGATGAGAAAAATACATCAAATGAACACACCAGGTATATCAAATAGCATCTCATTCAAACTTTACGTGGCTTCAGATAAACTTGATATAGTATCTTACTTTTCCTACACTGCTAGATAAGGCAGCAGATGTTGTAATTGAAAAGTCATAATACAGTTTTAAACTGCAGAGATGAAATATTCATGTGTTCCTTCACAGATTAAAGTCAATTATTCAGGAAGTTGCTAGAGATTACAGAGACCAGTTCCACAGGTAGGTGCTTGCATTCAGGAACATTCCTTTATCTTTGCTTAATTATGTTTTGTTATACAGTAAGGCAAAAAATAGTACTGTTTTGTACTTTCAAAGGTGAGTCAAGATACTGAAGTGAATTATATAGTATGTTGCATTTCGGTATGAATTGTTTGGACTTAAAATTTGTTGATGGATGTCATATAAGTGAAAAAGAAACTTTCATTTGTAATTTGGAGCATACTTGCTTCTTGATAGGGTTCGGGATACGTCTGCGGTTAGGATATATGGACTTGCGCTCCTACATTGAAGATACATGTGCGGTCGCAAGTCAGATACAGACAGATGATAATTTTCACAGGAACTCAAAGAATAACAATATAAAAACTAAGTGATCTTTTTTGCTTTGTGCTAACCATTGTGTTTGTTGCTGCCATAAGAGACATTCATTATATTTACTTTTTATCCCCTTTTTATTCAGAGTCTTCTAGTGAAGGATGAGTGATACATATTTATATTTGTCCTGCTATGAGCATTTTCTGATTGGTTCTTTTTAGAAGTGGGTATTTTTTCTTAAACATATTTTAATTAGAGAAGTTTATATTGCCCTGCATGTTAAATATATAGAGACTAGAAATGTCTTAGGACTTGTTTAATATTACTCGTGTGTATTTGTATCTCAGAGGCCAGTAGAATTCATACTCTTTTCTACATTTATTTTATGTGATTTGTATTTAATGTTTATAGTGTTTACATGCTTACCAAGCCCTAAAGTTCAGTTCTTGGTACGTATTTACCTTATTTTGTATCTAATAGTGTTCTCTGTCTCTCTCTCTCTCTTTTGTTTTTCTTTTGGTTGTTGTTATTTAGAGATTTTCAGTTTGGCCATATGGATGGAAATGACTATATAAATACTTTGCTAATGGAGTAAGTAAAATTCTAAATGATTACATGATTTCCTTATCAATTCTGTCAATTTTTAAATTTCTGTTTCTGAGAAACAAAAGAACTACTAGCTGGAAAAAAAGCAAACTTTCCTATATGCTGATACAGATATTCTCTCCTCAGATACCATACTTTCATTTTTAAATCTAAATTTGAAACTCAGTGAGCTTTAATAATTGTACTATATTAAAAAAAATTACCTCGGGGTGCCTGGGTGGCTCAGTCAGTTAAGCATCTGATTCTCGATTTCAGCTTATGTCATGATCTCGTTGAGCCCCATGTCGGGCTCTACGCTGACAGTACAGAGCCTATTTGGGATTCTCTCTCTGCCCTCGCTGCTCCCCCCCCCCCCCACCCCAATGCACAATGTGCGCACGCACTCAGATAAACATAGAAAAAAATTTATTTCCCAATTCCGTGTTAATAATTGATAGTATTTTGGAAAGAAGACAGTGTTCAAAAACTTCTAGATTTTGTAGTTTCTATTTAACACACACTTTAAGTTCAGTTTTAATGAGTAAATGTAACTTAAGTAAACATTTTTTTTTAAGTTTGTTTATTTTGAAAGGGAGAGGGTGCACCCATGTGAGTTGGAGAAAGGGAGAGAGAATTCCAAGCAGGCTCTGCACTGCCAGCACGGAGCCCCGTGTGGGGCTCAAACTCATGAATCATGAGATTGTGACTTGAGCCGAAATCAGGAGTTGGACGCTTAACCAACTGAGCCACCCAGGCGCCCCTTAAGTAGCGTGATTTTACATTCAAGAATTAACTGCTATTTTAGAAGAATTTATTTTAACAGATTAAAATAGCTTTATAGGGAAAATATGTGATTTTAAAATAATTCTGTCAGTTACGTTTATGATGTAAAGATTTGATTTGTCACTTCAAAAAGTTGGTGTTAGAAAACACTTAACCTACCTATACTGAATGAATTTCAGGTAAGAGTCTGCTCTATGGAGTAGACATTTAGTATCTACTACGTGTCACACGCTGTGATTGGTACTGTTGATGTAGAAAACGAGTTGAGTCCCTGTCTTCAAATACTTACAGTCTGCTGGGTAACACAACATAGTAATTCCACAACCGTATGAAAAGGCCTTTGTAGTAGAAGGTTTTGGAAACACGGAGGCTCTCACCCCCAGCCCAGTGCACACAAAGGTGGAAGGTTCAGAACATGCTTGCTAGAGGAGGCAGTAATTAAGAGAAGTTTCCTGCAAGAAGAAAAGCAGAGAACTCATTCCAGACAGAGCCTAACAGCACGCACAAGAGGTGGTGGGAAAATGGAGCTTTGGAGAGCGTGGAGCTTTAAGATCGCCCCCGAAGTGAAGGTACGGAAAGCTCACTCACTAGAGGCCGGTGACCTCCTCCAGCGACACTGAGGTGCCAGTTCAAGTTCACGGCGTTGTGCCCTTGTGCCGTGTGTGGTGTTCTCTAGCTTGGCGTGGGAGCAGAGGCAGAGCGTTGCCTTGCTTCAGGTTTCAGCGCATGTATTCCATTGGGGAAATAAAAACCGAATTAACAAGCCCAAGATAACATTCGTAATTTTCAGTTAAAAGTCTTAAAATTACAGCGTTACCTTTATTCATTTATATTTATTATCCCTTTTGTTATAATAAAGATTTGAGAGTGTTTACCAATGACATAAAGTACCAGATATCCTATATCACGAAGACATCAAGACAAAGGAACCTAAAATAAAAGATCTTTATTATTTGAGGGATTTATCATTTGGAGGTAATTATTAAAGGTACTTGAAAAATTTGGCCTTGAATTTTTCATACTCAAAGAAACATTATTTATACATTCCCCATAGTCTATCAAACAACTGTCGCTTATAAGGAGTATGGCAGACTTTGCAGAAACCTAAGAGAATATGCTATGCTATATAATCTCATAATGGAGGACACTATAATAGAAATATATTTTTAATAGGATTTTTACAGGATATATAGTAGGGACTTTGATACAACCATTTCTTGCAATGTCCTTCAAGGCAAGCCAGCATTCAGTAAAACATGGTTTGTAAGAAGTCAAAGCAGTCTGGGTCTAATAAACAGCTCCTTGATCCAGGATAAAATATTCAGAATATGTACAGATGATGGGCCGTCCTTCAGGAGTATGACTTTTAATGTAAGTTGTGAGATAGTAGACATTTTGAGCTACGGTCATGGTCAGAGAACAATAATAATCTCTACCACCAACACCTTGTTGTGGTGTTTGTTTTTTATTCATATTTTGCTTTTTTTTTCTTTTCTGAAAGAAGAGAAAGCATATGATGGTTATGTGATAATTAATTGAAAGTCCTTATTGAGCACTTAATTCTGTGACCAACACTGGATTGAGTGGTCAATATGTATTTTTGAACTTTTGTAGAACTTAGTAAGGTATAAGTACGATTGTTATTTCCATTTTGTATAGATGAGGAAATTGAAATTTCTTAGAAGAAACCCAAGGAAGTTAAGTAATATTCCAAAGGATGCCCAACAAGTAAGTTAAAGAGATCCAGTTCTCAAATCCAGATCTCTCTTACTCCAAAGCTCTTCTGTGACACTAATATTGTCAGATAAATTAGTGGAATTTAATAGGTATTGATGCCTAAAATGTTTTTAACTTAGGACGAACACATGATATTCTCTAAGATAGTTATATGGCAGCACTATGCTTTTTAAATTTTCTCAAAATAAATAGGGACTATCAGACCCTGGGTCTACTAACTTGTTTTGTTTGGGGTTTTTGTGAATATAATTAAGAGGGAATAGGATGGAATGATGTTTTCCATTTCCATCATTATTCGAATTGAATTATTTCACAACACATAGTCTTTAGTTCAACTGTGTATTGAACTTTTTTACAATATGTGCTTTTATAGGAAGGCCAAATTCTAATCCATTCTATAAAATATAGAAGTTTTTTGCTATTTACACATTATGATAACTGATAACTAAGCTGTTATCAATCAAAAAGTTGGTTTTTGCATTTATTAGGAAGAATGAAGATTTTTTTTTTAATTATACAATCAGTTAATTCTTGCCTAACAATAATATTGGATAATCAACCACCTGATACCCAGTAGCTTCAAGCAATAGTATTTGTTCTCTCTCACTTGTCTCGGCTTGGCTGATGTTGACTGGGCACAGAAGGATGTGGCTCCAAACTGCCACTGAGGTGCCATCAGCTGCACAGTCTTCCATGTCCTTGACCTTAGCAGGACGTTTTCCTGGGGCTCTTCTTGTGGCAGTCACAGAAATAGAAGAAGGCAGGCCTAGCCCTGCAAGCATAGTTGAAGCCTCTGCTCGAGTCCCTTCTGTTACCTTCCCCCTGGCCAAGTCCATGGCTGGCCAAGTCCATGGCTGAGCCCAGCATCAGGAGTCACATGAGCATGATTTGCCTCACTGGGAAAAGGGCTTTGGGTGGGGAAGGAGAGAGAATTATGAGCGATGAAGCAATCCACAGGACTCGGTTACTTTTGTGGTGATAATACAGTGGTGGTGTAAATTGTTTCTACTGTAGCTTTGTGCTTTTGTATAATATTTTTATATAGGCACAGATAGCCATAAGCCCATGTGTAGGTGACATACAGAATTGAGCACCTCCCTTCCTTTTATGATTATTCAACAACCTATCCTTGAAAGGAAAAAAATAGAACATTATTTCAATTAAATGACACCTGTTGGTAATGTTTTCTCTTGTATCAACTGAGTTGACACGTAGTGTATCAGCGAGGCCCTTCCTGAGGACGCCCGTGGAATGTGCATTGGGATAGTGGGAGTTCAGAGAATTTGGAATAGCATCTATTGAACGTGTACGATGTACGAGGGACTGTGCTGAATATTTGAGTTTTCCTAGTTTTTAAAACAAGATAACCTCCCACTACCCACCTCTTACTCGTTTATAAATGAAAAACATTAGGCTTGAAAAGTAAATGGTGGGAAAGCCCCAGGCTTGCACACAGGTGGCGTGACTCCAGATACCGCGCTCTCTCCCTTCGAGTTCCCTTCGTGCCACTTGACTGGAGCGGGTCGTGTGTGACCCAACGTTGCTGGTATTTGGAGGGAAAGGAGTGGGGTTGCCCGGAAATGGACACTGCATACATAATAATTTCTGTCCTTCGGTTTAATCATAAATACCAAGCTGTCTGATACCTTATATTAGAATGTTTATCATACAGTCCTCGTTTAGCTTTTTTTAAACCGATGCACGATTTGAAATTTTCTTCATGTAGACACAGGGAGGCAAAGCTACTCATACAGCTTCCTCCTTTTGTACTTGTTACTTAGCTATAATAGAAATGACTGTCAGAATATTTGTTCTCTCTCTGTTCAATGTGTATTTTAATTGCTTTGTTTTTCTCTTTTCAGTGAACTGAAAGTCCCGACTGTGGTTGTACTGAATACTTCAAACCAACAATACTTCTTACTGGACAGACAGATCGGCAGTGCCGAGGACATGGCACATTTCATTCGTGACATCTTAGATGGCACAGTCCCGGTGAGTTGTTCGCTTCTGTTTCACAGGGGCCGTGGGAGGAGGTGGAGGAGAAACCAGTTTTCTTCTTTCCCTCGGACTCTGAAGGGAAGGGGCGGCGCCTGGCGGGGGGGGGGGGGGGGGGGGGGCGGGCTCCCGCCTCGCTTCTCCATGTCGCAGAGCCACATTCTGTGAGACACGGAAGCTGCTTATGGGTGGGGACATCCTAGGGGTATCTGGAAGACATCGTTGGCTGTCACAGTGACGTTTGGAGTCGGGCCTGCGGATGCTGAGAGGTCTGCCGTGTGCAGAGGCATCCCAGTAGCGAGCTGCCCCAGCCCTTAACCTCTCTGGGTTCAAGAGCATAACTGAATTAAGTTATTCAGACTGCTTTCCTAAGAAAAACCTGTGACTAAGACCTCAGTTTTTTGAGAGATGGGGAAATGTACCGAGAATCAGCCTCAGTGGAGAGTTCCAAATCCAACCACATAAAATATTGTCTAGAAATAATGAATGGGTCGTCTTCACTTTGCATTTTTCCCTGTAAGGAGTACTGCAGTGTTACTCAAAGTGTGGGTTGTCACCCGTATTACCGGCTCATGAAATGACTTCAGATAGGAGCGGCAGGCATCATAATTCAGTAGGCTAGAATAAAATAGAAAAAGTAGGAGACTTCTAGACTTCTAGGAAGTCTAATTACTGGTTTGTGAGAGCTTTGTTTCAGGTTTTTACAAACTTTTTTGAAAGTTGGCTCACAGAATAACAAGCAGTTCTTCTGAAAACAATCACAGAGTAGGAGTTTTATATTTGTGAGAACAATACTTGTTGAAATGAAACTCACCTGTATGAGTGAGAATTCTTCCATATGTCAGTTAGTGAAACCCAGTTCAAACTGTTTGACCACAAAGTGAGCTTCGTACAGAAATTCAAGGAATGAGCCAGACTTCAGAGATACCTGAAGGCAGGGATTTGATTTTCATCAGGAATTTTCTTCTCTCCCTTTGAGCACTTTTTTGCCTTTTGGGCATCATTCTTGGGGAGATTCCCTCCACAATAGTTGAGGTGCAGTGACTTTAACAAGCTCAGCTAAACCCAGAAAGAAGTTGGGCAGGGCTCAGGTGGGCCAGCATCAGCCAGGATGCTCGGAGTGTCAGTAGGGAGACTGAGTCTTCAGAGGAGGGTCAGAGTGTATTCACGCAAGAAAGGAGGTTGGGGGGGAGGGGGACGGAAAACACAGTAAATATTTGCTGCATGGCTCTTTCAGGTGCTTTCTGTAATCCTCTGGGGTCAACCCTGACCTGCAGTTGTAAGATTATAACAGGAAAATGAAGTTATAGTACTTAAATAATGTAATTGTTCTCTTCCTGTTAAATTTAAGGCCCAAGGAGGTGATAGCATTTTGCAGAGATTGAAAAGAATAATATTTGATGCCAAATCGACTATTGTGGTGAGTCGTGACAGCTTGCTTGGTGTCACTGATGATTGAAAACGTATGGGTTAATGTCTAAGGAAGGTAAAATCTGAAATTTCAAAGGGTTAGGTAAAAACATACATCTTTTTTTTTCTTCTTTTGAGAAAGAGAGTGCAGGCATGTGCATGCAGGTCGGGGAAGGACAGAGGGAGGAGGGGAGAGAGGATCTTAAGTAGGCTCCTCACCCGGCACGAAGCCTGACACGGGGCTTGATGTCACAACCTCGAGATCATGACCTGAGCCTAAATCAAGAGTCGGACGCTTAACCAACTGAGCCTCCCAGGTGCCCCTAAAAATACATCTTTAAAGATGAGAACTGGTGCATATTTATATTAAGAAAATGTATTCTTCGGGTGGAAGTTAAGTTTGTCTACTTATTTCTGTATGATCGGTGAGTTGACTAGAGTTCAGAATCCATTACCTCAGTGACGTGACTTACAAGCGTTTTCCGGAGCCTCTTTCCGCCCTTTTCAGTCGCGGGTTCTGAAGCTGCTTCAGCTCTCGGTCAGCATTCCTAGATTTGTTGGAGCCTTAAATTCCATTCTAGTTGTCTGTCTTGAGCTGCTCAGTCCAGAGCTGTTTTCGCTCATTACGGCCGAAAGCAGTTCTCAGAGTGGAAGTCCTCAGAGTAGGCCCTCAGCACGTGATGCGTAGCTGCTCCTCTGATTTGCACGCGGTGTCTTCCCTTCCTTTTACCCTGGCTCCGTGCATTGTTTCTACCACTGCACGGTGAGTATTCCTAAAACAGTCACTTGTGATCGCTCCCCTTCCCTTTTCCAGCGACACGTGGGACAATACTCTGTCCGCCTCGGGTGTTCTCATTAGTTCTCGAATACTGCAGAAGCAGCCTGGGTGTTCTCAGTGCCTCATTCTTACTCAGGCTTAAATTTCCACCTCAGAACACTTTCATTCTGGGAAGCCTTCTTCCGTTGTCTCAATCCAAGGTGACCTTGCCCTCCTCTGAATTCGCCTGTATCGTTCTCAGAGTTACCGTCTGAGAAGTGTGTAGTCACAACCCATAGGATACAGTATAGTTGAAAGACCTGTTCAGCCAGATTGCTTTTACTTTTTCCTGAGACCTGAGGAGATGGTGTATACGCTGAGAGGAGTTGTTATTAAGCTCGTGTGGCTTTGCTACTGACCAGAAAGTAAAAAGGATTTAAAGTGTCCTGTGAAGAGGAATGCGTATGCACCTGCTTTACGGTAAACAAGCAGCCTTCTTGGTGAGCAGGTTCGTCTAGTCCAAGATACGACTCCAAAGCTGCTGGGCACGTAGTTACCGTCTCAGAGAGACCTTTGTGGTTGATGTGAGGAAAATGAATGTCCTTAGAAAAGTCATAGAGTATTTGGTGCCTCTTTTTGCTGCTGGTAGCTGGATACACACACACACACACACACACACACACACACACACACACACACGCAGTGTAAAATTTCTGTCTCTTAACAGTGTCTGTAACAGGGTAGTTACTGCAGAAATACTGGCCTTGATTGATTGGAACTAAAAGAAGTTGGGGGGTAGCAAGAGGACGAAACTTGTAGTGGTTTTTTAACAAACACTGAGCTGTGATGATCTTCCCACAGTCTATATTCAAGAGCTCGCCCCTCATGGGCTGCTTTCTCTTTGGCCTTCCACTGGGTGTCATCAGCATCATGTGCTACGGCATCTACACGGCGGACACTGATGGAGGGTACATAGAAGAACGATACGAGGTGTCCAGAAGTGAAATCGAGAGCCAGGAACCAGTAGAAGAAAGCAAAGAACAGGAGCCAAGCGATGGAGCCACCCTCGGGCCTACGGTGCAAGAACCCAAAGACGTATTAGAGAAGAAGAAAGATTGAATCTTGGCTAGTGTGGAATATTTGATAGGATTTCAAATTATCAAAGAGTCTATTTATTGAACTTAGACATTTAATCATGATCTTTACAAAAGAGAATATGTTATTTGTATTTTGCTAATATCAAACTGCATGGAGTAAAGTAGTCCTTCATAAATGGGGAGACATTTGGAGCAAACACAGGAAATGTTTATCTAAAACAAAAAAATGAGGAAGCACTCCATCAGAGTTTACCATATAGATGTCGTTTTAGCAGAGTAGTTCTTTTGCATGTTTCTCTATCTGAGCATTCTGTGACAAATTAAGATTCTTGGGCAGAATATTTAAATTGGTCAGTCAGGTAGAAGACACATGTTCGATAAAGAAAAACAATACTTTCACCTCCTACCATTCATTCTCCTCATGTATTTTAGATGAGATTTACACGGGCAAAATTAAATCTTTAAAATTTAGCACTTTAAGGAGAACTAACACCTTTTTCCATGGATCAAATTCAGATTACAACTTAAAAATAATTTGGTTTTATATAGCATAGCAATTTTATTTTGTTAGTTATTTTTAACGGAGAAGAAATGTTACTTTTTAACTTTCTACTCAGTTACATTATAAAATTTTCATATGGGTCTGTATAGTGGGAAAAACCAGTCTTATGTTTAATCTTTGCAAATTAAACAGGATTTACTTGGAGCAGTGATTTCAAACCACGTGCTGGGACATGCTTAGCAGGTGTCTCAGTGATCACTGCAGAAAGGGGAGAGTCTGTTACTCCTACCCTTCTTTAGCCAGAATGACCTACTTTTTTTTCTCTTTCTTGTTTTGTATATTGGAATTTCTTCTGAAAATTTCCTTTGATAAAAAGCTCCTGCTGCTTTTTAAAAAGTAATACAGATCTTATTTTTTATGTTTATGGTATGGTAACTTTATGGTAACTTAAAATATGTGTGTATCGTTGTGTGTATATAGATATAGATATATATGTATATCTATATACACACACAACATGCACATATATTTACATATATATATATAAAATTTATTGACATATGTAATATTATGGGCATGTCTATGTTCATAATGAGTAATGAGTGACATAATCAGCCTGTCAGCAAAATCTGTATCCAGTGATCAACAGCCAAGTGTTACCCTCTCCATCCTCTCAATTCTGACATCCTTTTCACCTTCTGTCTATAATGACGTAACAGAGGAATTCTGTCCCAACTCGTGTATACAGATTGGAATTGTTGCAAGTAACACTGTGGTATATTTATTGTAGATTATTTTTGAGCCCTTCATTTTAGCTAACTTTAGATTTTTATGAGATGACCATTGGGTGACCATTCATTGAGCAATTGAGTTAAACAATAGAATGGTTTTTCTTAAACACTAAAAATGTGTAATCCTTTTAAAAATACGCAGCTCATGGTCCTGACATTGAAGTTGTTTAGGGCTTTGGTCCCCAAGGCAGCTGTTGACGATTTCTGATACTAAGCTGCTCACGACTAAAACAAAACTCGAGTATCTAAGTCCTAAGAAGTTGCTAGCAATTGTTTTATTGTATCCATATGCTCTTTTACATACAGTGATTAAATGCTTATTTTTACTGTTTGGCACTCTGTTATTTTTAATAGTGAAGCACATAGGAAATTTCCGGAAATACTGGAAAGAAACGTTCTCAAGTGGAAACTGGAGATGAATGCCTTTAGTTGAACAAATAGGTTCCTCTCCAAAGAGTAGTGAGGGATTCTTCTGGAGGAACAATCTCAATGTTCCCGCTGGTCAAGCTTGCTTTGCAGCACTGAAAAAAAGCTGAGGTGGGCGCAGTGCCTCACTCGAGTCTAGTCTAGTAAGGAAGGTAAAGCTTAGCCTCCGCCAGTGACAGCAGGAAATGATAGGAAAGGACTCCGTTTTCTCATGTCATCTGCACATTTCTTAGCCTTTGTCAGGCATCACTTATAAATGAAAGACCTCCTCAGTAGGGGGAAAAATAGATTAAAAGCTCAATATATATCAACATACAAAAAGTTTGGCTGTCTTTGTATTGGGATTTTTTTTTTTTTAATCTGTAAATTAATGCCTTAGTTCTCTGTTTCCTTTTTCACCGCTCTCTCCCATTGGCCCACATTCTATTTGTGTTTTTTCAAAGTGTGACTGTTAGAAAACAAAATGGCTAGATAGTTTATAAGTAAATAATTTTCTTTTCTGTCTGTATTAAGATTTTGCTTTTTATTTGTCGACTTTAGGATATTATCAAAGTTCTTACAAAAAAATTAAAAATTTTGTTCACTAGTATGCTTTTAATATGGTCTCATTTAATGTGGTATCAGTACTTGGAATGCTACTTTCATTTCAGGAGAAGTTACTGCAAAATATAGTTAATATCTTAATGAATGTAGTATTAGGACATACATGTCCTAATTCATTGGTGAATCTTACCATGATTGCATATTAAGTTGGAATTTCACGTTTTCTTTCAGTTGCAATAAAATTCTATTTTTTAATCCTAAAATTCAAAATTCTAGATGCTTGTTGTTATGGGATCTGTTGCTCAATTTTTTTAGCAGAGAAAGTACATGTTTTTATCAAGCCATGCACGCCCTTATAGCTTGCAACCCTTTTTGTTCTGTTTCATCATACACAGTAATATTTCTCTAGCTACTATTATCTGAAACTTGTTTGAGGTGTATTAGGCCTGAATTTTTATTTTCTTCCTCGAACCTAGTGGTCTCCTGGTATCTGACTTACAAACAGCATTAAGAGCCAAATATCTGGAGGCTGAAGGAAGGACCTATGTGAGTAAACAGCTGTATTATTATTATTATTATTATTATTATTATTTCAGTGGATTTTTGTTGTTGATGTTTCTTGTGTTTTCCTTCAGGGGCTTGTTTGGTTTTGGTTTTCTAAAAAGTAATTTACATATTTCGATCATTGCTTCATATGCTGTGGAGATAGAACAGGAAAAAAAACTAAGCTTTTTTTATTATGCACACGTTGTTCAAATAAACCAGTGTGGGATGTTAAGACTATCAATTAATGGTGGGATTATGTTTGCCATTTTATTTTTATAAATATATATTTTTTCTGAATGTGTCTGAGTCCAAGAGTGGGCAAAAAATAATTTTCTACTTTGGACTAAATCTATAAAGGTTTTTGAAAGTCTGTATTACTAACTTGTTGAATTCATGATATCTTGCCTTATGGCACCAATTGTAAACCTGTTTTTTTCTAAAATAAATTAATTGAAAACACGTTTATTATTTTTACTATTTTTATTTCGTTTTCAACACAAACAGTTCCTTGTGCAAGCGAAGAGGATAGCGAAGACTGATCTTCCACAAAGTGTTTTTTCTTTTATTAAGTTGTAAGTTTTTCATCGTTATAGAAACATATAATGAGTAAACATACCTGAGATCAGATTGTTATCCCTTTATAGATGAAGAACCCAAGATTGGTTGGATATATTTTGTATTTAAAACTTGATTATTTTTAAATATTAATTTCAGAGTTTAGAGTTGAAGCGATTGGAACCGAGTCCACGATTGACAGCTACATTGTGATCTCGGACATAACACAGGCCCCCCTCCTTTTCGTTGTCAGTAAAATCGGGATCTAAAGCCTCAAAATGTTATTTTTAAAAATAGCATGGCGGGAGAGGGTGCCTGGGTGCTCAGTCAGTTAAGAGTCCGACTGTTTGGTTTCTGTGTAGGTCATGATCTCACAGTTGGGTGAGTTCAAGCCCTGTGCCTTCAGCGCAGAGCCTGCCTGGGATTCTCTCTGCCCCTCTCCTACTCCCTCTGTCTCTGTCTCAAAATAAACAAATAAACTTCAAAAAAAATAGCATCAAATGGGGAGAGTATATTATTAAAAATATATATACAAATACTGTTTTTTTTTAGTAATTTTTCATATTTTAAACTGTGGGCACATTTTTTAATAAGAATTGCTCTGGCACGGGAATAACAGCCAAAAAAATGGCCCCACCCAACTTGGGAATCACACAAACTAGCTGGTTAGAATCAACCTCTCCAGTCGCTCTGTCACCCTCTGTGCATAGTTGGTAAGACGCTTACCCTCCCTGCTCCTGTGCTAATTCCAGGAAGATTTCGCCCATCTCACTGGATTCTGAGATCCGGTGAGTTACACATGAGGCATGTTAAGAACATGCCTGGAACATGAAAACAGCTCAGAAATTATACCATTTTTGTATCCAATTTATTTCTCTTCTCACTTCTTTTAGAATTTAGTATTGCTTACCATAGAGAAAAGCCAAGACTTTGGGAATGTGAAATACCAATATGCTTAAATTTGTTCAGCTACTTTTGCAATTCAAGCAAATTTCAGTGGGTAGACATGTAAAGAAGTTTTCTTTAACATTGAAATTAACTAATTTAGGTTGACAAACATCTCTGAAAATCCTTTGGGTTTTGTGCTTTCAGTGAAAGTGAGTAAGCGTAAGAGGAGGCATACAAGTATTCAGTAGGATTATCAGCCCGTGTAAATAGTTTAGACAGATGTAAATGTTATTTGGACCCAGATTTAGAACACTAATGGATACTGAATATAGATGATTTGATTCTCCTGAAAGCCTTCCTGAGTACTTCTCAGCGCCTAACTTTCCTCTGAGCCCATCCCCCATAAACCGAAAAGGGATGGGGCGCCTGGGTGGCTCAGTCAGTTAAGCGTCTGACTTCAGCTCAGGTCATGATCTCACAGTTCGTGAGTTCAAGCCCCGTGTCGGGCTCTGTGCTGACAGCTCTGAGCCTGGAGCCTGCTTCGGATTCTGTGTCTCCCTCTCTCTCTGCCCCTCCCATGCTCATGCTCTGTCTCTCTGTCTCAAAAATAAATAAAAACATTAAAAAAAATTAAACTGAAAAGGCATTTTCAACAACTGGTAAAAAAGTGGCAGTTGTTTTCTTGCAATTTATTCTTTTAACAAATGTTTATTAAATGTCTTCTGTGTACCGCAGATACAGTAGTAAAGAACTGCTGTGACCTCAGTCATCACTTACAGTGCTCAATTCCAAGGTTTTACTTTCCTGTTTGTCTTGGTTTTCCTTCTCCTATAATCTGTTGTTCAACCTGAAATCCTTGTTAGGTCTGTGGGATCTCTGGGACTTGGGGTAAGAGACCAGGCAGAGTAGAACACAATGGCCTTCTTCCTACAGATAAGGCGTTGGATTTGCTCAGCATGTCCGGAACTGCACCCATACTGTAGGTGCAGGTAACGGGTGTGGAACGCAATACAAAGAGGTCTCAACAGAAGAACTCTCCAGAGACAGAACGGGCTGTCGGGAGGTTCAGAGACCCACACTGAAAATATTTACACACGACTTTCCTTCCGAGACGGACATTCTGCGAGGCCATAGATGTAAGCACTAAAACCACCCTCTATGTCCATTTGACAATAGTCCCTTCTGTTTCCAATTTAAAAAACATTTTTTTAATAAAAATTGGCCGATTGTAATATATTAAATTTAATACATTTTAGTTGGGTGGATGAAGTAGCCCAGTGAAACTGAAGCATACATAGTAACTGAGGATATTCTGCTTATTCGGTTTTTTCACATGACTCCATCACTATTCTCGCTATGTTCACTTGTGGATTTATGTAACTGGTTTTCTTCCATCAGAGGTGGGTGATCTACCCAGTCTCTCAACATGTTTGATGCTAATCCCTGGAAATCCTATTCCAAACCATAACCCAGTCAAGACTGACTTAATCTGAAAGATTTTTTTGTTAGGTAGAAGGTGACTCTTTTTTACAAGGGATTATTTTGGAAGGAGTAAAAGATTCACCTTCTATTTGGACATAGGTTAATTCACATTTCTTGTGAAAGACTAGGTATCTTAGCTTCCAAGATTAATATATAAACCTCTCATGTCCAAATTACCACACTTGGTACAATCTATTGTGAGCTGTTAACAATATAATCTCAAATTCTGAATTGCTCGTGTGTGAATCATAACAATGATTGTCACAGGGGCCAACCAACCTCTAGGAAGGTATTAGGAGAATTTATTTTTCCAAATAGAACCACAGTTATTTATAAAATTATTAGATATGCCTCAGATATATTGTGGAGAAAAGTCATTGATACTTTAATCTTTTTTTATATATTTATGATATGATGTATAGTTCAAAAGGGTCTTTGGAGATCAACTAAGATTGAGATCTCTGTAGAATTATTTGATAATTGTTTAACAAATAACTTTTATTACTCATTCTGTTAGCGGAGTCCAAATGGGATAGGAGGAGGGAGGCTGACTCGTTCACCATCCCTTCTGAGCAGTGTAGTGTGATCATATGGGACTTGGGAGAAGAATCTCCGGGTAATAGGGCATGCTGCTACTCCCTGTGATCTTCAGGAAGGTTCTTACAAGAAAGAGACCGTGGAAAGCTGGACAGGAGAGTGCATGTTTGCTAAGAAAGCCTGCCTGGAGCCATACTAAACACTGTACACAAAAATTATTTCAAGATGGATCAGGAACCTAAATATAGAAAAATAAAACTAACGTTTCTTATAGAAAATATTCATGACCTTTGGTAGAGAACAAATGCGTAAGGACACAACACAGATAACCATAAAAAAAAATCAGTTGGATTTTGTTCAATTAAGAATTCCTGTTTATGAAAAGATGTCATTAAGAGAGGGAAAAGAGATAGAGATTCACAATACTTACATCTACCAAAGGACTTGTGTCCAGAATATATAAGGAACACTTTCAAATCAGTAAGGAAAAGACAACCCAGTCTGAACAATGAGGGCGTGACCTGGATAGGAACCTATCCAAATGGACAATAAACCTATTAACAGGTGCTCAACATCATTCCTCAGTCAGTTTCTTATTTTAAAAATCTCGGCGTGGACCTCTCACAAATTGGGACCTCCAGCTTGAACTCCAGACTTTATATCCGACTCAACATCTCCACTTGGGTGTTTAGTAAGCGACTCAAACAACATCCAAGGCACTGGCTGTTCACCGAATACCAGCTTATGCTCAGTCTTTCTGATCTCAGTAAATGGTAACATCATCATTTTAACTACTTGGGCCAAATGCCCTGGATTGATCTGAGACTTCTGTCCTTCAATACCTCTTATCTAACCTGTGAGAAATTTTTGTTAGTTATGTCTTTAAGATATACTTGGAAGCCAAACTTCACAGCACTTTACAGGTTAGCAGTTTGGTTTAGGCCACCACACCCTGTTCCAGCCGTCACTGCCCTGCGCCATTGCCTGGCTGCAATGTACTACCTGAAGAATAGCTAAGGGGGTCCCTTTTATGATGTAAGGCAGATCATGGCATTTTTCTGCTCAAAACATTCCAGTGCCTTGCTACCTTAGTCTAACAGACAAGGTCCTCCCTCACCATGCACTGTGTTATTGATTCAGATGTGTCACTCCAAATTCATATGTTGAAGTCCTGACCCCATCACCTCACAATGTGACTTCCTTTGGAAATACGGTCGTTAGATGTAATTAGTTAAAATGAGGTCATACTGGAGGACAGTGGATCCCAATCCCAAATGACTGGTGTCCTAATAAAAAGGGGAAACTTAGAGACAGACACACATACAGGGAGAATACCGTGTGAGGATAAAGGCAGAGTTGCTGCCGAAGATTGCCAGCAAGCCACAGGAAGCCAGGAGAAAGGTCTGCAGCAGATTCTCGGTCCGAGCCTCTGAAGGAACCAACCCTGGAAGACACAAGACACCTTGACCTTAGACGTCTGACCCCAGAAATGTGAGACAATAACTTTCCGTTGTTTAAACCACATAGTTGGTTGTGCTCTGTTACAGCAACCTACCAAACTGATACAACTTGTAGTTGCTTCTTACAACATCCCTGCCCCTGACTCATTACCACATTTATAACTCCTACCACTTCCCCAGTCCTCCTGCTCATCCCATTACATCCTCCTGCCCTCTTGCTCTTCCTGGAGCACACTAAGTTCGAGGCTTTGCACCAGCCATTTCCTCTGACTAGAATGGCGGTCTCCTGGATATCCACGTGAGTCCCTCCCTCTATACTGGAGGCCATCTTATCATTAACGCCTTAAACCATTCTACATGAATTAGACCTCCTGGACTCCAGCTCTCCCTAACCCCTTTGCTGCTTTATTTTTTACAAGTACTTCTTTGTAACCTTACGTAGTGTTTGTTTACTGCCTGCTTCCCACCTTAAATACACACTAATATAAGCCCTGAATGGTCAGAGTCATTATCTATTTTTTTTTGTCCAACACTACATTCTCAGTTTCTGAAACACGCTTAGCATGAAGTATGCATTCAATAAATATTTGTCTAATAAATGAATAAATAAATGAATGAGTAATTGAATATGTATTTATATAATGATGTATTTATTACTAGTATGTTAGTGTTGAAGGGTTCTGATTAAAAAAAAACAGAAGAAAGACTTATTTTAATTGAAGATTTTAAATGCATGTTCCAAAAATATCTAAATGTTTACTGATTGAGCAATATAAAAGATAAGTAATTAACATAAAAGGGTCATAAACTTTGGAAATATTTTATGTTTTAATACAGAAGATTTTTATAATATTTAGCTTGGGATCAAAAATCTTAAAATCTATACAGTGACAGTAAGAATGGATTAGAGATGAAGAACTATGAAAACTTAGGGAACAAATATTCTCTATCCCTGAAATACTATTGAAAAATAATTAGCTCTTTTTCAAAAGTCAGTGTAAAACTGTTAGCCTTGTGGCAATAATTACTACACTTTAAGTTATGGATTCCGAACCAGCAGTGATTATCGGAATCACATAGGCATCCATTGCCTCAGATGATTTATGAAAATACGGAGAAGCCCTAGAAGATCCGTTGGGTTGGTTTCGTATGACCTTCTGCTTGAAGCCAAAACAAAGAGAAAACAAAACCTTCCCCAGCTGATTTTGCTGTTGACTCCCAATTGTGACCCAATGGTTTAAATGATTGTTAGGAAAGGTGAAAGTGTCAGTGCCTTGGAAGAAGTTGGGTTTTCTGTGATTTCCTTGCAAGTGTTCAGAGGTCACGTATGACCCAAGAGCATCACATGCTTCAGTTCCCTTCCGTGACCCCGCCTCAGCCAACGGTGAGTAAACTTGCTGGCACAACAGTAGCAGCTTCAGGAAAGTGTTTTTTGTTTGTTTGTTTTGTTTTGTTTTTCTTATGAACAAGAAAGTAGGTTATGTCCAGCTGGGATCATTTATCTCCCTCTTTCTCTACCATCCTTCCTCTAGAGAGGAACAGTGTGGCCCAGTGGACTGAAATTAGCCTCTGCTGTTGGAGATGAGGGTGAAGACTGGGCACTCGTAAGGCCTGAACGTCAGAGTACCACGCTTTCTGGCTTCATTCATCCCCGTGAGCCATTTGTGCAGAAAATGAAATTTAAAACTCAAAAGTATTCACGATTTTGCCTCTTTCTTCTGTGCTACCTTCTGAGCTTATTATGTGAGCAGTTACTGCTGCCAAATATGCAACGTGTATGGAGATACCCATTTAACGATGTAAGGTGTAGCTCAGGGACACCAAAACCCATCTCTGCAGAAGGCCATTTCTGTCCCACCTCTTTGTGGTCATCAGGTACAGTTCATTTCCCGGTAATCAGACTTTTGTGATCTCAGTTTCTTCCCGAAGATGTTGGACTGTATAACTTCACACTGTCCACAATAATAACAACCAGAGAGGAACTAAAATTCGCAGTCTTTGTGCAGTGATGGCTGTTACAAAGGAAGAAGGGACAGCACCATGGTTTGGACCCCAAAGATCTGCTTTTAGTCAATTTTATAGTTCTAGTTAAACACCCACAAATACTTCTTTGTGTATATACTTAGGGAAACAAACAGGTAAAGTAAAATTAGCTACATATTTACAATGGGTAGTTCTCAGTAGTACAGGACAGGAAGGTACCATGTGTCCCTTCACCTAAAATCAAGTATTATTCTTGCAACTTGCATGTAGGTTTCAAAAATTTCAAAATAAATGTGTGTGTGTGTGTGGGGGGGGAATAGAGTAAGCATTATTGTAAATTTTTGTTTCATTGTGGTAATCCTGAATAAACACCAAGGTGTTTTTAATATCAAGTATGATGTATCTCAAACAACTTAGATGCCATATGCTTTATGTAAAATAAAAACCTTGATATCAACTCAAAGAGGCACGTGAGAGGCTTGAACAAATTGGTTCCTGGAAACTCTAAAAAGTCTCTTGCTATTAAAAATAAATGAATAAATCATATTCAAAAGCCAGGAGTATAGACACAAAGTTTCATCCCTTTCAATCAACTTGGAAAATTAATAAATATATAAGCAGACATTTGATGATAATTTTTTCCAGGAAAGCATGTAAATATGTCTGACTATTGTCACTTATTATATCAGAGTATTGCTAATCTTAACAAAAGAAAAAAATCCAGTCTAATTTATAAATCACCACCTCTTTGAAGCTTTCACTGACCCTTCCAAGGGATATTAATTCCTTCCTCCCACCATCTTGCTACACAGGACACTATATAAATATAGTTGGTATTTAATGTACAGCATTGCACTATTAATGAATTAAACCAATGTATTTATTTACTCCAAAGCTGATAATATTTTTAAGAGTTGATATTGTGTGGCCTGGGCTGAATGTTCAGTAAGAATTTGAATGAACCATTGTTCACTGTTGAATCGAGCAATGGATAGATAAGACAGAATTTTCAAAATACCATAATGGTTATAAATAGCCAAATCACAGTGCTCCTCCAAAACCATTCAATAAAGGCTCCTATCTTCACTGTCAGTTCCTTGGGAATGACTATACATGCATACACTTAAATTCACACATCATACCTTTCCTATGAGAGTATCACAAGGCAACATTTCCATTACATATTTCCACAAAACTGGAAAACTGTAAAATGTCAACTGTGCAGAGACAGCTAAATCAATAAGTATAGTATATCTCTGAAGCAGAACCACTAGATGATTTGTAACACACATACACACACACACTCACAAAGAGATTCACTGCAGGAATTTGAACGTGCACAGTTATAGGAGCGGGTTGAAAGTTCTCTGTGAGGTTGTAGTCTTTGGATGTGGTGCTTGAGTGTGTGGTCCACAGAGCTGGCTGGGCAGTGAGACGGAAGTAAGGTGGTAGAGAGCAAGGAGAAGCTGACAGAAGCCTATGGCAGTCCTTGTGGACTCTGACCTTGGTGGTAAGAGTATTTTTTGAAGCCCCTACAGTGCTAAACACAAGTATCTGTCTTGGGAAGGCGGAGCCTTTACAGCCCCCACCACTTCCTGGTTCATAGCCAAAGACCGGGAACCTTCCTGCTGGGTCCTCTTGTTTATAAGGGGCAAAAGAGCTCTGTGGGGGTGTCCATTAGAAAGGCACTAATCCTATCAATGATGGCTCCACCTTCCTAACCTAATCACCCCAAAGGTCCCACCTGCTAACACCATCACACTGGGGGAAGGATTTGAACATATGAACTTGCAGGGGAACACAAACATTCAGTCCATAACAGTGGTACAGGTGAGAAATCTTCCAAAATTAGGTGCTTATATACACCTCTAGGTGATGTCCACCTTCCCTCCTGAAAGAAGAGAGAAAAATTTGCTCCTTCCTGAGTGTTCTGAGTTCTTAACTATAGCCCTTTGAATGTAAATACATTTCTCTAGGGGAAAGATAAAACCAATGTATCTAGCAGCCTAGGGATGTCTCCAAATCTCAGGCCTCAGCCCCCCTTGAAATGAAAACAATACTTCTAGAAGGCAAACTCTCCAAAGTTCTATTCAGTCATAAATTACCTGCTTTCAGCCCAGGTTCCAGGTTTCAGCAAAAACTGCTAAGAAAGCCCTCACAAGGCAGAAATAGAAACATGTTCTTTAAAGCCCCACAAGGGGTCAGCAAACGTTTTTCTGTAAATGGCCAGATAATAAATAATTTAGACTTTGAAGACCACATATGGACTCTGTTACATATTCTTTTATTTTCTTTAAACTCTTTTAAAATGTAAAAATCTTTCTTAACTCAAGCCCTCTTCAAAAACAGGTTCCGGGCTGAATTCGGTCAGCAAGCCACAGTTTGCCTGGTAGAGAGGGAAAAAGTACTCACCAGATCCACAGCTATACATCAGACACAAGGAGTGGGGTGGGGGGGGGGGGGTGACGTGTTAAATTTGCTGCAGCAAATAGATCACATCTAGAACAGCAGCTGCAATTAGATCAAGGCCTGATTAAATTGTCAATTATCACCTTTCTGTCTTTAATACTCATCTATTTTCCACACAGGCAAAATGGGGGAGTTGGACAAAATCACCACCCTTGTTATCTTTTTTGAGTCCTTGATGATGGCACTAATTCCTGCAGTTTCTTCAGGGATGTGGTGTTGCCTTTGGTTTGTGATTTTCAAAGGTAGAGTCCGTTCCAGTGGCTTCCATCTGGCTCTCTCTCTTTTAGCCCTCACTCTGTAATCAGGTACTATATGGAAGTTCTGCGAGTTGCTATACATGTATTCTAAGTACCCATTCTAGAACCAGGAAAATAATCAGGGTGAGCTCACTATGAGATAAACTCAAGCCAAAAGTCTACTAATTATCTGACCTCCGTAATTTCCTTCTCTGACTGGTGGATCACAGGAAGTACTGTCATAATGTCCATAAATTATGTCCATAAATCATCAATATCTGATTATTTTTTCTTCTGCAAAACTGTCACCTGGTAAATGGCTGACAGTACCCTTTAGGGAAGGGTAGAGAAGATGATTTACAGTAAATGTGTGACTTGGGACTAGGTTAAGGGGCATGGCCCTCTTTTTTAGTCATTGAATTCAGACTTCAGTTCATCAGACCTGCAGATTTTCTGTTTATACAGAGCAGGTAAGACTTCCCATTGGTTTCAGTTCTAGTTTGACCAATTGGATTTAAACTCTTGTGCCATTAGAGTAACCACACTCACTCTGCCTTTGGTAATTAAGTCCTTCACTTGACTCCTACTACCCTGGGGTCCCATTATCCCCATTTGTTTGAAAGCCCATTTCCATGTGCAGGGCTCTTGCAACTGGTGACGTGGAAAAAGACCACACAGTTCTTCAAAAGTGCTAGAGCTCCCCTCATGAATTTATTTCTCACAGCTGTGGTGAAAGATGTGTCTTCTGGGCCTTCCTAGCCCAGGTCTTACATTATAAATCCACTCTTAATATCCCCATGTTCTGAAACCTTTCACTGGACAGCTTTATTGAAATATAATTCATTAAGATTTTCAAACCACGGTATCATTTCTAATTTCATTTGGTCTTCACAAAGTGAAAAGGTTTTTGAAATGAGAGAAGTTCCAGAAATTTTAGTAATGTGGATAAGGAAATGTAACATGTTTTGACTTGTCGACTTAGTAAAGTTCAACTTTAATAATTCTAATCTTTCGACCTCTATAGAACACTCAAAATATTTTCACTCTGAACATATCTTTATCCTCTGTCATGTTATTGTATCATCAGACGTGAAGCCAACAACCTGACATAGAAATATTATTATGGAGATTATTTACTAGTTGCTGATAGTAAGGCATTTTAGATGCCACAAACCATCTATTGTCATTGATATTTTTACAGTAAAAAATGAGACCTACCTGTCTGTTTATTAATCTATTGCTCACAAGCATTCTACTTCTTGTGCCCTTATTGTGAGATCACTGGGTATTACTATGTTACATTAAGTTGGTTTTTTTGTTTGGCTTTGCTTTGCTTTGTTTTTACATTTTTAAAATAGCACCTTTAGTGGCATCCTGGAAGGAGCAAACGCCTTCAGTACTGAGCTGAAAATGTCTATTCTGCGTCTTCTATTTTGTGATGCACAGAATATGGGTTCGAACCAACGTATGACATGTATCTGTCTATAGAATCATATAGAGACGTTTCACTGCCCTAAAAATTTTCTGCGCCCCATCTATACATGCCCCCAGTCCAACCCCTAACCCAATGGCTGATCATTTACTGTCTCCATAATCTTGACTCTCCCAAATGCCATCCAGTTGGAATCATACAATAGGTAGCCTCTTCATATTGGTTTCTTTCACTCATAATATGCACGTAAGGGTTTTTTTCATGGTCTCATAGCTCATTTCTGGCATGGACTAGTATTCCATTGTCCGAATGTGCCACAGTTTACTTATCCTTTCACCCACTAAGGGATACTTTGGTAGCTTCCAAGTTTTGGCAACTATGAACAAAGCTGTTGTAAAGCTTCACGTGCAGGATTTTTTGTGTACACAAGTTTTCACCTCTTCTGGGTAATCGGCACGAAGTGTGATTGCTGGATGGTACGGAAAGAGTAAATCTGATTTTGTGCCAAACGGCCAAACTGCCTTCCAAGGTGGCTGCACTATTTTTCAACTCCAGTGGCAATAAATGAGAGTTCTTATGGCTTCTCATCCTCACCGTGATGAGATGTTGTCAGTATTCTAGATTTTGGCCATTTTTATCGGCGTGTAGTGGTATGTTTTAATTCGCATTTTCCTGATGACACGACGGGAACATGTTTTCATGTTTCTTTGCTGATGATCATGCTCGTATGTTTATATAATGGCACAACTTCCATCCTCTGGGGATTCTGTTTAAATCAACCCCCCAATCTCTGTGTATGTTATTAATTTGTCATGATATATCTAGGTGATTAATACCCTCTTTGTGCATTTTGGAGTACAATACTAGTCAGTATAGCAAGTCAATTCTTACATGTATTACTATCTACCACATGAAGAAGTCTATAATTGTCTAACATAATTGTTAAACTGATTTCCCATTAAAAATTGGAAAACATCTGGTTGTTATAGGAATGGGATTAGCACACTAGAATTAACATTTTTGTGTGTGTCAACTTCTAATGTTTATTTTCACTACCCTTGTCAAGAAGGAACTGGAAACTAAATACTTAATACTGTACTTTTCCCAAATGACACGGAATTGCAATGTGGTAAGTAATATTGTATATACTTTTCAAGTCGAATCTCCTTCATATTTTGATCGTTTCCTCTCGGGGAATGTTCTGTTGATCACATGTTCCACATTCTCCAGGAAGTAGATGGTAACTGCTATGCACTTATATGTGTGAAGAAACTGAATTTAAAGTTCATTTTCTCAGGCTTAGTACAGTTATCATAGTTGAAGAGACTAAAAAAAAAAAAAGCTTTGTAAAATGAAAAACATATGACCGAAGGACAAAGCACCAAGGATCAAGTTACTCTAAAATCTAATGTAAAGTATAATTTTTATTAATTTATACATATATCCTAATTGGCTCTCATTTGTTCAGACATAGGAGACATAACAGGAAGTAAATGTCTCACCGATTTCTCACTCATAACAAGTGTGTTCAGAATCAGATGAACTGCAGGCTCCTGAGTGGGGTTATCAGATTGGGGAAAAATCAAAACAGAACAGAATTCCCAGCTAGGTTTGAATTTCAGATAATCAACACATGTTTTAGTGTAAGTATATCCCACGTAATATTTGAATACATTCATTAAATAACAGAAAAATGTATATCCCACTGGGCTAAAAGAGAAATAAAATGGACATCACCAGACTAAAGGGAGAGGCACATACTGATACTAGGAACATAATTATGCTAAAATATTATTTGTTGCTTACCTGAAGTTCAAATGTAATTGGGAGTTCTGCCTTTTTGCATTTTTTTCTAAACCCTGTCAGGTGAGCAGTTCTGGTTGAGCCCATTGTGGTGACTGTCTCCTTGCACAATGTCCACTTAAAAACATAAACTGGAGATACAGCTCAGAAGTCCCTAAACCCCCCACTGGAATTTAAGGACTTTAGATGGTACCTACTTTATTTATTTCTTTTGGGATATTTTTAATGTCCTTTTCTTAATATATTTGCTTTAAAATCATGTATTTTTCCATTCACATGAATAAATGTGCGCTAGTCCACTTGCAAGCTATGAACTATCATAAAGGATAAACTCAATATATTTTGTTTACAAAAGAGCCAGGCTGTTGGAGATGACGAAGAAGCCCGCGTGCTCTCACAGGGATACTTTCCCACAGGACACCACTCTCCTGAATTGTGTTTATCATTCTTTCCTTTTAGAAATGATTTATCACACGTGTATATATCCCTACACAACTATCTATAGTCGTATATGTCTGTCTGGGTAATGCTACGATATTCTATGAATTGTACGGCAACTCTTTTTTTTCCCCTCAGACTTCTGTTTTTGCGATTGACTGTCCTAGTTGTCGTTCTCCCAGAAGCAGACCCTAAAACAGAGGTTTGAAGAAAAGTAGTTTTTGTGGGAAGTTTTGGGAACACCGATAGGTAAGGGTGGGAGGGATACAGAAAGGCAGAAGAAGGCAATATGGGTGCCCACTAAGGCATCAAGCACAGGGGGTCACTGACACGCACTTCTGCAGGAGGAGGCACTGGCAGCTGGACGTTGGCTTAAGCGAAGTGCTCTGAATGTTCACGAGAACCTTGAGAGTGCAAATGACCAAAGTTTGTTTGGCCTCATACAGCCAACTGTTACAACATAAAAAAGGATAAAACTTGGAAACTTGGACTCTAGGCTCTACCACTTACTGTAAAACAATTTGATTAACCTGTTTGAATGTGTCTGTTTTCTCATATGCAGTATGGGGGTATCAGTCGTACTTATATCGTGGGGTTATTAGGAGAATAAAACAGGGTCATGGATGCAAACATGACACATGGGTGTCAAATAGCTCGTCTCTCTGTATAACCAGGCTCTGTTCCCAGCCTTGCCCACTAGTTACCTGTGACCCTATGATTGAGCTCTAGCCAGTGAGTGAAAATGACTTTGCAACATTTCCAATCCTGGTCTATCCGATCCTCCCATGCTCTGTGCCCATTCCAGCAGGCTGGAGGAGAGATAATCCCTCGGGAAAACTTAAAAATTAAACATGGCGGAACTTTTCTTATCCTGGGTCCAGAAATGACTGCATGAACATGGGCCACACTATGGACATTCCCTGACAATTACTGGTGGGCAAGAAATGAGCTGGTCTTGGGGACTAATTATCACAGAGCTTGCACTAAACTAAGACAGACACTATTTATTATTTTGAAGTCCATGACTGCAGGCAGGGTTCATATGCCAAACTCTAAAGAGAATATTTTATGAGTTATTAAATTACAATATAATGAACTACAAAAAAAACCTCTGGCATATCTATTTTGTGTATACTGAATATACATAAAGGTGTAAATAGATCATCTTCAAAATAAAGGATTTTGAAATTCGTATGGGAAGCCAAACATAAAGAGAGTATACATGTGATAAAGAACAGGTAAGCGATACGTCTTAATTGTCAATTATAATTTGCCTCTTAAAATGCAGAATGCTATTATACTATGGGACTACCAAAGGATTTTGGTTTTCGAAGATGCCTGGGAATGAACCTGGGGCAAATACTGTGTGATCCCATTTATATGGAATCTAAAAAATAGAATAGTGGTTGTCAGGGGCTGGAGGAGAGAGGAAACGGAGAGATGTTGGTCAAAGGGTATCAGGTTTTGGTTATGCAGGATGACTAAGTTCTGGGGATCTAATGTATTCCATGGTGACTATAATTAACAATACTGTGCTGTATTCTCACAATTTGCTAACAGAGTAGACCTTTAGTGTTATCACCACTCACACATATACAGAAAGGTAAGTATGTAAGGTGAGGTGTATGTTTGTTAGTTGGTTGTGGTATCTATTTCACAATGTACACAATATGTCAGAATATCGCTTTGTATGCCCTAAATATACACAATGTTTATTTGTCAATTATATTTCAATAAAGCTGGGGAAAATGTTTGCTTCTCAGTTCCACAACAGTTAGTGATGGTGCCTGCAGGATTTATTCCTAGAAAAAGAAGTTGATTTATTTTTTAAAAATGTTTATTTATTTTGGGAGGGAGAGCGACAGAGCAAGCAGGGGAGGGGCAGAGAGAGAAGAGGACAGAGAATCCCAAGTAGGCACCAGGCTGTGAGCATGAAGCCCTATGTGGGGCTTGAGCTTCCAAACCGTGAAATCATGACCCGAGCCGAAATCAAGACTTGGGTGCTGGGTGCTTAACAGACTGAGCCACCAGGTGCCTCAATGTTGGTTTATTTCTATATCCACACTCTTCACTCATATTCCTAAATCAGTTATGGCAATCCAACTTCCCTTGCCAGTGACTGCTTTAGAAATGGGCATGGGACATATTTTCTATCAATTCTCCCCTCAGAATGCTCACCCTCAGAACAAAAGACACACAGGAAGATATTCTGTGTGTTTCTGCTAACTGTTTTGAAGTTAGCATGAGAAGACAGGAACTCTGGTAGGCATCTTGTAACCATGAGACACAGCTGAGAACAAAGCAGGCCTCACTTCCACACTTGGAAGGATGAAGAGAACCCTCGGTTTAAACGTTTAGCTATTCTCTTACTGAGCCCTGGAACTGCTCTCAGGACTTCTTGCTATGTGAGATAATGCATTTTTCTCATTGTTTAAACTAGCTTATGATGTGGTTTTCTGTTACTATCAGCTGTATGCATCTTAAATCTTCTATATTCAAAAAGTTTCTGAAGAACATTTAGGAACAAATAAAATCCAAACATGAAGTTTTCCAAACTGCTTCTCACTTCATCTCTATTTTCTGGTATTTAAATAGAGAGGGGGAAGAAATCCTTGAAGCATGGCATGTTTAAAAAAAATAAAACTTTCATATTCTTACTCCTAATTTCATGTGATAAAGGTGGTTACTAAAGAAACTGCTTCACAGGATGATTGCATAAGCAATCACTGTCCTATTGATCAAGTAAGACACCAAGTATGTATTCATGAATAAAGTTCTGCTTTATGATTCTCCAAGATAAACTGGCAAGCTGAGAATTCTTGACAACTGAATCAAACTAAGCAATTCTCTTAATTTGTATATGAATCAAACAAGTCACTTTTCAGGACAAAAAAAAAAAAAAACCCAAAGCCTAACATGCTTATTAAATGTCTTACATTATTTTTTCCCAGCAGATCTTTTCAAAGTTAGCTTTTAAAGAAATCAGCTCTTGCTCAAGCCTCAATGGAAGGCAGGAACTAAAATCCTAATGCCTCTGTGTGTCTGCGAATGTGTGTATTTCTCATCGCTGCTGGTGTAGTTTCTATTACCTGTTACAATTATTTTAGATATATTTTTAAATGTTTATTAATTTTGAGAGAGAATAAGCAGGGGAGAAGGAGAGGGAAGGAGACGGAGGGGGGGGGGGAGAGAGAGAGAGATAGAGAGAGAGAGAGAGAGAGAGAGAGAGAGAGAATCCCAAGCTCATCCACACTCAGCATGGAGCCCAATGATGGGCTTGATCTCACAAACCATAAGATCAAGACCTGAGCTGAAACCAAGAGTCAGATCCTTAACTGACTGAGCCACCCAGGCACCCCTGTAAATTACATTAATATCTAATTTCCAAACAGTTTTTCAGTTTTTCAGTCTAGTTTTAGCATTGTAATGCATCATTGTATATTTTAATTACACTATAGAAGTGTTATTTTCGAAAATAAAACTTAACCTGGAAGTTTTTAGTAGTGGTTTAAATTTAGCCTTTTTGAGAAAATAGATGAGCACCATCTAAATAACATATTTGCCATACTCTAGTTTATGGGAAGGGAAGGGGCCAGGATTTTTATTTCTGGGTTCCTTTGAGTTAAACAGAGACAAGACACAACTAGGAACCAAAACCAGAAAAATAAGAAATGGAGTTACCTAAATTGGAATCAGGTTGGGATAGGTATGGAAATAAGGAATTTGAAAACCAGTATTTAGAAAGCCTGCAGACAGGAACAAGTGGGGGTGTGAAGAAGATCAGATGAAGGAGGGTTAAAGAAATAAGTCTCACGTTCATGGACAGGAAGCGGAAGAGACACGTAGAACTTTCGTCACCTGACCGCACTTGCTTTTCTCTCCTTCACAGGACTCAAACTCAAATGTCAACTTTCAGCACAACCAGTCTGGCCATTGACTTGAAAGTCATTAACAATTTATACTTATCTGTGTCTCCTGGATGTCTTAATAAAGTTTTTTTTTTAATCAGCTTTATTTTTTAGAGTAGTTTTTAGGTTCACAGCAAAATTGAGCGGTAAGTATGGAAAGTTTCCATAGACTCTCTTCCCCGACACATGCACATCCTCCTCTATGATCAACATTGCCCACCAGAATGGGACATTTGTTACAAAAGATAAACCTATGCTGACACAACATAATCCCCCCAAATCCATAGTTGACCTTTGGGTCCACTCTTGGTGTTGTATAGTTTATGGGTTTTGACAAATGTATAACAACATGTGTCCATCATTATAGCATCACACAGAGTAGTTTCATTGTCCTAAAAATGCTCTGTGGTCAGCCTATTCCTCCTCCCTCCCCTGTAACTCTTGACATCCACTGATCTCTTTACTGTCTCCATAGTTTCGTTTTTTCCAGAATGTCATATAGTTGGAATCATATAGCAAGTAGCCTTGTCAAATGGGGTTTTTTCACTTAGTGATATGCATTCAAGTTTCCTCCATGTCTCTTCGTGGCCTAATAGCTCATTTCCTTTTAGCTTTGAATAATATTCCACTGTCTGCACGGACCACAGTTTATATATCCATTCGCTTACCAAAGGGCATCTTGGTTGCTTCTAAGTTTTGTCAATTATGAATAAATTTTCATATGTTGGACCAAACTTTTTGTGCATACATAAGATTTCAATTCCTTTGAGTAAACATGGAGGGCGATTATTGGATTGTATGATAAGAGTATGTGTAGGGGTAAAAAACCCCTAAACTGTCTTCCAAAGTGTCTGTACCATTTTTCGTTCTCCCAGCAGCAAGTGAGAGTTCCTGTTGCTACACATCCCCAGCAATTAGTGTAGTCAGTGTTTTGTTTTTTGTTTTTGTTTTTGTTTTGTTTTTTTTTTTTGGTTTTCACATTCTAATAGGAGGGTTCTTTTAATTTTTTGAATATGCAGTTCCCTGATGACCTACAATGTGGAGCTTCTTTTCATATGCTTATTTGGTATCTTTATATTTCTTTGGTGAGGTGTCTGTTCAGATCTTTTGCTCATTTTTATTTTTATTATTATTATTACTTTTTTCATGTTTTACTTATTTTTGAGAGAGAGACAGAGCGCAAGCAGGGGAGGGGCAGAGAAAGAGGCAGACACAGAATCCGAAGCAGGCTCTGGGCGCTGAGCTGTCAGCACATGGCCCCATGCGGGGCTCATGCAGGCCTTGAACCCACAGACAGTGATATCACGACCTGAGATCATGACGCTTAACTGGCTGAGGCACCCAGATGCCCCCTTTGCTCGTGTTTAAATTGGATTTTCTTTTGTTTTTTTACTGTTGCGTGTTAAGAGTTCTTTGTATATTTGGGATATTAGCCTTTTATTAGATATGTCTTTGCATATATTTTCTCCCAGTCTATAGGAGAATGTTTTCTCATTCTATTAACAGTATCCTTAAAGTTTTTAACTTTAATGAAATCTAATTTATCAACTCTTTCTTTCACAGACTGTGCCTCTGTGTTGTATTTACAAAGTCATTGCCATGTCCAAGGTCATCTAGGTTTTCTCTTATGTAATCTTTTAGGAGTTTTATAGTTTTGCATTTTATGTGCATGTCTATGATCTATTTTGAGTTAATTTTTGTGAATGGTATAACCTAATAAAGCTTTAATAGAGATTTTTGTATTTTATTACATGGAATCACTACAGATTGTTACATAAGTTATTTGATATTAGGAAACTGCTTTTTGGAAAATATGCTACATAAGTAACAGATAAAGGTTTAGTTTTTAATCACAAAGGAAAATCAAGACCCTGAATATCTGTTTAATTATGTTAATAACCTATTCAGATTTGATCACTCTAGCCCGTTTCTCCTAACACTAATAATGTTTTAGAGAAAATTCTCCAAAGTTAGAGAACCAGAGAGCTTGCTAAAAAGCAAACTTTTACTTTGACTTTCACTACTTTTATGAACCAGGTGTTATAATGGCCTCATTTTATAGATGATAAAACTTGTAATTAAAAGTTTAACCTACTTGTGCAAAGTATCAGAGCTCGAATGTGATGGTCACCGAAACTCATAGTTTTCCACAGCTTGCCAACGGCTCTCAGCGTAGTATGAATTCAGAATTGTCCTGGTCAGACCATTTTCGAATTTCTCTATTTCCTTTCTTGGCTAACTTTTGCTCTCTTTCAGCTTTCCTCAATGCATACAGTCTTCTCCTCAATGCTGCTTTATCCTAAAACAATATTTTTATTTATTTACTCTTCCAATGTTTTATTTCAGAAAGAAACTCTCTTAAACTTTTAAGTTTATGTTTTAAACAGAGTGCAAGCAGGGAACGGGCAGAGAGAGAGGGAGAGAGAATTTGAAACAGGCTCTGCGCTATCCATGTAAACCCTGACACGGGGCTCAAGGCTACAAACTGTGAGAGCATGACCTGAGCCTAAGTCAGATGCTCCGCTAACTGAGCCACCCAGGCGCCCCAAGGATCTCCCTTAAATAGCACAAATGCCTTAGTTGCTTTTGAAGAAAAAATGTAATGAAATGTCGAATGAGTTCCATCAAGTTAAACCCATTTGTCAATCTAGTCATCTGATCTAGATAATGTATTTTGTTCCTAATGAATAAGAGAGAGAATCTATCTGTAATCAGATTTTACTGAATCGGGTATATGACTAGCATTGTACTACATGCTGTGCAGAACATAACAAGATTACTGTACATATTATTTAGCGTCACGATGCTTGTAATCCGTTCTGAGAGGTAAGACAAATGGGTGCCTGGGTGGCTCGGTCAGTTAAGTGTCCCACTCTTGATTTCGACTCAGGTCATGATCTCACAGTTCGTGGGTTTGAGCCCCATATTGGGCTCTGTGCTGTCAGTGCAGAACCTGCTTGGAATTCAATCTCTCCCTCTCTCTCTGCCCCTCCTCTGCTCCTCTGTCTCTCTCTCTCTCTCAAATAAATAAATAAGCTAAAAACAAAAAAATAAAAAAATAAAGAGAGGGAAGACAAACAAGAAACAATGTGTTACTCAACTGGTAGGTGACATGCACAGATTCCAAGTATAATACTATTCTGCAAAAATTTGACAACAATTTACATGCTATAACCTTTAGTGATTTTTTTGAGCTATTTCATTTTAGAATAACTGGCCACTCGAGAGACAGGTGTACTTAGCATCCACTCCTGCAAATCAGGAATCTGAGCCTAAGTGAAGCAGATCATGTGCCTCGTGTCACAGGAGCAGGAAACACTTAAGCCAGGACTCAAGCCCAGTCATCCCACTATTCTTTCATTACATGCTCCTGGAGATGTCTGAGTTCTCTTAGTTGGGGAAGGCTCTTGAAGTGAATATTGGGTATGAAATGATCGTTGCATTTTAAATGAGTATTGGTAAGAGGCAATGAAATCCAAGATCAAAGAACAGAATTAAGGCAGGTGATGAATCGATGTGTTGCTAATAAGAAGTGAATTAGTGTGCACAGTTTGAGGGGTTTATGACTGGAAGTCATGATGAATAAGACTGTACTGTACAAATAGCAATCCATATTGGTTGATTTGCAGTTTCAGTTTGCAAGAATGTGTTGTTTGCTACTTCTGAATTCCTGAGATATATTGATATATAATCTGAGAATATATAAGCAAAGGGTACTGGAAAATGCTAAAGGCATCATGACTCACAACTGATATATTTCTGAAACAGTGTACTTATTGAAAGCCCAGAAAGATCTTAATGTACACTCTATATACCCAGGTTATTTCTTTAGCTGAAGATGAAATATTATGACCATCTTAAGGGACCTGGGGACCACAAAGTGATATAAAAGAAGAAAAAAACTGTCGCTGAACCTGAAAAATTATCAGCGAATCAGTGATTTACTGACAAGTTTGATTCAGCAGAAAGTTGGCTTTAGAAATGTGAGTACCCTGGAGAAAGCTTGGCGCTTTCACATGCATAGAAATAGATCTAAATTATAGGAAAGTAATGGTGATTTAATTCACATTATACTATTTATTCCAAAGTTTTCTGCTTGGTTAAAATATTAATACTCTGTATAAAGCCTTCAAACTAATATTGTGCAAGGACATCCTACTCGATCTTATTTCTCCTCCTTAGTGATGTATAGAAGCAACCAGAAGGTAATAAAGTACCTCTGAAATATTGTTACTCATCAAAAGTATAACAGTCAAGAGAATAAGTATTATTATAAAGCACTTAACAAATCCAAAGTGCTCCAGGAATGCTAAATGATGGGAGAAGGTTTGCCAGGTGGGTGACTATAATCTGTTAAGCAATTCACAATGTATTTCTTTCTTGAGAAGAGAACCAAATGGGTCTAAGTACTTGAATCCAAAGTGTATCAGAGTGATATAAAAAGTGGATGTGGACTGTGTGTCCCACAGGATGATAAAGCACAGAAAAATAAATAATTTCAGTTATTTTATGTAACAAGTCTGTATCATATGAGGTGGGCAATTTGAATTCAAGTAGGCTCTATTAGTCATCCATTGCACACCAAATCCTGTTTGCTAACTAAAATTAAAAAAAACAAAACAAAACACAAATTTAGACATTAGGAAACCCTCTCAGTCTTGACGAGGGGAGATGAATACACAAATGGGAAAACTCTATTAAGAGTAAGGTTAAGACTTAAATAAGTTTATGACTCTAAGGTGGATTCTTCAGCTGTGGAAGCAAAGAAATCAGTACAGTTACCATAACTTACACCTGTGTGCTCCTCTGGGTGGGAGGGGGGGCGGGGGGCAGGGAGGGGGATGAACTGGGTTGAATAATGTCTCTGGGCTTGTTGTGTTTGTCGGGGTTCTGTTTTGACTGTCTCTTTAAATCATCATTAGTTGAGATTGCTCAAATATTCCCTTAGTGATTATTTTGAGGGCAGGAAAATACCTGTCACAGATGTTAGAATAAGTTGGGAGAAACTTCACTTACAAACTATGGACCCAGCTCCAGGATAATATGGAGTTATAAATTATTAATATTCTGTTTGTTTGTGTGATTTAGAGTAGACAGCTTATCCAAACTAAGTACGTTTTTCAAAGAAGAAGACAAGACTCCCTTACTAATCCTTTTGTACATAGCACAAAGCATATTTTTGTGGTATAACAGTGTTTTTTCCTAGATTTACCTTCTATGGATTGGTACAATGACATCCTGCATAGCTCATTATTAACCTGCGTATTGAAATTGGATAAATGGAATTTTCTCAGGCTTCTGAAGGGAAAAAAGAAAACTCTTCAAGGTAATCCCTTAATATTTAACTAGAAATCTCCTAATTGCTAATGGAAAATAAATATTTTTTGTTGCTTGCTATATTTCATATTTTCTCTCTATACCCAGGAGCCTGAGTGTACAATTAAATAGGCCGTTGTTATTTTATCGTCCAATTAATAAATATATTATTTAATTTTAGTCTTTTGTCAATAACATGATCAATATTTGATTACTCTGGCATTGGTCTTAAGTCATAAAGAAACTCATTCTAATAACTTTCTTCCCTTATTCTATGCAATTATTTCAGGCTTATCATTTGCCACTCATTTTGATCCTATTTGAAATTTTAGGACCAACTCTTGGTATCCGATTAATTAAAACCCAGAGATGCCGCTTATGTCATTTTCAAGAGGAAAGGAACTCTCTGGTATGCTAAAAATTTCCTCCCACTGTTCATACTTATTTTTAAAAATGCAATCCTGGCAGCAAATAATACCACAATCTGTAACTAATAACCTGTTGGGACGGCTGGAGGGGGAGCAAATTGATGACAGCGGTTATGATCAATAGTGTGGGAGTCAGTAATGTTACATAAATAATTTAGTTTTATGTTTCTTCCTTAGGAAAAACAATCCAGTGGTTGTGCAAACACATGTTCTCATTAAAGCCTGCCACTCATCTCTAGCCTCACAGTGCTGAGTAGTTATTTAGAGCAAGATTTTATCTGGAGGAACAGGTACTCTAGATACAAACTGGATTCTGTGACTCTCAAATATAAAACACTGCAAAACTTTGAAAGAGCAGATTTCAAGGGACAAATCGACCCCTTTGGCTCCCCAGTAAAGTTTACTGTAAGCCCCGCTGAGCAATATTTCTTAGATAAAATGATATCTCTGCACAGATCCTCTTGAAAGAGAAAGCAGAAAATCAGTGGAATGATATTAAGCCACGGTGTGCTGACCTATAGGTGGGAAGCTCTGTTTAACATTACGAATTCATTATGCATGAGCAAACCCAAGGAAGTTCTTCCCCAGCTCTCGAACCAGCTCCAGCCATTCTACTGAGAGGCAAAAAAAAAAAAAACCCCATAAAAAACAATTAAGAAAGACAAGTCCTGATATCATCTATATGTGGAATCTGAAAAAGCTGAACTAGTAAGCACAGAAAGTAGAATGGTGGTTACCAGGGGCTGGGGGACGGGAGAACTGGGGAGACGTTTAAGTGCACAAACTTAGAACTAATAGATAAATACGTCCTGAAGATCTAATGCACAGCAGAGTGATTACAGACAAAAATTGTATTTGTAACTCCAAATAACTGTATTGTAAACTCCAAAGTTGCCAAGAGGTCAGATCTAAATTGTTCCTACTACAAAAAAAGAAATGATAATGATGTGACCCAGTAGAGGTGCTGGCTGATGCTACTGTGGGAAGCGTATTGCAATACATACATGTATCAAAGCAATACAATGGGCTGTAAGACTTACACTTACACAATGTTATATGTCAGTTATATCTCAATTAAAAGACAAAAGGGTAACTTTTCTTTCTCCTTCCTTTTGACAACACTGCACCGTTACTTACCCTGTCCAGGGATTAAAAATCAAGCTGAGTAAACGAATGTGGAAGGATGACAGTATTTTCAGGGTTTGACAGATAAAACTTTTTGTATTTTTCTCTGCATCTTTATAAAAGAACCCAAAGAAAATACAACAGGAGAGGGTGTTGAGAACACAAGAAGCAGGGGATTCAGCTGTTTTCAGCCTCAACTTCGCCAGCAGAACTACACGATGACCACATTCCAAAACAGAATTATAGGTGCTTCACAACAACAAACTGAACTTCAAGTCATAAAAGCAAGCAGTGAAGGTCACTACTGCAGAAAAAATGCAGAAGAAAGGCAGTTTCCATTTGAATGCTAATTGGTGCCCCAAAAAGGCTGAAGATATCTTTATTCCCTTAGGATCTCCATTTCCATCCTCCAGTAAGTGTACTGTTCTGGGGGAAAAAGTCTAGATAAATTCCTTAGCTCTTCCGTGTTGCCTGACCCATCCCTCCCAACCACATTATGGCCCCTAGTTCCCTTCACAACAGAAATTCTGGAGCCACTGCTGCTCCAAATTGAATAGCACACTTAAAACAGAAAAGATTCTATGTTACGCTGGGAGTAGAGACTAGTGAGTTAAGCGCATCCTGTTTTAGAATTGTTAGATCAAGCAGTCACCCATCTGATTCAAACTGAGAGGGCGGTGTAAACAGGCTCTCTCTAAAGCTGCACATTCTGGCACAAACTCCACTCCGGGCCACCTTCTCCTTACCCCATGTGGTACTTAAGTGAAAACTGGTAAAATGACACTCAAGGGGCTACCGGCAGGAAAAAGATCACCAGCAGCCACCTGGAGGATGTCCATGAAGGGGAGGACGGGCAGCCTCTCTATCTTGTGTGGGGCATCCTGGTGGAGCGGAGCTGTGTGCAACAAAATACCAGACAACAGAAATTTATTTCCCACAGTGCTGGAGGCTGGATGTTGGAGACTGGGAGCCTGGTCAAGGGACCATGTTTCATAGCTCGCACCTTCCACATAGTGAAGGGGGCAAGGGAGCCCTCTGGAGCCTCTTTCATTAGGCACTCATCGCATTCATGAAGGCTCCGCCCTCCTGACCTCAGCTCCTCCCAAAGGGGCCTCCACCTAAAACCATCACATGAAGCATTAGGATTTTTTTTTCTTTCCTTTTCCTTTTCCTTCCTTCCTTCCTCCCTCCCCTCTCCTCCCCTCCTCTCCCCCCCCCCCCCACCCCACGCTTTCTTTCTGCATTAGTATTTCAACCTATGAATTTGGGAGAGGAGACATAAACAGTCAGACCACAGACCAAGCATCCAAAGGAGAGGAAAAGTCCAACCCTGGGCTACTGAGTCCGGGTCAGCTCTGTCTGAGGAATGAAACACATCGATAAGGTTTCTGGAAATAGACTAGGTGTAGAAGGAGTGCTTTCTGTATTTAGATGAGATCAGCTCTCTGTAACAGTAAAATTTACACATTATCTTATTTGTGCAGATGAGACCAACATGACATTGTTTTAGCAAGGAATGGCCTCTTCCAACTCACCTCCTATTGACAAAACTTATTAACGGCATATTTATTCTGTGATCAAACTAGTAAATAATTCTAAATTTGCTTCACCTAAAAATTAATCTTTGATATTATATACAAATTCTTATTCAAAGTCAGTATATTTTTAGAGTCTAACATAATATGGTTGATAGTACAAGGACAGAGGCTTTTTTCATGACAATTGGCAGACAACCATGAGAAACTTAATAAAACATTAAGAAAAATTTCTATGCATTTCCTGTAAAATTAGCAAATATTAAGGCCTATCCTAAAATGTTACCAGGCAAATCATTTCCATATCTGGAAAATAAGCAACACTGGTTTTAAGAGAAGCTGAAGACTGAATATGAATTAATTCTGTTTACAGCACAGCATTTCTTAATTTGTTAATTCTTGAAAGTCAATGCTGAGTTTTGATTCGAGGGGGAATCGCTGAAACACACACACAGTCTGTATCAGGAGTCAGGAATCTTAATATAAAAATCTTTCACTCTCTTTCAAGTGACTTGTTTTTATTATTCCTTTTAAATGAACACTTGTTCTGGAGTCAGTAGACCTGTGGAAGAACATTCCTTAACTAAGCCATTGACTAAGGCAGCATGTATTAATTGTTTTAGAGGACGTTAATATATCTTTTTTAAAACATTTCTTTCAAATTTTTTTAATATTTATTTTTGAGAAAGAGTGAGAGAGTGTGAGCTGGGGAGGGGGAGAGAGCAAGGGAGACACAGAATCTGAAGCAGGCTCCAGGCTCTGAGCTGTCAGCACAGAGCCCCACGCGGGGCTCAAACCCACAAACCATGCGTTCATGACCTGATCAGTCGCTTAACCTACTGAGCCACCCAGGCGCCCCAGGATGTTAATATATCTTACTTAGCAAAAGGGCCTGTGGTCAAACAAGTTTGGGAAAGAGGTTAAATATAACACAAAATAATTTTTTTAACTGAAAATTTCACAAAGACTTTTATATGTTACTGTGAAATCTAACTCCATAAGATAATGTATGCACACTCTTTAGATTTTATTTCATAGCGATTTATTAGAGAGCTAGTTTCCACACTTTCATCAATATTGGGTACTTTTTTTTTTTAAGTTTTAACCTAATGTGAAAAAAAGTAAACCTGATTTAATTAAGTAGGTGAGGTTAAATATCACATATTATGCTTACCAGCCATTCTTAGTTCTTCTTTAGTAATTATTTATTTTTCTATTTGCTTCTTTTAATTTTTCTGTTTCAGTACCATTATTCTCAACCTTCTGATTTGATGGATCGAATCCATGGATGCAACTGAATATTTTAACTCCGTTTAGTAATCTGTTACTTTGTATGGTAATTTGATATTTTCACATTAGATTAGTGATAATCATTGGTCTTATTAATATTTACTTGACATTTTCTATTACACTTTAATATTTTTCATTTCAGATTTCTGCTCAATTGTTAGAATTTTCTGTTGTTTTTCAGTTTACTTATTTATTTTGAGAGAGGGAGAGAGCACAAGCAGGGGAGGGGCCAAGAGAGGGAGGGGGAGAGAGAGAGAGAGAGAGAGAGAGAGAGAGAGATAACCCTAAGCAGGCTCCATGCTGTCAGTGCAGAGCTCAATGTGGGGCTTGATATGGAATATTCTATGGTATGGATACAGCACAGTTTAACTACTTACCAATTTGTTTGAAGGACATTGGGTTGTTTCCGGTTTGGGGCTATTACAAATAAAGTTGCTATGACATATGCCAGAGGGTGCAATTTGTGGCTCATATGGTAACTGTGTGTTTAGTGTTACAAGAAACAGCTACGCTAACGTCCGGAGTTGCTGTGCCATTGTACCCTCGTAGCTGTAATGTATGAGGGATCCTGCTTCTCTGCATCCTCATCAGCATTTGGTATTGTCACTAATTTAGAAGTTTTCTAGGCTGTCTCCTGATTTTAACTTGCATTTCTCGGATGGCTAATGTAATTGAGTACCTTCTCATTTGCTCATTTGCTTTCCGTATACCCTGTTTGGTAAAATGCATGTTCGTGTCTTCCGCCTATTTTCAAACCGTATGTTGTTATTTTTACATAATGTTTACAAAACGTCTGAGACGTTTTACATATTCTAGATACTAGCCTTTTGTCAGATACGTAGTTTGAAAATATTTTGTCCTGTCTATCACTTGTCATTTAAGACAGGGCCTTTCAGGAGACAGGAAGACACTGGCAGAGTAGGACCCTAGGCTTGCCTTGTCCCGCGAACGCAACTAGATAACTATCCAATAATCCTAAACACCCCAGAAATTGAGCTGAAGACTTGCAGAACAAATTCCACAGCTAAAAGGAGAGAAGAGGCCACATCGAAGAAGATAGGAAGTGCAGAGACATGGTTTGGGGGAGAAAAGGATCCTGGCTGCTGTGAGTGGGAGGGAGCCATGGTCCCAGAGAAAGGTGGGAGAGAGGAGCACCAAGGAGAATGTTTCTTCAGAGCCATTTGCCTCAAGAGGGGCTGTATTTTGTGAGTTCTTGCAACTAGCGTGGCTCAAAGCCTGGAGTTTTAAAAGTCAGTGGGCTTGGCTAGGATAAAGACTACAGGGCACTGCACTGCTCTTGGGGAGAAGGCAGGCGAACAACCCAGGGGCATAGAGTGTGAAACAGCAATCTGAAGAACCCCTGGGGACACAGCAAGGAGATTATTTGCTCTTCTCAGAGTGTGTCCCTGAGAGGCAGCCTTCATAGAAATATCTCCCTGGGGACAAAGGAGCTGGCCAAAGCATTTCCCTCCCCGGCCCCTCAGCATCAACACAGAGCCACCTGCAGGAAGCAGCATAGCACTGACACTGGTGGCCTAACCTGCTTACACTAAGCCCCTAGATCTTGTGGAACTGCACTTCTCAGCCATGCTTCCCTCAGAACCAGTGCAGTGGGTCCCACCCCTAGAAGACCAGCACATACACCTGCCCACTCACTGGACTTGAGAAAAGAATGGAAGACATCAGAGAGACCCTTTCCAGAGAGATAAAATAGTTAGAAAAGAATCAGTCAAAGATGAAGAGCACAATAAATGCGATTAGAAACACTTCTGATGCAATGAACAGCAGGCTGGAAGAAGCAGAGGAACAAACTACTACCTAGAAGACAAAGTAATGGAAAATGATGAGGCTGAACAAAAGAGAAAGAAGAATTACGCAAAACAAGAAAAGACTTAGGGAACTCACTGACTCCATCAGACATAAGAACTTTCATAGGATAGGAGTCCCAGAAGAAAAAGAGAGAGAAAATGGGGCAGAAAATTTATTTGAAGAAATAATAGCTGAAAACTCTCCAACCTGGGGAATGAAACAGAAAGAACATAGAAATCCCATCAAAATCAACAAAAGCAGACATACACCAAGACATACTGTAATTAACTTTGCAAAATATAGTGATAAAAAAAAAATCTTAAAAGCAACAAGACAGAAGAAGTCAGTAACTTACAAGGCGAAACTCATAAGGCTAGCAGGAAATTTTTCAATAGAAATTCTGCAGACCAGAAGGCAGTGGCATGAGGTATTCAAAGCACTGAATGGGAAAAATCTGCAGTCAAGAATATTCCATCCAGCAAGGCTATCATTCAGGACATAGAAGGAGAAATCCAGAGTTTCCCAAATAAACAAAAACTAAAGGAATCGTGACCACTAAACTAGCCCAGCAAGAAATGTTAAAGGGGACTCTGAGAAGAAAGGAGAGAAGGGAGAGACAAAAAGTGATAGCATAAAGGTAGAAAACACAAAAGAAGTAAAAATGAATATTTCTATAAAAAATATCAGTCAACTCCAAAAAAAGATATAAAATATAATAACATATACCTAAATATGGGGAGGAGAGAAGTAAAGAATGAGTTCAAACTTAAACAGCCATCAACTTAACATAGACTGCTCTATGCAGAAAAGGTTACCTACAAACCTAATGGTAACCATATATCAAAACCGCCAGAGAATGTAGTCCAAATATATCACTAAAGAAAATCAGCAAAATATGAAACACAGAAAAACAAGAAAGGATTAGAGAAAATCTCTGGAAACAACCACAAAACAAGTGAGAAAATGGAAATATATACATATTTGTCACTAATTACTTGAATGTAAATGGACTAAATATTCCAATCAAAAGATATAGGGTGTCTGAATGGATTAAAAAAAGACCCATTATATGCTGCTTATAAGAGACTTATTTTTTTAATGTTTATTTATTTTTGAGAGAGACAGAGCATGACGGGGAGGGGCAGAGAGAGAGAGGGAGATAAAGAATCTGAAGCAGGCTCCAGGCTCCAAGCTGTCAGCACAGAGCCTGATGTGGGGCTCAAACTCGCTAACCACGAGATCATGACCTGAGCTGAAGTCAGACGCTTAACCGACTGAGCCACTCAGGTGCCCCAAGACACCTATTTTACAGCTAAAGACACCTGCAGATTGAAAGTGAGGGGATGGAGAAATATGCAAATGGATATTAAATGAAAGCTGGAGTACCAATACTTATATTGGACAAACCAGACTTTAAAACTGACTGTAATAAGATACAAAGAAGGGCACTATATAATAATAAAGGGGATAATCCAACAAAAAGATGCAATTGTAAATATTTATGCATCTAACATGGAAGTCCCAAATACATAAAACAAACATAAAGGAACTACTTGCTAATAACACAGTAATAGTAAGGGACTTAACATCCACTTACATCAATGGAAAGATCATCTAAACAGAAAAACAAGAAAACAAATGGCTTTGAATGACACACTGGTCCAAATGAACTTCACAGAACATTCTATCCTAAAACAGCAAATACACATTCGTTTCAAGTGCACATGGGACATTTTCCAGAATAGGTCACATATTAGGCCACAGAACAGGCTTCGACAAAATTAAGAAGATCAAAATCATACCATGCAAGTTTTATGACCACAAAGCTATGAAACTAGAAGTCAACCACAAGAAAAAATCTGGAAAGCCCATAAATACATGGAGGTTAAACAGCTACTAAACAATGAATGGGTCAACCTGAAAATCAAAGACGAAATTTTCAAAAAGCATGGAAACAAATGAAAATAAAAACACAATGGTCCAAAATCTTTGGGATGCAGCAAAAGCAGTTAAAAAAGGGAAAAAAGAGGGAATTATATAGCAATACAGGCTTATCTGAAGAAGCAAGAAAAATCTCAGATAAACAACCTAACCTTATACGTAAAGGAGCTAGAAAAGAACGACAGAAGAAGCCGAAAGCCAGCAGAAGGCAGGATATTTTAAATATTAGAGCAGAAATAAATGATATTGAATAAACAAACAAACAAACAAACAATAGAACAGATCAATGAAACCAGGAACTGGTTCTTTGAAAAAGTGAATAAAATTGATGAACCTCTAGCCAGACTTATCAAAAAGAAAAGAGAAAGGACCCAAATAAATAAAATCACAAATAAGAGAGGAGAGATAACAACCTACACCACAGAAATACAAACAATTATAAGGTAACATTATGAAAAGTTGTAAAAAAAAGTTTGTAAAAATCAACAAAATAGTAGCAAACTGAATCCAACAATACATTAAGACAATCATTTACCAAGAAAAAGTGGGATTTATTCCTGGGTTTCAAGGGTGGTTCAATATGGACAAATCAATCAACATGATACACCACATTAATAAAAGAAAGGATAAGAATCATATGATTATTTCAATAGATACTGAGAAAGCATTTGATAAAATACAACATCCACTGATGACAAAGTAGATTTGGACTCAACAATAATAAAGTCAGTATATGAAAAACCCAGAGCTAATATCATCCTAAATGCAGGAAAACTGAGAGCTTTTCCTCTACAGCAAGGGACCAGACAAGGATGTGTACTCTCACCACTTTTGATCAACATAGTACTGGAAGTCCTAGCACAGCAATCTGACAATAAAAAGAAAAAAAGGCATCCAAATTGGCAAGGAAGAGGTAAAAATTTCACTATTTGCAGATGACATGATTATTTATTGAAGACTAAGACTCAACTAAAATACTGCTAGAACTGATAAACAAATTTAGTAAAGTTGCAGACACCAAATTAACATATAGAAATCTGTTGCATTTCTGTACACCAATAATGAAGCAGCAGAAAGATAAAGTAAGGAATCATTTCCATTTATAATCGCACCAGAAACAGTAAGATACCTGGAAATAAACCTAACCAAAGAGATTAAAGATTTGTACTTTGAAAACTCCAAAACACAGATGAAAGAAAGTGAAGATGACACAAAGAAATGGAAAGACATTCTATGCTCATGGATGGGAAGGACAAATATTGTCAAAACGTCTATATTACCCAAAGCAATCTACACATTTAATGCAATCCCTACCAAAATACCAACAGCATTTGTCACAGAACTAGAACAAAGAATCCTAAAGTATGTATGGAGCCATAAAAGACACTTTAATAGCCAAAGCAATCTTGAAAAGGAAAAGCAAAGCTCCAGGCTTCACAAGTCCAGACTTGTATTGTTGTATTACAATGCTGTAGTGATCAAAACAGTATGGTACTGGCATGCATATATATATATATATATATAGACCCATAGATCAATGGAACAGAATAGAAAGCCCAGAAACAAACCCACAAATATATGGTAAATTAATCTTCAACAAAGCAGGAAAGAATATACAATGGGGAAAAACATAATCTCTTCAACAAGTGGTGTTGGGAAAACTGGACAGCAACATGCAAAAAAAATCAAACTGTGGACCATTATCTTTCACCACACACAAAAATAAACTCAAAACTGAAAGACCTAAATGTGAGGCCTGAAACCATAACAGTCCTTGAAGAAAGCACAGGCAGTAATTTCCTTGACATTAGCCATAATAGCTTTTTTCTAGATAGGTCTTCTAAGGCAAGGGAAACAAAACCAAAAAATCACACTATTGGGGCTACATCAAAATAAAAATCTGCACAGTGAAGGAAATAATCAACAAAACTAAAAAGCAACCCACATTATGAGAGAAGATATTTATTTGGAAATGATGTCTGATAAAGAATTAGTATCCAAAATATATAAAGAACTTATAAAACTCAAACCCAAAAAACAAAAAATCCAATTAAAAATGGGTAGAAGACAAGAATGGACATTTTTTTTCAAAGAAAACATACAGATGTCCAACAGACACACGAAAAGATATTCATCATCACTTACCATCAGGGAAATGCAAATCAAAACTACAATGAGATTATTACCTCATACCTGCCAGAATGGCTAACATCAACAATGCAAGAAACAACAGGTGTTGGCGAGGATGAGGATAAAGGGAAACTCTTCTTGCACTGATAGGAATACAAACTGGTGTAGCCACTCTGGAAAACAGTATGGTGGTTTCTCAAAAAGGTAAAAATAGAATTACCCTTTAATCCAGCAATTGCACTAACTGGGTATTTACCCAAAGAACACAAAAATACTAATTCAAAGGGATACATACACCCTGATGTTTATAGCAGCATTAGCTACAATTGCCAAACAATGGAAATAGCTCAAGTATTCATCAACTGATGAATGGTTAAAGAAGTCATATATATGACTGTGGGAGACTTTGCTATCTCGTGCTACACTATCTTAAACAGGGGAACTCCTTAGTTGCCAAAATAGCTTATGTTTATAACCAATTGGAAAGGATGAGCTAAATGGTCCTGCTCTACTTTAGGAGTGGAAAAAATAATCTACTACCAAAACAAAAGAAAATCTGGCAAGGATAAACACTAGATGTCTCTACATGCTCTATTTTACAATTTAGAAATGAGTCTTAGCAAGACTAGGTAATTTTCCAAATTCTACATATCCACTATGCAGTCTACATGGCCAGTAAATTTACAGTTTAACTACTGTGATTTGAACATGAGTCTGTCTGCACTTAAGATGTGACTACTTAATAGGATTTAGGGACAATTATATCAATATCAGAATCAAAAAAGACCACAGGTTTAGTTTTTAATAAGTGCTTTCATGCAAAAATTTTCATTATATTCTTAATGTAATGTAGCTAAAGCAACATTTCCTTCTGGAAATAATGGCCTCATACTAAAATATACTTTATGGTAGATAACTTCTGGTTATAGCTTGCATATTCATGCATTCAATTTGTTTATTCAACAAATATCTAGTGAGCTCCAATATGTCTCAGTCAAATTTCTAGGATCTGGGAGCATTGCAATGAACAAAACTAAAGTCTTTCCATTATATATATATAATATATATATATATATATATACATATATATATATATACATATATATACACACACACACATATATATATATATATATATATATATATATATATGATGGAATGTGTATACATACAACATACACACATATATACTGCTGGAGGAGACAGACAATAAATAACTAAATTGAATATAGAATGTTAGAGAAGGCTAAACACAAAAAAGAAATCAGGGAAAATGGATGAGAATTTTAGGGGTTAATGTGTCCAGAGATAGTCTGCATTTCCCAGGCTGCATGTCAAATTACTGAGCAAAGCAATTAGCATTTCATGTTTTTCTCCCAGGTCTACAGGCAGGAATGTGGTTGTCTAGAGTCAATGCCATGGCACAGTCATGCAATGAAACCTTCCCGTAGTAAAGAAAATTCCTAAAGATGCTTGTGTTCACTAAAACTATATTCATACCATCATAGAAATATTTATTAAAGTTTTAGTCTCCAGCAGTAACAGATTAGTAAAAAGAACGTGTCAATTAGGTTTATATTTTGCTACAAAATTTTATTGTTGAGCAGTAAACTGTTCATATTGGTGTCACTTAGGATTGTACAGCAAAATGCCAAGGAGACAATGATTTATGTTAATCATATAAAGCTCACCTATCAATAACAGTTGAACACATCATTACCCAGGGGTTAATGCCACAGATTGCATTTCTTTCCTAAAAGGTGATGATTCAGCAATGATTGCCTTTTGACGAAAATGAACTTTATTCAAAAAGGGGAATAGTTTCCTAGAAGCCCTGAGATTCTTCCTTTTCTGTGTTGTGCTTTTCTTTGGAATGAATAATAATGTTATTTTTCTTTCTAGAATGGATATTAACTTTTCCCTTTTCTAAATTTTCTAAATTTAACTGTGGTATAAACTTCCATGCATACAATTTTAAATGATAACATGGATCTGTAGATATAGGTGAAATTCAGGAAAACACTTTCATGATATATTATGTCCTGAGGGGCTCCTCTCAGGTTAAAAACAAAGACTATGACTAACACTGCATGAGATTACAGTCCATTAACCACCATTAAAATTAGACATGTCTACTGACTCCGTATTATGAAAAATGAGGAAATCAATGTACTTACACTTACTCCTACATCCATTCTCCTAAACTATTGATTTTGTTATATTTTTTATTTTAATAAGGTTTATAATTTCCACATTCTGCTTTGTAACCAGAGTTCCCAGAGTTGTTTAGTTACAGTTTTACGTGTAAATCAATTTGATGCTCATCCCCAATCCATTTACTACTGATTCCCTTCCTGAGTTCTTTGTTCTATATTTGCTCTGAGTTGACTGGATTTCACCTTCAAATGCGTTTTTCCTTTCAAGAAGAGCTCATGGGTCCTATGTTCCTGCGTTGTATGTGCTTGGAAATGAATATCTATTTCCTTAATACTTTTAGGAAAAAAAATGAATAGGAATAAAAATTCTTTTTGCATTTTCTTTTCCTTAAAACTTTGCTGACATTGGAAGTTCAGTGGAACACTCTAAGGTCCCTGATTTTTCCTTCTTGTAAAAATTATATTTTTCTGACTCCACTACGGTAAGTATGTGTTCTGCAATTAGTAATTCTTTATCACTTTTTCCTCTTTTAATATGAAAATTCAACACTTTATTTCAGAAAGTTTATTTTTCATGTTATGTATCTGAAGATAATTTTCCATTAAATTTTTCATATCTTCCATTAAAAAGTGTATTCTCTAGAACACCAGTTATGTGCATATGTATGGACCATTCTGTTCCAGAAGAATAATGTTTCTAATTCTTTGTTTCTTTTTTTCTTTTCTTTTCTTTTCGTTTTGAATCTCAGGAGCGCACAAAGTAAGCATGATCCATAAAAGGTCCTCATCTTGATCATTACTTGGCCTACTTTTCTTATTTATTAATTGATTTGGACATTTTCCCAAAGACATACAAATGGCCAACAAGCATATGAAAATATGCTCAACATTACTATCATCAGGACAATCCACCTTCAAACCATGATGAGGTATCACCTCACTGCTGTTAGAATGGTTATTATTTTAAAAAAAAGAGAGAGATACTGACAAAGATGTGAATGAAAAAGAATCCTAGTATAGTATTGGTGGGAATGTAAATTTGTACAGCCATTATGGAAAACACTATAGAAGTTCCACGAAAAAATTAAAAATAGAACCACCATATGATCTAGCAATTTCCACTTCTGGGTATTTATCTGAAGGAAATGAAATCAGTGTGTTGAAGAGACATCTACCCTCCCACATTCACTGCAGCATTACTGACTAGTGCCAAGGTATGAAAACAACCCAAATGTCCACTGACAGACGAATGGATGAAAAAAAGGTGATATATATCTATGTGTGTGTGCGTGTTTGTGTGTATACACCCATATATATACATATGTGGCATATATACAAAGGATTATTATTCTACCATAAAAAAAAGGAGATTCTGCCATTTGGGAAAACATGGTTGAATCTGGAGAACATCATGCTAATTGAACGAAGCCAGACACAGGAAGACAAATACTGCACATGGAATCTAAAAAGTCAAACTCATCGAAACTGGGGGTGGGATGGTGGTGGCTGGGGGCTGGTGGTCGGGGAAACGCAGAGATGTTGGTCGAAAGGTACACACTTTTAGTTATAAGATGAATAAGTTCTGGGGATCTCATATATAGCGTTGTGGCTATAGTTAACAATATTGTATTGTACACTTGCAATTTGCTGCGTGTAGACCTTAAGTGTTCTCATCTCACACACAAAAAAAAGGTAACTGTGAAAAGATGAATGTGTTCATTAAATTGATTATGGTAGTCGTTTCACAGTGCATGCATGTGTTAGCTCATTACATTCTACACCTTAAATATAGACAATTCTTAGCAATTACACTTCAATAAAGCAGAGAAAAATTAAGAGAATAAAGTTTGGAAAAAGGTAGTTTGCCTAAGTTATAGAATTCTATGTCGTAAGAATTGAAAATGGGACCAGTTCATCTTTCGTTAGCATATTTAAGGACTTACCACATATACTAATCACTGACACATTTGTAGATTTAAAGTAGCTTATATAAAATAATACCTTTCATTTCACATGGAAGAAAAGTATAGTTAAGGCCCATTAGGCAACATGGGTTTGTTGTAAAGATAAATTGGGGAGTATATATATATTGGGAATGATCTCCAAGAGGCCTCAAATTGTCCTGGGATTCCTTTCAGGATGTAGCAATAGCCTTCGCTGGGGATCTGTTGCTTATTCAACATGTGAACTCTTGTAGTGAGCTTTTTTTTTTTTTTTAATTTTGTTTTCTCTACGGTGTTCTTACCTCTTTTTTGTGCCAAATCCTGCTTTTGCCATCAACTTCAACTTTTACCTACTGTTTCTCTTATTTCCTGTAGTGCTCTTTGTATCTCCTGTAAAGCTGTTTAATCACCTTTCAACATGGAGTGCTTTTCCTGTGCAGTTTTGTACGGAGTTCATATCATACGGTCTAATTTGTGCAGACTGTATAGATGGTTGTCATCATTAGGGAGACCTATCAGTGGGTGCGATCAGATAGCATAAAGCTGATAGCTCACACGGTGGGATCCTTAATCACCATTTTCTCCATAGAGACCAGGGATGAGGCAGCTTTAGAATCTCACAGATCCCTCTACAAAGGTTATTTTACACACCACATAAATTGTCCTCCAAAATATTTGAAAGTCAAGCCCTTGTACATTTGCCTTTTTTTTTTTTTTTGACATTTAAGACCTTTGTTTACAGATGCTTGCTGTTTGTTGACGTTGTTGAAAAAAAAAAGTTTTGCCTTTTTAATCTTTTTCTGACATCCTATTTCTGCAAATAACGACAGGGGGCAGCAAACCCTCTTGAGAGAGGAAACAAGCATCAGCGGGCTGAAACTGTCAGCGGTTTATGGGCTTTCCCCTATTGTCTGACATTTTCCTTCTTCTCTCCTTATTTTTTTTTTTTTTTAAAGAATTTTAATTTTTTTTTCAACGTTTATTTATTTTTGGGACAGAGAGAGACAGAGCATGAATGGGGGAGGGGCAGAGAGAGAGGGAGACACAGAATCGGAAACAGGCTCCAGGCTCCGAGCCATCAGCCCAGAGCCTGACGCTGGGCTCGAACTCACGGACCGCGAGATCGTGACCTGGTTGAAGTTGGACGCTTAACCAACTGCGCCACCCAGGCGCCCTCTCTCCTTATTTTTAAAAATAAAGCTTGAACCTTCAAAATGATCCAGTTTCTCCCGTTCTGTACATGCTTACTTTCATGTATGTAATATTAAAAATGAAATGCCTGTTTTCTACAGAGGAGAGGTGAGAATTTACAAATTCGGATTGAAATTTGATCAGGATTGAAAAAGTATAAGATAATTTAGAAAATTTTCTGTTAAATGATCTTTAGTTTAGAAGGCAGCTTTGAATCAGAGCTTCAACCACTCTGAATTATAATGCTTGGATCAAGTATGATATAGAGTCATGATCTAGATTTCCAGAGGAATATTTTAAATAAATTTAAGATAGAAAAGGCATTTTGGTTAAAATTTTAAAAAGGAAGCTGGTTAATATTTCATTTCCCCTTTGGCACAATTTGGTATCTGCCACAGATTTTATTATTTTATAAAAGGAGAAAGAAGAGTGAGAGAGCAAGAAAGAGAAAAAGAGAAAGAGAAGGAAAAAAAAAACTAATTTCTAGTAAATATGTAAAAATCACAGAATTGCTGATGTTATTTCACAACATAGACTTTGATACTAACAACATTAAAAAGGAATCCAGAGAGATATTTCATATTGACAGAATATAAAATCCAACCAGAAAGTACAAGAGTCATGAATGTTTACACACATTATAAGTTTGAAAAATCTGACATAGAAACTGATGGAAATAGGAGAACATGAAAACAAAATGATCAAACTGGGAAACTTAAAGTATTCTCTGGTCACTGGATTGACCAAGTGGAGAAGACTTTTAGGTAAGGATACCGTGGATTCGAATCCTTTGATTAAGAACCTTGAGCATTCATGAGAACAAATAATCAAGAGAGGTTGCATATTATTAAAAAAAAAAAAAGATGAACAATCACAGAAATTGGCCCTGTGTTAAGTCATAAAGACCTGATTAAGTTCTTGAGAAAAAATGACACAATCATTACTTTCTGACTGCTTAGTCAGTTTAAAATCAACAACAAACAATTTTTAAAAAGCCTATGCATTAAATTTTAAATGCATTTTTTAAAATACGGTTTCATAGAGTTCTTCAAATTCAAAACTCTGAGCTATACAGTGATAAGACTAAAAGTTAAGAACTATGGATGGGGTGTCTGTGTGGCTCAGGAGGTTGAACATACAACTCTTGATTTCAGCGTAAGTCATTATCTCGGGGTGATAGGACTGAGCCCCACATTGGGCCCCCAGCTGAATGTGAAGCCTGCTTGGGATTTTCTCTCTTTCTCTCTCCCTCTACCCCTCCCCCCATTCTCTTCTCAAATAAAAGGAACAACTGTGGAATGTGATCAAACTGATACCGAGAAGAAATTGTAGAGCTTTTCAAAATTTTAAAAAATATTTATTTATTTTTGAGAGAGAGAGAGAGAGAGAGAGAGAGACGCTGAGTGCCAGCAGGGGAGGGGCAGAGAGAGGAGACACAGAATCTGAAGCAGGCTCCTGCCTCCTGCCTGCTCTGTCAGCAGAGTCCAACGCAGGGCTCAAACCCACGACCCATGAGATCATGACCTGAACAGAAGTCGGATGCTTAACCGACTGAGCCACCCAGGCGCCCCAAGAAATTGTAGAGTTTTAAATAAATTTTTTGAAAGGAAAAAGGGATGAGGGTAGATAAGTTCCACTGACCAAATAAAAACATGAAAATAAATCCTAAGAATGTAAAATGTCTAAATTAATATGGAGAAAAGTAGAAATAATTGAAATAGAAAATAAATAATTACTCAGATGCAAATAACAAACATCCAATTAAGCAAGATCCAGGTCTACACACACACACACACACACACACACACACACACACACCTTCACAAAATAATTGAGGTGGGGGAAAGAAATGCAATGTTTACAAAGGGAAAGATAATTAAATATATGATAATTGTAAAAAAGAGTAGACACTCATATCTTGAATATTTATCAATTTATTTGGAGTATCAGTTTTTAGATGAAATGGATAACTTCTACAAAAATACAAAATATCAAAATAGAATAAAAATGTCAAACTTACGGAGGTAAAACTCAGAAGATATTTAAAAAGTATTCCAAGTTTGATGTGTAGTTATGAAAAATGACTCAGTTATCTTAAAGGGAAGTTTCTACCAAACTTTCAAGTAAAATTAATTCCAATGTTATTTACTTCTCTAGATGACAAAAAAGGTAAAATTTTCTCGGTCTTATATGTGATGCTGGCATATCTGTAACCCCCAAACTGAGCCAAGAACAAAATTAATAATAATTAATAATAATAATATGTGGTCCATGCTTAATTCTAAGTAAAGATGCAAATTCTTATGCATTTAAAGAATAATAAATAATAGGGGCGCCTGGGTGGCGCAGTCGGTTAAGCGTCCGACTTCAGCCAGGTCACGATCTCGCGGTCCATGAGTTCGAGCCCCGCGTCAGGCTCTGGGCTGATGGCTCGGAGCCTGGAGCCTGTTTCCGATTCTGTGTCTCCCTCTCTCTCTGCCCCTCCCCCGTTCATGCTCTGTCTCTCTCTGTCCCAAAAATAAAAAAAATAAATGTTGAAAAAAAAATTTAAGAATAATAAATAATAAACAAAAAAATAAATAAAATAAAGTTTGTCCCATTAATCACTTCCTTCTCACTCCCTGAAATTACCTACCCTTTACTAACTATTTTATTAAAACGTTTTGCCCAGTTTCTATGCCACCTACTCAGTGACTCCTTCTCACTCATTATTCATGCAATCCATACACACGTTCACTATCATAGCACTTGGTTTACCCCTAAACGGTAAGTAGGGGAACTTACCATTATTTATTATACTTTAGATGATGTCTTTGTCTTCCTGTACACTTGTAGTCTACTTAAATATAAAGATATATTTGTATGCTTTTCTATCACTTCAAATGTCCAGGGTAGGCTCTTGTATATAGTAGATGCTGAAGTAGTCCTTTTTGAGTTTAACTGAATTTAAATTTTGCTAAAGATATTTTGAGAAAAAGAAGCCACAGAAAAGAAAAAAAAGATGGTAACAGTGCATACGGTAAGTTTCCTAAGGACACGGGACATAAGCTTGCATCCTCGATGCCTAAAACTTCTTAAATGTCCAAATGAGTAAGTATTATGTAGGAGTTAATGTAAAATTATTTTTTCCCTTTGGTCATTGCTCATAAAGCATGACGCACAACTGATAACATTGTATCTTTGTGTATATATTTTACTAGAAGAGGTTTTTCCCGTGGTTCTCTAATGGTGTTGAAATGAAGATACTGGAACTTGTGAAAATGGCTGGAAAACAAGATCTATTTCCTTCATTTCTGAATGCCATTAATGGCTGAGGCCCACTAAATAAAAGCGGGTAGAATTCAGGCACACAACCCACTTGTCATTACTTGATTCCCACAAAGAACATGACCTTTGCTTTTAGTCCCAATCTTGGGAAGTATTTCTTTCAATGTGTTATAATATTGTGTACTTTTTAAAAATCAATAGACTTTATTTTCTGAGAAGTTTTATATTTACAGAGAAATTAAACAGAAAGTAAAGAGAGTGTCCACAGACCCCCTCTCCCCCACACCCTAGTACAGTTTCCTATTATTAACATCTTGCATTAGTGTAATTAGTGTAACGTATTTGTGACAACTGAAGGGCCAATATTGACACCTTAGTATGTCCACAGTTTACATTAGGATTCACTTTTTGTGTTGTGCATTTTGTAAGTTTTTACAAATGCACCATGACATGTGTCCAAAATCACAGAGTAGTTTTACTGTCCTAAAAACTCCCTGTTTTCAACGTATTAATACCTCTCCCTCTCTCCCTGAATCCCTGAAAACCAACTGATTTTTTTTTTCTGACTGTTTCCATAGTTGTACCTTTTCCAGAATGTCATATATTTGGAATCGTTTAGTACGTAGCCTTTCTGATTGGCCTCTTTCATTTAGCTGTGTGCATTTGCTGTTCCTGTGTGTTTTTTCATAGCTCATTTCTTTTTGCTGCTAAACAATATCCTGTTACCTGGATGCACCACAGCTCGTTTATCCGTTTACCTGTTGAAGGACATCCTGGTTGCTTTCAAATTTTGGTAAAATATGAATAAAATAGCTGTAAAATATCAGTGTGGTTTTTGCACGGACATAAGTTTTCAACCAATTTAGGTAAATACCAAGTAGCACAACTGCTGGATGATGTTTATTTCCCTAAGAAAGCATCAATCTCTCTTCCAAAGTGGCTGTTTCATTTTTTTCTTTCCCAGGAGCAATGAATGCAAGTTCCTGTTGTTCCCTGTCCCTATCACCATTTGGTATTATCAAGACTTCAGGTGTTAGCTATTCTAATAGATGTGTCGTAGTATTTTATTACTGTTTTAATATGCAATTTCCTAAAGATACAGGATATGGAGGATCTTTTAATATGCTTGTTTGCCATCTGTATATTTGCTTTGGTAAGGTGTCTGTTCAAATCTTTTGTTCACGTATAAATTGGCTTGTTTGTTTTCCTATTGTTGGTTTTTAAGAATTCTTTGTATAGTTTGGATACTAGTCCTTTATTATATGTGTATTTTGTAAACATTTTCTTCCAGGCTATGGCTTGTCTTTTTATTCTCTTAACTGACGTTTGCAAAGTGGAACTGTGTATCTAAAACAAAAGTTGTTAAGACTTAACTTTTTAGAGCAGTTTTAGGTTCACAGCAACATTTCAGGAAGGTATCGAGATTTCCCATGTACCTTTGGAACTATGTAGTTTTAAATAATATAATTTACAGGCAAATAGGGTCTAGACCCAAGGTCATCTCATAGGGATGTGATGAGGTCCACCAAGTCACTATGGTACTAGTCTACAGAAGTTGTGACCCCACGCTAATGGCTGTGCATGTCTGTTTTTCTCTTATTCCCATTTTCCCTTGTCAGCAAAAGAAACTAATTAGGGTGTTACTCTAGAACTGGCTTCAAGCCCAAGTTTGTTAGAGATTTTTGCTTGCAATTTTACTGTTTCCCTTTTCTTTTTGGATCAACTCTGAACTTTTTATGTTCATTAACTCTAGGTGTGACTAGAAGCAGAAAAAATCTATAGAAAAAGACCCATTAATTTGCTTACTATTCTGCCATCAGCAGAAAATGTCGTGTCATGAGGCAAACTTGAAAACCCATATTATGTTAAGGGAGGATGCTTACTGAGGTGTATCGATGTAATTGCACCTACACCTTATCAAAGAAACCAAAGATTAAACCATCTAACTCTTAAGTATTAAAAACATGCAAAATTGAGCCAGTAACATCAACTAGTCCCTTCTAGCCGAATGCATTTGATTTGCAAAGTGTACAAAATGTTTTCACACTCTGAAATCATTTTCAGATATTATATTCAACAATTTCCTGAAATGGTTAGCAGTTCCTTTAAAGCGATAATCACCAGCCCTTGAGCTGTATGGCATAAAAAATATGTATATACAAGGACTATTTCAAAGGGCAGAATACAGATAGATCTGGTTGTGCCCGACACACCATCAAACAACTGCTTTTCCTTAATACATATTCTTTCACTGGGGAAAGACATACAACTATAGTCCATTCTATTCTATATTTTAGGTGACTCACTCCAATTTTAACTGAAAGCTTCTGAAATAAATAATACATTTAAGGGCAATTATAGAGGTAAATATGTATTTGTACCATTTCATTTTAGTTACAATATGCTGAACTTTCTGTTTCGAAATGTCATGAAATGGAATCCTTCTTCTGATACACATAGTAACTAAACTCTATTTTTTAGTGCGAAGGTAGCAAAATCTCCTGAAGTTTCCAGGAAAATATATAGCTGCATGAGTAGAAAATGTTCCTAACATGTGGTTTTGTCACTAACTGGTTTCTTCTTGTGTTTCTACATCTGCATCTACCCTTTACAATTACATAATTTTCCCATACCTTGTTACTCCTACAAGAACATATAGCTGTGTCTTTCATGGGAATGCTGCCCCAAAGTTCCAGGCATTAATCATGGTGGTTAGGAAATGCCATTTGAACAAAGATGTGTTTCAGCCCTCATAGGCATTTGCGAGGGCTGCTGTAAGCACCACAGACTGGATGGCTTAAACGACACGCATCTACTTTTTCACCGTTGTGGAGGCCAGAAGTTGGAGATCAATGCGTCGGGAAGGTTTAGTTCCTTCTGAGAGCCATGAAATAAGGTCTCTTCAGGCCTCTCTCCTTGGTTTGTAGACGGCCGTCTTGTCTTTGTGTCTTCACACCATCATCTTCCTTCTGTCTGTATATCTTTGTCTAAATATTATTCTTATAAGGACACCAGTTAAATTGGGTTAGAAACCATCCTGGTGACCTCATGTTAGCTTAATTATCTCTGCAAAGAACTTGTCTCCAAACACTGTCACATTGTGAGTTACTGGGGGGTTCTGATTTCAACATATGACTTTCCTGCTAGACTACTGTTCTGGGGGGAATTGTGGGGGTAATCTATGTACAGGGCCTGAAACTTCTGACATTACCATGAAATTATTTTTCCCTCTTGGTGGAGCCAAGTACTGATAGATTATATCTCTTGCTCTTAAGCATGGTTGGTCTGGTCTATAATCCTTCTCAAAACGCAGCTGCGTAATAGGAACTGAGAGTGAATGAAATCTGCAAATGGCTTCTTTAAATTCCCCTTCATTTAGCAGTCAACTTGATTCTGCTTTTGGTTTGTATGTCTTTAGTGAGTGATACTATCTGCTTTATATTCCAAATGACACAAGAGAAAGTACCAATGGGATTTCACCATGGGACTGTATTTATTTTCCCAGGGAAACAAATAGAATATGAATACATTTTGTCACATGGTCACACAAATACAGCCAAAAAACCCTGCAACTAGATGTCTTTATCAATCACCAGAGTCATGACAGAGGATCTCGGCAATTTCTAGGACTGGACAGTTAGTTTCACTACTGTTAGTAATAGCAAAAATAATAACTCATGCCTTTTAACATCTTTGATATTTTTAAAGTTCCCACTGTTATCATTGTTTCTGATGCTTAAGTTTATTTATTTATTTATTTATTTATTTATTTATTTATTTATTCACTTTCCCAACTTTATTGAGGTATAAATGACAAATAAAATTGTAAGACATCCAAGTGCACAATGTGATGACTTGATATATGTAGACATTGTGTCAGGATTTCCCTCACTGAGTTAATTAACACATTCATCACCTCACATAATAATTACTTTTTTCTTTTGTTTTGGATTTTGCTGAGAACATTTAAGGTTACTCTCTTACCAAATTTCAATTATACACTACAGCGTTATTAACTATTGTCACCATGTTTTACATTAGAGCCTCAGATTTTATTCATCTTATAGCTGAAAGTGTGTAGCCTTTTCTATTCACTTTTCTCTATTCCCTCCACCCCCAGCTCCTGGCAATCACTTTTCGACTCTTTTTTTTTACGTGAGTTTGACCTTTTTTTTTTTTCTTGACATTCCACATGTAAGTGATACCACCTACATTATATTAAAATATAAGAAGCGGGTAGTGATGGCTTAATTTCAGAAGTACAGAAACTGAGGCACTGAAACATTAATTGGTTTACCTTACATCACGCAGAGATGACACTTGAATTAGGGGTGTCTAACTCCAAAGTTTGTGCTCTACCTAATACAAAAAAATTGTCTTCCAGAGTCCTCTGTTAGTTGAGGGTCAAAAGACATGAATTTGAATGGCAATTATGTAATTATGTTCAAACCATAAATCATTGTACCAGTGTAAAATATTGTAACCCACAGTGTCATATAAAGTTGTCAAATGATTTTACCAGTCTGTCATCTATCTTTTGACTTTGCTTATGATGTGTATTGCTATGTGAAGATTTTTATTTTCAAATTATGTAGCCATATTAGTCTACTTTTGTCTCATTGCTTCTGGAATGGCGGTATTGTGACGTGTGTTGATTTTCATGTGGAGAAAGAGGCTTTTCTGAATAGGCAGGATTTAATATTTAAACTTTAATTTTTTAAATGTTTATTTTTGAGAGAGAGAGAGACAGACAGAGAGTCAGAGCACGAGTGGGGAAGGGACAGAGAGAGAGGGAGACACAGAATCTGAAGCAGGCTTCAGGCTCTGAGGTGTCAGCACAGAGCCCAACGCAGGGCTCAAACTCACGAGCAGTGAGATTATAACCTGAGTGGAAGTCAGATGCTTAACCGACTGAGCCACGCAGGTGTCCCTTAGTATTTAAAATTTAAAATCAAGTTGAAAGCAACACAAATAGGGGATAAAAGTGAGTAGAGTTCACAAAAAATGGAAAACCCAGAGAGAATTACTTGCTTTCTTAGATTAGAATGATGTGGCAGAAACCCTATGTGAGGGAAATGTCCTTGCAATGCTTAGGAGAAAAAAAGGAAGTGAAAATACCAGCAACTACATCTTTGAGGCATTGTGAGGTTAACTAACTGCAAAATATGTCACAGTGATAACTCACTCTACAAAATGCAAAGGTTATCACTTACACTGTCAAATGACAGTAGAATCTTGAGACAGATCCTGCCAGTGATTCTACACGGTGTTGATTATGCAGTTCCTCCACAGGGATAGAAAACAAAGATGGAGGTTAACTGCACTCTTTCTATGGCATGGTTTTTGCACCAATCAAATCTACCAAACAACTGAGTGGAGTAAGAGCGATGTGCGCAACAGCACAGGAGGATTTGCTACACCTCTTTTTATCTGAATTCACTTATCTGATCTGTTTTGTGACTTCACAGTCATGTCACCGTTGTTGTGCCCAGCATGCTCTCACACTCTCTATTTTCTAGGTCTGGCCTTGAATGAGTTTTGATCATCTTCAAAAATCCCATCCACTAATCGAAGACGAGGAGAATGTCCCAATTTAGAAATGCAAAAAAAAAAGAAAAAAATCTTTTTTTTTTTTTTTACGCAAATCGTGAAGAAACTGTGTGGGTTGGGGATTGGAAAATAAGCGGTACCATAATACTTGAAATACACAAATGAATTTTCTAAGACTACAGAAGACTACTCTAAATTAAGCATCCATTTGGATACAAAACTTTACTCTTTTATTTATTAAACACTTACTGAGTTCTCAGTGAGTGCCAACAAGTCAGCCATGCATAGAGAATGTGGAAACTTAATAATTTAGAGTTGCAGTCGGTGCAGTTTACTCTGGTGTGTCTATGAGAATTCTTGTACTTATGTTAAAAAACCTCTTGCCACATTATAGTCTGTATTCTGGGCAGTAAACATATACACACAGATCTGATACTTACTAGACTTGTTACTTGCCTTCCTAAGCCTTAATTTGATTAAATTGGTTGTTATCTAATAGATAATCTATTAGCAATCTATTAGTAATCTATTGGTTGTTAATCTATAAATTGGTTGGTTTGAGAAATACAGTTAAATTCCTTAGCTCAGGGCCTGGCAAATAGTAAGCATTTAATAAATAACAGTATAAGAACCATTCATTTTTCTTTTTAGATTTTTTGTGACAATATTTTTTCTCTGTTCAGATTTTTGTTCTTTTTCTTTAGTTTTTGGGAGCGGTGACTTTTTTTTTATTCTTAGGTCTCATTTTCATATATATGGACCACTTTAATCATTTCACACAGATCTAAAGATTCATTCGTTCCTCCAGTACCTGTTAAATGACAAACACTAAGTTTAAGAAAACTTCACGTATGTTAAATTGTTTAATCCTCTCAAGAAACCTAAGAAGTAGACAGTAACGGCTTCATTTCACAAATGATAGAAACTGAGCTCCAGAGAAGTTAATTGGATTACCTTATGTCACACAGAGTTGACACTTGAATTAGGTGTCTCTAACTCCAAAGTCCATGCTTTTCCAGTACAACAAACCAACTTTTGTAGCCTTCTGCTTAGCAAGGGGTCAGATCAAAAGATTCGGATTTGAATGGCAATTGTGTAACTGTTATTTTGTATCGCCTCCTAGAACTATAGTTCCAAGAAGGCAAAAACATTTTATGTGCACTATATAACTGCTTAATAAATATTCCTTGAATGAATCTCTGGAATATAACATGAAGCTATGTATGACCACCAGGCTTTTTATGAAGTTGATATCAAAACCTGTAGTATAAGAAATTAAGGGAAGGACACCAGGTAGAGTGTTCAGAGAAGACAATATGAATCAGGGGGTGGGATCTGTCGGTTGGGGAGGCTTGACCAGGGAGTAGGCTAGGGAGGACTTTCCACAATGCTTGTGCAAAGACAAGGAGCTACCGAGGTAGACTAGGTGGCTTAAACACTTCCTGAGTGTGGCTAGGGAAAGAAGCATCATATGGTAATCTGTAGGCCAGACTCACAGAGCCTTGAACATGAAGCAAAGTGGGTTGACATAATCCTGTAGGTGATGGGGAGAGAAACTAAATAGGGAGTAGAGGAGTTTACTCATCTTTCAGAGCTTTTGGAGCAAAGCTTCTTTCTTTGATCTATGGTGTTTAGGTACTACGTGTCCATATACTCTAGAAACCCCAGATATATGTCCCATTAATACAGATGCCCAGGACCACCCAGAAATATACAGATATGAAATGATGCAAATGCCCTTAGAGAAACCAGGAAAGGCAGTGGCTTTCTTACCCCCTCTGGAGTTATCTTTCTGTCCAAGAGGAAAGATTCCAGGTAGTTATTTATGATGCAGTTTTTCTGAGGAAGTACTGACTGGGAGATCAAACCGCTCGTGTTTTGTTGGGCAAGGCATTGCCAACAGGGCCCATGCTGGGCCGCAGGGCTATTTTCACATTCACAGAGGTTACCGCTCTCCTTTGCTTGCGGGAGTGTTGTGGCACTGCTTCCGCAGAAGCATAACAATGCTCCTTGGCTACTGTTCTGAGCAGAAAATCAGGATGGAGAGGCACTATCTTTGTGAAAATTCAGTAGGTTCCATTGATTGTGCTGAACACTAATTCATTTTGATGTATTGCAATGTATGTTTCTTAGAGTATAGGTAGTACCTCTTGGCTATACCATTCCAGGCAACCTAATGGTTTCAAAATTGTGTTGTTATATTTACTTAAGTGATTTGCATGTCTCTTTTATCTTAACAAAAAATAAATTCCTCCCTCAATGGTGTTTGTCAGGCTAGATCTTTCCCTTGCCTCTCACGGTGAAGTTTATGGAAATGGAGCATTTGTTCACTTGATAATGTACCCTTTAAACACATGGTCACCAGTCTTGTGGAGTTTCAGTGTAATTACTCTTCCAAGACGGTTAGTGATCTCTCTCTGTCTCTCTGAATAGGCGATTTTCATATTTATCTTTAGTTGACATCCTTATAGCATTTCCCAGTTTTCCTCTTTTATTCTGTCCCTTAGCTTATTTGCTGTCCCACTCTCCAGGTCTCTCACATGTCTGGCTGCTCTTTTCCAGTCTTTGTGCCTGTTTTCTACTCACTCCTTAAATGTGGGTATGCCTTAGGGTTCCTGGTCTGATTCTCTCACTCCCCATAGTCTTTCAGATTAATCTCATTTCTCTCTTTCTTTTTTAAACCCCATTTCTTTCTGTATACTACTAATTTTCAAATCATGATGTAGACTCTTGACTTATCTCTTAAAGTCCCATAGACAAAGGAACACAGTATTTCCAAATGTTAGCTCACTTTGTTTTTTTGTTTTCAATCTAGCTAATAGTCCTGTTTCCTAACTCATGGCTAATATTTCCTTGCTTCTTTCCTTGCTTAAAAGGAATCCTTTTTAACCCTTTCAATCTCCTTGTCCATACACCCCATCCCCTCCATATCCCACCATGAGCTCAGCTACATGCAACACTTTTCTAAGACATGTTTTTACACTATGCTTGAATTATCTTCCTATCATTATCACCCAGCTTTAAAATCTTTAATGACTTCCTTTTACTGTAGGATAAGCCCCAATTGCTTAAAATTCCTTTCAATGCCCATTCTCACACTTTTGATCTCACTTTCTATATTCTGGCCTTACTGACCATTTTTATTTTTCTTAATATTTTAAACATTTATTTATTTTGAGAGAGAGACACACACACACACAGTGCGAGTGAGGCAGGGACAGAGAGAGAGGGAGACACAGAACCCGAAGCAGGCTCCAGGCTCCGAGCTCTCAGCACCGAGCTTGATGTGGGGCTCGTACTCATGAACCACAAGATCATGACCTGAGCTGAAGTGAGATGCTTAACCAACTGAGCTGCCCAGGTGCCCCTGGCCTCACTGAACTGTTAAATTCACTGAATATTATTTTGTTTCAAATACCTTTACCTCCTACCACAAGCCTTCAGGTTTAGGTCAGGAGCCTATGGCAGACACTGTGAGGTTCTCCTTCCTGAAATCCTGACATCAACCTCCAACATCAGGCAGTGTAGGGGGCTGTATCTAGCTCGAGGGGTGGACCGTAATAGATCTAAGCTATTTTTCACTCCTCGGTGAGTGCTCCATGGGTCAGTCATTAAATAAATTTAGTTTGTGGTGACCAGAATGTTTTTAAAATGAGATAGAACACAAAAAGACAGTTCTAGACACATAGTTGTAAGCAGCATTTCTTGAAAACTTTGTTGAAATCCTTTTGTAGGGAATGTTAATCTTATCCTTCTTGCCATTGTTTCTTTTGAATGTGCACTCCATAACCACTGTAGTTTCCTTGTTACCAGCCAGAATAGGAGCCCAACATACAAAGAGAAGAGAGCTGGGAGAATCACAAGAGAAAGGGAGACAGAATTGTAGGGCTAGGAAAGCCATGATGCTTGCTATCTGTCTGAACTTCCAGTTATATAACACAATACATGTCCTTATTTGTCAGCCAAAATGACTTAGGTTTTTGCTTGCAGAAAACCATCTAGTTGATACAGGCTCATCATGTTCTTTTATCACCATATACTGCTTCCCTTAAGGTCTTTATCATATGGGGATAACCGCTCTTTTGTTTGTCTGTGATGTCCATCGGCTACAATGCAGTGCTTGGCACAGAAAAGGCATTCAGTTAATACTCATCACACAAAAGGATGAGGATCCAGTGTAGGAAACAAAGGAGGATAAATAAACACACTTTACAAGGTACTTAATATTGATTAAGGCTAGGGCCTAAGATCTGGGTACACAAAGCGGTGTGGAGAGGAAAGCTTATAGTTATAAATGTGTACATTAGAAAAAGAAGAAAGACCTCAAATCAGCAAATTAATTCTACATCTCGAGAAACTAGAAAAAGAAGAACTAAAATTAAAGCTAACAGAAGGAAAGGAATAACAAAGATTACAGCAGAAATAAAGTCAAATAGAGAATACGAACAAATTGAAAAAAATCGATGAAACTAAGAGTCGGTTTGTTGAAAAGATCAACAAAATTGAAAAACCCTGAGCTAAAATAACCTATAAAAAAGACAGAAGACTCAAATAGCTAAAACCAGAAATGAAAGAGAGGCTATTACAACAAATGTCACAGAAATAAAAAATATATACATATAGAAGAATTCTATAAACAACTGCACACAAAAAAACTGAACAATTTAGAAGAAACAGATAAAATCCTAAAAGCACACAACCTACCGAGACTGAATCATAAGTAGAAAGCTTGAAGAGATCAAACAACATGTTTTTGAATCAGTAATCAAACACTTCCCAACAAAGAAAGTCCAGGACCAGATTGGCTTCACTGGAAAATTCTATCAAATTTTAAAGAAGGATTAGTACCAATCCTGCTGAAATTCTTCAGAAACAAACATACAGACAGACAGACAGAAAAACAAACAAACAAACAAACAAAAGCAATTGGAGAGAAGGGAACATTTCCAAGCTCGTTCTATGAAACCGGCCTAATTTAGACAAAGCCACAAAAGAAAACTACAGACCAATATCCATGATGAATATTGATGCAAAAGTCCTCAGCAAAATACCAAACTGATTTCAACAGCACATTAAAACAATTATATACAATAACCAAATAGGATTCATTCCCGGAATCCAAGAATGAGTCAAAAGACAAACATCAATTAATGTAAACACCACATTAACAAAATGAAGTATAAAACTATATGATCAACTAAACTGATACAGAAAAAAAATCATTTAACGAAATGTACACATTTTCATGATAAAAACTCTCCATAGACTAGAAATAGTAGGAAACTACCTCAAAACAACGAAGGCCATATATGAAAAGCCCATTGGTAATATCATACACAACAGCGAAAGGCTGACTGCTTTTCCTCAAAGATCTGGTACAAGGAAAAGATACTCACTCTTGCCATTTTTATTTGATATAACACTTGAGAATCTTAGCCAGAGCAATTAGGCAAGAAAATAATGCATTCAAATTGGAAAGGAAGAGATAAAATGATCTCTGTTTACAGATGACATGATTTTATATATATATATATATACACACACACACACACACACACACACACGTGTGTGTGTGTGTATATGTGTGTGTGTGTATATATACATATATATATGCATATATAGCTAACGATTCTTTTTAAAAATCTGTTAGAACTAATTAACAAATTCACAACAATTGTAGGATACAAAATGAACATTCAAAAATCAGTTGTGTTTCTATACACTAACAATAAACAATGAAAAAAGAAATTAAGAAAACAAATGATTTATAATAGCACCAAAATTAATAATGAAATACCAGGAATAAACATAACCAAAGAGGTGAAGGACTTGTACACTGAAAAGTATAAAACATTGACTTAAGGCCTTAAAGAAGACACATACACACACACACAAATAGAAAAAACAGCCCATGTTCATGGATTGGAAGACCATGTCCATCCTGTTAAAATGTCCATACTACCCAAAGTGATCTATAGATGCAATGCAATCTGTTAAAATCCCAACGGCATTTTTTTGCAGATATAAAATTTCAGCCTAAAACTTCACACAGAATCGCAAAGCACTTCAAATAGCCAGGAACAAGGCGCTTTATTGTCAAGCAGACGGGAAAGGCAGTTGGCCTTAAAACTGAGAGAAGGAAGGCCCCACTTTTCCTTCTGGAATAAAATTTGTTTTTGGATCAAGACTCTAGTGTAGACTGATGCTAGTAGATTCCTTTTGGGGGTTGAAATTACCCCTGTCCTGTGAGGCCTGCCTTCATCTATGTAGGGCTTGTTCTTTGATTTGCTCTTTTCAGGCCCTCAAAGTACCTCCTTCCACTAGTAGTTGTTTGTATGTGTATATATATATATATATATATATATATATACACACACACACACACACAAAGAGAGACAAAAAACAGAGAAAGAGAGAGACACAGACACACAGACACACATACACAAACATAGAGAGACAGAGACAGAGAGAGACAGACACACACACAGAGAGAGAGAGAGAGAGAGAGAGAAAGAGAGAGAGAGAGAGAGTTTATAGAATTGGCTCACATGATTATGGAGGCTGGCAAGTCTGAAATCTGCCGGATGGACCATCAGGCTGGAAACCCAGGGAAGGGCTAATATGGAGTTCAAATCTGAAGATGGTCTGCTGCAGAATTCCCTCTTGTTTAGGGGGCATCAGTCTTCAACTGGTTTGATGAGGCCTACCCATATTATGGAGGGTAAACCTCTTTACTCAGCCCTACCAATTTAAATGTTAATATCATCTAAAAAAATAATAAAACATCCCTCAAGGAAATATCCAGAATAATATGTGACCAAGTATACGGACAATGTGGCTCACTCAAATGGCCACATCAAATTAAGTACTTGAGGGGAAGTCATGCAGAGAAAGCAGTTGAAGTCTGAAAAAGCACAAGGTTGTCTAGGGCTCCAACTTGTCAGAGGTCTGGAGGGACACTGGCTGGAGAAAATGACAAGTGACTGCTAGGAAGAATTTGTGGAACCAAGAAGCAATCCTTGGGAACTCGCTGAACTTCCCAGGTGAGGGGTACTCGTAGGAAAACAAATTTCTTAACAGAAGGATGAAAACCAGATTATGTCTCTCAGTCATCCAGGTAACCAGGTTGCATATAATTATTAATTTCATTTGTTGATGTATTACTTGAACAATCTCAAGCTTACATGAAAAACTGCAAGAATAGTAAACAGAACTTCCTTTCCCCCAGAGCTGTTTCAGAGTAGACCACAACATGATGCTCTAAAACGCCTCCACACTAACGTTGTTTCCTATAAACAAGGACGTTCTCCTGGATAAGTACAATCTAACCATCAAAATCAAGAAATTAACTTGGACAATTACTACTATCTAGTCCTTAGATACCATTCAAGCTTTACCATTTTCTGCCATAATTTTTTTTAAGTTTATTTATTTATTTTGAGAGAGAGAGAACACAAGCAGGGGAGGGGCAGAGATAGAGGGAGAGAGAGAATCCCAAGCAGACTCCATATTGTCAGCACAGAGCCCAAAGTGGGGCTTGAACTCACGAACTGTGAGATCATGACCTGAGTTGAAACCAAGAGTCTGATGCTTAACTCACTGAGCCACCCAGGCACCCCTGCCATAATGTTCTTTACAACAATAGTATTCACATCCAGAATCTTGTGTTGTATTTGTCAGTTTTCTTCCATTTGTAACACTTCCTCAACTTCTTCCGGATTTTCTTGAGCTAGACACTGAAAGATTACAAGCTACGCAGTTTCTCTAGTGTCCCTCAATCTGGGTTTGCCTGATGTTTCATCATGATGAGATCCAGGTTAGAGTTCACAGGTAGGTTAGAGAAAGGATTCTGTGTTCTCCTCATTGCATCCCATCTGGTGGCACACACTTTGATTCGTCTCATTAGAGCACAACACTTGGTTAAGTAGATTTCTGCCCAGCTTCCCTACTGTGAATTGCTATTTTCCCCCTTTGAATTAAATAATTATTACATTTGCTTTGAGCAGCGTTTCCCCCCCCCCAATATTGTAATGTCAACATTTTTCCATGAAATTAGTATTACTAATTTTTAATACTGTGTAATATTCTCTTGTATTAGTATACCATTATATGTGTGTATATGTATTCCTATCTATATTACTTCTACAAATGTACTCTCACTATTGAGGATAGGGTGTAGGGTGTTCAACATATATGTATATATTTAATTTTATTTATTTATTTTGAGAGAGAAGTAGAGGGAAAGGGAGAGAGAGAGGGAGAGGGAGAGAGAGAGGGAGGGAGGGAGAGAGAGAGGGAGAGAGGGAGGGAGGGAGAGAGAGAGGGAGAGAGGGAGGGAGAGAATCTCTAGCAGGCTCTGCACTGTCAGCACACAGCCTGACACAGGGCTTGAACTCATGAACCGTGAGGTCATGACTCAAGCCCAAATCAAGAGTTGGACGCTTAACCAACTGAGCCACCAAAGGACCCCTCAACATATTTTTAATATTGACTTTTACCTGTGTTTCTCATTTTAAAGCAAGCATGTTTTTAATTTTAATTTTTATGTATAAAGTGACACAGTTACAGAAAGACACTAAAATGTAATTAATTGACTATAAAACTATGTTTCCAAGAACTGTTAAAAGAAGCTTTTTTTAAGTTATCAGGTGTATGAAACATTACAGATGATGTAAATGTTTGAATGATCAATTTTGCCATTGAAATAGGTCCTCCAAAATATTAGGGAGATTCATTTAGAAAACATCAGGGGATAAATTCTTAATTCAAAGAAAAAAATAAACCTGTACCAACTTATCATTATGAGGAAGGTATACCACCAGCCCTCTAATTACATCTTACAATTATACAAATGTTGCAATATGTAGGAATTTTGTAGATTATGGTTATGTTATGGGGGAATCTCTTGTGAAGGCTTATCATCACCGGAATCAGAAAGCAATTGTAGGGGCGCCTGGGTGGTTCAGTCGGTTGAGCGTCCGACTTCAGCTCAGGTCATGATCTTGCGGTCTGTGAGTTGGAGCCCCGCGTCAGGCTCTGTGCTGACAGCTCAGAGCCTGGAGCCTGTTTCAGATTCTGTACTCTCTCTCTCTCTCTCTGACCTTCCCCCGTTCATGCTCTGTCTCTCTCTGTCTCAAAAATAAATAAGCGTTAAAAAAAATTAAAAAAAAAAAAAAAGAAAGCAATTGTACGCACCCACTTCTAGATGTTCCTGCGCTGGCTCACAACACAGCTGGGAGCTTTTCGTCTCCTCTCTGCGACTGCTGCTAAGTTAGTAGCTATTGCTACAGGCTACGTACTAAATGAAATGGTTTTATGTCAGGGGTTAAGTATCAAAATTTTTAGAAACAAAGCAAATTTCAGGACTTTCTTTATGTAGATCACTGTGCACTAACAAGTTTTTTTTTGTCTAAAATAACAAAGGGACACATGAAAATTGGGTATTTCATTAAAGGATATAAAGATTTATGTATGAAAAATAACATTCAGCTTATGTAAATAGGGAGATAATATAAAGGAGATGAATGATAAGATTATTATTTTGAATTTTGTAATGTTAATTAGGATTTGGAATATTAAGTGTTCCTTTTATGCATAATGCTTTCATTTTTTTTCTTGCATTTTTTCATAAGTGTAATATACACGCTGAAACCAGGGCATTTATACATGGGATGGGGCGCCTGGGTGGCTCAGTTCAACTCTTGATCTCAGGGCTGAGTTCTAGCCCTGCATTGGGCTTCACGCGGGGCATGAAGCCTACTTAAAAAAATAAAAATAAATAAAAGTACATATATACATAAGTTTGTACGTACATACATACGTATATACCAGGGCATTTATACATGTGAAGTAGTATGATACACAATGATTTTTAGTAGGTAAAAGAACAAGAAGGCAATGAAAAGTATATATTTAGAGGGATATCCTTAGTTTGTATTTTCTGGAAACCAAAGCATGAGAGAAGCCTCAAATGATTACAAGGACATCTTTCAGGTCTGTGTTTAAACTGGTAGTAAACGTTCATCTAATATGATCTCAGATACTGAACTGAACTTATCCATAACATACAAGCTTTCTTCACCTATGCTTCCTGTGACTGCCCTGTGAAGAGTAATGTCTCCCTGGAAATCTGACAGTGACACTACAACATGAAGGGTTTTTCAAAGTATTGGACCATCCAAACTTCCCAAACCAGATAGTTTTTTTTCCCTAATAAATGAAATAAAATTTCAACTGCAGTATTAGTCCTTTAAAGTTTCTGATAAGAAAAACATCTTGCTCTGAAATATAAATTGCTTGTTTCAGTTGCTGGTGGTTGCCTTAAGGAGGGCACCACTGTTTAAAGTCAAATTAATTTAGATTTGGATATATGCTGCATCTAACCATAATCCCCAACTTATTTGATAGATATTCACTTTTTATAATTTCATTATCTTGCAGGACATTTATTAAATTTGCAGTTTTTCTCTCTGTGTAATTCTAAGTTTCATTTTAAAAGGCCATCATTAATTTGAGATGATCATAAATATTTTGGGTTAATTCAAAGTTAAACGAGCCACTGGAGTATAAATAATATATAGATCTTATTCTTCTCCTTGTACTTATTTAATCCATTTTTTAATAAATAATATTCCTTTCCCATATCCATATTTGATAAAGTGTCTAAAAAGTAAAATTAACAAGAGATATATACAGTATAATTACCATTCAATTTCATTTGCTTGAGGTAAAAATATTTAAAAATTCAGTAATGGACTTTTTATTATTATTGCTCTTAAATTTCCCTAAGAATATGAAATAATAATAGTGTTGGAGAAGTTCCTGCTCCTATATTAATGATATAGGTAGATCTTATTGCCAGTTTTACTCTTGGAATGGTAATAGTTCTCAGGAGACCAGTCTAATACAACCAAGGCACATGTATGCAAGGCTGGGCTTTCATAAGCTGCTGGGGGCAAATGTCATCATTAATACACTTAAAATCCACCCTGTGCAGTGGTATGCATCCTTTAAACAGGTCAAACTCCAATGAGTTTGTGTAATGTTTCATAAAACAGCATCCATTTGTAAGTAATCACTTTTACATTTATAAATATTTGTTGTTTACTTTTCTGGGGGGCAGTGGACTGAAATTCTAAAATAGTCCCAATACTTTTTCACCTATTGTTAAAAAATAATTTGTTGTTGTTTCTTGTGTGTCTCCCACCTAGATTATAAGCTCTTCAAGACATTATATTCCACTTCATTATTCTTTTCTTTAGCCTCCCAAGTCCCTAAGAGAACACTTGAAATTCATTAAGATTTGTGTAACAAATGAGTGAATGAATTGAATCTTCAAGAAAACTTAACACATAAATATATCCCACTATGGTATTGGACATCCTTATACTAAAAAACATTATTTGTTGCTTATCTTAAAATTTAACTGGGTGTGCTATACTTCTCTTTGCTAAATTTGGCAACCATACAGATAATTAGCCCTGAAATATGTGCGACTGTAGCCCTGACTAACAAATCTTAAAAGCAACATACTGAAGGATCAATCTGTGTCCAAGCAAGTTAACTGTATCTCAGAATAAAAAGCTCAAGATGTCTATGGGGATACAAAATATACCCAATACCCAACAAGGTAAAATATATGATGTCTGACATCTAATTGAAAATTGCTATGAATTCAAAGGAATGGGAAATATGGGGAGAAAAATGAAGCTGAAACTAGTGCATGAGGGCAAAGATGTAAGGATTAGCAGACAAGGACATCGAAGTTATTTACAATGTATTATACATGAAAGAACTAGAGGAAAGTTTGAATATGTTAAGTAGAGCATCTAAGGCCTCAAAGACTCAGATCAAACTGCTAGAGATGAACAGCATAATACTTGAGATGCAAAACTGTACGTTGGATAAACAGCAGAACAGACATTGCAGAAGAAAAGATTAGTGAACTCGGAAATGTACAATAGAAACCACCCAACATGAAACTCATAGATAAAAACAAACAAATGAACGGAGAACAGCACTGAGCTGTACAGCTTCAAGCAGCTTAAGTATGTGTAAATGGAGTCCTTGAAGGGGGCAATGGGAATAAAAAAACTAAATATTAAGAAGGAAGGACTGAATATAGGTGGAGATTTTAATAGATCATACAGAAGAATTTCTAATATACTCACTGGTTTAGGAGACAGTATGTTTCCTGGATTTGTTAGAAGACAACACTTAAAAACAGACTCAAGTTCCACGGATGGTTAGACTTAATGACCTTTAACTACTACAACATGATTTCCTATTGTTTCCACAATAGACATTTTACCCATGGCTTTGGATTTGGGTGAAACATAATTCCTATGTCCCCAAATGACTTTCTCCAGGCCTCTGAGTCTATTTCGCTGTGATTGTCTCCAACTAAATATTCCACAGAACCTTAAACTCAACACGCTGCCAACTAAACTTGTCATTTTCTCCAATAAACCTCTACACTTATTATATATTTTACATCTCAGTGAATAGCATTGCTATCTCACCAAGTTTTGAGGCTTGTTATTTTAGACAAGTCCTTCTCCAGGTTCCTACCACCATCCGACTAGTCACAAAGACTTGCAAGGTCATCTTTGAAGCAGCTCTAGATTCCACCCTCTTTTCTCCTTACCAGCTGCCACCACGCCACCTTGGTTTGTCATTCTCCCTTTCTCTGTTGCCACAGTGTCACCTCTGTGACACATCTCACTTCCGTGCGGCATGGTCATGCTTCACCTTAGCTGGGCCTTTGAATGAGCTCTTCTCCTTGCTTGAAACGCCTCATTTTCTACCTTGCTAATTCTCTTTTCTATTTTTCACTATTCGCACACCAACGTTCCCTCCTGCAACACCTCCTTTACTCACAGCCGAACACAATCCCTACTCCACAAGGTCATAGCATACAAACTTATAGCACAGCTCTTTTCTCAGTGTGATTTTTTTTCAGCTTCATTTACATATAACTGACAGATAAAATTGTTTATATTTAAAGTGTGCAACGTGAAGTTCTGATAGGATTGCACTGAATCTGTAGATCGTTTTAGGCATTCTGGACATCTTAGCAATATTCATTCTTCCCATCTATGAACACACAATGTTTTTGTTTATTTGCATGTTCTTCACTTTTTTTCATCAATGTTTAATAGCTTTCAGCATACAGATCTTTCACCTTCTTGGTTAAACTTATTCCTAAGTATTTCGTTCTTTTAGAGGAGCTTTTAAATTGGGTTGCTTTCTTCATTTCCTCTTTTTTGTTTTTGGATAGTTCATTGTTAGTGCACAGAAATGCAACTGATCATTGTATATGTTGACTTTATATCCTGCAACTTTGTTGAAATTGTTTATTAATTCTAATAGATGAGGGTTGAAAAATTCTACCATTTGCTGACATCACTCATCTGTGCCTATCCCATTTAATTTTGATTTTTGTATCTGTACCCTACTTTAGGCAGTGACTTTCTCTGGAGAAGGGACAGCATTTCTCCTTCTTACCTTTAGGGCTGAGTACAAGTGCCCAAGTGATAATCATTGTGAAATGAAGATTACAGAATCCAAAGATTACATATTTCTGTTCTTGTAAATTTAGCTCTTAGGGTGACATTCTGCTCTCAATTTATTAGAATAATTTTAGATATACAATCTTCTGGACAGTTTAGTCAATGTGTTTTCTTTCATCTCATGAGAAAGCAGATGAGTTCACATTTTAATTATTTAATTCAGGAATTTTCTGTGATCATAGATAGGGTTCTAATATACATACACTGCAGGAAGTGCATGTGCAAGAATCCTCAATTAATATTGAGCATAACTAGAGATATCAAAGGACTATTAAATTCATCTGACAATGCTTAGGTGGGCTTTAAAAAAATCTTAAATCTTAAAATCTTAAATCTTAAATCTTAGGTGGGCGCCTGGGTGGCTCAGTTGTTTAAGCTTCTGACTTCAGCTCAGGTCGTGATCTCATGGTTCAGCCCCACATCTGGCTTTGTGCTGACAGCTCAGAGCCTGGAGCCTGCTTCAGATTCTGTGTCTCCCTCTCTCTCTGCCCCTCCCCAGCTTGCACTCTGTCTCTCTCTTTCTCAAAAATAAACATTTAAAAAAATCCTTAAACTGGCATTACCAACTAATAGCCCCCCTTTTTTATTTTAAGGGACAAAGACACAAATAAAGTAATACATGATTCTCTTTAATGAGCAGAGTATACAATAAATTGAAACAAAGTTTCTGCAATGTTCTGTTTGCTTGTTTTTTATTCCATGGTTTGTATTCAAACTGCAGTGCCTCTAGTCCAATTCAAGAGAACATTCTCTGATAATAAATGGCCACAACTGCCTTTGTCCACCCTAGATCTTGTGATATAGTATACTAAAGTGGGAAGTAAAGAAAACTCAGGGCTATTTCTATTCCATTAGAAATATTTTGCTACTTGCACTATATTTTTCAGAATTGACTGCAATAATTTGATCTTATTTGGGGAAAAATCTTGTCTTGAAGTAAACTGTACAGTGTGAATTAAACTCCCCCGCCCCCAGCACTCCCATGATGCTGATTCTCATTCTCTTTTAAGTACAACTCTTGGTCGTCTGCAAGTTAATATTTAAATCTTACCTCTCAATGTTTAATTAATGTTCCATCTTTAATATTTTAAAGTGACATTGAGATAAAGTTAAAAGCTCCAGGGGTCTTTTGTAATCAAGTGCCTTTACTTCCAAGAACAACATTTATTTTATCTAATGAAATGCAAGTCTCTGTAGCAATAAAATATTGTGAGAATTCTATTAATTTCCCAAGGAAATTTATCCTGCTCTCTGTAGTTTTTATTAATAACCATGGAATTTTTATAAAACACTTTTCAGTATCTATGTATTGATGTCATCAGATGGTTTTTGATTGTATTGCTGTGGCAAAATGTGCTAAACAATTTCTGACATTGTACCAATCTTGCAGACCTGATATGGAACCTGAATAATATATTTTTGCATCTTCTTGGATCTCTCTGCTAATATTTATTTCTTATATCTGCATATCTACTCTTTTTTAATTTAAATTTTAGTTTGTTAACATACAGTGCAATATTGGTTTCAGGTAGAATTCAGTGATTCATCCCTTACATACAACACCCAGTGCTCATCACAACAGTATGCTTCTTAATCCCCATCTCCTATCTAGCCCATCTCCCACCCACCTCCCTCCATCAACCCTCAGTTTGTTCTCTATAGTCAAGAATCTCTTGTGGTTTGTTTCCCTCTCTTGTCTTTCCCCCCTCCTTCCCCTATGTTCAACTGTTGTTTTTTCTTAAATTCCACATATAAGTGAAATCATATGGTATTTGTCTTTCTCTGATTGACTTATTCAGCTTAGCATAATATATTCTAGCTCCACCCATGTCATTGCAAATGGCAAGATTTCATTCTTTTTAATGGCTAAGTAATATTCCGTTATATATATACATATACATATATATATACATATACATATACATATACATATACATACACGCCTTCTTTATCCATTCTTCAGTCAGTGGACATTTGAACTCTCTCCATAGTTTGGCTATTGTTGGTAATGCTGCTATAAACATCAGAGCACACATATCCCTTCAAATCTATTTTTGTATCCTTTGGGTAAATACCTAATAATGCAATTACTGGATTGTAGAGTAGTTCTATTTTTCGTTTTTTGAGGAATCTCCATCTCTCCAGAGTGGCTGCACTGGTTTGCATTCCCACCAGAAGTCCAAGAGGATTCCTCTTTCTCTGCTTCCATGCCAATGCATGTTGTTTCTTGTGCATATCTACTCTTAATTAAATCAGATTGGGTTTTGGTACTACTTTTTTCAAGCTTTGGATATGCTTATGTTATTCATAAAACAAATTAGTGTGTGTGTGTGTGTTTATTTCCATGGCCTGGAATATTGTAAATAATATTGGAAATATCTGTTCTTTAAGACACAGGAAAATTTGTTTATCCATTTGCTCTTGATACCCTTTTCAGTGACAGAGCTCTACAACAACTTTCCTAATCTTGTCAGTGGTAAGTGACTTGTCACCTCCTATTTTCTTGATTTCATTTTGGAAATTTGTATTTTGCAAAGAAATTATGTTTTTTCTAACTTTTCAAATTTACCCCTATCTAGTTCACTAAGTATTTGCCCATAATCAGCATACTTTTTCTATATTTATTCGTCTGATTCCTATTTAATCTCTGATCTTGTCAGTGCGAATATCTTTGTGCTTCGGTAATGTTGGCATGGAGTTAATCTATGTTAGTAATCTTTTCCAAGTATCAATTTAAGATCTAGGTTTTCAAATAGCTTTTGTTTTACATTTCATTTTACATCAGCTATATCTTTATTAATTTCCTATCCTAGTTTCCCTTTGTTTTTTTGTTTTTTTTTTTTTTTTGTTTTTTTTTTTTTTTTTTCAACGTTTATTTATTTTTGGGACAGAGAGAGACAGAGCATGAATGGGGGAGGGGCAGAGAGAGAGGGAGACACAGAATCGGAAACAGGCTCTGAGCCATCACCCAGAGCCTGACGCGGGGCTCGAACTCACGGAGCGCGAGATCGTGACCTGGCTGAAGTCGGACGCTTAACCGACTGCGCCACCCAGGCGCCCCTCCCTTTGTTTTTTTAATTGTTCTTTCAATTTCTTAAGATAAGAATTTAATTTTCTTATTTTTCTCTTTATTGTCTACAAATTAAGATATTTAGGCTATGTAGCTTCTTTTAGTGTTTTATTTTTTAAAATAGAACTAAACTAATTTTTTTCATGCTTTTTTTTTAGAGAGAGAGAAAGAGAGAGGCAGAGAGAGAAGGGGACACAGGATCCTAAGGAAGCTCTGTGCTGAGGGCAGAGAGCCCAATGTGGGGTTCGAATTCATGAACAATGAGATCAAGACCTGAGCCAAAGCTGGATGCTAAACCGACTGAGCCTATACAGGTGCTCCTATACCTCCTTTTAAATGCAATTTTTCTCTGGTATCATAGGTTATGGCATGAAGAACTTTTCTTTTTCATTTTTCTTTAAAATAAGCTTTTTCTTTAAAATTAATGTTTATAATACACTGTTTTACTTCATTTATAGTTTTTTTATATCATTTATAAATGTTTACTGTTTTTCAATAGAAAAAGTATAGACTTTAGCAAGTATCATTGGTCCATTTGCCCTCTTGTTCATATCCTTTTATCCTATTTAAGTTAGAGTCACAGACCTGTATCTGCTCTCGAATCTACTGCATTTTACGTAATACTAAACACTGCTAACACATACAGTACTTATTTTATTCTGGGTTCTCCCTCTAATTAAGCCCTTTCATACTCACGTGATTCACACAATAACACTGGGGGGGGGCGCTATTCTTACTTCACTTCCAGGTGAATAAACTGAGGTGCTGAATTGTTAAATAGATTTTTCAAATCGTACCATTAGTCAGGGTTGGAGCTGCGACACAAATCTATGTAGGCTGGTTCCAGGAAATAAGCCTCCTATGAAACTCAAACATTTGAAAAATTGTCAGAAAGCACACGCCAATTTGTGGAAATGGAGGTAAGAGATGTCTTCTTTTTGGCTTTTTGTCTTGAAATTTTTAATTTAGTATAGAGTGGCGATGTTAATGACTTCCTTTCCTCGCGTCTCAGCTGGGATGTATTGGGAATGGCCCATTTCGACTTTCTTTGCACTTCTCTCGGTATGTACCAATTAATCTGCAGCTTGTACTGTCCTAACCAACTGAAGGGCTGTTATTGCATTATGTAATACCCGGAAGGGCCAGCCCTGAGGGTGAGCATCCTCCACCTAAGATACACAGACAGAAATCATCCCGGTCCTAAATAGGGGCGTTGTCCCTGGTTTTCACTCTTCTCACCCTAGCACGTCACCCTTCTCAGCTTGAATCACAGGCCTGCTCGCGCGCCCTCCGAGTGCTGCTTTGGTGAATGAGGGTCCAGATCTGACCTCGCTGGCATCCAGGCTTTCGTAACTTTAAGTTCCTTACAGTCATTCACTTTCAAAGCTTTATGTACTTGTGAGGGTGTTGTTTATATCAGAGAAACATAAATCATTCGGCTTTATAAATGCCATGAACTTTATTTTTTTTATTATTTATTTATTTATTTATTTATTTATTTATTTTAGTGCTTTTATTTTTTATTTATTTTTTTTTTATGAAATTTATTCACAAATTGGTTTCATACAACACCCAGTGCTCATCCCAAAAGGTGCCCTCCTCAATACCCATCACCCACCCTCTCCTCCCTCCCACCCCCCATCAACCCTCAGTTTGTTCTCAGTTTTTAACAGTCTCTTATGCTTTGGCTCTCTCCCATTCTAACCTCTTTTTTTTTTTTTTTTTTCCCTTCCCCTCCCCCATGGGTTCCTGTTGAGTTTCTCAGGATCCACATAAGAGTGAAACCATATGCCATGAACTTTAAATGTGGAATCCAGTCTTAAATACAATTTTATTTTTTCATTCCTTCTCCATTATTTAGAAAGCTACTCTTGATCCTGGAGATTTCTCTTCAAGTGCAGAATTTACTTGGGTTAAGAATTCCTTTTTATCAGAAGTGATGCTTTTATCCACTTAATAGGTCAAAGAGTTAGAGTTCAAGCTTAAAAGGACAGGAATATATTCTACTATTATATAGCTAAATGACTCCTGAGAGTTACTTCAGAAAAGACATTAGAGTTCCTTTTTTGTACAAAGTTCTGATGTACATTTTTTCCTCATTTTCCCATGCAGAGAATGTCCAACCTTCTCTGACCTGCTCCGCGAATCAGCAGATTGGGTTTTGTGGACCACTTTAACACAGCTCCCTTGCCTGGGATTCCTGTAGGATTTGGCCACAAGGATATACTGGCAGAGGTTGGCATGCATTGGAAAAGAGGTATCAGAGTATTTATTCAATAGTTGCCTTAAGGCCAAACAAATCCCACAGCTCCTATCAGATGGCCCACTCAGATCTTGCTGAAACCAAGTAAGTATCCTTCTATTTGCCCATTCAGTACTAGGTCACAGCTTCTCACGTGGCTAGCCTTGGGATGCTTCATGTCATTGGTTTCTCTTCCCCCTTTTATACTTTTATGATATAATCACTGCATTTAACTGTTGTGCGTCACTAATTTTGTGTTGACATATACTTTTAGCTGGAACCCTCAGTGATAAAATAATGAATACTAAGAATAACCCTAAGTGGGTAGGGTGGGAATCACAAAGTTGGAATTTGGGGATTGGGCTGCACAAATAATCGGTGAGCATTGGCGTGTGTGTGACTTAGTCGCCGGGACACAGGAGACAGTGTTCGTATGTCACGTGATAGTGTCAAGAATTACTCAAATTGCTCAAAGTGTGGATGACATGGGGTGGAGTGTGGGTGGAGGCAACCAATGGAAAGATAATGTGCTGTGCAGCTTTTATTATAAGGTAATGGTATTACCACAGAGCAGTACGGTGCTGCACATCTCATGGCTCTAGAAAGAGCATAAAGAGAGGAAAAAAATGACGTTTTCAAACTTCCCTGCACACGGAAGGAAACAGGAAACAACAAAAGAAAAAGCAGAAGTCTTCTGTGGCAGCTTATTGTTTATGCGTAGCTGCAGGGAAGTAATGTTGGAGGCCCAGGCTCAGGGCCCGACCAATGCTGTTACAGAGCTTCAGTATCAATTCTTGTACAAGGTCACCAGGCCTCTAAAGTAAAGGTATTAGGGGCCTTGGTGGGTCAAACATGGAAACCTAAAGCATGATATGGGGAAAGTTGGAAGAAACTGAAAACTCTAAACTCCCCGAGTTCTCAAGTTCTCCTTGCTATGGAGAAAGCAATGCACCATCCTCCTTCAATGCCTCTGCCCTCTATCATCCCTGACTGAAAAACAACAGATCACACAATTTTCAATGATTCCATTTGGACAGGAGTTTCCTGAAAGCCTAGCACTTGTTTCTGGGCTAAATCCACCCTGCCCTCCACACTATATTACCTCTGTGGACACCAGGATTGTCCTGATCTATAGGAACTAGTAAGGAAGGAGGTAACTTATGCACTGAAATAGGTTCAGGATCTTGCCAATTAAGAGGCTTATACATATTGATGAGCATAGATTCTAAAAGTATTCCATTAAGTACGATGAAATTTAATATTAAAACAACTGGGTTCATTGACGCAAGACTCAACATTTTATTTCTGATATCTGGCAGCATCTCTAACAGCTTGCATGGATCATTCATTGAAGAGACGTTTCAGAAAGATTCCTAACTTCCTTTCTCCTTTATTTAAATTTGTTTCATATTCCTTGCATCTCAGGGAGACACCTGCCACTGACACAGACCTTGGCATGCACTGTATACTCAAGGTTGAAGTAAAATGCAAGGTACAATATTAATTCTTTGCAGCATCTTATGATCCGTTGCATCTATTTGAAGTATTTTATATTCATGTATGTTACTAAGATTACACTGTTAATCTCTTGGAAACAAAGCAAAGACTATTGCCTGCTAATTGTCTAAAATCGCTGCAACCTAACATCTTTCATAAACAACATAGGCCATAAATATTGGTTAGTCGATTGGTTATTTTGAATCTAATTCCCAAATTCCCCAATTGTATATGTACCTGGATTACCTTAATTTTTCTGCCACTATTGACATAAATTTATCAAGAATAGTGTCTAGCCCCAACACATTTACAGCCTGTAAGAGAAAATACATATACATAAATCAGTATTATGAGACAGCATCCCTAAAAGCCAAATCACAAGGCAGACAACAAGTGTATGGGAGTTTGACAAGGGAAACATCACTAAAAATGGTGGTCATAACCTTCATTGCAATGTGGGAATTGGTTTGGCTTTGAGAGAAAGGCAGGCGTAGATAAGGAGAAAGGTTATTTAAGGAAGAACAATTTTGAAGGCTTGGACATATATGGAACATCGTTTCAATGTTTGCTAAAAGACCAGTTCGGAAGTATGGAGATTTCTTGGAGGAGACTAACAGTAGTTTAGAAAATTACTTGTGACTCCATCAAAAGAGAGTTCTGAGAATCTACTTGAACAGTTTTAACTATATTTTGTAGGTAATAATACAGCATGAAATCCTAGAGCTGAATATTGGCATTTGCAAGGAGGAGTTTTAGGAAGACATCTGTGGCAGTGGTGTTGAGGATGAACTGAAGATGATCAGCTGGGTGCAGAAGAGAAGAAAAGGGTAGAAATGGGGGCAAGAGACAAGGAAGGCTGGGTGACGCTGGTGACAGTGGAATTTCCCTCCCTGGACTCCCTGAGAAAGGACACTGCGTGATGGTGACAGACAATGACTGTTGTCTGTCCTCAGAATAGCAAACTTTTGCCTACCTCTGTACTTCCAAAGTTTTAGGGAGTGAGATAAACCAAATTTAGGTTGCCAACATTTGTGAAATGTTAAGAATTGTCAGAACTCCATGTGACCATTAAGAGTTCTCTAATTTTGTGGATGGAGACATATATGGCACCAACTGTGGGCAGAGGAGATACTGCACCATCATCCATCCAGGTGGCTGGTGGTCCATGAAGAAGACTTGGTTAGAGTGGAGTAGTTAGTTAAAGGAATGATTGAGAGGTTGGAAGGATATGAGGGGGGATTTAATGGATGTGGATCTTGCATGGTAAGTAGGAAAGTGTGGGAAGTTGCAAAGAAGTTAAAAATGAGAGATCAAAATATAACTGGAGTGGAGGTAGGAGGAAGGAGGGGGTGGGTATTGACAGGTTTCTCTCACAGCTTTGTGCTCTGAGCTAATTACATCTCAACTCTTGGCATTAAATTTAGTGCAATAAATTTTAATTGGTAGGCAAACCCCTGAGTCCATTTTTTCAAAGTTTGGTTTTTAGCTATGCTAAATGTCTAATATATGAAATGCTTATCACCTTAAAATAGCCAACTTAATGTGTGCAGCACGGGCTTAAGATTTTTTTTTTAATTTGAGCTGAAAAAAATAATAATAACCCTCAGAGGTTACAGAGATTAAACAGCAGACTTGCTTTTAAAAAATGTAAATGCTTTAGATTTTTGCTTTTTTTCTACTCTTATCTATGACACACTACCAAATGCAATATAGTGAACTGAAATGTCATTTAAAAATTTTCCATTACCTGGAAGAAAAAAAAAACCCTGAATTTCATAATTTGATGAGCCAAACTCACACTGCACCTTACTTAGAAGCAAATGAAATTCTATATGATATGTCAGGTTTCAAGATTAAATTAAAGATATGTGGAAGCCAGATGATTCCTTGTAGGGAAATATACAATATATATCAAAAAACAAATTCAAAAGAGTTAACCTAAGAGATTTTAATACATAGCATAGCAAGAGACACTTTACTTGTATTTTTCTTTGTACTTCTCATTATAGAAATAAATAATAGATCATGGTAATATGTGTTTTCAAACAGTCATCTTTTCTCTAATTTCTTTATAATTTTTAGGTCAAAATTAAATGCTGTTTTAAAGCTTTAGTCAGTACAGAATATTGAAAACATCACTCATCCCTTCTTTAACTATTTATATATATTATATATAATATATATATACACACACACACACATGTAGAGATATATGTACATATATATAACATATTATTATATATTGTTATCACATTGTATATTATAATACAATGTAATATATTGTAATATTCACAATGTAATAATTGTGAATGTTATATAATATGTGGTATAGTAATATATAATATATACTTATAATATGTATGTTATATATAATATATAAATACATACTATATTAACATTATAATGATAGTTTATATAACTGTATATGTTATATACTATATAATAATCACATAATGTTATATATATGTATATATCTAGATACAAAATCTTGAGAAATTTAACTCCATTGCTCTGAACTTTGGTGGTCTCATCTCCAAATGGGTTCCTAGTACCAACATAACTGGATTTCTGTGAAGGTAAATAGTGTACGAAAGCATCCAATGCAAAGTATTAGCTAATACCTGGAACATGATTAATGTATTTTGAGGATTCTTATATTTAATCCTTGTTCATTGAATCACACAGTGTTGTAAATAATTTCTAATCATAGTCCACACATTAGCAAATTAAAGTGCCTTGCCACTCTATTGGTAAGATCATAGCTTTAAGAAAGTGCTACAATGAAAAGATCATGAACTGGTTGGCACATGCTTGTTCATCTCAAATCTGTGGACCTAGAGGTAAAAATTATCCCAGACCTTGGAGATCATATTCTACTCCTTTTATTTTTAGATCTGTAAAATGTGGTCCAGGAAGAAAGTGACTTTTCCAGTTTCATAAAGTTACATGTACATTAGTTTGCAGTTGTTTTTAATACCTATATAGATTTTCAGATATGTGTGTATGGTATACAATATAAAGATTTTAAAGAGTAGTACTTTTAGAAAATTAGGCTCCAGCATTCACTCTTAACTTCTCAGAAAGAAGATTGCTTCATCAATCCATACATACGTAGTAATTCTATTAATAGGATCTGACTTTGTTATAGAATTTTTATAATGCAAGTGAGTACAATATTTATATAAAGAATGTGTGGTATATAATGCACACAGAGTATACAAAACCAAATTTTACATTCTTTCCCCTCCATGAGTTTCATGCTAATATCTGTAGCTACAACAGTAGATACAAGGCTCTTCAGACTATAATTACACAGCTTAGCAAAAATGAATTGTATACATGGACAAAAGAAGCAACTGATGATACCTCATTTTGGATAAATATATTAATTAAGTCATGTTGCCACAACAGAACACCACAGACTGGTGGCCTAAACAACAGAAATGGTGTTTTCTCACAGTTCTGGAGACTGAAAAGTCCAAGATTCATTTTCTAGCCGAACTGTCTCCCTGACGGGATCGCTCTGCCTGGTTTGCAGATGGCCTCTTTGAACTCACATGGCCTTTCTTCTGAGTACTTGCAAAAATCTGTCTCTCTCTGTCTCTGTAGGTTAGTAGTCCTACTGGATTAGGGTCCTATCATATGACCTAATTTAACCTTAATCACCTCCTAAAGACCCCACTCCAAATACAGCTACACTGGAGCTCAGGGCTTCTACATGTGAACATGGGGGGATCACATTCCAGTCCATAGCAACCAGGAAAGGCTTGATGAATAAGGCAGCTCTTGGTATGGTGTGGAATGTATATTAGAATGCAATATATGGATGTGGAAATCTTACTCTTAACTGAGGGGAATAAAGACCATGAAAAAAACAGAAGTTTGAAAATTCAGGCATATTTGTAGAATAGTAAACGTTACAATTGTGCAGTAGCATTGAATATTTTGGGGGAACCCAAACACTAAATGGGAAGTAATTTTACTTTATATGTTGGAGGACCTTGAAGGCTAGTCTGAAGAATTTCACATCATTTAAACATCATACTGAAGTCATCAATATGTTGGAGAAATGGAGTATTACTATTAGATCTTCATATTGAAAAGATTCCTAAGGTGAAGTGTTTGGAACAGATTCAAATGAGAAGACTCAAGAGTTTGGGATACAGATTTGGAGAAGTAGTGTAATAGACTTGATTGCAATTAAATAAAATCATGGCTAGGATAATAGTTTTATTTCCTTTTCCTTGCCAAAATAATAATTTTATTTCCTTTTCCTCTCCTTTTCCTGCTGTATGCCCCATGCCTTTTCGCACTGTTAAAAAGTTTGGGGGGACCTGTGTGGCTCAGTTGATTAAGTGTCTGACACTTGATTTTGGCTCAGGTCGTGATCTCACGGTTCATGAGATCAAGCCCTGCATTCGGTTCTGTGCTGATAGTGTAGAGCCTGCTTGGGATTCTCTCTCTCTCTTACCTCTTTTCTCTTCCCCTACCTGCTCTCTCTCTCTCTCAAAAATAAATAAACTTAAAAAAAAAACCAGTTTAACTTGTAACTATACCTCTCCATAGAAATCTCTTTCTAATCTCCCAGTCCAAGGGTCCTTTCTCAGTTTTCCTTATCCTTGGCTTGTCTTCAGTCTCAGTGAATTATTTTTCCTAAACTTATTTTAGGAACTTCTTTCTCCTTCCTTTCTCTGTATTCCTTTGTCACCTTCACTTTTTTTTCTTCCTTCCACACCCACAAGATGAATGATTCTCTAGGGCTTTCATTTGTATTTCTCTTCTTTGTTACCTTCCGTCCACTAGTAAAATCACTTGCTACTTTGAGTGAGTTACCATAGAATTTATTTCATCTGTATTTACTTATCACATGTATCCCACTCTAACCTCTAGCCCTATGTTCTCCAGAATTCCAGTTCTCTCTAGCTCCTTTCCAATTAGTACATCCTCACCTACAACTCATTTCCCCCCTAAAATCAATCTCTGGGTGCCTAATTTTTAAAAATATAAATATATTGACCCTCTCTTAGTACTGAGGCTCAAAACCTCAATGTAACTCCACTGGTTTACAATTCCTCTATTTTCTATATATTTACTGAAAATACAGTTCTTACTTGCATTGTTTTGTTTTGCAGTGTTTTCATTGTTATTGATTTTATTGTTGCTATATTCATTTTAAACATTTTTATGCTTCCTCTTATGCATCATACTTCTCCAGTCAAATGAAGCATTCAGCCCCTGCTTTCTTCTCAAGGTTACGTATTTGTCCTCTATTTTCTTATCAGAAGCCACCCTACCTGCATTCCTAGGGGTCATTTTGCTCCACTTCAATATATTTCTTTTCTTTCCTTTCTTTTTTTAACATTCCTGCAAATTACTTCATCAAAACTAATTTATTTGCCTGTATAAGATACTAAGGGACTCAAAAAGAGCCATAACCCAAAAACAAAGATTAAAAACGGCTAATAGGTATAGTTTCTTTTCTATGTAACAGATTGTTCTTTTAAATACTACTTATATATTAACTCATTTAATCCTCACAATGTAAATGGAATAGGTATTGTTATCCCCATCCCTAGAATTTGATAGAATGCTTTTTTTCTTTAACTGATCCTGTATAATTTGTGAAATCTTTATCTCGGTAAGTTTTGTACCCTGTCTACCTTATAGTGTTCAGAATGTCATTCTATCCTTCCTAACTGTTGTGTAAAGCTCAATTAGCAGATGTGGTGGGGAAAATTTATTGTAGAAAGTGTTACTGTTGGGTGACTATCTTGATTTTGAGAAAAAGGGCACATAAACAAAGTGCTAAAATATAAACTGAGGCATTTAAAAAGTTTTTAAAGCTTATTTGTCCAAAAATCTTTTTGAATCAGGCAGCACCAAACTGCAAATGGTTAGGACCCACAGGAGCTAGGGGAGAAGCTTTTACAGAGGAAAGGGGGGGGGGGGGAGGAGGATCGCTTCTTGGCCTTTTGGCTAAGATCAAGTGCAGAGCAAAGGGGGAAACTAAGTGAGCTTTATTGATACAGTTGAAGCCGATGGTCATTTACAAGTCTGAAAATCCCAGGGCTCTAAAGAATTATGCCAGATCTACTCTGCCTGTGTGCTCTGTAAACGGAACAAGGTCTGGATGGCAGCACAACATGGTTTACTGCATATTTTAAGCCCACTGTTGAGACCTACTGCTCAGAAAAGATCCCTTTCAAAATATCTCTGTTCATTGACAATTCACCTGATCACAGAACTCTGATGGAAATATGAAGTTAATGTTGTTTTCATGCCTGTTCACATATCATCCATTCTGCAGCCCATGGATCAAGGAGTCATTTTGACTTTTAAGGTTTACTTAAGAAACACATTTCATAAAGCTCATATAGTGATTCCTCCGATGGATCTGGGCAAAGTCAATTGGAAAACTTCTGGAAAGGATTCACTATTTTAGATGCCACTAAGAACATTCATGATTCATGGGAAGTGATCCAAATATCAGCATTAACAGGAGTTTGGAAGAAGTCGATTCCAACCCTCATGGATAACCTTAAGGGGTGCAAGACTTCAGTGGAGGAAATACGTGCAGATGTGGTGGGAACAGCAAGAGAACTAGAGTTAGACTTGGAGCCTGAAGAGGAACAGAATGGCTGCAATCTCATGATAACACTGGAACAGATGAGGAGGTGCTTCTTAAGGATGAGCTAAGAAGGTGATTTCTTGGGATGGAATCTATTCCTGGTGAAAATGCTGTGAAGATTGCTGAGATGACAACAGAGGATTTAAAATATTACCTAATTAGCTAATAAAGCAATAACCAGGTTTGAGAAAATTGGCTTTAATTCTGAAAGAAGTTCCACTGTGGGTGAAATGCTATTGAACAGCATTGTATGCTGCAGAGGAAATTTTCGCGAAAGGAAGAGTCGACTGCTCCAGCAAACTTCACTGTCTTATTTTAGGAACTTGCCAGGCTCCTCCCAACCTTCAGCAACCACCACCCTGATCAGTCAACATTGAGCCAAGACCTTCCACCAGCAAAAAGATTATGATTCACTGAAAGCTCAGATAATGGCTAACATTTTTTGGCAATAAAATATTTTTATATTAAGGTATGTACAATGATCTTTTAGATATCATGCTATTGCACATTTACTAGACTAAAGTAGAGTGTAAACTTAACTTTTATAGGCACTGGGGAAACAAAATTCATTTGACTAGCTTTACTGTGGTATTTGCTTTATTGCGCTGATCTGGAACTGAACCTATGCCTCCAGTTAAAAATATCCTTTCAAATATCTTGTTAGGCTTCAGCCAGGGGGAAAAAGTAAATATTTCTGGCAGGGTTGAATGACCCCAGGAACCCAAGAGGAATCCCCCAGAGATGGTGCAAAAGCACCACCCTCTCAAGTTCCAGAGCCACTCTAAAGGTAAGGGAAAGACAGACTCCGGTAATTCCGCCCCTCCCCCCCCCCCCCCCCCGGCCCCCTGCCCGAGAACTGACACAGTAGGTAAAATCCTAGTTGCAAACGGTGTGCAACCCACATTTCTGCCCCACCACATTGTGGGGGCCCCCAAACTGACAAGTGCCAAGCCAAGTTCTCAGAGCACAAAACAAGACAATTAAGAAGGCAATGAACGGTTCTAGGAGAGAGAGCATTGATCACCAATGGGTCCCCAGAAGCAAGCTCACAAGTCACGATTCCAAGATCTAATTCTCACAAATGGAATGTCCTGCCCATCTGAACTTGGAAAGGAAGAGTGAAGTGTTACCTTCCCGCCTCCAGCAGGCGCCACAGACGGGGATCTGGGAGGCCTGGCTCTTACCGTTTGCTGGCTTCCGCTAGTTTCCCCAGGATCGGTTTGCAGGCTCCGGAGCAAGTGAGGTGTCCCGGCAGGTCCCATCCTGGTCACCAGAAACTGTAGAGGACAAGTTTCATTTCCCCTTGTTCTCCAGGGCACCTCCTACTGGCTACGCTCATCTGAGGTTAAAAATGAAAAGTTCTCCACTGTGGCCACTTCACTCGGGATCATCTCTGGATGATTTGGTTAGATTTGACCTCCTTGTTCAGCTTTCAAACCAAATTGTGTTCACCGGAGGCCTCACGCTGGTTGCTCCCAGCCTCGTGTCTGAGCCGGACCCGGAGTGACCCTGGACCCGGTCCGGTTTTGACGTCGGAACCTCAGACCCTGGCCCCCGTCGGATCCAGACCCGGACCGATTTCTACGTTGGACCCAACGTGAGGCTGACCCGCTGTGGTTTTTAAATGCGAGCTGGTGGTCTGTGGCTGGTTTCGGAGACGGTGAGGGGAAAAGGGCGCTGGCAGTGTGGAAGCTCGTGACCGAGAAGCTGAGGAGCCCGGATCCCAGAGGCGCTTCCCAGCACCTCCAGGCGCAGCGGGAGAGCAGCGAGTTTGGGGGCTCAGCAGGTGCCTGGGGTGGGGGGCGGGGGTCGGGGCGGGGAGGGGGGTGGGGGAGGGGTGGGGTGCTCCTTTCTCCCGGGGGAGGTGGGGCTCTTTCTTCACTTCCCTCTTCTGACCGCAGAACTGCTGAAAGGTTAACTGAGGCATATTACAATTTTTTTTTTTTTTAAGAGCTTATTTGAGCAAAAATTGATTTGAATGGGACAGCACCAATCTGGGAATGAGGAAGAGCTTTCTAGGGACAGGAGCTCAGGGAGAGGCTTTTGTAGAGAAAAGGCAGAAAGAAAGCAAGGCGGTTTTCTTTTCAGAGAAGTTTATTTTGAGAGCGAGAGGGAGAGAGAGAATCCTAAGCAGGCTCTGCACCGTCAGCGTGGAGCTCTCCTTGGGGCTCAAACCCACGAACCCTGAGACTGTGACCCGAGCTGAAAGCAAGAGTGGGATGTCCAACTGACTGAGCCTCCCAGGTGCCCCCAAGGTAAGGTCGTTATCGACTGGCTGTGGCTTAAAGCCTGTTTGGCTGTTTGTGTTGGTTGGTTGTGGCATTTTGATTTCATAACCTTGAGACATTTGTGGGCTTGGAGTTTGCTTTGCGTGTAGGCCATGGTGGCATTGGAGCCACCTGAGTTGAATGGCCTCCTGCTTAGTGAATTTAACAGATCCAAATCTTGTCTCCAAAAGCTAACGCAGTTTTGCTGTTGTCTTTAAGGAACATGATACACGGTTTTGAACACGTAGAAGTGCATGTATAATAGGAGTTCTGATGATCCTCATGTTCCACGACCCTCGTGATCGATGGTCAATGACTCAGGCTATGTGAAAACAGTCTTGGGTGATGGCCCAGTTTGCTGAAGTTAGTATTTAATAGCTGAGAGTCACAGACCACCATTTCAGCTAGGGCCTCCTTGAATTGTCCTTTCTGAGTGATGGGAACTTCAAGAAAAGGTACCCACGAAGCAAGAATGACAGATTATCGAGTGCTGGCTCAGGTACTTTGCGTATTATCACCTCCTCTGTCCCTTTTGGTTGTCTCAAAGACTTTCCTAAATTTTATAACCCTAGAATTTGATGAGACCCAGTTGTAGCGACTCCATAGTGTATGAATTTCACAGAAATCTGTTTTCATAGCCAATTTACATACACAGGCACTTTTAATTTAAAGGTGTTTATTTTTGTTTTGCATAAAAAAGACAAAACTAGTGCGATGTTATTCATACTGGAATTAAGAAGTTCTAACATATTTTGTCTTCCTGGGAGTTATCTTGTTATTGAAGTCTGGACATCCTGCTGATCTGCTTCTTGCTTTGATGATCTGATATTTTATTTTGATGTTTTCCATCTCCTATTTGGGACAGGTTTCATAGTCAAAACATAATTAAGTAGATGCTTTTCATATGCAAATGTCCAGGTGATTACTACATCAAGCGATTATATTTATTCTGGAAAAAAGAGTACAATTTAAAAGGTTGGAGATAATGGGAAGATTTCAAAATCTCTCTGTCTCTCTCTCAGTAAATGAATTTCTTAATATAATGATACCAATTGATAAAGATTCTGCTCTCTTCAGATCATTCCAGCTCACACCCCCTTGTTTTGAAAGTCTGTGTTGTAAGTAATAAAAATGCAAGGAGCATTTACTATGTGGTTGTGTGTCTGAACATGTGTATATTATACTGCTGGTCCACATAGAAGACCATGTTAGTCTGTGATATTTTGTGCACCAAAAGTATGAACAGGGCTTAGATTTTATAAAAGATTAAAGAAAAAAAATGTGAAGCGAATGTTTTAGGGGCTCCACTGATCTCGAAATACGATTCATTTTTTCCTTTACTTATTTTTGTTTCTGTTTTCCACCAACAAAATGGAATTTTCATGTTATTGTCATTTCAAAGTGCAATGTAATATATCTTTTTTTCTTATTTCATTATCCCTGTCTCCCCAGCCCATCATAGACAATTATACACTGACCTGTACCGTTTCTATTTGCATGTGTCCTTGAAAAAAGGGGCAGGATTCTGTGTGTATGCTTTTAAAGTTTGTTTTATTTGTGAAATTTACAAAGCTACAGAAATGTTGAAAGATGAGTAAAATGAAGAACACTTATAATTGGTACCATGTTGCCTCTTTTCTGTCATTCTTTCAATCTCTCTTTTATTACCTTGGGACTTACGAGACAATTATTTTCTAACTCTATCCCTAGCACCCATCTGTGAAGCAGAGCTTTCCCTTTCTCTAGCCCTTCCTCTTTTGATCCTTTTTTTAATTCAGTCTGTCAAAATCCCTTGCAATCATTGTTCTTTTTCATGTAAAAATTGACCTAACTTTGGAATGCGGAATTCCTTCAGGTGGCCCCTGTTTGTTTTTTATATGGCTCTACTATCTCTTTAGGCATTCTCTGGCTTTCTGGTTCAACAAGATGCAGTATTTATCACTTATTTCATTTTGTACCTCCTCTGTCCCAGACCTGGATTTACTGCTAGAGGCCCTGGTTTCTTCTCGTAAGGAATGGACATAGGCACTGGGATCTAGGTTTGTGCGTGGCTACTGGGATCTTCTTTGCATCTGGGGTATTCCTGTGAACAGAACTAAAATATACATGTATTTTAGAAAATATGAATTAATACTAATACCTGTAATTAAAATTCAGTACAAAATTCTTTCTCACCATCTTCTATATTTATATCCCTCTCCTTCCCCAATGAAAACCCTCAAGTCCAAACATAGGCTATTTATTTGCTCAGTAACCAATATAATTTCAGAATTACAAACATAATATTACATATATTTTATTATCTTTTTTTCTTTTAAAGTGTATTTTGAGAGAGACAAAGACAGTGCAAGTGGGGGAGGGGCAGAGAGAGAGGGTGAGAGAGAGAATCCCAAGCAGGCCCTGCACTGCCAGCATAGAGCCCGATGTGGGGCTCAAACCCACAAAGCTGTGAGATCATAACCTGAGCCCAAACCAAGAGTCAGATACTTAACCGACTGAGCCACCCAGGTGCCCCAATATATATTACATTTATTTAAAATGTAATTCTATGTCAATAAAAATATTTGAAAAGATATAGCCTTTAATTTACATATTTTATACATTCAAAATACATATTCAGTAGAAATCTTTTATGAATCCTGATTTCTTAATGTCTTTCTCTTTAAAAGGAGAGTGGTTTTGTTCTGTTTTGCTGGTGAAATGATAACAGGCAAGTGACAGAAAATTGCTGGCCAGAATACATAAGTAGCATTTTTAAAGAGCCTTAATTCTAATCAAATATTGAGAATAACTGAGATATCTTATATGTGCCTAGGTACAAGGTATGTTTTCTTTCTCTCCCAGACTTTCCTCAGGAAAGAGGAAGATACCTCATGCAAGATTCTTTAAAAAAATATTAATATTAAAGAATAAACTGTCAGTAATTTCATTGTTAATAACAAAGTACAGTTTGGAGAAGACACATTAGCCTGAGATAATCCCAGGAGTAATTTTTGGTTGCTTATAAAGGTCACCTGAAGTAATTGGTAAAAATACAAAACAAAGAAATTTAATGTAGATTTAGTGATTATTATAGGAAACATACTGTGACAATCATAAGGCTTGGATATGACTTGAACATGTCTTTAGACGCTGAGTAAGTGCAGATTTGTTTTGGATAGGGGAGATTTTAGCTTTAGGGAACACTTCTAGTGACAGCATCCCTGCCTCTCTCTATTTAAAAACTTACCTTCACAACTTACCCGGAAATAATAGTAATGTGCTCTGGGAAGTTGAGTTAGATAACTCAGATATTCATCTTGAGGGATGAAACTTCATTGATGTAAAAGATGTATGTGATGAGTTTAAACAAATTGTTGCACAGATGAAAAATAATAGTTTATATTAATGTTTTGTTTTATATTGTAAGCATATATTGCTAAAATAATATAGTAAACATTATAAGGTGGCATTATATTTCATCTACATCCCTAAAATTTAATCTATTCAAATTTATCCAAATTTTTTTCTCATTGGGAAAAGAGCAGACTATATAATGTATATATATATATATATATATATAATAATATTATGTCATAAAAATATATAATATTCAGGTCCCTATTATATCCAGCCATAAAACAGAAATGCCAATAATATGCTAAGTAAAACCAAAAACTTAAAAAAATTACAAGTATTTATGAGTTAGAGGTTAGTTGAGGAGTCTCAATTTGTTAGATGTATGATAATATAACTATTTTAATGTTGCGCATAATTCCTTTCATCTGTGTTGAAGGGATTTATCTTTTTTCATCACTGAATATCATTTTAGAGCAGATTTGAAAACATGCCAGTCTAATATGCCAGTCTAATAACCAGTAATTTTGGTTGTTAAAATTTAGACCTATTTAAAAATTTCAGTCCCGTATTCTTTTCAAAGTTTCTTCTCCTTACTCTCCTAGGGAGAAGTTTGAACCCTTTTGTTCAAGGTTGAAGTGTGTGTGCGCGCGCGCGAGGAAGAGAGAGGGAGAGAAGAGAAAGCATGTGTTTTTCTAAGTGAAAGAAGTTTAAAAGTTCCCTCCATTATCATATCCCACGCGGAATGTTGTTTATGGCAGAGAGAATAAAAGATGGAATATTCAAATGCAAGGACACCGCAGGGTCAGGTAAACAGAGGTACCTGATCTGGGTGAATAATTGAAACAACTGTCAACATTTTGCAGCTCGTATTAGGAAGAGGAAGCAGTGTAGTGAAGATGTGCTTGTGGTAAAACGTGAAGCTCTGAAGAAGCAGAGTGTTAAAGCCTAGAAATAATTGCAGACATATCTTTCTAACTGTGTAACAGGCACTCGTCCATGAATTGTGCTTATTTTAATCCTCTTTCCTTTCTAAAAATATTTAGCGTTTATTTATTTTTGAGAGAGAGAGAGAGAAGGAGGAAGGAAGGGGCAGAGGGAGAGGGAGACACAGCATCCGAAGCAGACTCCAGGCTCTGGGTGTCAGCACAGAGCCCGATGTGGGGCTCAAACTCACGAACTGCGAGATCATGACCCGAGCCAGAATTGGATGCTGAACCCACCAAGCCACCCAGGTGCTCCTTTAATCTTCTTTCAAAACCGTTTAGGGAAGATAATCTTACTGTCTCATTTCAGATTAGGGAACTGGCATACATCCTGTTAAAAGTTAAAAAGTGGAGACACTGGGATTCAAATGCTAACACTCTAATTCTGGAGCATATGCTCTTAATCACTGTGCAATACTGTCCTTTAGTATCTTGGAAAGTCTGTGACATGAGAATGTGCCATGTGGAATGACACATGGAAACTTTTACAGTATACCACAGGTGGAACAAAGCAATGAGATTTCAAACCAGAACTATGTTCTTCAGGTCACATTGCTTGCTTCTTTCCTCCAAGCCCAGAGCTTCCTTGCTTTGGCCGTAGTGTGAGATGGCACCCGAGCCAGCTCTGTACCCCGACATCACAGTCCCAAGGTGCGGAGGAGTTAATGCTCCGTGCTGGAAACTTTCACACTGCCGGTGAAGGAGCCCAGGGATAAATATTCCCTCCTTTCCTCTTCCCGCAAACAGAAAGTCCTCAGATGCTTTTTATATAGCTTCGTGGACAGTCCCGAGGAAGTGAGTGAACAGTCACCCAGGTGGCTGACTTAATGATGCAGCCTTGTGTTGGCTCTTCTTGCTTTCCACCTTTGCTGCCTTTGACCTTCGATCCAGCGCCCTTGGATCGAACACCCGCAGTAAATTGTTTGCGCTTTAGCCTTTGTCCCAGGCTCTAAGGGAAACGAGGGTCGGAACATCAGTAATGTGTCCATTTCAGCAGGTTAGCTGTGTAAGTGGAAGGGAGGATTGTGTGTCACTGAGAGGTTTTGGGTTTTTGTTTGTTTGTTTGTTTGTTTTGTTTTTCAAGTAAAGAGGCTAGATTATTGATTCTCAACCCTGGCTGTATAAAAGAATTATCTGGAGAGATGTTTTTTAAAGACTTAATTTTTGTAGAGCAGTTTTATGTTCACAGTAAAATTGAGAGGAAGGTACAGAGATTTTCCATCTGTCCCCTGCCCCCACATACACAGCCTCCCCATTAGCAGCATCCCCCATCAGAGTGGTACATTTGTTACATTTGATGACCTACGTCGACACACCGTAATCCATAGTTTACATTAGAATTCACTCTTGGTTTTGTACATTTGGATAAATGTAAAATGATTAGTATCCATCACTGAAGTATTGTACAGAGTATTTTCGTTGCCCTGAACATCCTCTGTATTCTGCCTGTTCGTCTCTGTCCTTCTCTTCCATCCTCCCACAGCCTCTGGCAAACACTGATTTTTCTACTATCTCTAGAGAGAATTTAAACAGTAACTGTACCGTGTCCCAGCTTCAGAAATTCTGATTTAATAATTCTGGAGTTGGCCTGAGCATCAATAAGTTTTTGAAAGTTTCTGGATGATGGTAATATATAGCCAGGATTGAGAAATCTGGACTAAATCATGCTTAAATTATTAAAAGAAGGATTTAAAAGAGATGGAGAGGTCCAAGTGGGATATTTCATAGTTCATAGCTTTTCAGAAAGGGAAAGAGATCGGATTCAGGGTACATTTGGAGAGATTAATTTGTGCAACACAGAGGAACACCTACATGGTAAGGACCCAGAGATTTATTTTCTCCAGCACTCTTCTGCACAGGCACTGCCTGGGGATCTTGTTAAAATGCAGGTTCTGATTCTTCAGATCTCGGGCCTGAAATTCTAACATTTAACAAACTCCAGGTGATACAGTGCTGCTGGTCTGTTAGACATATTTTTTATTAGCAAGGATTTGAGTTTTGTGGCTTTTTTGTTTTGTTTTTTTTTTTTTTTTTTTGTGGGGGGTTGGTAAATGAGATCAAAAGGCAAAGGGAAAAGAGAATTTAGAGTGTATTTAAGATAATTTTTCTATGGTACTCAGCTGATGTCCCATGGAATCTGAACTCAATAAAAAGGGAAGTGAAAAGTTGGGGGCGCCTGGGTGGCGCAGTCGGTTAAGCGTCCGACTTCAGCCAGGTCACGATCTCGCGGTCCGGGAGTTCGAGCCCCGCATCAGGCTCTGGGCTGATGGCTCAGAGCCTGGAGCCTGTTTCTGATTCTGTGTCTCCCTCTCTCTCTGCCCCTCCCCCGTTCATGCTCTGTCTCTCTCTGTCCCAAAAATAAATAAACGTTGAAAAAAAAAATTAAAAAAAAAAAAAGAAAAGGAGATTAATGAATAGGACATAAGCGGGGGGGGGGGGTGGTCAATGAACTGAAGGTTTTGATGCCAGTGAAACAGCTTTGTAGTGACATTACTGAAGAAACAAGTTAGAAATATAGGAGGGTGTGGTGGTCTCAGAGTGGGATATTTGCATTAAAGGTATGGGGTGCTTAATTTCAGGTGATGAATAGTCAAGGGCTTAAATTGAGGGGACTAGGGCAGAGTAAAGGAGATCATTGGAGATAAGATCAAGGAATTACTTGAGGCCAGGAGGTTAGATTACTCTTAAAGAGGTTTAAGTTCGGGTGAAGAAGAAAGCAAGAGTCATACAGCAAAGTTGTCAGTGGATGAAAGGGCCAAGATTAGAATAGTTTAATTCTGAGTATGAACCTCAGTATGAGTATGAACCATCATGGCATTAGGAAACACGGACATAACTCCACTTGTTTGATCCAGAAGTACAGGAGAACTTTGGTTTGCAAGCATAGTTTGTTCCAGAAACATGCCAAAGCATTTGTTTTTTATTTTTTATTTTTTTAAATATGAAATTTATTGTCAAATTGGTTTCCATACAACACCCACTGCTCATCTCAACAGGCACCCTCCTCAATACCCATTACCCACCCTCCCCTCCCTCCTACCCCCCATCAACCCTCAGTTTGTTCTCAGTTTTTAAGAGTCTCTTATGCTTTGGCTCCCTCCCTCTCTAACCTTTCTTTCTTTTTTTTTTTCCTTCCCTTCCCCCATGGTCTTTTGTTAGGTTTCTCAGGATCCACATAAGAGTGAAAACATATGGTATCTGTGTCTCTCTGTATGACTTATTTCACTTAGCATAACACTCTCCAGCTCCATCCACGTTGCTACATATTTCATTCTTTCTCATTGCCACGTAGTATTCCGTTGTGTATATACACCACAATTTCTTTATCCATTCATCAGTCGATAGACATTTAGGCTCTTTCCATAATTTGGCTATTGTTGAGAGTGCTGCTATAAACATTGGGGTACAAGTGCCCCTATGCATCAGCACTCCTGTATCCCTTGGGTAAATTCCTAGCAGTGCTATTGCCAGGTCATAGGGTAGATCTATTTTTAATTTTTTGAGGAACCTCCACAGTTTTCCAGAGTGGCTGCACCAGTTTGCATTCCCACCAATAGTGCAAGAGGGTTCCCGTTTCTCCACATCCTCTCCAGCATCTATAGTCTCCTGATTTGTTCATTTTGGCCACTCTGACTGGTGTGAGGCGATATCTGAGGGTGGTTTTGATTTGTATTTCCCTGATGAGGAGCGACGTTGAGCATCTTTTCATGTGTCTGTTGGCCATCCGGATGTCTTCTTCAGAGAAGTGTCTATTCATGCTTTCTGCCCATTTCTTCACTGGGTTATTTGTTTTTCGGGTGTGGAGTTTGGTAAGCTCTTTATAGATTTTGGATACTAGCCCTTTGTCCAATATGTCATTTGCAAATATCTTTTCCCATTCCATTGGTTGCCTTTTAGTTTTGTTGGTTGTTTCCTTTGCTGTGCAGAAGCTTTTTATCTTCATGAGGTACCAATAGTTCATTTTTGCTTTTCATTCCCTTGCTGTTAGAGATATGTCAAGTAGGAAATTGCTGCGGCTGAGGTCAGAGAGGTTTTTTCCTGCTTTCTCCTCTAGGGTTTTGATGGTTTCCTGTCTCACATTCAGGTCCTTCATCCTTTTGGAGTTTATTTTTGTGAATGGTGTAAGAAAGTGGTCTAGTTTCATCCTTCTGCATGTTGCTGTCCAGTTCTCCCAGCACCATTTGTTAAAGAGACTGTCTTTATCCCATTGGATATTCTTCCCTGCTTTGTCAAAGAGGAGTTGGCCATACTTTTGTGGGTCTAATTCTGGGGTTTCTATTCTATTCCATTGGTCTATGTGTCTGTTTTTGTGCCCCACAAGAAATAATGGAAACTCAGATTATTCATTCCACAATCCAAAATTTTCATATAAAAATGATTACAATACTCTAATATAATACAAAATAATAAAATATAAAGAAAAATAAATAAATTTCACCTGCACTTCCCTTTGAAAACCTTCATGGGTAGTGTGAGGGAGGGAGTGAGAGGAGGGTTATTGTGTATGACAACTTTCACTATCAGTAAAGGAATCACTGCTGTCTTTTGGCTCAATGGAATCTGTATCTGCATGGGGGCCATTGTACATGCTTGCATGGATGTTGATTACAGTGAAGTATCAATAAACTCTTGTCATATACTGTATCTGATGTAACTGGCAATAAGGCAGCAGAGGAAAGGGTCTCTGTCTGCAGGCAGCCTGACCTAGAATGAAGCAAAGCATTCCTAAGCTCACTCTTGTATGGAAAAGCAAAAGACTGTCCATGGGTGCTGTGAGGTGACAAAAAATACACTAGTGCCAGTTGTGGGCACCTTCCAATGTTCTGAAAAATCACTGATTTCTGCCGAACACCATGGCCCTAGACCAAGCATCCAAGTATGGGAGATGATCACCCACAATCTTATGGAGAGAGAGAGAGAGAGAGAGAGAGAGAGAGAGAGAGGGAGGAAGAAGAAGAAGAAGGAGGAGGAGGAGGAGGAGGAGGAGGAGGAGGAGAAGAAGAAGAAGAAGAAGAAGAAGAAGAAGAAGAAGAAGAACCACTACCACCATTGGCTCAGTTGTAATCATGTGACATTCAGCCTCACATACTACTTGTATTGCAAGACCTCGCTCGTTTATCAAGTTAAAATTTATTAGAAATGTTTGCCTGTCTTATGGAACACTTACAGAACAAGTTACTGATAATCCAAGGTTTTCCTGTACTTGGGATGTAAGAGAATAGAATCTATGCTTACAGGTCTATGGAGATTTCAGTTATAGGAAAAAAGATGGAGCATGTGAAGTAGTTGAGGATGGAGAAAAGCTCAACAATCTCAGGATACAAGTTGTAGCATCACAGTTTGGGCTGAAAGCAGTAGGAGTGTTAAGAGAGAAATTATAGATAAATTTTGGAGAGGAAATCAGTAAGGAATAAAAGTCCAGAAAGGCTGTTTGGGGAGTGACCAAGAAAAACAGCATTTGGGTTGGGAGTGGCTTCCTTCTCATATTTTCTTGGAGAAAAACCTGCTCTTGGTAAAACAGTAATCATATGTATTTTCGGAAGAACTCCTTTCTCCCAAAGAGCCAGACGTTTTCATCCTTCTAGTCTGCTGATGGTGACGACTGCAGTCGGTGCAGCACTAGACAGTGGCGTGGAGAAAATGGATGTAAACCAGGAAGGCTTCATTTCTAGCATCTCAGGAGCTAGGAGTCTCCAATTGAAGACAAGAATCTTAGTTTTCCCTGATAACTCATGACACAGACTGTCAGAAATGGTAGAACATGATGGCCAAGGATACAGTTTCTGGAACCAGGCTTCCTGGGTTCAAATTCTGATCCTAACCCATTCTAACTTCATGGCCTTGAGCAAATTACTGAATATCTCTGTGCATCAGGTTCCTTATCTATAAAATGGGCATAGTTACAGTGTCCAACTCATGGGTCTATTGCGAGGATTTAGTAAATTAATATGTGTAAAGCATTAAGAACCATGACTAACACATAGTGCAATACAAGTGTTTGTTTTATTTGTTTAAATAATTGATGGGCTTATAATATTTTATTTTGATTTAAAAAGTAATTTTTTAGGGAAGATAATATGCTAACAGCAAACCCTTAGGAGATGAGTCCTTACCGTTCATTATGCAACAGTTATGACAACCACAGGTTGCACAGGCATATATGCACACACACACACACACACACACATTTTTTTTTTTATCTTTTAGGCAAGACAAAATTGTTTCAAGTGTACCAATGTTACAAAGCAGAGATTGGGACTAGGTTAGATAATGCTGTGGAAAGAAGGAACTGCAACCCAAACAGAGAGGGAACTGATAGTGAAAAGCATGTGGGAGGCTCAACCGCTCCCAGGTTCCTTGTAGAATTCCACAGGAGGAAATAAATTGAAAGCAGTTTTAATTACAATATTTCTTGACTTGCTACAGAGAAAGGCATACAGCTGCCTGTGAAGGACCCAGTGAATCGTGCCCTGGTGTTCGCTTCCTCAGTGGAAGGTTGCTATCTCCTAGCTACGTGCTGCTTGGAATAGAAGCACTAACCACGAACCAGATGGTGGGCATATACCCCATGTGCATAAACCCAGGAAGAGCCAACCTCCCAACCGAAGCCACTCGATCATTATTTGGGAGGCTCAGGAAGCTCAGATCATTGAGGCCCAATGAATATTTTTCATTAATTTCCTTTGACTAAAGTTCCTATTTTCTTTTGCATTAGGGAGAAATTACAACATTTTCCCAATCCGGCACCTAAATACAACTTTGTCTTTACACATTTTCTTGTGTATTTTCAAGGCTTTCTTCATTCATTCAAGCAATGTTGGTTGGTTTTTATTATTTCCCAGGTAGGATGGTTAATTTTATGAGTCAACTTGACTGGGCCACAAGGTGCCCAGACATTTGATCAAACAGTATTCTGGGTCTGTGTGTGAGGGTATTTCCGGTTGACATTAACATTGAATGAGACCAAGTAAAGCAGATTGTCCTCCCCAGTGTGGATATGCAGTGTGGATATCTCTTCTTGGGTCTCAAGAATCACGGCTTTCAGATGGCACTCACACCATTAACTCTCTTGGCTCTCAGAACGTTGTGGACTCAGACTAGAACGACACCATGGTCACTACACTGTATCATCAGCTTTGCCAACTACAAATCCTGGGGATCCTTAGCTTCCATATTTGCACGAGCCAGTTACCTTCACTGAATCTCTTTCTGTATAATCCACACATTGTACTTGTCCTTTTTCTCTCAGGAACCCTGGCTAATACACCACATTTGGCTCGATGTTAGGAAGAGAGTAGTTGACATGTTGGTCAGATCTCAAGCACTTCCAAGGTAGTGAGCCTTACCAAATAATTGCATCAATTTAAAATATTTTAAATTTGTCCCAAGTGTCTAAAGGACAATCACACATTTATATTAATTTTTTTCTCTTTCTCTTGAGAAGGAGATAATATTGTTGAATGATGGCAACTTCCTGACTGATAGGGATATTTCTAGACATGTGAGCTACCGAATACTCTGTGCTGTGTGCTCTCCATGTTAGATATTTGATCCTGCTAATTTAGTTTGAATTTCCCCAGGTTTAAATTTGAAGCAATACTCTAATCCTTGCATTGACAGAGTAACTCTCTGTCATAATGAAAATTCAGATCGGACGCTATTTTAAAAATGGAAATATTTTAATTTACGTTTTGAAAGAAATGGCCTTAGAATAAGTAAAACCATAAAAAAGATGAAAAAAACTTCAGATTTCTATATGACAAAAAATAAGTCTATAGTTCAAATCCCACTTGCCATTAGCCAACTGGGTAACCTTTGGTAAGTTACTTTTTTTTTTTTTTTTTTAATTTATAATAATGAGATCTTCTCTGAAGTTTTCTTTTTCTGACTCAAAAAGGCAGGCTTAATCACTTCCTCCTGTGTATTTCTGTACAGCTTATTGTCTCATGTTTAGACGTCTCTTTGCTGTGAGACCATGCTTATGTGTCCTGTGTACTCCAGGAGGGCTGACGTGCCTCTAGGCAGCCAGCACTCACTCTCTGTGTCATATGTCTCCAGGAACCAGCAGAGCCGGGCACACACGTGATGTGCCAGAAACGCTGGCTGCGCTAAACTGAACGCTAAGGTTCCTTTAAGTCTCAACGCTCAGTGATACCATGACTGACAAGACACTTGAAGTTTAGCAAAAGCACTCCCCACTTCTCCAGAGGCCGAGCTCCTTTAGATTGCTTATGAATGTTATATGTTCTTCCTGACTCTTTTTTGTTTTGATTATCTTTTTCCGCACAGGTTGAACAGTCAGAATGTAATTAACTAGATGCTTTTCATATGTAAATATCACAGTGATTACAATACCAGACTTCACTGGGTATCAGAAAGAATGACTCTTCTCAACATGAACGTTCAAAGATTAGATAAAATTACTATGACTTTCAGATTTCTCTTTTTCTTTTCTGTGGACAATTCCATCTCCCTTTTTCTTTTGAATAGACATTCCACTTAGTAAGAAAACTCTTTCTAGTCTCCTGGCCCTTAACATATTCCCTTTCTAAGCTATCCGAGGGGCCATCTGCCAAGCTTGATGAAAATGCTAATGGAGCTTCCTCTGGACCTGCCAAGTGATTCTGTGTTCCTCTGGGATCTCATATTCCAAACAAATATCCTGGTGCAAAATAACAGCAGGAGAAGGTTAAAGAATAAAGAAGGGCAACAAATTTTATCAGCAGATACTGATTCTGAAACCCAAATTAGCTTTTTAGCATAACTAGTACGGACTTCACTACGTAAAAGGAATCAGGGAGATAGCATTGACTCTGCCAAATGCCAAGCACCCTGCATGACTATAGGTATTAATTTGCTTAATTTCCAAAACAAACTTCTCTCTAGAAAATACTGTCATTATCCACGTTTTACAGATTAGGAAGTGAGGTTTAGCAACTTGGCGGGGGGCGGGGGGGTGTTGTTAACAAGGAGCCCGGGGTTCAAATCCTGGCTGAGTGGTGATAACCAACTTTTATAAGCATTGCAAATACGTAAGAAGTCCTGTTTCCCCATATCCCTAGTGTTGCAAGCCCGTGGTTCATCACTGGCTGCTTTGTTCCTGGCCTCTAGCACATTGTCTTGTGACAGAGGGAGAAGACTTCCTAGCTGTGAGCTGGCTTCTAAAGCTGCTGTTCACGAGTGACACACATTGTTATTGTCCACATTTATTCACCAAAGCAGGTCACGTGACCACTCCTGCAGTCAGGGTAAGACACGCTTCACCAGACCAAGCCTGATGTCAGGGAAAGACTGTAAGTCACACAACGATTTCAAGTTACGTACCAAGCCCGAGCCCAATGAGACAGGAAAATATCTCCTTTTCCGAGGGGAGACCTACATATTATGAACAGGAATATAATCTGCTCTATGATACTCATACCTATAAAATAGTATCTCACTGGTATCTTTTTATACGTTTAGCGGCTGTTGGAATTTTATCTTCTGTGAATGTCTGAGGCTTATAATTTGCCTATTTTTCTATTGGTTTCTTTCTTTTCTTATTGAAGATCTAAATAATTTTTTTAAATTTTATGCATAGCAAAAACTACTATGTTTTAAAAATAGGGTCAAATAATGAACTTAAACTGTATGGCTATAGTAAGGGATACATAGCAATAAATATAAGAATTTGATCATATGTGGCATATGGTAAATTCTTAGTAAATGTGAATCATTATTTTTTAATACTGTCCAGAATACAGGTCAGCAAACTATAACCTGTGGCCAAATCTGGCCCTTAACTTTTAATAATAAAGTTTTATTGGAACACAGCCACACATTAGTTTAGGTGTTATCTATGGCTGTTTTGTGCTACAAAAGCAAAGTTGAATGATAACATGACAGATACTGTATGTTCCACAAAGCCTAAAGTATTTACTATCTGTCCTTTCACAGAAAAAGTTGCCAACTGCTGATCTAGACTGATGAATTAAATGGATATCTAATGGGGAGCATCACCCAATAGTCCTTAGGTCCTAAAGGCTGGTATTCATCTCTAACCTAGATGCCAGGATGCAATATACTGGATTGATTTACTATCTTGGCAGCAGAGGTTGGGGGTGATGTCAAAGGCTTCCCACCTGGTCTTCTGTGCTATGAGAAGTCTTACCTCACCAAACCAAGGACCCCTGTAAAGTTTTTGCCAACTACTGTGTCCAATCCATTACGAGGGTCCCTGGTTCCAATGGACCTAAATGTGTTGGACGTGGGCCAGAAGTCCATTTTTACCTGCCTCACACATACCCTCTACTGTCTCCTAGAGGGATGATGGTGCTTTGTATTGCCAGGTATCAGTGAGTACTCAGACTTGTGCCCATCCTCAAATGTATGAGTATTTCCCTTTTAGGAATATACAGTATCTGAGTAAATGACTGTAGGTCTTTTGGGGATGAACTGGGGGACTCTTTCCTTATATACTCACCGTGGTGTTTCAGGGTACACCCTGCCTGAGACCTAGCCTCTCCTTCAGGAAGTGGATTCCAGACTTGAAAACTGGCTCATGTCCAGAAACTGAGAAAGAGGCTGTGGCTTTTCAGGGAAGTGGTTGCTTCCAGCCTCCTGATCATCTGTTCTTTAATTCTTGATTATATAGATCGGACAATATCTTTTCTGGTCGCATATATCTAGAAAGGCCACTTCCTGTTAACTGTTTCATCAGCTCCTGAAGCTCAGGTGGCTGCCATGTCACTTTGGCTGCTCGTAATGACACTGCATCCATGGAGGTTGAACACTTCCGTTTTGTTTTGTTTTGTTTTGTTCCTATTATTTCGGATCCTGTTATTCCCATTGATAGCAGGGAGCCCCCTTCTGTAAAAGCCTCTCCTACCGTCATCCCTGGTCTACAGAAGACAGCCACTACTGCTTCGTGATTCTGGTAAGATTTATATTCTTTCTTGCTCTGATAAAATGAGGAAAACACTCCTTATTGTTTGGACAAGGAGAGTGTCAGGCAGATCCTTCAGCAAGCAGGGTCAGTGGGTAGGTCCTGGGGTCACATAGCAGCGCCAGGTCAGGAAGCCCTCTTCAGCACACCCTTTGATTCCACCCCACGGACTTTGCCACTGCAGTTCCACCATTTTAGCTACACTTAATATGCGACATCACTTTTTCTAAGCTTCCAAGTCATCTAGCAGCAACCGTGAAAAAGTCTCCTGAGACCTCTACTAGGGGGTTAAATCCCGTCGCCTGGGAATGCTTCTGTGCTGAAACATCCTTTTATTTGGCTTTCAGTGTTTTTGTTGATCCGCTGTTCTCAGATGCGCTCCAGGTTCACACATGTCCGTCTTAGTCATGACCTCAGCTACTCTGGCACACACCTCTGTCTCTTCCTTAGCCGCCCCTTGTCAGTGTTGATCTGGTGCTCAGGACAAGGGACCAGCTGAGCTGAGGATGGAGTTGGGGACGTACAACTAAAGACGGATTTTCCTTCCAACCCAGGACACCTTCTGCACAAAGGTTGAAGAGAAAGGAACATTTTTATCATTGAATAAGCAATGTAATAGAGTGTGGTGTGCATCACAGGAAATCCATTAACAGATTGCCAAGACAGAAAGAAATCTTGCTCTTAACAGAGCCCAGCGGATACAACGCATTACACACATGCTCTCAAGATAAACAATAACTGGTTCAAGTCACAGGAGTTAGACCATTTGTCACACATTTTTCTCAAATTTACCTAGCAATGGAGGCATCATCTGTCTTTGCTCACTGGCTTTATCCAAAGGAGAGCTGAATCTCTCCTCTCGTTATGACTGGGGTAGTTTTGCATCTTGAAGTGACAGGCCTCTGAAGTTAGGTTCCTACCCTCCCATAGAAACTGGGAGATAAGGGGGTTATCTTCTTTAAAGATTACATTTCAAAGAGATGGTTTCCAGGTTCTTAAGAAAAACATTACTGGGTTATAAAGCTGACAAGGGGCTTATTTAGCTTTGAAAAAGATTCATATACATCTCAAAGTGATACAGAAGGAATTTACAAGTTTTCTAAAGTCAGTGCTCCTACGAAAAGGGATTCCTCTCTTATTTTAACAGGCAGAATTAAGCCTCTTACTTTTCATCTGTTTTTTCCCTTGTAGAGTCATGCATTTACCTGCAGGGCAGGGTCCACACTGTCTTTAAGCAGGGGCCAAAATGGGATGGCTAGAGGGTTCACATGTGTCTGGGAATTCATGTTTTCCAAGTGCATCTACATGGATGCCCGCACGTAACTCATGCCGCCACTCCTCCTTCAGGGTTCTGACCTCGGTGGTGGAGGCCTTCTAGAGCTGAGAATCATAGCTTATTCAGTTCTGCTACCCTTATGATTTAGTCTTGGGCCTCAGCCTTTTCTGTACTTAGAACAGGCCCTCCAACTTTCACCTTCAGCTTTAATTGCTAACCCTAGGCTTCCATTATCTTTTTCCCAAACACTCATTACTCCCAGATACTACCATCAAAGTCTCCTTTCCTCATAATTACCGTTCTTCACCCCTTGGACTTCCCATATGCCTAATACTTTATCTGTCCTGTGCATCTTCTTCCACAGGCCTACTGCCTCAGTTTACTATGGGTGAACATATTAACAGTTGTACAACGACTGTATGCAAGGTCTATCAATACCCCTCCTACCACCAGCGATGTGGTTGTCACTTCCAGGCACTGGAGGCCAATTTTGTTCTGAAATCCCATTCTAGAGTCTGTTGCTCAGGCTAATATCAACTTCTGTAGTTGGAGCTCCTTGGAAACAGACTCTTGAGATGATTTGTGTGCAGGAGTTTTATTGGAGAGTGGTCTCTTGAATAACACCTCTTGGAGAATGAACGAATCACGACTGGACAGAGACAGAAGTTGGGCTACTGGGAAGCCACCTTAAGGGTAATTGCACAGGCAGCTCTGGAGCTGGTTTGCTTCCGCACAATTGCCTCTAATTGTACCCCTGCACTGACCACTTGTAAGATGCTTTGTACCCCTGCATTGGCCACTTGTAAGATGCAGGCTTCTTCCAGAAAGGAGACATGACATTGAGTAAAGTAGCCTATTAGCTAAGGTCAGTCATGGGAGGAGGGGCTCAGCTGTGAGCTACTACCTCTTAGCACTCTCAGCTTCAGTCCTGAAAGGAAGAGGGGCTTCCAGTAACATATTGCAGTACCCTGTAATACTTCTCGTCTTTTGGCCCTTGAATCAATTTCTTTTCTTTGAAGTTTTCGAATGAGTAAGTAGATATTGGTGATCGTTATCTAAAAATGTTGCATTTCATCTAATATTTATATAGCTCTTATCATGTACCAGGAATTGTGCAATTATTTAAGATCACAACAACCTTATGGGCTAGGTAATATCATCCTCCTCCTCCTCCTCATCATCATCCTATTTATAAACTTACTGAGTAAGTATGAGCCAGGCACCATTCTAGGCATTTGTAATATATCAGTAAAAAAGGGAGATAATAAAATGTCGAGGCTTTCATTCTAGTGGGGAAAGGAAGTAAATAAATAATAACATTAATTATGATATTAACACATTCTACATATATTATTTATATAGCGATGAAAGGTATTATGGATGAATAGAAAAAAATCTAACATAGTAAAAGGGATTTGGAATGATGGGGAGTGAGTGTGTTGCATGTGGTCATTTTTATTATGAGACGTCTGAACAAAGATTTAAAGGAGATGGGAGGATAAACAATGTAAATATCCCCAAAGAAGTGATACTTAGGCTGGAACTTGCAGAGTGGTCAGGAAGACTGGACAGCAAGTAAGAATTCACAGAAGTCCATTCAAGGGATGAGGACTTCTAGCTAGCGGAGGGTGTGTGAGCACCATGTAGGTGTGGGTGGTGGAATACCAGAAAGAGAAGGGACTAAGGAGATAGAGTGTGAGATTATAAAAGATTTTATGAGGCAACCTAAGGGACGGGAGATATCTGAAGGCAAATGGGGGAATCAGTGTTCCATTTTATGCAACAGAGAAAAGATATGCTCACTTTCAAGTTTTAGAAGATACCTGTCTGATTCTTGAGAATGGGTTTTGCGGGGAGGAGACTGCTTAAGAAGGTGTACAAGAATGGAGGAATGAGAAACCAATCGTGAGAATATTTCATTATTTAAATAAAATGATAGATGCCCTAAAACATGGTGGTAGCAGCCAGCAGTAGTAGTAATCAAGTTGAATATGAGAAATACTAAAAAAAGTAGTTCATAATAATTATTGGATGAGGACATAGGAAAGAGGAATTGGTAAAAGATGATGTTTAATTGTTTGGCTTTACCAATGATGATAGTAGTGGATAGTTAGTGTCATTTCCTAGAAAGAAAATACATTTTGAAAAGTAACTATGAGGGCATAGTAATACTTTCACTTTGGAAATGTTAATTTAAAGATCACTGATCCATTGAGCATGTATTTTTTTAAGTTTTTAAAGCTGTTTATCTAATTGAGTATAATTGATAAAAAGTTACTTTTTTATATATAATTTATTGTCAAGTTAGTTAACATATAGTTTATACAGTGTACTCTTGGTTTTGGGGGAAGATTCCTGTGATTCATTATTTACGTAAAACACCTAGTGCTCATCCCAATAAGTGCCCTCCTTAATGCCCATCACCCATCACCCCTGTAGCCCCCCACCCCTGCACTAACCCTCAGTTTGTTCTCTGCATTCAAGAGTCTCTTATGGTTTGCCTCCCTCTCTGTTTGAACCTATTTTTTCCCCTTTCCTTCCCCCATGGTCCTCCATTAAGTTTCTCAAGTTCCACATATGAGTGAAAACATATGATATCTTTCTCTGACATATCATTTAGCATAATACTCTCCAGTTCCATCCATGACCTAAATGTGAGACAGGAAACCATCAAAACTCTAGAGGAGAAAACAGGCAACAACTTCTTTGACCTCAGCTTCAGCAATTTCGTACTTGACACATTTCTGAAGGCAAGGGAAATAAAAGCAAAAATGAACTATTGGGACCTCATGAAGATAAAAAGCTTCTGCACTGCAAAGGAAACAATCAACAAAACTAAAAGGCTATTGATGGAATGGGAGAAGATATTTGCAAATGACATATTAGATAAAGGGTTAGTATCTAAAATCTGTAGAGAACTTGCCAAAATCAACACCTGAAAAACAAATAATCCAGTGAAGAAATGGGCAAAAGACATGAATAGACACTTTTCCAAAAAAGACATCCAGACGGCCAACAGACACATGAAAAGATGCTTAACATCGCTTATCGTCAGGGAAATACAAATCAAAACCACACTCAGATATCACCTCACGCCAGTCAGAGTGGCTAAAATGAATGAATCAGGAGGCTATAGGTGCTGGCGAGGATGTGGAGAAACGGGAACCCTCTTGCACTGTTGGTGGGAATGCAAACTGGTGCAGCTGGTCTGGAAAACAGTGTGGAGGTTCCTCAAAAAATTAAAAATAGACCTACCCTAGGACCCAGCAATAGCGCTACTAGGAATTTATCCAAAGGATATAGGAGTGCTGATTCATAGGGGCACATGTACCCCAGTGCTTATAGCAGCGCTTTCAACAATAACCAAATTATGGAAAGAGCCCAAATGTCCATCAACTAATGAATGAATAGAGAAGATGTGGTTTGTATATACAATGGAATACTACTTGGCAATGAGAATGAAATCCTGCCATTTGAACAAGTATTTTCTTAACATCACAGTGATACACTGACACTTAGTGAGTCTGAGGTAGTAGATATATTGTCGGGAACACAGGGTCTCACTCATGCGGCTTACCTTTTAATGAGAAGACAAAGTAAACATATGAATGAAAAATAAATGTGTAATTATAAATTATAATACCATCTATGAAGGAAATTTTAAGTTGTGAGAGAGAGAAAAATGATGTTAGGGAAGAAAGATTGGTTAGTTACGGCTAACTAACTTCTTTGAAGAAATGGTTTTAATGCTAGGAACTGAATAGAGTATGCCTTGGAGATTAGCCAAGCTGAGGGAAAACACACAGCTTGTTGTGGTCCAGGACCTTCAACAAGGCCTTCAGACCTGCAACACAGGGATTAAGGGGACAGAGGAAAGAAATTATGCTGGAGAGGGAGGTAGGGTTTAATTCATCTACAGTCTTATAGGTTCTGTGTAAGGAATTTTAATTTTATGCTATATAATATATTGGAAAGTAATTGAAAGATTTACCAGAAGACTGACATTATAAGGATGTTGTTGAATCTAGAAGGGCAAATAGTATTGGCAAGTAGTGTGTTAAAAAAAAAAAAAAGTTCCTGAGAGGCTACTGAGCAATGCTAACATCTAACTGAGGGGAGGAGAGTAATGAGTCCCTCAGGGGAAGACTGAAAAGTGCCAGGGTGAGCTACGAAACACCAAACCAGGAATGTGCACAGTCACAAAATCCAAGAAAAGGGAAGTTTATGAAAGAAGGCTTGATTAATACTATCACATCACATGCTGCAGGTTAGCTATGGGCCATTAGATTTGTCGCCAAGAAAGCCATTGATGAATTCTGAAATCATAAGATCAGAGATCATTTTTGAATGCTTTGAGGAGTGCAAAGTGGGAACAACTGTATAGACAGCTTTCTCAAGACCTGTTGAAAGGGTACCAGATGAAGGGACACGTGTCTGGAGAGGCCAACAGGAGGCTTTTTTGTTTGTAATGTGGAAATGACCAGAAATTGTTCAAATGTAAATGCAAAGAAAATAGTTCTAGAGACTGGGTGGAGAGTTGGGAAAGAGGTGGAGGGAGGATTTGGAATCCCCAACATTAGCAAAAGAAAGATGCCCCTTCCCTTTTAATAGTGTGTTTACAGGCACTGTTTAGTGTCTTGATAGTGAGAAGCTGAGAGAAATCTCAAATGAGTCTTATTTAAAGAATGAGGTAAGGTTTTAGTCTAAGAACAAAAGAAGAATATTGGGTTGAGAAGTTTGATGTGATGGTTTACATGGCAGTAAATAATCATTTATACATCTTTCATATGGACTTTCAAGTAAATTAGAAGTATAGGGGGCCCCTAGTGGCTCAGTCAGATAGGTGTCCCACTCTTGATTTCAGCTCAGGTCATGATCTCATGGTTGGCAGGATGGAGCCCTGCGTTGGGCTCTGTGCTGACAGTGTGGATCCTGCTTGGGATCCTCTTTCCCTCTCTCTCCACGCCTTCCTCTCTCACGCTCTCTGTCTCTGTCTCTCTCTAAATAAATCAAGCTAAGAAAAAGAGAAATATATATGTATGTATATGTATATATATGTACGTGTGTGTGTGTGTGTGTGTGTGTGTGTGTGTGTGTGTAACTGATAGTACATCATGCCAGGATGGCATCAAGGATTCCTGTCCTGAAACTCATTACACAAATTTCTAAAACTTTGGGAAAATACAATGAACATCTATGTACTTTCAACTTAAATGTAACAACAATCGATATTTTGCTATATTTGCTCTATAGCTTTCTCCCTCTTTCCATGTATACAAATATATGTAGTATACATTTATATGCATATAAAGTTTTACATATAGGGTTTTTTTTGCTATACAATTTAGCAGTGGATTCACAAAATTAAACAACATGGCTTATATTTTGATAACTGTTTTTGTGGTAAGAGTTTTTAGAGCAGATACAAATTTCATATAATATTTAGATTGCCAATTTCACAAAATAAAAATTCTATAATGATTAATTGCTCTGATTGCATGAATCCATTTGTTTGAATATTGTGAAAGCTGCACTCTTTAAAAACATTTTCTAATTTTCTGAAAATTTCTATTTTCATACATTCTTGCATCTATAATTTGATGTGTTAAATCAAGAATAAGGTATTTACTAATACATAATTTTTAGAAAAGAATGTTTAAAACTCTCATGTATTTGATATCTGTGTTCAAACTGTCTGAAAAATATAAATACATACACATACACAGGACTATATAATCACTTTGCTTTGCTAACATTATTTTAAACTCTGGAAAACAAAACTATTTTTTAAATATCCTGCAATACCTAGCATAGTGCTGTGTACCTAAGAGTTGCTAACTACTTTTATATAAATCTACATGTTCATTAACATCCATACACACACACACACACACACACACACATCTGTGTGTATATATATATACACATCTGTGTGTATATATATATATGTGTGTGTGTGTATAAATATATGGTGGTTTGATGAATAAAAATGCTGTAACACAGTTGTTCTTATATCCCTTGGTTTTCACTAGTCCCACATCAGTAATGCCAAATTCTTCCCTGAGATTTAGGTCCTATTAGGTCAATTCATAACAAGAGGGCCATCTTATAATTACATTTATTCCTTAGATAAATACAATAATTTTCTTCTAAGGAAATGCTTCACACTTTTTGAAATATTACCTCATTTATCTTTCCAACATCCCTGGAAGGCCAGATTTAATCTCATTACTTCTTTCTTGTATGTGTAGAGACTGGCTTACAACATATAAAAAGCATTTGCTTGGAGTCACAGAGCATCAGTAGATTTGTAATTCAGATTAGCAAGTTATTTTCAGGTCGGAGGTTTCACCGTGTGCCAAAATCGAGTGTGTCTTCACTGGTATTTCTACACTTGCCAGGTGTTTAGCTGTGTGTCCACATCTTTCCTAAAAGGATTCAGCCTCTGACCCTATCCACACTCTCTCCATAGCTTAAAATTGCTATCTATCCCCTGAAATAAAAATCAATGACCTAACAAAAGGTTGTTCCTCTGGAAAAACTCGCTGTGCATTAAATATCAGCAAACAAACCAACCAAAAAAGACAGCTGTCATTCAATGGGGACTGCATTTTAGTTCAAGTATCCTCTGTCGTTTCCTGAATAACTCAGGCAATCTTAAGACAACATATGACCAACACCTGGGATCTAGAGGAGAAAAGCTGTCAAGTTCATTAGAAATATGATAGAGGTTTATACCAGCGGATCTTCTGGTGAACCCTTGTTACCAACCCAACCTCTCAGATTCTAGGTCCTGCTCCATAGGAGCAGCTAGCCCTCATCACTACATGGTCTTTTGTGTGTTGTCTTTGAACTTTCTGCACGACAACCTTAATCTGCTATAGGAATACGTAAATATTGGTAAATGCTGAAGTTGTGAGGTCAGAGGTCATTTTTACTGTCTTGAGGAAGGAGAAGTAAAAGCAACGAGATAGACGACTTTCTCAAGACCTGTTAAAAATGTGGAGAGAGGAGTAGATGGCTGAAGGGACCAGTAAATTTCAGGATGCCTTCTTGTTTTTAAAAATTATTTTTTAAAGTTTATTTGTTTTTGAGAGAGAAACAGAGTGTGAGTGGGGGAGGGGCAGAGAGAGAGGGAGACACAGAATCTGAAGCAGGCTCCAGGCTCTGAGCTGTCAGCACAGAGCCTCAGGCAGGGCTTGAACCCAGGAACCTTGAGATCATGACCTGAGCCGAAGTCTGATGCTTAACCAACTGAGCCACCAGGCACCCCACCTTCTTGTTTTTAATATGGAGATTATTTAAATGTAGATGAAAATAAAGCAGTTCTTTCTGACAACTGAAAAGGGTGAAGGTGTACCCTTAACATCTAATTCACATTATTTACATGCAAAAGTAAACTTTTAAGAATCCAAACAATTAAAGCAAGTTATCGATTGACTCATTGATGTATTTATTGGCGATACTGGTAGTTTCTCAATACTTTATACAAGTGGTTCTGACCCAGAGTTTTGTAACGGAATAAAACTGGGGATTGTTCCAATTACAGACAAGCCCACTATGTATACATATTTGGAAAAAGTTTCCCATTTGGTGTTGATGTACACTCTTAAGTAAGAACTGCTGAGACCATGTTCTACACAGAACTGAAGGCTTTGATTCTTAAAAGTTAGTATGAAACATGACAATTTGGGTATAGAAAGGAAAAATAACATAAAAGCATTAATTGAGAGAAGTGGAAAATTCAGAAAAAATTCAGTTGGTCACTTGATATATTTGCAAACATTAAGTTATAGTTATTTTTCTCTGTAAAAGCAAACTCCATGTCTCTGATTTATTTTCTGTTGTTATATTAGACTTGAATGTAGCTGTGGGCTGCTTCTCTCTTGAGAGCTTTGATTTTCAAAGAAGAAAGCATGTGGGAGTATAAACAGATCTTATTTATAAGGAACTTATGCTGATAAAAGTCATTTGCCTTGCTGAGAAGTTAATTAAAATCTTCCTCACTAATACTGATTATACATATTTCTTGGTTTATTCTTCTTGGCCTGGGTTGAAAAGGTTAGCATACTACTTACAATTTTCCTACTCAGGCCCCAGGAGAGAAATCCTTACCCTGTGTGGGCTGTACATATGGGCATGTACATACACTGTGTATACCCTGTATTTGCATATGTAAAAAACTGCTCAATGTTACTGTTGCAAGGAAAGAATATGAATGATAACATCATGAGTGAAGACTGTGCCTTTTGAAAAAGAACATTAAAAAAAAATTTTCTATAAGTCTTAGAAAAAAACCGTTTTTTTATAAATGTTTTATTTATTTTTAAGACAGAGAGAAACAGAGCATGAGTGGGGATGGGGCAGAGAGAGGGAGACACAGAATCCGAAGCAAGCTCCAGGCTCCGAGCTGTCAGCACAGAGCCCGACGCGGGGCTCAAACCCACGAACTGGGGCATCATGACGTGAGACGAAGTCAGATGCTCAACCAATTGAGGCCCCCGGGGCGCCCCCCCCCAAAAAAACCCTATTTTTAAGGGAAATGTGCTCACAAATTCAAACTTCTAAAAATAACAAGGAAGTAACATTGTCCTTATTAAACTTATTCTTCTTTAAGTTTTCAGACAGAAAAATAGTATTTCTAAAGTGACCATTGTGAATGTATATTTACTTTTACTAGGAATAGGTTCTATACTATGAATCGTTAAATCTAGGAAGATTATCTGATTAAAGGTTATTGTTTCAGTTAACTATACCAGACAGTATAAGTTTAATTACAATATTCTATCTTTCTAGTGTTGATTATCTCTATCTCAAAATAGTCTCTTAATTGGATTATTTTTCTATGTTTTTCGGAGTCTGTGGAGATGATTTTACAGAATCTAACAATAAACGCAGATTGCAGAAGTTCTAAAAATGTTGTGGTTCATAACTCTTATAGCTTTATTACATTTGTTCACATTTTATCCTCCCAACTGGGTTGTAATTTCCTAGAAGGAAAAGAGTATACGTTGTACCTGGTTTCTCTTCTTCACACTCTACTGAAAATATTCCGTATAGAGTCCATTACTTTTCTGTTACCACATCTAATGCTCTTTTGCAGACCTTGATCACTTTTCCGTCTCCGAGACATTGGACGCTGATTAATGCTCCCTCTTTCGTAGATTCTCTTTTAACTTCTTTAATGCTATATGATATTTTTATCTCTTTGAACTCTTCTCTCTTTTCTTTTTTCTAATGTTTACTTACCTTGAGAGAGAGAGAATGCAAACCGGTGAGAGGCAGAGAGAGAGAGAGAGAGAGAGAGAGAGAGAGAGAGGAAGAGAGAGAATCCCAAGAAGGCTCTGTGCTGTCAGCACTCAGTACCACAAACTGTGAGATCATGACCTGAGCTGAGATCAAGAGTCAGGTGCTTCATTGACTGAGCCACCCAGGCGCCCCTCTTCTCTGTCTTCTTACTTGCCTCCCTTTTCTGTCTAGTCCCTATGTTTGGGTTTTCCACAGGGCCTCATCCTCCAGCTCCTCATCCATCTAACACTGGGTCTCTCCCGTGCCTACCACATTGTTGGTGCTGTTGTGGAAACGAGATAAAACTTGGCCGTGTCTCAAGGAACTTGAGGCAAACTGCAGAAATAGTTCGTGTTCAGATTCAAATTTAAATTCAAACATCTTAGTATCACCTCAAGGTTCTCCCAAAATGGACCATTTTCTAGCTAAAAGTATTTAATTACTCTGTTGTGAAAATGATTATGTTTATGCTTTTGACTCTTTACTTGCCCAGATTAAGCTTAATCTCGTTTATCTTTTCAAATGCCGTATCTCTGGAGTTTATTTGGTCTGCGCAGGTAATCACAGCAAATAAATAGTTGGGAAGGTAGAGGGTATTTGAATTAGGCCTGGACATCACCGTGAGAAACGTGGTGATGTAACTGACCAAACTATAGGCACCTCACAGGGAAGGGACAGGGTTGGGCATCAGATAGATGAACCATCTACCACTTGGTCATGGAGTGGGTTTAATCAGTTCACTTAATCCTCTCTGTGCTTATTTTCTTCACCACAAGTAATTCTTAATCCAAATGTTGTGAGAGTTAAATGAGATAATATACAAACTTTTCCAGTCTGAGAGTTCATATTATTGTTCAATTCTGGAAAATTAGCAGCCAAATACTCTTAATTCTCTCAACTGTTTTTTTTTGGGGGGGGGGGAGGGGAGGAAGTTCCTCTTCAATGAATATTGAAGCTTTATGATCAGTTTTATATTTCTCTAGTCTTTGAGATTTTTCATATTTTTTATTATATCTATCTGTGGCATTCTGGTAATTTCTTTTGATCTACCTTTTTTAGATCCTAGTTTTCTCTTTACCTATGTCTGGCCTCTGCATAATCCATCCGTTATCCGTTTTGTTTCAGTGACTTTGTTTTTCCTTTTGGGTTTTCTACCTGGTCCTTCTTCACAGTCCCTCTTATTTCATTACTTCCACTTTTGTTTTATGGTTTGATTATTCCTTTTATACCTTTATATATTTTAAACATATTTAATTTAACATCCTTTTCAACATAGCTTAGCTGTGAGAGAGATATTAGCTCCCAATGTCAGGGGCTGCTTTTTTTTTCTAACTCATTTAAAAATTACAACAGAGTTCAAGCTGAGATTATTCTTGTTACAGTGATAGTATTTATATAAGCAGAGTTATAGCTTTAGTGGTAGCAAAATGATTCTTTGTGATTTCATGTATTTTTGGATGAATAAATAATAACAATAAAACGCTTCTTGTTTAGATATACCTATTACACAATGCACCTTACCATCACAAAGTAAATAATTGTTAATCCCTTTCTCGTAGTAAAGTTTCCCCAGGCCTTTAGAAGTATTTACTACTTGGGGATTTAAGCACTTTTGAGATTAGTTAGTACCCATTAGTTTTATTTTACAACCAAGTTAAGTGACTCCTACCACAAACTAATAGGAAGATAAATCTTGGCTTTTTATGTGACCTTGTCCTAAAATAGTCTTCCTAGCATGAAACATATTTCTAGCTCCTGAGGGGTGTGTGTGTGTGTGTGTGTGTGTGTGTGTATAAGTGTATACGTTCTTCCAGAAACTAGGAAAGTGTTGACATCAGTTCAATCACCTCTACTACTCATCTGTCAGAAGAGCAGTACTACACCAAGTGTACCCAAACATAATTTATCATTCTCATATCATCTTGTAACAAAAAAAGAAAGGAATACTACCATTCTCTTCATTTTTCTAGATAGTAAATTGTAAATGTATTTTTAAAAGAATAAATTTTCTTTTATCCAACATAACCAATGATTATCTGCAAGTAACATGTCCATGGATAACTGATTTATAAAAACATAAAATATAGAAAATAGTAAAACAACATTAAATATGATTTCTTCTTTCTTTGGAGAGTTAAAAGGTATTTTATGACAATGTAAGGCTTCATTATCATCATCAAGGGCAATAATCTTAAATCTGTATCGCAGAAGCAAGATTAATAGATTTTTGACTGATGGACTGACAGGTGACTCTAATTTTGGCACAACTCATCTTTTGAGTTGATTGTGGTGTTTGTTTTGTTTTGTTTTTGCGTGTGTGTTTTTCTTTTTTCTTTTTTTTTTCTTTTTTTTTTTTCTTTTTCATCGCTGCAGAAAGCTCCTAAATAAGGTAAAGAAGTTTCCAGGGAAGAATGCTTCTTCCAAGGGGTCAGTGTTTTCCTGGGAAAGGAAGTGGCCCACAGTACTGACCAAAGAGTGGAAGCCACTCTGACAGTCTGTGCTCTCACTCCAGGGATGTGATGGCATGAAATGTCTCACATGGAGGACCCATTGAGTTAAATGATACACTCATAAAAATCCTATATGTAGACATCCTCTGGCTGGTAATTGTTTAAGCACCACCAGAAGATTAGGGCATTGGTTTGTAGGTTTGACAGTTTCTTTGGTGTAAATGCTTTCCCAGTGGTCCATCTCAACTAACAATGGTTTGACATCCAGTTTGCAACACTTCTGAAAATTTAGCAGTTGGCTTCTTATGAGCCAGGGCAAGCCAGCTCTAACACTCCACTGAAATTCTTCCCTGTGTTAAGTGTAATATAACAAGAAAAAATAAAGCAATTTGATGTGCTGTGATCCCTTCAATTAACTGGGACCCACTTGAAAACAAGGACTAAGTTTTGTACCCGGAAGACTGTATCCCCACAAAGGGACAAAGATGAAAACAACAACAACAAAACAACCAACCATGAGATGAATCTTCTTTGAAAGTGGCTTATGTGCTCGGTTTTATTGATTTTACTGGGATTTATAGAAAGAGCATAAGTGTTTGTTGTGTATTAAAGTCTTTTTTTAATATCTAAAGAAAAATTCCACTTGCTTCAAAATCAACAGAAATCAAGAGAATAAATGTCATTGCTTTCTACCTCCTTAACTTTAATCGCTTCTAGACAAAAAGATGTTTCTGCTAATAATGGGTCCAAAATATGAACATATTAAACAAGATTATATGACATTATTTGAATTACAGCAATTACACCCATTTTCTTTTATTCAGAGGATACAGAAAACCCACTACCTAAACTGTTTAATTTCTTCCAGGTGTAGGATAATAATAATGGAATGCAGAATAAATGTATTCTGTATTGGAACAGAATAGTTTCAATAGTTCTACCATTTTTATTTAACAATATTTTTATTGGTAGGAAAAATATTTCAGTTTCATTAATTGAAATGTCACTCATAACTTCATAATTACAATAACGTATCTCCTGTCTTTCTAAGTGCATGTTTTTATATTGCTGTACATGTCATTAACATTAGATCATTAAATTTTTTTCATATTGTTAATCTTTGTAATATTATCAATAATTCATAGTTTTATAGTATCTGAAGTTGATATACATCATAATTTGATTACTGATGATGGATTGTTTTAATATTATAGATGCACTATAATGAGTATTATTCCAGATGTTGTGGACTTTTAACTCATTTCTTTTAATTTCCTAAATAGAATTAGCTAGAGTATAGCTTATCATCATATGATGAAGCTGTTCAGGGGCATCTGTTTATCAGTGGTTTGGTAACAAAACAGTTTTACCAAGTGTGAGGTGAGCTGTCAGAATCCTATTTGTCAGCACCTAAGATAACTACAGATTTCTTCAAGAAGCATTATCTTTGACATGAGCTTCTTCCCCCAAAGCATGACTCTTCACTTATTCATAAAAACTTATAATCTAACATAGCTAAAATATTAAAAGAAAAACTTGAATTAAAATATTATCCAGATAAAATATCTTAGAAACGTGACTACTTATTAGCACTTTGCCCTTTATTCTCATGCTAATGCTATGAGGCAAGTACTAATATTACCCCCAGTTTACAGATGAGAAATCCGAGGCACAGAGCAGTTAATTAACATGCCCAGTGTTATGGCTAGCAGCTGGCACTTTTTGTTGTGTTTTCACAAAACACATCTGTGTTAGTCTCCCGAGGCATCTTGAAATACAACAAATGTAAAGTGATTTTAGGTGGTTTAATAATAATGAAGCAATATAAAATGTCATCAAAGTCAATACAAGTGCATAGAAATCTGACAAGGGAAAAACTCCTTTCTGTAACTTTGGAAGGAGGAAAAAGAAGAAACCAAATTTAAAAATATATCAAACATATGCATACAAGATAAAGCTTAAGCAACCAGATAGATCATCAGTGACAATAATTTTGAAATCTCTTGTTCCCAAATTACTTCATTTTATGTTTAAAAAAATGTATATTAGAATCTGGCTTCCTACCATATTATTCTGCCGAGTCCCTTGGGAACCAGTGTTGGAAGAGTAGAGGGCATTGGACTGTACCTGATGCCCCTGATACCTGTTATTGTGTTTACAGCTGAGCTATTTGTTAGGATATCTGATCCCCCATTTCCTCCTACTGTGTAGGTTCCTCCTATAAGGAAAGAGAATGGTTTATTTAGCTGAACACCTATTAAAAGTCTTGGCTGACATAGAGCAGTTACTCAGTAAATACTTTGATAATGAACGTTCACATCAATAAACACTTCCTGAAGTTACAGTGTTAGAAAAAATACAACAGGTTTATGAAGACATTTTCTAAAATGCGAACAAGTTTTCCTGGATCACAATTTTGATGCTATACAATTTCCCAAGAGACGGTTGCCATTTAGACATTCATTCCTTTAGGATCCTTTAGAGTTCCTTGAGAATGTAGGCCTTTCTTGGAAAGAGGAAAACTCCGTCTTTGGAAAACTATGCTATTCACCCAGGTGTTAAAGTACTGTCAATTTTCCATTTCGTTGAGCTGCTGATTTTAATGTACAGAGTTCTGTAATACCTTACTGTGTTATTAATGTTCATGTCAGTGAGAGTGTTACTCTACATGTGCGTGCATGGTGGCTATTGTAAGTAAATTTGGGGGGATTTCTAATAAATTGGTATCTGTGATAAAACACATGGAAAATTTTTTATTAGAATTCATTTTTGCCATCAGTTTAATGGTAATAAATATAATCATATTATTTTAAAGGCTAGAATTCCAAGGTTCTTCTCTATTCGGGGAAAATTAGTGTCAAAAAGCACCAGAATTTTCAAAATAGGTATTGGTCTGTGGCAAAGCCAGCCAGTGGTGTCAGTTTCTTTTCTTTTTTCCTTTTTGTGTGCGTATATGGCAGAGCGGTTTCCATTATGTGGAGAGAAGTGGATAGGGTAGCGAGCTTACTTCCTATGTCCAAACAAGACAATGCAAGCTTTGGAACAGGGAAAACTTTATGTAGGATGGCATGTTCAGTTGCCAGAGTCATTTTCTGTATAATCTCTGATGGGTAGTGTGTTACCTCTATGGGCTTAATTACTGGATTTTTCTTTGCGTGATATGGGAATAAAGATGAATAGTTTAAACAGGAAAAGCTGCCACCTATGTTATTCTTTCAAGTTCAAGATTTCAAAAATCCTTGAGCGAAGTAAAACTTCCCAACTTGGTTCTAGCTGAGAAACTTTTTTTCTCATTCAAGCCTGCTATCGTACATTACCTCTCATTCTTTATTTCTTTACCAGTCTAGTACAAAGCCATTTCTCTTAAATGAAATACTGTGATTTTCAATGAAAGAAACAGTTTTAACTTGCTTTTTCTTGTGCTCCCAAATGGAAATTGAACCCACCATCAGAGTTAATCTCTTTCACCCATTAATAATCTATGTGTCTTTTTTCTTCCTTCCACAGAGTCAACTGTCTGCTTCGTTGAGCTTAAAGGGAGAATTTCAAATAGCCAGTTTCAAAAAAATAGTGTATTTTGTACCAAATAAGTCCAATTGGGGCAAGATGTTCAGTTTCAATGCAGTTCAATGTCTCCTGTCAAAAAGTTACATTTTATCGTAGCAACCCCAAGTAGTGGCAACACTCATTTATTATTTGTCTTTAGTTCAGAGTGATTTCCTTTAAAACAAAAGCTCTACTTTTTCTTACATGATGCTAGAGACCTGTTTGCTATACCTAAGGCAAGGTATATGGTTAGTTTTTATTATGAATCATTTTATCAAGAACTATGCCTTAATTTCCTCACCTGTGAAAGAAGTGGTTCGCTTGCATTGAATGATCTTTAAGTTTTCTTACAGATATAATCTAAAATTATTCTATTCTACGTACTGTGTGGGTGGTTAAAAACCACTATTGGGATAATACAAGATTTTTCTTAGGAAATTAAAAATACAAGACTTAGGACATTAAAAATCTAAGTGCTTAGAAATAAAATCTTTGGAAAAACGTTGAGAAAATAAAGTATGTATGTGGGAGGGGAGGAAGACAAAGGAGAGAAGCTGGATTGCTTTTATTGATGGCATCTCTCCTCCCTCCTACCCCGCTCGAGTGCTACCCATTGCTAAGTCCCTGCTATGCTAGCAAAAACACAGCCGTCTTCATGGGTGTTAAGCTGTGAATTGTTGAAATGTTGATGACCTTCCATATCAGACGACAGTCGGCTTCTCTTGTTCGGCTTTGTCATCCACAACTTTATACACTCAGTGCTCTGGCAGGATGTGGCAACACCCCGCTCTAATTATATACCCCACACATCTCGGCTTATCTCATGCTGTTCCCTTTGTCTGAAATTTGCACTTGCCCTGTCCCAGCCTTTCAGATGTCTAGCATTCGCTCAGGGCCTGGCTTTCATGAAGCCCAGCTTGATATGATTTCTCTCTCAAGACCATTTCACACAGCTTTATTTCATACTTATTTGTGCCCTGCTTTTATTCCCCTTTTTACAATGCAAGTTTTTATTTCACCAGGACTATAATAGTGAATCTTACTCATTTTTGTTTTCTCTCTCCTTTCTTGTCCTGGCTCCTGGTACAAAGCACATAACAAACAGGTAGATTTAAGATTTGTGCAGAGAATGAGTGTCCCTCAAATTAATTTCCTCTTTAATGAGTTTTGTCTGTGTTCTATAGGTCTGAGAGAAAGCACAGCAGGGCAGATAGCATCCACTAGGCAGTGATGGAGTGAATAGCTTATATTTTAACATTTTCTGTAACTATCCTTGTTTTCTCTAAGTAGAACATACATTTTGAGTAACAGTATATTTTCCAGATCTTTTTATATAGACAATGAGTTTTACTTCTTTCTCAGGTTTATAGTATGGCTCACAACATATTATTTAAAGATTCTATTTATAGATATGGCTTTGGAAATTCTTGGTTTTACACACCTTGTAAAGTGAATGGTCTTACAGACAAGATTTTCAAAAGTGGATGTAGTGAATAAAAAGTAATACATGTTTTTATTGACATATTTTGTCAAATTGTCCATCTAGAACTCTTAAAAATTGGAGGTGAAAATTCCCACACTGTTACCAACACCAGTTGTAATCAGCCTTTACACTTTTTTCCTCAAATTATTTTATTTTTTTTAACAAATTTATTTAAATTCACATTAGTTAACATACCGTGTAGTAGTGGTTTCAGGAGTAGAACCCAGTAATTCATCACTTACATTTACCTGATGGACAAGATGTAGTATCTCATGGCCTCAATCTGCATTCGTCTGATTACTCATGATGATTTTTCCTTTTGTTTTTCTGACTTGTTCCTGTTATGAATCTTCTGTTGCAAGGTTTATCTTTTTTCTCGTTGGTTTTGAAGATGATTCTTCTATGAGTATCAGCCTTTGTTGTGCATATTTCTCTGCATTTTTCTCTTCTCACTTTGTAATGTCTTTTGCACCATGGCAGCTTCATATTATTATGTCTTCAGATTTGTCAATCTTCTGCTTACGGCTTTTGCCATTAATCTTTTGTAAGGTAAGAGGTTAGATCAGTATTGTTCTTTGTTTTCTCATAGTTTTTTAGACCTTATTATCCTGCCTAGAATTCACTTTGCAAACGGTGTGAATTGAGGATTGAAATGGTGTGTATGTGTGTGTGTCTACTAATCTCATATTCAAGTTTATTTATTTGAAATAACACCTTTGTCTACAATGAAATTCCATATATCCTTGTGTCTTCTTTCGTACTTTCAATTCTGTTTCCTTGATATATTTATCTATTCTTATGCTGGTATCATACTTTAACTTCTTTCAGTAACTTCTGAGTCTGTTTTAACAAATGTTAGGGCAAATTGTTCCTCATAGTTCTTATAAAATAAAATCGACAGTTCCAATTTATTTTTTTCAAGTGAAAATTGGGATCATCTTGTCAAGTTCTCATTTAAAAATACTATGGAGATTTTCATTGAATAAGTAAATTCAGGAGACTGAAATACACAACTAGTTGAAAAAGTTGAGTCTTCAAATCCGCAAACAAAATATGTCTTTCCTTGGATTCAGACTTTTAAATTTTCTAATGAAGTTTTATAATTTTCTTCATCAAGTTTTTAGACACTTCTGTTTGTTCCTATGTATGACATAGTTTATCTACTATTGTAAATTGAGCTTTCCTTTCACTGGTTTTTAATTAAATATTGCTATTTTATAGGTATTTATTGATTTTTGCCTATTGATTTTATATTTAGTCATGTTACTGAATGCTCTTAATTGTTATTATAGCTAAGCTAATCCTTTTGGATTTTTAGGTGGGCAATTAAATTATTTACTAGTAATGCTAGTTTGGATTATTTTTCCAATAATTTAAACTTTATTTAGTTTTATATTCTTCTTGCATTTGCTGGAATTCTAGGGAAATGTGAAATAATGATAATAATGTCCATCCTTAATTTTTTTCCTGGACTTAATGAAATTCTTCTAGTTTTCTTTAGTAGTTATATTGTTTGTTATTGGGTTGCTGTATAACCATTATCAAATTAAGGGAACACCGGAGTTTTTGTTTTCATTTTTGGAGTTGGGAATGTTTGCTCAATTTCACCAAGTGCTTTCTTGTCATTTAGGGAGAATATCACATGCTTATTTCCTAAAATTAGTTCATATGGTAAATTACAATAATATATTTTTTTAACCTTCTGAACACCTTTGCATTTTTGTTTAACTTCTTCAATTCTGGTGTATTTTTCTTTTAATATGCTGCTAGATTTGATGTGTTACTATTATATTTAGGATTTTTGCGTCTGTATTCATAAATGAAATTTATCGAGGGCACTTTGTGTGTTTTTTGTGTGTGCCCTTACTGTCTGGTTGTGTGCCAGAATTTGGTAAATCTTACAGAACGAGATAGAAGGGTTTTATCATTTGTAGGTTCTGTTTTACTTTTTTCTTAGCTAAAATTATTTGTTTCTGTGTAGTAAAGTCTCTCATAAGTGTGTTAGTTTCTATTACCATGCCATCATCTAATGGTGTTATTTCCTTAGCTGCATGTAATGTATCCAGTGTTGATTCATAGGAATGTGCTTCTGTTCTAAAGTTAGCATATAATTAACTTGCTTTTTAATAATTCAAGACAGATCAAATCCTAAATTACTTGTTTATGTATACAAAGTAGTAAAATTAATATTTAGGTAGAATGTGTGTATTTAGTTATTACACTTATTTAATTGTGATATTTACAAAAATATCATTATATAATATTGTAAAATATGTTTGAGATGATCTGCCATGCATCATTATGCCTTATGGTGACAAGTCTTTCAGTTTCCCTCCTTATCTGTTGTTTTTCTCTTTAAAGTCAGACACGGGTTATGATACATTTGAAGAGTTAGCAATGCTACTTCAACTTCACGCTCATTGAGACGATCTCCCTGTTGTCCTAATCGAGTTGCTCGTAGGAACCAACCGTCTGGTGGCTTTCCAGTGTCTCAGGGGTTGTTTTCCTTCGGATTATTTACCCAGGTATGAAGACTCCTACCATTGCATGATGGTGATCCTGGTCGATTTCTGCTTCATCTCTATTTTCCTTCTGCTTTCACCTCCCGTGCTTTATTAGAACCTCAAGTAGAAAATACCAAGGGGACAGCTTCCCACCAAAGAGGAAGATTCCTAATCTGTGTTCAATATCTAAGATATAGAACCAAAAGTATTAACTTGTGTGGTAACTTTAAATGTATCTTTCATATCCTTTTACTGTGAATAAAGAAAACAATTTTAATTCCTTGGAAGTTTCAAATATACTTAACACAGAATACAAAAAGGCACATGTTTATCTCCTCATACATACAAAAGTTACACAATTACACTTCTCCATGGGCTAAAAGTTTTACCTTCATCATTTTCAAAGCTGTCCATTAATCCTCTTTTTTGACTTTCGACTGTGGATTTTGGAAAAGGATAAAAAAAAAACATGCACTTTTGGAATTTGCACAAAAATAAGATAAGGAATAGTGTTATTACTAAATACCAATGCTTAATAGAAAGATTTAATATTGATTTAAGTGAAAACTGAGATATAAGCAACAATTGAAAACCTGCGACTACAAAAACAGACTATATATCAGAAATGAGGAAAGGATCCGTCAGTATTTTAGGGTGGTACTTGAAAAGCACCAAACGTTTTGAGAATACTTTGAGCACACACAATGAAATTAATGTAGAGCTTTGCTCTATATACCACTTAAAATGAGATCATCAGGTTTTTAGAGGTAGATGTACATTCTCTTTCTAAAATACTTTTTCATGGTTATGGAAAGAACATTTTACGTGACCAATGTTACTTACTGACGTATTCCTTAAAGTACTCAAATCCAGTTTACCTATGTAAAACCATAAAACATAGTTCCACAAAGAAACATACAGATCAGCTAATAAAATTCCCTAATATTTCAGAGAAATTTGAATCGATATCAAAAGCCACATAGCTAGAGAATTGCAGAACCGGCAGCCTAAGAGATTTGAAGACTTTATATTAGTATTTTGTTTAATGTTTTACATTAAAGCATCATATTCCAACATACCACAGAATCAGTAAAACATTAAGTAACTTTGGGCACATTCCTGCCAAAAATTTCTTAATCTTACCATTAACTATTTTTATTTGTAGACAAGTTTTTATCCTTTTTTCTTGCTGGACTGTATTCACTAATTGCCTTCTATGATTGTACATCAGGTATAACCTTAATTGTGTGCTTCCTTTTCTCAAATATATTACATTTATCCAATCTTCACCCAAGTCGTTGTCTTGGGCTTTGCGTTTAGTGGGATCCAAGCTAAGAGATAGGAACATTAAAAAAGAGATATAGATTTATTCAAACTTCAAACATGTATTTTTCTGTATGAATATGAATGTTTTTATAAAATGCATTCATGTACAAAACATAGATGCTTTGTGAGACTATCTGTACATAAGAAGATGTTTTAAAAGGTATTCTGGCTGTGACACTTCTCACTTCTCCATTGATCTTTAGGGCTGGTCAGGTGTAGCTGTCAGGTTTTTCCTGGATGCCTGTGATTATCCTAAAGTTGCCCAGTCCGTAAACATAGTTCCCTTTTCTTCCTGTCTTTACTAATTACACTCATTTATTTATAGTTTCACCATGTGAATGTGTATTCGTATTTTAACACCACACATATAATCCAATCTGATGCCAACTTCTTACTAGGAATCAGGAAATTCTTTTGTCAAGTATGAAAGGAACATTCTGTAATTCTTATTTTATGCTTCCAATTCTTTCTAACATTAAAATAAAATCTTACATACATGTATGAGGAACTTTTCACATAAGTTACAAGGCATCCTTATACTTTTGGAAAGAAAACATTTTTAAGTACGAACAGATGTGCTTTTCTTTCCAGCCCTCCTGAAATTTCTCCCTGTGTCTTCGTGGGTGGAATTCTTCAGCTGTAAGTCATTCCCTGCAAAGTCAGAAAAACAGTGACTACAAACTGAATTACCAAGTCGGCAGGTTGCAGATCTCAGGGTAAGAGAGAGGACTGAGGTGTATGTACACAACACTGAGAGACCAAATAAGACAACACCATTGGTGGGCAGGAAGGGGAGCTGAAGTGCAGAAACCATGAGACTCTGGCAGAAGCAGCGCTGTCCTTCCTCACACCAGGAGTGTGGGAAGTCGAGTAACGAGTGGTCTGTCTGGTTTGTTCCCAAAGACACTTGTTCCATGCAAGTATCATTTGTTTGCTGTGAAATGATGTGTGTCTGTGTCCTGAAATAATGCACAGGCATTTGTGGAGCCGAGCCCGTGCAGGCAGCCTCCCAGCCCCAAGTTCAGGACACGTACAAGCCTCCAGGACAGAGGGTGGCACTCTGGACAATTTGAAGCACGTGGGGGACCTGGAGAGCTAGCTCTGCCCTGACAGAGGTAGGATTCAGTGGGTGTAGTTCATGATCAGGTTGCGATCTGTCAATTATGCTCCTTTTGGGAAATATTTATTAATCAAAGGTGGGTTTCTTTTTTTTTTTTTTACTATTGGTAATTTTTCTATAATGATTATGTGTTGAATTTGCATGTAGAAAAATCATACATAAAAATATAAGCCTACTATGTATGACCAAAAAAATCCAGTCTCTGTAAGTGCAAGGTTTTACTTCTTAATGATTTTATTCTGTAGTTGGGTATCTGTAGATATACAAAGATTTAGGTAAAAATGCACAATCTCTAATTGCACCTTCCCAAACTCAATTTTACATTATTATAATTAATAACAATTAACGTTTTATGCAGTATTTTCACAAGGCAAAGGATATATAGAATATGAATGTAATTATTCTTGGTATTTATAAAAGGTCTGACAACTTGTCTCAGATGTGTTCCTAATCTGCTATATAATGGTCAAATAATTCCTTGTTCCGTTGTTTGTCTAACAAGGCCATAATAGCTCCAGCCACTCATTTATTTCAACTTCATATTTATGGAATAAATGCAAAACCATTTAACAGATTCATGCTTCTTTGAAAGAGAATTGCATAGGAATTCAAGTTCTGCTATAAAGCCACTCTCTTAGTATAATGTGAAAGTTTTGATTTTGTGATTTTGTGAAAATTTTGTGAATTTGATTCTGTGAAAATCAAAAGTCAGTATGGTCCATGCAGGTGACGTAAGACCACCTGCCGGGGAAGCCTGCCCAGAGACCAGACGCAGCCAGTGGAAGAGCTGCCTTCAGTGAGTTGGCATCTGGGTGCTTCCCTTGACAAGGTGCAACATTTGATCCTACCCCTTTTGGCAGTTGTTTGGCTCCGCATCCTGCAGTAAGCGGTCCCCAGCCGAGACGGACGGGCGAGTGTGTGCTGCAAATCTCGAACTGGTGTGAGAAGCCGAAGGCCTCAAGGGTCTTATTTTAATTGTGCCCCTGGTACTGAAGAAACACCGGAATTGTGAAGTTGTTAAGTATTTGTTCCATACATTTATATTTTCTACAGCTGCATGAGTGCCCTTGTAACTCAGACATTCCCATTACTGTGTTTGCACATGTATAAAATGACAGGAAACGCAAAAATTGAAAACACCAGTGGGGTCACGATCATTTAAGAGCTATATGGAACTTGAATTTTTTGGTGACATTTTCTATAAGGTGAAGAGCTCTTGAGGTGCATGAGGCATTTTGAGAAATTTCTTTGCATAAATTTGCCAGCATGTGGTTAATTTAGTAGTCAAATCCTATATTTTCTCATGAAAATTTATGTTTCATGAAGTCATATAATTTGTTGAAAAAATTTTGACTTTTGATTTAGCTCCAGACCAGAGCAATTAGGTCAAAATATCTGCAGGTGTGGGTCAGGCAGTGGCTTGTTTAAAGTCCCTGTTTTTCTTTTCTTTTTCTTTTCCTTTTTTTTTTTTTTTTTTTAAATTTTTTTTTCAACGTTTATTTATTTTTGGGACAGAGAGAGACAGAGCATGAATGGGGGAGGGTCAGAAAGAGGGAGACACAGAATCGGAAACAGGCTCCAGGCTCTGAGCCATCAGCCCAGAGCCTGACGCGGGGCTTGAACTCACAGACCGCGAGATCATGACCTGGCTGAAGTCGGACGCTTAACCGACTGCGCCACCCAGGCGCCCCTCTTTTCCTTTTTTTGTACGTAGGCTTCACACCTAGTGTGGAGCCCAACATGGAGCATGAACAACTCACGACCCTGAGATCAAGACCTGGGCTGAAATCAAGAGTCTGATGCTTAATAGACTGAGCCACCCACCCCCTCCTCCCCCCGGCCCCTGTTTTCTAACGTAACCTGTCTTAACCACCAACTATACAAAAGGTGTAGTGTATTCATTTAAGCCTTTTTTAATAACAGAGAAATTAGTAATAGCTTAAATGTCTAATGAAATAGATGCTGGTTAAACAGGGTATAAACGTATGAAGAAATCCTATACAGGTACTCATATTCTTGAGGCATGCTTAAGGCAATACGCTGTTCCTGTAGCAGTTCCTTGCAGGTCCTGTAACAAATTACCAAAACCTTGGTGGCTTAAAACAACAGAAACGTGTTTTCTCACAGTTGTGGAGGACTGAAGTCTGAAATCTAGGTGTTGGGCAGTGGCCTTTCCTTCTGGAAGCTCCAGAGGAGACTCCAGGGAAAATCTATCCTTTGCCTCTTTCAGCTTCTGGTAGCCATTGGTGTTCCTTTGCTTATGGCCCCATCTCTCCAACCTCTGCCTCTGTCTTCATTTTGCCTGCCCCTCTAGTCCCTCTGTCTTGCTCTTATAAGGACATATGTGAAAGTATTTGGGACCAATCGGTCTAATCCGGGAAAACCTCCTCAAGATCCTTAACTAACCGTATAAGCAAAATCTTTACCCTCTATTTTGACATTGCTGAGGTTCCAGGGATTAGGACTTGATGCCTTTCAAGGGCACCATTCAGCCCACTACACCCCTGTGCACTTTTTAACAGGTGCCGGCATGATCTGTAAATTTGCTAAAGCGTATGTAATTGCAAGGGCATATATAAAATTGTCAAAGGGATTTTCCAGAACGTCAGATTGTGTGAGAGTTTTAAAATTTCACTGTCTACATTCTATCTCTTAAAAATGTCTATAATAAATACATTACATACATAGGCAACATATACATGGGTATGTATCAGTTGCCTCTGTGGGTAACAAAACCCCACACTTCTTACGGCATGGCTTATTTAGTGCCCACTGAATGCATGTATTTATTTGTATATTTACGTGGTGCTTTGGAGGGATACCACATTAAGAAAGTACTTGCTTTCTGGGTGCTAGCAGTAAATAGCAAGACAGAGAACAAATACATAAGATAGTGTAAGGTAAAGCAAACAGAAACTATAACCCAACCAAGCAGATAATTGCGTAGGTGATGTCTACTAAAATCACAAGAGATATGCTGTTTCTATGTTCTTTAAATTTTTCTAGAGACCAGAATTTGGATAATATCTTTCTGTCTAGTAGACTAGATTATCAATACTGGATACACTTGACACAAATATCCCAATCACTCACAGAAACAAAACAAAATAGCACATATCAATCAATTTAATATACTAAAGTAGCTGTAAAATATTAGTAAATTAAACTCAGTTGTTTTAATAGTATGATATGGATATGGGCTATGGCTATTATTCCACTAATTTTGCAATGCTTTACTTTAGGCAATATTATTTTTAAAATGATTTGCAGCATTTAGAGTTTAGTAAGTATATACTTTGATAGATTCCTAATTATCATTTGGTAAAATTCAATGTCCCCTTCAGGTTTGAAAAAAATAATAATAATAGAAAATTTAAATGGTGAAGCAGGAAAATCCCTATTGAAGTTAGAAACATGATAAGGATGCCCACCAAACTAAGTTATTCAAAACTGTCTTGCGGTCCCAGCCAATGCAGTAAATCCAGCACAACAAGGTAAGAATTTGAGGGAGAAAATCTCGATCTAGAATGATACAGGATAAGAGTATGGTGAATAAAATTCCCAGAATGACAGTACTGAAGCAAGTCTAGAAAACAAACAGCCCCCCCACCCCAATGCAAAAACCCCACCCTCCTGTAAAGCTTTCTTTGGAATACCTAAAAGAATTCCTTATTCCTTCCTCCATGATCCAATAGCACTTGGCATACACCTCGACTGTAGATTTGTTCCCAATATAGTGCGTGTAACATTGTTATCAGAGCATATATTTTTAACTTTAAGTATCACAAAAATCAAGAGACTAGAATTTTCAGACCTCCTGTGTCCTTCACCCACCTCCCACCCTCAACCGTCTTCCGTCTTCTGCCATTCGAGCTTCATCGAGAGCTCCTATGTTTATTTTACAGCAGATTCTTAATATCATACTACGTAACCAATAACTCCTTGAGGGTATATCTAACATACAGGAACCTAAAAAATGAGCTCAACATAACACCCCCAGAATATTAATTCTTAATACTATATCAGAAATAGACTGCGTATGGTATGTCCACATTCCTCAGACTGTTATCATTGGTTTATTCAGATCCGTGATCGTATATTTAGGGTTTTTAAGAAATGTAATCCTCTCTGTAGCCCGTGGGTCATGCTGCCTAGACAGTCGCTGCTTCCTAGGAGGCAGGGTGGGGCCAGTTTGTGTTTCTGTGAGCTGGGAGTAGACGTGGAGGCGTGGGACCACAGGCTGGCCATGCTTGTCTCAGCAGATTCCTGCTGGAGGAAAGCCCGCAGGACTGCTGGGGCTGCTCAGCTGGAGGAAAACAACGCTGAGGCAAGATCTGGCCTCCAGCACACCGCTTCTGTGACAGCAGCTGGTCTTCGTGGCCCAGCTTCCCCAACACTCCCTGTGATTCTTATGTCGGTTCTGTGTTTATGGAGCATCTTGTAGGTGTGAGCTACTTGAACCATGACTCATTCCAGCAGAACCAGTGGCTACCAGAAACCCCAAGTCACTGTCCTTTTATTCACTTGCCAGTGAAATAAGTTAAATAATGCTTGCTTCATTTCTGAGCTCCCTCGCTCCCTCTCTGTTTCCCTTTGTAAATAAACACAGTCCCAAGAGCTTGCAATCAACTCTTAGAGAGGGGATGCTAACCCACCTACGTCCCAGCGGAGAAATAAAGGAAGCTACTTAGGGACTAGAAGAAGATCTGGCAGGTAGGCAGAGACAAGAGCCTGCATGTTTCGCAGTAGAAGCCTGTTCTGTGCCCATCCATGAGAGGAAGGTTGAGCAGGAAAGGGAAGCAGTGGACTAAGGAAAAAGGGGAAGGGTCGGGGCGTGTTTGTTTTCACACGTCTTCATCTTCAGATACAGATACTTGCCTTTGTCACAGGCATATCACTGAAACCTCGAAGCACACCTGGTGCATAGCAGCGACTCAGTAATGTTTGGCGAGTGGAATTAAATTGAGCTGATCAACTCAAGGAAGTCAAATGAGAAGTTAAAGCTGACAGCACTGAAGAAAAACAAGAAGTGGAGTACGTGACAAGATTTCCTTGCGTTGTTCAGAAGAATGCATTGGGGAAATCTGCAGAAATGATGTTGATCAAGTGGTTGCCTGGAGTTTAGTGAAAGGTTTTGAGAGCTATACAGCTGTTTGCATTTAATAGGATTTGTAGTAGTCCCAGGATGGAAAATTTGCTACACCTTGCGAATCCATTTTACTGCATAACTGTTGGATTCTACAAAGGATATATAAGAAGACAATAGTGGAGAGCCGTGGGTTTCTTTTCTCCTGTCCTAGGCTGGCTGATAGACATGAGCAAGCCACGAGAATTTTAAGAGCAACACTTTCAACAAGAACATCTTTGCATGCTAATCACCGTGTTCTTCTGGACCTTCGATTAGCTCTTTCTCTTCAATTATTTACTAAGTGTATGTAAATGCTTGTCAAAATATGGACATGTGTTTCTAAAGCATTTGTAAGCCAAATGCTACAGTCTGTCATTAGCTCAGGAACTTGTTTGCAGAATCTGAACACCTAACGTGGATGTGAGAAACTTCCTCTCCCCGAGGCACTGTGTGTGTTCTGTGAATGTGTCGTCTTCCCAAAGTACGGTATGTCATGTCTTTAATCGGATATTTTCCAGCACAGTGTTTAAGAAGTTGTGGGTGCTGTTTTTACATAATTTTTTAATGTTTTATTTATTTTCGAGAGCAAGAGAGAGACAGAGGATGAGCAGGGGAGGAGCAGATAGAGGGAGACACAGAATATGAAGCAGGCTCCGAGCTGTCAGCACAGAACCTGATGCGGAGCTCAAACTCATGGACAGCGAAATCATGACCTGAGCCGAAGTCGGACGTTTAACCGACTGAGCCACCCAGGCACCCCATGGGGTGCTGTTTTTCAATAGAAATTTATATTTTATTTATACATTTTCAATTATTTTTTTGAGATTTTGAAGGACAGCAACACTTTACATAGTTTTAAAATCCCATATTTTAAATTTTAAAATAGACTTTGGGGTTACCTTTGCATTCAATATGATATTAAGATTACAATAGGTATATCAGTAGTCAAACTTTTAATGCTACAGAGATGCTAATGAAAAGTGAGATAAGGCAGATCATTTAAGATACCAACAAAAGTCAACTATACTCTGAGTGGAGTGAACAGCATGAGTAATTGCCTAAACATTTCTAAGTAAGAACAGCCGTGGTGACCCCTGCAATACAAAGGCCTAGGAACAAGTCATTTGCTTGTACCTTCTGTTCTGCTATGTGATGGCAGAAAATCTCTCGTCTAAGTTTCCTCATTTGTGAAATATTTAGGATAAACAAGATTCATAAGAATGCAATGAATATCAAAAGAAATCATTTATATACCTCGGAAGTATCACAGACACAAGGTACAACTACCGACCACAATAATATTCTCTCTACAACACATTTCTGTAACGTGGTGCTATATAAGGGAGGAAGTCTCTCAATCTAATATGCTAAAATGGTGATGGGATTTCTCTTACACTTGTAAATATATTTTAACACATGTATTTTATATTCTGTTCATATGTAGGATTTCTTAAATTATGTACTTCACTACAGCACAGCAAGTTTGTAATCTCTTGTGGGTTGGATATGTTTGTAGAACGAACATTTCTAATGGGATTAGAAATGAAGTTTTCCTTTCCAGGCTGCTCTTCACTTTTTTTGGTCTAGTCCCTTGGCATAACAAGTGGTTTCACAAAGAGAGCAGATCATTAATCAGCAGATTTTTAGGAAGGATTCCTGAGGGCCTCATAACTTTACCGAAGCTATTCATGGTAATGCAGTTAGTGTAATGAATTTCGGTATTTAAAATCATATAATAAAAGTATTTTACCCTTCTGAAGGTCAATTTTATTCATTAATTTAGAGGAAAAAGTTAAATATTAAAATATTTTTTTTTAGTTTCACACAGGATAGGAACTTTGTGAAACAAAATACAAGATGTTCACAATAAAACGTGAAATATATGTCAATCTTGTGAATACTAGAATGACAATCATCACTAGCTTCTTCCTCCAAAACCAATTTTGGAACAGTCATTAAAAAAAACAGCAATACTATAACTAATAATTAGGCTTCTAAGTTCAGTTTAAGATTCTTTGAGGCTCTATTAGTTTTAGACAATATTCCTCTAAGGGTGTGCAATCAAAATACTGTTAAATTCCTTTGAAATTATATTTTTCTCTAGGTTGTTGAATTATCAACTTCATATGCAGTTAGTTTGATTGATTTTAGTTTCTTTTCAACTTTTAGTGATTCACTTTTCATTTCATTTAATTTCCTAAAAAATAAATTTGTATATTTTGAAAAATAAAATTATATCTACAAGGTTGTTTCAAGAGAATTCTCACTTCTAGTTTGTCCTCTGCTATACTCCCTGTCTCCTCCTTTAGAGAAATATTTTGTTTTGTTTCTCCTTTCAATATTTATTTTTTTCAAATATTGTAAGCACTGCTCTGGATTTTCTCACTGAATGTTTACAGTTTTGATGATGGTGATGATTTCATGGCTGTATACTTATCCTCACTGAGTTGTATACATTATGTGTGTACAGCTTTTTGGATGTCAATCATACCTCAAGAAAGTGGTTTAACTAATAATAACATGAAAAAGAAGAAGAAAAGTAACAAAGGCTTTCATTTTGTTATGTTTATTTTGAGAGGGAGAGAGAGCGCGTGAGCAGAAGAGGTGCAGAGAGAGGGAGAGAGAGAATCCCATGTAGGCTCTGCACTGTCTGCACAGAGCGTGATGTGGGGCTCTACCTCCCGAAGCGCTGAGATCACGACCTGAGCCAAAATCAAGAGTCAGATGCTTAACCGACTGAGCCACCCAGACGCCCTGCAAAAGCTTTCTTAAATAAAAAATATATAGTCTAAATATCTCTTGCTATCAGTATGCACACATTTTCATCATGTTGAGGCTATGAGGTGTCCAGCTGTACTACTGTTTCATATTTTATTCAACCATTTCCCTTAATATTTTAGTTTTTTCTAACGATTTGCTCTTGGAAATAATGCCACAATAAAGGCCTTGTTATTTCATATTTCTGCCACTTCTTGTTTGGGATTGTTGGGTCAAGGAGTACATCCACATTTTTATTATTCCCTTGTAGTATTGAAAAGTTCCTTCACATATGTATTTGCGCCTCCTCTATATACTGTTTGTTTAAGTTGCTTTGGTATTTATTGATAAATTGTGGCAAACTGTTTTCAATATTTTAGGACATTTTATTGGTAAAACTCATCTTGCTGTGAGTATCTCTAGTTCATTTGTTTTTGTAGTCTCAAATATTGCTGCCATCAACATTCTTGTGGCTCTGTTTCTGGTGCTTATTTGCAAACATTGCTGTGTGTGTGTGTGTGTGTGTGTGTGTGTGCGCGCGCGCACACACATACAGGAAATCCTCACGTGAACTCTAACCATCCTCTGCTTAATATCCTGTAATGGCGGCTTAGCGTCTCCTAGAGAAATTATAGTGTTGCAGTTGTGTCTAGTTATCGTTTCCAGGTGCTCTTCCATGAGCAGCCATTGATAACTTCGCCATGCTGTTTCCATCTCTCTCTCTTGGCACAAGCCAGTTCCTTTGCCTGAAGCTCACTTTACTCAGTCAGTACTTCTACTCATTTCTCAAGACTCAGTTCAAGTATTTCTTCCCCATCCCAAGTATTTCTATCCTTCAAGGCTGAGATACTTGCGTTTTTAAACTAGTCTTGTCTGAAACCTCATTGTGCTAAGTGTACGTATTGATAGCTGCCTCTCCCACTTAACTGTGAGTTACCACAGGATAGAAACAAGTGATACTCATCACTGTGTTGCCTATATCCAGCAGAGAATTGGCTCATGGCAGGCATTCAGAATGGTTTTTTTTAATGTTTATTTATTTATTTTTTTTTGAGACACACACACACACACACACACACACACACACACACACACACAGAGTGTGAGCAGGGACGGTCAGAGAGAGAGGGAGACACAGAATCCGAAGCAGGCTCCAGGCTCTGAGCTGTCAGCACAGAGCCCTATGGGGGACTCAAACCCACAAACTGCTACATCATGACCTGAGCTGAAGTCGGACGCTTAACCAACTGAGACACCCAGGCACCCCTCAGAATGTTTTTTAACTGATGAATCAGCATTCAAAAATATTGAATGTGCATGATATTACATAAAATTAAAAATTTTAATCTGGAAATCTATGACCCTGAGAGGATGCAAACACCAAAGGAAAAGTTAAATACTGAGCCAATACCTTAACAAAGTTAGAAAAAGAAAAACTTTTCCGGTAAATCAGACGTACCCACAAAGCCTGGAAAAGAAAGGATTTTTTAGAGCTGGAGGGTAAAAAGAAAGAAACAGCCAAATATGGTTGTTGTTTCTTATTTTCTATCCAATCTAGAACTTTGAAACTCAAAAGGAAAGCCTCAGAAGGTAGCAGATCTTAGAGTTAATATTGTAACAAATATTGGATTGGACGATACAAAAAAGACGGCCATGACTTTCTCCAGCGGAGAGTAAAATTGGATGCAGTGGATGACGGTGTCCACAGGCAGCTCATTCCTCTCTTCTCAAGTGGATCCAGTCTTTCACTCACACGACAAGCACAAGTTTTTCTTCTCATCACTGCCATCAATAGTTTTCATATGTTTTCTGGTATCATCTAGAAGATTGCCATGTGTCCGTGCCCCATGCTATTCTCACCTCTGGATGGTAGAGCACGATGAGACGTTATCACGTAGTCTCCATTCCTCCAGTAAAGACAGCATCCTTGACATGACAAGATGGGTATCTGCAGGAAAGAAAATAGCCAAACAAGAGTTGCTGGGTAGAGCTAGAAACTACAGAGGGACACCTTTACGAGAGCCGCGAGTAACGTGTTACTATTCACATTCCGTAGACGAGGAAACTGAAGCTTAGCCGGGTTAACTCAGTGGGCCCCAGGCTCACACTTAGGGACTGGTGGAAACAGAAATTGAAACTCACTGTTGTTGGTATTATTGATAATATGTGTTAAACTCTCCCCCTTGACGTGAATAAAAAAGAGAATGAGTTATTTAGTTTGACAATACAGGCTTTCCCTCTGTCTGCCTTGGCCAACTCCGACCACTGCTCCCCTGCAGGGGGTGGGTTCCTGGTTGGCAGGAGAAGTGTGATGATGTGCATCTTTTGCTTCAGATTTAGCTGCTGTTTCATGACAGAAAGTGGCTTATGCTATTTCTTACACATTGATGTATTAAAGACAGGAGAGACCGTGGGTGTAGGTATTGGGAAGTCTGAGCAAGTCCTTTACTGATTGGCTTCTTGCAAGCTGAGGGATGCTTAACTCTCTGGTTCTTACGCTCTTCATCCAGCCAGAAGAATACATCAATGGATTTTACATTTCCGTGGTGGTCACGCGAGATGGTGTCTACAATACTGCTGGAAAAGTACTGTGTTAATGTCATTCATTCAGTCAATGCATGTACTTAACTACACGTTTATTAATTAAATGCAAATATGAGCCATATATGATTCTTGTCCTCAGAATGCTGTCTTCATGATGGTGGTAAGACAAGTACAGAAATAGATGTGAAAAAAAGAAGAAAAATGTAAGAAGTTGAAAGAAAATAGATATTAGACTAGCCCTCATGAGGGGCACCTGGGTGGCTCAGTCTGTTAAGCGTCAGACTTCTGCTCAGGTCATGATCTCACAGCTGTAGGTTTGAGCCCCGCGTCGGGCTGTGTGCTGACAGCTCAGAGCCTGGAGCTTGCTTCGGATTCTTTGTCTCCCTTTCTCTCTGCCCCTCTCCTGCTCGTGCTCTGTCCGTCTGTCTCAAAAATAAATAAACATTAGTAAAATGTTTTAAATTAAAAAAAAAAAAGAGTAGCCCTCATGAAGCTGAAAAATCACTTATAATATAAATCTTATTAGCATTTGAAATTTCTTTGTATTGAAAGAGCAAAGATATTTTTATATAATATGTAGGCTTTCGTGGAGAAAAGCAATTTCCCCTTACACGACTGATGGACCAGCAGGAAGAATTGTTGCCAGTATTAAAGAAATACCGTGGTTTATATCATATCTTATGTTATTGGAATATCAGGCCTCAGAGATTTCTACTCCTAGCATTAGTACCAATGCATAGTAATGGTAATAATACTTTAATTAATTGAAGCTATCCATTTTCTCTTAGCCTACAGAATTGATAATTTACAAAGTGGCAATTTACTTATATGTCAATATTACTGGTAGCAAAGACAGAGTAGTATTATGCTAATTTTTCAATATAACATATACAGGTGGCTACTAGTATGAGTTGTTAAAGCACAATAACATCCCGTCTTCTCCATGGAGAGTTTTTGCGAGCAATTGATTTTTCAGTCTTAGGGATTTACTTTGAAATCAGAAGCAGTGTGTGTGTGTGTGTGTGTGTGTGTGTGTGTGTGTGTGTCACTGCTGCTGAATGGTAGGGGAATAAGAATAAACGTAAAAACAAAGGAAGAAAATGGTCCTTGAAATGTCACCAAGCTGCGTTCCTGTCAGTAACTTGACTCCGCCCTGCACCTCTGAGCCTCCAGAATCCCAGCGGCTCCCCTCTCCCGTCTCTGTGCCCATGGGCAGCAGCGGTAGTATCGAACCTGGCAGGATAATTAAGGACAATAAGGCAATTAAGTCAGCTAAAAACAAAATTGCTATTTTCAGTGGGTAAATTTCCTCTTGAGGAATCATCAGAAGAGTTTATAAAACTCTTAAAATTCCGATGCGTATTTTCTTTCCGTAGAAACCGAAGGCTTTTTCCTTGTAGGCTACATTTTAATTTAGAATCCCATGTCTTAGAACAATGTTGAAATCTTGTGACTAGGCCAAAATTACACCTGTCATTTTACTGATCGATTTAGTGTGTGGACAGGGTGGGGGGAGAGGTGAGGGAGAGAAACTGATTTCTGTGAGATTCTGTATAAATCCCTGCAAACGTATTTTAATGGATTTTATCATTTAGAAAAAAAGTAGATCAATAAGTTGGCTTTCTATTTCTGCCTTTAAAAACTAGGGCTCAAGATTTTCAATTTCTCTATGTTTTCATTTTCTCACCTATAATATGAAGTAGTCATCTGTTACTAATCTTTATCTTCACAGAATTCTTAGAACAATACAATTTATGTTTACAGGATGTTATGAAACTTTTCCAAGAAAACTTTTCAAAGAAAATGTTTCCAAAGAAAGCATTTCATGGTTGCAAGATAGACTTTTAAGATATTTTTCTTTGAAATATAACCATTGCTTTACAAAAAATTCTATTACATTCTTGATAACATGTTCTTTGGCATAAAAAATTCTATGGATTATAGTAGTGAGTATCTTATTTTATGCTTCAGTTGATACTTCTTATTCTTTTAGGAAAATAAAATCATTTAATTATCATTTAAATGAAAGGATGAAATCGTTTCTAGGTATATATTGTATTGAGAAGATACCTATCTATTTACTTAATAAACAAAGTATTTATGAGAACAGAAAGCAGAGGAAAATTAATTTTAAGAAGAATAACACATGCATTAATGCAAAAAGTAAGTAAAAGTCAAATGCATCCTACAGTAAACATGATTCTATTCTGACTATACCAGCAGTTTTCTCAGTAAATAAAAAAATCAAAGGAAATATGATAGTACTAGTTTTGGTAATAAAAAGTGTATAGATAATAATCTAATAATAAATACGGCAATGATAGATTTTATTCATAATAACTAATACAGTATTCATTTTAGTAGATGAAGCATACTAGGACAAAGAAAATGGTTTTAAAATTTAAATTCATGGGGCATCTGGGTGGCTCAGTCTGTTAACTGTCCGACTTCAGCTCAGGTCATGATCTCACCACTTTTGAGTTCGAGCCCGACGTCAAGCTCAGTGCTGACAGCTCAGAGCCTGGAGCCTGCTTCAGATTCTGTGTCTCCCCCTCTCTCTTCCCCTCCCCCACTCGTGCTCTGTCCCGCTGTCTCTCAAAAATAAATAAATGTTAAAATTTTTCTAATTTAAATTCTATCTTGATCATGGAGATTAGGAATTAAAGAGACAAACAATTTAGCAAAATTGTTTTTCTCCGTTTTTTTAAGCCATCAGGAATCACGTATACTTTAAGATAGGACGTTGCCCCTCGGAGACTCAAGAGGCCTTTCCAAATGGTCGACTGCTGGCAAAGTGGTGGAGATGAGGCTTTGTCTTCTAATACTTTCCTGTGAATTCCAACATTTCCACTATGTCTCACAAAATTCTCTCTCATCCCAAACAAAACCTTTTCCATTTTTTGTTCCAGCTACCTTTGTCACTCTTGGCTACTGTTCAGTCTTACATTTAAGACTAGGAAACTACACTGTGGAATATGTAAAATAAATTTGGGGAAGGGTATCCAGCTTAGATGAAATATGTTCAAAGAATCTTCCTGGTATCACTTGCTTCTACCTCATTTCTTTCTTGGTTAACTTTTTGTTGATTCTTATCTACTCTTCAAGTTCTCTTTTGCTGATTCGTTCCACTTTGAGGTGACTATATAATGAGTTTATGATGTTTATAATCTAATGAAATGAATGAAATTATTTTTATTCAGCAAAACTGTTAAAAAAATCAATATGAGAATTCTTCCCCAGAAAGACATTTTAGTTGTACTTTTCCTTATTCTCCCCAAGTACGAGAAAAACAGTGGGCATGATATATAAAACAAACATAGGATGATTCTGGAATGTAAAGAGAAGAAGGCAGGACAGACAGACTCAGGAACCTGAGTAATGACATGTTGTGAGTTGCTTGGATTTTCTTTTTGCCAAATATATCCTAGATGTGGAGCTGAAGGAGCTGGCAACCTGGAAAAGCCAGCAGAGGTTGTGGTGAGACGGGGGGCTTGCCTTCTCTAATCAAAGAACCGGGAAATGAACAAAATGGCAAGACAGACGACTTTGAGACAATAACCACTTTAGCCAAAGAACACTAAAAAGCTGTGACCCAGTCGTGCTAGGAAAGGCAGAGTAGGAGCCTTTCACTCTTGAGAAGCTGTAAAGAGGTGGCCCAACATGCCCACCAGGGTGCTGTCAAAAGGCCAAGAAAGGAGCCTGGACTGTCATCAATACCAGATGGTAATGAGGCCCCTCCAGCTGGTGCTAGAGAGACCACATGGGGAGTGTTTACCTTCCACCTCAGCCCTAGCCCAGCCCCCCTCCAGACATAAACATTCTGCAATCAGCTAGGACCACTAACCACTTTCATATGGGCACCAAGGGAAAAACAAGGTATCACACACATATCATTTGGAAAAACACGAAAATAAACATGATAATAGTCCAACAGATAAGGACAGACGTTGGAAAATGGGACTGGGAGTTAATGAAAAATTTCCTGAAATAATTCAATATGCTGAAATCTGCATGTTGATAGGGAAAAATGTGTGTCTGAGAAAACTAAACCAAGCTAAATAACACTGATACATGTCCTAGTAAATATAGTGGTCTTTAAAGAAGGAGGGAAAAAAGTATCCTTTGGGCATCCAGACAAAATATCCAAGAGAAGGAAAATAAGATAATTTTCATACTTTAATTTCTTATGCCGGAGCGGGGGGAAAAAAGGGATTGATATTTTAAAACACTCAAGGAAAGAACATGAGAAAAAAATAAATTGTATCCAGCTAAACGATTGCTCATATAAAGATATAACAAACACACATCTATCAACTTAAAAGAATGTTGTTTCAAGGAGTCTCTCTGAAGGGACCTACAAGAAACAAATTCAAAACCATAACAACATGATTAGGAACTACCAATGGTGCCTGGGTGGCTCAGTTGGTTGAGTGTCTGACTTCAGCCCCTGTCAGGCTCTGTGCTGACAACCCAGTCTCAAAAAATTCATTGTATTTAAAACGTATCAATAAAATATAAATTTCTATTTAAAAACAGCACCCCATGGGGTGCCTGGGTGGCTCGGTCGGTTAAGCGTCCGACTTTGGCTTAGGTCATGATTTCACGGTCCATGAGTTGGAGCTTCACATCAGGTTCTGTGCTGACCACACAGAGCCTGGAGCCTGCTTTGGATTCTGTGTCTCCTTCTCTCTCTGCTCCTCCCCTGCTCACACTCTGTCTCTATGTAAAAAATAAATAAAAGTTAAAAACAAACTAGAAACTTCCAGCATTAGGAGATCCAGCATTCCAGTGATCATTGAATATATTTACATGTAGAACTAAGATTTAAAATGGGGTTAGAATTAAAAGATACATGTAATGATTACATCTGTATTAAAATCAGAAGAGGTGTGGGAGAATGAGGAAAGTACAAAAGCCTTAGGATGGTCATAATGATGACAAATCAAGTATTACAGAGAGTAACACCACATATAAGTGACTTAAACGGAAAGGTGAGGTGGATGGAGTCCAGGGAGGAAACAATGGTTCCAGATAATGTCCAGACTAGAAATCCAAATTACAGCATCAAAAGAAAGATGTGTCTAAGGATGGTATCTAAGAAAGCAATAGGCAGAAGAAAAATTCAAAGCCCTTATTATTAAGGAAGTAATCAAAAAGACTGAGTAAAGATAAAAGGCCCCATGTAGCCTCAAGTGAATAAAAGATAATCTCACAGAACTAAGATCAACCATATAGACTATATTGAAAATGTGAATGAGTACAAATCATCTATTTTAAGAATTTCTCAATTTGTCTGATAGAGCAAAATCCAATTCTGTGCCGTATAGGAGTGACAAACCAGACAGAATGGTTCAGTGAGGTTATAAATAAAAGGATGAATAAATATATATGAGACAAATGCAAATAAAAAGGACAGCATAGACCACAGTCTTGATGACAGGATAGAATTTGGGTTACAGATGCCTATAAAAGGGGTGCCTGGGTGGCTCAGTCAGTTAAGTGTCCAACTTCGGCTCAGATCATGATTTCATGGCTTGTGAGTTCGAGCCCCACGTCGGGCTCTGTGCTGGCAGCTCGGAGCCTGGAGCCTGCTTTGGATTCTGTGTCTCCTTCTCTCTCTGCCCCTTCCCCACTGCCACCATCTCTCTCTTTCTCAAAATAAATAAACATTAAAAAATTTAAAAAAAACGCATATAAAAGACAAAGATGTACAGCTTATATTAGTACAGAGTACAATTCACATCCAAGGTAAGTCGGTTATCAACATGTGTTCATGAAATAACACTGCAGCCCCTTGTACACGACATAATCTGAGGGCTACGAGGAGAAAGAGGTTGAGCCACCATCAATAAGGAGATTTTAATACACTTCTCATAAACCGAAATAGATCAATGGGCAAAAATTTAGTGAGGACATGGAAGACCAGAACAACTTAGTAATAGCTGAGCAGGAAGGTGGACACACACACACACACAGAGGAGAGGAAGGAAATGAGAGAAAGAGGGACAGAGAAAGGGAGACAGAGATGCATCATGTAAAAAAATATACATATATATATATATATATATATATATATATATATATATATATAAATAACTGGGGAAATGTAACGGGCAGAATTTTAGGGACTACCAAGGAGTTCTTCATCTTGTTAGGTGTGAAAATGCCGTGGTGTTATTAAGTCCGAAGGTGTCTGCAGTTTCCAGAGATGCATACCGAAGCAAGTATTGAAATTATATAACAAGTGTTTCAAAGTACCTTTTAAAAGGCATGATTAAAACATCTTCAAACATCAGTAACCGCTGATGTTCTACATGGGGCATGCATGTGGGGTTGCTGCACTGTTTAAAGTCTAGGTCCACGTCTTTCTGAGGGTCGAGACTTGGTCTTCCAACCTGTGACATTATCTATGCCCAGTTTTCTGGACGTCAGCCGTATCGGCCTCATCGGATCGTTCTGGTTACTAATTCAGACGGCAGGTTACCTGCTTTCAGTAAAAGACTGTTTGCTAAGCACCGCGTTGTCTGGCGAGGGAAGCTGGCACTGAAGAGGAACGATGCCAGGCCTCTGTCTCAGCCTACGCCGTGGACTGTCTTTTAATCCCCTTTTCTTCGCATTGATGGAACTTTTTTTTTAGATTAAAGAAAATAAGCACTTCTGCTCATGAGGTATTCCTGACCTTCTCAGCTGCCCAGTTCCGTAGGCATTCTGGCCTCTCGTTATGGAAGCTGACGGCCGCGTGGAGCGTGGACAGTTCTGCCGCGTTTTGAGCTGGAGTACGTTCGGTCGAAGCTCGAGTTCTGATGGCTGCTTTGAGTGTTTTTCTGTGTTTATTCAAGAGAGCTTAGAGTCCTATTGGACCCTGGTTACTAAAAATACTGGACGTAGATCTAGGACGAAGGCCCAGGTTACTTCTTGAACTGTGTCTGGGGCAGGAGCTGGGAAACATCTGAGATTTGTCACCTTCTAAGGCCATGGCTAATACAAAACTAATTACCTGAGACAGCCAACAGGGAGAGCAGAAATACCTCAGGCAAGGACGTGAGTCAGGCCACCGTGGTCTGCAGGATGGTCTGTGGCATCCCAAATATTGCTGCTGAATGGGAGTCCCGTGCTGCCATCTGAACTGTTTCTGGCTGGTGGGGGTGGGGGGCGTGGGGGTGGTGTCTTAGATTTTGGAGAAGGCCGGGTTGGTAAACCCAGGCGGAGAGGGAGCAAAACTAAAAACAAAACAGAACAAAAACAAAAGAGCCCCCGTCCACTTACGAAGTGACTGCAAAGGCCATAAAAAAAAAAAAAGAAATGAACGTAAGAAAGGGCCCTCATGTGATTTGCTCTGAAAAGATGAAATCAATGGAGTAAAGGAATCCAAACTAAACTAAAGAACAGATGTGAAGAAATAATAGATAGATATGAAAAGAACCAAATGTAAATAGGAAAGATATTTTTTATATACGAGTAAATGTCTCTATAGGATGCACTGTGAGGAGAGTTGAAGAGGCAAGTAGAGAATATGAAGGAATTGAAGTGAAATGTATACCAAATGGGGCAAAGAAAGGTGAAATGATCAAAATAATGAGGAGGCTCTAAGGCAGAGGGGTGATAGATGGAGAGGCTCTCATAGAAGTCAAGCAAAAGTTCAAGAAAAAAAATACATTAAAAAAAAGTTGAAAAGAAAGAGAGACTTGACAAAAGCCACAGTAAAACACAGGAAACTGTCCTGGCGGTGCATAAGAGGAGGAACAGGAAGCACTGTGGCCCCAGCACGGAGCAGCAGCGGGGTCTTCTGGGATTTCCGTGCTGACCGCCCACCTGGCACAGGGGCAAAGGGAGCTCGTCCCTCAGGGGCACCTTCCATACGTCAGCTTCATCAGGAAGGACTCCTCCTCCTGCTCCTGTGTGTCTAGGAGAATTAGAGAATGTTTAGACATTGTCAATTTTAACATGAACGTCAGAAGGAACTAGAAAAGTGGGCAGCGTTTCCAGTCTGGGTTCTTGACCCCCTTCCAGGACTCACCCCCGTGTCATTACCACCCACAGAATGTGAAGGGGTATCCTTGGCAGAACTTCCCGCTCCTTTTAAGCCTTCTTTTCGGGGAGTTGGTCTTCTGCAAAGTGTGGGGTTGTCTTTCCCAAGTTTTTACTTTCTTGGGTCCAGACTAATGAACCATTCTCGCCAACACTTCTCAATTACTACGTTCTCTTCCACATTCCGTAGTCCTACATTCTTGGGATTCTATATGTGATCGCTCCCATAGCAGAATCAATCATCTCTGACATACAGCCCAGATCTCAATACCCAGAAAGTTACAGGCATCCTTCAGATAATAGTTTCCACCCAGAGCTTGGTCTGGGAAGCTTATTCGCAAGAGATGGGGCACTGTTTATCCCTGCTTCCCAGGAGGCTGCTTATTGGGAGCTGGATCACAGCTCCCACACCAGCTTCCAAGTCTCAACAGAAGCCTCCACATCCATCCAGCTCCTCTCTTTGGTTTTTATTCTCTAAGGCAGTCAATGTGACCTCCTTCTATTCATCCTCCCAAATTAGTTTCACTAACAGTGAAAAGTCTGTAAGTCCCTCTGGTCTCCTGTGAAGTCAAAGTTGCCTCAGCGAGGCTTCACTCTAAATCAATCCGGTAGTGACTTCCATTCCCCTGGGTCTGATTTTTCTGAACTCTATCACACAGTGCTGTGTTTTACAGCTCACAGAAGAGTTTGTAAAAATCTCAACTCACACAAAGAGGTCTTTTCTCATTCTTGTTGATGTACGATGAGAAATTTGACTTCAGAATCTTGGCAACGTCTTGTATAAACAAATGCCTGTTCCGGTCGTGCTAGTCATTCATCCAGAGACAAAGGGATCTGCTGATTTCTGATGCTACATAATTCTTAATTTCAAGACCTGGAAAAGTTTTCATGAATCCCTGTTACCCTGCCTCCTCTAAGGTCTGTTATATTTTAGCAGCACAGTGAAACTACAATTCAAAATCCACATCTCTACTCACAGAGTCCTACATGACATTCTGTGGTTTTGTGATATTGTGTGGCTTTACTGCAGAGTAGTGGATAATGAGGCCTCTGTCCAGACACCCTCTTCAAGGTTGATACACTCATCTTCATCTGATGCTGACCACTCAGCCCTGGATCCCTCAGTAGAAATACCCCAGGTAATAGAAAACCACTTCCTTAAAATCTGTGTCTCCTGCCTGCGGTAGCCTGTGGTCAGTGACTGGTTCAGATGGGGGGAAAGGCCTTGTCCTTTGGCTTGTTTGGGGGTAATTCTGAAGTACCATCCTAGTCCCCAGCTTCCTTGTCGGAGCATGCTAAGCTTCAGTTGTGATCACATTGCAAGTTTCTCCCTCTTCACAGTGTGACTTTCTCTATCTGTCGCTGGTGTAGTCCACAAAGGCATCTCCTAGTAAACCTGCACGGAATTCTCCATCACAGTGTTTCTTTCCAGGGAACTTGGTCCAAGACAATTGGTATCAGAGGTGGCCCTAGGTAGGTGGCCCTAGGTCTCAAGACAGGCGAATGGAGATCGATTACTGTCCAGTTGGTGGGCAAGGGGGAGAAGGTCACTGGTAGTAGATGAACTATAGGTAGCCCACAGCTTGCCATAGCAGTGTGGTTATTAAAAAGTTGGCCAGTGGTGAACTCGGATGGGAAACCAAGGTGGGTGGGTTTGCCGTACTGGCTGCTTCGGTGTCTCTGGCACTAGAAAAGTGTGAGAGAAATGGTAACTTAAGGATTGTGGAACTGAGTGCTGCTGAGTCTTTGACTCTTTGTTGAAGAAAGATAATGGCAGGCTCAGAGTGATTGATCAGCAGTTCAAGGCCAAATGTGTAATCCAGATAATCTTCTTGATAACATTTAATAAAACCCTAGAATCCTGCAGCCAGAAGGCTGGCAGAACAGAGGAAAGCTTAGAGTCTAATTATGAAGGAGGTTTGGGGTCTAATTGAGAGGGCAGTGGAACTTTAGAGGAGGTTGACATCTCAGCCCCAGGCAAGCCCCCACACTACTGTCATGACCCTGAAACTTGAAAGAGGCACCTGAATAATGCAGGTGAGAGCCTTTAACACTATGCATTTCTCTCTTGCCCCAGGACTATGTTAACTCTCCTTCCCTCTTTTGCGATATAGTTGAAAGTCACCTGGACCATCTGGATATTCTGCAAAATGTCTGATTGGTCCATTGTGTCAATGACATCATGCTAGGCTAATCAGACTGCCTGGGCAAAACAAAATAACAAGTATGTTGTCAGAGTTGATATGTTCACTATGGAGGTTAGGAAATAAACTCAGTCGTAATCAGGGTCCTACCACATAAGTGAGGTTAGTAAGAATTCACTGGGTTTGGGCATGCTGGGACTTTCCTTCTCAGGTAAAGGCAGATTATTGGGGCTCACCATTCAAAACTAAAATGGGAGGCCCAGAGCATGGTAGACTTCTTTGGGTTGTGGCTGCAGTACATTTGTTGGTATGTAGGCACTTTGCTCCAGTCTACTTAGTGGGTGCACAGAAGGAAGCTAGATTGGATTGGAACCAAGAATAGGAAAGGCACTGGGGGTCCCTTCCTTTAAAGTCAGATCCAGAACAAGTGCTACATACCAATACAGTCTCCAGGAAACCCTATGTCAGCAGCAGAAACAGACTGGGTGCCTAAACTAGCCAAGAAGCACATCTGATTCGAGCCATTTTACCTCGTTAACAAAGAGTCAGGTTTTGTAGGAAATTGTGCATCAGTTGAGGCTCGATTAAACTTCAAGTTCCAGCTAGTTATTCTATAAGGAAGTGAATTTACTCAATTCTGTGAGCTCCTATAATACTGTTTTATCTGAGATATCCAAGTATGTCTAGATGGTAGGCTTAAAAATCCGGGGCCACTGACGAGAGATTTGTGGTACCTCTGAGACTAGGTAACAGCGAGCATCTACTGAGCTGGTGTTTGCTGGATCTTTGTCTGAGTTCATGACGTGTATATTTATATTAGGAACAGCACGCAAGCAATATGGAAGAACACAGCACCAGTCACAATGGACCATTGTAATGCTACTTCAGCATTTTCAGGGGGTTGCAACATTCATCCTCAGTACTGGAGAAGGAAATGCTTCCACAGTGCAGCAGTGGACTTTGAGAAGGTGAAACAGTTTACCAAGTTTCATTTAAATGCATGGAACATCAAGTTTGTTTATCACTGGAGTCACCACGGATCAACCCTAATCCAATTTCTAAAATGTAAAGGACTATATTTTCAAACACTTAATGCTAATACACACAAACCAAGACAACATTATGTCAAAATGAGAAATAAGGTGATTTTCTCAGAGAGGTGATACACTCTTGTTCACTTTCCTTTTGATTAATGGCATTGATCTATAAACTAGCTGACAAAGCCAGGAGTGAAATGTACAAGCCCATCATGTATGCTAATTACTCAGCAGATTTAAACTTACGAATATAGAAGAGAAAGGTCATGGAGAGAAAGTCTGTTTAAGTGGTGATAGGAACTTAAAGAAAAAAATTATTACTTTTCCTTAATTTTGGGGGCTCTCTCTGTGTTGGTGACCACAAACATTTTTTAATGGTCTGTTTTTTATTGAGATGGTATGTTACATGGGGGGAAATAATGACCCGTTGGAAAATCAGTAGTTTGAAAAACATGTTTCAAATTGATGGATACAGCACTCTTTAAAAAAGGTTGAGAGAATAATCAGCAGAGTCACACCTCCCGGAACTTGACACGTAAAATGAAGGCAACTTGTAGATTTAGTGTTTTCACCATACCTGGTATTTCTCTATCTGAAATGTTTTCTCTCCTCTCCAGTTGCCTCTGGCTTACCCTTTTTCTACTCATGAATTTTCCTACAGTATTTCAGAGATTCATTTAATATGTGTCCCACACCCCCAGTTGTTGTTATTGTCATAGCTTTTGCAGAAGAAAATCACAATGTACAATAATTGATTTACAAGGAATCTTTTCCACATTTAAGCATTATTTTCGAGTCCATTTGTTTTGTTTAACTCCAACTCTCCTCCAAATGTCACAGTTTTTTACTTATTTTCTTTATTCCTTTAAAAATGTTTTCATAAACAGAATCAGTATTTACAGCTTCCTTAATCTCAAAAGACAAAATTTCTACAGGGAGATGTGAGCCAAGGCAAACTTCAGGCAGTATGGACGTGTTATTTTTTTTTTTTTTTTTACAGTCGTGAGAATTATTGTGGCTATCCTGTAATTCATCCCATTTTCAAAGTCCCTCAAGATGGGTATTTTCTTGATTGGCTTTGAAATAAATGATGCACTATCCCCCAAATGCTTCAGATTCCAGGAGAACCAAATGAACAAATAATAAGAAAGGGGCACTACTGTCAATGTATAGCGAAGATACACTTGTGTATTTGCTTGCGTGTTTATTTATTTATAACCTGCCCATGGAAGCAAAGATTTAAGGCAGCTGGATTGAGTTGCATGTACTTTAGAGGAGGGCGTTCCACCTTCTCCCAAATGTAACTTGTCGGAGCCAATTGTAGTGAATATTTCAGATGGGGCAAATGGTTCTCACCAAGAGAAGATGAAGTAATTGAACTATGTTGGTATTAGTCTGTGACAATTTATTTGTTTTCTGTTTAAGGAAGACTCTTTTTTCCTCTTTTTCTTTTCTTTTTTTTTACAATAGATCTGTGACTAAAAAGTTGGAAGCATTAGCTTCATATCTAATGAATATTCGAATAAATATTCTCTTTTCTGCCAAGTAAAATTTTTTGAAAAGTCTCTCTTACTTTTGAGAGTAAAGGAAATGGACTTTGGTTTCCTTAAATAAACTCTTAGGAGTAAGAAGGTGGGTGGGGGGGCTGTTTTCATCTCATATGTCTGGAAGAATTTTTATTACTCTTGAGAGTAAAGCAAATGTAATTGGCCCAGAAACTCAGACTCTGAGGAATTAACAGGGACTTCTATTTTATGTTCAAGGGAAGGGTCTTTAACAGTTGAGCTGTTCTTCCAACTCCTCCCTCACAGGTCCTTTGTTTGAAAAGCAAGCTCTTTGAGGGGCGGAGGGCAAGACAAACTTGGTTGATGTGGTTTTGTCCTGAATCAGCTTAGCTCGGCGGGAACTACATTTTCCAGAATTCCCTTCTCTCAAAGTCCTGGGTGAATACGGGCCTCACTCCTGTCTTGCACCTTGTGCTGGGTGCAGGAGGCGGCCGCCGCTGCTGCTCCCTCAAGCGCACTGCCACTTGACGTTTGTCGCAGACTCACCTGGTGGCTGCCTCAGCTCCCACGGCCCCTTCCTCCTGTCTGTGAGTGCGGGGCCAGGAGGACCATGTGATGTGGTGGAGGCTGGAGGTCTTGGTGTCCAGTTCCTCTTCATACTTTTTTATGGTAGAAGAAACGTACATTATAGGAGATTCAGGACATACAGAAAGCTAGTAAAAAACACCTGGAATCCCGATGCCCCAACAAACTCCTCTAAATGTCTTCATGTATATTGTCTTGTCAATCATGTGTATGTGCACACGTATGTACGTACTCACATATATTGACACTTATTAAATTGTATAACACATAAAATATGAGATTATATGCAAAACATGCATCTGTACATATTCAATTGTGTTTTTACACAATTAGGATGATGTGTAATAGATAATTGCATATTATAAAAGGTATATAGATATATACAAATAAGAATTTTTAATTGAGTTATATTCCTTATATGAATATTTAATTCGCACTTTTCTCATTTTAATTTATTATGAGAATTTCCCCAACCCCATAAATATTCTTAAGAATATGTCTTAAGTAATTATATTGAGTTTCTTCCTTTATTTACCCAATCATCAACTGAATAGGTCTTCGGGGGCCTTTATTTTTTCCCGTTATAAGTAACACCATCATGAGAAACTTTTCACATAAAATTTTGTGCAGGACGCCTGTGTGGCTCAGTCTGATAAGCATTGAGTCTTGGTTTCCACTCAGGTCATGAGCTCACAGACGGTGGGATGCAGCCCCGTGTCATCAGGCCCTGTGCTGACAGTGCAGAATCTGCTTGGGATCCTCTTTCTCCCTCTGTCTCTGCCCCTCTTCCCTCCCCTCTCTCCCTCAAGATAAATAAATACACTTTAAGAAAAAATAGTGTAGATCTGTGTTTATTTGCTGAGAATAACTTCCAGGACTTGGAGTTTCTGATTTAATGGGCACTTTCTTTAATGTTCTTGATAGTTAAGACTAAATTGCCCCAGACTGAATGTTCGCGTTTCCCTCAAACTCACAGTTCTCTGTATTTTTATTTCCTTGAGTAGTCAGGAGATAAAATATTTTCTTATCTTTATTGGTTGTTACCATTCTTCTCTTGTGAGCTGCACATTTATCTCCTGAACTCAAATTTACATTGTCGTTTCTGCTTTTCCTTATGGTGAGAACTCTTTTTTATCAGCGATTTTAACAGTTTAATTGACAGGATGTGGCAAAGTAAAAAAAAAAAATACTTATTACATGAGAATGGATATGTGGTGAAAAATACATAGACTATAGTTACTATGTTACAATTGAATTTGAAAATGTTTATAAATAGTTTGGCAGAGATCAAATGGACATAAATGCTTGGAAGGTTTAAGATTTGTGCTGAAATTATCCTGGTCAGCAAGATAAGAAGAAAGAATAATTGGCTGACGGAAAGGAGACAGAGACTAAGACCCAATTAAGTTTGCAGATCAACTAAGGGCATAATAAGATTTTAGTCAAGTGGGAACAAGGTTCCACAGGATTAAATTGTGGAGCGTCAGATGTGGCTGCCATGGTCATGAAGTCTTATCCTCATGATGATGGCAATAACATGCAAATAAGGTTAAGATTAAATACATTTACACAGTGCTACTTTCCTGAAGTATTTCAGCGAATTTTGTGGAGGAGAAATATTTGAGGTTGAAAATAAAAGATACTGTGCTAAGCTATATATTCTAGACTTCCTTAAGGTAGTGGTAAACAGATGTAAAAATTAAAATAAATGTTTTGTGTACCCAAGCTGCCGCCCCTCTTCGACTTGGAGTTGATGGGTGCGTGGGAGAAAGCCTGAGGACTAGCCTGTCGTGTGCTTGGATTGTTGGCCTGGGTAGAGGTGTTAGCTCGACTGGTTTCCCCCAGCTTCACTCCCACTGTGCGGAGTTAAACTGCTCAAAACAGTGAGGAGACAAGCAAGTTAACACATTGCAAAGGCTTATTTCTCCTAATTTCTTTTTGTTTTTATCTTCTTTATAGTTTGGCTACTGTTTCTCATGTATTTACTTATTACTTTGGGATGACATTTCTGTCATACAGAATTTGCGTTGTGTGGTCAGAATTCTCTTTGTGATCTTTGTGATGTCTTTCCTTTGTTGTGTTTTTCTACCCTACGATCCTTTAAAAATCAGCCTATGGCCATCTCCATTGTTTCTATTTCTACACTCTTTTTATGGTTTAGTTCTGAACTTTGAAATCTTTTATAAATCTGGAAATTATTTTTATAATACGAAATGCTAATTTTATCCCCCCCATGTATGTCAAGTTGTATATAGTATTTTAAATACTATTCTTTGTTCTCAAATTTGAGATGACACATTTATCATAAGTTAACAAATGTTTATTTGTGTTTTTTTAAATCTATTTTTGTTGTGCATTTCTATTCCTTTGGGTTTTTCTTCCACTTGTATTTTCCTACTGTACTAGAATAAAGAGGAACCCCCACTTCAGTATTTTAATTGTAGGACTGAAGAAAAAACAATACTTTTTTGAAGTGTCCCTGGTGTTTCACTGCAGTTTATCATGTTCTGTTCTATAGTTGTGTCCGAAACAAAGCCACACCTTTATGACAGTATGGAGGAGCCTAAGTCTGAGGTTCTCAGTTACCAGTGCGCCTAGAAGTTGCCTTGCATAAAAGGTGCACATTCTCAGCTAAGTTGCCAGGGATTCCTATTCGTTCAGTCTGGGGTGAAGCTTTGAGACCTGAACGTTTAACAAGTATCCAGGCGATTTCAAGATGGAGGTTCATGTGACCTAACCTTAAGAAACAATTCCTTAGGCCAAAAGTTGGCCGATTTTTATAAACCCAAACCATCTATTGGAAACGAAACCAAACCCAAACATAACATATTTGACTTTTTATTCTTGTAACTGGTTTTATGGCTGAAATCTGATGATAGAATTATTTCGTTTTCTCATTTATTGTGTTCAAAATATTTTGTTTTGACATAACGGGTATTGCTAAATTGTCATTCTGAACATAAAATTTTCTCCAAAACCATGGGCTCACTTCCACCTCTACCAATGATGCTGAGGCCTACCGATTTGAGTACATGCCTTGAGGAATGCATAAAAATGGCTACGATACATTATTTAACATCTGCTGATAGTTATCCATAGACAGGTGTGAGCAATGCCCGTATGAAATGCCCTCTGGGATGTGTTGGGTCTCCGGAGAAGAATGACAAGAGTAGTTGGAATTATGGAGTGGGATGTAGCTGGTAAGAGCAAAAAACAAACAAACATACAAGCAAAAACCCACTACCTTTGTGTTTGTGTTGTGACCCAGTCACAAAGTTGGGTTGATATCAGGGAGCAATTTCTGTTAAAAAAAAAAAAAAGGTTTGTTAGGAAAATGAATGAAGTGACAATCTATTGTATATAAATTGTATGCATAAGCTACAATTTAGATCTTCTAAGAGAATAGAATTGCTGAAATATTCTCTTTTCAAAGAGAAGTCCTGAAAAAGATAATGGAAATTTTTGATGAGAGAGAGGAGAGAGAGAGAGAGAGAGAGAGAGAGAGAGAATCCACAGGGATGAGAGCGCCCACTTGGAGGGAGGAAGCTAGAGAACATGACTGTTCAGACCTAAGTGAATACAGAGCAGCAATTAAGAATCTAACATCTACTGTTGTCAAAGAGAAATTGCACCAGACAGAGATCACAGTCCAGGAAGACTTTATTTAAAACTATTTGCAGTTAGGGGCACCTGGGTGGCTTAGTAGGTTGAATGTCTGACTTCAGCTCAGGCCATGATCTCGCGAGTTTGAGCCCCAGATCTGGCTCTGTTCTGACAGCTCAGAGCCTGGAGCCTGCTTGGGATTCTGTCTCCCTCTCCCTCTGCCCCTCCCCTGCTTGTGCTCTGTCTCTCTCTCTCAGAACTAAATAAACATAAAAAACAGATAAAAAAACAAAGTTATTTGCAATAGGAGTCAAGACTATTGCAGTATAAGAGAAATTGAAGTCAACTCTGCTGAGATAAGAAGCTGGAGAGGCTTTTTGAAATTTGATTTTATCTATTTTATTTTATTTTATTTTATTTTAATTTTATTTTTTATTTTATTTCCTTTATTTGAGAAATAGAGAGGGAGACGGTGCAAGCAGGGGAGAGGGGCAGAGAAAGAGAGAGAGAATCTTAAGTGCGTTCCATGCTCAGCACAGAGCCCAGTGCGGGGCTCGATCCCACAATCTGAGCCTAAGTCAAGAGTTGGACACTCAACCAACTGAGCCATCCAGATGCAGAGGTGTTTTTTAAGTGCTGGAAAAGCACCAGAGTACATTGGGAGGGAGTTTGGTCATGGGATTAAGCTATTTGTGTCTGCTGTTAGGCTCCTACCATCCACAGTGACAGGAGGCAGGGGCACTACTTTTTCCTTTTCTCTCTCTTTTTCAAGTTTTTATTTAAATTCCAGGTAGTTAATATACAGGCATACAATATAGTGATTCAACACTTCTCCACCATGCTCGGTGCTCATCACAAGTCCCTCCTTAATCCCCATCAGCTAGTTACTCCATCCCTCACCCTCTGGTAGCCATCAATTTTCTCTCTATAGTTAAGAGTCTGTTTCTTGGTTTGCCTTTTTTTTTGTCACTTTGCTTGTTTGTTCTGCTTCTTCGATTCCACATATGAATAAAATCATATGATATCTGTCTTTCTCTGACTGACTTATTTCCCTTAGTATAATACCCTCTAGCTCCATCCACATCATTGCAAATGGCAAGATTTTATTCTTTTTTATGGCTGAATAATATTCCGCTGTATAGATATACCACTTCTTTTTTTTATCCATTCATCAGTTGATGGACAAAGGCTGTTTCCGTAATTCAGCTATTGTAGATAATGCTGCTCTCAACATCGGGATGATGTGTTGCTTTGGATTATCACTTTTGGATTCTTTGGGTAAATACCCCGTAGTGCAATTGCTGGATCATAAAGTAGTTCTATTTTTAGCTTTTTGAGGAACCTCCATACAGTGTTCCAGAGTGGCTGCCCCAGTTTTCATTCCCATCAACAGCGCAAGAGGGTTCCCCTTTCTCTACATCCTTGCCAACACATGCTGTTTCTCTGATGGTAAGTAATGATAAACATACTTTTATGTGTCTGCTGGCCATCTCCATATCTTCTTTGGAGAAATGCCTGTTTATGTCTTCTGCCCATTTTTTAAATTGGCTGCTAGAACTGATAAACAAATTCAGTAAAGACCCAGGATACAAAATCAACGTACAGAAATCTGTCATGTTTCTATACACCAAAAATAAAATAGTGAAAGAAAAATTAAGGAATCAATCCCTTTTACAACTGAACAAAAAAAAGCAATAACATACCTAGGAATAAACCTAACCAAAGAGGTGAAAGACACGTACTCTGAAAACTATAAGACACCAGAGTAGTATTTTTCTTGATGATGACATTCCAGAGGGAGGACTCCCAGGTCTTTATGAAAGAGTCCTGGGCTATAAAGTTGGCTGTGAGATTTACATCTCAAAGGGGCAGAGTGAATTCTAAAGTAAATGATCTTAGAAAAAAGAGGTCAGGAGCCTGTAGTCAAGAGGACACCTGTCTAAAGTTTAGTCAAGCCGAGGGGAATATTTTGACCTCTATCCCTTTCTATCAACCTAGGCAACATAGCCTGACAATTAGTAGCAAGAACAGAAAGAAGACATGAATGACAACCAGGAAACTAAATATCTAGTCAGAAAAGCAAGTCCCAGCGTTTATCTCCAAGAATTTTGATAGCAAGGAAGCCTTTGACACAAAGCTACAGAGGAAAGGAAAGGGACTCTTTAGTTCCTTTGAAGATGAGAATTTAAACAAAAGGAGGAAAATACCGAGATTATGAATAGCCAAAGTTACAGAGAGGGTTAACACATTTTAAAGGCAAGCAACATTATCAAAACTCAACATTTTTAGCTGATATGTTTGTAGTTGACATTGTCTGAATATCAAAGAAGTTACATTGTTCGTTTCATGTAATATATTTAGTGACAGAGGCAAGGTGTATTATCCATTTTATTGTGGGTAATATCCATTCACTCATTTATTCACATATTTATTCACCTTTTTTTCAAATGCTCTAAGGGATTTTCAAAAATGATCACATGTCCAATATTATACTTAACTCACCGAAGGAAGCAATGTTACAATCAGTTCAAAGAAACTTTCAAACAATTCACTTACATATTGACAGTTAAAATTGCTGAAATACATTTACAAATAGACACAACCCTGTTCAATGTTCACTGTGATAATGAAGAACATTCCATCAGATACAATTTACATGTATTTTATGGACAAGTTTGCATTATCATAACTTTTCCATAAATAACAGTGTTGTAAAATAGCTCAAAGACAACAAAAGAACAGATCGTGATAGAGTGGGGTAACTCTGGACGGTGGGATCTTTTTTTATCTTTTTAAAAAATATTCTGTAAAAATTTATTTTGAGAGAGAGAGAGAGAGAGAGAGAGAGAGCGAGCATGCCAGCTGGGGAGAGGTGCAGAAGGAGAGGGAGAGAGAGAATCCCAAGCAGGCTCTAACTAACACTTAACTGACTGAGCCACCCAGGTGCCCCTCTTTTCTCACCTTTTTGATGAAAGATGTTAAAAGTATATATATGAAAAAAATACATATATTTTGTGCTGATTTCTCCGGGTGTTCCTTGCCCTCCTCTCTTCCCTACACTACCACCCCCATGGCTTTCATTATAATTGTACATTTACTGGTAAAATGCCATATTATCATTTCTTAGACAGACCCTGAAAGGTCATCCTTACTGCTTAATTATCTATGCATTTTAAACAAATAATAAATATTGTAAAAACCAAATATTTGATTGGCAACTGTTTCAAATTCAAATCAGAAAAAAAACAAAAAACAAAACAAAACAAAACAAAACCATTCTGCAGTCACGTGTCTGTGGGATGGGAGAAAAGAGTTCTCCAGATCTGTGTAGGTGAAGTTCCTTGAATAGCTTTAATATTTACATATTGAGAAGATTTTCAGTGTTGTTGAAAGAATAATGATTGCTGTGGAGTACTTTTAAATACACTTGACACTTAATAAACACCCGTTTTTATTAACACTAATCGTGATATCTCTTTCAGTAATTGAGCTCAGATTCAATGCTTGATTATGGAATCCAGGAAGTATATCTTATATACTTCTCAGGGCTGCTTAACAAATAGACAAACTAGTGACAGAATATATTTCAGTTAAAATAAGTCCCATGCTTAGAGTATGGCACAGGATAAACAAATCTTTCTCAAATTCTTCTTTATGCTAATTGCCTCATTTGCCTTTATCTTTAATTTTTCTACTTTACAAAGTCATTCTAAAAAATTATAGTAATAATGCCTGCTTATTATAGCAACTTAAGCAATAAAGAAAAAGTTAATAGTCCCTTTTTTATCAGTTAAGCATGCTTTGGAAATGCAAATAACAGAAAACGATAGTCATGAATATACATTTATTTTTCTCATATAAACAGAAGCTTTTATGTAAGCAGTGGCTGGTCTGGATCCTATCTCTCAGTTCCTTTGTTTCTCATGGTTACAATAGGATTGCTTCAAGAATCGTATTTGAGTGTGTAGGGAAGGAAAAACAATTTTTCTCTCTGACCTTCTAAGCTCTCGGCTGAGACCCTTGTAATAAAAGACAGAGAAGCAAGATAAAACCGAAGACAAGCTTCTTAACATGTATACCTGTGTATACATAGAGAATCCTCGGTGGGGGGGGGGGTGCGGGGGGAGGAATGAGGCATTCCTCAAACTGGCCTAGATACTGGCTTCAATACATCTTCAGCTGAAGTCAAGAGAAAGGAAAGTACAGGGGGGGGGGTCACTGCGGGGAACTGGGAAGCAAGGCATGGGTGTCACAGGGGGAAAAGGGAGCAAGGCTATCGTATGTTGTGCAGATTTCAGTGGGAGCCCGCTCCGAGATGAGCATTTCTTGCCATACAGTCTTCTTCCTCTTTCTGGTACAGAGAGCAAGACAGCCTAACGAACAGAGAGTTCCTTGACAAATGTAAATGTCCCTTCCAGAAGGACAGCGGTCTACACTGTTTGCAGAGCTTCTCTGTGTCTGCTGCTTCTCAAAACAGTCAGCTCAAAATAATCCTGTGCCAAAAAGGCATGTTTGGGGATACATTTCTGTTACTCTTCAGGTTTAAGGCAGGGAAGAAGGGAGGAGAAAGCGGTCCTAGCTGCTTCGGTCCCCTGTACGCAGAAGTCCCCAGCTCACTGTCCTTTGGCCCCAGTGGCTAGAACTTTAAGACGCGGACGTGCCTACCTGCAAGCATCTGGGTAACCCAACTTTCAGGCCAGGACGGTGGGAAGAGGCAAGGGAAAAGGGCAGTGAGGAATGACTTTGGGGAGGCCTTTCCTGCTTTACTTCAGTCCTGCTCACCTGGAGTATTAAACCTTTGGTGTGTAGCCGGCTCCTTTTACACACACACACACACACACACACACTCTCTCTCTCTCTCTCTCTCTCTCTCTCTCTCTCACTTCTATACACTATATACATGTATTAACGACAAAAATGGGATAATATCTGACACATTATTCTGCCACTTTTTTCCTTTACATATTGTCTTCTTTATATAACACAAACAAGGATCATGGCATCTGGGTGGCTCAGTCAGTTAAGCCTCAGACTCTTGATTTCTGCTCAGGTCATGATCTTGCGGTTCATGAGTTTGAGCCGTGCTTTGGGCTCTGCGCTTATGGTGAGGAGTCTGCTTGGGATTCTTTATCTGTCTCTCTGCCCCTCTCCCCACCCCTTCAAAAATAAATAAATAAACATTAAAAGCAAATAAGAATCTGCATATATGCTACATTAACAAATACATGTAGTATATTATGTCTAATATAATATATAAAATATATTTCCAAAGGCTTCCCAAATCTGTGTATATGTATACATATATGCAGGTATTTGTTTTTATACATGTATATATATGTGTACACATATACGTAGAATTTATTTTTATATGTTTTATTTATGTGTGTATATATTTGCATACATATATGCGTGCATATACACATACATATTTATACATATATACATATATACCTGTGTAGATTCATCCATATGTGCAGATTTTTTATTTCCATGAGTGAGTTTCATTACAGCTGTATATCTGCATCAAAAGATATAAATGTTGTTTTTAAGAGATAATAAAAAAGATTGTCACAAGTTGTGTCTCTATCTGCACTTTGTGCGACTTTCTATTTCTCCCTACTTTGTCCAGCTTTGGATGGTAGTGATATTTTAATGATTGGCAATCTGATGAGGCACATCAAAAGATTTATGAAACACATTTATAAGTAATGGACCTGAAGCTCAGAGAGCCTTATTAGCTCAAGGTGATGAATCACGAAGAGTTGAGCAGTTTGTTTGGTTTTGTTTTATTTTTGAACACTGGCCCCTTCTGTTTCTAAAGGAGTGCATGTTAATCTCAACTCTGTGTGATTATTTTAGGTCTAAATCTTGTTCTTTCTCCCAATTTTTCTTTCCTACATAAAGAGCCATAATTTATCCCACTTCTTTCTCTAAGAGCAGTGCCCCGTGGGGGCTCTCCCTTCTATTCCTTCACTGGAATCCATTAGAGGTACAGATTAGCACCTTAATTTTGGTATTCAAGAAAGGCTACTCGTAGAGGCATTCCAGCCATGGATCATCTTACAGTATTGCTGTTCTGTGTTCAGGAAAACCTGACTCAGTCATTAGGTGAGCATGCTCTATGATAGTCTTGTGGTTTGCAGAAGGTTGGAGCAAATCTCCTGCCTTTCAGGGGATTTAGAGATTAAAACAAGCTTGGGGCACCTGGGCAGCTTAGTCAGTTAAGCTTCCAACTCCTGGTTTCAGCTCAGGTCATGATCTCATAGTTCGCGGGATCAAGCTCTATGTGGGGCTCCTCATCAACAGTATGGAACCTGCTTGGAATGGTCTCTCTCTCTCTGCCCATCCCCCACTCACATGTGTGCTCTCTCTCCTCAAAGTAAACTTGAAAACAAAACAAAACAAAACACCCTTATGTCATAGTAGGCTGAAAGACTATTGTTTCCCTGACTCCAAGGCCTGACAGGTAGAGACTTCAAAAGGTTACATCGAGTTGCTGGATTGTGTGCGGCGCACAAGGGTTTCGCCGTGGACAGTCCTTCCACCGCTGCCATAGATGCAAAGCACCTGAGATCTGTTTCCCCCTTGCTTGCATTATGTTTCAAACGTTAGTTTTACTGGGCATACGTGCTCTAAGTGTAATTTTCTGACAGATAGTATTTTCTCATGAAAAAATTATTTACATACATGTCAGATGCAAGTTATCGTAGGAATAAAATCTGAGGTTAAAGGCACATCTCTTAGTTCGAATCCCTGTAGTTCTCCTGTCACCTGCAACTTTGGGGCTACCAACTGGAAGCTGGCCCATTTCCACCCCCCCCATTACCATCATTGCTGACTCAGGTGGGGTTAAAATACTGGCGGGCTTTGTGAGAGGTACAACAATATTGACATCATCATATTATTAAAAGCTTAAATATGTATTAGAAAACAAGTATGTTTCACAGGCCAAAACAGAGATGGAAACACTTTAAAATGTAAAATCCCTAGGTTATTCATGTATTCTTTCTCTTCACTCTCTGAGGGCACTAATCAAATTTACAATACATGTATGTGAGAGCACCCTGTTTATATATGAGTTTCCATAATAACTTATGGGTACAATTTTACAACAACTTTTTATAATAAAGAATATGTTTCATGTCCACAAATGCAGTATGAAAAAAATCAATATCCCATTTTATTTTCAAAGTGATACATGAAAAGGAGATTCAAGATTTATAGAATTTAAATTCCATTAAATTTAAGTCACATTAAAAATCTGCACATCTGGGGCGCCTGGGTGGTGCAGTCGGTTAAGCGTCCGACTTCAGCCAGGTCACGATCTCGCGGTCCGTGAGTTCGAGCCCCGCGTCAGGCTCTGGGCTGATGGCTCGGAGCCTGGAGCCTGTTTCCGATTCTGTGTCTCCCTCTCTCTCTGCCCCTCCCCGGTTCATGCTCTGTCTCTCTCTGTCCCAAAAATAAATAAATGTTGAAAAAAAAATTAAAAAAAAAATCTGCACATCTAATGATCCCCATCCAAAGCAGAATTTTGTCTACAATATTCAACTTCAGTTTATTTTTAGAGACGGTCTTTATTTAGCAGCTCATTCCAACTTCAGGAACTTTAAAGTGTTGGAAAGTTTTCTTTTTACTCTGTCAAAACCAGCTTCACTGCAATTTCCACACACTGGCCCTGGTTCTATTCCCTGAAGCCACACAGGATACATTTCATCCTCTTCCCCATGACAGTCCTTCAAATATTTGTGAATAATTCTTCCCATAAGACATTTCTGCTCTGTCTAAATATTTCACTTAATTAAACCTTTCTTCATATAACAAGTTGTCTGACCCTTTTCATCATCATAGTTAGTCATCCAAGCATATAAGTTTCTTATTTTTTTTTTTAGTGTTGTGACCAAAATTCATAAGTAATGGAACTTTCCTCATAGAATGTGAAAACACGCACAGTGTAGGGAATGAAGCGAAGAGTGAACTGCAAACACTTCAGATGATGTCTCACCAAAGAGAATATTCCAGACCAATAGCTCCCTTCATCTGAACATGCTGCTTTTATCAATGTAGCCCAAGGCTGTATCAGCTTCTAGAAAATCAACAGGAGAATGTAAGTTGATGCTGAGGTTTTTCTGGTCTGAGGTGATATTTAATTTTCATAACACAAAGATAAAAAAACATTCAAGTCTAATAATCATATTTAACATTTCAATGCATTTGCTAGATAGAATTTATAAAAATAATAATTGCAGAGGGGCAACTGGGTGGCTCAGTGGGTTAAGCTTCTGACTCTTGATTTTGAATCAAGTCATGATCTCACGGTTCATGAGGTCAAACCGTGCATCGGGCTCCACGCTGACAATGCAGAGCCTGCTTGGGATTCTCTCTCTCTCCCCCCCTCTCTCTGCCCCTACCCTGCTCTCTCTGTCTCTCTCTCAAAATAAATAAATAATAAACTCAAAAAAATGTTTAAGGCAGCCACCTCTTCTAGGTAGAATTTGCTAAAGATATTCTCCCTTCACTGGGCTCTCTGCCACATGGGGTGGGCTTGAGCCCCATTTCAGGTGGACATGAGCTCTCCTTCAGATGAGCCCCACTCCTCTCTCTCTCTCTCTTTCCCTCTCTGTCTTCCCCTTTCTTACACCTCCCCCCGCCCAAAAAAACCAAACCAAAATATGTTTGTTTGTTTTTTAATGTTAAACCTGATTGGTAGTGACATTAGCAGGAATGGGGGAGAAAGGATTTCCCCAAATCCTCTCCTCCACAAAAGCACCAAGGATACTGGCAGAAATATCTGAATCAACTCTTTTCAGAACTCTGAAAATTAACAAAAGGCTTGCATGAATCTGGGGAGCAATTATTTAAGGAAAACAGTAGCATCTCTATAAGACAGTTTTCTGATGTTTTAGCCACTCTAGAGCCATTCTCTTCTCCCCAGCTCCCCAGTAGCTCTGAAAACCAACAGCCCACAAGTATAGCAAAAAGTCAGCAGCCTGACATCCACTGGAAGTGGCAGGATGGATTTGGAGGAGCATCGAAGCCCCATTTGGCCTATCTGGTAGTTCCCTGGAGGACCACACTTACAAGTCTTCCCTTAATCTAACTCAGAGGTCTACCAGCGTGAATAGCCTTTTCTCCTGGGGGCATTTGTCAAAAACTATCAGCAGTGATTGTTTAACATCAGAGCTGCTTAAGGCCCTGAATAACATTTGGGACAAATAACAGACTAACCAAAAATCTGAAAAGTAAAATCTTGGGAGTGAGATGTTTGTTAAGAGTTTTGAAAAGCTCTGACAGATTTCTGGGAATCTAGAAGGTCACACACATGTGTAGGGCTACACACACACACCCTGGATGCATGTCCAGGAAAAGCTTGAGGAGGCCATAAGCTCTCATCTCTGGCCTTTCTTGAGGCTTTCATTAAGGAAGGGCAGGTGAAGGCAGTTATCAACTGCCTGGCTCAGTGGCAGAGTTGGGTCCCGACACAAACACAGAGCCCCTGCCTGGGACTGGGCTACTTATTGGCTCCAGACATTTAAGGAAATCACTGACCAATAATTAGGTGACCATTAAAGTAATCAAGCAGATATTTCAGTGGCCACATAGGATAAAGATGTTGCAGAATGGGTTAGAAAATTAGTTTAGTAACAAAGCAAATAGCAACACAAACACATACACACAACGACAACAGCATCAGCAACACCACCAAACCTGGGTAGCAGGAGGGGATCTTCTCGGACTTGTGATATTATATTATCTAAAGTGTCTGGTTGTAATAAGAACAATAAAAACGTGACGTACAAAAACAAGAAAATATGCCCTATGTAAGGGGGGGGGGGGGCAACAGCCAATAGGAACCATCCTTGAAGAATACCAGACATTGGATTTATTCAACAAAAATCAAAGAACCAAAGGGAATCATGTCTAAAGAACTGAAAGAAGTTATGGGAGTAATGTATCACAAAGTAGAGAATATGCAGTCATGCGTGTTATTTAAAAAACAAACAGAAATTCTGGAGTTGAAATGTTTACAAACTAAAATTAAAAAAGAAATCTAGCAGTCTTTGCAAGCATATTCTAGGAGGCAGAAGAAAATAATATGTGAAATTGAAACTATATCAGTTGAGATTATTCAGTCTGAGGAACGAGAAAAAAGAAACGTGAAAAAAGAATAAAGAAAATGAACAGAGCCTCATAGACGACTGGGGTGCCATCCAGCATACCAATAGGCCTAATGGGAGTCCCAGAATAAGAGAGAAGGGATAAAGGGACAGAAAGAATATTAAAAAAAAAAAATAGGCTGACAGATTATCAAATTTGATGAAAAACTTGAATCTATAGATGCAAGAAACTTAACAAAATCCAAGTAGGGTAACAAGAAAGAAAGAAAGAAAGAAAGAAAGAAAGAAAGAAAGAAAGAAAGAAAGAAAGAAAGAAAGGAAAAGGAAAGAAAAGAAAGAGAAAGAAAGAAAGAAAGAAAGAAAGAAAGAAAGAAATCCACATTTAACACACCATAAAGAAAGTGTCAAAAGCCAACGTGAGACCCTTGAAAGCCAAAAGAAAGGGCTAATTAATTATGTGCTAGGAATTCTCAATAAGATTAATAGCAGATTTCTCATACTCTTAAATATGGAGAACAAACAGAGGGTTGCTGGAGGGGTTGTGGGAGGAGGGATGGGCTAAAAGGGTAAGGGGCATTAAGGAATCTACTCCTGAAATCATTGTTGCACCATATGCTAACTAACTTGGATGTAAATTTAAAAAATAAACTAAAATTTTAAAAAGCAGATTTCTCATATGACAAAAAACTAGTGGGAAGGCATACTAAAATTGCCAAAATAAAAACGACTTTCAGATAAGATAAGAATTTTTTATCCAGGGGTGTCTGGGTGCCTCGGTCAGTTAAGCCCCCAACTCTTGATTTCAGCTCAGATCATGATCTCACAGTTTGTGGGTTCAAGCCTCACATGAGGCTCCATGCTGATACTGTGGAGCCTGTTTGGGATTCTCTCTCCTCTCTCGGCCCCTCTTCCTCCTCTCTCTCTCTCTCAAAATAAACAAACATTATTTAAGAAAGAGCTTTGCATCCGATAAAACTGACCTTCAGTAATGAAGGAGAAATTAAGACATCACCAGATAAGCAAAAAGCTTACATTTTGTCACTGACAGAACAGTCCTACAGGTATACTAAAGGGAGTCCAGGATGATGCGAAAGGACCCTGAAGGATAAACCAAGTCACAATACCAAAATAAAGACCACCAGTAAACACAAGTACATAGGCAAATATAAAATACCAGTATAAACACATTAATTACAGTTACATATGTGCATCAAGACAGAAACATTATTGCTTTTAAGAGATACTAAAGATTGTACCCAACTTTCCCTCCACCAGCACTTTCCGTGACCTTGTACTTCTCCCTGCTTTGTCCAGCATCCGATAGTAGTGATAATGTAACGAATAGCAATCTGACGAGGCACATCAGAATGCCATATGCTTGGAATCATACAGTGACAGCAGCCTTTTCCGGTGGCTTTCTGTGCTGTGCACACAAGGTACCTCCATTTCTTTTCATGATTTGATAGCTCCGTTTTTTAGAACTGAATAATCCCATTACCCGGATGTCTCACAGTTTATTTGTCTCTTCACCTGTTGAAGGGCATCCTTCACTGCTTCCAAGCTTTAAGTTCCTTATATATATATATTGCTTCCAAGTTAACACGTTCCCAAGTAATTGTAATTCAAGCTGTCATAAACGTTCGTGTACAGGTTTTGGTGTGAGCATAATTTTTCAACTCATTTTGGTGAATATCAAGGAGTGCAGTTGCTGGATCAGATGCTAAGAGTATGTTCGCCTTTGTAAGAAGCTCTCAAACGATCTTCCACAATGTCAGTTCCTTTTCCCATCTTCCATTTCCACCACCAATGAATTAGAGTTCCCGCTGCTCTACATCGTTGCCAGCATTTGGGCTTGTCAGTGTTTTGAACTGTAGCATTCTAATAGGTGTGCAGTGCTATCTCACTGCTGTTCAAATTTGCATTTCCCTAATGCACGTCTTTTTATGCTTATTTTCCCTCTGTATATCTTCTCTGTTGAGGTGTCTCTTTAGGTCTTTTGCCCATGTTAAAAATAGGGTTGCTTGATTTCTTAATGAATTAAAAAATGTTGACTTTTAAGAATTCTTTTGATAGTCTGTTGACAGTTCTTTAACTCCTATGGCATATGTAAATATTTACTCCCAGCCTGTGACTTGCCTTATTCTCTTGAGTAGTTCAGTGTTTTAATTCTGCATTTTAACGCCCCCCCCCAATAAGACATTATTGTTTTTTTTTTATTTTTTTTAAATTTTTTTTTTTCGACATTTATTTATTTTTGGGACAGAGAGAGACAGAGCATGAACGGGGGAGGGGCAGAGAGAGAGGGAGACACAGAATCGGAAACAGGCTCCAGGCCTTGAGCCATCATCAGCCCAGAGCCCGACGCGGGGCTGGAACTCCCGGACCGCGAGATCGTGACCTGGCTGAAGTCGGACGCTTAACCGACTGCGCCACCCAGGCGCCCCAATAAGACATTATTGTTATTATCATCACTAGTACTATGATATAACCATTTGTTTAGAGTTTATTAAGTTTAACATTTCCCGCATTTCTCATTTTTTCTTGCATCAGAGATCTTCTTGGGCTTACTTTTCTTCTTCTTGAAGAATATCCCTTGCATATTCAAATAGTAGATGTCTTTGGGTGGCAAACACACTCAATTTTGCACATATCTGAAAGTATCTTTAGATCCCCCTCATTTGTGAAAGTCAGTTTTTGGTAGGCAGTTAACACAACTCAAAGAGAATAGTCTTTTTCTGAAATATTTTGAATGATATATTTGTATGTGATATTTCAGGTCATAGTGTGTTTTCAGACTAATTGTTACTTTAAGTGATAATTTTGTTTTCTTTTGTTTGGCTGCTTTGGAGTTCTACTCTTTGGCTTTGATGTTACCGAGTTTCACTGCCTTTTGTCTAGAAATATTTGTATTTTTATCTGTTGACTTAAAAAAATCTGATACATTGTGCCTCTTGTCTCTGTGGATTTTGTTTTTGATATTTTGGAAATTTTCATTTTATTATAGATTCATATTCTATTTGGTTTCTAACCCTTTTTTCCTATGGGATTCTGACTAGATAAACATTTACTTCTTGTTCTTCATGTTTATTTCCTGCCTCCTATTCTCTCTTTCTCCTTTCTTTCATCTCTGCTTCATTTCTGTCTCTCTCCTGCAAACAAACAAACCAAACATTTCAGGTACTTCGTCCAAATCAATGATCTTTACTTAAGCTGTCACTCAGTTACCCATCCACTGAGTTCCTAAGTTATTTTATTTTTTATTTTTTCTTTTCTTCCTTCAAACTTCCTGGCCTCTGTTAGTCCTTTATTATGGCCTTTTAAAAAAATAAATATATTTTATATCTTTTAGCAGTGGCATGCAGAACTTTATTTTATTTTCTGTAATTTAATATTTTTAATAGTAAAGGGCCTGGATATCTAAATCTATTTCTTGCTGTTTTTATGGACTCTTGCATGTTTGGCTTATGGATTTGCATATTTTATGATTTTTTTCGGTTTGTTTTCAATTATAATAGTATTTCTTATCCCTATATATTGAATTGAAAAAACAAAACGAAACAAAACAGAAGTAACAGTCAGTTTGACTCCATCTGTGTAGGTAGCCACCAAAGCTCTTTGGTTCGTTCAAAGGGCCTTAAATTTGTTTCATTATCCATACATTATAAAATGTTCAGCATAAGGCATTTGAAAAATTATACTTTTATGTCCAAATGTTTTGCTTCATGATCACCTTTTAATTAAAGATAATTCTTTTCTTAAAGGAAAAGTCACAAAACAGAGTATTTTCCGTTTACAAAGAGGCTTACTTTTTTTTGGTAGTATTAGTAATTATTTGTTGACTTTTTTCAATGAATGATAAGATCCTTACACTGGAAAGGGCCTCCAGGTGTGGGAATGTTTACATCCTATATTTAGAAATGGGTATAACAATGGTTGGATTCCTTTGATATTTTATGAATGGCTTTTGCAAAACTATATAACATTTAACTATAATGTAACATAGAACATAAAACTATATAACATTTAAAAATGACTTTTTTAAAGTCTTTTTTTAAGTTTATTTATTTATTTTGAGAGAGAGAGAGAAAGTGGGGGTGGGGGAGGGACAGAGAGACAGAGGAGAGAGAGAATCCCAAGCTGGCTTTGAACCAGCAGCACCTTAAGGAGCCCGACCCGGGGCTCAAACCCACAAATCAAGAGATCTTGACCCAAGCCAAAACCAAGAGCTGGATGCTTGTCCAGATGAGACCCTTAGGGGCACCATAAAATGACTGACCCTTGATTTAGTAATTCTACTTTTAGATATTTTCACTAATATATGTGTAGAGATATTCACTATAGCATTTTTCATCAATAAGAGAATGGTTTCTTAAAGTTGATATATCCAAACAATAGAAGACCAAAAAACTACTGGAAAGTAAGCATAATTTTGCATCTATTGACGTGGAAATATGTACATAATATGCTAACACAGTAAAAATATGTTGTGAACAATTATAATTTCATTTTTTTAATTACAAAATTTTATTTTTTTAATGTTTACTTTTGAGAGAGAGAGAGAGAGAGAGACTGAGCATGAGTGGGGGAGGGGCAGAGAGAGACACAGAATATGAAACAGGCTCCAGGCTCTGAGCTGTCAGCACAGAACCTGATGCGAGGCTTGAACCCATGAACTGTGAGATCATGACCTAAGCCACAGTCAGACTCTTAAGCCACGCAGGTGCCCCTGTAATCTCATTTGTTAAAAACTGTATATGAATATACTTATCAATTGTGAACTGTTCCCCCTATTTTAACATAAGCCTAGGTGATTTTCCTTTCTAATTCCTTTTGCTACTGTACCAGGGAAGTTTTTATTTACACTTTGACCTCCATATAGGGAAAGAATCATTGCTCAGCCCTGACTATCAGAATTGACTTTTGAAGTCCATGGCAGAGAGAGGAGCTTTGAGAGGAGGAAAGCTTCGTGTTATAAAAGCCATGATATATTGAGTTTGAAATGGGAACATTTACATCATAAATAATAGGTTTGAGAAAGAATAGGTGAAAAGCCAGCTAACTATATAAATGGTAGTGAACATACTGAAAGATGTGTGATTTGGGGCTTTCTTAGCATCTCAGTGGACAGGACCATGAAGAGAAACCAGTGATGAGTAGGAAACTGTATCTGGAAAGCTAAACCCCAAGGGTTAATGGCAGTTACATTAGGGGTTTATATAATTAAAAAAAACAAAAACTCTTTTTTTGAGTTTTTGCATTCCTATATTTTTGGCAATTTACAATAAGCAAGAATTGCTTGTGCATTTTAAAATAATCTTAACAATTATGAAACAGAAGAAAAGAAGTATTGAATTTTGGAAGGGGAAAGAATGCTCTAGTTAAACATCTGTGACTTGGGATTCGTTGAATTTTTATGATATTATTTTAAAAATAAATTTTGTTACTTCTAGTTATTTTCCAGGAATTACTAAATAATTCAGTCACTAAAAAAAAATCACATCGATGTGAAACTTTTGTATTAGCAACAAGCTTTGTAAGGAAATTTGTTTCATGTTGCTCAGTTATTTTGAGAAGTTAGAAACTGGAGGAGGAAAGAAAGGGATGGCAGGTGAATACAAAACGTACAGAGCAGTCCCAGGAAAGCACTGGAAGAAGAGCGGACTGAGGCTAGGGACTGGGGAAGTGATCTAGGATGGAAAAGGAGACCTCACATTTGAGGAAAGTAGGCTTTCCTGAAAGAGCTGCCTTGAAAGAGTAACCAGATGGTAGCTGTTACCTGTATCTTACAAATTATTCAAAGCCAATGAAAAGCACAGCACATTTGCTTCAGAAAGAGAGTTGAGGAGCACCTGGGTGGCTCAGCTGGTTCAGTGTCTGACTTCAGCTCAAGTCAGGATCTCAGGGTTACAGAGTTCGAGCTCCACATTGGGCTCTCTGCTGTCAGCACAGAGCCTACTTCAGATGCCCTGTCCCCGTCTCTCTGCCTCTGCCCTGTTTGAGTTCTCTCTCTGTCCCTCAAAAAATAATCAATCAATCAATCAATACAAACGAAAGAGAGTTGAAACAACTCCAAGTACACGGATATCACTGAGTTTACCAAAGCGTAGGTCTGTTACAGCTTGAGGACATTGTAGGTATGGTGAGTGTCTTTAGAGCCAGCAGGAAGCCAGTGGGTGGAGGAAACTGCAGTTTAACCATGTGCTCAGATAATTCTTGTCATGGCATTCTGGGGGAAAATACTTCTTCTCCTTCTCCTTCTTCTCCTTCTCCTTCTCCTTCTCCTTCTCCTTCTCCTTCTCCTTCTCCTTCTCCTTCTCCTCCTCCTCCTCCTCCTCCCCCTCCTCCCCCTCCTCCCCCTCCTCCTCCCCCTCCTCCTCCCCCTCCCCTCCCCCTCCCCTCCCCCTCCCCCTCCCCCTTCCTTTTCCTCCTCTTCCCTCTTTCTCTTTCTCTTCTTCCTTTTTTTTTTTTTAAATAAAAAAGCGATATAACCTGGAGAAAAATATGCAACAGAATGATATTGCTGGTTTTAAAATTTACATTGTGACCATGGACAGGTTATCTAGGCATCTTCTGCTTTAGCTTCTCCCTATGTAACATGCCAGAAATATACACTTCCACCATTGACACCCTAGGCATGTTCTTAGGGTAAATGTAATGGCACTTTTAGAACCAGGCAGAAGTCTTTAATGAACTGTTTTAGTCCATTGTCATTTTCAAAATGAAAAAAAGAATCTATGTATATTTCAGCCTTTTCCAGATGGTGAGGAGTCTGTCTGCATAATACCAAATGTTGGTAAGGTGTCAGTATGCAACAGAATGGTGGTGATACAAGTTCACTTTTTTCCTAGTGGTAAATATTGAAATATTTGAAGGTGGTAACCTTTATTAATATAAACTCTATTGTGACAAATTACTCTATTATTAATTTGATCTTGGGTAATAGAATAGAGCAAATCTAATTAACTGCAATTAGTAAAATAATCATCATAAGCTTTTAATCCAGAAAGGAAAACAATTTTTTTTTAACTTTGGATTTATTCAGTACTTGAAAAATAATTGTTTTTCTCCTCCTTCTTTTTAATCAAGAAATAATTGCTTCAATAATTAGGCAAATAGTGGACTGTAAGCTTCTCCTCTGAGGAAATGATTTAAAAAGTACAGAAAAATGACATATTAATAGGCATATCACCCTATGCAATATTGAAGTCACCATGTTAGAACTTTTTATAAAAAACAGGAATCTCTTCCTCCCTCCCTCTTTCTTTTTTTCTTTCCTTCCCTCTCTCTGCCTTTCTTTCTTTCTTTCTTTCTTTCTTTTTTTCTTTCTTTCTGTCTTTTCTTTCTTTCTCTTTCTTTCATTTCTCCGAACCTTAATTCGATTTTTTGTTTTGCATATATTTAGTAGGGCACATTATTTTTCACTTCACTAACATTTTTGCTCAGAATGCGCATGTGAGTATGAAACAAGAACTAATGTGTGACAGTGAGTTGATGTTGCAGAAAAGGAGACAGATTGGCAAAATCTTCCAGAACCAAGCATAATATTAAGTAATAGAATAGCCACCTAAGCACTTTGAGCTTTATTTCTCTATGGAGGTCTCCTAGGCTTTGATTGTGATGACAGTTGTGCAAAAGTTTTCCTGAATTGCTGGAAAATCACATGCATTTGCGCAAATTCAGCGTGATGTTTTGAAAAATAACCATTGAACGGTTCTCTACTCAATTTGTTTTGAATTGGCTATGCATGATTTCATCTGGAATATCATGCACATTGTACTATCTTTCAGTGTCTTTTTCCAGGTTCCAATATTTAGAGCATGAATCTAGGTGTTTCTCAGAGTGTCTAATTTACTCTCAATAATTTATTCTTAGCTGCCTCTCTTAAATACTCTGATATAATGTGCCATTTGATTTCTCTCCATTTAATGAATTATTTTCCTACTGTAGACAAAAATTAGGGGGAGAGAGACTATCTCTGGTCCAATTTAGAAGCCTAGTTTTATTTGAGCAGCCTTTCTGTTCCTGTTGCCTTACACAGTTCGGTGGGGTTTTGGGCCCTCCTCCACCCCTGAAGTCTGGTGTCAAAAAGCTCTATCAGGTGCAAATGGTCCTGGCCAATTTAGCTCTCACACTCCACCTTTGTCACCCTATGTGACCTCTTTCTTCCAGTTTTACCTCCTATGTTTTCCCATAACCTGGTAATATGTATCTTTTCACATTACAATTTGATTCCCACTCAAAAAACTATGTGAAAAAGGGGAATCAAACAGAATTTAGAATCCTTAAACATATAATAACCAGCATACATTTCAGTGGATGGCCTCAGCAGAAGAATGGAAGGAACAGGGGAAAATCCCAGAATTAGAAGACAGAACAATACAAATCATTCAATCTGAATACAGAGAAAATAGACTGATTGTTTCTTCCTCTTCCACATTCACTTTTGTTGACTCGAAAGAGTGAAGACCGAGGAGGAATGGCATTACTTCTTCTGGCCCAGAAGGAAGAATCAACGTCAAACACATCTGTGTAAACCTCAACCATTCTAACACCACCACACAGTATCTTTCCTTGCATAATTCACACCATATATTCTGTCATTTATGGTTTCAGTTTATCTCAAGTGTAAAGACATTTTAGCAGTGCTTGCTGAACAATTTCAATGCAGAATACTTCTGATTTTTAAAACTCTAGTTTTTCCCCCACGTGTAAGCCAATCACACACATTTTTTAAAGAAACTCATCTTTATTGAAGCATTTCAGAGAATTCAAATTAGCTTGAAAGAATATAACTCTCTTTTCATACTTACATGCACATACACACACACATACATTTAAATTGAACAGTTAAGAAAAACATAGTATTTCTTTATCCTATGGTACCAGTAATAAAATTTACTACTGTAATCTCTTGGAGCACTAGTCAAAAATACCTTTGTCTAAGCCCACCCTGATGACATCAATTCACACTTTTTAAGTAGCGCCCAGGTTTTGGTATCAATTTTTCGAAATTCCCAGGGGATTGTAGAAAAGCCATAATGAGCGTTATTGAAATAAATAACTCTACTACAAATAGGATGGGAACCAAAACAACTTGTTTTGAGATTGATTCAACTCAGTCTGTGGACTCAAAAGTATCCAGATGTACTGAAGGGAGCTCAGCCTGTCAGTCTCAACCACTTAGGCTGCTGATAGCACGTATCAGGAGGTTGCACAGGCTGGGGCCGTCTCAGCATAGCAAAGGCATTGCGTGCAAGGTCTTTGCTCACCTACTTAGGGTGAGGATATGTTCACCTAAATCAAGTCTGAAGGTTTGTAGTGAAGACATTGAAGTCTGTTTTTTAATTAGTTCTAGATATCCGATAAGCTTATCTGTGTTACTGGTAACTCTATTCCCATAGGACATGGCCTTTGCCCTCTTTCACACTTGGTGAGAGGGGGCCGTGGATGTACCACAGAGCGGTAAATGTCAAAACCACATTCAGAAACTCAAGTCTGTGTGTTTGTCCACTACTCATTTGTGTTACTTATGCAAGAGTTTAGAAAGAAGTGTTCTGGGGTTTATAAAAAGCAAGAAAGTAACCTAATTGGCCTAGATTATGTCATATAATGTTATATCTCATCTCTGTAGAAGAAGGGGTTATAATTAAATGTGCAAAACGCCGGTGACTAGAAGAGGTATGGTTACTGCTCCTTTAATTTTCTGTACATCATCCAAGCTAGATCACTGGATGTAAGTAAAAATACACAGGGGCCATCTTATAATTGGTAATGATTCTCAAAATACTTGCTTCATGCCCAAGAGAATGATTTCTTCTCTTCAAGGTGAATATTATATCCCATGCCTTTTGCTACAATATCTAAAAGGGCCATTTTTATGCACTAAGGACACTCTTCGGCATTTGCCTCTTTGTTTTCCCAGAAATAAAAAGAAGCTTTGTCTAGGTTGGCATATTCATCTAAAAGAGTGGATGGCTGCAGGCATGGCTTGTAATTGTCAAATCAATTTAGCAAAACAGGAAGTTTGAAGAGCTTTCCAATCCTGATGAATTAGGTGCTTACCATGTGTTTTGATTTTTGAATTGGAAATATATTCCCAGAGTTTCGGTCAAATCTATGTTTAAGTAAAAGCTAAAACTTCATTCTGAAACCCCTGCTTTGAAAGACTTTGTGTTATCCTTGTTACTTTTAGCTGGTTTCCTGTTGTTCTTTGGGAATGGAGTAAAATGGGCTGTAAGAAGATAGGAATTCATACTCTAGAGTGAATACTATATGATTATTGTGATGGTTTATTTTTGCGTCAATTTGATTTGCCTACGGGATGCCCAGACAGAGGGTAGAATATTGCTTCTGATTGTGTCTCTGAGGATGCTTCTGGAAGAGATAAGTATTTGAATCAGACTGAGTGATGAAGATTGCTCTCACCAATGTGGGTGCTCATTGTCCACTTGTTTGAGGGCCCCGAATAGAACAAAAAGGCACAGGAAGTGTGAATTTATTCCCTCTGCTTGAGCGGAGACATCCACTTTTCCTGACCCTGGACGTGTATTCCTCGTCCTCAGGACTTCAGAGTCAGCCTGAATCACACCACGGACTTTGCTGGGTCTCTACCTTGTAGAGGGCAGGTTGTGGGACTTCTCAACTTCCGTAATTAAATGGGCTGAGTTTTGCTTCTGTTGCTTCTCTTTCTCTGGTGGACCAATTACAATGATGGACCTATAGAAGAGAAAAACATACATTTATGGTTATAAAAATATTTGTACGGCTATATATAACCATTATGGTTATAAAAATGGTAACTGAGCTAGAAAAAATCTTGCTAACATACTGGTGTGCAGTATCTGGTGAATGGCTAACGTTTTGCATTGTTTTTATTTGAGATGTTTACAATGCTTACTCTTTATCCGATTTCTACTACATGTTAATTATCAAGCAGTTTTGCACTCCAGAGTATCAATTGGTGAGTTTTTTTGTTTGTTTGCTTGTTTATTTAGGAGGATCTGCCACTTAAATGATAGAATATTAATCGCTGCTAACAAGACATTAATGATATTTATATTTACTAAGGTGAACTTGGCAACAATTTATTCTGAGTCAGATGTTTTATTTCTGGCCTGGTGCTGGGAAATCTAGAGTTAAATGTGTATAAAACACTGGCAGTTTGCTAACACAACACATAAACAGGGCAAGTTCAACCACATTGATTTGTATGACTTAAGTGAGATATTTTTTTTTCTGCTATAATTATCTTACTAATGAAAGATTCTTCTGAGTGACCATAAACACATTTTAAGGAGTAATTAGTGTAAACCCATCACTGTGTATTACTAAGCTAACAAAATTAACATGGCGGTCTTGGGCCAATGATCTCCTCATGCATCTAACTCTCTCAAACCACAGGTAACAAGAGATTTTTGGCAGTGGTGTGTTTATATCTTTACGAATATATGTTGGTCTCCGGTGTTTCAAATATTCATGAAACTCAGCTGTTAAAAGCAATGATTTTAAAATCTAGAGGCATTCTTGGAAGAGACAATTATTTAATTGAGATTAAGAATTGTTAGTCCTCTCCCCCATTCTGAGTGGCTTTCAAAGGACACTTCAACTCTTACATTGAAATTCAAAGAGGCTAATTTTAAAGTTATTTCAAAAATAAAAAGCATATTATTTTTCTGTATTGTTGCATATAGTTTCCACATTGTTTTATAAGGTATCTAAATAATTACTGAAATGAAACTATATTTCCATAACAGAAGAGGGTATATGACCATTCCTATAATTTTAGCTGGTGAAATCTAATTATATTCAAAATACTCTGGTGAAATTTGCATATATAAGATCTTCTATTTCTTATGGATGACCCATATACCATTCTGAAAAGTAAATAAAAGATACTCTTCATTGTGAGTTTGCGTGGGGTCATTTGTCCACTGTAAGTAAAGCTTATGCAAAAAGAATAAAGATAATAAAGAATAATGTCTTCATAAGAGGGACTTTACTTAGAAAATTCAATATTATTCATTGGCAAATGAGATATTAGAGGCTTATAAAAACTAGAACTAAAATTACCCCAATATATTATGAAGTAGGTTGTAATAATAATTCAATTTTAATATTTATGGGACTAGAAAGCTAAGAATTCAGTGAAAAAAAAAACAGGAACAGTGTACAATGAACCATTGCAAATGACATCTAGTTACGAATCATTTGATTTGGTAGATGTAGGAAGTTTCACTGACAAGTCTTTACCATAAAAATTGTTTTCAAACTCAATGTCAATTTTGCTTCTGTGGACTTGAGATTGTAATTTCAAAGATCCAAAACATGTGCTCCTACACTAATATTATAAATAAAAATAGAAATCCCCAGGTGACGGGTTTTAAAGGTAGAATATTTAGTAATTCAGTATTATCAAACGTTTTTAATCCAGTGTCATCATTGATATATATATATATATATATATATATATATATATTCTTTACATAGCTTCCTTGGGAAAATGTGAAGACGTTGTCAGGGTTCTTGCAATTTTATTCACGTAAGAAGTCAGGAACTTTAAGCTCTGTGTATGGATGGAGGGTATGTAAATGATACAGAGCATGCTTGAGGAGGAGTAGAGAAAGCCCCTGAACACATACCTTCATTCCTGAGTAGATGAGAGTCTCCGAGAAGACAATGTTGCTACTAGAAATGACCCAGGATGGGTGGAGTAGGTAAGGCACCTACTGTGGGTTCTATTGCTAGGCCCAAAGAGGAGCCAGAGTTTCAGCTGGGGGTGGGGTTGGGGAAGTTAATACAATAAGATAGAAATTAAATCAGACTATCTTTTTCTTTTAATTTTTTTCATTTTATTTATTTGAGAGAGAGAATGAGCAAGGGAGAAGGGCAGAGGGAGAAAGAGAGAGAGAGAGAGAGAGAGAGAGAGAGAGAGAGAGAGAGAATCCTAAGCAGGCTCTAAGCTCAGTGCAGAGCCCAACACCAGGTTCAGTCCCACAACCCTGGGATCACGACCTGAGCTGGAATCAAGAGCCAGGTGCTCAACTGACTGAGCCACCCAGGAGCCACGAATTAGAATATCTTTTCTTTCTTATTATTTTTTTAAAGTTTATTTGTTTGAGAGAGATAGAGAGCACACGTCAGGGAAGGGCAGAGAGAGGAGACAGAGAATCCCAAGCAAGTTTCATGCTGTCAGCACAGAGCCTGATCCAGGGCTCGAACCCACGAACTGTGAGATCATGACCTGAGCCAAAATCCGGAGTTGGACATTTAAACGACTGAGCTACCCAGACGCCCCCCAGAACATCTTAATATCAGGGATAAGAGTAGGTAAATATTGCTCTTTCCATATGTCATTCCCGAGTAGACAAAAATATACTCTGCCAGGAAATACGGTGGCAACAGAGACTCGTAAATGCTTTGTGTGAGCTGGAGGCAGCTACAGAAACTTTGCATTGAATCCTAGATCTCTGGGTTCTAATGGGAGATCTGGTTCAGACAAAGAACGTTAAAACCATATCTCACCCCTCTTGATTCTGTTCTTTTATTAGTATTACTTTTTCTTTTCACAAAGTGCAGGCTTTGTTTCACAGGCTAACGCCTAGTGCCAGGGAGAAGGAGGATGTGTGGCTTGCTGAGAAGCCTTGCTGGATGTCAGAGAACTCTGAGGAGAAGCTAGGTTAGGCAACAGAGGGGTAAGACTACTGCTCCAGACTGACGAGAACTCCTATCACCTTTCTGTTAAGAATGGCAGAGTCAAGTTCAGTGCCTTTGAAGGAAGAGAGGTTTCAATTCATCTCTAAGTAAAAGAGCCAAATGGCAAAACGGTTCCTATTTATATATATTACTTTGTTTATGGAATCCAGTGTCTGTGTCGTTTGATCAAGGAGGAAAAATATCTCCGTGATTTTGCAGCGTGTGCGACGGATAGAGCCCGGGATGAGGAGGCTGCCTGGCGTGTCGTCATCACGACCCCTTTTAATCAGCAGACGTGGTGGCGGGAATCTTGCTCCTCATTGCTGAGTAGTTGTGTGACTTTAGCCACATCATTTAACCTTCCCGTCCCTCCTGGTTTTTTTCTCTGCAACATTAGGGCCTTGAATCAAATTTCTATCTAAAATCATATAATTGAATCTTCTTATTTTACTTACCAGGCTACTTCTTCTATGACATTTGCCATTACGAAAATAACGTGTTTCCACAGGGCCTCATCCTGAGAGATTTGAGAATGACTTTCAGGGTTTTGTGCTGCCATTCAACCTTGTCAACAGCCGATTGAGTTGTCAGTTTAGCACTGACTGAAGGAGCAAATGTCTCCTCCAGTATTGATGACTAAAATCAGAAAGTCACACAACCCATCATGGCTGATTTTCTTCTTCTTCTTCTTTTTTTTTTCCTGATAATCAAAGTAAACTATTTAGAGTTCGAAATACCTTTACAAACCCCAACAATTTGTAAATAGTATTTATATTAAGTGATGAAACTCCACTCTAAAACTAAAATCATTACTGATACTTATTTATTGACCATGTGTGATATGCTAGGCATACGTGTGGTAGGTACATTTTGCGTATTAACTCACTATGGCCACTGTGTAAGGGCACCTTACTCTACTTTATAAATCGTGAAGTATTCGGCCCACAGAACCATGATCATACTGTAAGTCTATGAGAAGGAGTATTTGAACCTAGGCAGTCTTACTCCCAAGCCTACTCTGAATTCCACACTGTCTTTCTATGAGCCCAGGCTACTCATTTCTGCTTTTTCTTTTCTTTTCTTTTTTCTACTGCTATTACCAAGGTCTTCAGTCAAGAGTTCTCACTTACATTATCTCTTTTCACATCCAGCACTTCACACACAGAGATTTTTTTTAATGTCTCCTGTTATCGTTTGGCTTGGCTGGTCTGATGATATAAACTCAGAATTACCAGGAAGCCTTATATGTGTCAAATTTTTAAATTAATATCCTTCAAGACTCTAAAGGTCTTATTATTTTCTTTTTCGAGACCAGTAGTCAGTTCCGTCCCATGTTGGTTCTCATTAAACTGAACAAGAAGTCTTACTGCAATTGCCACGGATTTCTTCCCTGTTGCTTCTAGACTTTGTGCTCCTGTTTTCACTGGCTTTATCTTTGCAGTTTTAACACTCCCTACAGAAGAGCTCTGTTCTCTCGGCTTATGTAGTGCAGGCTCTTTTCATTGATGACCTTGGGGAAATGTTCTGCCTCTTTGTCTCTAGGAGGCATCACTGGCTGTCAATCAATGCTGTTGACAAGTTACCTTCTAATGGGACCAAAAAAAAAATCACTTTTAACAGAACATAACTTTGGAAGACAATTATGTAGAAGTACCATTTCTCTACACTTCCGGACCGACAGTAATGGCATTTTAAAAGTAGATACCTGCAGAGGGACTGCTCACAGAGAGTGAACTACAGACGATGAAATGACAGATCATCAGGAGAGATATTTTGGGGACAGGCAGACTCTTTGGTGTTCCTGAAAGTATACTGAATATATACCCCACTTTTGAAAGACACTTTGATAAAACACCTGTGAATAAAAGATTTTAGATTAAAAAAATAAAAAACCTGCCAGTTCTATAGAGCCTTCATTTAAACAAAAAATACATTGTATTATGACATTTTTCACTTTGTGTCTAATCTAACAAAGGGATTTGAGTGCATATGGGTTTTATATGCTTAACATAGATTGTTTCCTTTTTCATTCTTAAACATAAAAAAACTTTTGTATTTCCTTGTGAAATTTTCAAACAAGTTAAATAATCCGTAATGACACATCATTTAATTTCTATTAATTAGTATTTTAAATGGGGGCAGAGAATATTGTAGTCTTAACTGCATGTAAGAAAAGTTTTAGTAAAATATAACATTTCTCATTTGGATGGTAAGAATAGTTTTTAATTCAAACATCAATTAGTGCTTGAAAGTGTTTCTGAAATGATGGTTTTCCATGCTTAATAACATGTATTTTTAAAATATAAATTGAATTTCATTTGTAGGTGATAACATGCCTCACCTAGATTCTTTTTTAGAGCCTAAGAATGGCATTCTTGGAGTTTTAAGCTCTGCAAAATTGTATGGAAAATTTCATATCAACATGAAATTTTCGTGATAAAAGGTTCATAGCTTTGAAGCCTATGAACTAAAAGCTGAGAATCACCAACCTAGATGAAGCACTGCTAAATCTTTTTTTATCTTCCTTTCCAATACTTGGTTTCCTCCACCTCTCCAAATTCTGGAATATATATTGCTGGGCTTTGTCTTAGGGATCATTTCATTACCATAAAAATAAATCTAATTGAGACATCTTGATAAATGGTATCTATTTTTAAAGAATCAAGAGATCGTGGGGTGCCCGAGTGGCTCAGTTGGTTAAGTGTCCCATTCTTGATTTTGGCTCAGGTCATGATCTCACAGTCCATTGGGTCTCATAGCATCAGGCTCTGCACTGATAGCACAGAGCCTGTTTGGGATTCTTTCTCTGCCCCTCCCCCAATCTCTCTCTCTCTCTCTCTCTCTCTCTCTCTCTCAATAAATAAATAAATGAATATTAAAAAAAAAGAATCAGAAGATCTTAAGGAACTCACAGACAGGAAATACAGTCATGCTTTGAGAAGGACTGGAACCAGGCGTTCCTGAAGCCATTAGACAGGAAGTTTGCTCTCTCCTGTCCTGTTTGCACTCTCTGGTCCCTGTGTGTTTATTTCATCCCACTACTTGTGTCCCTTTACTTCCGATCAAACCAGATTCACTTTTAAGAGTCAATGTTTTTTGTTTTTGTTTTTTAATTTGAGAAAGAGAGAGAGAGAGCATGGGGGAGGGGGGGGCAGAGAGAGAGACACAGAGAGAGAGAGAGAGAGAGAGAGAGAGAGAGAGAGAGAGAGAATATTAAGCAGGCTCCACGCTCAGTGCAGAGCCCAACGTGGGGTTCCATCCTATGACCCTGGGATCATGACCTGAGCTAAAATCAAGACCCAGACACTCTGACACCCCCTAAAAGTCAATGTTAAACGTATTTTAAGCTATTGTCCTGCATCAACAGTTTGTCAACTTGAGTTTCTAGGTATCAATTCCCAATTCCTAAGAGAGAGAATATGATTGGATTAATGGATGTTCACTTCTAGATCTAGGTTTTGGATTCACATGGATGCTTGCTCATTAAGGAAAGGCTCCAAAGCTAGTCTGCTTCAGAGAGGTACCTTTAGCACAGTCTGTTTGTCATATTGGTAATATTAATAAACTTGTGCTAAATATGGTAGGATAGAATCCAGTCAGGAGACTTAATTCTGAGAATCATAATATTCAGTGTGAATAGTTTGAATGGAGTCAAAATGCCAATTCTTCAAGGCTGCTAATTCTCCAATCCCATCTAACCACCTCCACTAAAGGCATATGAGACATCCCATAACACAACTGCTGGAGTAGGAGGGGACCTTCAGAATCCTTTGCTGATTAGTAATTTTCTGTGCCTGAAAGTTTTTAAGCACTTTTTATAACTCTGCTCAGTTTTAGAGCTCTCCATATTTCCCAAAGATTTTGAGAATTAAGATTAGAAGTAAGTTAGTATGTTGCAGTTGCTGGCCTTATCAAGATACTGACTTCTGTTAATACAAAAATGGATAGGGGTACCCCGGTGGCTCAGTCAGTTAGTTCAGCATCCAACACCTAACTTCAGCTTAGGTTGTGATCTTGCAGTTTGTGGGTTCAGGCCCCACTTCAGGCTCTGCATTGACAATGAGGAGCCTGCTTCAGATTCTCTCTCTCTCTCTCTCTTTCTCTCTTCTCCTCCCCCACTTGCTCTCTATCTCTCAAACTGAACAAGTAAACTTAAAAAAATACCAAAGTGGATAAATTGGATCATATATAGAGAGGGTAAAATTCACACGTAGACAAAAGATTGTGACAGAAAAGAGAGAAGATGTGACTGCTGTCACTAGCAATGGCTTTCTAGTTTATGGATCCAGCTGTTTATGGATCCAGCTTTGCCTGAAGCATGAGAATACTTCCAATCTATGACTTTCATTCCTCTGGTTCCTCACAAATAAATCTCAGTCTGAATAGAAGTCAACTGTGTTTCTATTTCTTATAAGCAAATCATTCCCCAAATAAGTTCAAGGGTAGGATAGGGGAACTGGGCAAAACAAAATATTGGAACGGAGAAACTAATTAGAAACAGATTAAACACCACTGAGAAGAAAATTAATAAACTGAATAGACTATGGTAAGAACTCTTAATTTAGCATACATGGATAAACATAGACAACATAAATATCAAAACAGAATTTGAGGATCTGGGGTGATATGATAAGAATTTCCAATGAACTATTGAAAGACGTTCTATAAGGAGAGAATGGAGGAAATAGAATATAGGCATGAGCATATTAGAAGAAGGCTCCTGAGGATATCCTGAGAATAATACTGGATTGATGAAACATATGAATTCTCATATTTAGTAATCCTGAATAAGAGAAATAAAAATAAATACAGACGAAGTTATAACAATGTGAAACTGAAGACCTCCGGAGATTAAAAAGAACCTCAACAGCACCCAGAAAGAAAAGACAGAATACCTACAAAAGAAGAGTAATGATTCCCATATCTTATAGATGATGCCCTGTTCTTGTTTTTTACTAGAAACTAGAAGGAATAGCAGTTTCTCCATCCTGAAAAATATGTATTCTCCCAACAGCCTCTATACATATCTATATTGCAACATGTGTTTGTAATGGAGGGCTGTTATCTGTTTCTCTCCAGACAGTGAGATCCTTTCAAGGAAAGCATTGTGTCTTATTCACCTGTGTCTCCAGACTATCAAACCCTGGGCCTGGCAGGTAGTTGATGCCCTTTCAATGACTGAGAGAATGAATGAATAAATGACCAGTTTCAGCAGATTTGCTCAAACTGCTCAATGAAGAGGGTTCAGCCAGCTCATAAGCACCATGAGCGGTATAACCCTCCTTATAGAACTTGGTATATTTGGGAAGGTCATGTATATCAGCCCTTCTCATCTGGTAAGACTTAAATTTGATGATCCATAGTGATTTACTTACTTTTTTCACATTTGTGATCCAATCTGAGGACTTCAAACTATAAGAAATCCCCCAAGTTAGATTTTTTACGCTTATGATAAATATGTTGCATACATTTGTGTGTGTGTGTGTGTGTGTGTGTGTGTGTGTGTGTGTGTGGCACTCTGAAAATGAGATTAACAAAGAAATAAAAGAAAGGAACAAAATAAGGTGGGAAGACTGAAGATCACATTTTCCTATTCCATAACTTTGTGTAGGGTTTGGCTTTGAAGAAGTTTGGCTTCGTGAAAATTACAGCTTTAAATATCTTTATACTGCCTGAAAATCTCTTTCTGGCTTCAGTTACTATAGAAAACAAACAAAAAAGAAATGAATTCTTGAAGTGAGACCTTAGAGTCAAACAAGTTATCTGACATAAAATTATTCTAATCACATTACAGATTTAAATGTAGTAATCATGCTTAATATCACTGGATTAATCAGTGGGTCATTCCCTATGTGAGAACTCAGTAGGGAATACTTGTGTAGCTATCTCTCTGTGCTGTTTTTGACTACCCTATCCAGTGATATCTCAGAAGATCTCATTAATTTTCAAAGTCTTATTGACTTAGGTGTTCTTTTTGGTTTCCAAAATGTCAGTTTATCTGGATGCCCAGGCAGAAATGCTCTAATATTTCAAGAATTTACATCACAGAAACCTGGTTAGACTTCTAGTGCTGCTATTTATTTTATTATTATTATTTTTTAAAAAAAGGATTCTCAATTTAAAATATTACCTCCCTGGGTTTCATGTTTTAGGAAACTGAAGTGTTTGTATATTCTTGGCCAGTGTTCTCACGTATTTTAATTTTTTTTAAGTGTAGAGAAATCAGAATCTTTATATTTCAATAAAGACCAGGTGTGCTTTTTTTTTTTTTTTTTAAAAAAAATGCCTTAGAACTGCAGCATTTTCTCTAGAGTGCTCAATTTTATTTGGCTAATTTGCATTTTATCTTTGGACAATCAGTATGGAAATGCTTCCATTTTACAAGTGGTCTAGACGATGAAAATCACAGCAACAGATGCGACTTCGGAGACGTGCGTGTTTTAGTGCCTGTTTGATATGATGTTCCTTATGTTTCATCAAGCAAAGCCCACCAGTGAAAGGAGAGCGTCTTCCCCTGTGTCTGTAAGTATGGAGTTCAAACTGGCAGTACTCGGGACCAACATTCGTTATTTACAGTCGCTGCAGCTGTTTGCACTTTGAAAAAGTTATCTACTTTCAATGGGAAAAACCGACAACAACACTTAACTGGGTTTTGGTTTTCCTTTTTCGCTTGAACAGTGAAAGGAAAATAAAACTGTATGAGGATGGGAGGAATCTGTACTGAAAGAGCAGGTGAAACATAACACAATCATCTCTTTTTAAAATTTATAACCATATTTGTTCTCATTTATTCCTTAATGGAAGTTTTCTCCAAGGGGTAATATAGCTCTGTTAAAGCCGTAGATTTAACGTTGCTGTAACCTCTGCTATTTTCAAGTCAGCGGAATACGACTGGGGAGAGCGGATCTGCGGCACTTTCTCTGTTAGCACAAATTTGAGTCTCAGTGTGAGACTGTGTTCCCTTCTCCTTCCAGTCTGTTCAGATTTGAATCCATTTACCCCCAGCCAATCTCGAAAGGAATGAGCTCTCTCTCTCTCTGGTGCTTCCCTTGCTTTTGCAGCAGCAAACACATGTAAAATGAACATATCACTGCGACCAGGCCCACTCATAATTACATCTTTGCCACCCCTTTTTTTGAAATCATCTCTGTTAGGATCCCTGGGTCTCTGGACTTCAAATCCTGCCCCTGATAATCCAGGACTCCCCAGTACAATTCTCATATTTTAGGATCTTATCAACTCTCCCTTTTCATTAAAAGTATCTGCCTCATGATATTCTGATCCAAAGGGTCCTAGTGAAAGCTAATAGAGAAGTGAGATGTTGTAATGTCTTCTAAATAGTTCATGCTTCTACGTTCAAAACACGTGCTTTTGAAACCTTTCTAAGACAGAACATTCATTAAAATTGGGGACACTATGACAATATGCCTGCAAGATACTCCTGGGGTTTTTGAGTGCCCTCAAAACATGCTACATTGGCCTACGTGCCACATTCCATTTTTACCAATATTTATCTTGTAAATTAATTCAGACTTTTAGATTAAGAAATGTGTGGGTAAGCCTATGCAGAAAAGAGCCAGGTTGCTTTTGTTTCTCCATTTTAAAGATGCGGTTCCCTTGTTTGTGATATGTTATTCTTTCCAGAATTTTCCTATATTTTTGGTTTTCGTCAACTTTTTGTGCTATGTGTTGACATAACTCTTCTAGTATATAGTCTGCTTGGAGGCTACTGAGATTCTTAAATCTGCCAATTTACATCTTTCAACAGATTTTGGAAACTTTCAGTCATTATTTCTTCAAATATTTTTTCTACATTATTTATGCTCCTCTCCTTTTGATACTAATTGCATTCATGTTAGACATTTTAAACTGTGTCATAATGATTGTTTTAATAGAGATGTACAAAGGTGTAAGGGACAATAAATGGTAAAACCCACATTTCCTATTTTCTAAGTATTCATAGTATCAAAAACCTTTGTAGTAAATACAAATCTCTATAGTAACTAAAAACAGTCATGATTCAAAGACATAAGGAGTTATTATGAACATATCTTATTTGCCCCTTCATACTCCAAATTCTCCAAAACTTTTGAATTAGTATATGAGTGTGTGTGTGTGTGTGTGTGTGTGTGTGTGTGTGTGCGCGCGCATGCACAATGTCTGTGCCTACCCTACTTTCATTTGCTTTATGGTGTTTTAATACATAGTTTTGCAGTTGGCTTCTTTTTACCTCACTCTTAGGTGGCAATGTGCCTGGAATGTTGAGATGTGAGACTTAAGCAGAGTTGAAGAGTTGTTTTTCTTGATGGAAAACAAAAAAGAGAAGTCCTGCTGGAGACCCTGTGCTCCTATCTGTAAATTGGAAGAGCATGCAGTTGGGAATTGACAAACACAGAAGAGATGTGGTATTAGTTGCTTTCTAGACTAACCAATATCAGATCACAGGTTATCGTGAGTCCTTTCGCACATATAGATCGCACTTTTAAGTCTGTGTCTGGATAATAGGATTGATTGGCTCTAGACTATAAAATACTCAATTATCAGTTGACTTGATTTCACTACTCAGAGCTGCTGTACAGTTAATGGCAAGATTTTCTTCAGAAAAATGTGGAAAATATTAGCACTCCAATATCACTCTTTCTGAATTATCCATTCTTACTAGTATAGTAAAAAGCCCTCACTCTGGACTCTGACTCTAGGTTGGTTAACTGGCTCAGAGGTTGATTTGGCCTTGTTTTGTTGTTTGTTTTGTTTGGCCTTCTTGATATTGAGCAACATTCAGTATTTTAAATGAATTTTGCTTATCATTTGACAGATTTTCTCCGAGACTATATTTATGCTGTAAAACAACTTTAGATGGTAATGTCACATTAGGTCACTGTATTAATTTTCTATGGTTGCTGTAACAAAGTCACAAAATGAGTAGCTTAAACAACAGAAAATTTTTGTTTCATAATTTGGAGGCTGGAAGTTTTAAGATCAAAGTGTGGGTAGGGTCATGATAGTCTGAAGGCTCTGGGTAAAGACCTGTGCCTCCTTCCTAGCTTCTGCTTGCTGACTGGCATTCTGTGACATTCGTTAGCTTATGGAACCATAACTCCAATTTGCACATGACATTTTTCCTGTGTGTGTCTGTGTCCAAATTTCTCTTTTTGTAAGAACACCAGTCATACTGGGTTCCACTCCACTCCACTCTGATATCATCTTAGCCTAATTACATCTGCAACTACCCTATGTACAAATGAGGCCACATTCTGACGTGCCGAGAATTAGTATTTTAACAAAAATTCCTTGGGGGAGACAATTCAGTCCATAACAATCGTCAATACATTAATCTTCATTTGAAACTCACTTGTGATGGGACTTACCTATGGTTTTCAAAGCTGAGAATTGTGAAAAACAGAAAGTCTGCTGCAAGAAAATTTTATTGTCGATCTAAACAAGGTGAGAGGTAATAGGAAGTGATGCAAGATGAGAAACAACTGATGTGTCAGATCAAAAGTTAGAACATGCAGACACACCTGGGTGGCTCAGTCAGCTAAGTGTCCACCTCTTGATTTCAGCTCAGGCTATGATCTCACGGTTTGTCAGATCGAGCCCTTTGTCACGCTCTGAACTGACAGTACGGAGCCTGCTAAGGGATTCTCTCTCTCCCCCTCTTTCTCTGCCCCTTCCCTGCTCACACGCTCTCTCTCTCTCTCAAAAGAAATAAATAAACATTTTTAAAAAGTTAGAATCTGTAGATTTTTTTAAATGCATGCTCTTGGGGCCCCTGGGTGGCTCAGTCGGTTAAACGTCCGACTTCGGCTCAGGTCACGATCTCACGATCTCACGGTCCGTGAGTTCGAGCCCCGCGTCGGGCTCTATGCTGACAGCTCAGAGCCTGGGGCCTGCTTCAGATTCTGTGTCTCCCTCTCTCTCTCTCTCTGCCCCTACCCTGCTTGTGCTCTGTCTCTCAAAAATAAATAAACATTAAAAAAATTAAAATAGGGGCACCTGGGTGGCACAGTCGGTTAAGCGTCCCAACTTCAGCCAGGTCACGATCTCGCGGTCCGTGAGTTCGAGCCCCGCGTCAGACTCTGGGCTGATGGCTCAGAGCCTGGAGCCTGTTTCCGATTCTGTGTCTCCCTCTCTCTCTGACCCTCCCCCATTCATGCTCTGTCTCTCTCTGTCCCAAAAATAAATAAACGTTGAAAAAAATAATTTAAATAAATAAATAAATAAATAAATAAATAAATAAATAAATGCTCTTTATTGAATGAATAAAAAGAAAATAGCAAAGCCTCTCTTTGCCAAAGAAGCATACAATGAAGGAACTTGGATTTTAGATTATTTAAATTCTTTTCAAGAATTCTTGTTTTTAAACTAAGAATGTTTGTACTTTAAAAATTATTCTCTTACTCCTTTGTTTTGAAGTAAAATTATCATTCTTGTTCAACACAGACCTCTGTGTTGGAGAGATACGTGTTATATTCTGCTTCTCTGGGTTCAAAAAATATCCATAGCTTTTCAGTGTTGACATAATACTGTGGGTAGCATACAAAAAAAAGGCACGGATTCAATTTAAAAGGAAAACATAAGAGTTTCATTCAACAATACTTCTATTATGCACTGCTAAGAATGGTGTAAGAAAATGGAAATTCTCTTTTTGAGTAAAAATTATGCCAAAAGTAACATGAATTTTACCTTGTATCTCTTGCTTTCCAGCACAAGTATTATTCACCGGGAAAAAAAAGAGATATCTTTTGTATAAAGTGTTTCTACCTTCTTGGGATGGCTGGGTGGCTCAGTTGTTTGAGCATCCCACTCCTGATTTCTGCTCAAGTCACGATCTCATGGTTCATGAGATCAAGCCCCATGTTGGACTGTGTGCTGACCGTGTGGAGTCTGTTTGGGATTCTCTCTCTCTCTCTCTCTCTCTCTCTCTCTCCCTGTTTCTGTCTCTCCCTCTCTAAAAACAAACAAACAAACAAACATTAAAAAAATAAACTGTTTCTACCTTTTTGAATACCAGGTTTTTAAAAATTAAATTGATATATATATATAAAAATATATATATATATTTTTTTCTTTTTTGTTGTTTAATGTTGGTCAATGACAAAATTCAAGAACAACAAAACAGCAAAAGACGTATTTTGGATAGCTGAAATGAAACAAAATTCATTCTTGCATAATGAATGTCACCAATATTTATTGAGTACAAGTCATTGTGCTGAAATCTGTGATCTTTGCCATGAATTGTGGACTATAATCTGGAAGGGCGTCTTCAAAATTCATAAGGGAGAAATTATAACACAAGGCTGAATTTCAAAAATATAGAGAAGATTAATAATTTTCATAAGTTCAGGAATACCAAGAGTTATTTTATCTGAAGAGATCAGGGAAATCCTCATGGCCATTGTCCATGTTGGGACTTATAGATCAGTTACAGTTTTAACAAATGATGAAGAAAAAGCATTTTGAAGGAATGGGAAGCATTAACAAAAGTCTAGAAAGTAAAAAAAAAAAATTAAAACTGGTAAGAACAACAAGGAATGTAATTTTCACTGATAGAAATTGCTGTTAAGATTCAGATGGGTCTGGGGCAGAGGATAGGGGTTATGAAGGAGAGACCAGGGTGTTTATAGACTCCATTTATTGGGAAAAAATATGGCCACAAGTATTCTTTAATAGTGAGGCAATGTATTAACAGCAGTTTTAAGGATGATTGCATTAACACTGTATAGGGTACACTTGATTGGAGGGATGATGGACATTGACCGACTTAATATTTGCCTCACTCACCAGCCTGAAAAAGTAAAGAAGAATCTTACAGGTTAGTGAAAGTAAAAAATAAATTAGAGACAAGTGTCTTTCTTTTGTGTGTATTTTTTTGAATTTGATAATTCATTCACTCATTTATTTATGCAAATACATTGTATGGATTTTGCCAGAGAGCATATCATATGTGACAGTAGGACCAGTATTCATGAATTCTAGACCTTAAGGAATTTGTGTAGATTTATTATCCAGATAACTAGTTTATGTTCCTGATTGTGGAAGACATGAGAACATTGCTCACAAGTCTCTGACTACAGGGAGTGTAACTGATCAAGGGTCCCTGCTCCTGCGATTCCAACACCTGTGCCTGCATTTGTGATAAGACTGTGCTTCTGTGAGCTGCTCCCAGCACTGACTCTGTACTACATGTATTCTTAAGGCAAACCTGTCCCTGGTAGACCTGAGAGCCCTCTGGGGGTCAGCTGTGGCTCCAGGATTCCCCCACAGTTTTGGGGACCCTTCCTTAGACCCTCCAGCAGCCTAGAGTACTTCCATCTGGCCTTCTCATCCTCTCGTTTGCTCTCAAGGTTAGACATGACTCGTGATCTGACAGATCCCCCAGACTTACCCAGTGCTCTCCCTCTGTTATCATATAAAGACATTTTTCTGAATAAAATAATTGCATATTTAATCTTGTTTTGATATTGACTCCTTGGTGGGCCCAGTCTGTGCGTGGCACTAGGAATGTTTGGCAAAAATGAGGCAAAATAGGATTGGGGACTGACTCTTACACCATCTGGTAGGCAAACTGGAAAGTGTCATGGTTGCTGGGTGGGGCAAACATGGTTTCTGTCACCAGTGGGCAGCTCAAGTGCTGTGAGTATCATTGGAGGTGTCTTGAGAAAATGTCCTGGTGTAGGGGAATGCGGTGGCAGATATGATAATGCAGACATTTGGAAAATATGAGAGAACAATCTTTACAAAGACAGTACAGTTGGCTGGTGTCTGCTAAGTTGTATTGATACCATGGAGATATTAATGGACTGAGAGCTGTTATGCATGAGAGCCAGAGAGCCTCTGGTAGTATGTAAAGAGGTCCTTATTCTCTGTATTGAAAGGGGAGACACAGTTAAATGGAAGGTTGAAGGCCTAATTAGAAAACTGTGTAGGACCAGAGACTTCCGACTAAGAAGATAAGGTAGATCTGTTATTAAAAAGGTCAGGGCTCTGGCAGAACATCGACGGTTCAGAAAATGGAAGAGAACCTCTGGATGGATGCTCCCAATGATGCTAACTCTACAGCTTTAACATGCCTGGAATTTCACCTTCCTTATTGAAGGTTACCACTTCCATTATGCTCAAAAAGGGTGCAGAAGTTTTTCCCTCAAGGCAGCAGAAGCCTCCTTCACACCCCTTTTCCTGGCTGTCACGTTGATACGTAGGGTTAGACCTCAGCGTAACCCTGCATGAAACGCAAGGGACCTGATGAGGGAAGACAGGCTGTGTGCACGTGAAGAATTGCAAAAACTTGCTTGTGTATCTTCGAAGGAGCCTAAGGAGTACCCCTGGGATATATTTGTAAGTGCTTAGTTAAGGAGGCCAGAAGGTAAGTCTAGTGAGCAAGAATTCATTGGCTTGGGAACACTTTTTTGTGACACATGATTTAAGACATGACCAAGGACCACAGTGGAATGCAGAAGAGGAAGGAATAAGTAGGCTGGCATGGGTGGACATGCTGAAATGGATATACTAAGTAAGGCCTGAGAAGATCCAGCAGAGAAATCCCAGAGGATACACCATTCACCAAAGCCCATGGAATGAACCGTGAAGCTTGACTGTGAACAGGGATGATGGCAAAAGAAGGATGGATGGGATGCCAAACAAAAGAAGCCAGGTGGTGCCACTTAACTTTCAGATACCAGGAGGCTACAATTACCATTAAAATTGTCAAGATAAATGGGGCAACCTAAGACGCTTAACCTGCCGTGGGTTGCCATGGTTAATAGAACTCGGTGTCTCTAGAAACATTGTAAATGACAGACGGCAAGAGTGCTGCTTAATCTCTACAACTGAAAATGCAAGAATGGAGTAGCTGGGGAATGAAGAACATCACTCCAATAAAACATCATGACCTCTTATGTAATTTCCAGACTTGAGCCAATTTTTCATGACTGGAGCCCATTGAACGAAAAGAACTTTCCTAGGTAGATCTCTACAACATCATAAAATGTATATACTCTCTTAATTCCCCCATCCTTCCTCAAAGGAACCTATAACCATTTAATCATGTGCCTGGACACTGGGGAAAAACAGGAATAAGCAGGCTGTTCTAAGACTTTTAGACGCAGAAATTGACCCAGATACAAGGTGTCATCAAACCCCTCTGCTTGACGTTATTTTGTATTCTTTCATGTGATGGCCTTTTTGGGTTCTGGAAGCAACACATTTCACACCAAGTAATATTGCTTCAGTACGTATTCCGGGTGGCATGGAAGGATGTCAGCTCTGAGTGAGGCCCAGAGAAGAGATTTCTGAAACAGGCCCAGACTCCTGTTCAGTCAGCCCTGTCATGTGAGCTATGTGATCCAACATACTCCCAGAGTATTGCAGTTGTCAGTGGTGAGAAGCAACAAGCTCCAATGGGCGAGTCACAATGCAGGACCCTAGGATTCTGAAATAAGGCCATATGCCAACAGCAGAGAATATTTGAGAAAAAGCTCTCAGTGTATATGTCAGATGAGCTGGATCGATCTTTGTATTAGCTTTCGAGGACCACCATAACAAGGTGGCTTCAACAACAGAATTTACTGTCTCATGTTCTGGAGGCTAGAAGACTGAGATCAAGATGTTGGCAGCATCGTTTTCTTCTGAGAGCCGAGAGGGAAGGCTTTGTCCCAGGCCTCCCTCCTTGGCTTGCAGATGGCTGTCTTCTCCCTCTGTCTTCACACTGACTTCCCTCTGACCATGTCTGGGTCCGAATTTACCCTTTTTATAAGGAAACCAATTATATTGGATTAAGGACCTCCCTAATTATTTCATTTTAACTCAGTTACCTTTGCAAAGACCCTATGTTCAAATATACATTCTGAGTTTTGGGGGGGGTTAAGACTTCAATATGTGAATTTTACAAGACACAATTCAACCCATAATAACCCTAAATGCCATTGAATGCATCCTTATGAAAGGAAAGTAGAGGTATTGTGATAACTGAGGTGAAGATTGGAGTGGTGTGGCCACAAATCAGAAATGTCAACAAGTGGAAGAGACAAGGAATAGATGTCTCCTGCAGATTAGCCCCCAGAACGGAGACTAGGTGATCCCATTGATTTAGGGACAGTTGATACTGATGCTGGATTTCTAGTCTAGAGACCTAGGAAAGAATAAATTTCTGTTATTTGAAGCCAGCAAGATTGTGGTAATTTATTACAGCAGCCTTAGGAAATGAACACAGGTCCAACTGCTGTACCCTGAAATCTATGGGCAGTTTTGCTTCTAGTGAATAACCAATGTGACCCAAATACTAAGTCAGCTCATATCTTGGAGGCTGCAACTCATCTGGTGTCCAATTGGGACTTGAACTTTCTTTGATCACATTACTGACTTTTTCTTAGACCCCACAGAATGTTGGGTTCCTTTCATCCAACTTTATCTCCTTCTCTTCACATGGGGTCTGGCTATAGTCTGGTGGCCCTCCCAGCCTTGAGTAGGTGCCTTTCTGTGTTCTTTCACACAGTCACTTCCCCACTATCCTTGTGGGTTAGACCTCTTCCTGCCACCTTCCTTTTGAAGGACCTTGAATAACACATTGGAATTCCAAGATTGTAATTTAAAAACTGAATAAAAATCTAACTTTTCAGCCTGAATTTTTCTCCTAAGCCCCTGACCTATGTATTCTACCTGATCAATGTGGATTTCTTACAGACACTTCATATACCATGTCATTATCATGTCTGAAAATGACATCAACAATTCCCCATTCTTTCACATGAGTGCATGTGTAAACACACACACACACACACACTCAGACACACACGAGTCTGAGAAAGAAGTGATACAGGAGAGTAACATTCAGTCAAGGAGAGTTCAGCTCTGTAGATACTTGTTCTTTATATGGGAGATCCAAAATATCTCACCTTAATTATATTTAAATAGCTTCATTGTAAAATTAACACAAGAAAATGGAGTCACCATATACCCATGTGGTGTCACCTGGATCTGCTCACTAATGCCATGCTCACGACCTTTGTGATTACTTCTTAATATGGAGTTGTGGTAAAAACCACTAGCTGTTTACTAAAATCTCTTCTTTCTTATTACCGACCCTGCAGTTGAACTACATTCCTCCTCTTCCCTTAAAATTAGATTTGAACAATATCATATGAGCAAAAGAATATGTGTCATTTCCAGGCTGAGCCCAAGAAAACCTCCAGTAGGTGACTTCCATTGTCTTTTCCCTTGGTCAGCTGGATACAAATGACCACAAAGACTTGGGACTTGAGGAGTCACCAATCAGAAGGGGTTATGCCCTAAGTGATTGAATAGGGCAGGGTTTTGTGTCCTTCTACTGATGGGAGCAATGAACCATCTCTTCATCCCAAGACTGTGGGGAAGAACTACACTTTTCATGTGTAAACCACTGAAATTTATCTATATGTTACTCCAGACAAGTCTACCCTAAGTAACCCAGAGGTTTAAGGGCTTAATTTCTGCGGTTGTAACTTTTTCCTTTTCTGACATTTGATTTCCTCTTTTTCTCTTTGTATCTCCACTGTCACTTTTTGTCTTCTTCTCTCCACTTATTCCTTCTGTATTTCTCTCTCCTATTTCTGATATTTTTTACTTCTTTCCCTCCTTTCCTGATGAGCAAACCTTCTAATCTCTACTCTTTTGTTGATGAGGTGATCACCAAGGCAATAATACAAGAAAGACTGAAACATTTTTATGAGCAAAAATAGATATTTTACTCTTGGAATCATCTTAGGATAAATTTGAAAATTTTATATTTCAATATAACTTTACTATTTCATTTATTTTTCATGGGGGAATTTTTTTGGGAGGGGGGATTATGCTCTGGTTTTGCTCAGAATTTGATCATCACTTGAAAAACCTAGATTTAAATTGCCTCTACCTACAATTATTCCAGTAATTAATACTCTATATCTTAACAACTTAACAGCACAGCACAGGGCCTGAGCCATTAAAAGGACTGAGAATCCAGACATAATATTTAATTTGGAAGATGAAAATTTGCTTAAAATGGATTGAGATCGAGACATGAGAAGCCTCGTGTAATTCTTTATCGAACCATCATCTGAGATTATGCTCTGAGAAGTTATCCAAGGTGAACAAGCAATTAATTTGAGTATGTGTGGATGTGTGTTAAGCAGAATGTTTGTGATTATACTGTTGCCGGGGGCAGCTTGAATTTTCTCTTTCGCTCTTCTCTCCATGGATTCTCTTCCCTTTGCCTTTTTTTCTGAGACAACTTCTGTCTTGTAGGTAGAAACTCATTTTTTACTTCCTCTGGGATGGCTTTCCTGTTTTACTCTCTCAAGACAAATTTCCTGTTTCCTGGCCCTCCTTTTGGCATGGTGTTGTAATTTTAATTTTGCATTTTGTTTAGTTGTATGATTAGTGCCAGTCTCATCTGCTAGACCCTTTCTATTTAATGTGTGGCCCATGCCTTATAACATCATCAACGTCACCTGGGATCTTGTTAGAAAAGCAGAATATTGGGTTCAATCTTAGATCTACTGAATCCATCTACATTTTAACAATACCCCCGTGATTCACATACACATTAAAATTTAAGAAGCCCTGCACTAGATTATAAACTTCATGAGACCATGATTTGTCAAATCCCCAGTTCTGAACACTGTGCTAGGAATTTATTTACTGAGTAAATATATATGAAATATACCAGATATATGTGGGCTCATTGAAAAAGAATCTTAAAAAAAGTCCAGCTAAACATGATTCTTTGAAATTTTCCCATTGTTTATTTGGCATAAATTTAATTAATGCAAATCACAGGCCAGGAATAGTAACATTAGTAGGTAATTGTGGTGACATTATTAAATTATCATCTAGCTTTTGATAACACATAAGTATTAACATGTGCCAAAGTTTTAAGAAAACTATGTCAGAGAACTATTTAAATTTGGCCAAACCTGGAAAAGACTGCCATAATATGTTTATAGTAATGAAACACTTCAACTGATTTTATGGAACAAGATGAACTGAGAACAGGGTTTATGGACCACCCTTCTAAACTGTGAGTTCAGTAAGGTAGGAGCCATGATGAATGCATCTATTCTGTCTTCAGTCTGATGCATGGTGCCAATAGCTACTCCATTGGGTGGAATTGAGGCATGAGTTACAGAAAAGGAGGAGAAGTGAAATCACTGGAAAAAAATTCTCTAAATTGAAGTTAAAATAGAAATTCTTTAATTTAGCTTATAATTCATTAAAAAAACACACACTTATTAAACTGTCATTCATATACTGTAGGGAACAATACCAGACCTGTAACTTCTTTCAACTAAGTAAGTCTTTTGAATTCTGAATTTTGAGTAGGTCTCAGAGGTCATGACCTAGGAAAAAGACCAAGCCAGAATGTGTGTGATGGGAGTTAATACACGTCTCTTGGTTTCATTGCAGCTATACAATATAATGGGGTCAGTATGCAGAATATACTGCAAACTCCAGATTTTATGGAACTAGCAGTATTCCGCTCTAATTAAGCCAGAATATAGCAAACTTTTATAAACTTATGTTATATACATAAGTAATTAGATTTTCTCTTCATAGAAAACTTGTACATGTTGTACAGCTTCAAAACTCTATGCACAACCATTTACATGTATCATTGCTAGAAATGTAAGATTTTCTCAAAGGGTCCAATTAAAGTTCTGGACATCTATCCTCTTGATATAGTACGCACTTTGAGATCACAGGGGGTACGAACATGGCTGATAAAATTTCTAAAGACATGTCAACAGTTTGATATCATTTTGACAATTTTTAAATTAGCTGAAAAGAAAAATAGTAAAATTACTTGAAATAAAATATATAATGATTATTACATTATCACGTGCTCAAATTTTTAATTCCTCGTTAAATTTTAATAATCTTGATTTTTTTTCCTTTGGAGGTGAATAAATGAAGAAAAAAATCGCATAAGATATGCTGAAATATTATGCATTTTAACAGAAATAACTTTTTTGGAGAAAACACTATCAGACTCAGTTGTAATTTGAACAAAAGTCAATTTTTAAATATTAAACATATTCCAGTTTTTAAATATGTAATTTAAAAAGAAGGAAGGCTTAGAGATCGACTGGATAACGTTTTCATATCTTGACTCCAATTGGAGCATTCTTCACTGTCTGTATCCCTTCATTTGCCCTGCAATCCCAATTGAAGCTCGTTTCAGTTCCTTTGCTAATGCTAATTTCCCAAACTAAAATTCTGTCTTCAGAGTCTCTGTGAATTTACACTGCATGTTTCATTCAAATGTGGAATCCAAAAAAGCAAAACCAAAAACAAATGAATCAACCAGCAAGAAGAACGAAATATAAATACAGAGAACAAACTAGTGGTTTCCAGATGGAAGAAGGGTAGTGGGATGGGCAAAATAGGTGAAGGAGAGTGCGAGGGAGATTTAGGCTTCCGGTTATGGAATAAATGTCACAAGAATAAAAGGTATAGCATAGGGAACATAGTCAATGATATTGTTATTATGTTGTATGGTGACAGATGGTAGCTACACTGGGGAGCATAGCATAATGTATACAGAAATGGAATCACTATGTTGTATACCTGAAACTGATGTAACATTGTGTGTCAACTGTACTCAAGTAAAATTTAATTTTAATAAATAAATAAATTTAGTAAGTAAATAAAAATTTAAAAAAAGAGGTGCGTTTCCAGGGGGGCTTCTGGGGAAGATGTAACCTCACCTTATCCCATGGATACACCTAGATATAACCCACATCAGTGTAAATAACCCAGGAAATGACCTGAAGACTGGCTGAACAGACTCTTCAAAGCTAAATGTGGAGAAGAGGCCACATTGAAGAGGGTAGGAAGAGCAGAAATGTGGGTCGGGATCCAAACTGACCCACCTGACTGTCCCAGAAAGGTAGGGATGCTTCAGGGCAGAGAGGAGTGAGGGGCAGAACCCCACACCAGGCACCTCAGGCATGAGGGACCCACACTGGGAATATGAATCCATGTAACATTTGGATTTGAAAACCAGAGGAGCCTAATTTCACAAATTCTTACAATCAGTGAGACTTAACACTGAGAACTTTAAAAATCAACAGGGCTGCATCTAGGAGAGCCAGAAGGCAATAAAAAACTGAGTCCCCACCCTTAAAGAGGCAGCACAACAAATGGCCCTGCTGAGAGACAGCATAGAAGTAGCAGTTTGAAAAACACTTGGGGTATACAGAAGGGAGATTTGTTTGCTAATCTCAGAGCATGTGCTGGAGGGACAGGGATCTTTGGGAGACTTCTCCAAAAGAAAAAGAGCCGGTGGGCACTGTTTCCCTCCCCTGTCCTCAGCCTAGATACATGGACACCTGGCTCAGTGGGTATACTCTCACCTAGCCTGCTAACAGCCGAACTTGCCCACATGCCCTTCTGTGGATCTGCCCCCTCCCTTCAGCTGACCTTAGCAGGAGTATCCAGGGAGGCTTCAGTTCCCTTCCCACAGTGGACCTGCACAGAGCTTGCTGGCATCTCATGCCCCATCCATTTATTCTGCAGACTCACCTCTTCCATCCCAGCCTGAGCAGTTTTCCCGGACAGCTGTATGTGCCCTCCTGCACCGTCCTGCAGAGTGCTCCCTCAAGCAGCTCCAGGTTCCCTCCCACATCAGACTGCACACATTTTGCTAATACCTTATGCCCTGTCCCCACATTCTCTTGTGGCCCTGCCCTCAGCAGTTGTCTGTCCCAAACACCTCCACAAACATAGCAGTGTGCAAGCAGCCCTGAGAGGGGCCAACACCACTCCAAAGTGATTCCTGCCCTGGAGGGAGGGGAAGATAGCACACACACACCAATCCAACTGTGACCCCGACAGTGGGTTGGGGGCATAAAGCTGGTCTGACTGCAAGCTTTTCCCACAAATGAAAGCTTCTCAGAGGACAACACTGGAGTGCCTTGCAGATTGGTGCTACTGCAGCTCTGGCAAAATGCCTGGTCTGACTCAACTCAAGCCAAGGAAGTCCCAGATTGGCCCACTAACAACACAGCAAAAAGCCTTGCCCACAACAGGGAAGTAGAACAATTGCAGATGACTGGACTGAAGGCAAAGGTGACTCAACTACAGTAGAGTGCATGCAACGCACATAGTAGACAACCCTGAAGTGCCAGGTACCGATGAACAGTGCACATTGCACCGTAAGGCACTATAGAAACTTTTCTTCATAAAGCCATTACTTTTAAGAGCAGGAGATATAGCTGACGTCCCTAACACATAGAAACAGACACAGAGAATTAGCAAAAAGAAGGAGAGAGAGGAATATATCCTAAATGAAAGAACAAGACAAAAATCACAGCAAGAGAGCTAAACAAAACAGAGATAAGTAGTATGTGTGATAGAGAATTTAAAGTAACAGTCAAAAAGGTACTTGCTGGACTTGAGAATAGAGTGGAAGACTTCAGTGAGACTCAACAAAAAGATTGAAAACACAAAACAGAACCAATCAGAGACGAAGACCTGAAGAACTGAAATTAAAAATACACTAGGTGGAAACAAATATTAGACTAGAAGAAGTAGAAGAATGTATCAGAAACCTAGAGGACAGAACAATCAAGCTGAACAGGAGAAAGAAGAAATAATAATAAAAGAAGATAGACTAAGGGAACTCAGGGACACCATCAAGGAATAACAGGGATCCCAGAAGGAGAAGAGAGAGAAAGAGGCAGAAAATTTTTTTCAAGAAATAATAGCTGAAGATTTCCTGAATCTAGGGAAAGAAACAGAAATCATAATCAATCATGAAAAGCTGAGAGCTTTTTCTCTGAGATCAGGGACAAGACAAGGAGGTCCACTCCCACCACTTATTCAACATAGAAGTCCTAGCCACAGCAATCAGACAAGAAAAAGAAGTAGAAGGCAACTTAACTTTGCTCTTCACTAACATTTGTAGGTTCCATTTGGTTTTTTTGGGGAACTCATGAATTTAATCCTTTGCATTTTTCTTACAGCTATTCTTTTTAAAGTTCTACCACACATTCACAAATTAAGGTTTTCTTTCTTGTCTAAGTTTTTCTTTTCACAGTTGTCAGATTATTCATCATTCATCAGAGTGTTTATACACTGAATGTGTTTATACAGCCTACACATTTCTGTCAAAAATTTCAGGCTGCATCAGTACCTTTGTTATTTTGCCACCCTAACCCTAAATACTATTCAACTAAACTTTCACACCTCAATCCTTACTGACTCCCATGTGCCAGTCCTAACACACCTTTTATCTCTTTGTTTAGTTAGGCTTTTCTTTTTTCTGACATCTTAATTCCTTTTTTCCAGTTTAATATCTAGCAGAAATTGAAACTTCTCAGTGAAGCTTTTCTGATCATGCTTATATGTGAATTTTCATTCTCATCTCTGAATTCCAGGAACTTACTCATTGGATTATCTATTGCTTTGCACTGTTAGGATCTTGGCTCTGCCATTTCCCCTATGTGTGACCTTAAAAAAAGTTACTTAACTTCTTTTGTCTCTCAGTTTTAATGTGTATGAAGTGGGCAACATAATAGAATTTATCTCAAATAGTTATAGAAATTAAATAAGTTAATACATGTAAAGTCCTTAGAACAGTTCTTGTCATATTATGAGTTCAATAGCAGCTATCTTTTATTCTCATAATTGTTATGCAAGTAAGCCTACATGCCTCATCCCTATAGTGATACCATATTGGGGTACTGTAGACTTAAGAGGAGTAATCTAATAATATCAAGTTCAGCTTGAGGTCATCTAACTTAGAGCAGAAGCAGAGTCAAGGAGGAAAATGTCAATATTTCAAGACAAATACAGGGGATTAGATAAAAGATTCAATTAGAGTTTTTTTTTTCCCACAAGTTGGAAGCTAGGGGTCTACAAAGAAACCAGTTGTAAAATAAGGAAGTCATTTAGAACATCAGTTGCAGGACCAAAACGACCTCTACGTGATCTGTTGCTCCAAGGGTTCTCCATTCTCTGTAGTTTCCCCACGTATATTAAAGGGAGGAGGTTAGCTCTGCCCACATGACAGAAAATTCCTTGAAGTATCCCTCAAGATAAATATCTCCCTTCTCGGTCCATAGTTCACACACCTAAGAGTGGGCCATTGTTCCTGAGCACATTTCATTTTTATTAGGAGTTTTTAAGTTCGGTCTGAATCTCAAAGGGTTTAGAATTCAAGAAATAGGGTCCAATTTTGCCAACTTTATCACACCATAGATGTTAAACAGAGTGGCACAGACTTCAGTTGTGAGCATTGTGCCAACTACTCCACGGAAGTTCAACAGTTTGTGGAAGCCAGAGAGCTGGGTGGGACTTGGGCTTTGACATGCTTTCCAGTCCTCACACCTCAGTGAGCTCAGAGGTGATGCACATCAGCTTCTCACCACCAATGAGATGGGTGTTATTCTAAAAGAAGGATATGCACTGCTGACTGGACTACAGAGGCAAAACCTTTTCAGTCTTGGAAATAGCCTGGTCATTTATCTGTGTCAGCAAAGAAATAACTTTACCTCAGAGTTCTGGAAGGAGCCTTGAGGCAAGTTTTCTTAGCTCTTGTTTCTGTAATCATTTTCCACTGAAGAAAATCGAACCCACTTTTGTTGTCTTCCTTTATCTCACACTTGCTTGGTGATACTCTCTTCAATTTATTAATTTCTGCTCTCCTACTTGCTAATGTTATCCTTGTTTTGCATTCCTAGTTTCAATAAGCCACAATGAATCAAATTTTATTATTGGTTATTCATGTGAATTTGGGTAAGTTTTTTGAGAACTTTATGTCTCTAAGTTCTGTTTAAAAACAGCATACTTGGCAAGACTGTGGAGACCTAGCATGATACCGACTGATAATTTTTTTTTAATAATTTTTTTTCAACGTTTATTTATTTTTGGGACAGAGAGAGAGAGAGCATGAACAGGGGAGGGGCAGAGAGAGAGAGAGACACACAGAATCGGAAACAGGCTCTAGGCTCTGAGCCATCAGCCCAGAGCCCGACGCGGGGCTCGAACTCACGGACCGCGAGATCGTGACCTGGCTGAAGTCGGACGCTTAACCGACTGCGCCACCCAGGCGCCCCCCGACTGATAATTTTTAACATATTAAAAATACTGAAAACTAATAGTCCTACTACACCAACTTTAATAATCATGGAGAATACCCATCTGACTCACTAGCCTTACAATTGTCTCCCTCAACTTGAGAAAAGATAACTGGGAATCATCAACTGATCTCCAAGATTATATCCTGGACCCTGTGACATAGTGAATCACTTCAAAAAACATGTAATTTCCAACGCATATGATTTAATTTTTGAGAAAAGCTGCCATACTTTTCAAGAAAAGCATGATAAAATTTTATTGTCTTCTTGCTCATTTTCTTTTTTCTGAAACCTATTATATTCAAATAATTATCTTTGTTTTTTGTCACTGTGTGTGTGCACACACATGTTTGCATAAATACTGTGTGTGTGTGGATAGATAGATAGATAGATAGATGTGTGTGTGTGTGTGTGTGTGTGTGTGTGTGTGTGTGTGTAAACTACCCTGTTAGCAATCAAAAGAGAATTTAGCTGCTTGAAGGCCCAATGCTCATGGTAATCTTACCAAATGACAATCAAGCTCAACTTTTTTCAGTCATTTAAATGGAATAGTTAAGAAATTAATCTAATCCAATTACTTTCATTGACCGGAATTGGTAGAATAGAAAAGAATGCCTATAAAAAAATAATGTCCTAGCTGTGAAAAGCAAAATGATGCCACTTTCATCTTTAGTATGTATTTACTCCTTTTATCACATGAAATACATATTACAAAATGCCACATTATTGTTTGTGTTGCATTGAAAAATTGGCAGATTGAAAAACATGATCACAAAGATTCTTACTGTCTTGCCCAAGATCTCAGAACCCCTGTAAAACTCCATTTCCTTTTTATTTTCCTTTCAAAAGCTTCCCTCTTTCTGACAGCTAATTCATACATTGATTTCTTGCTCCACATATGGCAAATATCCTGTTTGAGAAGTAAAATAATTAGATCATTTAAATAGATAGGAGATATCTGCTCTTAGGCAGATTCTGAAGCTACAGAACTTTTATATCATTACCCTTTCATTGCATTTTCCAACTCTTTTCTTATTCATTCATTCAACTGCTACCAATTTTGTTCAGCATATGTTACCTGCTGCCATGAAGAAAGTAGAAATTTTAATATATTTAGCATTGTTAAGCTTTGTTGTTACAGCATTTTTTAGCCCATTAGGAAAAAAACATGGGCAGAACTAAAGTTGATATTAGGTAGTTTTTCTTTCTTTGTCTTGTCCTCCTCTGGTTTGTCTATCTTGCCATCATCATTGTATATTCATCTGTTCAGAAATGACCATGCATTTACTAGGCAGCAGGCATTTCCTCAGGCACTGGAGCTCGATTTCCTCACATGGTTACTGCTGCTGTGGAGTATACAGTACCAGACCACCCCATCATCCCACTACCAGCCCCACCATCATGTGTGCACATTCAGTGGGACACGTCAGTGTCCCAGATGACATCAGAATTACCTTTAGTAGGTGATGTCTTATCAATTTTTCATCAACATTGGTCGACTGACAAGCTGAACTAGCATCACCAAGTTTTCTTAAATAAAAGTACATTCTGGAGCTCTACCCATATTTACTAAATGAGAGACTTGAAAATTTCTGTTTTTAACGAGATTCTAAGAAATTATGGTGCATACCTAGATATGGTAAACCACTCATACTGGGTGTAATAACTCACTATTTTTACTACCCATGTCAAAACTCACTTGACCTGTTCCTGACAGAATAAATGTATTATAAGCAATACTAATGGTTCAGTGTTGCTGTTAGGAGAATTTGCATTTGAAAAAAGAGATACTCAAGGATAAATGTACCACACTGTGCATGGTATTTCCTCCATAAGTATCTTTGCTGCAAGCTTTTTTGAATAAATAATTGACTCTAAGGCAACTTTGCCATAATAGATAAAAAGAAAAAAAGCTGGTTGAGTTTGATTTGATAGTTTGTTGGTTTCATCAATGGTTGACAGCTTGGTTTCATTTCTCCATTGACACAGTACTTCCATTTAAAACTTTTTTTAAGTTTATTATTTTGAGAGGAAGAGAGAGAGAGAGAGAGAGAGGGAGAGAGAACAAGTGGAGGAGGGACAAAGAGAAGGAGAAACAGAATCCCAAGCAGACTCTGCACCATCAGCACAGTGCCCAATGTGGGGCTTGAACTCATGAACTGTGAGATCATGACTTGAGCCATGATCAAGAGTTGAATGTTCAACTAACTGTGCCATTCTGGCACCTCATCCATTTTTATATTATATAAATCTTAGCTTCATACTGGTCTAAACAGTGGTGCATAATTTTGAATCCATATATCCCAAAGAACTATCAACAGGCAATATGCCCAGAACAAACAACAATGTACAAGGCTTTCACAATGCAGTATAAAGATCAGTTACAAATATGCATCCTACTATTTGGAAACTAATATCTCTCCTGATGAAGGAAAAAAAAGTCAGCCAATAAAGAAAAAGTGTGATGATAAATAAGAAGAGGAATCAATAAGCAAAAAAAAAAGAAAGAAAAAAGAGGGAAAGAAAGAAAGAAAGAAAGAAAGAAAGAAAGAAAGAAAGAAAGAAAAAGAAACAACAAACAAAAAGAGAATATAGAAAACTACAAATGGAAGACTTGGAAGATGAGAGCTTAAGTACAATCCACAAAATAAAATTGACTATTTGTGCCATATTGCCATGAATCTGAACACATTTTACATGTATTCACATTTTTGTATTTCACAAAAAAGTCTTCTGAATTTTTTTATTCATTTTTTGTGTTTCATTATGTCATTTTGAATGAATGTCCTTTTTTTTAATTTATCATGACTTTATCTTTTAGGGTAAAAATTGCTTTATGGCCAATTAGTTACATGGCAAAAAATGATTATGGCAAAGATGCTTACAGTGAAATTACCTAGAACTTGAAGGAATAAATATACAATGTGGATTTCTTGGGAACTGTGGTGGGCTAATAAAGAACAATATTTTGGGGAATCCAGCATTGTTGGTATGTCTCAAAATCCACCATGGAATGAGGATAGCTTCCTACATATAAGGTAGAACTATATATTAAAGGAGAAAAATAAAACATGTGTGTATATACTAATCCGTCATTCTTATTACTGAAGTTGTGGTGTGTAATGGAAGGGGAAAATATTTGAACAAGCCCATTAGGATGAAGGGTTTGAGTCACTGTTTGCAGAAATACATTAAAATGAGGTTGATGACTCATGTGCTGCTTCACTTTGCTGGCAAGAGGCAGCTGCTCACCATTAATGACCAACAACACTGAGGAGTGATCCATCTGCCCAGTTCTGGCACAGGGGAATACACCACCTGTTCATTTTAGAACTACAGCTTCTGTGAATCAACATGAAAATGGAGCCTTTAGATTCTTTTAAAAAATGGCTGGGATTGCTGAACCAGAATGGCAATAATATGTAGCTTTTATGTAAAACACATCAAGAAATGCAAACGCCTTTGTTTGCTCTCCCCACTTAGTGTTTGGAATTCCTTGGAAGAAACAGCACTGTCACTGTGAGATGAAAATCTTTGACACAATGCAAATTGTTAACTCAAGTGTTCCATATTAATAAAATGGTTTCAGATTCATTGGAGTCTGAATTCCTCTGGATCTACACTGACAAATGCCAGTGGGAAAAGCAGCGCATATTATGAGAATGAATATGGTATGGCCTTTTTAGTCCTAGGGAATTGACAGAATTCAGTAAATACAAATAACAAAATTGTTCAATAATTTTGAGATAATAGTTTTCACTGGATATTAAAGTTTATACTATACAAAACAATTGATTTCATTTTGTTTTCTCTTGCTCACTCCAACTAAGGTTATGTTTTCTGGGAATAGAGGTTTCATTTTTTTCATTTACAGATTTCATTTTTCATAACTTTGCTTATAATATCCTTCCAGCTAGACTTGCCTCACATCATAATCCATGTTATCAAAATCAGTCCCCCTTCAATACCTTGGTTGAACTGCTTTCTCTTTTCTGATAGGGTCTCAAAGCTGCCTAGTTCAAGGATATCTCTAGATTTCCTAAATATAAATATTTAGAGATTCAATTTTCCTGCATAAACTTGAATTCTTAAATTAAAAATGATAGAAACTCAGAAAACAACTAAAATATTTTTCATATGCTCTTTAGTATTCTATATAATGGAATAACTGACTTTATTGTTCTTTAAGTGACTGAAATTTAGTAAAATTAATGTACAATGTGCAAATTTTTGTATGCTCAAAATATTATATTGTAATCCTAAAATTAACTCTGGACTTGATGTCTACCAAGTACTCTAAAGATTTTACTCTACTTGTAAGCTGACAAGTTTGTCTGCCACAGTTTTATGGATCCTGGAAAAAGACATGAGACTCCTGGATCAGAGATAAAGGAATTTATGACCCATAGCACAGCAAGGGGCAGGAGCATCTTCACGTTTGCAACAGTTCCCCTTATCTCCAGTCCCATAGAGATACTGAAGATGTGCTCAGATACATGGCTGCACACATACTGCCCGCAAGGGACTATGGTCTTTCCATTCCACTTAAAGAGTCCTCTTTAACATTTCTTAAAGGGCTGGTTTGGTGGTCATGAATTCCTTTAATCTTTTCTGGGAAATTCTTAATCTCTCCATCTATTCTGAATAATAGCTTTGCTGGATAAAGTATTCTTTGTTGTACGTTGCTTTTCCTTTAGCATTTTGAATATACCCTGGCATTCCTGTCTGTCCTGAAAAGTTTCTGCTGAAAAATCAGTTGATAGCATTATTGGGTTTCCCTTGTATGTGACTGTTTTCTATTCTCTTGCTGCTTTTCAAATTCTCTCCTCATCGCTACTTTTTGCCATGTGTATTGGTGTGGATTTCCTAGGCATTGTTTCTATATTAACTTCTGCAGAATTTTCTTATAAGTACACTACTATGTCAACCACTGATAATTATGGCCAATAGAAACTGAAAGCATATCTGTTCAATTCATCTCAAATAGCCTTTATTAAGGACTATTATCAACATGACCTCAAATATCAGGATGAGGCCAAATTGCAGGATTGACCCCAATTGTCCCTGTGTCTCCCAGGATCCTAGATCCAACTGAAAAAATCCTATTTGAGTCTATCTTAGACATACAGGCACCTTTCTCCTTAAGTAATTGAAATTTCTACTTGGACTCAGATATTAATCCAGGCACAGTAGCAAGTATTAGAGTATTGCCTAGACTCCACCTTGGACAGCTATAAAGAAGTCTAGAGCAATTCTATCATCCATCACCATCCTGACCACTGAACTGTGGATGATCTAATTACCTTCCAAGGTCAAGGTAGTATGTAGTTCATCATGTCACATAACATCAGGGATAAATGTGGTAACACCCTTTCTAACTAGAAGACTCCTATTATAAGGATAAGTGCCCCCAGGCTAAACATAAGTCATAGTAGTATGTGAATAAGTTATGCCTTTGGGAATCTTTCTTCAGTAAACAAGGATAACCTCATATTTTATAGACCTTCACAGTAATCTGAGTCTTATGGGATCTACTGGTGGTGTTTCTATACCACCCTACAGTGCAAGCTGCCATGTTTTGGGGAAGAAGGAAAGATAATAACTGGCTTCCACACAAGATGTAGTCTTAGGGATGCACATGATATCTCTGGAAATAAAGTGTTGTTCACAATTGTTGATGCCCCCTAGGAAGACCCACATCAATTGGGGAGGGGCAGGTTAACTGTCTCTAACATGCATTCTATCCAGCTGATAGCTTTAGGGTTCGGTGTGAATAATTGAGTCTAGTGTTTGATTTTGGAAGGATGCCTGAGAATAATAAGTCCAACCTATCCTGATTGATTATGCCATCTTCTTGGTGGCATTTACCTAGACAGTTGTTGAATAGTTTTGGGAATGGAGCTAGGAGGGACACAACCAGAAGGTGCTATAGAAAGTCATTTTTGTACTACCCCTGCTCTAAATGGGAAGACTTTACGTTTTCATCTATCTATCTATCTATCTATCATCTATCATCTATCATCATTTATCATCTATCTATATTTAAAACACTTTATCAGACATAAGAAACCTCTAGAAGGAGTAGGAGGATGGGAGGTTGAAGGGCCTGCCTCACTTCAAAACTAGTGAGAAATGTTTAGTGGGAACAATAAGAACTTAGTATTGTCCCCTCGTGGCAACACTGGTATTGACCTGCAATCTAGGGTTTGTTATGGCAAGGGATGTGTATTTTACATGGATCAGATAGATAATAGGCCACTTTCTAAAGAGTACATCTGTGAAATTGTATTGGGTTCTGTTCAATAAATTCAAAGGAAGAGGTGAGACTTATTTAAGGTGTCATCATATATCTAGGAGCTGATGAAATATTAATTGACCAGGTAGAATTAGAATACAGTTTCCCATATTAAGGACATTACAGATTGCAGAGTACCAGTGATGGGGTAAGGTCTTCTAATGACCCAAGATGAGATTACTTTGGACTGAACATATTGAATTCCTGAACTGAGACTGTGTCCATTATTTTGAATGCCTATAAGATCTTCTATTTTATAAGACTGACCAGAGAGTTTTACATCTTGAGTTCAGTTTTTACAGAGGGGCGAAAGAAAAATAAGCCCCAATGTGCAAATTTAAAGGAACAAAATAATGTTATTTTCTGATCATATCCATAGTCCTGTTTTTATAACATTATTGTTACATGATATACTGTACAATCTACTTAGGATAAATAGGAATTAATATGTGTTAATAATATATGGTATATATGTGTCATGTTGGTGTTGAGATAACTTTCAATTTCTCCCCATTAGAAATTGATGAAAAACCTCTAACCAGGGGTGCCTGTGTGGCTCAGTTGGTTAAGCATCCAACTGCAGCTCAGGTCATGATCACACAGTCCATGAGTGTGAGCCCCACGTTGGGGTCTGTGCTGACAGCTCAGTACTTTGGATTCTGTGTCTCCCTCTCTCTCTGCCCCTCCCTCACTCATGCTCTCTCTCTCTCAAAAAGTAAATAAACATTAAAAATTATTTTTAAAAAAACCTCTAACTAGATATAGTGAGGAACATTACTCTATTATCATTCAGTTTACATGCTGTTTTCTTCTTTAGCCTACTGGTTTGTGTTTTCTGGGGGTTTTTTTTTGTGTGTGTGTGTTTTTGCTTCACACACTTAGATTTATTGGAGCTTTTCATAGTAATTGTAGGGAAATCAGTCTTATAATAGTTTTTACTTCAGTAATTTGTAAACATCAGTGTAAATGAATAACCAAATGTGTTGTCTGATTTAAAGGTCGTTTTTTTTTTTTCTTTTCCTTTTCTTTGGTTCACACTGAAAGATTTCTACTGCTAGCTACGTGTTACCCTAAATGAATTTTATTTTCTTTCATGTGATTCAATCTCAGTAATAGTCTATTTTCTCTGTTTGGAATAATTTAAGTTATGTGTCTGTGCCCTCATTTCAGCTCCTTCTGAAAGATTGCTATGTTCTGCATCATGAAGTGGGTTTTATGGCCCCACTCATTTGGCAGAAAGAGTAAGATTGGAGTTTGAACTTCTAACAGCACTCGATTGACAGTTGAGGTCACCTTGGAAATTCCTGTGTGACTCCATTAAATGTCCCTTAAACGGTGGTATGTTGAAATGTCATTGTTTAATGAAAAATCATTTTTTCTCCTCCATATGTGTTGAATTTATCATGATCATATATTAGGTCTCACAGTTCCCAGAATAAATATTGCCTGGTTTCTGCACTAACTCCATATACAGTGATATTAGAAAAAATAATTTTTTGTTTGTTTTTAAAATATAAAGGTGTTTTGAAACAGATAAGTTACTTGACAAAGAATGAGCATTGTTGTATATGCCTTAAGAAACCCTCAACCTAAGACTTAATTTATGAAATAGTTGTATTGGGGAACTTCTACTCATATTTTTCATATTAAATGATTGTTTTATTATATTATTAACCGGAAGTTTTTAAGTTTAGTTCAATCTTATATGAGACCTGTCTAGCAGGAATTCAGGCTGCTAAACAGAGGCTGAAATCATAATGGAATGTCGATGTGTGACTGTTGTCAAACTCCTTTCTCATCCTGCCTCCTGGTTGTCCCTGGAGCACAGTCATGAGAGCCGTAAGACATTGCAATAATTCAGTGGATCCCATTTTGCCTGGTACTGTGAAGCTGAGTGGTGCTTCTAATCTCAGGGCTGGTCTGCTCACTCACAGAGAACTCTATTTGGTCTGTTTTCTGAACCTGGATATGAATCATCCCTTGTAGTTTATTTGACCTTGCTTACTTCTAATCATGTTTAGGAGAGCTCTGAAAATAGCCAATGAGAAATTAAATTAGGAAAATAATATATTGTCTAAAGCCCAATCTACAATTAGATTGCTTTCATTAGTCATGGTGTACTTCCTTGTTACTTCTTGCTTATAGACTCTGTATTTATGAAATTCTCCATTTAATCCAGATACCCCCTTTGACATCAATGCCTCCAAACTGCAGGGCTATGTTTAAGACATGTCAGAGCATCTTCAAATATTTTTGCCATCTTATGAGATCAACCTGTGATCTTCCTGTCATTTGAAAGTAGACCGACATTTCCAAGCAAATATAAGAGACATGTTCTCCAGATATCCAATATGCATTTCTATTTATTTATTTTAATATATTCTTCAGATCCATCTGGTCGTTAGAAACTTATTAGGATATTGGAATGGGAAAGTTTTAATTCTGTATACCAATTGCTATGCCTTCTGCACTGAACAGGGCTGTACTTTTGCTAGTCAGGGAGATGCAGTGTTGCTAAATATACAGGAGTGAGGGATCTGACTTCCCTGTAGCTTCTGGGAAATTTGTAAGAATTTGTGTAGATGCTTATTGTTATTTTGACGTTTGTTTCAAAGTGTCAGTAAAAATTTGGGGGCACATTTTATCTTAATGTTATAATGCTATCGTAGGTCTCTGAGTTAGGAATACTCTACCAGAGGTATCAAGCTGTCTTTATTATATATGGGGGGAGAGAGAGAGAGAGAGAGAGAGAGAGAGAGACACACACACACACACACACACACACACACAGATTATGTATAACTCAAATGTCTGAAACTGGAAAAATGGCTAGACTGGACAATGATCACCTGCAAAGTCTATGCTGAGTTGTGTTCATTGCATCACTCTTAGGGTTAGAAAAGGCAGAAGACTCTGTTCTTGAAAGAGAAACACATCTGACTCCATCAACTGCTTTGAGCAGCTTCGGGTGCTACACACTTGTTTCCGTGGGTGCATTCTGCCTGTACTTTTGACTGAATGCAAACGCTCAGATACAATAGCCCACTATTTGTTTTGCTAGGTTTTGATCTGAATATTTCATTGTCCTTGTTGTGATCCATATCTTCAACATTGAACTTCTTTTACAATATCCTGAAGTGTGTTCCTAGTAATTGAAATTCTGTGCCCCAGAGAAGAGACATTTTGCTTTTTAGCATGAATATTTGAAATGGCAATTTTCCAAGTACATTTTTATGTGTATTTTAAAATCTTTTAGTTTATATTATAAAAAATACACCACAAGGAGAAGAGTCTATAAAATACATGTATATCCTTTTAAAATAATACAAATAAAACAAACACCTGTGTGACCATTATACAGGTTAAAAAATAAACTACTGGAGGTATCATAGGTAGTGAGTCAACCAACCTTCCTCCCTCCCTTCCTTCTTTCTGTGTCTTTGTCTCTCTGTGTCTCTCTCATACTTTATGTCTCACACACTTGGAAGTTCATATCCCATAAGAACATAGACACTGGAGTTAGACTGGCTGTGTACGGAAGATGCCTTGGCTACTTGCTTGTGGTGTGAACTTGAGTATAATATTTAACCTCTCTTTGCCTTGTTTTGTGATTTACAGGAAAGATAGTAATAGCTAACTCATAGATGTTACATGAACAATACTGACATATCCTTAAACACTCCATAAATATTCATTTTAAAATGTCTTTTTGCATATTGTGTTGTCTGTCAGTACATTGGCGGTAGGATTTGAAACAAATCTATTTTACAGATATGTTGATATGAAAGAGATACAGCATCTTTTTTATATTGGTTCAAAGAGGATTTTGAACCAGTGCCTTGGTTAACATGCAACAGAATAAGATTACTAATAGAAATGCAAAAGATGTGTAATACCTCAAATATGGTCTTAAATGAAAATGCAAGTTACAGAAGAATAGGTGTAGAAAAAATGAAATTGTCAGCACTTAGACTATCTTGGTAAATTCTGTTTTTCTTCTATGTATTTTGATTCCACTTATGTAGTAATACTTCACTTATGCTTAAAATATGTTAAAATAAGACATTCAGGGGCGCCTGGGTGGCTCAGTCGGTTGAGCGTCCGACTTCGGCTCAGGTCATGATCTCGCGGTCTGTGAGTTCGAGCCCCGTGTTGGGCTCTGTGCTGACAGCTCAGAGCCTGGAGCCTGTTTCAGATTCTGTGTCTCCCTCTGTCTCTGACCCTCCCCTTTTCATGCTCTCTCTCTCTGTCTCAAAAATAAATAAATGTCAAAAAAAATTAAAAAAAAAAGACATTCATATTTTTGTTGCATCCTTAACAAGAATATCTACAGAAATTGTACTGGGTTTGAGAAAGTAAATTTCACTCCTCCCACTTAAGCTATTTTAAATTTTCATCTTAGAATAACAATACTTACATCTTAGTTGAAAATCTATTTTATTTGATTATGGCAATTCAATTGTGTAATAGTGCAATTGAATTACTAACATCCTATTCTTTCTGAAAAATACGGGTAAAAGTTTAAGTTTATCATTTTTTCAGACTTTCATCTTTCTGATCATAATTTGTCTTGATTTGGAGACTACAGTTTCCTCATGCATTTGAGAGCATTGTCACTAAGTATGTCTTATTGAAAGGCCTTGTATTAATGATAATGTTATGGAAAATACTGGCATCATTTACAAGACTGCATTGTTCACTGGCTAAAATAATCCATGTAGAGATTTAGGATAATTCACACATTATAAGCATTCTATTAATAATGTTACTATTTTTTAAGACATAGGGGGAAAAAAAACCCAGCCTAACACATAAACAACTGATAAATACATACTGAAGGAAGCTGAAGAGATTTACCCCAGTGTATATTCCGCTTGTGTAGAATGGCCCTGACTCATAAAAGAGGCAATCCTAACCAAATGTACCTGCCATCCTGTGATTAAAGAGAGTGAAGGCACCATGCCTTCCTCAGGACAAAAGATGGAGAACAAACAGTATGTCATGATGTGGGCCACTAGATGGAGAGTCTGTTCCTAGCCTGGCTGCCAGCTTCTCATGTGACCAGCTCTGTCTGAGACTCCCTAAACTGCCTTTGTTGTTGTTGTTGTTAATCTCCCTTTAATATATTTTTTCCCCTGGTTATCTCCAGTCCCTTAAGTGTCAGTCAGCATAATTAATTATTTCATTTTGCACAGAGATGCTACCAGCAGATTGAGAAAATAGATAAAGGCATCTGAAGCTGGAAAAGTATATAGTTGACCCTTGAACAACGGTGCAAGTCGACTTCTATGTGGATATTTTATAGTACGGTACTGTAAGTGTCTTTTCCTTGTGATTTTCTTAAGAACATTTCCTTTTCTCTAGCTTACTTTACTGTAAGAATACAGTATATAATACATATAACACACAAAATATGTCCTATTGACTGTGTTTGTTATCAGTAAGGCTTCCATCAACAGTAGGCTGTTAGTAGTTAAGAGTTTGGGGAGTCAAGTTTTATACCAATTTTCAACAGCACAGGGGATTGATACCCTTAAACCCCACATTGTTCAAGGGCCAACTGTACTTAAATCCCACGTGCTTAGACTAAATGATAGGCCATAATCACTTTCACACCAATTCTTGCCCATTCCTAATATTTTTTTTTAGAAAGAGATTGTAGGTGCTGGCGGTCAACGTAGATCCTTTAGGAAAGGATGTTGTGAAAGGAAGGCTATTGTTTTCTCCAGGATTCTAACATCACATAAAAAAACAAGAAGGAGTACACATACTTCCGCGTTGATAAATTGGTGGTCTAACCTAGATAATTGTGTCAGTATCTTGAATAACAACAACATGAACAACAATAAAGCCAAAATGACTAAATACGTAGAAAAGCAACAATGCAAACCACAATTATCAATGGTGCCTTGCTGCACACAACTTGTAATGCAAGATAGAAAATCTAAAGGTAACTAAGTGTGAGTTCTCCTGTAAGCAATGCCTCTAAAGGCAAAGGTTGCAGATAGAACAGAATGTTAATATATGCACATCTCAGCACATCATCCCCCAGAGTTCACTTTTTTATTGAGACACAACGATTGTGTGACAACGTCTTGTCAACTGAAGAACTTATTAGTGGCAATTTTCTTTTGTAAAGAATTGTAATTCGCCTTGGATCTAAAAATCATGTACTTTTCTTGACAAAAGTATTGAGATGCCTTGAATTGTTAAGTATTGCCTCTAATATGGGTATATTTAAGATGCAAACTATTTGAAGATGCTGGGCTGTAAGTATGACTTACTGGAAGAGGTAGACAAGCAAACAACACTTAATTACCATGTGGCACGTGCCAAAACAGGTAGGTATTTGGAGGGAATACAGTTTCGCTTGTGACATGGGCGGAGGAGATGGCCAAGCTCAGTTGTACAGAGCAGGTGTATGATGAAGGGGAGGAGCCATCGATGTGAGAGCAGGAAAGGGATGTTCAGAGAACTGCACCTTTGACATTGAGAACCTGGCAGAGGCATGTCCAGGGAAGTTTCTAGGAAAATAACCAACGGTCAGGGGAGTAGGGGAAAAGAGGGTACTTTATATGCTACATTTCTCTTTTTTTGTGTCACACTTTTAAATTTCGTTGTTTCTGAGAACTGTAGGAAATCAACCCTACACCCTGTCCCTTAGTCCTACCTAGACCAACTCCTTGACCACATGTAGTTCACTAAAATAGTCACTTAGTCGTTGTTTTTTCTAGGTTTTAACTTCTGATATTTAATGGCAGGTGCTAAAAGCCACCTGTGAAGCATGATTGACATGAGAAAGGCAAAAACAGTATTAGTTGCCTGAATACAGGGGCTGTTTGGAGTCCCGAAGCATTTTAGTTTTTGAATTTTCACAGATGTGGGTGAGGATTTTTGAGCTTTAGGTGAGAAGGAGAATCACTCTGGAAAAAAAAAAAGAAAGGTGCTTATTTTCAGAGAATGACGATGCATCAGGGTTTAGGAAGGCAGTTTTTCTTTTAGGTGATGACAGCTTAAAATTAAAGCTATTATTTTTCTACTAGATGCATATCTGGTCTATTAATTATGCATTCAATATGCCATGTGAAAAATGAATTAAGGGATAAGGATTAATGGATCAAGAAAATCACAGCTGTAAATAATAAAAATACCTTCTTAAATTGTTTCATAATTTTATGGCAATTTTAATGTAACATTTTTATTAAATACGTTTTTATCCAGAAACAAAACTGCAGCTTAAAAGTAAGTAAACATCAATGAATTGTGATCGTAGCCAAAAGGACAGACTCAAAATATATTCTGGTATTGAGGGAGCAAATTTCTGTAGCCAGAATTTCTTTCTCCTAGACCCGTTGGACGTTCACGAGAGGCCAACCTCACTTTATTTGGGGACCCCACACGCAGCATCTGCTACGAATTTGCTGTGGGACGTTAGGCACCGTCCGGCTGATCACTGTCAGGTTGGTATTATCTACAACTGCACTCTACCAATATGCTAGCCACTAACCACATGTTGCGACTGAGCACTTGAAATGGAGCCAGTCCAAATTGAAATTTAAGTGTAAAATCCACACCAGATTGCAGATACTTCGTAAAAAAAACAGAAATGTAAAAGATCTTATTAATACTTATTTATATATCGATTACATTTTAAGATGATAACATTTCAGATATATCATATTTGGGAGTATATAATACTGGACATATGTAGTATTTGAGATATGATATTAAAATTAATTTCACCTGTTTTCTTTTTACTTTTTAAATAGGACTACTAGAAAACTTGAAATTGCTATGTAGCTCACGTCTATGGCTCACATTATATTTCTACTGGCCAACACCAGTCTAGAATGTTTTTGTTGGGCTCTTACATGTTATACCTTATGTTTTTTTTTCTGATTTTTAAGACAACATTATAATTTACTAAATTATTTTATCACCTCTATTTTCCAGTTAGCATATGCCATCTTCATGAATTTGTTCCTTTCCTACTCAAGTTAATGTTTCTAAGAGAGATTTCTGAGAAATTTTGCCTATTATAGACTTTTGAAAATTCGATGATTGAAAATATGCTTATTTTACCCTTTCATTAAAAAATATTTGGCTGTAAAATTCTATATTCAAAGCTCTTTTCCTTTACATCTTCAAACTATGTTTTTTATTCTTTTTAACATCTGATTTTCCATTTAAACGTCTGACTTGCAAGTTCATTCTCACGTGTGTGTGTGTGTGTGTGTGTGTGTGTGTGTGTGTTGGGGGTTGTGATAGTGAATTGTATATATCAACTTGACTGGTTTCTCATGCTCAGGTATGTGGTCGAACATTATTCTGGATGTGTCTGTGAGGGTGATTTTGGATGAGATTAACACTAACCCTTAAATTGGTGGACTTAGAATAAAGCAGATTGCCCTCCATAAAGTAGGTGGGCTTCATCTAATCAGTTGAAAGCCTGAGTAGAACAAAATGACTGATGCCCCCTCCCCAGCAAGAGGGAATTCTGCAATGGAATGCCTTTGGATCCGAACTACACCAGCTGTTTCCTGGGTCTCCAGTATGCCAGCCCTCCTGACAGATTTTGGACTTGCCAGCCTCCATAATTGTGTGAGCCAATTTCCTAAAATGAATTTCTTTCTCTCTCTGTATATATATACACACAGTCTAGTGATTCCATTTCTCTGGGGAAACTTGACTAATTCCTAATTTCCTTAGGAACGACTTCAGAAACTTCTTGAACTGATGTCCTTTTAAATCTCAAACTCTTCCTAGGTTTTTTGTTTTTGTTTTTGCTTTTGCTTTTTTTTTTCGTTGTGCTGAGTGTCTCATGACCAGCCTTTTCAATTCTCCTTTATTCAGAATAATTTTTGGTTAGCATTTCTTCAAATATTTCTTTCCTTTGTTTTTTTCTCTCTCTAACAGATGTTGACAATTCATTTTTCTTTTGCATTTCCGGTTTTTCTTAATTTCTTCTATTTCTTTTCCTTGACCTGAACTTCTAGCATAACAATCCATTCTTTGGCTATTTCCATTCTGCAATTTAGCCTACCTGTTGTATTCCTTATCCAGACTATTATAATTTTCATGCACAATATTTCTATGTGGTGAATTATAGGTTCTTATACTTGCTTCATGTTACATATATCCTCCCTTGTGTCTTTGAAATGATGATTTTAAATTGTTATTCTATATTGCCTTCTTTCTGCTTTGTCTGGCAAAAGTCTATATAGGTTGCTCTCAGTTGGTTTCTTAAGTTTCCTAAATACATGTTATGCCTTTTACATGGCTTCTAATTTCTCTCTCTCAGAAGTATCCATTGTCTTAATTGGTGATATGGTTGTAGGGAATTCTTGAGCCCAGAAGTTTGTGCACCTTCTACTAAGGTGAGTGTGTGTTGCAAGGGAGGAGTCGTCTCAGGCATTACAATCCAGTGTCTGACCACGCTCAATTTGCAGCCTCCTCTCTACCAGCCTACTCTGCAGTCATGGGACATCCATATAGCTCAGTCATAGGATAGCCAACAGCTAAATAATGTAGATTTTGTTAGTTTGCCAGTTGTGATACTTCTTCAACAATTTCCTATTTTTCTCCTCTGATCTGACTTTATAAAAAGTTTCTCCCCCAATATCTCAAGAGGCCATAGAATTGGGGTCCTTTGGAGTACATACAAAAATGTGAATTTGGAAATGGGTACTAAACCAAAGCTGAATCATGTCAACAGAGTACTTGAAGATTGGTATTAATATGCTTCCACGAATCCCTCAATGGTACTTACTGGAAAAATACGTTTATTCCATTTCCAAATCCAGTAAACTAAAGCATCTTACTGTTAGCTCTGCCCTTGGTGTGACAGCCAAGTTTCTTGTTTGTTCTCCTCTGCTGCTTTGTTCTCTATTCCCTAATGTGATTTTGTTACTGCACATCTTTCGTGAACTGTCAGATAAAATGGATTGGGCCAAGGTCCCTGAATCAGACGATTTCTTAACCTGAACTTGCAACTTCAGCTCAAGTTGTTCCAGTTGGCTCTTTCCTGCCGTTTGAGCCTCCACTCAAGGTGATTAATTTTTATCCTTTTATCCATTGTGCAGAGAAGAACGTTGTCAGTGGTCAGGAATTTTCATATTGACCCTGAAATTTCTCTCTGATTTTACACTTGCTCTTAAATCTTTCATTTTCTCACATGTATATTTCCAATCTGGTTTTATTAGAAACCTCACTAAGGCTAGTTATATGCAGGCAATGCACTCCAGAAATTGTAACCAAATATTCCCCTAATCTCCTCGATAGTAATGTCTAGGAAGACAGGCAAATTGTGCTAAAAAAGAGAGAATAGAGGCGATTGGCAGTTGCCTATCAGGAAATGCTGGTCAGAAAAATATCCGCTAAGACAAATATTTTGGTAAAAGTTGGAAACAAAATACAATTTAAATTCTTTTCTAGACCCTAGGACCCTGCTGTCTAGGCTATATATTTACCAGTTCTTCCTTGGCTGTGATGTTTTTGTGAAAATCTGAATGTTTTGTCAGTTTTTTTTTTCAAAAAATTTTCGAAGGTGTATTTGTCTCTGGAGACATGAATTTACAGAGATGACCGTTTTGTTTATGCAATTTCTGTAGAAGCACTTTGCAAAACCGTTTCTATAACCAAGCTCAGAATTTTAAACAAAGAAAACATCCTGAACCACCACTTCTTTGTTACAACTGGTTTAACTTACGTGTTTTGCTCACTAACAGGAGTGCCCCTCAAGTCATTGTTCCAAGCGTCTTTTCCTATTTTGCACATAATTTTAACACGCATGGGTAATTATGTCAGAAAGATTAGACACAGAAATTTGTAAGGTTGTAGAAGGGGGTTCTCAATCAATCATACTGGTGACAATGAGAAGTTAACCACTTAGTAGAAAGAAAAAGAGAGTAAATGAAGACAAACACACACACATTCCCCACACACGGCAACACACACACTTCAACGTAGACGCGTATGTGTCCACAGTGCACATGTAACACTCACCTATAAATATCCATCTCAGTGCATCCCTGATGTTCCTAACACACACACACACACACACACACACACACACACACCAATCCTTGTGCACACACGATACCTCATCTTAACGTATATACTACCCTAAATCCCAACATACATGCAGATATACACCCATTGCATATGTATAAACACACAGAGCACAGCCAGTATCAGCATGCAAATATTATTGCTAATCCCAACATATACACTTTTTAACACATACATATCAATATTCACATGCATCAGCATACTTCCTCTCTCCTCTCCCCCATCCTCCTTGAAATTAAACTTTTCTGCTACATTTTCTGTGCTATTCCCACTCTTCTACATCCTCTCTCCTATATCTTCTCTCCCACATCAGTCGCCCATATGGACCCCCCCCTCCAACTATTTGCATACAAGTATAATTGAATGCATACACCTAACATTTAGTGAGTGACTGATCTCCCTACCAACTTCAAGGGTATCCCTTCAAGAGCATTATAGGATACATCAGCATATTCTCATAAGCTAATGATCCAGAAAGATGAAGACATATTCATTCTACTTTATTTTAGAAGGTAAAAGAATATTTAGCATGTTTCAAGAAGATTCCCATTAAATATATGGCATAACAAAACACTGTAATGTTTAAAATATCTATGGGGAAAATTTCAAGACATATGCCTGATCCAGAAGGCATATGTTTTAAAATTGCCATCTGCTGATCTATTATTTCTTGGGTAATCATAGATCCTTACCTGCCACTCTAGTAATCACACCATTTCTATCTCAACCCCTACCTCCCATCACAAGGTGGCCATACCATGTGAACATTTTCGAGTTCAAAAGGGATCCTATTTAAATGCCTTTACAACACATATAACTCAGGACTCTTTAGGGAAAACTGTGGTCACTCTTCTTATGCACAAACTATAGATACTCACTTCATCACTTTCTATTCACTGCTGAGCCCACTCAAAACTGCTCTTGCCCTCTTTACCCTATGAAAATTCCATGTGGGATGCTCACTAAAGGTCTTAATATGACAAATAGCCAATGAACACATTGCCTAACTTCTTGATCTCACAGTAGAATACTTTGTCCATGAAATACTCTTTTCCCTTGGTTTCATGACACCACACTTTCCTGCTCTCTACTTCCTTTCTAAATCATTTTGTCCAGGCTCTATCCTTTCTACTTTCTTGATGTGTACTGGAGTACCCTCAGACCCTGTTCTTAGATTACATTTTTGGTTTCTCCATGTGTTTGTTCCCATGGTTACCTCATCCACATTTTGAAGTTAAATATGACACCTTTAGTGCCAATGACCACCAAATTTATGCCTGTGTCTCAAAAAGTTACTGAGTTCCAACTGTGTTTATCCATCCTCATTTGGATATCTTGTAGACATCTCAAGTTTAAAATCAAAAAACTAAATTCACTTCTTTCCCCATCAACTCCAAATCTTCTCTTTCCCCAGAGTTCTCCATTTCAGAACCACGTCCTTGATGTACCCACACCAAAAGTCCCCCATAAATCTTTTTCCCTATATGTCATCTCTCATTAAATCTTGCCCATTTTATGACAACGTCTCTTGAATACATTCATTTTTCTCCATCTTCACTGCCACTCTCCCTGACCTATGATAGTCTGTCTTTATTTCAAATAACTAAATGAAACTCTTTTATCCATTTCTGTCCTTGTCCATTTCCTAGTAATTAGTGATGTTTCAGCTCAAGTAGTTATCATGTCTTTGCCATAGGAAGAAGCCTATATACAAGTATAGGTAATCTGTGAAAGAATATAGGTAATATAGAAATGGCTTACATTGGGGGGATAATAAAGCTGTAGGGGCATTGCTGTAGGAAAGGATCAAGGACACAAGTATAAGGGTACATCTAGGATAGAAGGAGCATTTTTTTTTCATTTGACACTGTAGAAAAGGATATAATTTTGAGGACAGATAATTATAGCTTTATAGATAAGGGAAGAGTAGGGGGTAATGAAATGGTTTTTACTTTTGACAACTTCATTTTATTCTCTTGGAATTTGGAGGCAATGTCATCAGTTGATAGAGTATGTGGGTTATGGGTTGTTAGAGCAAAATTTCTTAGAAAAATTGATCTTGAGCACATGTCAAAGTATATTAACTTGTTAATGAAGGAACTCACAAGAAGATAATAATGTGTCAGGTCAAAGCAGCATTGGGGAGAAGGATTTTATATGTCATAAATGAGAAAATGTTTATATAAATAGCTAGGTTGCTAAGGGCAGATGCTCGTTTACTTCATGTGGTTATAAATCTGTTCTAGCTGGAAAATTACCTTACTTTATCGGTTGGCATGGGTTAAACTTGGGAGCTCAGCAATTAGAGCCAAGTTCCCAGCGTTGTCAGGCATGGATCATTATTCAAAAATAACAAGTCATATATCCCGAGAAGCAGACAATATGCAATTGACCTGTGCCTGTTAATCAGACACATTAAGTTAGAAGTTTCTGTACCCTTTCAAGGATATACTTAGTACAGAATGGCAGCCATTACTAAATTTCTTCAGCATGCATCCAAAAATACTAATGACACCATTTGCTTATTGTTCAGATTTATAATAATTTTTTTGTATCTTGGTCCCTTCTTTGGAGCTTGACAGCTGTAGATGTATCTTGACCATGAATATGAAAGTCCTCATTATAATTTTCTGCTAAAGCCCTTGAAGAAGTTTCCTGCCTATTAACCAAACTGTGAAATTCTTGAATGCAGTGGAAAATTAAAACATGCTCACCTAATACAATAGGATTCTAATTATGATTACCAGAAATATTTTTACAAATTTGTTATTATTCCTTTAACTCAATTTATAATATTGGGGAGATGGATTTCCAGTTAATGTGTAAACATCTAATATGAGGCCGAAAGAAAGGAGGAAGATACAGAAAAAGGGTTTTATAGGCAATGGGATGGTGGGGAAAATCCCTCAAAAGTCACTTTTCAGCTTCTTTATTTTTTTTTCCCCATGGGTTTGGAGACACTATCACAAGCTGTTGGGATTTGGGAGTTGTGGTATAGTGGCATTAGAGAGAATAAGATTTAACTCATTCTCAGGAAGTAGTATTACTCTTCTGTCTATTCTTATTTGACAATAGTATTTCTCCATTGGGTGCCTGTTGATCATTTATTTCTTTTCCTAATTTTTTTATCCCTACTTCCCGACAGGAACAAATACAGGGGAAGTTCAACCAAGTTTCCTGTTGTATATTTACTAGTTTTAGCAGATATCACCAGAAACAATAGACTCTGAGATTCCCACTAAATCTAAAAGCTCATTCCCACAAACCTCAAATAGGCCTGCATTGGGCAAGATGAGCCAAGTCATGCACTAATAGAAGAAAGCCCCTATACCCCAATGATTTTAACAAATGTTTATTTCTTGCTTATGCTATATGTCCTTTACCGGTTCAATGTGGGGTCTGTTGTCATCCTCCAGGACTCAGGGTGCTGTTACTATTTTCAGTCTCATAGAGTCACAGATTTTTAATCCAATTTTTGATCTCTTTGTCAGTATGATTTTTTAAAGATTCCAGTAGGCCTCCTAACTATTTGAATAGTGACTTTCTATCAATAGTCACATTTCAGACATACTTCTTAGATTTGCTCTATTTCTTTGTGTATTAGCCAGGTGTTCCAGAGAAACAGAACCAGTGAGAGATGTATAGAATTGGCTCCTGAGATCATAGGGCTGACAAGGGTAGACCAGCAGGCTGGAAATGCTGGGGAGAGCTGATTGTGCAAGCTTGAGTCTGAAATCAGCAGGTTGGGAACTCAGGCATGGCTTCTGTGCTGTAGTCTTGAGATCAAATTGCTTCTTCTTTGGGAAACCTGCCTTTACTTTTAAGGCCTTCAAGTGATTGGATGAGCCTCATCCACATTATGGAGGTTAATCTGTTTGACTCACAGTGTACTGATGTAAATATTAGCCACATTAACAAAAAATACCTTCACAGAAACATCTAAACTGGTGTTTGACCAAACAATGGAGAACTGTAGCCTAGCCAAGGTGACCCTTCAAATTAACTATCACATTTTGCTTGCTTGCTCTATGCTTCTCTCAACTTATTTGTGGCTACTTTGGCATTGTGGAGGTGCCCGTCCTTTATTCTTTCATCCTCCATCCATTTTGTCCAGTTGAAAGGATTTACTGGGCACCACCTAAATCCAGTGCATCATTTTTACCATGAGGGTGTTGTAAGATCGAAATAATCCTGTAGGGTTCTAATATACTTTGTCATTAATTTTTTTATGTTTGTTTATTTTGAGAGAGAGAGAAAGAGAGACAGAGTGTGGATGGGGGAGGGGCAGATGCAGAATCTGAAGCAGGCTCCAGACTCTGAGCTGTGAACACAGAGCTTGAACTCATGAACTGCGAGATCATGACCTCAACCGAAGTCTGAGGCTTAACCGACTGAGCCACCCAGGTGCCCCACTTTGTCATTAAATTTTTAAATTTTACTATTTGGAGATGAGAAGCAGTTACCTCGTCCAAATACTCAACTCTATAAGTTTTTGACTTTTTCTATCTTCTATCATTTTTGCTTACAAATAAGCCAATTCATTTCTATGTTAATATCTTTTTCATACCACTTTGCCAAATATAGTGAATGACCTTCTCCCTGGGCTAATAATCTACAGTCCTCAGGGACACAAAATTATTATATACGTGATATGCATTTGACAAATGCTTTTCCATATCATATACCTAGATGACTTTTGCTCTCATCATTCCAGTAACTATATGTTTGTTGCCTGTGTCAAATAGATTATGTATTAAGTTTTGTTGTTGTATCAGCACCCACTTTTTGTATCAATTCTTGTATCAGTCAGGATAGGTTAAATGTTGCCACATGATATACATGATGTAGCTGGATCTTTATGATCACTCTCTAGAACATTACTGGTGTATATGGCAGAGGAATAGCATTTTGGAGAAGGTATATACCAATGATTGTATGCTCTGGCTCAGAAACGGCATCCGTAATTTCTGTTATCCACTCATTGGACAGAACTAGTCACATGGTCTTTCCAAACCACAGTGGTCCTAAGATGTACAGTGCTATTTTATACCCAGAAGGGAGAGAACCAAGAATGTTAGTGGGCAGTAGTGATCCACACTACAAGTCCTATCATCCTACACTCGTGCACTATTGTACATTCTTAAGGGAAAGGAATTAAACTTCAAAGAATGATTTTAATCTTTTCACATAATTATTTGGTGAATGTTATATACTCAATTGTGTCCCCCCCACCCGAATTTATAAGTTGAAGCCTTAACCCCCAATGTGACTGTGTTTGGAGATGAATCCTTTAAAGACGTAATTAAGACTAAATGAGGTCATACAAGTAGGATCTTACTCCAATAACACTGGTGTCTTTATAAGTAGAGGATAGAAATCAAGAGTGTGAGCACACAGAGAAAAGGCCATATGAGCTGAAAGGTGGCAGTCGAGAAGCCAAAGAAAATGGCCTTAGGAGACCCAAACCTGCTGGTGCCTTGATCTTGGACTTCCAACCCCCAGAAGTGTGAGAAAATAGGTTCTTGTTTTGTAAGCCATCCAGTCTGTAGTGTTTTGTTATAACAGCCCAAGTTAACTAATACAGTCACATGGTAACTTTAATAAATAATTTGGTAAATATATTTAAAATTAACTCTCTCACTCTCATAGGCTTTCCAAGGTGTTTGTTATTTTATAAATTTTCTAGGGAAATCTGTAATCAAATTTGAAATATGCAACCTCATTTTCATTGTGTAATTTATTCATCCAAAGGACTGCAGAGAAATTTATCTGGTAGTATTTGTGTGAGTTGGGTGGGATCATGAAATCAATGTAATATATGTTTCAATAATTACAGAAATTCCCTACTTTAAAATCTTATTTTTATCAAGATACTTGGCAAGATATGTACATTTATATATACTTACTGGATATTTAGTGAAAGAAATGCATTGACATATGTTTATTAAATCCATATGTAGTTGAAAACACATTAGCTCAGGGATTACATTGTTAAATATACAAATTTATGTTGCCACTAATTTTTGAGATTTTAGAATGTCAGAAATGTTTTTTATAAACTCGTTTTTAAGAATAAATTTGGGGCACCTGGGTGGCTCTGTCGGTTAAGCGTCTGACTTCAGCTCATGTCATGATCTCCTCGCTCGTGGGTTCAAGCCCCGTGTCAGGCTCTGTGCTAACAGCTCAGAGCCTGGTGCCTGCTTCAGATTCTATGTCTCCCTCTCTCTCCAACTCTCTGCCACTCGTGCTTTGCCTTTTTCTCTCAAAAATAAATAAACATTAAAAATGTTTTTTGTAAGTAAATTCAATGTATTCTATTATGTAATAGGATATTTTCAACACAGCATATTGGATGTGGAGCGTTTCAACATTATTTTTAAAACTTTGTCTCATTACACACTTTCTTTAAAGTCAGTATCATGAGATGAAACAATGTAATGACTGCATTTTCCATGGGGATTGTTCTTCCAAAAATATCTTTTTATATCTGCTATTCAGTAAGTCATAAACACAGGTAAGTTATACATTTGAAACATTTAAATGCATTAATTACAGGCCTTGCTTTTATGCTATACATTTATTTTCAACTGTCAAGAATTTGGACTCTTAAATGAACCCTCAGTAGAATGCTTTCTTTTTTTACTTTCCTTATCTACAACTAGTTCTGAATAATAACAATAGTAGAAGTAATACTTTTAATTCTGATAAAGCAGTTAACATTTGCTGAGCACTTTCTACTGAGCTTTCTAAGCTAGACCTTGTGTTAAATACTTTATATTGTTTCACTCAAGCTTATCAAAAACTACATAATTTAATTTTTTTTTTCAACGTTTATTTACTTTTGGGACAGAGAGAGACAGAGCATGAACGGGGGAGGGGCAGAGAGAGAGGGAGACACAGAATCGGAAACAGGCTCCAGGCTCCGAGCCATCAGCCCAGAGCCTGACGCGGGGCTCGGACTCACGGACCGCGAGATCGTGACCTGGCTGAAGTCGGACGCTTACCCGACTGCCCCACCCAGGCGCCCCAAAAACTACATAATTTAGATATAATTACCAACATCTTATTATGCAAGGTAAAATGGAACCTGGCAGAATCAATGTGAATTTTCTGAGATTACACATCTAGTAAGTGGAGTCCAGATTGGAACTGAAACAGCCCATTCCATGATCCCTGTTAAGAACTGTGGATTTGTCTCCTGGTGTAGTATGCCCACAAAGCACTGGGGAGTTTGACTGAGTGTTCATTCCCAGACTCTACCCATGGAGATTCTGATTCAGAAGGTTTTGACTCACAGACTACCATCCTTGAGACTTCAGTTTAACAACTAACACAAAGTGGTATATGTCTTTCCAAAATAGTGAACTCTTACTTCCAACCAGGTGAAGTTTAAAAATTCTGTACAATTATACTGCAGTAGATTGAATAATGGCCTCCAAAGATGTCCGCATCCTAATTTCTAGAAACCGTGAATGTCAGTTTATTTGGTAAATACTTTGACATGTGATTAGTTAAGGATCTTGGAATGGAGATATTATCCTGGGTTTTCTGGCTGAGCCCTACATGCAACCACAGGTGTCCTTATAAGGAGGCAGAGGGAGATTTCAGACAGAAGAGAAGCTAATGTGACCACAGAGACAGAGATTGGAGTGATGAGGTCACAAACGAAGGAAGGCCGGGAGCCACCAGAACTGTGAGAGAATATCTTTCTGTGGTTTTAAGCCATCACGTTTGTGGTAATTTGTTACAGAAGGACTGCAATATATACACCACATGATGACTTCATATATTTCCTTGTTGCTCTTAAAGTCAATATTTAACACGTGTTGAAGTTCATGGTTAGAATATTTGTGAAGAAAAGCTTTGCTTACCAAACTAGTATTCTAGACTCTGTGTTCTAGCTCATTGCATGTGGATGAGTTGCCAGTTTTAACAAAATGAAAAAAAGAAACACGGACTTCTCAGTTAAATTTGAATTTCAGAAAAACAACAAAGAATTTTTAATGTAAATATGCTCCATGCAATATTTGGGAAACACATAGAGTAAAAACTTTTTTGTTATTTATCTAAAATTTAAATTTAACTAGGTATTCTGTGTTGTGCTGGTATACGAAGATAAGTTAGCAAAGGAGCAAATGTTCTCGACTTATATCAGAACTGATGTGGACAGTACAGATCCATGCTACTGAGTTCATAGCCCAGGAAAAACCTTACTGGAATAACATTTTAGAAGGCTGGAACAGATATGGTCTGATGAAATAAAATCTGTGTTTCCTGACTCTGACAGGAAAAAAAAAAGTCCAGAGGGAAGAGATAAAGGCAGAGCCCTGACCCAAGTTAGGTCAAGGCTGAGGCTGAAGTGTTCTGTTATCACTTGGAGAAATCCAAGAACTTCTTCAGAGCAATAGCAACAAAGCTACAAGGTGTCCCCACAGAGAACTTTTGGAGATTCAAAGAAAATGAGACTCTCTGTTAATATTAGTTTCCAGAGTACTAATTAATAAAAAGTAGTTACTTCCTTTAAGATCAAACTACACACACACACACACACACACACACACACACACACACATCCCTGACAGAAAAGCATAAATTACTTCCTTGGCCCCACTCAGGGCCAAGGAACAAAGTGAGCGCCTGGTAGTCATGTTCAGATTTTGGTAAACTGTTTCACACAGAAGTTATTGCTCAACCCTCAACAAATTTGAATTGTTATTCATACCCATCCATCGCTGAAGAAAGTGCCTTTCTCTTCTCTGTGGTGCGAATGCAACAGACCAACTGTGTCTGGAATTTACTCATGAGGCTGTGATGTGAAATCTAACCATCCTACAAACCCAAACCTTCCATCACCCCTGTGAAAAGTCAAATGTGCTAATGACTGTTGGATATTTTTGGTGAGACCCAGCCAATATTATCAACTTGTTCTACTTTGAATTTCAGTGAAACATTTTTAAACGTTTGATTCTTCTTGTTAATTTACTTAATTTGCATGTATCGACTAAAAAGCTGAAGCAGTCTATGCACTGAGTTAGAAAATATCTTGTATCTATTCAATCCTTTTTAAAGATTAGGAGTTGGTGTCAATGTGCCTATGCTCGAGGGTAAATAGTGACAGCAGTGCTCATGAACAGGAAGGGTTACAAGATGATTCTGAACAGTACTCAGGGCTGTATTTGACTCACAGCTGTATTTACTCTCATTGCTGTTGTTTACTTTTATTGGGTTTTGGTTGGATCCAGAGTGTTTTATGTTTAGGGATTCTTTGATGTTCCCCTGGAGAAAAGTTTATTTTTATTTTTGAAAGGATAGTTGGATATTTGTTTTTGGATCGTTGTGCCCAAGTGATGCTGGCAGGAGGGACACTCTAGACCTACATATTTGGAACAACTTCCCTGATGCATGACCAGATATTCAACTAAAAAAAAAGGAAAAAAAAGAGGAAAAGGGATACTTCTAAACTCAAATTTAAAAATATTTTTGGCATCTTAACATGCAACAGGGTGCATTAAAGTTAATGAAATGAGAGAAAAAAGTTAATTAATGAAGTCTTATAAAAAAATAAAGGGAACTTAAAATACCAACTTGAATGTGCAATTAACAAAATTTTAATTATTCTGCTTAGTCCCTGAGCTATAGTATAATTTGTATACAGTAACATGAACAAATCTTTTGGGAATACCTTAGGGTTTCTTTACAGACATATACAGATATCTATATATAGATAGATATAGAAAAAATGTGTATATTTTTATGTATAATACAGATATATATATATATAAAATTGTGCAAGCCCTTCTGAGTAATACAATTAGAAAAAAGCTTCTGTGGCAATCTCCTACATTATCCCATGTACTTATTAAAATTAGACAAATTTATTCTCTATTATTGTTCTCTGCCTAAGGCATGAAGGATCCTTGGAAAATTAGTAGATTGATGTCTTAGGTCAGAAATCAAAACAAAATAAAACAAATTCTCCTGGAGTAGGAAGAACGTAGTATGCATTCAGAGATGCTCCAAGATGGTGGTGAAGTGTAAAGAGGTCTGCCTGGAGACAGCTATCTATATCCACATGGGAACAACTTCAGGATCAATAAGAAAATATTGATGACAGCTCTTTGGAGCCAAGTGAGCATGGAAATTCTTAGGCCTTGCTCAAGATAACGTTTGCTAGTGCAAAGGCACAATCCTAATAGGAATGAATAAAGATGGTCATAGCCTCCTAAAATGGGAGAATATTGGAAGACCACGGGAGTGATTTGTTTGGCTGGTGCAATGCCTTTCCCCTCTTGAGGAGTTGAAGCGGCTATTGTAGTCATACAGCTGGCTCTGTATTCTGATCCCCACTTGCGACGTGAAATACATGTGAAAAAGAAGTGTTAAGCTACTGCTGCTGTGGGGTCACTGAGTCTTGCCCCTACTAGGAATATGGAGACTATAAAGTTTAGCCCCACCTAGGATTGCCACATCCCAGGGTGTCTGATGACTTTGTGTCTCATCTGTGCCTGCTGTATTTGCCAGGAGAGTGCTGGAGCTGGCCCACATTAATTACCCAACGTTAAGAGAATTAGCTAACTACAACCAAGGCAGGCATTCTGGTATTCTGGAAGTTATTTTAAAGGAAGCACTTTGATCTCAGAATGTTAAGTGATGCAAGGGCATAGAAAGCTTGCCTTCAGAGGGGCCCAGGTTAGGCTTCTATTCCTTGTTGTGGTTCTCCATAGGACATATGGTACCACTAGCAGATGGCTGTCTTCCTGGGAATGGGGACACCAGGGAGGAATCTACCCTCCATGAGGGAAAATGCTTTGTGTGGACATCTTCATTTGTCTAAGTTTGTGTTCTCTACACTAACTGTAAAGGAATTGTAATATTTTACTCCTGTTTAATTGCCATCTTCCGATCAATCACATTTCACATGCTTTAGCCACACGTGTAGCAAGCCATGGTAATTTGAGAGAAGGTCTCTCCAGAGGAGAGATTTTTCTCACGGGTGACTTTCAGTCTGAGGAGAAGAGGAACTGGGGCTTAATAGATAGTTTCAACCATGTATAGGGATACATTATTCTTTGGGAAAAGTCTAAGTAACTAAAGTCAATTTACTTTGAAATTGCTTTGGAATTCTTTTTTTTCATTTTTTCCATCAGAGACACAATTCAATTAAAAATATGTTAGATATAAAGATGTGTGGCTCACAAGCCTTTCTCTATAAAGATGTAAAATAATATATGGGTCACTGTATTAATATAGTAAATGGGGAAGCCAGGCGTGTGTTAGGAGCATTTACATACTTATGCACATCAACCATCCATTTTTCTTTTCAGTACAACCTATGAGATAAGTGTTAATTTCTGAAGATGATTCTAAGATGCCCGTTTATTTTCACATTTCAATGTGAAACGTCTTTGCTATCTGGATGTCGATCACAATCATGACATCTCATGATTTTTGCGAGGTGACAGCTCTGGTGTGGCTCTGTCATTACCTCTGTGTATATGAATGTCAGAACTGTATAAAACTTCAGGGTCTTTATCAGAAGGTTGAGGGGAACTTCAGAAAGTCTCTTAAGTCCCAGGAATCAAATGGTGATGAATGAGAAACTTTCAACAACGTTCCTAGAACAGGAATCAAAAACAGATTGGCTATCCATAATATCTAAGCCAGCATAAGAATCGAGCAGCGATGACTTTCAGCTCCTTTATGAATTATGTTAAGAAACACTGAATTGCCAGCTTCTTTGATGACCCAGAGAACTAGACTGTGTGAAAGCAAACATATGTGCGTGCATTCTGAATCAAAAGGGGATTCAGAAAGTCAGATGATGCAAGATTCTCAGATGCTTTGACCAATATATGCATCTTTTTTTTAAAGAAATGTTTATTTTGACAGAGAGAGAGAGTGAGACTGTGAGAAAGTGTGCATGAGTAGGGATGTGGCAGAGGGAGAGAGAGAGAGAGAGAGAGAGAGAGAGAGAGAGAGAGAGAATCTCAAGCAGACTCTTCACTGTCAACGTGAACCCTGAGATCATGTCCTGAGCCAAGATCAAGAGTTGGATGATCAACCAACTGAGCCACCCAGGTGCCCTGACCAATGTATCTATCTTAAATTCTCTTTTTATTCATACCTAAAAGTCATATTTGATAAAAGTTTACATCTAATCACGTCCAAAAAACTAGTCCAATAAATATAAAATTATTCTAAATAATAAAACATTAAGGCATATTTTAACTGGCAACATCTTTGACTTTTTTTAGTAGCACAAAATATAATGGTGTGTCTCAATTATTTGTCTGTATTTTGGAGATGAGAAAGTCGAAACCTGGGGTCGCCTCATTTTGAACAAAACCACAGAGCTGAAATAGTGGCACAGCTTTACTTTCAGATTCGTCCAACAGCTGACCATGAACTGTTCCCCTCCACATCGTTTCACGGCTACAAAGAAAGGGTTACAAGCCTTTAAAAGCGGGAGAAAAGATATCTTATTAGAGAACAAAGCATTCATGTTTTCCTCTCTGCCTAGCCCTAAATTAATCAAAAGACATCCTTTATAAGGCTTTTCCTCTTCTCATTATCTACCAGCAAGTATGTGGCAATGGGAAGAAGACAGAAAAACGGGTTTCAGAATCAAAGCAGTGAAAAGTCAAGAAGGCTTGAGCACACAGTGCACAAAACAGAAGCTTCTGACCGGAACCAGGACATTTATGTTCCCGCCAGTGCTGTAGTGTCTTCAGGGATAACTACTGATGATGTAATCACCAGTGATAGGTATGCAAATCTGAATAAAAGTAGGTCCGTCTCAAATTCATCAGCGAGCGCTAGATTCGGATGTGCAGATGCCATCCTGGAACACATTCACTAGCACCTGCCACTAAGAAAAGGCTCTGATGATGGATTGCCATTTGGAGATCAGTGGAATGCACATTCCCACTACTGCAAAGAAGCCTTGTACTCTGGGTACACATCTATGCTGGGGACCACTTTTACCTATTTCATCCATCGCGACTCCATGAAATTTTACTGTATGATAAATTCGAGTCCATCAAAGGCAAATTGATTATAATTTTTTATCTAAGTTCAATTCCCAGTTCCATATGCAAAAAATTCTAAGTAAGATGCACAGATAGGGATATTAATCATCTAACAATCAGATTATACCTATATCAATTTACATTACTAACATACAGATGTGTACTTAGTCTCATGATTAACAATTAAACAATTAAAAACCATTCTCATAAGGAATGTTGGTTAACTGTTATACTACATCTTTTAAAGTGATCTAAGACAAATATCTAATGTCTGTAGGTGCCACAAATATTAGCTAATAACATGACTCGTTTGTATTTTTTGATAAAACTCATAAGTAACTACATTTGCACAGTAACAGGTAGTTTTTCTTTCAGTCTCTGACTACATTTTCCATGTCTGTTTCACCTGCCAAAATTTATAAACAGATTAAAAATTAGATGGATTCCAAGTAGGTGTTTCTGAGCCGTCTCCCCTGTACAACCATGAATGAAAATTACCAATTTAAAACAAATAGATAAAAACTCTGTTTTAAATTCAGTACCATTCCACCTGATTTAGGTCCAGGCTGAACTGAATAGTTGAATAAATTGCTTATCTATAAGAGCTACAGGACTATGATTAGTTATGATGAAGGAGGAAAGCTAAATGTGACTCATCAGTACTTTCAAGTATAATGAGAAGCTGTTATACAGAGAATTTGAGTCTCCATTTCTTTTTGGAGAAAATCAACTAACTTTAGATTGCAATGTGATGGATTATGACCTGCAATTTGGGAGAAAATTTTCCAAGAAGTCAAAAATGATGGCAGAATGGGTCAGATTTTATCTAATTTCATTCACTAGAATTTGGGAGCTTTAAGATAAATTACAATATTTTATATAATTTTATGGGATAAAGCAGAGTATGATGAACTTGTTGCTAATGTAAGATGTAAAGAAAAATGGTGTTTTTAAAAAAAATTTTTTAATGTTTCTTTTTGAGAGAGAAAGCGACAGTGCAAGTGGGGGCAGAGAGGCAGAGGGAGAGGGAGACACAGAATCCGGAGCAGGCTCCAGGCTCTGAGCTGTCAGCACAGAGCCCGATGCAGTGCTCAAACTCATGGACCGGGAGGTCATGACTTCATCCCGTCTGACCCTTAACCAAATAAACCACCTAGGTGCCCCAGAAAAATATGTTCTTATCCAACTCCACAAGTGCCTGTGCCCCCCCAGTTTTCCATGATTAGAGGGTTATAATTTAGGATATTAAATTTTTTATTTCCAGGATCCTCAGCTAATGTCAAATACTGTTACAGGGTTTTAAATCTTTGCCAAAACCTTATCAGCTAGCATCTTAGAGCAGGGCATATTTTTTTATTTCCAATTTTACTCATTGTAGGCAAGGTTGATAGAGAATAGGAATCAGATGAAAAAGCATAAAAATTCTAAGCATGGGCCACTGGAACATACTATGGTAGTCAATACACATTTCTCCATTATTAAATTGTTTAATAGTAATTAAAAGGGAGGCTATGTATATATGAATATATATATATATATATACACACATATGTGATATATTTAATATATAAGGTATAATAAAGGAGAAAATATTGCTACCAGAAGACACATCACTATCAGGTACTGCTTAAGAATTTATTGTCTGGATTTGGGTAAACTTGGGCTTTAAGTCTGTTCTCCGTGATTTTTAGCTTTCTCATCTATATAATACAGATAATAATACTCACTTGATGATATTTTCTCAAGGGTAAATAAACTATTTATTATTTATAAGATCTCTGTAAAGATTAGATAGCATGATGTTTATAAAATAGTTAGTACTTATCTGTCTCAGAGAAATTGCTCAATAACTATTGCTTTAATTACTGTCTACCTCCAATTTGCCAAGACTGATCCTCAGCAATGTGAATTGATGCAGTGAGTAGAGATAAGACAAGATTTGCGAAGCACTCTACAGAAATAAAGCAGGGACTCTCAAGCGAAAGCTACTTAGGAGTACAGAGAAAGGAGGCTGGTTAAGGGAGCCAAGAAACATTTCCCAAGAATTGATGATATTCAAGGAAAATTAAAAAAGAATATAATAGGGGCGCCTGTGTGGCTCAGTCGGTTGAGTGTCCAACTTTGGCTCAGGTCACGATCACACAGCTCCTGAGTTCGAGCCCCACGTCGGGCTCTGGTGCTGACAGGTCAGATCCTGGAGCCTGCTTCGGATTCTGTGTCTCCTTCTCTTTCTGCCTCTAGGCCACTCACATTCTGTCTCTGTCTCTCTCAAAAGTAAATAAACATTAAAAAATTTAAAAAGAATATAATAATTATTCAGATGAATGATACAGGTAAGAGCATTCCATGAAGTAAGATTCAGAGGCATAAAACAAAGATCTGTAAGATTGAGGTACCTTTAGGGAGCTATAAATTATTCTTCAGGGAGGTAGTGTTAGAAAGGGGGTAGGGTGGCTTATTAAGAGATGGATATACAGATATGGGCAAGAGCCATGCCATGGAGGATTTTTCATAGAACAAACACCACTGGGCTTGGCCATACAAAAGAAAGAAACTCTGAAATATTTTAAGGGAGACATTGGTGTGATTGGATTTGGAACCATTCTAGAAGTAGTGAGCATATGAATTAAATATAGTAGCACCAGCCACAAGATAATCCATTAGTGATCGAAAATCCAGGTGTGGGGGTGTGCTACAGTCTTTATGGAGCTGAAAAGGAAGCGATACCGTCTAAAAGTATGTATGAGGTAAAACAGACTGGAATTAATAATGGACGAGATGAGGGAAATTAAAGACAGCCTTCTCAGACGACTTTCAGGTTTCTGGCTTTCATGGTTGAATTCTGCCTTTCACCAAGATAAAAATTAAAATTAAAATTAAAATAATCACTTTAAGGAAGAAAAGTATCTCTTTCCTAAAAAGTTGAAGACCACCTCTTCTTCTGATTTTCAATTCTTGAATACTAACAAGAATTTTTTAAGTGATTTGTCATTATACTACTCCTAAGCATAGTGATTGGTAACTTAAAAAATGTGAGTGTAAAAGTTTGGTATTGCTACTAACTTTTAATTGCCTTGCTTTATTTTATTTTATATTTATTCGCTGGCTATATATTGTGATTTTCTTGTTTTCTACAAAAAGAAAGGTCATATTAAATATCCTCTTCAGCTCAACACTTGTCACATTACTAAGCTTCTCACGAAAAATTCCTTTTGAAAATCTTAACAAGGAACAAATTATCTTAGTGAGGAAGGTCAGCTCAGGAGCAACTTAGACAAATTTGGAAACACAACCAACTCTTCCTGCACTAAGTAACTTAGATTAGAACATAAAACACTTTAATGACAATCTCTTGAAATTGTTTAATTTTTAGCTTCAAATTTATTGGTAGAAGTAGGTCTGTGCATGCCATATATACGTGTTGATCATTTGGTCTACACTGTACAATGAAAGTTGAAGTTATCATCATGTTGCTAGGTTCTTATTTTGTAGCTAATGGATTTTGCTAGGTGTTGTAGGCAAGGGTAGTGGAAAGTTGTAGCTGCAGTGATTATAGATACGGTTTAATACTGGCTAACAAAAGCTTAACATTCATTCCATAGGAAAAACGACCTCATGGATATTCAGTACGTTTTGACATTGTGGAGTCGTCTTAAACTTGTACCCCAGACCAAGGGTCAGCAAACTTTACCTGGAAAGGGCCAGATAGTAAATGGTTTCATCTTTGTAAGCCAAACGGTTTGTGTTTCAATTCTCAATACTGCCTTTTATTAAAAAAGTGGCCACATGTAATATGGAAACAGATGAGGGTGTTTGTGTTCAATAGAACTTTATTCACAGTTGGGCAGTGGCCCTGATTTGGCTCATGCAACAGAGGTTACCACCCTCTACCCTAGTGCCTAGTCAATAGTCTACACAAGTGAAATGACCCTGCAGGGCTTTGATTCAAACTGCACACAAGGATTGCTTCTTTGTGAGTCAGCACTAGTAGAAGTTTCTTCCCTCATAAGAAGTCAGAGTTAGTATCGCAGGGACAACTTTTATTGATTCACAGGAAATAGACCTTGCAAATCAGTTGCTGTAGCTAGAATCAGTTGAGTTGTGTCTCATTCAGTCCCTTTCTGTACCCCTCTCTCTAATTCCACTTTCTCCCCTGATACCAGTTCTGTTGTATCATATACAGTGCACACAAGTGCACAAGTGGGGAAGGGACGCAGAGAGGGAGACATAGAATCTGAAGCAAGTTCCAGGCTCTGAGCTGTCAGCACAGAGCCCGATGCAGGTCTCGAACTCATGAACCGCGAGATCAGTACCTGAGCCAAAGTCAGACGCTTAACCAACTGAGCCACCCAGGCGCCCCTCCGCCCCCAGCAGAGTATATTTAACTTAAGTCTGCTCTTAGTCATTACATCTTACTGACATCTCCTTAAAGTTGCTGGCACCATCCAGAGGCTTTATACTGATGAAAATATGGGATACATTCTGCACTGCCCAAATTTCTCTCAGGGTTTTGGACAATGCAGTATCTTATAATTAGAGTTCTCTTTTTCACCTGGTTATTACACGTGACTTCTATTGTTAATTGGTCATTTCTAATCTTGGTTTAATTGCCATTTTCCTAGAATCTTCTGCCTTTTCTTCACAATTTCCTGAACTTACTAAAGAGAGCACTTGCTTAATGGAAACAGAACATTATAGAGGCGCACCTAACTGCACGGCTACGATCACATGTTAACCTATACGTTGGTATATGCAGAATGTACCAAATAAAGATTAGCTTTAACTTCTCAATCAACAAATAATACTTATAAGTTAAACTTTTGCTCTGAGACATTTGTAGATTCACATACTGTTGTAAGAAATAATACAGAGAGATTTGGTGCATTCTTTATGTGATGTCTCCTTGCAATCTGATTGCACAATGGCACAAGATAGCGCCACTGATCCAGTCAAGACAAGAACATTTCCTTCCACCACTACAAAGATTTCTCATGTTGCCCTCTTACAGTTATATTCATCTCCAACCTTGTCCACCAACCTAAACCCTAGCAACCACTAATCCGTTCTCTAGTTCTATAGATTCGTGACTTCAAGGGTGTTAGATACATGGAATCAAGCAGTATGTAACCGTTGGGAATGACTTTTTTTTTCACTCAGCAAAATCCAGAAATTCATCCAAGTTTTGGCATGTGTCTACTGTATCCATTTTCTTCCCTTTCTTTAGATGAGTTATATTTTCTTAAAGGGTAAAGTTATTTGTAGTATCCCTTATCTTTCCAATGGTTGCAGGATCTGTGGGGATGTACCTATTTAATTCCTCATATTGGTGACTCGTGTCTTCTCTCTTTTCATCTTGTCAGTCTTACTAGAGGCTAGTAAGGTTTTTAACTTATTTCAAAGGATCAGCATTTTGATTTATTGATTTTATCTATCATTTTCCTGTTTTAATTTCTGCTTTTTATTGGTTTCTTGATTTTTCTCTCTTTAGCTCTTTTACTTCTAGTTTCTTAAGATAGGAGTTTAGATTATTGATTTAAGCACTTTTTTTTTCTAATATAATCCTTTACTATTATAAATTCCCCTCTCAGCACATACATTTTATTATGTTGCTCTACATGTTTTGGCGTATTGTGTTTTCACTTTTATTCAGTTCTGTATATTTTTAAAACTTTTCTTTAAAACTTCCCTTTGACTTATGGATTATTGAGAACTGGGTAGTGAAATTTCCACATATTTAGAAAATTTCCTGTAGTTTTTCTGTTACTGTTTTCTATTTTGCTTTATGACCATCCTTAATGGTCAGATGATATAATCTATATGATGTCAACTATTTTATTTGCTGAGATATGTTCTATGGCCAAGAATGTAATGTATTTTGGGGATTCAAACATTTTGTCAATGTTTATTTTTGAGAGAGAGAGAGAGAGAGAGAGAGAGCTCAGTGGAGGGACAGAGAGAGAGGGAGACATAGAACTGGAAGCGGGCTCCAGGCTCTGGGCTGTCAGCACACAGCCCGATGTGGGGCTCAAACTCAAATACTAGGAGATCATGACCTGAGCCAAAGTCAGAGGCTCAACTGACTGAGCCACCAAGGCGCCCCTGGTGAATTTTTCACAGATGCTTGAAACAACTATTCTGCTATTGCTTACTGGTGTGTTCCAAAAGTAATCAGTTAGATTCCGTTGGTTCATTTTGTTGTTCAGATCTTCTGTATACTTGTCTGGGATTTGTATCAATTTCTGAGAGGGGGCAGTAAGGACCCCATGTGTAATTGTAGATTTGGTTATTTTTCCCTTACAGCTCCCTCAGTTTTCACTTCAAGTATTTTTGAGGCTGTTGTTTTTTGCATACTAATTTATGGTAATTATGTCTTCTCGTGATCAATCCATCATTATTGAATGTTCCTCTTTTTCTCAGATTGTTTTCTTTGCTCTCATTGATATAAATTTGGTAACTTGATATAAATTTGGTAACTTGAGTTTTTTTTAAAAAAAATAATGTTTGCATGGTATAACTCTCTTCCATCATTTTCCTCCAACCTACCTGTATAATTAAATTGAAATGAATTTCATGTAAACAGCATATAATTGAGTCATGACTTTTTATCTACTTTTCCAATCTCTGGCTTTTTTCGAATATTTAGGCAATCTACATTTAAAATAATTATTGAGGGGCGCCTGGGTGGCGCAGTCGGTTAAGCGTCCGACTTCAGCCAGGTCACGATCTCGCACTCTGTGAGTTCGAGCTCCGCGTCAGGCTCTGGGCTGATGGCTCAGAGCCTGGAGCCTGTTTCCGATTCTGTGTCTCCCTCTCTTTCTGCCCCTCCCCCGTTCATGCTCTGTCTCTCTCTGTCCCAAAAATAAATAAACGTTAAAAAATAAATAAATAAAAAATAAAATAAAATAATTATTGATTTGCTCAAGCTGAAGTCTGCCAAATTATTTGTTTTCTACTTGTTTTTTTCTCCTTTTCATTCTTCTTATTTTTCCCTCTTCTCATATCCTTGTGGATCACTTGAACATTTATTTTTAAGGTTGTCATCTTGATTTATTTACAATAATTCTTAGCATATATTGCTTTGTAGAATTTTTCTAGTCACTGACCTGGGTATTACAAACTGCAATACACATGTGACTTATAATCTACCTATGCCACGTTTTATCCATTTGAGTGACATGTGAAGGTGGAAAACTTACAGTGATTTGGGTCCCTTTGGTATCTTCGCTTCTCACATATAATTGTCTTGAATTTGAATGGTTTTACAACTCTTATTTTAGTCATCACAGATGATTTAGAAAACACATGAGGTCAAGTGTGTCTTTTTTCATTTCTCCATGTTTCTAACCTTTTCCATGTTCTTTCTTTCTTCCCAATATCCCAAGATTCCTTCTATTTCTCTTCTATTTCTTCCTATTCTTTGTATTTCTTCCTTTCTGTTGGAGGTGATTGGGTTCCTTTCTTCTGTTGGCTAGGGGGTGGGAGATGGAGGAGAGGGTTGTAAGACAATCTGCCGGCATGTTGTTGCACCAGTCCTGGGATCAGTTTGATCTTTAGCAACACATGGTTCCAGGATTGCTGTAGCAGGGGATGAGAGGGCTAAGTCACTTCACAGGAATAGTTCATGGACCAGGCCTGTAAGTGGTTTATATGTCTTTGGTCTACAAGACATTGACTTATTCCCAAATACACGACCTCAATCCATGTGCGGAAGGCTGAAAAGAAAAGTTTTCTTTTGGCTTTGCATGTACAAACACAGGGCACTTTTTCTGTCACCATTATTATTATTTTTTTTTTACAAGTTATAATGAAAAGCGAACCTTTTCACCATAATCCTGACCTTCTAGATGCAGTTTTATTTTCACATTTAGGAAAGCTTTACATGCCAATTTTTCTGAGTTAATTAATAGTCTCTGATACACGTGAGTCTTTTTGCTTAAAAACAGAAACAAAAAGCCCCTCTATTTACATTGTGCTTGTGCTGCAAGATTTCTTAAACACTAAGTTTCAACCAACAATGTCAATGTCATATGCTGGGGAAATTTAACTAAGTTAATTAACTTTATATAAGCCACTTCAGAAAGGTATCATAGAAATAGTCTATTCTTACGCCAATACATAGTTTCCTTTTAGAGACGATCATATCAGAATCCTTTACTGAAATGTGAACACTGACTCAGCATTAAAAAAAAAAGTTTCTGCTATCAATGGCATTGCCAGCTACACGGGCAACTTTTTTTTTTTTTTTTTTTTTTTTGGTCTGTTCCCAGGAAATTAATGAACAGTTTTGATTCTGCTTAGCTTGGAGAACTGATAAAAATCTCACTCCAAGGTAATGTGAAGAGAGATATAACCTTTCATTTTCTATTCTTTTAAGACTAATTAAAAGACTTAATTTAAAAAATCCCTACACCATTCAAAGTTCTTTTTCACTCCATATTATAATAATGTTGATTTATCGGATAAACCCAACTATCTATACCCTGGGCTATAATGATCTTTTCTCTGTATTCTGACTTTGTAAAGGTTGATTTTTTTTTTTTGGTAAAGTGATTTTTCTTACTTTTATTTTAACTTTTATTTCTAGTTCGTTAAAGTAATGAGACCACTTTTTCTCCCCATGGAGGAGAAATATTACATAGAAACCTATATCCTGACACTAAACATACAAAGCAAATTAGGAATAACTAATTCTCCAGAACTAAATTATAGTTAGTTGTGTTATTTTAAAATTACTTCTGTTCCCAAGAATATACAGATGTGGGCCAATTATTTTCACCAGGAAAGGAAATGTGAAAAAATGTAGAGAAGTTATAAAATTGTTACCAATTCTTGAAAATTGAATGTGAGAATGCTAAGTAATTAAGAACGAAAGTCATTTGACAATAAAGGCATCAGAGACGTAAACTGTGTCTAATCTGTTGTTAGAATATGGGGAATATGAAAGATGTACATGGAGATAAGACTGGAAAGCCAATATTCCAGAAATGTCTCAATATAATTAAAGTGATTTTGAATCCTTTTCTAGTGAACAACTACACTTACACAATCTAAAAGATTCAATTGTAAATCAGTTTTCCAGAAATGAATGAGAACGTATTATGCATTTCTAGTCTTTATTTTAATACAGTGACTTTTGCATCATCATTTAGTTGCTAGGACAAAATTTGACGTCTGTTGTTAAGGCAATTTCCCAAATGAATGCCAAAGGTCTCTCTGATTTATCCAAGTCAATGCTTACAATCTTGCAGAAAGCACCAGAATGTGCAATGTATGTTGGTTGTGTCAAGATGGAGTCAGTATCATAAGTAAACCACATCGAATCCATTGACACCAGCATCCCACTCTTGTCATGCTGCTGTTGGTTAGGTTACCGAAGAAGAATTGACAGACACTTTGCAGGGATTTATCATTCAGGAAGGCATCAAATGTGAAAGTAGCTCAAATTACTTGTTCCGAAGGAAAGCATTAATGGTAAACACTTGACAATGCCCTATTCTAAAATCATTGTAATAGATCTGCACATATAATCCATTTATTCATTCATCCACCTGTTTCTCATTCATCATTTTGTCCATCTTCACACCTACCCTCACACATAGCCTATCGAGTCTGTTGGAGGCATTATTCCAGGTAAAGATGATTACGATGAACTTGCCCTCAAGGAACTAATAATCTATTATTGGGCGAGAAATGGAACTACACCGCAAAATCCTGATGTAAAGAAAAATAAAGATCTCCGGGAGAACATGGGGAAGAATTAATTTAAATTAGACCGTAAAGAATAGGGGAAATGCGGACAGAGATGTTGAAAAGGTATCCTAGGCAGTAGTGAAAGGAAGTAAGAGAGGAATTCCTACCGGGCAGTAGGCTGGAGTTGAGTGTTCAGGGATAGATTAGGCTGCCTGGTAGTGTTCTAGCTATCATCAAAGCCACAGACCAATTAGAAAAATGTATGTTGTATGGCTGAAGTTCTCTCTGTTCCCAAATTATTATAAATTTAGAAACAATCAAAGAGATTTCAGACCCAAGGAATCTTTTTGTGTTGCATTATTAATATGACTAAATACACATACATATTATATGTGAAAGGATGCAAGCATTTTGCATGTCAAAATTTTTCTAATTTGCGCCTAGAGACTATTTGTTTTTCATGTGCTGGGATTCACCTGGTACTTGTCCGTTTACTGTAATTTTATAGGCATGACTTCACTGCCTCGATTTCCACTAAATGTGTGAAGGTGATATGTAACTTAAATCCTTTCCATTCACAGAAGCTTTGAGGTTTGATTTTGAGTATCCTAAGAGTCGCTATCCATTGATGGTCAAGTCAGACACATTATCAGAATCATTGAGGAACTGGATTTTCTACTGATAGTCTCCAAGACAATTTAAAGCTATTTTGTTTTCTTCAAAAAGGACACTTTAAAATGAGTAAGAAAAATCTGTCCCATGCTCTGTCTTATGATTGAAACTAAACTGAAAATTCAGTGGCTCAAAGATGTCGCAAAAGCTTCTCTTGAGAAATGAGAACGTAATTTGACATTAATAGAGCATTCATTCACAACTTCCAGGTGTTTATTTTTCTGTTACCTTCGGTAGGCTGGATTTTCAATTGCTAAATGGAGTTTAGTGTTTTGTTTTTTGTTTTCAAATTTTTGACATTTCACAGGAATAAATATATTTTCCTTCATGATACAGTACACACACATACACATGTGCATACGACGAAGACAAAGGTCTCAGGAAACAATATTGTGATGTTACATTTTATTTTACTTCGTTTTGTTTTCTTTTGTGAAAAATTTCTAGTAGAGATCCATTAAATTTATTTCAACCCTCACTAGTGGGCTGACACTTACAGTTTAGAAAATGTTAAGACAATCTGGTTTTCTTCTCTTTTCTCTCAATTAAAAACAAAAACAAGATTTTATTCCTTAGTCAGTTGCTTTTCTACTTTAAGTAGAAAATACTATATACTTACTATATACTTAGTAAGTATAGTAAGTACTTACTATACTATATTTAATTGACTTTTTTGTCTTTTGTTAAAATGAAAGCAATTTTATCTTGACTTGAGGCTACATATGTTTACCAAAAAAAATGAAGAAATTTTATATTAAGAACCAAATTGTAATATTTTTCTCCTTGTCAGGGCAACAATGAATTACTTTAATTATTTTGATACTGAGAATTATTTTAGATTTGAAGGATATGACATTGAAGAATAACATGGTTGGTTAGCTTCTGTGGGAAATCGATTGAGTGCGCTAAATCAAAATGCCAGAGAGAGCTTGAGGTAACCATGAGTTTTGTTCTTGTGTGTTTTCACATTAATGAAAACTGCTGTTATGTGGAACAAAAACGAGTCACATATTGTGCCTGTAGGAAAAATTACATTCTGAAAACTTTTGGTCATTGAAATAAGAGTCTCATTTTATAATTTGTTTTACCTGTTGGGCTAGATATTGATCTGGCTTCTTAAAACTTTTGAAGCCCAAAACAATAACAAACATAGATGTTTAGGCAACTACAAAGTATTTCTGTGCTACAAATGAAAATATTTTGGTGTTGATTCTCACATAGACCTATTCCTTTAAAAATCTGAAGTGAAAAATTAAGAGAATACAACTTATAAGTATTTCAAAACTCTATGTTAGGCAATATGCTAAGCACTTACACAAAATATCTTATCAATCCTCACAAACACCTTTAAGGAAGACATTATGTTTCCATTCTTTGAAGGTGACATATCTTTAAAGGCAATAGTACAGCACCATCGTGAACTCAGTCACATCTGAGCTCTTAACCATTATGCTGTACTGACACATTTATCACCGCATTTAATTATAATCATAGATTCAGACAATTATGGTGCTAGCATCTTAACAAATTTCAGGATGAAAAATATGTATCCATTACATTGTGACATTTTTATTTCTGTGTGGTACTCACTTTACCAAAACATACACGAAACCCCAGTTTCCCTTCTCACATTGAAACCTCAGAGTGTGACCTCATCAAAGGAACAAAAAATGATAGAGTCAAAAGAATAACAGGAAGCAAAAAGTTACTCGAGCATCTTAATACTGCTAATGCACAGGGGAAGTCAAGAAATTAATAAACATCTATCATGCAAATGTATGCAAATGTGTTCACCTTCTTAAAACTCAAAGGGAACATATAAACTAATGTTCATATTCCTAAAACATCCTCAGAGTAAACACACGATTCAAGATTATTTCTCTAATATCATTAATTTGATGCAGTCATTACAGTCGTTTCTTAAACACATATAGTAAGATGTTATCAGGAGTGACGTTTTAGAAAGAAAGACATGAGGGGGCGCCTGACTTCTGACTTCAGAGTTGAGCATCTGACTTCAGCTCAAGTCATGATCTCAAGGTCCCTGAGTTCTAGCCCCACATGGGGTTCTCTGCTGTCAGTGCAGAGCCTGCTTCAGAGCCTCTGTCCCCCTCTCTCTGCCCCTACCCCTCTCATGTGCGCTCTCTCTCTGTCTCTCAAAAATAAATAAAACATTGCTACGGCTGAGGTCAGAGAAGTCTTTTCCTGCTTTCTCCTCTAGGGTTTTGATGGTTTCCTGTCTCACATTCAGGTCCTTTATCCATTTTGAGTTTATTTTTGTGAATGGTGTGAGAAAGTAGTCTAGTTTCAATCTTCTGCATGTTGCTGTCCAGTTCTCCCAGCACCATTTGTTAAAGAGACTGTCTTTTTTCCATTGGATATTCTTTCCTGCTTTGTCAAAGATGAGTTGGCCATACGTTTGTGGGTCTAGTTCTGGGGTTTCTATTCTATTCCATTGGTCTATGTGTCTGTTTTTAGCAATTTCTTACTTGACACATCCCCAAAGGCAAGGGAATTAAAAGCAAAAATGAACTACTGGGACCTTATGAAGATAAAAAGCTTCTGCACAGCTAAGGAAACAACCAACAAAACTAAAAGGCAACCAACGGAATGGGAAAAGATATTTGCAAATGACATATCAGACAAAGGGCTAGTATCCAAAATCTATAAAGAACTCACCAAACTCCACACCCGAAAAACAAATAACCCAGTGAAGAAATGGGCAGAAAACATGAATAGACACTTCTCTAAAGGAGACATCCAGATGGCCAACAGGCACATGAAAAGATGCTCAATGTTGCTCCGCATCAGGGAAATACAAATCAAAACCACACTCAGATATCACCTCACGCCAGTCAGAGTGGCCAAAATGAACAAGTCAGGAGACTATAGATGCTGGAGAGGATGTGGAGAAACGGGAACCCTCTTGCACTGCTGGTGGGAATGCAAATTGGTGCAGCCACTCTGGAAAACAGTGTGGAGGTTCCTCAAAAAGTTAAAAATAGACCTACCCTATGACCCAGCAATGGCACTGCTAGGAATTTACCCAAGGGATACAGGAGTACTGATGCATAAGGGCCCTTGTACCCCAATGTTTATAGCAGCACTCTCAACAATAGCCAAATTATGGAAAGAGCCTAAGTGTCCATCGACTGATGAATGGATAAAGAAATTGTGGTTTATATACACAATGGAGTACTACATGGCAATGAGAAAGAATGAAATATAGCCTTTTGTAGCAATGTGGATGGAACTGGAGAGTGTTATGCTAAGTGAAATAAGCCATACAGAGAAAGACAGATACCATATGTGTTCACTCTTATGTGGATCCTGAGAAACTTAACAGAAACCCATGGGGGAGGGGAAGAAAAAAAAAAGAGGTTAGAGTGGAAGAGAGCCAAAGCATAAGAGACTCTTAAAAACTGAGAACAAACTGAGGGTTGATGGGGGGTGGGAGGGAGGGGAGGGTGGGTGATGGGTATTGAGGAGGGCACCTTTTGGGATGAGCACTGGGTGTTGTATGCAAACCAATTTGACAATAAACTTCATATATTTAAAAATAAATAAATAAATAAATAAATAAATAAATAAATAAAACATCCAAAAAAGAAGGAGATGAAGGTGGTTAAGTGTTGCCATGAATTAGAAGAAAGCATGATTTAACAAACCAACCTCTCAAATTACCTTCCTTTATCTGTTTTCTCCAGTTCACCAGTCTTCCTAAATATGTATAATCTAAAGCTTTATTGAATGCACACAGGATTTATGATCTTTTAAAAATGTTTATTGACAAAAGGCATTCACTGAGTCCTTTTCCTCCTTAGGGTATGTTACAACTTTTACCTATAGCCAAAAAGTCATTTTGAATTAATTTAAGACCAGATACTTGTCATATATCTTATGCATTTTAAGCTATTCTGTTTTTTCATTTTTCATGAAGATGGTGAAGACACATAAATGCAATTTAAATAAATTATCAGAAGGGGGTACCTGTTAGTTTTGTTTATTACCATATAATAAGAATTTGCATAGGGCATTTTTAGAATACAAAGGACATATTATACAGACACTTCGGGTACTATATACATTTAACTAAAAATTTTATTCCTAGCCAATATGCCCTCTGATTCACACTGCTACTATACAACATTATGATATAGTACGTATCTTTTTGAAACTTAAAATAAAATTTTAGAGAATCATCTTGTTAGGCAGATAGGTTACTTTCTGAATGAAGTAGCATTGATCATATACTTGAAAATATGTTGTAACCCTTAAATTTTGTGTGAATTATTATTAAGATCACACAGTTAATTTGATTTCTGCAATTAGTATGGAAAGGACATAGTATTTTAAAAATAAGCTCTAGTAAAATTGTTTTAACAAAAATATATAATAATTAGGAAAAGATTCTATATGCATGTATTCTTAGTTTTTCAGTTGCAGTGGTTGAGAAAAAAAGCCTTTCTCGATCTTTCTGTGTCAGAAACTATCGTTCTCTAGGTGAACAGCTGGAGAAACAGATTGCTTATATCAACATGCTCTTTATAGCAAAATACCTTACAAAAGATTTATAGTACAATATACCAGATGAGTCTAAAGGCTTTATCTATTTTATCATGCATTTATTTTCCTGGTTCTAGTAATGCACAAAGATGAATATCTTATTTCGTCTTTCATCCCTTCTTAAATGAGATATTTTAAGTACATGTTGCTGTCTTCATAGGATTGGGGAATGGTAATACAGTATGCAACACGATTGTGGGGGGGGTTGTTTTGTTTCAGTTTGGTTTGTTCTTGCTTTGCCATGTTCGGCCACTTAGCCAGACAGCCACCTGGACAGCACAAAGGTGGAGCTCAGTGACTGGGGTGGACATTCCAATGTCGGCCCCAAGGAGTTGCCCATGGCTCTTCTATTTAACAAGCACAGAAGTAGCCTCTTTTAAGTCACTACAAAAAATAAGGTTGTATAAGATCTATTAGAATGAATTATGAACTCACCTTTTATTAAGGTACATGATTCAGAAGATATAATTTTTAAGTACAACTGTTTGCTACCAGAGGCATGATTTTATGCTAGATTTACAAGCAACTTTAAGAAATGATTGTTTCTCCTGAATGGACGAACTCCTAAAATTGGCTACTAATTATCCAGAAAAGACAACCAAAAAAAAAAAGTGATTTTATTTTTATTTACTTATTGCCCCCTAGCCCATATATTTTAATTTTCTGAGTACAATTCTCTGGCCTCAGAATATTGTCATAGTATAATTATTGAATTGGACTTCAAGTGGGACTTTCTTTAAATTATGTAAAAATAGTCGATAGCAAAGCTTAAAAATGTAAATGGAAAGAAAAGGGAGAAAGTCTGGAAAAAATACGATGCTTGCCTCTTTTTATGTTTGAAGAGTGGGATATAAACATTATCATTACTTAAATTTATTTAACTTGCCTCCAATGTTGTTTGGAAACTTAAGTTAATTTCCTTCCAAACCTATCTTCATATATTACAGTGTCTGAGACAAATGTGCAATATACAAATCAGCTTGGGGAGAAAGCATTTCATGAGTGTTTCATCAATAAAACTGCTCCCACATAAACAGTTCCAGATCACCTCAGGGACAGCCTTAAAAAGTTCTCAATTCAGTGTCTTCTTTGCCTTAGGCACTGCAGTAGCCCTTTTTCTCGGGAGATTTCTCTCTTTATTCCCTCATGCCGAAATTTCTTCCACATAATTATCTCTTTCGTTGATCCACTCTAATCAGTGGATCACTCAGGATCTTTAGTTGGCTTGTGACATAGGGAAATTAATGGTTTAGAGAAGGAGAACCTCCCTCATCATGATCTGGTTCAGCTCAGCCAGCTCCGCCCTCAGGAATCACCAGTGCCTTCCATGAGGCATCTGCATGGCAAGAGATGAGAACCTCTGAAAATGAAAAAAAATGATAAAATGAAAATGAAAACCAACAAATGAAAACCACTGTAAATAGGGTCAATGAAGCGCAACCTGCTTTTCTCCCTCTTTCCTTCCCTCCCGCTTCCTTCTCCCTCCCTCCCTCACCACATCCTTCTTTCTTTCCACCCTTCCTTCCCTCTTTCTGTTTCTAAAATGAATTTATGCTCAGCATTTGTTACAGCATGTAGCTATATCTTCCTTCAGGGTTACAATTCTATATTGCTTTATTTCTCTGAATGCTCTCACAATCCGCCAGAAGGTCAACTCTTCATTTTAACTTACACTGGAACTTTGCTGTACTCTCTCACCTTCTGACCTAAATACCTAATATACTTACTAGGCCTTATCATATGTAGAATCTAATTCCCGTGAGGGCAAACTATTCTGCAGTTAGTTCTGTCTCTGCCTTTGACACCATTTAATATCTCAGCTGGCATGAGTATACTTAAAAAATATATATATATATATATATACACACACACATGTGCGCATTTATAATTTTATGTCTATTTTTCACTCACAATGCAATGTTGGAAATACCTATCAATATGAAGTCTCTAAATAAAGAAATCTCTACTAAAGAGTATGAAAGGATGGCACAAATGAGGTTAACTTTCTTTAATGATCTTAAAAAAAATCAAATTTACGCTGTAATTTAGAAAAAGGATTCTCACCAGTTTCTCTCAAGCTTTCTAAATTTAAATCCTTTCTAAATTAGCTTCTTTTTTTTCCTACATGCGACTTGCAATTAAGCACCATAAATCTATGATTGCTGATAAGCCAATGTACCATAAGTGCACTGGTGTTCTGTGTTAGCCAAATGTATTCAACAGTGGGTTTCAGTAGAAAATCACCAAAGAGAGGAAGTTAAAAGAGATGCTTTAGTCAGCAATCTTCTGCACACTTGGCAACTTGAACCTGTTGCTGTATCCTCACAGGGTTAAAGGCAATTCAGCTTTTTTCTCCTTTTGCCTTTCATGAAAAAAAAAATTGATTTTCTCTTCTTGACCCCTATCTTCTTCTTTAAATTTTTCTTTTCTCTTGGTTTCCTTGATTCTCCCCAGCTTTTGTTCTACTTTGCCTTTCTGGAAGTTTCTTTTGGGTATAATTTTTCTCTCCCTGCCCTTTAGATACTAGTTTTTGGCAGTAGTTTTAACACCTGGATCATACCAAAATTCTCTGACAAGTTTTTAAAAGAAAATGTCTGGGCCCCCGCACTGGAAATCCACGTGAGCAGATCTGGGATGGGAGCAGTATTAGTTTGCTAGGGCTCTGCAACCTAGTAGCCTAGACGAGGTGGCTCAGTAACAGAAGTTTATTTTCTCACAGTTCTGGAAGCCAGAGGTTCAAAATCAAGGCGTCAGCAAGGGTGGTTCCTTGTGACGCTGTTGGCGAATGATCAGCTCCCAACTCTCCCTTGGTTTGTAAATGACCATCTTGACCCCATGTCTCTCTTCACCTGTTTTCCCTATATGTGTATATCTGTATCCACATTTCCCTTTTTGATAAGGATACCGGTCATATTAGGTAGTACCCACACTCATGACCCATTTTAATTGATTATGGGATGACCTAGCTCTAAATAAGGTCACATTCTAAGGTCTGAAGAATTAGGACTTCAACATATGAATTTGGGGGACACAATTCAATCCATAACAGAGTTTTAAGATCAGTGTCCTGCAATTTTTTTAGGCCTAATAGACAAATTTGGGAAATGCCCTAAGCCTGTGTCTTTGGTCTTTCCCCTATTTATTTGGTTCACTTTCGTAGCTCATGTGACCTGGGCCATTCCTTCAGTGACCACACTTTCTCCAAAGCTCCCCTGCAGCATCCTTGGCACAGGGCAGCAGATGGGGAAAAGGAACCAGGAGAGTTCAGAAGGCAGCCGTTTCTCCCCCTGCAGCCAGATCATGGAAGTGGGGCAGAGGTTGGCTAGACCATATCCAGAGAAGGGCTTTGAATTCTACGGCTGCTGAGACTTTAATTACATCTAAAATACACAATAGCATCATACAAATTATTAGATGAGCTGAAAACCTCGTAGTTGGTACCTTCGCACCCTCTGAATCCCCTCCCTCTCCCCACTAAAATTTGAGTAGTGGAGTCTTACCAGAAGACTTGCTATTAGTCATTAGAAAAATTAAAAACACTCCATGCTTGTACCTTGCTGTGTTGAGGCTGATCAAAATAAACCTTTCTAATTAGTTTTCAATACAGTTTTTCTTTTAGCTATCTTTCCATGCTTTGGGTACAGAAGCAAACAAAAGTATTTTTGTAACTAGTTCATTATTTTTATTTTCCTTGCGCTAAGCACACTGGTAAATCTTTCAGCTTTCAGTGTGTGTGTGTGTGTGTGTGTGTGTGTGTGTGTGAGCTATGTTCAGAAATTTTCTCTGGCACACAGAATTCACAGACACAAAATCAGATGAATTTTATTCCACTAAGACCCTCCATGAATTGGGTCAGAAATTATGTTAACTGCTGCTCTCATTCATTATATCAAAATAATCTCCTGGGTTAGATACTATGCCAATGATTTATGGATTTAAAAAAACGAGATTCAGAGAGTCTGTGCAAGTGTTCTCTCAAGGGAACAGAGTTTTGAGGTCAGAACTACATACAGTTCCCATAACTCCAACAACCATGATTTTAGCCACTGAATATTTTGCTGACTTGAGTTAGAAGAACGTTTTATCAGTCCCAAACACTATTCCATCAGATCATAAGAAATTCTCATGTGGTCGGAACAGATATGTCTGCTGTTTTACAGAGAGAAGGAAGTTGAGTTTTAGAAAATTACATGACCTACCCAAGCCAATCCATCATTGCATGGCAAGAACCAACGTAGGTACCTGGCCTGAGACAATTCTTGCTTCACATCTATTTTGTTTGACCTGTTTTACAAATGATCTTAATATAAATTTTAATCTTCTTTTGGTGAAATTTTAGGAAGATTTGATTCAACATTTGTTTTTCTTCCTTTGGTTTAGGAATGTATGCTTTTCCCAACAAATTTACTGAAAAATTATCTGCAAGAATCTTACTAAAGTGCCTTTGTTTCTGAGAATTATGTAAATCACTACTTGTCTTCATCAATTTAATATATAATATACGTTAATATATGAATAGTTTATAAAACCGAAGGTGAAGAGAACAGAATTTGGACATGTAAGTTTTAAAAGTGAGAGTTATTTAAAACTATGAAACATATATGTGGAAGATATTTTGGAAAAAAAATGACACCTGCAATATAAGAAAACTTGATTCTATTTTCTAATTTGTTCTTAAATGTTTCCCCTGATTACTAAGTGAATGCCTTTATTATATGAAAATGAACATTTTTATTATTCATTCATCTGTGCTTCTCTGGTGTACATATAATGCTTTCTGAATTTTATGGGCTTAGGAAACTTAAGGGAGGCCTGTTGTGTATCTAAGAGTCAGTGGAGCTGAGCAATTTAGTCATAATTGCAGTAATTAGAGAACCTGAAACTTATCTCTCCATTCAACTCCAGTTATTTATCTTTTTTTAGTGATTCCCAAGATCTGCTTGGATAGAAGTCTTGTAGTTTTTTAGTGAAGCTTGGAAATAATATATACCCTTCATGGAGACCACGCTGACTGCCCAGGGAAAGAAAAAATTATAACAGTTGATTGTAACCATGGATCCAGATGCCCTTTCAAATATTTATAAAGATTATAAAACAGCCCTGTGATTGCTTTTGTCTTTTTTAAATTTAAGCATCTTTCTAGGTTTCAGAAAATGATCACACAAAATACACTATTGTAATTAGCTATTATTTTCTTTCTTATACTTATTATACTTCTAAATTCCCTTTTGTTTTCTGTTCTGGAATGAATATGTTAGTGAAAATTGGAAAACTATTTGTTTGCACTATAACCACAGTTATTTATTAAGTTTGTCAATTTAAAGTAAGAGAGAAAAGCAGAAATAAAATGAACGTGTTGATGTTAGGAGAAACTGAAGAAGAAAATGGAACTAGAAATGTGTTTTTATTTTATTTATTTTTTTAAAGTTTACTTATGTATTTTGAGACAGAGACAGAGAGAGAGAGAGAGAGAGAGAGGGAGAGAGAGAGAGAGAGAGAGCATGAGTGGGGGGGGGCGGCGGGTAGAGAGAGAAGGAATTCCAAGAGAATTCCAAGAATTTCAGAAACCCCTGCTGTCAGCTCAGAGCTGGATCCAGGGCTCAAACTCATGGTGAGATCATGACCTTAGTAGACATCAGAGTCAGATGCTCAACCAACTGAGCCACCCAGGTGCCCCTAGAAATATCTTTTTGGTTGAGTATCAGGATGCTGTTTTCCCTTTAGAATATGTAATAGAAAAGTTGAAGGAGTATTAGTGACCATCTGGATAACTCCTCATGTCAGTGGATGATGAAGCTGGTGACTAATCATATAAAAAGAAATTCTTGCTGTGTCTCCTGGCCTGTCCAGAGAAATTTGCTTAAGGTCACATTCTTAACTAGAAATTGATTTTAGAATATTTTTTATTGTTCATAACCAATTAAAAGAAAGTTGACACAGGCTAGGTTGTACATAGTCCTAAACCATATTTAATTGTGACTGAATATCATTTTTTTGTGCATCAGATTTATGGTGTCTTATCAGTCTTCTTAAAGTTACTTTTTTTTTATCAGAAGTGCTGACCAATTCCTCCTTCTAGAAGTGCTCTCTTCTTGTGTCTTCATCTGTATTTTTTTTCTACCTCACAAGTCATTTTTTCTTCTGACTCTTGCTAGTTCACAGTCATCCCTGAAACCTTCATATTTTGGAAACTAGGTTTACATTCTCATTGCTTTCATTCTCTTGGCTTTCTCATGGCTTTAGTTACCTGTTATATGTTTATAATGCACACAATCTTAATCCAGACTTTCTACTGAACTTCTGCCTTATATACCTGACCACCTACTCGGGTTATCTGCTAGGGTGCCTTATAAGCTTCAAAAGTATATGCCCTAAGTGTCTATTCCCTTCATACATACATCTACTTCTGTCTAACTATACATCCACTACCATCCATTCTTCTTGGTGCCTTTCTTCAACCAGTTACATTGAATTGCCCAAGGCAGAAAACAAACAAAAAAAAAATCTTTTATTTTCTTGCTCTTTTTCCTTCACATCTATTGAGAATGTCACCAAACCTATTACATGTAACCCGCGTATAAAACCTGCAAAATGTATCTTAAATCCATTATTCACTCATTCAGCCAATAATTTTGAGCATCATATCCCACGCAACTGGATCACACAGCAAAGTATACAACTGTGAACAAAACAAACAGCATTCCCGCTCTCGTGGACTGTGTCCTATTACAATGGAAAAATAAGAAAATGCTAAAGTGAAGACATGAATACAACAATTTTAGAAGACGTTTTCATGCAGGAAATACATTGTGTATAATAAGATTGAACTTCTTCGAATATTGTGGTTAAGAAAGGACTCTTTGGAACTGAGAACTGAATGCTAAAACCAAATTAGCCCTAAAAAATGTCCTGAGAAAGGGCATGTCTCACATTTGCATTGTAAACTTCATTGTTTCCTTATTGTAAACTTCATTTCCTCACAATGACTTGTGAGTGCCTCCAGGAATTGGCATCTGCCAAGCATATACCCAGTAAATGTGTCAGATGGTATGTAAAATATAATGTTAGAGCTGTAAATAAGGCAGAAAAGCTGGGTCACTGCAGTACTTACATTCTCTTAAGGAGTTAGAAATAAACTATGAATGTAAAAGAAAAATGTCAGACAGTGAAAGACTCAGTGGAATCACTAGAAGGTCAAGGGAGGACTTCAGAGACATGACATTTAAAAGTGAGATCTGAATGGAAGAAGAGGTCGGTCATACAAAGGGAAATGCTTAAGTGAAGGCATTAAGGCCCACAAAAGCTTAGTGTGTTTGGATCCCAGATTGAGGCAGTTTGGCTGGAGGGTGGGGGATGGCAGAGAGGCTGCATTTTAGGTTAAAATTAAGTAACATTAAAAGAGGCAAAATACGGTTTTGAAAATATTTAGGTTTATACAAACCATAGTCAGTAGGTAATCATGGTGGGGATGTAGATTTGATTTTAAGTATATCAGTAATACATTGCATATAAAACATCATAGAAATGATGGTATGTGGGTAACTTAATTTGGATCATTTTCAATCACATAACATCATGTGTATTGTCTTGTTTATCTTTTTTTTTTTTTTACAAAATATATTGTTCTACGTGTAACCGTAATTAATTAGTTTAACAAGGAAACTTGCTTATCCTCGTAGAATTTTAAAAATCTTATGCTATCAATTATTTAGCAAATATATAGCTTCCATAATTGAGCTGTGTTTTGGGTTTTTCCATAAAGAATTGCAAATTTTCCTCTCTTTCTCTTACCTAACAAAAATGCAACTATTGTGAGACAGTGTTACATTTTTGCAATTTCATCTGGAATTTGACATTTGGATGTGTTGACCTCATTAAAAAGTGCTGCTATAGTAACAGAAAAAGTAGGTATCAAGTGAGTTATTCCACACCTGGATCTTCAGAAGAGCAGATATTGGCTCAATTAGAAGAAATGGCAATGTTAAACAGCATGAAATAAATTCACCACAGGTATATTGCTGTTTACTTTCTCTAAAATGGATTCACATTCAAACAATTGGAAATGAGCCATATCACAAGTAGTTTAGAAATTAAGGAAAACCTTCATATGGTTTGTATAAACCTAAATACTTTCAAAACCGTATTTTGCCTCTTCTAATGTTACTTATTTTTTAACGTAAAACTCACATAAAGTGGCGAAGCAGTTAAACACAGCTCACAAATGTCATTTATGAGGTCAAACTTTGATTCATTTATTTTTCATTTCCCAGAATTTACTGATTTATGAATATACCTTTGTTCTCTGAATTGTAGGAGTTGTAAAATGGAATAAACAAACACAGCAGGGCACCCCTGTTCTTTATAAATATGGGCACAGAGAAGGAAAGTGTCTTCAGTTTTCCAAGCTCAATTATCAGATAAGTTAAAAATACATCTTGGAGTCGAAATTAAAACAGAACTTGCCCTTTACTATCCAGGACTCCTAAAGCAACAAAGACACATCTCATTTGCTCGTTATAAATTTTAACCAATGCAGCTACTATAATAACATTGGAATCATTGTGCTCATATATTCTAGGTGTTAGAGTTTAGTAAAATATGGGAAGGAAAAACTTTATGATTGGATTAACGTCCAGAACCTCGAGTGGCTACTTTGTTTGCAAGCAAACAATTCTAAACATTATTTAGGGAAGATTTAAGCTTTCACTACTTTCACTGCTTTCAATTTAAGATTTCAATACTTTTAGTGAAGGATGGTCCTGTCTTCTCCATCTATTTCTAAGGCTTTTGCTCCTTTACAGTGTGAGACCATTATGAGCTATAGCTAAGGCTCTTTATAGTTCTGAAAGTGTATTCATGTGACAAAGTTATCTTACAATGTAAATGAAAATTTAAGAGGAATTGGCTGTTATTTGATCTTTGAAATTAATGCAAAAGCAAAAGCAAGGTGTTGCTAAGTTCTAAACAACAATTTGGTGGTTCTATGAAAAGGGAGAGGCACTTTCATAGTAGAACTTTAATTATGGATTGTTTATTTTGAGACAATTTGTTAAATTTCCGGCCAACAGCTAGAGACGGAGGAATGATACCTAAGTGAGAAGACATAAATGTCTTCAAATGAGAAAAATGCAGGTTTGCAACTCATTTGGCCTCAGTGCAGACGGAAATACTGGGACTAGATGAATTTCCTGGGAATAGAGGCAAAAAAAAGAGATAATGCCTTTGGAGACCCTAAATGTTAGGAAACAAAAGAAGAAAGAGATGGTGAGAAAGGGGGATTAGAAGGGGGGGATGGGAAAATCTTAGCCATGTATAGTATATACTACTTTCAAAAAAAATGAGATCGTTGGGTCATAGAAACTGCCATCACAGTATTTGGGGGAAGCTAGGTTCAAAATCCTTTCCTGTCCTACTTTGGTGAATACATCATTAAAGATGATGATGAATTTTGTCAAACGCTTTTTGTGTTTTCACTGAGATAGTCATGTGGGTTTTGTTTCTGATTTTATTAATATGGTGTTTACACTGATTGATTTTCGTGTATGGAATCAACCTTCTGTTCCTGGGATAACTTTCACTTGGTCATGGTCTATAATCCTTTATATATATCTCTGGGTTCCATTTCTTAGTATTGAGAACTTTTGCATCAGTATTCTTTAGGAATTCTTTTCTTGTGATGGCTTTGTTTAATTTTGGTGTCAAAGTAATACTGATCCGATAGTATGATTTGAGGAGGGTTCCCTAATCTTCTATTTTTGAAGAGTATGCTTTATCTAGGTTTTCTAATTTTTTGGCATAAAATGGTTGCTAGTATTCTCTTGTAATCCCTTTCTTCCCCCCGCTGTGATGTCTGTCACTATCAATGGTGTTTCTTTCATTTCCATCTTTAGTGATTAGATTTTTGTCTCTTTTTTTTTTGTGGTTAAAAAAAAAGTTTTTAAGAAAGGAAAAAAAAATCACAATGAAATAACCACTTCAGAATACTGGTATTTCCTAATAAAAGTAAAACATACTGCTATCTATGATGCTGTCTCTTCTAAATCTTTACCAAAAACAATTTTTTAAAAAGACCCCAAACAACTTATGCCAGAGTATACATAGGATTTTAACTCCTAATATCCAAACCTTGAATTAATCAGTAGTTTAATAACTAGAGAATCAACTTTTCAAATGGAGCATATTCATTTAACGAATTTCTGTACAGCAACACAAAAAAATGACTAACTGATAAAGACAGCATCTTCAACATTCAAAAATACTATGTTGAGCAACAAAAGCCAATATTAATAGGTAAATACTCTAAGATTTTATTTATATAAGGCTCAAGAAAAGGAAAAGCGTATATTTGTGGAAACAGAAAAAGCAGTGGTATTATAGGGTTGAGGGTTGACTGGATAATGGCAATAGGAGACATTTTGGCATAATAGAAATGCTTTATATTTGATTAGGGTGGCAGTTCATTAGTGTGTATATTTTTCAAAATTCATCAACATATAGCTAAGATATGTGCCTTTCACTGTATATAAATTTGCTTTCTTTAATACTTAATTTAGTGTTATAATTCCCATCCTTGTTATTATATTTTACTACAATTTATATATTCCCCTAAACAATATGCATAGCATTATTTTGCATACTTAAATACTTATATGATTGACAGCATGATACACTTATTCTTCTGTACCTTGATTTATTATATGTTGCTTTTGTGAGATTCATTATGAAATGTGTAACTGTCGCTAATACATGTATGAATTCCTCTACATGATTAAAATAACATTTATTTATTTTTCTTCTGTTTATAGACAGCTGCATTGTTTTTTTTTTAATTAATGGAAATACTCCTATTATTTAAGGCCAATATTTTTCATATATGTTGAGTAATTTGGAAATGTTCTTGGACATTGAAAATATTATGTTGTAGCAACTCTATATCCAGTAATATCCCTTCAAAGACTGGTGTCTTGTTTTTAATTTAGGTGGCAATTACCTTGGTTAGATTTAGCCTTGAAACTCTGTTTTATCAATAACAGCTTAAATTTCACTTCAATTGTTTTCATCTTTAGTTGTGCTTCTTTTAGTTTGCCCTTTGTATCCATGTTTAAAGAGTTGGCCGGAGATGTAGGCAGAATTTACACACAGGTCCGTAGATAACTGAGTCTCAAAGTCTGTCTCTGCTCTGAAAGTAACCCCATTCCATGTGAGTGGCTGTGATTGCTCCAAACATTTTCTCTCTGTTTCTTCAGGCCAGGGAGTTGGCAGGTTCCCCTTTAGTTTTTGCTGCCCCGTGAAGGTGCTGCCTGTAGCCAGTGTTCACGCAAAAAGCTGTGAAAATGGTAAACTCATTCTGTGTCCTTTATTTCTTCCAACTATTCACTCTCTTCTAGAATTACTCTGCTTTCGTTCATTCTTCAGGTGTTTTATTTATTTTACTGAGGGTTAATAATGTTTTTCTGTGCAATCCTAATTCTGGCGGGAGCTCAGCCCTACAAAACATGGATGGACACGTTTTAGCTTTTAATGTGTTGCTGATTGTGCCTACTTTCCATTATGTTGTCATTTCCTCGTGTCAAAATTTGAACAAGTGTTTGATATTTACCTTTGTAATTATGTTAAAATGTTTTACCTTGAGATAAATCTTTTATTTGGTAATTTTACATGAAAGATATTTGATGAAATACGACTTTGCTTTTTAAAGTAAATTCGAATTTTGAGCTGACAAGATGAAAATAACAATATTGAAGAGCAATTTACAATTTTAATTGTCCCAGGATAATGAGGAAATGCAGACATGAGTTCGAAATGTAAATTCAAGTTTCTAACAAATGATGGGGAAACGTCGTCATAACATGCTGTATAAATGAGAATTTTTCATCAGGTCAAATATTGAAATTTGAAGATAAAACAGAAATAAAACTTTACATTCAAGTGACTTCCAAAATGGTTTGGAATAGTTATGGCAGGACTTGCTGATTTTCGTCGACCAAGTAACTTCTGTGTCTATCTGTCCCTAGTTCCGCAATAATAAAAATTAAAGTTAAACATTAAGTTATAGTTCTGAATCCTACTTATTAAAGGAGAAGGATTGTTAGTAAAGAAATAATACTAAAGTTCAAGTGAATAAGACACTATACAGAGTTATGTGATACCTACTTACAACCGAATTTTGAGAAATGCTCATTTAGAATTGTTCTGATTACATATGAAGCCCAATTATTCTGAATTAAGCGTTAATTTGAAACTGAACTGTGACATTAGTGATTTCATTCTGACAGCAAAATGTGAATCCTCTCGAATTATGTTAACTAATTTCAAAATTTATAGAATATTAAATATGATACAAGTTTTGTCCTAAATTATTTTTCTCTAAAACCCATTCAGTGTATCACGTGAAATAAATGCTGTTGATTTGAATGTTAGCAAGTTTTAGATTTTGTAGCTAATCTGCAAATTAATTTTTATAGGAGCCAAAAAAGTAAGCAGTTTTTATCCAATTTAGATTTGTACCTATTTATTTTATAAATAATTTATAAAATTATTTATAAATAATATTACCTTTTATAAATAATACTAAAATATAATTCACCACTAAGATTCTTCATATATCATCTTGCATTAATAATTGACACTTTTGTTTAATGGCTGCTTTTTCCCTAAACTAGGGGAAAACAGTACAGTCTGAAGCTCACCTTCAAATCCCAACCTTATCATCTACTAGCTGTATGATGCGTGCTAATTACACAAAGTCCCTGTGCTTTATCTACCTCACTTAGCAAATGGTGGATAATGGTATCACTGTCCTTGTAAGGTGTTAGGAGATTAAATGAGTGACATTTGTAAAACCCTTAGACCAGTACCTGACATGTCACATACCTTGTACACAAATCAAAGTATCACTACTAGTCAAGTAAGAGAAACAAGCCGCCTTTTAGATAATGTCTACGGAAAGGAGACACAAGACAGGGGAAACGCAGCATAATAGAGTTCAGAGAGAAACTTCGAGACAGAAGCTTTTTATACAAACTAAAGAGCCATTAGGCCATACAGAAGATGTTAGAAGAGAACACACGGAAGGATTGAACAGTAGTTAACTTCCCTAACACCATCCGGTCCCTCTCACTCATCAGGCGTGCCTAACATGGAAAGGCAGGTGGTTGTGTTGCCAGTTCATGTGCGGCGCCCATGATCTGGTTCACCAAGGCGCTTCATCAGAGACTTTACTGTTGCCTCCGTTGCCTTCCAAATCATGGGTGCCACACCAAGGCTGGTCAAGGTTTCTCATTTGCAATCTCAGAACATCCTAATACGTGGTTTAGAATGTGTTAGGGAGACACCACATCCACAAACAAGGTCATAGGACCTGAGGGAAGGGAGATGCACAAACTCCAACTATTCTGGCCTCCATGTTTCCTCTACAGGATATCGGGATTTATGCAATTGCCACCATGAGCTGAGTCTAGGAAGCAGCTGGCCCTTTCCCCTAAAGGTACATTCTTACAGTGTGGGCATAGGAAGGGAAACCAGAGAACCTCAGCTCTCTAGGTCCATATGCAGAAATGAAGATTTTAGTCTCTATAGATTAAATAATAGCAGCAGGTGGTGGGGAAAAAAATGACACCATTGGTTTGTCTTAGTCAAATATCTTCATTGAAATTTCACATTTATCCTATTGAAACACATTAAAAATGTGCTTTCTAATCAACCACACTTTGGGGATGTCTGCAGTTATGAAAAAAATCTCACATTAATAGAGAAAAGGTGCTGATCAGTAAGTATGAACTGCCAACCTCAGCATCCTGGAGTCAAGTGACATACTTTAAAACTAGAAATTCCCCAAGAATATATAGAGAATGTATTAAACTTTCTGACTTTGGAAGTACTTGTCACTGACTCTTCTTATCAGTATTCTCTATCCCTGTCCCGTGACATAACATGAGTATAATTTTTCTTATAATAAAACATAATAGAAGAGAATAATATTATTATTTCATGAAAGGGATAGATATCCATAATTTATATTTATATACTTAATGTATTAGTCCAAAATGGATCCTTGCAGCAAGCAGTAGGAATGTAGTTAAGAACCCCCAAATCATTGCCCCTCTTTTTTAATAAAAGAGCCCTGGAATTTTTAGAGACGTCATGTGGGGCACACCAAACCACTTATTTCTACTTTTCTCCTAGAGGTGACTTTATATCACACCCAAATGAAAGCAATCACTTCATTCCAAAGTTGCTGCATTTAATATCCTCAATCTGAATGAATGGTTTTTATTTAATCCAAATGGAATTTTCTATTTTAACTGAATTATATTTGTAATTACACTGAAGTTACTATTTGTTTATAATTGGGCCATAATACATGATGCAAACTAAGAGGAAATAACTAGCTGTGTTACAAACCATTAATTTTCATGGACAAAGTTGACACTCTACAGATGTAATTTGCAAGTCAAATATATGCTTTTTCCCTCTTGGATCCTTTTTTATTTACAGGAAGTCTTGGTAGAATTAATAAATAAACAGTAGCTGAAATACTTCACTTTAATTAGTATGAGGTGGCATTTGAGGAGGAATGTTTAACCAAGAGATGTGAGATGCTGTCAGACAAGGGATTAACACTAGAACAAAGATCTGAATAAATATGTGGTTTTTCAAGCTAAATTCAGTAAACACACAAGGGATCACACTTTAGATAAGACTCTCACATTTAATATGAGATGGTATATCCATGCTCTTTGAACTGTGATAAATTTCTCAGCAGGTGTCTTTGGGGACATGTGACAACAAAATATTATTCTTACCCCTGAAACTGTCAAAACCTATTATTTTCTAAGAAGCTAGACAGTTTGGGAAGTGAAACAAAGAGACTGTTGGTCGGAATTATAACATTCTACAGGTTGTGTGTGTGTGTGGGGGGGGGGGTTTGTTTTTTGGTTTTTTGGTTTTTTTTTAGTTCTAACACAAAATTAGCATCAAGATCAGTCTTTGAAAGAATGCATAGCAGGGTAAAATGAAAAGCATTGATCTTCTCTAAGGATGAGTAAGCAAACTTTTACACTTTTGATCTTGGTTTTTATTTTTGAATTAAATTCCAAATTTATTTTTTAAACTCCAAATTTTATAGCGACTAGTCACTTTATACATCAGAGAAATTGTTCTTATCTGTCATTTTCCCTGTATACTTTCTATCCATGCTGAAACAAAGGTAAGACCACCTCATTTTTACATTTTTCCTCTCACTCATTGGAGTGTGTTCATCCATAAGTCAGCTATACTTGGAGTCACATCTTTGTTCAAGGATTTGCTAGGTGCTATCTAGAATTCAAAGATAGATGAGAGGTGCTTTCTATCTTCCATGAATTTCCTATACATTTGAGGTAGCAAGACAAGTACTCAATATTGGGTTAGAAGTATTACAAAGGCATTACAAATAATGGTACACGAACTCACCAGAGGCAAATTAAAATTCTAGTTGAAGCAATCAAGGAAAGGAGATTTATTTACCAGTTATGGGGGCCATACAGCTGTCTACACCTCCATGCATCTAACATTCTTATCCACTGCATGAGCATTTAATTTCAGGTGGAACCCTACACAAATTAACAAAGAAAATATCCACAAAAATCTTAAAGCTCCAATTTAGAATTCAAGTAACTTGATAATCAAACCAAAATGTCCTTCTTTCAAATCTTGCACAGCTGTGCATTGTAGATAAACATCATCTACTATAACTTTTCATTGATTTTCTTTGTTCTTGGCAAGGTCCCATGGCTCTCAAAATTTATTGAAATTATAACCGTATTTTGACAATTATATTGATTCAGTGTCATATTTGGTGGCATGTAGGTGAGCAGCAAATCTTCACTATTGGCCAGGACACTTCCTCAGCCTGATTTTCCAGTTCTGGTCCATGCGGAAAACCACATTTTGGCAATTTCATGTGCAAAATTTCAATTTTTGACATGGATAGAAAAAATGTAACATGTAAAACTTACTTGTAGACATGAAGCTTATTTAAACTCTAAATAAAAAGTATAGTTTTAGAACTTTTTACTCTTAAGAAGATGTAATAGTTTGGATTCATTCTTCAAGAATGTAAAGAAAAGGTGTGGATAAGCTAACAAAAGTTATTGACCATTAAATTCTGTTAATTTGTATTTGATGATTCCTCAAATTTTTATTGCAGTTATTAATGGGGAAGATATATATTTGCAGAAATCATACTTTTATTTGAAAATAATTCAGATAATTTTGTATTTATAGTTCAGTACAAAAAGTGAAGACTTCATTATATATCTTTTGTTTATAATAAATTATATTATATTTGGTTTCTCAATGTGCATATTTTTAACATTTTGCTTTTTAAGTTATTTTATGTCCTGTGGGGGGAAAATTTTCAGATAGACATTTTTAACATTATGAAAGGAAAGAAAAATGCTACAGTTCCCTTAATAAAGACCATGTAAGTGCCTGTCAAAATATTGCGGGATCAAGGAGACAGGAGCGATTTCAAAAGTGCAGTTCCAAAGATCCTTTATATTCGTGACGCAAGTTGTTCCTTTTAATCGTTCATAAAAGAGCTTTTATAGACTCAAGTCACACAAAAACAAAACTATGAACAAAAGATTATACCAAGTTACTTAGAACTTTGTTGGTTCGTTCTTTCCAAAAGTTTCTTAGGTGTCTTAGAAGACATATAGAACCAGAAACTTAAGGAACCCAATGCTGTATTGTATAGATTTGTATTCTGTCACATGCATTTGCTCTCAGACCGAAATAATTTCCAAACCAATTACCTCTTTTGAATAACAGATGTGCTTTTGTTCTCCAGCTTTAAACAAATAATTCCCCTTTTATGAGCTCCCCTACCTCATTGGACCCTCTAGGTTCTCACTACTGTTTTCCCTTTTTTTGAAGCACACATTTACTTAGAGCACCAACAAACAGTAAATTCAAAGGATAACTACATAGAACCAAGATTTGTTTTGAAATATTTGTTTTACATCATTTCATGTCATCTTACTGCATTAATACCACCCAGAAACTATCATACCATGTGACCTCAGGAATCCGTTCTGTGTGTTGTAACAGGATACTTTCAGTTATAAGTAGAAGAAAAGAGAATCACACTTGCTCAGGAGATAGGAATATTTATTACCTCTTGCATCAGGAAGTTTACTAATAAGGTAGACTCCGGGTATAGGAAGTGTCTGTGAACAAGAGGCAGTCTGCTTAATAACACTGATCTTTTAATAAATAATCAATGATCGATGATACTGATGATGCATTTGTTAGAAGAAAGTTAAAAAATGAGTTCTAAATTTGAAATGACTCTCCAGTGAGGTAACACTGCAATTTAAAAACTCTGCAATTAGAAGTTATTTCACAAAATCAGGTTTAATGGCAGAAATGATGCAATGTGTATTTGTGTGTGTGTGTGTGTGTGTGTCCATGTACTTTTATATATACTGATTCATCAATGCAGACTCCATAGTCTCTTACTATGTAAGTATATGGGCAACATCTCTATACAAATATATTCATTAATCTGTTACTACAAAATGAGCAAATCCAAAGACCATTCATCTTTGTTAAATGTTTTGATCTTCATCTGATATGAGAATATGTGCTCTTTTTTATGTTTATTTATTAATTTTGACATAGAGAGAGTGTGCATGTGCAAGGAGGCAAGGAGCAGATAGAGGGAGAGAATCCCACACTGTCAGTGTGGAGCCTGACCCGGGGCTCAATCCCATGAAACGTGAGATCATGACCTGAGCCGAAATCAAGAGTTGGACACCTAACAGACTGAGCCGACCAGGTGCCCTGGAATATGTGCCCATAATTCCACCTGGATTGACAAACACCAGGGAAGGCCTTATATGACTATTATTTTCAAAGACATACATAGTTTTTATTGTAATATAGGTCTCCCAAGTAATAAATGTCACCCAATTTTTTTTAACGAGAAGGAAAAGTAATTTTCAAAATTTTATGTGGATTTTTTTTAGGGTACCATATTCATTACTGTGTTTTCCATAGGACTATGCTTCAGCTGCTAAAATATGAATTAGGAATTTTTCTTTTGTTTGTTTTTTGAACTTGCCTGTCAGCTTGTTAGTACCAGGAGTTCAGGTGGGACGTCAGTGAAAACGATTAATCTGAAATTTCAGTTAAGCACTTCCATAGTACAGACCATTTAATACAAAGCATGTGCTAAGAACTATGGGGCTGAATGATTCTTGCCAAGGAATTTACAACCATTACAGGAGTGTTCAAATGTTCCACTAGTGTAGCATCTGACAAACGAGTGAAATTGTAGAGTCAGTGTGCAAGTTGAAAAGTACACAAGGGTAGAATCACTCCCGAAAAAAATATCAAAATTGTATACACCTAAATTCAAAGCAATGCTTTAGCATGGGAACAAGTAACTATTTCTCTGATTGAATCACTCTCATAGTAATGAACTTCTGCTATAATAAGCATTCTAGAAATAAAAATATTCCAAAAAGCAGATACTTGCTATCCCTCTCATATACTAGTTGGGCTTATACTCACTCATTGGCCTATTTAAATAATTATCTGTCTCTCCAGTTTCTCTGTATTGTCTTTCTTTTTTAAAATTTGTTTGTTTGTATCTGTTTCTGTCTTTCTATTTTGCTCACTGTTATGCTCTGTCTTTTTCCAGCTGCCAATATTTGAATACTTAGTGCATAGTTCATATGGTCACACAGCAAAGAAATGACCATTCGCTTTTGTTTTGTTTTTTTTTGGTTGTTGTTTTTTTTGAAGTTTATTTATGGTGAGAGAGACAGTGAGAGGGAGAGAGGGACAGAGAGAGGAGGAGAGAGAGAATCCCAAGCATGGCACTGACAGTGCAGGGCCCGAGGTGGGGCATGAAATCATAAACTGTGAGATCATGACCCGAGATGAAATCAAGAGTTGGACACTTAACCAACTGAGCCACTCAGGTGCCCCATGACCATTTTCTCTTCACAAGATTGCTTCACGTGGGCATACCTGTGTTCTACAACATCACATGAGATTCAAGAGAGAAACAGGTAACCTCCAGTGAGGTAGGGAGTAGGAGGAACTAGCATGGCAAAATGGCATCGAGATTAGCCTCTTAGACATGGATAGGATTCTATGTGGTACAGGTAAAGAAGGATGTAACATTTCAGGTGATGGAATTGCCCAAAGACACAGAATAGAAGATTAGGGCATATCTCTGGTATAAAATAAAACTGGAAAGACATTTGGAAGCATATGAAGAATGGATTTAAATGCCAGAATAGAGACCACACTAAAGTAAAGTTCAGTGGAAACTGAAAAAAATATCTTAAAAAACAACAACAAAACTGTGTCCTGATATAACTGGAACTCTGTTTCAAAAAGAATAATCTCAGCCATTTATGGAACTTGCAGCTATAGAAACAGAGATAATACAATGAACATGGTAACAGGAGAGAAAAAAATGATCAAAGATGACTTTGAATTTTTTGAGTTTATCTTACACAGAGAATGATTGTGCTATCTAAAGAGTTAGGATATTCAGGGAACTTTAAATGCCCTAAATCATAAAATAGTCACTATTTTTGCTTATAGTGTTTTTCTCCTTTGGTTATTTTTTTCTATTTAATTCTTAGTCCAACTCAGTTCTGTTGGATTGTGATACAAGATCTAATTTGATATGTATTTTTATTAGCCATTTTTTCCTGTAATATTATAGAAAAGTTAACCTCTTTTCTAGTGGTTGGAATCATGTAGCTTTATTATATGCTGCACATTGACTATTATATATATTGTAGAATTACTGCTTATTATTATACACAATATCTACCATTATAGGGGTACCTGGGTAGCTCGGTCAGTTAAGCATCTGACTTCAGCTCAGGTCATGATCTCGTGGTCTGTGAGTTCAAGCCCCACGTTGGGCTCTGTGTTGACAGCTCAGAGCCTGGAGCCTGCTTCAGTTTCTGTGGCTCTGTCTCTCTATGCCCCTTCTCCACTCACTTTCTGTCTCTCTCTCTCTCAAAAATAAATAGACATTAAAAAAATATCTACTATTGTACATGACATTTAATACCCTACTCTGTCTCTCCATCTACCTAACCCTAAAAATGAATGTTTCTTTTTCAGAGCTCCTCTGTTGTATTTGCTTATTTTTATTTTTTTATGTTTATTTATTTATTTTGAGGGAGGGAGAGAGAGAGAAAATGGAGGAAGGGTACAGAGAGGGAGAGAGAGAATCCCAAGCAGTATCCATGCTGTTAGCACAGAGAGCAACTTGGGGCTCGATCCCATGAACTGTGAAATCATGACCTGAGCCACATCAAGAGTCAGACACTCAACCAACTAAACCACCCAGACACCCCTATATTTGTTTATTTTTAAATAAAACATTTGATTTTCATTATTTTCTCTTCACTAAAACCTTCCAGTTCACACTATGAAATGGTACTTGTGTTATTATTGACATCATCTCCTCCATATTATTAGGCTCAACATCTTCAAAGAAGTAGAGGTGTCTGTGACGAAAATAAGGGGGTGAGGATTAGACACCGAAAGAAGCCCATATATTCAAGGAAAACTTAGAAATGGCGAGATAGTTAAAGAAGTAACTTCAACACCAGTTATAAATTTGGTCCCGCATGGGTGCCCAAGCTATCATCCATACAATGATTTTTATGTGTATAAAAATGAGGAAAAATATGAAAGTGGAGTTAGTTTGGGGAAACTCCACTGTATTACTCAATGTAGTATGATATTTTGAAAGACCATACAAGTTCCTTGTGCAGGGGTGGAGAGACACTATCATCCTGAAATGGTGTTAGACATCATGCTGGAACAGCACAAAATATTGGACATCTTCAAAGCTCTAAAAAAATTGAGAGGTACGAAATTGGTAATGAAGCTAAGTATCAATTCCATGTTGTACAAAATTGAATAAACAATTTATGTTCAGGATTGATGGGGTCCATGAGATTGAAGGCCCATGTAAGTCTACATAGTTAGAAATCACAAGTGAAACAGCTACTGATTAATTTTCTTTCTCTCCCCGTCAAAACATTTACGCAACTGCTATGGGATAAATGCTTGTATCTCCCCAAATTCACATGTTGGAATCTAATCTCCAATATGATGGTACTTGGAGGTGAGGTCTTTGAGAGGTAATTAGATCATGGTGGTGGGGTCCTCAAAATGGGATTAGTGCACTTTTAAGAAAAGATATCAGAGGGTGCGTTCTGTTTCTCTTTCTGTTCTCTGCTTGTGAACATACAACAAGATGATGCCCATGTGTAAATCAGGAGAAAGGCTGCCACCAGACACCAGATCTGCCAGCACCTTGATCTTGCACTTTCAATCTCTGAAATTGTGATAAATAAATATTTGTTGTTTAAGCAGCACATAATATTGGACTATGTCCAATAGTATTTGACAAAGCAGCCTGACCTGACTAGGACAAGCAACTCTTCATTTGTTGAGTCATTGCATTTTTAATTGTTTTATTTTACTTTATTAAGTGTTATGTACATGTTTTTTAAAGTAGGCTCCACACCTGGCATGGAGCCCAAACCAGGGCTGGAATTCCTGACCCTGAGATCAAGACCTGACCTGACATCAAGAACTAAACTCTTGGGGTGCCTGGGTGGCTCAGTTGGTTATGCATTCGACTTTGGCTCAGGGCAAGATCTCATGGTTTGTGGGTTTGAGCCCCATGTCAGGCTCTGTGCTGATGGCTCAGAGCCTGGAGCCTGCTTCAGATTCTGTGTCTCCCTCTCCCTCTGACCCTCCCCCGCTCTGTCTCTGTCTCTCTCTCTGTCTCAAAAATAAATAAAGATGAAAAAAAATTGGACTCTTAACTGACTGAGCCACCCAGGTGCCCCAGGTGTTATGTGTATTTTTAAACATACTTTTAACTTACCATTTTCTTATTTACCTTATAGTATATTTTTGGCTCTAGTGTAGAAGCGTATTTGGTTAACATCCCTATGTATGTTTTAAGTGCCGCAAACAAATATATTTACTAACAAACTTGTAAGTGCTAAATAACTGAGTACATGCATTTCTAATGATTTACATTTTGCAAAATAAAATTTGATGGATTATATAGAAGTTTAAGTATTTTAGTGATATGGGAAGATTTTTTTTTTTTTTCAACGTTTATTTATTTTTGGGACAGAGAGAGACAGAGCATGAACGGGCGAGGGGCAGAGAGAGAGGGAGACACAGAATCGGAAACAGGCTCCAGGCTCCGAGCCATCAGCCCAGAGCCTGACGCGGGGCTCGAACTCACGGACCGCGAGATCGTGACCTGGCTGAAGTCGGACGCTTAACCGACTGCGCCACCCAGGCGCCGACGATTTTTGTTGAAATTAAAGGCAGGCTGGGAATGTGTTATTATTTTCTCACTGAAAGTATAGGCTCCTACTACACAAAAATCCACTAACTTTTTTTTTTTTTTGGCTGTGTTATACTCAGATAATAAAGTGCTTCTATATTGTTACTACAACAACTACTGGTACTATTACTACTCCTTTGGTACTTCTTTTCCTACTTTTCCTTTTCTTACTACTTCTATTACTGATAAAAATACTACTACCCTACTTGAAGCAAGTAAAAGAGTAATCTCCCCTGGAGGCAATTAGAAATTAACAGTGATTGGTCCACAGGTGGAAATACATATATGAGTATGTTACATATATTTGCACATATAATTTAAGAAATATATTTCATTTTCATTTCCTACCTGGGTGCACAACTTATTTTTAAACTGTACTATTTTCAAGAATGTTGATGTGTAGCAAAATTTATTCAAACAAATACAAAACTTGCTGGCTTGTATTTATCCCTAAACATGCCTTATTTACTAGGAACTTCACACCAAAAAATGGGAAAATAATATAAAAGTTTATTCATTTTTGTTCTCTAACACCTTTCATAAAAGATCGTGGGTCATAATGAAATACTTATAGTTACTGAAAACTTGACATTTATGTCTATTTATCTACTATCTCCTTTCTTTTGCAATGCCTTTGAGCTTTATTGAGAAGAAGTATATGCTTGTGAGAACAAGAGGGAAAAAATGTCATTTTTCCTGTGATAGAAGTGTGGTATTCACATGTAGTATTTACTTTCCAGTTAGTGTTTAGGCCTTTGCCCTTGGTTTTAGGCCAAGGTGAAGGAAGGGGAGCAAACTGTTGGGTCTCTAGTTGTTACACCTTATCCTTAGCCAAGCAATATGAAGATAATGAGGAAAACTGACAAACTCATGTGGCTTGGGATCTTAGAAATACAGTGATAACCCTCTCCATTCTTTTATTTTCTTTAGTGAGGAGCAGACAGCTTGACATGACTCTATTTTCTACTATTTTAAAAAAGAGTATATTTTACTTAATCTATATGAACAATATGTTTGCCCTTAAATGCAGAAAAATTAAGACTTTGTCTTCATTTACTTCTTAAAATAAATGTATAAAATGTATGAATAAATACAATATACTTTACTAAGATGAGTGGTTTGAAAAAAAGACAAAAGCAGTTTTGAAAGAGAACGTTTTCTGGACAAAATGTTCCTGAAGGTTGTGTATATTCTGTCAGAGGAATGCAGGAACATTATTCCCTATTGAGATGTATAGAGTTAGTAATAACCTCCAAATTATCTTCAAACTCTTAAATGATACTAAAGCTGCTATATTTTTATCTTGAAAATGCAAGTCTCTTTGTAATGGGTTTTCCCCCGTCTAACCATTGCCTATCAAGAATTGTGTTTGTTTTCTAAAAGAGTGAGCACGCCTGCAAAGAATAGATTATTATTTTGCCTCATGAAAATCAATTAAGGATTTTGTCTGAAGCTTTATCAAACACAGCAGAATGTATACACCCTGGAGAGTGTATACATATCAGGATTGTTCCTGGGGCGCCATTTGCATATACATCCCATACTATCTGGAGACATGGATGAAATGTAACAGACTTTGGGCTCTTGCCAAGCCCCGTAGGATCCATAGAGCAGGCTTTACAAAGAAGGCATGTGGACTCCATCCTGCAGAAATGTGGCCAGGCCCTCCTGAGACGCCTGGAGTTTCATTCTGAGGCCGGGGATCCTTAATGGACCTCTTCTGTATCTCAGGACGGAGCAGAAAGTTTATGAGCAGCACTTAGGAGTGTAGGGAATTACACAGGTGTGTTGCCTTGCTCTACAATTAAATTCTAGAAGAAAATACTTGCTGGCCCCTGAACACCTGATGCCTTTCTTTCTAAAGTTTTGTAAATGCTGGCTCCTTTGCTTGGGATGCATATTAAACTTCTCACTTGGCACTTTTCAGAACTTGACTTGGACATTCTCTCTTCTAGAGGGTCTACCTAATTTGTCTTTTGTTTTTATAAGCATTACTTTTTATAAAAGTTAATATTGTCCGAAAGGCATGGAACATGAGTCCTGCAAAATGGATCGAAAGCTGCTTTTTCCACTGCATCCCCCCGGCTCCCCTCTGCTTTGGTTGCCCTTAGCAACACACTCTTACCCCATCACTCAGTGTAGATTAGCTTTACCATTCTCCGTGCTCCTGTGTAGTCCTGCTTGCTTGATCTATTCTTGCTGGTACACTGTGTTTGATCTAAAATAATGCTTATAATTATGGTCCAAAGAACTCTTTTGAGAGGCCGGAGTTGCTAACTGATTTTTCCTAAATAATGTGATGTTAGAATCAGATATCATTTGCAGGATGTTTTACTTTTTTCTTGATTTAGAAATTCAGCCTACAGTTGTTGGTACAGGGGGCCAAATAGATATTTATATGTGTTAGGTACATTTGCATATATAATTTAAAAAGGAATTAGTAGTTCTGTTGTCCTGCCCAACATCCTGATGACTCTGTAATTTCTAGTTAAGAACTTGACTCTTATTATGTAAATAACATGAAACCAGATGTATATTCTCTCCATGTATAAAAAAAACCAAACAAACGTGATTTTAATCTATGAGAAAACCAAAGTTGAAAGGAAAATATGTTAGTCACATTGGTTTATTTTCTGATGTCATTTAAAACAATGTATTTAACCAAATTAAAACTTGTTTTTGTTTATGCAATATAATGTTTTTTTGGTATGTGATCTATTTGTTATATGTGATATAAGTGCTAAAATTGTAATTTTCTTCCTATTTTATTTTGTTTTTGTAGTGTTATTTTTAATGTCTTCTTATAATCTAGAGGTGAGAAAGGGGAGTTGTAGCCTATCGTCAGAACAAATTTATGAACCAAACAGACGTGCCCCTGCACACACAGAGCTTAAGATCTAGTGCCATACGTAAAGGAGTAAACATACATCAATCATACGTTGCTCTGTGATCCGAGAGGAATGGGACATACCACTTTATTTTAGAGTGTACAAAAAAATCAGGTCCCAATTATTTGACAGATTTCTTTTTCTTCCCACTCCCTACTGTCTCTGTCTCTTTCATTAGATGGTACAAAAACTCTGAGGCCATTCATTACAGTGTCAATTTAAGGAATTTCTGGTCCTTATACCACGGTGGTTTCCATTTCCCCCTCCGTCAGAGATGCTGAGAACCAGTCCCTCATCTTCTGCTGGCAGTGATGATACAGGGGACACCGTCCTCTGCTGAGTGGTCTAAATCTCTTCCATTACTGCTGCTAAGGCTCTGGCAGGAGCCCAGGGTTAGCCACCAGGTTCTGTATGGGGTGGGGTTCCAGCCTGTGCTGCTGTGAAGGCCTGTGCGTCCCCTTCTCCCACTATCTCCTGACCCGTCTTTTAGCCTCAAAGTCCAATGGTTCTAATTTTTTTGTCCCTGCTGAGATGACTCCGTTGCATCCTTCGTTAGGGACCATCAATTTCACCCCAGCCCCACTCATTGCCAACAAATGCCATGGTGTGGGTTGTCTTTAGGGAGGTTATTGAAACACATGGTGAGATCTGTGGATTTCTTGTAACAGGAAGCCCTCCACTCAAGAATGCAAAGGAGAGGGGCACCTGAGTGGCTGTCAGTTAAGCGTCCAACTTTGGCTTGTAATGCCTGAAGTTCCGAAACCTCCCACAAAAGTCCACCAGAGTCCTAAGTCAAAGCCAAGCGGCAAGGGTCGTTTATTGCAGGTTCGAACCTGGACCTCTGCGCACTCGTCGCCGGTGACGCAAGAGGCCACGATCAGGGTTGGTACAGCGTTTTTATAGACAGAGACAAATAGCACAGGGGAGGTTTCAAATTATGAGGGGCCTGATTAGTTGATTTTAAAGTAAGGACATTTGTTGTTCTCTGATTGGGCGTCCTTTGTCTGTCCTTTGGCGGGAAGGCTTTGTCCGTTGTTACTTGTGGCGGGAGGAAAAAAGGGGGAAGGGGGATGGGGGTAGGTGAGGAATGTGTTAAGCAAGCAGGTTTACAGAAGCGAGAAATGCCGGTTAGTTGATGTACAATCACTCATTCCATCACATATCAGACCACATTTAGGAAGGTTTACAACCCATTCTACTACACAGCGGGTTACATTCAGGAAAGGCCTCACAATGCTCGTAGCAAACTGCAAGCAAAACAGACTTCTCAGCAATTGTATTTCTTATCAAAGATCCATAATGAGCAGAAAAGAGAACCTAGCTTTAAACTAAGGCAGGGCTGTCATTTGGATTGTTCCTTTCAGGCTCAGGTCATGATGTCAAGGTTCTTGAGATCAAGCACAGAGTGGGGCTCTGTGCTGACAGGTGGGAGCCTGGAGCCTGCTTTGCATTCTGAGAGAGTCTCCCTCTCTCTCTGCCCTTCCCCTGTTCATTCTCTCTCTCTCTCTCTCTCTCTCTCTCTCTCTCCCCCCCCCCCGCTCCCTCTCTCTCTCTCCCTCTCTCTCTCAAAAATACATAAACATTTAAAAAAAAGAATGCATAGGAGAAAATTACGTTTTCAATACTTTAACTACTGAACCTGCTCCTGTCAAATGACAAGGCATAGGATAATTGCCACATTACATTAATGGGCAATTAAAATAGTTCAACATGTCATGGAGTTCATAGAAACCCAGATACAACTAGGGGCTTCAGGAAACTTGGCTTTTTGGAAATGGCAGCTTTATTTGATATTTGAAATGTTGTTTCATGAGTTGTTTTTAAGGTAGATTCAGGAATGAGCATTTGATGACACATCTAATGTCCTGATTTGTAGAGTGAGGTGGGAAAAAAAAGTGAAATGAATATATTAATCTTGCTTTGTGTACCCTATTGGTAGTTATAAAACACTTGAACTCTGAAATGATAAGAAGGTGTAAAATTTATGAAATAGGATTGCATCTTGTTTACTTACTTAGCATGTGTTAAGTCCTTCCTAATAGCTAAAGTCTTTAAAGCCAGCCAGAGTAGATGTTCAGGTTCCCACTCACCCTTTGGTGATGAGGGTGTGAGAGGCTATGTCTTTCCACCATTGTGTTTGACTTGAGTAGGGAAATTATTGCTAAACCAGTTGTTTTCCTAGCCTATTCTTTCCCCATCCCTTGGCTGGCGAAAGTTGTCTTCTCTTGGGCTGTTGCTTTATCAGTTGCCAGCTTCTCCAGCACCCTGCCCAGGATATAAAAGAGGCTAAAATAAAACCCGGGAACTCATGATTGTGTTGTTCCCTGGGTCTGGATGTACCTAGCCAGTCTGTCTTCCCTCTACCTTTCTGAATTTTTCATGTGAGTCCCAACATTTTTAGCTGTACCTGGTGGGAGGAAAGTGAAAAACTGTGTGTAGATTATCTTGCCTGGATCAAAACATCCTTTTTTATATCTTGTGTCTGCATACATTAAAATATATTTTATTTATTGCCATTTTGTGAGACCTATGTCAATGCAAATGCACCACATTTTAGTCAGTTCTGCAGTGAGTATTGTTGGGGTGACCAGTTGAGAACTCATTGATTTCTCATCTATGTCCTGTGTTCTTTCTAGAGCTTATGCTGCGTTCTTTCCTGTTGCTGTAGGAGTTAAATGGTTAGTTATGAGACTCAAAGCAACAGCAGGACGTGTGCACTTATCTTTTCTTGACATTTTCACTGTCAATCAGGGGCTCTGGGGAAAAACCTCATGAGTGAAATTTATTTGATTTTCTTTATCATGCAGTAATACTGGAGATAAAAAACTTAATCTGAGCAATGGTATGAAATCACTGCTTTAAACTTTTAATGTGCATTTCTTCCAGGCAGCGTTTTCATGGATTATTCTCTAAGGTTTACTGTTACAGAGAAATGTCTTATGTGAATCAATGAAAAAAAACCCAAACTAATATATAGATATATTGGTAAATGTTGAATGAAACCACACTAGCTATGTTTCCCTTCAGTTTTGAAAATTGTACCCATGGGTTTTATTGGTTTTAAAATTCATCTTTATGGCTGTAGAGGTTAGTTCATTTTATACCTTCTTTTTCTGCAGAAGAAATAAAATCATGTGTGTCTACATTAAATTTTTGTACTATTCTCTGGTTTCTTTCATAATTCAACAGAGAAAGACTTATCAGTTTATCATTTATAATGTCTCAGTTTTTGTGGTTTCATCTATTTCGAAATGTTTCTATGTATAATTCACTGTGGGTAATTTGAAGTACATATTCTGTAAGTAGAAAAAAAACCCTGTTTTTCTTTTCTAAAGATGCCATTTAAAATGAAAAGAAGAATCTTTTTATTTCATATCATCTACCTCATCTCGGAACAAAGAACCACAAATGACAGAAAACTGTTTATTACCACGATATACAAGAATAAGAAAAAAGCACTGAATGTGATCTTCTTGTCAAACTCATTTGCTCCCTTTCCGGGATTAAAAAAAAAATAACAACAAACCCATTTTAGAGAGTAAAAGTCACATTTTTATATTTGGCTCATAAGAAAGCTTTAATGATTCCTGTGCTTTTCAGAAAATGTTCTAAATGTCACTTGTAACATTCATCTGGAAACAATTTAATTCAATCACTGATGATTTTAACATTTAAATATTAATCCGGGTTTAGCTCTGGAGGTAAATCATGTACTTTATATAGTTACATAACATTAGGAAACATAAGGTCTTTACATGTATTATTTATATTACACAATTCTGAGGTAAATCCATGAAACTGAATTTGAGCTCAATGCTCTTTGGCTGAAAGCAGTGATTCTCAAGGAGAACGTAGGCTAATTATTTTCTCTCCAGGAACATTTGGCAATGAGTGTTAGGTAAATGCGCAGAGACTTTTTTTATTGTCACTACAAGGCGTGCTCCAGGCATCTAGAAGGCAGAGAGACTAGGGATACTGCTAAACATACTAGCATATACATAGAACGCATCCCACACCAAAGAATTATCTGGTGCAAAATGTCAGTGGTGCTGTTGTTGAGAAACCATGGCCTCAAAGGAGTAATTCCAGAGTCTGGTAATTTATGGATTGTTGGAGCCTGAAAGAGTAAATAAGTTCCATGCCAAGAATTTTATTTTCTGTGTTAATAAATGCATAATATAATATATTTCACGTTATAGAGGTTTTTAAACATTGCAGTAGCAATTATTTCCCTCTGATGGACTTTCTAATTGTTTGCTTTGTTTCTCCATGCTTTTGAGCAAATACGCTCTCTAACAAAACCTCTCCTGCTTTACTCTTGATGAAATAGACAGAAATGAAGATAATCCTCCATTTGTGGCTTTGCAAATTATTATGTATCCCTCATGTCCAGGGGGCAGATAAACTGGAGGTAAGATTTAGGTCACATTCATTTTAATCTGCATTGTGCTGGATGAAAACCCTCACCTTTTCATTCAGGCATGTGGCTATCCATAGTTCCCCACACCCTTCTGGAAACCTCCACAGCATATGGCGGTGAGTTCTCATGGGAAGCTTGCTCTGTGGCCACACTGCTTCTCAGGTCCCTCCCACCGGTGCAGGGAAGGTCACCATAAGCCTGATTGCTCCACATATCCCTGCCTCTACCAAGGGGCAAATTCTTGCCAGTTTCCCCAAGGGGTAATTCTTGCCATTTTCAATCTCTTTGTTGCCATGATTATTTCTTGCAAAGGAAAAATCACTACAATTCTTGCCCCAGGATAGTTGCTCTGAGGAGGTTTCCCAGAATGAGGTTTTTGCCTCTTAACTTCCAACTAAAGAGAGGTGCCTTTGCATTTCACACAGACATTCCCCGCCCCCTCCCCTGCCCCAGTGGGTGTCTTCAGAATATCCTGAGGACTGGATCAAAGTTCAGGGGCTAGGAAGCACCAAACAACCACTCTCCTCCAACACTTAGGCTCTGTTGCTGAGTCTGGTTTGCCTGGCAACACTTCTTTTTCTTGGGTGAATTCTGCCTCAGGGGCTCTGGCATCCTGCCCTGTGTGAACATACCCACTGGGATGCCATCCTGATCTCCTACACCTTCTTCCATAGATGTTTAAATCTAAGTGTGGGAAAGGTCCTATTGCTCCCACCCCACAGGAGGCTCCTAAGCAGAGGCAAAATGTTTCTTAGGGTTGGCCGTCTTATAATGCATCCGGACAAATGTGATCCAATCTTTTCCTAACCCAGTCAAGCCAGTCAAGGCCCCAATACATCTTTAATCAACAAAATAAAAATGAAAAAAAAAAACTATTACAACAACACACACACACACACACACACACACACACACACACACTATATATATAGTGTGTGTGTGTGTGTGTGTGTGTGTGTGTGTGTGTGTATACACACACACATATATATTTTACCTGACCCACAATTGGCAATCACACGGCAGGGCTTAACAGAGTAAGAAGTGAGCACGGTAGTTAATTTTAGGTGCCAACTGAATTGGAGTAGGGGAGGCCCAGATAGCTGGTCAAGCATTATTTCTGGGTGTGTCTGTGAGTGTGTTTCCTGATGAGGTTAGCATTTGGATTAGTGGACTCAGTGGATTGTCCTCCCCAATAAGAGTGGGCATCATCCAATCCACTGAGGATTGAAAAGAACAGCTTTAAATCCAAATGACAGCCCTGCCTTAGTTTAAAGCTAAAGTTCTCTTTTCTGCTTATTATGGATCTTTGATAAGAAATACAATTGCTGAGAAGTCTGTTTTGCTTGCTGTTTGCTACGAGCATTGTGAGGCCTTTCCTGAATGTAACCCGCTGTGTAGTAGAATGGGTTGTAAACATCCTAAATGTAGTCTGATATGTGATGGAATGAGTGATCGTACATAAACTAACCGGCATTTCTCGCTTCTGTAAACCTGCTTGCTTAGCACATTCCTCACCTAGCCTACCCCCTGCCCCCTTCCCCCTTTTTTCCTCCCGCCACAAGTAACGGACAAAGCCTTCCCGCCAAAGGACAGACAAAGGACGCCCAATCAGAGAACAACAAATGTCCTTACTTTAAAATCAACTAATCAGGCCCCTCATAATTTGAAACCTCCCCTGTGTTATTTGTCTCTGTCTATAAAAACGCTGTACCAACCCTGATCGTGGCCTCTTGCGTCACGGGCGACGAGTGCGCGGGGGACCAGGTTCGAACCTGCAATAAACGACCCTTGCCGCTTGGCTTTGACTTAGGACTCTGGTGGACTTTTGTGGGAGGTTTCGGAACTTCGGGCATTACAAGGATCTGAGTAGAACAAAATGATAGATGGGTGCCATCTTTTTCTCTCTGCCTGACCGTAGGAACTGGGACATTTCGTCTCATCTTCTGCCCCCAAACTGGGATTTGCATCATTGGTTTCCATATTCCTGGGCCTTCAGACTGACTGAGTCACTCCACTGACTTTCCTGGATCTCTGGTTTGCAAACGCTGGACTGTGGAACTTCCTAGCCTCCATAATCACATGAGCCAATTTTTCATAATATACTTCCTTTATATCTTGTTGGTTCTGTTTCTCTGAAGAACCTGACTAGTACAGTGAGAGAGAGTTCAAAGGCTTTTTGAGGAGTCAGCCAGTATATTTTTAGGACTTGAAATGGTCTGATACCTCAGGAGACGGACATGGCAGGCTCAAAAATATTGGTACAATTAGTTATTATTTTTAGGTCTATCTCCTATCTAATTATCAGTGTATCTAAGCATTTATTCTTTATATTAACGAGTACTTCACTTAAAACAGTGAGCCTGGCTAGATACAACTGACAGGTTCTTGAGAGAAATCCTATATCTAATTCCTCGGGGAACCCAGAACTTGTGGAAACTGCAGCAGTGAAAAGAAGTAAATTCCTTGGAGTTTATGATAAAGAAGATGCAAAAAAGACTTTGAGCGGCCCTTGATATATTCTGACCAGGAGTTATAGATCAGCATTATTACAGGCCCTCTAATGATTATTGTTCTATGGCAGCAATGCTACATGAATGTGTGATGTTTCATAATCACCAAGAAATCTCAGAAGAATGTGGTCCTTGAGGTCCCGAGGTAAGAAGTTAAATCTGGACACGGTTTAATTGACAAGACTGGGGAATTAAAAGGCTTAGTATCTCATGGTAGGCTGAAGAATAGTCCCCTAAAGATTCTCACATTCTAATCCCTGGAACCTGTTAACGATAGCTTCTATGGCAAAAGGGGCTCTGGAGACTGTGATGAGGTTGAGGAGCTTGAGATAGGGAGGTCTTCCTGTATTGTCCCAGCAGGCATGAGGCAATCGAAAGAGCCTCTACAAAGAGGAAGCCACAGATCAGAGTCGATGTTGAGTGATATTATGAAGGAAGCAAGATGTTGGAGTGATGTGAGAAAGGGGCCATGAGCTCAGGGATGCAGGCATCTCTAGAAGATACGAAAGGCAAGGAAAGGGATCCTCCCCTAGAACCTCCAGAAGGAATGAACCCTGCCCACACCTTTACTTTAACCCAGTGCGACGGATTTTAAGCTTCCAATCTCTGTAAGTGTAAAATGAATAATTTGGATTATTTTAAGCTAATAAGTCTGATATTTTATTGTGGCAGCGATAAGTTACAGTAAAACCCTGGTTTGTGAACATAATTCATTCTGGAAACATGCATGGAATCCAAAGCACTTGTCTATCAAAAGGAATTCCCCATAAGAAATAATGGAAACTCAGATGATTCGTTCTACAACCCAAAAATATTCATATAAAAATGATTACAGTACTGTAATATAATACAAAATAACAATGACAATACAAAAGAAAAAGAAAAAGAAACAAAGTAACCTGCACTTCCCTTTGAAAACCTTCATGGCTGGTGTGAGGGAGACGAGAGAGGAAAGTTATTGTGTAGGACAACTTTCACTATCACTAAAGCAATTGCTGCTATCTCTTGGCTCAATGGAATCTTTTTCTGCATGGGGGCCATTGTATCCACTCACATGAATATTGACTACAGTACAGTTTTAAGAAACTCTAGTCATATACTGTATTTAATGAAACTGGCAATAACGCAGCAGAGGAAAGGGTGTCTATCTGCAGGCATTCTGACGTAGAAGCAAACAAAGCATTCCTAAGCTCACTCTTGTATGGAAATACAAAGGAGTGTCCATAGGTGCTTTGAAGTAACAAAAAATACACTAGTGCCAGTTGTGGGCAGCTTCCAACGTTCTGAAAAGTCACTGATATCTGCCAAACACTGTGATCTGCAATCGAGCATCCAAGCATGGGAGATGATCACCCACAATCCTGCAGAGAGAGAGAGAAAGACCGTTAGGTCAGTTGTGATCATGTGGCTTTCAGCATCACATATTACTCATATTGCAAGACAGCTCGTTTATCAAGTTAAAATGTATTACAAATGGTTGCTTATCTTGTGGAATCCTCGCAGAACAAGTAACTCACAGTCCAAGGTGTGCTGTATTACAAACCCATTTGAGTCTCCCACAGTCTGCATAGCCTCACCCTCTGGAGACCAAATCTTCCAGCCTCCCACCAAGCTTATCTCTTACGATAAACTGGGCAACAGGAAAACTATGGGTGCTCGCTGACCTTTTGGCTTTCACCTATGCCCTGGGGTTGCTCTGTGGAAAGGTATTATTTGAATATTTCACAGCTAATTTTAAATTCTCATGTATAGGATTATGTATCTTGAGGCTCTTTTGCTAATTTTTTTGGTGGCCATTTCTGTATAGACACCGGTCTTTCCTCTTGACCCTTAAGAAACATTCATGGGACCAAATACTCATGATTTTGAATTCTGTATCTGCCATTGATCTTAAATGGCTGACTTAACATCACTGACCCTCAGTTTTCCTATGCATAGGATAACCATCTTCAAAGCTTTCTCTCCTAATGATGCTTTAGGGATTGAATGAGGGATCTGGGCTCCAGAAGTAAACTCCCTGCTTTCAGATTCAATCTCTTCTTCAGTCCTACCTCAAAAGGTGGTAGCAAAGCTATTGTGAACTGATGCACTCAGATTGGCTGACACGTTTCTAGTAGGAGAGCAAATACTAGCCATTACCATTTCTACAGCTACACTAAGAGCATTTTTTTTTTTTTTGGTCAGAAGTAGAAAGATAAAGGCCAAAGAATCTTAAAAGTGATTCCATTCAGACGACTTGAAATGTCAGATCAAAGGCCTTTACACACATGAGTGAAGTAGACATCTCAAGGACATATGTGTGCAGAACTTTGAACTGATAGTTCTTTAGATAAACTCTGTAACACAGTCTTTAAAGTTTGAAGGATGGGGGCACCTGGGTGGCTCTGTCGGTTAAGCATTTGACTTTGGCTCAGGTCATGATCTCATGGCTGGTGGGATTTTTTGTTTTTAATTTTATTTAAAGTTTATTTATTTTTGAGAGAGAGGGAGAGAGAGAGAGAGAGAGAGAGAGACAGAGTGAGAGAGGGAGAGACAGAATCCAAGGCAGCTCCAGGCTCTGAGCTGTCAGCACAGAGCCTGAAGTGGGGCTTGAACTCACGAACTGCAAGATCATGACCTGAGCCGAAGTCAGATGCTCAACCAACTGAGCCACCCAGGTGCCCCTCATGGCTGGTGGGTTTGAACCCCACGACAGGCTCTGTGCTGAGAGCTCAAAGCATGGAGACTCTTTCAGATTCTCTCTCTCTCTTTCTCTCTCTCTCTCTGCCCTTCCCTGCTTGTGCTCTGTCTCTGTCTCTTTCTCCCTCAAAAATAAACATTAAAAAAATTAGTCTGAAGAATGGGAAGGTGTTGAACTGGACAATTCTACATTTTGACTGGTTCTTCCTATTTGCTTGTTATATGTTTCATTATGAATGTATTTTATTCAGAAAATCATTCTATGATATTTTTAAGCAATGGTTTTATCTCCTCTATTTGTGCTTCATGGTTTAACCTTTTCATTATTTAAACTTCTTTCAATGTGGTAACATTACTAACTGACTACTGATCTTCAATGTTGAATAATTTGTCTTTCCTGACACCTTAGGTAAAGTTTGGTCCCCATTTCATATGTTCTCATGGCGGGATGGTGCCATCTATCACAGCTAGGACTTTGCATTTACTTGTGTGATTGTGGAATAACACGGGATTGCTCTCTGAACTGGAAGCTATCATTGCAGTGACTTCGTATATTCTCATTACTGAGTCCCAGCCAGCACTGAGCCCAGAACTGACATGTGGCAGATGATAAATGAATGAAAAATGCATGCCTTCTATTGCACATTAATATTATATTTACTCTCAACGAATGCAGGACAATGTAGCCAAATATTATTTTATTATATTGTCTCTTACCAATATAAAATAGCTACTCCTTCCTACATTTTTTTTTTGCATTCCACAAAATCTTTTTCCTATATGGTTTAGATTAGATTCTGCCAATAAGATGCATTTTCACAAAATTTAGGAGAAATAGAAGCAGAAGGCATGATCTGGTGTAGCAGGATCTCTGTTGCTCTAGGCAGCTAAGACGGTCATCGGAACTCAATCTGACATTTTCTCCTGAGCCTTCCAGTGATTTTATAAGGCTCTAATTCCTGTATAAAAGTCCTTTTTGTAGGAATATCCAGAATGGCTTCTGTTTTTCTGGCGTAAACCTAATACAGTTAGTTTAGGGAATCTGTATTTCACTAAAGAGAGACACTGCATATACACAATTTTAAAAAGAATGGAAAAGCTTAAAATTCAGATTGTCTTGTCTGATGTGTTTTTGAACCCCACAGAGTGTTGTCCAAACTCTACAAACTGTTTAGTTTGAGGATTGATATTCCATTTTTTACTTTTAGATATAGCATTATTTTGAATATTAATTTAGTATTGTACTCTTTCTCTAATTTTGAGATTATATGTTATGAGTTTATTAAAATGTAACTATCCATACACAGTTTAGAATTTTAAAAGTTTCCTTAGCAAAATGTGATATTTGTCAGATTTTTTTCTCCATGATAACATTTGTTTTTCACTCATTCTTATATTCAGATCCATTCAGACAATCTGATCCATAAAGATAAAAGACCCATGAGAAATGAATCATTTTGTCTTAGAATATTGAGACTTTTGTCCATGTCCTTGTTTTTGGTTTTGGTAGTAGAAATCTGCTAGTCATTAAGATGTGAATCGGTAGTTTGTCCCCAAGTCATTTTGCAAGGATTCACTTAAAGTTGTCAAATACAAGCAATATTAGTTTCTGTTTTAAATCTGTTTGCCATTACTATTCTTAATTTTTTTTTATGTTTATGTATTTATTTTGAGAGAGACACAGAGAGAGCACAAGCAGGGGGGGGGGGCGCAGAGGATCCAAAGTGGGGCTTGAACTCACAAACCGCGAGATCATGAGCTGAGCCAAAGTCAGAGGCTTAACTGACTGAGTCACCCAGGTGCCCTGCCATTACTATTCTTGTTTGCTACAAATCTACCACAGACAACGTAGATAATGTTTCAGAGTTCCAGCCATTTGTTTTCAGAGGTTGATTGATTTAGGAAGAGGAAAAAAGAAATTTTTTTGCGCTTCCGTGAATATAATGCGTGCCAATCTAACGGAAAGTGCCCTATGCCATGAGGGTTCATTTTCACTCCCTTTTGAATCCCATGCCTGTGCTTTGTGATGTGGTTGTGGGCTTATATTCACAAGCTGCATCCTGGGATGGAGATATCAGATTACCATGTTCAGTCGTGATCCTTATTAACCTTTTGAGGAAAGAATGTGTTTATTTTATTTCCTGTCACTATCCAAACAAAATTCAAAAACAAAATCAAACATTAAAACCGTCTTTGTAAATTGTGGTTGAGGATCTGAATGGAAAACGCGAATCACGTAAGAAGTCAAGCTGAGGGCATAGTAGACTTGAGGTCTGCTAAGCAGACGGTGCTAAATACGGGTTTATTGAAATTTGTTGGATAGTGAAGGGAGACCTCCTGGAAAGTGCATTGTAAATAAGTTCATGTCTGAAATTATAATTTGGAGATTACGAAAGAGCTAGAAATAAACAATTAGAAGGTGGAAGTTTGTGGGAAGTCTCACTGGGCAAGAAGTGTCTGCAGTAAAGCTGCCCTATAAAACTAAAGGAATAAGGAAAAGAATATACTACTATTTAGAAATAAAAAGATGTGCACTCCTGATGCATGCAGTGACATGGATGAATCTCCAAACAATGTATCGAGGGAAATAGCCAGACAAAATATATTGCATACCACATGATTCCATTTACATGAAGTTCTAGAAGAAGCAAGACCAATTTATTACCTTAAAAATCAGTGGCTGTTTCTGGGATGAGAGGATTGACTGGGAAGGGGACCAATAATCCTTTCCTTGTTGTTTAACCATTTTTTAAAAGTCTACTTATTTGTTCATTTTGAGAGAGAGAGAGAGAGAGAGAGAGAGAGAGAGCACGCAAGTGTGGGAGGGGCAGAGACAGAGAGAGAGAGAGAGAAAGAATCCCAAGCAGACTCTGCACTGTCAGCGCAGAGCCCAATACGGGGCTGGATTCCATGAACCTTGAGATCATGACCTGAGCCGAAATCAAGAGTCAGAGCCTAATGGACTAAGCCACTCAGGTACCCCCTAGTAATCCTTTCTTGTAACTGGTAAGTGCATGAATTTGCATGGGTTATTGCCTTTGGAAAAACAAATGAAATATTACATCTAAAATCTGTCCGTTTTTGTATATGTAATTTATACCTCTAATAAAAACATAAGTGGGATTTGCACACTTAACAGTATTTTAGATGTTTTAATGTCAGTACGTATGGATCCGTAATTCTTTTTAATGGCCACACCATATTCATTTGTATGGGTATAGCATAAGTTATACAGCCATCCACCTATGGGTCTGCATTTGTTTTCTTTTTTTTTTTTTCTAATTTTCTTCTCTCTCTTTTTTTTTTAGTTTTTTAGTTTATTTATTTTGAGAGAGAAAGAGAGTGAAACAGTGTGCATGAGCAGGGAAGGAGCAGAGAGAGGGGAGAGAGGGGAGAGAGAAAGAGAGAGAGAGAGAGAGAGAGAGGGACCCAAGCTGACAGCGCAGAGCCCAACTCAGGTCTCGAACCCATGTCCCATGACACCATGACCTGAGCCAAAATCAAGAGCCAGATTCTCAACCCACTGAGCCATCCAGGTGCCCTTTTTCTTTTCTTTCTTTTCTTTTTTTTTAAAGCTATTCATTTGCAATTTGAAATAATGCAATGATCATACTTTAAATTTTTGAAAATTTATATTTTCATACTTTGGAAGCCATTCTTTGAGATAGAGTACCTTTTACTCTGTTATTCCAATTTAAATGCCCACAACTCTTTAGAAAAGTCATCACTTTTTTCCCCAATAGACTTACCAAGTGTAAATATCTCAGTTGTTTACTATTGAATATCTAATGACTGAGACCTGGAATCCACTAACTGAAAGGGAAACTGAGTTCTTAGAAGTGATGACTCAGCAATACTTTGGCAGTTTAATATGGTAACGAATTCCCCAACCGTTCCCCAAATGGTTCTATACTATTTACTTAGATGACAGTACACTGGAGAAAGGGAGTATCAGGGGTTCTCTTATACAGGGGTCAAGTTGATACTTAGGGACCCAAAACTTTATTGAGGCCTTGTGGTTAAAGTAGGGCATATTGGTGGCAGGAACCAAACGAAGTCCTAGCCTGGGTGCAAATCCCAGATGCTTGAGTATCTAATTAGAATAGGCATACCAAGGAGTTGGATTTATAGTTATTGTAGTGGGAACAGTCTGATGGAAGGCTCAAACTCCTTCCCCCAACCTACGATTGAAAATCATCCAAAAGCAATATTACATCCTGGAGTAAATGGCCAAGGTTAGTGCCACACTTCAAGACCAAATGTAGTGATTGACCCATCACATCCTATTTAAACGCCAGTGTTGGCCCTGCAAAAAACAAAAACAAAACCAAAAACAAAACCAAACAAACAAAACAGACAGACCTTTTACCAATGAACTAATGCAAATTTATCCCAGTTTCAGCTGTGCTCCCACATGTGGTATATTTTCTATAGCTGATTAACACAGCCTCAAGTACATAGTATTAGATCATGCATCTGGCAAATATATTTATTTTTTTCCATCCTTATTAGGAAGGGGGAAAGGAAAGAATTCTCTTTCACACTAGATGAACATGGACAGTAGTAAACACTTATGGTCAAGCCCAAAGGCTATGTAACTTTCCTGCCTGGTAATAAGATAGTCCAAAGAGACATAGATCATCTATACCTTCCAGAAAATATCACAATGCCCACTGTATGGATGGCATCATGTTTAGAGGACCAGATGAACATGAAGCGGCAAGTAAATTGCCATTTTGGGTTAGAAATATGCAATTCAGGCAGTAGAAGATTAACCCAATAAAGATTCAGGGATCTTCGATCTTAGTGAAGCCCATTGGTCCTGGCTATGGAAGAACGTCTCCCTTGAAGTAAAAATGAATTATTATATCTTAAACCTCCCACAACTAAGAAGGAATGCAATGCCTTTAGGTCCCTTCAGGAACAGGGAGCGTCATATTGCAGACTTCTGCTATGACCTATTTAATGGAAGACAAAGGAGTCTCAGAGCAGGAAAAGTCTCTGCTGTAGTTCCAAGAAGTGGTCACATGGTCTGCTGCTTGCACCACATAACCCAGCTTATGGTTTAGACTATATGGCATTAGAGGTATCTGTGGTCGAAAAATTTGCTGTGTGAAGTTGGGTAATTCCCTCAAAGGACAATCACAACCAATCATAACCTTGTTTTAGAGCAACACAACACCACGTGCAACAGAGGATGCTATTAATGTCTGACATGCTACTCAGGCCCATGAGAAATGAACATCTGCCTATGGGTCATGTGGTTAGAGTTTCTGATGAATGTATTAAACTCCCAATGTCCTAAAGTTTGATGGGTTCAACAATTGTTGTAACATGGAAGCGTTACATGAGGCATTAGGTGTGAGCAGAGCTCTTACCATTGGAGAATCCATGCTGCTTTGACTGGAGAAAAACATCACATGAAGGAACCATCTTCCACAAGGCTGAAATGGCTATGATGGAGACATGTGACTCTCCAGTAGGAAGATTGGAAGTGGTAGGAAGTGGTGACACATGTCTAATGAAGACAGTATAACAGAGTGGACCCGGAAGGTCCAACCTGTGGACCTCGAAGGGGTTCCAACTGGTTCTACATATTTGGAGTTTGAGGCTGTTCCTCAAAGTTTAGTTCTGGCCCCATTCTCAAGTCAGTGCACTGCTTTGGTCAGCTATTTGATATCCCTTAATAAAATCCCTCTGCTCTTAAATTAACTAGAGAGGACTAAGTCGTCTGCATGAAAATATTAGGCCCCGGCATTTTTCTTTCTAGTTTTTCTGAATGACCTTTACTTATTTGTTCATCTACTCATTCAACACACTAAATCTCTACTGAATACTTCTATTGTTAGGAACTGGAGACAGCAGTTATAAAGCCCTTTATGGACTATACAGGTACAAGTGCAAGAAGGTGTTAATGATGTTAATCATGACACACGCAATTGGTTGATTCTAACTATGCTAAGTATTATGAGGGCAATTACAGAGTATTAGACACCGCGTATCAGTGAGCCCTAGTCTGGTCTGTGAATCCAGGAGGGTGGCCCGAATGACTGACGTTCAAGTGGAGTCCTGAGATGAGTGGAGTACAACCAAGTGGAGAGGTGGAGAGGAGCCTCCCAGGCAAATGCAGAGGTCCATTCCAAGGCGATATTGTGGAGGACAAAGCTATTTATCATGCGCTGCTCTGTGTTAGGCACTACACAAAACAGTGGAAAAATACACAAGAAAATAAGACACTATACTCAAGACAAATAAGAGATAGTGGGATTATTTCAACGAGCAGAGAGAGGATTTTTATGTTAGTAAGCATTTTGATGTGTATGTCAAGACATTCAACTGCAAACATTTGATGATGTGTTTAGGGATTATTATCCTCATTTTTAGAAGTAAATGCATTGAGGTTTACTAAGGAAGAGAGATTGAATTCCTAAAAATCATAAGACGTGTAAGTTTTCGTTAAAAAGTGTTTGCAAGTTATCTCTGTTTGCAAGAAATGTATGCTTTCTCCAGTATTTCACATATAAAATTCATATGTACACAGCAGCATAAAACATAAGGAAAAGTTTAGACCATCTGTACAAGTCTTCTCTAGTTTCCCCCCCCCCCCCTTTTATTTTTTTGGCATGAAAGGGAGGGGAACAAATAAAACATTAAACACAAGGTTATTTTTTTTTTAATTTTTTTAATGTTTATTTTTGAGACAGAGAGAGACAGACCGCAAGCAGGGGAGGGGCAGAGAGAGAGGGAGACACAGAATCCGAAGCAGGCTCCAGGCTCTGAGCTGTCAGCACAGAGCAGATGCGGGGCTCCAGCTCACAAGCTGTGAATGACCTGAGCCGAAGTCCAACACTTAACCGACTGAGCCACCGAGCACCCTTAAATACAAGGTTATTAATGACAGACTGAAAGTAAGAAAAATTAAAAGACCTGCCTGCTTTCTTTTTTTTTTTAAAGGCTGATAAAAAGAATTCTTTTGTACTTGATTGTCAGAAACACAAAGCTGAGGCAGGAAAAAGCAAAAATCAGGTAGGATAGAGTAAGAATAAAGAAAATTATGAAACATTGCTTCAAAAATTGGCTAAAATGGGATTTCGTCATGCACAATTCCCTGAAATTGGAACACTAATAGCAAAGCAATGAAGAGCAACAATCTGCACTTGCAGGTAATATTTTAATAGTGTGTGAAGAGTAGCACAGAATAATTGCAGTTTCTTTGAACTTCTAGCATTTCGTAAATGGATGATTCTTTATTGGTCATGCTCTCTAACATCTTTAACATTTTAGGCAGACATTAGTTCTTTAGATGCCTTTGAACTATTACTCCATACTTGATATTGCAACAAACTTTTGCCATCATCCAGATTCGAGTAGTCTTGGAGGAAGGAAATAAAGGCTTCTCATCTATTTCTCTAACTGAAACAGGACAGATCACCTCAATTTTCTGTTTTCTGGAAATAAATTCAACTCAGGCTTCATGGTAGGAGGAGAAAACAATTCCAAGCAAATGTATTTGCTACAGGAACGTGTTCTTTGTTTCAGACGTGCAGCCTACCAATGGTGTGGGCTGGAGTAGACATTGGGCTGTAACCGCTGAGGGTGCATCCCTGAATTCTGAACTTTTTTCTGTAAGGTATTCTGGTAACTTTAAAATTGATCCCCACTTTTCTGTCTGGCATACCAAGTGAAATGTCTTTTTACTGGAAACATTTAGGAAGCCTAAAGAAAACCAGATTATTTCATGGTTTCATATTACTTAGTGATTTTCTTGTGAGAGTTTGAAGTCCAATGAGATACTTTAAAAAAAACTTGGAAAGAATTCATCCAACATCATCATCCACCCTCCAGAAAAGAGCTCAAAACTATTCCTACATATATTATTAATTTGTTTTGTGATATGGTGTATCATTCATTTTTTCTGAACATCATTTTTGCCATTTGGAAAACCAGACTAGTCATACCCGCCCTTGCTTCATAGGACTTTCAGAAGAATTACATTGTGAATGTGCTTTGCAAGCCTAGGAATGCTCTCTTTCCCCTGCTGGCTCCTTCTCATCCCTCAGTTTAAATCCCATCTCCAGGGGCACCTGGGTGGCTCAGTTGATTAAGCGACTGACTCTTGATATCAGCTCAGGTCATGGGATTGGTTCATTGGATCAAGCCCCCTGTCAGGCTCTGTGCTGGCAGCCTGGAGCCTGCTTGGGATTCTCTCTCTCTCTCTCTCTCTCTCTCTCCCCCTCAATCTCTCTCTCTCTCTCTCTCTCTCTCTCTCTCTCTCTTTGTTCCTCCCCTGATTGCTCTCTCTCTCTCAAAGTAAAAAATAAATAAATAAAAACTTTAAATAAATAAAGTTTATATGTCTATATTAAATTAATTTCATCTCCTCTGTTTGCCCTGTGGCACCCCTGCCATCATTATGAGGGAGCTGCTTCCCGATTGCTGTGGCTTCAATTTCATGCAAAAGAAGACCCCGAACTGAATTTGACAGGCAGCAGGTAAACAGAGATTAAGTATATATGATATATATTTGTCACACATGAATTTAGTAATATGAAGCTTTAGTACCAGAAAAATTCTAATTCTGGAGAACAACTCCATTTGCTCAAATCCTGAGATAATTCCCAGGCTCAAGTATCTGCACTTGCAGAAGTAACACTTAATGTGATACATCTTAGTATCCGATTCCACCATCACGTCTTGCCTTCTTACCACACACTCTCTCTCTGTCTGTCTTTTGCACACTCACACACACACACGCACACACACACACACACACTCATGTGTGCATGGAACTGAAATGTCCGCTGTACTTAAAGCCAAATATTGCAATTTGGCATAGAGAAACAAATTTAGCGTTGTGTTAATAATGCAGCCTCCCCCCCGCCCCCCGCTCCCCGCCATGGCCGGGTGGCAAGGTGGCAAGAGGAAGGCAGGGAATAGTTACCATTCCTCGACACCATTTGGCCCAACGATGGCTCATGATGGCGCACTATTCCTCATCATTAATGGAGAATAGGAGATAGCGGGCAAGAGACAGCAGCACTTGGTAACCGGGAACACAGCCAAGTTACTTGAACAAAGTAGTTGTTTAAAATTTCATAACGTTGTTGTGTTTTTTAAAGAGGAAATGAATATGCATAGGGGTTGTTACCGGACATAACATAAAGAACAAAGACATCAAGGTGACATAGCTAAATACACCGAGAAGGTCAGAGGTATGTGTCAATACCAGACCTATTAGAGGGCCCCCCTCTGGGAAATGATGAGGAAAATGGAATAAGCCAGCACGCCAAGCACATTGGCTCCTTCTGTGGCAGAACCCAGATGAGATGAGCTTCTGGGACTTTGCACTGTTGTCCTCACGGGAACACAGTGGCCGACCTACACCACCCCTCCTGCCTCTGCAGTGAGGTTGGCCACCAGAAGACCCATAGGGGAGCCACCATTTGAAACATCGCTGGCTTACAATAAGTGGGTTAATTTACATAAGAACAACAGCAACGAAAGAACAAAGATGTCAAAAGGACAGTGGATTCAGAACATATAATTTGTAATGATTTTCCACATGATTCTAATACTGTATTATCATTTTTATCAATTGGTAAGAAAATATTATCAAATTATTATTTGATAAAATTGCATATTGTTTGAATACTTCCTATTTTATTATTTTCCTATTGGTGGATGCTAAAGTAGAGACATTTATTTTAAAATTTGACATTGTTTATGTTAACGTTACTAAACTTTCTTATAGTCTTACAAATATTTTATGTGATTCTCTTGATTTCTTTTTTATTTATGTAGGTGAGTAATAAGATTAATTTACCTTTTCATTTGAGTATTTTTTTTTCCAGTCCTTAACATGTTGGGAAAGATCTCCATGTCTATATTAAGTAGCTATAGTGATTAAAACCTGGTCTTATGACTTTTATAATTAAAGGGAATGTATCTAAAGTTTAAAAAATTATGAACAAGGTTTATCAAGTTTAGGAAGTGCACTCATTCCTAGTTTTCTGAGTTTTAATAAAAAATAGGCAACATAGGGTCACCTGGGTGGTTCAGTCAGTCTGTTAAGTGTCCAACTCTTGGTTTTGGCTCTGGTCATGATCTCACAGTGGGTGAGTTCGAGCCCCACATTGGTCTCCACGCTGACAGCATGGAGGCTGCTTGGGATTCTCTTTCTCATCTCTCTCTCTCTCTCTCTCTCTCTCTCTGCCTTTCCTCTGCTTGTGTTCTCTCTATCTCTCTCTCTCAAATAAATAAACTCAAAAAGAATAGGCAACATACATTTAACATTCCCTCTTGATAAACTTTTTTTCTGGTTTGCTAATGTGGTCATTACATTTACAGATTCTTCTAGTTGAGCTATTCTTTCAATCCTTTGAGAAATTCTACTTGTTCGTGATGAATTACATACTTGTAATGCATTGCTGGTTCCATTTATAATATAAAATAAAATTATTATTATTATTAAAAAAATTTAATGTTTATTCATTTTGGAGAGAGAGAATGTGAGCAGGGTGGGACAGATAGAGAGAGGGAAATAGATACAAACCAAGCTCTGTACTGACAGCACAGAGCCCAATGTGGGGCTTGAAACCATGAACTGTGAGATTATGACCTGAGGCAAAGTCAGGCACTTAACCGACTGAGCCACCCAGGCTACCCTAAAATAAAATTATTATAAGCTTTAGGTACTTTAACTCACCTAATTAAATTGTATTTCAACTATAGGTCTCAGGTTAAAAAGACTGAGAAAAGTTGCTAGTGCAGGTGGCTTTTAACCTTTGGTTAGCTTTGAACTTTTGTTTCAAAATGTTAAGGAGATTATTATGCAATAGATACCATAAGATGTAAGTTAAGTCTATATATATTCTTGTCTCTGGGTCCTAAAAATAAGCTGTTATCTTTAGTGTATTTACAAGGTTAGGCATAGTACTTCAATATTTAGAGGCACAATACCATTCAAAACTCTCAGTTTTTAAAACATTTTGATTATTAAATTAGTAAAGAGAATGCTGAATATAATTTTGGTTTTGTTTACATAAATATTTAAAAGGTAGAATAAGTCCACTGAATGGATTATGTAAATATATAAATGTATCCAAAAGGATATGTATATAATATTTGATAATATATTATATGGTACATAATATATATTAATAATCTTACATAATATATAAATATTTTTCTTACATAAGTAATATATAATATCAATGTGTTATTAAAGATTATTAAGATAGAACAGATTCCATTATTATTGAAAATGAATGTCTCCACAATAAGTAAATATGTATTAAGATAATGAATGAAAATTTAATAAATAATAAATGTAATTACTAAATACTTTTAAGTATAATAAAATCTTCAAGGACTGTTTTCAAGGACTTTCATCAAATACTTTATTTTTCATACCCTAGCTTTTTGTTATTTTATTATAAATGTTCTTTTTGACAAATAATACCTCTTTTATGACTTTGAAAATAATTATTGCTATTCTTTAAAATTTTTATTTTTCTGTTTCATTAATTTAGATTCATATTTTGCTTTGTATTAGATTATTGCATTTATTTGGGTCTTCCTTCCTCCCTCCCCTCCCTTCCTTTCTTTCTTTCTTCCTTCCTCCTTCCTTCCTTCCTCCCTCCCTCCCTCCCTCCCTCTCTCTCTCCCTTTCTTTCTTTCTCTCTTTCTTTCTTTCTTTCTTTCTTTCTTTCTTTCTTTCTTTCTTTCCTTTTCCAAGCTACTCCTTACATATCTACTTGTTTCCTTGAGGTTATCTGATGACATAATTGGTATTGGTGTGTTTTGGGATATAAGACCATGAATTAGCACCAGAGGAATGTAAGGCCCTGATCAGTAATGGAGAAATGTTTTTCAGAGTGAGGACCACCAATGGCACCCGCTGAGCTAGATAGACCAGGGAACGTCTGGGCCTCCACCGGCTGATTCTCCCAGTGTGGAGCCTTTTACCAGTGCTGTACTGCTCTTCGCAGTTGATTCTTCCTCAGACTGTAACCCCCTGGTGGGTATTTGTGAAGATGGCTTGTGGAGAAAGGACTACTTTTGGCCTGGCTGGTATGTCAGTTTCAGACACGTATGGTTGGCACCCGATGTTATCGTTCCGAGCCTGACTATTGCTGCCCTCTTAATGCTTTGCAGTCATGACTGTGCAGGCAGTGGCTTTGCCAAGGTAAGGTGAGGAAGAAAAAGTGAACAAATCAAAACCTACAGTGCAACCTATCTCCTGAGTGAGATTGTGTCCTTTTTCATTTGGGATGTTATTTGCATCCGGCTCCCAAACACCACAGACTAGCGTCTTCTGTCTCCCCAGGATTCTTCCAGAGCATTTGCTAGACCATGACACTCCAAATTGCAGTATGATGGGGGCCAGTCAGCCATCGTGCTTTCCCATATGTTCTCAGTTGTGCACATGTGAGAGAGTGGCTTACAACAGTAAAGTCCTCCTGGGTGGAATATGCCCGAAAGTTTCAGAGGGTTAAAAATTGTTGGAAAAATTATTTATTTTCCTACTGGATATAGCCATCAGTCAAAAGATGGCTACTTGAGGAGAGGTGAAGAAGCTCCCCTGCTAAAATCTCCAGACAAGCTCTCAGGGTCCATTTGTGGGAGAACTTGAGCCACTCAAGCTTCCAAGCCTCCAGACACATCCAGGTGGGGCTCTGCACGTGGCGATTTGCCTGGCTTTACATTTTTTTCCTTGTTTTTTTAGACATAAGATGCAAAAGAAAAAAGCTATGTGACTATTTTAGTATTTCTCCCCATCTGATCATTACAGACCCATTTGGAAGCGGACTACTTTTTTTTCTTTCTTGATTACTGTTACCTTGAATGCTATGTTTTTTAGTAATTACGTCCCTTTGTGGAGTGACTTTCGCCATTATTAGGCTCAATTTACCTTGAATCTCCTGGCTCAGTATTTTTGTTCTTAAAAATTACACCAATAAGCAGTTTTCTGATTTTTCACCCAGGGCCCTGACGGTCATGCTTTTGTTGTTGTTGTTGTTGTTGTTGTTGTTTTATTTTATTTTATTTTATTTTCATTAGTTCCTGCTTTTACTCATCTCATGGTACTGCCTTGCAGCACAGGGGAGCATAGAATGATTGCTGCATTATGAAAAGGCGCATGCGCGATTCATAGGCTCCATTCTAATGCTTATGTTGATTTTAAGCCAAAAAAAGAGCCTAATCTTTTACTTTTAAATTGTATTCACCTTGCTCCATCTGCTGAAGGTTAAGCATTGTATTCAATCATATCTTTTTTTTTCCCCTCTTTTCACCTCCTTGTAAACTAATTGCTGATTCGAACCAGTGGCTAGTACCGTAACATCACGTTAGAGAAGAGAGAAAAAAAATTGCATCTCAAAACGAGCCTTCAGTCTTCTAGCTTTTATGACAAGTATAGTTCATTATAAAGGCAGGCCTTTGCCTGGCCTCTTGCTCTCTGTCTCTGTTCGTTCACTCATAAAACTGCCACTCTGCATATGGGGAGGCCCCCAAACTGGACCGATGGAGGGCTCCAATTCATAGCATCAACTGATTTGTGGGGCACAAGTTCTGTCCTTCCGACTGGCCTCTGGCTTCCTTCCCGTTAGATTCAGAGGTTGTGACTTTTAGATGTAAACACTATAAATAATCTTAGTAATGACACTGTATGCTGACAGAGAACACGACATTTCTCTTAGAAGGAATAGCTGGGTACTCGTCTTGGGAAGTCGGCCCTCCAGCCAGCCATGTCATAAATAGGCAAGTACTCAGGAACACAGCAAACGACATTGTAACTGATTCTCCCCTTATTTTATGTGGATTCAATACTGTGTTTCAAAATACCAATGTTCTAAATATCTACTTTTGAGATGCGAATGACATACGCTTACTAAAAAGCCACGAAAATATGCCATGAGGACCATTTTATCTACAATGTCTATATATTTGTGACATTAAAATTCAACATATGTAGCTACTAGCAACATGGCATTTTGTTAGGTCTACCAACATGATCCGTCTGATCCTTGAGGGTGAATTTTATGAGGTGGATCTGTTTATGTGTGTTGCGGGGGAGGGTTGGGAGTAGGAAGAAAGAGGAATTTTTAAATGTTCAGAGAAAAGTTTGTACTTTGCATAGGGACACATTATATGGAACACGTAAGTCACTTGGGCAATGAATAATTTGGGCAGTTTATTTCAGTCATAATCCATGAATATATTTGCTTGTGACAATAGAAAGCTACTATTTTCAATAGGAAAACATTGCAAAGTAAATGATCACCAACTCTAAAAGGGAAGATAAAATTATGTTTACTAAAGGCGCAAGAGAAGATGTCTAAGTGCGATCTTGCTGGCAATTTGTTTCCAGAAATATGAATTTTTGAAATCAGCCCTTCCCCACCCCCCACTTTTCCCTTTATCCTAGATTCTTCTTTACTTTTGTCATATATCATCGTTCATGCATACATATCATACATTTTTCATCACTTTAATTAAAGTTTGATTCTATTTTTATTTCATAGGAGATGAAGTTTTTGAAAGGAGAGGAGCTAAGGCGAATAAATAAGTGTTCTAATGCTCTGAATCTCTTTTGAAGAACAGTTTAAGAACAGTGTTAACATCATCCATTTTCAAGTGTCATTGCTTACACTTGTGTCACCACAAAGAGAACTGGAAGATGGTACAATTATACCTCTTTTTTCACTGAAGCTGAAGAAAATCTGGCAAAATAGCTCAAACTCAGCATAGAGCCCTGAGACACCTCACTGGGTTTTTTTGTTTGTTTGTTTGTTTGTTTGTTTGCTTGTTTGTTTGTTTGTTGGGTTTTTTTTGCTAGCATCCTCCTGGCCTTAACTCTCTGTTCCCGGAGTCCTTTTGACCAAATCCTCCCAAAAGCAGCCGTCAAGAAAGGGAAAGCAAAACAAAACGTATCAATGCAGTGCAAAGAGCACATCCCATGTGGACATGTGACAAAGCAGATTTGTAAGAAATGGAGAACGTTCTAGGGAGCTACCAGAGCCAAAGAAATGGCCGTTGTTGCAGACGGGCGGTAAGAGAGTCGAAAGGTTATCCTGCCACTGAGACCAGCGAACCAGTGGAGTCCAAGCTCCGATCTAGCTACCACCCGAGGAGGGCAGCATCTTCACAAAAGGGGCTTCTCTCTTTTGTGGGGGGGACTTCGATGGCCTCTTCCTCTGCTTTTGCTTTAACGAATAGCATGTTCATAGGCAGCCCACATCCTGCACCAGGAACGAGAAGGCCCCCAGGGCGAGTTCTCCTATTATGTATGAGAACGCTAATTGTCCCGCGTGTTCTGGTCACGGGTGCACCTGCTGATTTAAGGGAAGTAGTCAGGTGTTTACACTCCGTCCAGCCTGGCCTTGGCCTCGGAGCCGGTGGGCGAGAGCGAATCGGCGGGCCGTTGCCGGCGACTGACACGCAGCTCCGCCTCGGGGACCAGGAGCCTGCTCTGATTTGTCACACACATGGCCCGAGGGTCCCCAGCGGGTTCTGCACAATCCGCTCCACTCGCGCGTGTCTTCCGACCCCCACAGGCTCCCGAAAAGAACTCAGCTTGGAGAAACTGCCAAAAATGGATGTTAATACCTGTTACACCTGCAGCTCTTTCCTGGTCTCTTACATCTCTCTCTCCTGGGACAAACCTGCAGTGGTTCTGAACTGTGACAGGTTCCGTGAGCGACAGGGGACAATACACAGCATCACAGAAAACGGATCATGGTCCTGTCCACCCCCCTCCCCACCTCAAGCAATATGAATTTGCTTAAATTGTGTGTGATCATAAATTACACGTTTAGAATAAGCACGTATACAGTTATCTTTTAGTACCTGGGTACCTTAAATTACAAATCAGACAGCACACACGTATTTATTAAGCACCTACAGGGTGCGGGCGTTGCTTCGCAATAAAATGCTCGAGTCATTTTTCCAACGTGCTTCAGTCCCTTCTCTATTAAATCGCTGCAAAGATGCCAAAAAGTGCATTTCAAACAATGTGAGGCATTGATCTTTGTGCTTTACTGAACAATTATTGAGTGTAACTGACTTAGATGAAAAGTAAATCATGGGGCCTATCTGAACTTTGATTTCTGCGGAAAACCCACATTTGTCTCTCTACTTGTGTGGGGTCTTTAACCTCTAAATAGATTGAGTCCAAGATTACACAAAATATATTTCAAATACAATTCTTTTGTAAAACAAAAATAGAGACAAAAAAAAAAACCAAAAAAAACCACGGGGCACTGTTTTGATAAAGACAGAACATGACTGGCTTCCTCTTTGGATTACAGTATGCATCTCCTTCTCCCTACCTGGCAAAATATTTGTATGTATTTAAGTTGCTCCATAGTTTTCGAAAAGATTTTCACCTATTGTGTTTGATACAAAGTCCCAAGTTAAGTCTTTTTCAACTTTCCAGATGGGATCAGGGAAATAATTGTTTTCATCCAAGATGGAACAGCCAGTAGGAACCACAGTTGAGACGCTCTAGACTCACCCAGCACAGCACAACTGCTTGCTTGTCTCCTTCCTTCAGCTCTGAATGTCTTTGGGTTTCCTTACACATCCACCTAGCACTTACCATTTCTGGCAAGGTCCACGGTCCCAAACTACCCTTGTTTCATAGACTCAAGATCCACAGTCTTATCACCAAGAAAAATGGCTGATATTAATCTGTTTCATTCTTCATGAGAGAATTGTTTTAAGACCTATATTTAACTTATGAATAGGGGTGCCTGGGTGGCTCAGTAGGTTGAGCGTCCGACTTCAACTCAGGTCGTGATCTTGCCATCCGCGGGTTCGAGCACTATGTCAGGCTCTGTGCTGACAGCTCAGAGCCTGGAGACTGCTTCAGATTCTGTGTCTTCCTCTCTCTCTGCCCCTCCCCTGCTTGTGCTCTACCCGCCCCCCTCAAAAATAAATAAACATTAAAAAGTTTTTTTAATAATAAATTATGAATAATGGATCTATCAAGGTTGGGTAAATCATAGGGATAGGTTTAGAGAGATGGTAGACTGAAAATGTTTCCTGAGAAACAGAAATTTTTATTTCTCATAAGATCTATCCTACAATGCATGCAATCATGCCTGGAGTATACTGAATACCTTAATAAGGAGATTTAGGATGCCAGAAACAGGGGCATGCTAAGTTGCATTGTCACCTAATGCTTGCAACTGAGAATGTATCTCTCCGTGAGAACAGAGAAATGCAATTTTATATGGTGCAAAATATTTAGCTTTGCTATTGGAAAGACGTATTTTCAACCTAAAAGACAAAAATGTTTCTCATAGGCTCAATCCCCAAAATGTTATCTATCGAATGAATAGAATTTTATTAGGTTGTAAAGTGAGATGCCTAAGAGAAAAGTCTAAAATGTTAATCCAATTTTTCATTAGATTAAATGAAATGTTCTTATCTACAACTGTAGCAAGTATGTGTCTAGAGACTTTCATTGTGGTCCCTACTGGTCTATAATCCGTACAGAGAGAAGTTAATGTATGGAAGTAAAGCATACACTTTATCAGGGAAAGGAGAAAAAGGTAAGCCATAAAACAGGCATAATAAAGAGCTCTCCCCCACCACCAGAAAATTTATGTTCAAGACTAAATTAGCTTCTTATAAATTATGCACAAGCTCTTATGATGTTAGCAAATATGTGGTCCAGACTAATGCGAGTTTGTTTCTAGTGAAAATTCTGTAGCATCTTTGAAAATGATTGTATTCATTTTTATCAAAAAGTGTAAAAGATAATACTACTGACTTTTGTTAAGCAACATTTTTATTCAAGAAGTTTGTGTTAGCGTGCTAACTAAAATAATGTAGAAATTAAATCAGTGTTGTTTATGTCAGCTTTAAATACCTGTCACAGGTATTTCTGAGGCCCAATGCTCGTAATGTCAAATGTGGTCAGTGTTGGTTGCCTGACCTTTAACGACAAACAAAGGTGATGGGTAGAGGCAGATGGAGAGAGTACACTTTGTAGTTTGGAGCAAGACAAAAATCTATAGACCACCTGAGTTTGGCTTTTGTGTTTTCCCCATCTGAAAATGCTCATAGAAACAGAATACTCGTGTGGTTTTATGGTATTCAGAATCTCTGATTGAGACCAGGTGATGCCTAGCACCTGCCTGAATCTTCCTGATGTTCTCGTCCAACTGGGAAATTTGGAATACACCAGCTTATCAGCAAACATGCATTCTCACATACTGCTCTTAGAAAAGTACATTGGCACAACCTTTCCCAAATGCAATTTAAGACCATTTAATATCAGTCCATAAAATATTTATAACCTTTAGCCCAGTAATCTTATTTTTAAGGTGAAAAATTGTATTGTGTATACATATATATATTTCATACACAAACATATATATGTGTACAAGTATGTATGTGCCTACACTCCTATGCTCCAAGAAATAAAACATACCATTCATAAAAGAAAAGAAGTAAAAAAAAAAAACCTACAATTCCAACAGAGAATTAAATTAACTGTATTAAATCCATATTATAGAATACTATACAGTTGTTAAAAATAATACTCTTGAACGATATTTAGAGATTCTAGAAAATATTAAAGGTACAATCTTAGATTTAATTAATTAATTAATTACTTTAGAGAGAGTGAGTGGGGGAGACAGGTGGATGGAGAGAGAGAATCTTAAGCTTAGCATGGAGCCCAATGTGAGTCTTGATCCCACAACCCTGGGATCATGACCTGAGCTGACATCAAGAGTCAGATGCTCAACAAACTGAGTTACCCAGGTGCCCCTATAATGTTAGATTTTAAAATCAGGGTGAAAAAGCATATATTAAAGAAAATCTTGTTTTTTTTAAAAACATGAAAAGAATAAAATGGTATTGCCACTGATTGGTGATATAGCAGGTTTTTTTCTATTGTCTTTTGTAATTCTCCAGTAGACAGTCACACTTCCTTCAATAAACATAACAATTTTTAGAAAGATTAAAATACACAGTGGGTTATACTGGTGAAATCAACTAGATGTTTTCTTTTAATATAGCTTCTAAGATGGTGGGAAATGTGGAATTTGAGTGAGATGGGACTTGTGTTACCTGTGAATGCTGTTTCCTCTTTTTAAGGTCTTGGTAACTTTTGATTAAATGTATCTGATACAAATTATGAAGAATGTTTCTTTTACCATGAGCAACATATGTACAGCATGAATCATGATGGTCTTAGCCCATGTCTTTAGACTTGGATTTGCTTCTTTGTGCCTACCCCCAAACTTCATGTTGGTAAGCACAGGAAGGAAAAATATTTTATTGTAGGAGAAAACAAAAACAAAAACAATCCTCCTTGTGAAGGTGAAGCCATTTGCTCTAGTGGTCCGACACAATTTTGCAAAGTCTTTTTTGTTTCTGGAAAGGTTTTTATTTGTTTTTGAAGAAATAATGTGGCAATTTAGAACCTGAAAGGATTGTGGTCTCAGTTGGGCAGTGGACAATTTGGCAAGTACTATGGTTACCATAGTTCTGGGTGAAGGAAACTACATGGTACTCGAGGGCAGGAGGGCATCCCCAGCCGTAATTCAACGAAGTAGCCATTGATTTGAAATTACCGAAATTTTCTTTCCTGCAGACATAACAGATTCGGGCATTTTCAGATAAGGGGGGGTGTGCAAATGAGGAGCTGCATTCTGTATTTATTGAGTTAGAATCTCCATCTCTGCCTCCCTACACCTACTCTTGATTGTTAAGTAAGATGATCTGAAAGGTGCATCTCCTTTTGTGTTAGAGTAACGTTCTCAAACTTACTCAAACAGAAGAAAACCATGTTAAAAGGATGAGCTTCCAGGGAGCCCCTTTCTTTGGAAAATCTGATTTAGTAACTTAACCCCAAGACCCAGAATCTTCTTTTGAATGTGAGCCATGCGAATCTCACAGTAAACTTTGAGAACATGTTGCCGGAGCATATGTTCCAAACTGCGAGCCAGAGGTTTATTAAATGATTTCCCACTGATTTTGACTACAACTTCTCAATGTTCTTGACTACTCTTATTTCATCTGCAAAAAAGAGCAATTGTGATATATTACCTTCGTTTTTTTGATATTAAATGTATTTTACTTTTCAATTCGAACATGTCACACAGTTTGGTTTTCCTCGTTTATTTGTACAAAATCTGGGTTTGTATACTATTTCTCTTTATTCTCTTCTTAGAAAACCAATCCTAAAACCTGAGGAGAAAAGTTAAGGGACACACACGATAAGGGCAAATCCCCTCGTGATCCTAGAGCATCATTTCTCGCTAGGGCATGCTCATGTGGCACCACATTTACAGGTCACTCTTTTTTCTTTCTTACCCACCAGACCCTTTGCTTTTCTTTCAAGGCTGAGATTGTCCTTGTTCAGATAGCTTACCCTGCTGAGCATTTCCTAGGTGCAGAGTGGGGGAAGCATCTCATGCTATCAGGAGGACACTGGTTGCTTAACAGATGCTGTGGCTCCGGGGTTCTAAGCCAGGCAAGGTCAAGCCAGAGTCCAACACTACCCTACATGATGTCTCACGGTGTGTGCTTCTAAGCAGAGATCTACACTTACCACACTGAAAATAATCACACAAACAAGTGTTTATGCGCTGACGTAATGGACAACGTTTTGATGAAACGTGTAAGAAAACATAAAGGTCCTAAAGCATTTTACTTGTGGACTCCACCTACCCGCAAGTCTTGAAATACAGTGATCATGCCACATTTTCTACGACTATTTTTGAGATCCACATTTATATTGGAAACAGTTTTTTGTGACATCAATGATGCCTTATGGAAGGTTAACAGATTATATATATATAATCATATGCATAAAATATACATAGGATGTATTATATTATAATAAAAGGCAGGTGCTTAACCACGGAAGGTAAACCTACCTCCATTAGAGCTTCATAATTTGTAGATATTTGCATAAGTTTGCATAACATTCAAAAAGGGTGAGAGGAGGGAATGAGAGTCCGCAGTTTAACGGTGGTTGAACGCCTACTCTGTGCTATGCTAATATTGTGTTTCCTTTAATCATTTTACACATAAGAGACTAGAAAGCTGTCGTGTGACACTAAATTATTAGTCTCGTTAGTGCCACGGTGGTTTGGACATGTCACGGGACCACAACCTGACAATTACCTCTCACAACAGCATTAGAGGAGGACTCATTATTCAAAATGACTTTTTGGGCAAGGGGTGGGCATCACTTCGCATTGTTACTTTTCATCTTTTTTTTCGCCTTTTGATCATAATGTGTCCAGGTAAATGCATAGTTTACTATGAAGATGTAGATGCTTTTGCGTAAAGGTTAATCAATACCACACTGGCACACATGTATAAATCATACTTTGTTCTCGTAGTTAATAATCGTTTTTGAGCCCAAGTGCCAAAACGATGCCAATAAAATGACCCACGGGTCTTCAGAAGTGTAATGATACATGACTCCCCTAGAGTGAATGCTGCAGGGTGACCGTGAACACTTCCAGGGTAAAAAATAGTTTTAGGATAAAATTTCAGTATTTTCTTTCAAAACGAAAAGAAAAAAAAACCTTCGTATTTGTTGATTTATATTTTCCTTATCTTAGACATTTCAGGAAAAATAAATTGCTTCCTCAAAGTCTCCCAGATTCTGCCCCCTTCAAAATACAAAGAATGCAATAACGCTCCACTTCCACACCTGTGCTCATGTCACAGTGGCTCAGGAACATTTAATGACTCTTTTTGGAAATTTTATATGATGCTGTCCACCGGACCAAGGCTCCTTTGAAACAATCTTGAAACATATTGGTTTAGTATCAACGAGGTCTGGAAATTCAAGCTGTCGTCTCTATGAGCGAGTGGAAACTTTATTCACCGCATCTGCTATTTACATGGACATATTCACATGTGCACATTACTGTTGCTAGGAAACTCAGAACTAGACTCTGCCACCAGACAGGAGAGATGCATAAATAAATGTCACCAGATCATCCAGTTATCACAGCACACGGTTTTCTCTATTGCTCATCTGACTGCTGCTGAATCATACTTCAGAACCCCAGCCTGTTTAAATTAGCTCGGGCTGTCGAACGTCTGCAAATATCTTAAACTAAGATCAAACACACCGCAGCTAGTCTTTGTGAATTGTTCCATCTATAATTGACTTGCTGGTGGACACTCATGCATCTTTCTTACATTTAGGGAAGTAGAGTCAATCTCTTTTACTATGTCAACATCTCTACCTACATCCACTGCATCGTTTCTTAATTCTTACAGCCCAGAAATTACAGCTTTTTTTTTCAAGAGGTTATTTTTTCTTCATTCATTCAGCCTATTTTCATATTACCGTAAGGATTGAACTCAACAGTTCGGGAAGTAATACGATGAGTCAGACCTGGCTTTTGCACAGAAGGAATTCGCAGCCCAGTGAGCAAAGTCAGTCAGACACACAAGTGCTAATGCCATGAAAGAGTGGAAAGCATTTGAACAGTCAGACTAGTGGCTATTTCCTGTAGGACATATCAAAGAAGACAAGTTGGAATGTGTGGCACTTGGCCTTAGACTGAAAGTTGCATAAAATGCAGAGGAAAGCAGTATAGGAGGAAGAGACAACAGTAGCAAATTTGTTGTGAAATCAGGAGTGAAAGAGGTGTGGGTTACTATGTGATGTGGACGCACAAAGGCAAAGGAGGTGAACGGTCACTAGAGAGCATGGACTGAGCCAAGAGTGACCAGAAATGACAAAATGGAAAGTGGAAAGGGCTCAGGTAGAATAATAATAAGTGTCTTCTTTCTGGGATAATTTCACCGGCCTTATTAAATCTGCGGTAAGTTGTTATCAAAACTTGTGTACATTTCCTTCTAGGTGCAGCCTTATAGGTTTTTAATTTTTTTTTATTTTTAATTTATTTAAATGAAATTAATTAATTAATTGATTGATTGATTCAGTTGCTTAGAGAGAACACACATGCGTGCAAGCAGGGGAGGGGCAGAGGGAGAGGGAGAGAGGATCTTAAGCAGGCTGCATACCCAGCATGAGCCCAATGTGGGGCCCTTATAGGGTTTTTTTTTTTATTGAGTCTGGAAAAATGTCTGAGAGAACTTCTAGAAACATGCTCCATGAATGAGGTTGTGCCTTAAAAAAATACAACTTTTTCTTCTAAGAGTGTTTAGAAAGTTGCGTAAGAAAATACAAAATATATTTAAATAGCTGAGTTGTTTTTTTTTGGGAGGGGCAACGTTTATTTAGGGAGTGATGTGCCTCACACAAGGATACTAATTACTAGCATTAAAGTTTAACTAACACTTCTTTAAATGATATGTGATCTACATATTCTTGCATATGGCAATTAATCGTCACATACGTGAGTACTTTCATTTGACCACTGGCAAAAGTTGCTATTCACCTTAGTTCAACACATTGATATTCATCAGAAATATTTGTGTTATTTGAGGTCAACTATTACTGAGGTATTAGGATACAACCTAGGAGTAAACTCATGGGCTGGTACCAAAATGGGGATCTCTTAGGAAATGTCTTTGAAAGCATAGATATATCTATGGGGTAGAACCAACTCCTCTTGAGATAAGAATATAAGTTCCCTGGGGTCCAGGTAACAGTTTCAAGAACCAATAATACAAGTTAGAAAACTTAAGAAACCCGTACTCTGCCCTAACATTCTAAGCCCTGGCAAAGCCATGAGACACTGGTGAATGAATGGGATTGCCATTACTGGACAGGACTCTCAGAAAGGCAGACAGACTCTGAACATCTTTGGTAGACTTTGGGCTGAAACCCAGATTAAACATTTCTTCCACTTGAATGTGAATGCAAAATGCAAAATCAAAATTAGGTCAGTCCACTCCTACTTGAAAACAAAGCCAATGGTCAATAACATTATCCTTCATTATGTGCACAAAATAAATTAGTCGGAAACCTTAGTTAAATATCTCGACTCAACATGAAAGTTCTAGAAGGGGAATTAAGTTAAAGCAACACTACTGAGACCAGACACATAGGCTACAGGGAATAGACTAGCTAAAGAACATTTTACTATTTATGGAAACGTCTGTGGGGTGGGCACATTGTAAATAAAATATTAATAAAGAATCAAATGTGTTGACAATTGTCCCACCTTACGCCCCTCAGAGCCCCCTTCTCTTCCAGCCTTCCCTCTACTTCCAGATACTCTGCATCTAAGTTGGACTCAGGTTTCTCTCCCTTTCTCCTTAGAGAATCTCCACCCTTTTAGGATCTTTCTCTTGGTTATAAGATCAACCAATGCTAACATGAGCATGACTCAAAGAAGCTTACACAGGTAACTCTCCAAATTAGTCGGTTTATACTACAGAAGGGACTTTACTAGAGATCAAAAGTACTTGATACATTTGAGAAGTAATCATGAAGAACAGATTTTTTTTTTATTGTCAGAGATTTAAAAGGATTTCTCTAATACTTTAGGAACACACCAAATATAATGACACTTGCAGATATCCACCTGGACCTATGGCTCTTAATCTCTCAGTGATATGTCATAATGAGAACAGCATTCCCATTATTGTGGATCTTCATAAATATAGAGAAACTCCAATAATACAAGAAGAAACCCTTCTAAAATAATAATTTATATTTTGTGGATGCGAATATGCTTGCATGATTTCATTACAGGCTAAATCTTGAAGATCTGCATATTGTTTGGTTTTTTTGAGGCACGTTTCCCTCCCCAACACAAAGAAAAGAGGAGAAATAAGCAGCCCCCAGTTTCCATTTTCTCCTTTGGGCCAATGAAACATTCTGTCTAGATGGTAGGTTAAATGTCAAAGAAGTTTCGTTTTGATCTGCATGATTTTTATCCTATGCTGAAGGACAACTCAGAGGGTGTCAGGGTTTGGCAAAAGCTTTCTCATTCTTTTTTCTTTCCTTTATTTCCTTTCCTTTCCTTTCCTTTCCTTTCCTTTCCTTTCCTTTCCCTTACTTTCTTTCCTTTGTTTCTTCTATTAAAAAATCTTTTTCTTCTAAAAATTTTAAAATACAATTATAAAAATAGCTGTTCTTTTAATCCCCTTTTTTTTCTTTTTCTCTTCTTTTTTCCCTTTTGGATCTGTTTTATTTTCCTTGTACTGTTGTAGACTCTAAGTTTAAAATTCTCTTTTGGCCAGTAAAAAAGTGGACACAGGATTAAAGAGAGAGATGGCTAATGTCCGGGAAAAGACAAGAGCCCTGAATAAGCGTCCTTGCCCCATTTTTATTAGGATCAGAAGGCTTACAAACATGGCGATGAACGTGCACAAAAGGGCAATGAATCTGTGAACATTAACTTGTGGATGTGAGGGAAAGGGGGACTTGAGGATATTTGTGCTTAGGGGTTTGGGTTAATACAAAACAAAATTGGGTGCTGGACAGTCAGGAGGAAAGTTGTTTACAGCGGACAGGAGACAGCATCTCTGTTTATCTTAGCTATTCTAGGGGATGAGACAGATGGGGGGAATAACCTCAGGGTTAATAAGGCACTTTTTCTTTTGTTAACCAACTCTGCTCTGGGCTGCTTTGCCTGCAGCACAGGGTCCCTAGTCCATTCACCAATTTACCTAACTTGGCCCTATTCTCCTGCAAAAGCTGCTATAGTACTAAATTGGGGTGCTTCCACCCTGAACATCTAATCTTGTTTATTCCATACACCTGTGTATTGGGCACCTTTGCCTCTCCCTCTCTATTCTGGGGGCTCTGCACCCCCCCTCTACTTTAGGGTGCCTTTGCACCTTCCTATTCCTGGAACCTTTGTGCATCTCTATTCTCGGGGTTCTTTGCACCCCCCCAGTCTTGGGGTGCCAATCTGGTTTACTCAAACTCGGATGTGAGCATTTTATGACTTTTTATTTCTTTATGCCTTGTCAACCCATTGGTGTAAGCTTGGGGGATTTCTAAGCTTATCCCCACACTGTACATCAAGAAGTATATGACTGTATAGTTTTAGAAAACTACAATAATAATAAGATAGCTGTCAGATCAGTATAGTGTGTTCATTTTTTCTTCCTGGCCACAGTTACCCTATGTTGAATTAATATTTCCTAAATATTCATTATGTTCACATAGTGGAGACAGACCACTAAACAAAGTATTTTCTATTTTTTTTTATTAATTTATTTTGTGACAGAGAGAGAGCACAAACAGGGGAAGTGCAAAGAGAAAAGGAGAGAGAGAATCCGAAGCAGGCTCCATGCTGTCAGCACAGAGCCCAATGTAGGGCTCGAACTCATGAACAGTGAGATCATGACCTGAGCTGAAATCAAGAGTTGGACACTTAACCAACTGAGTCATCCGCAATGATTCCCTTTCAACTGTTTTGGAATACTGATGTTGTTAATTATTATTAATAGGTCACTGAGAACACTTTTTAAAGGTTGGCAATTGAATATAAGTTTTATGCCTTTAGTCTCATTGGAATTTACTAGGGAGGACATGGGGGAAACTGTTAATTCTTGCTGTGCTCCGCCCTTTCTTCTAAGAGGTCCTGAAGGCTCTTGTCTGGTTAACCTATACTTCATCTGGTAATGCCAATTTCTTAGGATTGTAGAGATGAAAGAAGTATTAACATTCATTGTTACTTTCATTTTTTGATAAATAACATAAAGTATCCCAGAAACTTTGGGGAGCATGTTTCTAGCATTGCATGGACTATTAGTAAAGTAAGCAGTCTATAGCCTCAGTTAGCTGTTCCATCGTGATGTGCTATGTTTTTTAGAAGTTTGGCATTGCTGATGAAAATTCTTCTGCCAAAGACCAAATATCGTGTATTATGTGTGTACATTGTGTACATTATGTGTGTGTTCTGGGGAGTTACAGCAAAATAAAGTTATTTCCTTAGTATAAACAAATCATCTAGGATAGTCACTAACAGTATCTGATGGTGACAATGCGTGTTCCAGGAGGCATTTGAGAGCAAAAATATGCTCTTAAAGAAAATTACCTTCTAAAATGTCAGTGTGATTACTCTCTCTCTCTCTCTCTTTCTCCATATGGATCCACACACCTAAAATTGAATGCACATATTTATTTCTAAATTACTTCCTTCCTTTGATTTCCCCAGTTGTGTTATTAACTCAAAATTAAAATCCAAAATTACCTTTAACTCTTTTCTGTCTGCTCTTCTTCCCATCAGCCGGTGTTGTTTCATTCTTTGTGTTTCTACCTCAGAAATTTGGCTCATTTTAATCCTTTTTTTTTCTTTCCACAGCTATATTCATTGTTCTAACCTTCAGTGTTTTCCCATTTTTTTTCTCTTCTGGAAAGAGCTTCCTATTGCACAGCTATGTGTGTACAAATTCAGGTTGATCTTCGTGATTGAATGGAAGCTAATACACCATCTCTACAATTGTTCTATATTCTCTCTTAAGAGAAAGAACAAGGACTTTCTGTGCAAATGGAAAAAAAAATAGTACTAAATGCAATCAAGTGTTCTGAATAGGGTAAATACAATCAAAGCAATATGAATGGGGAGGAGGTAAAATATGACCCTGAGAAAACAGAAAGGAAAGAAAAGAAAGGATAAAAATATGAATCGGTGTCCCTGTTCAATGGGTTTTCTTTTTAGAGATTAAAAAAATATATATATCTCGTACTGGATCCTCTGAAACCTTCTTTATCCTGGAAAAATAAGAAGGATCTTCAGGAAAAGAATATAAGAACTCTTCATTAGCATGCTAAGGAAGGAATGTGTCTTGATGTTAGATGACTCCTTGCCATATGTATTCACTTGGGGAAAATGTAAATCTGACTTGGCCAATGAAAAATAATTGTCTATTTTCTTGTGGCACCTTATAATGAAGAAAAACCTTTGTCTTACCAAGCCTGCTAACTGATATGCCCTACTTATAACTGGGCATAATTAGTACCCTTAGAAAATGCCTCGGCAGGGAGTCAAATAATGACTCTTTTTCATTTGTTTTGAATAAAAATTGAGGACTTTAACAAAAAAAAGGGAGAATCTGAAAATCGGCTTTTAGGATGAACAGATCACAACCATCAGAACCCATTCCCTTTTCTTCTAGAATATATAGCTAGACAGCATTCCTTGTTCTCTTTGGCAACTTGACAGCAGAACAGAGCAGGATTGACTTCCTTCACATCGACACCTGCATTCAGGACTTTCCCACCATGTTTTTCCATGCTCCACCTCTGTTCCTGGCTGGATGTACAACGTAGACATAGAGCAACCTTTGAAATCACACCCATAAGATGGCAAAACATCGGTTAGTTTGAATCAGTTAATGCCTAGAGGAGACTTGAACTACCTTGAATTGCTTTAGGACAGTTTTACATGAGTGAAAATTAAATAACTCTGTGTGTTTAAACCATTATTCTATAGTTTTCAGTACACAGATCTTTTACATCTTTGGTTAGGTTTGTTCCTAGGTATTTTATGGTTCTTGGTGCAATTGTAAATGGGATCGATTTCTTGATTTCTCCTTCTGTTGCTTCATTATTATTCACTTGGAGTTTTACTTGTTAAACCAGCAAGCATTGCAGTAAATAATACAAATAGAATCTAGAGGTATATCTATGTAACTAATAGGGGTGGTATAGAGAAGTGTTAGACACATTTCTGATTTATGGCTTTAAATGATTTTTTAATGATTTTTCATTTTTTTAATTTTTTAAATGTTTATCTTGAGAGAGAGAGAGAGAGAGAGAGAGAGAGAGAGAGACAGTGTGTGTGTGCACATGTCGGGGAGGGGCAGAGAAAGAGGGAGACAGAAGCCCAGCCAGGCTCCTGACTGTCAGTGCAGAGCCCAGTGTGGGGCTCAGTCTCATGACCCATGAGATCATGACCTGAACCCAGACCAAGAGTCAGATGCTCAGCTGACTGAGACGCCCAGGAGCCCCTAAATTACTTTTAACATTTTATTTTGGCTAATCAAAAAACATAATTTGAAAAACAGACTAAAGATACGTTTTGCTTGGAAAATCACTGAGACGAATAGCAGAGAGTGTGAGTAAAAGTAAAGTAGAGAGTGTAAACAAATTTTGTGGGAAATTAAAAATAATTGTATAGAAGTTAATGAAGACAATATAGAAGAAAAACAGAAAAGGTGGTGATAAATAATAATTCATATGAGAAATAATGATTCATAAATTTAGTACATTCCTTATGCTCTCATAAGCTTATACACCAAAGAATAATATTGATGTGGTCTTTACATACAGAGGTAAATAAAACCACACAGGTTTGTTATAGTTGAATATGGCTGCTATGGTTGTATTCTAAAATAATAAAATTTGGCAGAAATGGATTGAGCATTGGGTCTATTTGTAAAATGTTTTCCAGTGTTAAGATTTTATCTTGTTGATCTTGGTTTTGGAGAGGAATCAATAACGTTTTAAAAGCACTGTTTTAGTCAGGATACCTAACTGCTGGATTGGAAAGTCCACAAAGCTCAGTATTTACCATAATAAAAGTTTGTTTCTCACTCTCACGACTGCCTATCCAGAACCGGTCGACCTCAAACTGGAAATGAGTTGAGAAGCAAGGACTTACTTTTAAGTTTTCCCAGAGGGGAAGAAGAGTGAAGTCATAGCAAGTTCAGTTTGTCAGGGAGTGTTTCCAAAAGAAAGGATCAGAAGACTGTAACTCATTCTCTCTTCCTGAGAAACCTGGAAAGAGGGAGTGACACCAGTCAAATCTTGTTATGATCATTTTAGTAAGCTGATCTTCTAATACGCTCATAAATGGTATTTCTGGGTGGAAAGATAACAGAGTCATTATACGTGAAATATTTTCATCTGAATAAATCAGGTCTGTTTAGGTTATTTACTATAAAGAAATCTGGGATTTATGGATTTATATGACTGGCTTGGAAATGGGGTATCGTCACCTAAGCCGTGTAATTAATGTGACAAAAGATGATGTTCCTTAACATCTCAGTAACCATTGAGCATTCATTTCTCAGAGCAACCTTCACAGGCAGAAGCCAGACCACAATGCATCTTGAAGCCAGAGATAAATGACCATCCTAGGCAGCTATCTCAGACAGTCTGAGTGTCTCCAAAAGAATAATTCTTTATGTCTTATGATTGCTTGTATCCTTTGATTCACTGCTAAGGTGAATGAAAACTTGGTTACGGAGTAAAGTCCATGATTCCCATGAGCCTGACTTGATGATTCAATACTTTGTGTCATCTCAGTGTTATACCAAGAATATGTGGAAGAGGACAGGTACGCTAAGAAATCCCTGTATTATTGTCTCTTCTTTATGGATAAAAAGCCATACCTCAAAAGTGGATAAAAAAAATTGAGATTGTTATGTCTGAGTTTAGTCATGAAGTTGCAAGTGAGTATTTAGATTTTCTACATGAATTTCAGTCTTTTTTTTTGGTCAGCGTAAGAATATCAGTTAGGGTTGCATTTGGCTGCAAGTAACATGGTTAAATTAGATAAAGTTCTTGTATTAACCACACATGAGAAGAAATCAGAAAGCAGACATTTCCCGATCTGCTTCAGAATTCTCAAGGATCCATCTAAGCGACGCTCAGCAGGTGGCTTCACCATCTTGGCCACAAGATGGCTCTCTATCTCAGGATTACCTTTGCCCACTTTGGAGAAAGACAAAGAGGGAGAGAGAAAGATGTAGTGAGCAAAACATGTACAGAAATCGCTGGCAGACTTTCACTTATGCTTCATGGACTTTGTCACGTGACTATCCCTAGGTGAAATAGTGTCTGTAAAGTTAATTGGTTCTATGCATATTGCCGTATCAATAAAATTATGGCTCACTTAGTAAGAAAGAAGGAGTAGGACTTGGAAAAGCAATTATCAGTGTCTACACTGCCAAAATTTTTATATATTACTAGAAGAGACCATGGAATCACAGCAAATAAAATTGGATTGTTATCACAAGTGGTTTTTGGACGTAGTTAAACATAGATTACAGAGTAGATGATTGTGGATGTTTGGATCTAGAGGGTGGCATTACAAAATCACTAATCCATCTTCCAACTGTGAGATTTGATGAGTCTACTGTTTTCCTTTTGTGCGTCTCTCCATTATTATTGTTTCACTCCAGAATGAAAGCAAGTTTCCTTTTAGACACATCACACGCTAATTCATTTCAATATTCAAATACCTTCCAGGACCTCTAACCGGCGATCATAGACATGTTGCATCAGAATTTATGAAGTCTATGAACCTGAGGAGTTTGGAAGTTATCTCTGATTAAAATAGGCACTTAAGACCTGGAGTTGGGGTTGACCCCATTACGTTCTAACAGGCTTTTCCAACCCTGTCTCTTTCTTTGAACGTTTTCTCCCCTCTCCAATCTGTTAGGCTACTCAATGTTCATCAGCCTACCTCTTATTTTCCTACCTTTGAAAATTTATTTTTTCTGTTTTCAGTACAATGGCCCACGATAACTGACCAACCAGTTTTAATTGCATTTTTTATTTCAAAGTTTCCTTAGTGGTCATCACATGTAGGAATCTTTCTTATTTCTTCCAGGTAGTAATATCTCTTTTGCACATAAACAGTGTTTTGTGTGTCTATTTGCTTTCTTTTACAATAGTGCACCCTTTAATAACATTTTGAAATATCAGAATTTTATCTTCTTTTGCCTCTTTGGATATGTTAGGAAAAGAACTCTCATACTGAACATAATATAAATTCCATAAATATTTGCTATTGTTTTGAGAAAAAAGAACATGAAAGATAATCAGAGAAGAAAAGGAAATGGAAATGGGAAAGGCCATATAAAAAACAAATTACATTCAATATTAAGCTATGCCCATTACTTGTTATGAGACACAGCCCATTGAGATGGATGTATGACATATAACTTGTACCAAAGTAAGTATGTTTATATTTTCTTTTTAAAAACATTTTTTATGTTTATTTATTTTTGACAGAGAGAGAGAGAGAGAGACAGAGTATGAGTGGGGGAGGGGCAGAGAGAGAGGGAGACACAGAATCCGAAGCAGGCTCCAGGCTCTGAGCTGTCAGCACAGAGCCCGACGCGAGGCTTGAACTCACAGACTGAGAGATCGTGACCTGAGCCCAAGTTGGACGCTCAACCGACTGAGCCACCCAGGAGCCACATATGTTTATATTTTCTTATCAAAAAAGCATACAATTAAAAGTTAAACAGCATGAGTTTTAATTAATGGACTTGCATATATGGAAATCTTTTTGTGACCCTTGATGCAGGAGATGACAACCCCCCAGGTCAGTATGTACGAGTGTACATATATGTGTATAAATACGTATGTGTGTGTAAATGTTTTTCATGTATATGTATAAAAGGCCAGATAGATAGATGTATATGTACACATAATATTATAATGCCTACCTGTCTTGTACTGTGTTACAAATTATAAAATATTTCATATGCTACATGTTGTGAGCTGTTAAATAAAAATAGTTTCCTTCTGATTTCAGTTTTGTCATTAAGGCAATAGAAGTGAAAGAGTTCAATGTCAAAAGGAACATTCACAGTTGTAACAACTGTGTTGGGCAGGAACCAGAGCCTTGGAAATTAGAATCATTGTCAGCTTTCACATTTTTCCCATTCGCATCTTTTCTGTGTCTGGCGTCTGAGATAAGTATATATTAAGAAATCTGAAATGACATGAAGCTTGATGATTAACTGCTGGGATATAAAGTAATCAGTATGCAAAAATCAACTGGGCTGAGTGAAATCTATTTGCAACCTTCAAGGGTATTGTTTTGCTATAATAACCCTAGCAAAATGAAAATGTGCAATATAAAAAGGATTTGGACCGGATAATTAACGGAAACTTGGATACCAATTGTAGAAATAAAATGACAGAACTCTTGTGAGTGAATTGAAATAGTAACAGAGAGCCTGTCCATCTGGTCCTTAAGAGAGAGCAGAGGACAATGCGAAGTTGTCGATTACAGTAGTGCCGTTCCTGGGGTCCCCACTGGACTTATTTTGCTTGCATATTTTCTCAGGCAAATTTTATTTTTTCTTGTGCAGTTTTCTACAAAGACACTGAAAAAGCCCTGCATCGTTCATCATCTCCCTTACCACCTACCCCCTTTTAAACCAGTTCTCAGTAGGAATACATAGGAATGTATCTGAAATTCAAGATATGAAGACTTTTCTCTGAGACACTTGGGTGGCTCAGTCAGTTGAGTGTCCAGCTCTTGATTTCGGCTCAGGTCATGATCTCACGATTCGTGGGATCGAGCCCCACATGGGGCTCTGCACACTCAGCACAGAGCTTGTTTGGGATTCCCTCTCTTCCTCTCCTTCGGCCCCTCCTCCCCCCTTTTGCTCTCAGAATAAGTAAACATTAAAAAAAAAAGACTTTTCTCAAGTCTTTATTATCTTGCAAAACCTAAAGTCGTGGGCATGGTATAAAAAGATCTTCTGTAATCTGCCTCTATATCTCCTCCAGTGTCACCCCTTTTCAAGCTGTTAGTTGCAAGTCTTTCCCAAGACCTTGCTGGAAACAACTGCCTGCTGCTCCTTCCATCGAGATGCAATCCTCTCTCCTGAAGGTACTTCCCCACATTCTAAGTGTATCCAGCTACCTCCACTCTTGAAAACTTTCAGCCATTACTTTCTCCAGGAAGCTTTTTTGCCTACCAAAGCTTGGCCCAGTATCCTTTTTCTGTGCCCCCAGGACACCACACTTAAAAGTAATCTTCTTGTTGAAGTATGACCTACAGACAAAGGCAAGCACTATTACGTGCAGAGTTTGATAACAGGAATCCATCTAACCAGCACTCTGGACAGGAAAGGGGACATTGCCTGAATCCTCAAAGCTGACTTCTTGGCACCTTCCAGTCACAGCTCCAACAAAGACAATCACCCATCATTTCTAGCACCGTAGGTCAGTTCCGTCTGTTTCTGAGTGATATAATGTGTGTACTTCTGTGTGTTGGGCAAACATTACCTTTAAATAAGGATCTTGTCTTTGTATCGATTAGTTAAGTGATGAAAATGTGAGAGATGAATGAACGTATCCGATTTTTCTTCCCAAAGACAAACGTATTTTCTCTGTTTGGAATAAATTGAAGTCGTGCAGCATTTCTGAAAAATATTTTATTATGTAGAAATAGGAAGACTTACAACTGTGTACAGTTCTTATAATAGTTTGTCTGTTACTTACGCTATCTTCTTTATGTTTCCAAAAATATTTGTATGGCAGATCCTGCAGTTTCAGGTTACTCAGCTCTACGTTTCCAGGAAGTATGTATATTATTTTTTTGTAGGAAACAAAACAGGTAATAAAGACTAAGAAAGTGTTGAACAACCCTAACTTATTAGATGGTATTTGAAAGATAGTGCATAAAAAGATGGAATTAACGTCATCTTCTTTATCAAAGTGAGAAGAAATTTAAATAGGAAGCTTGAGTTATGTTTGGATCTGGTTGCCGAAAGTGTGCTTGTCAAGAGCTATCATGAGTATGAAATTTAACCTTAATTGCAAACCAAGAAGTTAGCCTGTCATGGTTTCATGGGTGTTGACAGAAGACATGAGACTCTTGATCAGAGACAAAGAACTTCATTACTCACAGGAATAATAGAGGATCAGCACTTCTTCAGGTTGGTTCCCTGAGTTCCAATTACCGCAGTGTGACAGGAAGAGGGCAGGTTGAAATCCACACACACAGTGTGGAATCTGTGGATTAAGGACCCCAAATTTTTTATGAGGGACTGTCCACATGCCTGATGTAAAGAAAGACACTGTCACTATCTTCCATGACTCTCAGCAAACCTGTTTTGGAGGGAGCCACTGTGTCTGTCTTTTAAGTATTGTGTATTCCAACTTCCTAGAAAAGATAGTCTGGAAAAGAGACCATCTGTGCCTCTGCTTACAAGACATGTAGAGATGTGAGAGCACCGTGGACAATTATGTCCCTAAATATAGACCTTATTTGTATATTGTTTTGTATACTGGCAAATTTCCCTTAAGAGTACTGCTCTGCCAGCCACTCTGATTAATCTGAAAGTGGCCAGAACCAGATCTGTTCATTGTGTTTCATACAAAACTTAATTAAGGCTATTATCAACACAATGTTGAATAGCAGGATGAGGTCAACCTATGGTATTGATTTCAACCATGACCTTCAGGGTCCTGTACACTGCCAACAGAACAAATCCCATTAAGCACTAGGGTCTATCTTTGAAAGTCAGACAGCTTTCTCAGCCTTCTGAACTGACCTTTCTATTTGATCTGAGGAATTAACCAGGTACAGCAGGGAGTATTAGTGACTGCAGAACTCTTCCTTGTCCCATAAGGAGGAGGTCTAGGCCATTCTATCATCCATAATGATACTGGCCAGTGATTTAAGGCTGGTCCTTTTGCCTTTCAGAGATGCTGTCATTGATTGCTGCAGATAAAATCAGAGACATAATTCATACCACCTTTTATAATCGATGACTCCCATTGAAGGGGTAACTACATACACGGTTGCTTTCCACGGTAACCAAGAGGAGTTTCACTCTGGGGAGATCTCTGCAGTCATCCGAAGGCTACATGATTCACCAGTGGAATTTCCTTAACAGATAAAGGTATCTTAAAGTCTTATATAAGATGCCATTCACTGTGTTTTGGGGAGGAAGGAAAGCTAATACCTGAATTCTACCTTTAAAGTATTGTCCAGATTCCCTGGAAAGTGTTCACAAGGTTTTTACTTGGTGTGTATGTGTGTTGGGGGTGGGGGTGGGGGCTCCTATAAGTGCACAGGTTGACGGGTCTTCTCGACAGGCTAATAAGTCTTAGAATTCCCAGGTCAGTTTCAGTAATTAAGCTGGTTTCTTATTTTGAGAGAGATTTCCTGAGGACAATTAATCCAATCTGTCCTGTCTACACCACTAGCCAGGCGGCAATTGTTCACCCCAGTGGAGGACTGAATGGCTATGGTGATGGGGTGGGGGAGACATCTGGCAGGCAGGCCAGGATGCTTTGCAGGGATGTGCAGGACTGGGGCCACCCTTGACTATTTCAGATAGACAGCGCTCCTGGTAGAACTAATGGTGATCAAATTGTGGTCCACGCCTGAGATTTGGCCAGGATGGCAGCTCCAGTATTGAGTTAAATTTGAGGCTTTGGCAACTCTTTGGGAAAGTTGCACCAGGGCACTTCCCTTCCTTATCAAGTCTGCACAGAGAGGCCCTGAAAGAGGAAAAAATTATTAATGTTCTCTTCTCGCCTGTACTTCCCAGGATCGATGTGGGGAGTTTTGCTCTCCCTCTACCACCACAAATCAGCCAACACATTCTAGTAGGAATAACTTCACCTCTGTCCTATCATTTGCTAACTCACAGCCACATCTTTCAATCAGATCAGTTGCAAGAGGGACACGGGATACATCTGTACAATGGAACCAAAATGTGGGATGGGTTTCCTATGCCCCTTTTGGCCAGGCTGCAACCTGGACAGTGTGTCTTTGGTTTGCAACAGTCTGACTCTGATTTACCAAGTGTGGTTATCATTTGTATGCCCTCTTTGAAGTTTATTGTTCATCTCTTATCAATCAGTAATTTTGTCTTTCCCAAAATGGAAGGGTTTGGACCTTATTTCTTCAAATATTTCTTCTGCCCCTTTTCTCTCTCCTCTTTTGTGATTCCATTTACGTGGTGGTTGGACGGTGTGGTATTGTCCCACAGGTCTGTGAGACTTTTTTCATTTTTTTTTTAAACAAATTCTTCAATGAACTGTTTATTTAGTTATTTTAAAATACATGTTTGGGTTTTCTGGTTAATAGATTCATTGAAGTCTAATTTACTTGCAAAATTTACAATACACAAATTTTGTAAATTATTTTGGAAGTACCCCGTTTGGTGAATTTTAATCTTTGTATATGGCCATGTGAATTTTACCACAGTCAAAGTAAAGAGTCTCATCCTGCATTGGCTCCTTATGCCCCTTTATAATGGCCCCTCCAGGGTGCCTGGGTGACTCAATTGGTTAAGCATCAGATTTTGGCTCAGGTCATGATCTCTCTGTTCCTGAGGTTGAGCCCTGCATCAGGCTCTGCGCTGACAGCTCAGAGCCTGGAGCCTGCTTCAAATTTCCTGTCTCCCTTTCTCCCTGCCCCTCGCCCACTTACACTCTGTCTCTCTCCCTCTCTCAAAAATAAATAAACATTAAAATTTTTTTTATAATGGCCACTCCCAAAGAAGGCAAAATGCTTCTTTCTTATGCAGATTTTCTTCTCTGCCCAAAGGAAACTCCTTGTTTGACTTCTCATTTCTCTCCTTCACACCTCACACTGCTCACTCTTTTCCTCCTAGCACTTACTGGCTGCCATAATCCCTTACTTCCTTCAGAGTATCCTGAGGGCCCAGTTCTTTTTCTGAAACCATTTTATGGCTAATGAAATCAAAATGTTTGCTCTCTTCTCTTATTGGGTACTTTCCAAGGTGATGCGATTATAAGAGCTAGTGAATATCAGTTAAAAAAATTATTTCCTGCCTGCCATCTGTACATGTTTTGAGATATCAACAAGAACAATTCTCTTGTACATTATTTCAACATTTATCTAGAATCACAGCCACTAGAAAAGATGTATGTGTCTAAGTATAGTTTTGCAGATGTTGGTTTTAAATGTCAATGTAAGGAGATTAAGAACGTTGAACTGGTTACATTACACTATGCCAACTTTTTTTATGGGGCCAGGGTTTGGCCATGTGATAGAAATAGCTTCTAGTCATTTCTATCAGTTAAAAATGAAAACCAATCTAATATAATCCTTACTATATTAGAGCTTAAAAATATACATCAAATATAAATATATAACAACCTCAGAGTTTTTATTGCCATATCTTTGTTTTTTCAGATAGATTTTGATGTGGGTTTACACAGGTGTATAGGACATATTCCTTTAAGGCGATATTTCATTGCCTTTTTATTTTACCATTCTAAAACACATTGATATTTCTATGGTATTGTTAAGTCTTATCTTTAGATTTTCATTATTGCTTATTTTTTTCTTATTGCTTGCCTCTTCTTTGAGAGAATTTATGTTATCATTCAGTGTATTCCTTATATAAATTGTCTTTGTCTATGTAAGTGTAATTTGGAAATGAAAATTGAATTTGAAACATAAGCACTAAAAGCTTACAATGGTCAAGTTTATAATTAACAGCACTTTTGTATTATGTGCCAAAAAAATCTGTTTTCCATTTTATTTAAATATTCTTTTCTTGTTTATGTCCTGGATTCTTCTTGTCAGATAGTCATAATTAAAATAATTGATTCTGTGAAAAGATCCTGCGGTGTAATGCTTAACAGTCCATATCGAAAAGGTCAGACAGCAATTACTGTAATTTTGCATAAAATGAAATAAAAAAGCCGCCCCTTCACTTCAAGTTAAAAATGTTAGGGTAATCAGAATTCTCACGAGGTTTTTTCAATCAATACATGCTTCAGTGAGTGATTGCAGCCCCAAAATCGAAAGAACATTCTATTCAGGCCTACAATTATGGTCACACAGAATATAAGTCCTTTTAGAAAGACTTTTTTTTTCTGCTTGAAAAGATTGATTTTGGTTGTCCATAACCCTCATGTTTACTCTGACACTGTATTTTGTATGTTTCCGGGGGTTAGATGCTTCTGTGAAAGTCTGCATTCACGGGATTGACTCCTTCCAGAAATGCTTGTGACTCTTTGTGACAAGGATACTTTTTCTATTTGGACTTTCTGGGATTTAACAATGAAAGCTAAACATTTTAGGGAAAGGTAATACTGTAACCTTGAGGGTTCCTTTAAACTCAGCATATGGAAAATATCATTCACATTAAATCAGCTTTTTGAGTCTGCTTAGTTTTTTTCCCAGTAAAATATCATTTTTTTTCTTTTAGAGACAAGTACACAGAAGCAAAGTTAGGAAAGAACATTGAAAGGGTAAGTTTTTAGGGGAAGGATGAGCAACTTCAAGAAAGTCATAATATATATGAATAAGCGAGTATTAGCTGAGGGCATTTTGGTAGGTGCTTAAGGCGCAAGACCTACCTCTCTCTCTCCTATTCATCCAGACTTGCTGGAAATGATAAAACACAAAGTTAAGTTGCAATAAGATATTTATTTAATCTACGGAGCGAGAATGTATGGAGTTTAAAGGTACAGAATAAGAAGAAATTTATTTAAGGTATGACAAATAGTTTATTGTATTTCACCCTGCCGACATTTTCTTTTCAAAATTCAATTTCACTAGGGTCTTGAACAACAAAGTGTAAATCAGTAAAGAACCGGATCGTGTGTAGGGGCAAGAATGAGGTAATTTGCTAAAAGTGTGGGTTTGTGCAGAATCATTTCAAATGGGCTCAGGAAAAAAAAAAGTTACCCTACACAGAAATCAAAGTGCCTACAGGATTGTTCCTTGTAGAGGCTGTGAGGGAGAATGAGTTTCTTGCTTCTTCCGGCTTCTGGTGGTTGCCTATAATCCTTGGCATTCCCTGGCTTTGATTTGTATCACTCCAATCTCTGCCTCTGTTGTCATCAGGCTCTTACCACGGGTATCTGCATCTCTTCTCTTCAGATGAAGATACCGGTGTTATTGGATTTGGGCTCCATGTTAATCCAGCAGGATGTCTGAGAATTCACCTATCTACTCAGAGATGGTATAGGATTCCACAGGTTCAGGGTTCAGTCCTGTAAGACTATCCTCAGCCCCCACTTCAGATGCCAGTCACAAGTGATTACCTGTCCTTCTATCCCACTGACTATAGATGGGAGGTTCCCACGACTCCTTTCCTTGACTTCAGATGCCAGTTGCAACCCTGGCTCTTGTTTCCTGTGCTTCGGACCAACTGGCTGTATATCCCAGGTTCCCCTTCTTTGGTTCAATTAATTTACTAGAGTGGCTGACAGAACGCTGAAAAACATTTTACTTATGAGATCAACAGTTTATTGTCAAAGGATATAACTCAGAAGCAGCCGGATGGAAGATATACATAGGTAAGATATGAAAGAAAGGGTAAAGAGCTTCTGTGTCCTCCCTGAGCATATGACCCTCCTCATATATCCAGATGTTTACCAACTAAAAGTCTCTCCAGATCCCATCCTTCTGTTTTTTTGTTTTGTTTTGGTTTGGTTTTAAGTGTTCTTATGTATTTTGAGAGAGACAGAGGGAGCCCAAGTTGGGGAGAGGCAGAGAGAGAGAGAGAATCCCAAGCAGGATGCATGCTATCAGTGCCCAATGCAGGGCTTGAACTCACAAACTGTGAGATCACAAACAAGCCAAAACCAAGAGTCAGACGCTCACCGACTGAGTCACCCAAGCTCCCTCCTTCTGGGTTTTTATGAAGGCTTCATTACATAAACATGACAATGTCCTCCAGCCCTAGAGGTTTGGGGGTGAGACTGAAAGTTCCAGTCCTCTGATCACATGTTTGGTTCCATTGGTAACCAGCCCTGACCCTTAGTTGCTTTCCAAAGGTCACTTATCAACCTAACAACTACCTGTATGACTCTCAACCTTTGGGAAATTACGAAGGTCTTGAGAACTGTGAGCCAAGAACCATAGACGAAACTCAAATATATGTTTCCCATAAATCACATCACACACAAATATGATCTCATTTTAACTTGATTACACCTGCAGAGACTCTAAGGCTCTAAGTGGACAATAATTTGGGGGCACACTATTCAATCCTGTACACTATAAATAACAAGTTGAAAATATAATTATCATCTGCTTTCACCTTGATAGTAGATATATGTATTTTACATCCTCTGGAGAGCTCAAGGCCACTCAAAGCTCTTTGCTCCCAACACCAAAGCCCTAACCCGGACACACACACAAACCATCTTCACTCTGATTTCCATGGAAAATATTTGGATATGGGCAGAGTACATCAAAATAGTATATTTGACATTTTTGAAGCATAGGAAAGGAATATAGAGTATGTTGTTAGGCTGCCTGCATGTGGGTCTGAAGGCCAAAGGGCACAGTCTCTGTTTCTCTCTGCTTTCAATTGAATAAGATATGGCAAGATCCAGAAAGCCAATTCCATAATGGGCCCTAAGAAAACTGTTCCCTAAGTGTGGTCCCTGGACCATGAGCATCCCCTAGAACATTAGTAGGAAGGCAAATTCTCATGCCCAGAATTCTGTTTTTCAACTACTACTCTAGAAAGAACTAACTTTTCCTCTACTTCTGGGCATTTCTTCGAAGAGCAAGAGAAGCCCTTGGAAGCTCACCTGGTCCAATCATATTCATCATGGTCACAAAGCAGAAATGAAGTTGTCCTTGAGGCTTACCCAATACTTCTAAAGTTCACGTTCTTGCTTTGTCCTTTCTTCTTACCTTTTGCAACCCCCACCACCACAGACTCTGGTGTCAGTGTAGGGAATCCTTGCCTTGTGGGATCACAAAGGACTTTATACATTCAATGCGACATATGCCTTGTTTTCAGTTTCCACTTCCTATTGCAGATACTTAGGTACATGTTTTATCTCTTTTATGGATATAAACTCTTTGTGGACAGGGCAATTTACTGTTATGCATCCATTCTTCCACAGTGCTTACAAATAATAAATTTGCCTCGGACATAGTGACCATTCAATACCTTTTTTCAGAGAGGGGGAATGTTGAGTTAAACATAAAATTTTAGAGAAAATAATTTCACTAAAGCCATTTTTTCTGCCCCGGATTGTTAATCATATTGACATTTCATAGTGTTTATCTGTACATTTCAAAGCTAATGCCTTTCATTGGAAACAGAACGGAATTATCCACTAAATTCATTTCTATGGTGAGGGAAAAAAATGTTTAGAGCAACATGAATCAAAATGTCCTTTTGAATATAAAGTACAGTGACAGTAATAATTGAAGTTCCTGGCAGCAATGTAACTATAATGAACTCCTGCCACACTTGTCATATACTTATTAAGCATAGAAGAGATGGTTGCTGCTCCGGATAAAAAGAGCTAGACTCCTCGATCATTTGCTTAACTCCACTTTAGATAAAGTCTTTAGAAAATAAGCTTCCATTAAGGAGAATTTCTTAAAACCATTTAATGGATCCCTACGTTCTATTTAATGTTTAAGATGTCAAATGACTTTTTCTTTAGGAATTTCTACTGTTAATTCATTTCTACAGAATATGATATTCCTCCTCTACATTATGAAAAGAAAGAGAGAGCTGTTCCAAAACATCATATAACTGAAAATGAGTCTTCATGCCCCTAAACTATATTCATACACATAAGTTTCTAATTTCATTATATTTTTATCTAAACTCATCTTTTAAAAATAACAATTTTTTCAAAACGAGGTGTGATTTTTTTAAATATTAGCGTATTTTGGAAGTTAGACTCTAGCATCCAAGAAGGTAGAATTTAGAATATTGTTACATTTATCATTGGTCCCCAGACTAGAATATTGGCATTCAATAGGTATTTGAAAAAGTGAATGAATGAATTTCACTACAGAATTCAGTTTCAATTTGAAATAAGTCATCGAAGGAATAATGTAGTCTAGGAGTATGCAGTGGAGAACATCATAGCACTTAGAACTTGATTTATCAAGCACAGAATCTGTGGAGAGAAAGCTACCCAGTATTGTATAGAGTGCCTTGGAGTAGGTGGATACGGTTGAAGTTATACCAATATTTTATTATAAATGTAGTCACTTTTGACGTGATAGTTTGAGAATTATCATAACATTGTGGAATTTTAAAGAGCCATTATAAACAATAACAGGCAATGCCAGTACATGATGATAGAAAAAAAAAGATTGCTACTGGCTTTCTAGAGACTAATTTTTATCCCTAAAAGCAGAGTAAGCAATTTCGGATGGTAATTCATGCATAATTTCATGTAGGTAAAGTTTCCTCACTATTAGAATTCATCCAATTCTTCAGGGTATCAATGCCAAAAGCAGGTATAACGTACTTTATCTATGGCTGAACTGCAAATAATCATCTTAAAGAAATGAAAACAACTTCTTAGCATAAAAAGATGCTTATCCTCTGAAATGCTTGCTATATATAGGTTCAGCCAGAGTTAAGAACACCCAGATTAAAAATATCTCACGCATACCAATTAGCTTGCTTGTCTTCCCTTTCGTGGCCCAACCATGCTGAAGACTCAATTCCCTCTACATTTCTTTCTCCAGTCCATCTTCTACCCTGCAGGCCAATTGGCAAGAGAGTTCAACAGCTCCTACTGGGTAGGGCAGACATGTGTCTGAACTAATATTTACTTACCACTTCTTTTCTTTGTTTTCAGATGATCTGTTAGCCCTCCTTCCCCTCCGCATCTTATCTTGAATCTTTTCCAAACTTCCACTCATAAAAATTACATTGAAATTCCACCTTTTCCCCCAAACTTATCCGATTTCACAAAACTATCTTATTTTTACGTTGTACCTTCATTTTATGTATGGGGAAAAGTTTACCAAATTATGATTAAGTAAAAAAAAAAGCTTGCTATAGACATACTTGAATTTCCAAAAAGCGTATGTATTCTGAAGTGAAGTTAGATTTAATAAAGTATTATTACCATCAACCAGTAAAGCCCTTAATGGATCACAGAACTCGACTTCAGAACAAGCTTATTTTTTATTTGCACTCTAAGTAACTTTGGTCTTCTTTAAGCTATAACTTGTAATACTAAAAATGTAATTTCTAAATACTATTACATAGTCTGCATTTTTATTACGACACTCCTTTTCATTATATTTCATTGACAAATGTGTATTATTTAATACCGATGAAGAACATTCTGGTGATCTATTTTGGGAAGCATACCATTCTTTACTGTTCTCCTCCACTGGAAAACACATCCCCAGTTTAAGCAAATGAATTACAAATGAAATACAGACACATCAACAAGTGACTACTAGTTGAGGAGTATTTGCTGAGTTGGAATTGCTACTTAGAAAACTTCAAATACAAAAATGCTTTTATTGTGACCCCCAAGCTTTCTTAAGGTATGTTTGTAAGCAAGTTAGGAAGAGAAATGAAAATTGTGGCCCTGGAATAAAGCCAAGCTACCTAGTCAACCTGGAGAAGTCTGTAGATCCCAACGTTTACTGTATATGAGAATTACCAAAAGGTTTGTTAGTACACAGGTTGTGGAGTTTCACTCCCAGAGTTTATTTTCACTGGTCAGGTTTATTCATATGTATTACATGGAAATTTATTTCAACATAGGAAATAAAGACATCCATGATTCAATTGCCTCATAGCGTGTTTTCAGAAGGACACTCCCACTTTGTTGGAGTGATATGCCTTTCCACCACTATGGTGCTAAATATTTTTCTCTGACTTTTTGGTTTTTAACTTAGTATTAGAAGTCCTTTGATAAAATTATTTTGTCATTTACTCCTGAAGATAGATACTCTATTGGAAAATAGCAAGGGGCAGAATTCTTATAGATTGAATAGACAGCTCATGTTGATTGTAACTTCATCCCCGAAGTCAAAGAAAGCTGCCTGGAGATAAGTTCTACAAGGGTTCAAGTAGAGCACTTTATTGTGGCAGTGATTTGGGAAGTCAAACTCTTTTCTTATACCTACAGAGGACAGAACTCAGTGAAGGTCTTATCAAGATGAGACCAATTTCAAAGATCAGATTAAATTGCACTCCCTTTGCTTTCTGGGCAGGCACAAAGGGTTCACAGGGGAATGGGGACCTTTCTGGAATGGCTCTATACCTATATTCCTTCACTGGTTATCTAGTCCATCTACCTGTATTCTTCATGCCATGCTCCCTACGTACATATTTCCCATTCTTCACACCTCCGCCAATCCCTCGTGTGTCTTCAACTGCTTGTTCTGAACTCAGCTTCACACAGTTTTCAGGGAAGTATCTCTAACCTTCAACCAGTCAGTTCTGCTATCACATTTCCAGCAGCACATCATATATGTGCTTCACAACATTTCCATTCTGATATGAATTAACTCTTTGTTTAGCTCGTTCTGTCTTTCTAGTTTACATTATGAGCTCTGTGGCGGCCTCCTATCTGATTTCATCAGTATCGTGTCTTTCGTATTTAACAAAGCAGATTCTGTGTCTGTGTGTATTTCGAATACAGTAGGTATGAAATAAATCTCTTGATAAATTGCAAATTAATTTTCCACTAAGCATGAAATTATAATTAAATGTAAACATTTTAACTGCGTATGTAATGAAGAATACTTCGTGGTGAAATAAATTAGATCAGCCAATCAGTTTATCCATTACAGGTCCAATAATAGTGCTATAGAATGGTTCATTTAATGGAGATCTGTATCATTATTAACGACCCAGTATATTCTACATTTAGAATCATAATGTTTTCAAGCAAAAAGAGGACACAGTGGTATGAACAGGCTTTGGAGTCAGATAAGTTTGTGTTTTAGTACCAGCTTTTCCAGGTAAATATATTTGGCAAGTTATCTGAATTTCATAAGCCTTGATTTTCTCATATGTAAGGTGTGGTTACTGTTATCAACCTTTAAAAATTATGAATATTAGAAAAGCTCCACACAAAATTGAAAAAATTATTACATAGTAAATATTACTTATTGTATGCATACTAATTCAAATCATGAACAATAAAAACATGTCATCAAAAGAACATATTAATTTATTCCCTTAATTAATTTAACAAAAATATGTATTCAGTTCTTTCTATATGCCAAACAATAAATATCCGATTTGTCTAACAATTGCCTCTAACTTTTAGGATCTACAATACATTGTCACTTGAAATTTACCTGTGTCACGAGTTACATTCTTCCAATTTCTGTTTTCTCAATATTTAAATGTTTTTAAAGAAACATTGAATAACACCATGAAATTGTACTAGCTTAATGAATAATGTAAATCATTTTACCGCAAAAAACTACTATGCAGATTCCTTAAATCAATATATTATTTAATTACATGGCTTTAAGAAATAATTAATATGAGAACTGCAGCAAATACATTGTAGAGAAAGGTGAATTTTAGGTCTTAAAAGTGGCTTCATCATTTCATTAGCCTTCAGACTGTAGAAATGACCATTCCAATTCTCAGTTAAGGTATGGATTGAATGCACCCATCTACTTTATTCTTTCCAGAATTTCCAGTAAATGCTATTTTTTTCTTGTTGTTGCTATTCCAAGAGATGAATTTATCAAGGCAGAGAAAATCAGAGAGGAAAAAACATCAACAGAGTTTTGGGAATAAGTACAAGGTAGACACTGCTAAATTACTTAGTTCTATCCCAAATGTAGAAAAGAAACACGGAGAACCAAGAACCAAATATATTTCATGGTAAAAAAAAAAAAAAAAAAAAAAAAAAAAACAACCCTGAAAATTCACGAGAACTGGTGGCAACTATGACCTTTATAAAAGGGAGATCAAGAGGGGTGCCTGGGTGGCTCAGTCGGTTAAGTGTCAGACTTTGACTCAGGTCCTGATCTCACTGTTCATGGGTTTGAGCCCTGCGTTGGGCTCTGTGTTGACAGCTCAGAGCCTAGAGCCTGCTTCGGATTCTGTGTCTACCTCTCTGTCTGCCCCTCCCCTGCTCGTACACTCCCTCTTTCTCAAGAATAAATAATCATTAAAAAACAATTTTTAAAAGGAGGTAAAGAGACATGTCTCAAATAAGGAGGAAGAGAAAATCACTTGAGAACAGTTAGATCCCCACATGCCTTTCCTTATTATACCGAACTTCAGGGAAACTGCCTGCCCAGCCGTGCCCTGGAAATCTGGAGATTTATTCTCTGAAGGGAATAAAAAAGAAGGTCTTTGACCTGGGGGGGGGGGGTATCAGTTTTAACTGGAGGTATGGCAAGATAAAGCAAAATAAAGACAAAATCTTTTAATCCTGAGACCCCTATCATTCTGTCCAAGTCACTTCCAATAGCCACGTGCAGAGTTTCCCACATCACAGTGGAGATTCCCCAAGTTAGTTTTGAGATGACTTTTTGACATCCAAGTAGAAATGGAATGTTCTCTTCTGGAGATCAGCGATAGGACTGGAAAGATATATACATTTAAGAGTCATGCATGCACAGGAATCCAAAAAGACAATTGGTGCAGAATGCTTAGAAAATATGATTTGCTGGATACCCAAATAAAAAAAAAAATATATATATATATATATATATATATATATTCAAGGGATGCCCAGGTGGCTCAGTTGGTTAAGCATCTGACTTGGGCTCAGGTCATGATTTTGTGGTTCCTGGGTTTGAGCCCCGTGTCGCACGCTGTGCACACAGCTCAGATCCTGGAGCCTGCTTTGGATTCTGTGTCTCCCTCTCTCTCTGCCCCTTCCCCACTCACACTTTGTCTCTCTCTCTCTCAAAAATAAATAAACATTAAAAAAATTAAACAAAAATATTCAAGGGGCACTTGGGTGGCTGAGCTGGTTGAACATCCAACTCTTGATTTCGGCTCAGGTCTTGATATCAGGGTTGTGGGATTGAGCCCTGCATCGGGCTCCATGCCGAGCATGGAGCTTGCATTGGGTTCTCCCTCTCTCTCTCTTCTCTCTCTCTCTGTCTCTTTCTTTTTCTTCTTCCTCTTCCTCTTCATCTTCTTCTTCTTCTAACCCTCTCCCTCACTCATGCATGTTCTCTCTCTAAATAGATAATTAATTAATTAATTAAAAATATATTCAAAATATTAATTCATTAAAAAATATATTCAAAAGAAAAAATGTGATCAATTGTTTCAACAGTTGCTGAAAGATCCAGTAAATGAAAATTGAATGTTGACCTTTGTTTCAAGACGTGGAGATGAGGAGAGACAGGAGATAATTTGGAGACAGTGAATGAAAATAATTTTTGAGAAGTTTTTCTGCAAACGGGAACTGAGCAATATGGTTGTTGTCAGGGGAAGAGGAGATTGAAGTTATTTTTGTGCAAGCAGACAAAAGAATGTGTTGGCTTAATGGAAAGATATTTAAAGATGGAAAATGGGATGATAATTGCTAAGAATTATTCCTGGTAATATGAGGGGAAAAAAAAACCAGAATACATACATGGAGGGGTTGGTTTTTACAGGGTGCTCACAATTCATTAACAGTAATAGGAGAAAAGCAATACATGCATACCAACACTGGATATAATTTTGACATTGAGAACTTGTGAAATATTCTTCAATCCTTCTAATACTCCATGTAAGTGCTATTTGAGGAAGATTTGGGTAACTGGGATTGTCATTTTTTTTTTGAGAAAGAGGGCGCAAGTGAGTGAGGGGGCAGAGAGAGAGAGAGAGAGAGAGAATCCCACAAGGGGCTGAGAGAGGAAGAGAAAAAAAGGCAGGAAGGGAACGAGAGGGAAGCAGGGCTCACCCAGGGCTTGTGTTCAACTGATGTGGGGCTCAAGCTTACCGAATGTGGGGCTCGAGCTCACAAATGGTGAGATCATGACCTGAGATGATATCAGATGATTAATGACTGAGCCACCCAGGCTCCCCTATTTGGGATTGTAATTATTTTAAAGTTAGTGATAATAAATGAGTATAGGTTACCATTTTGGAAATGATTGATTAAGGAGGACTGAGGCCAAATAGCTTACATGCCAGGATTTGGAAACATCACACAAATGTATATTGAAACAACCAAGAATTAAAATTAGTAGGGATATCCAGTGAGCAAGGAGCTAAGATTTCAAGCAAGAAGGGCTGGTCTCCTAATACAAGCGTCAAAGCTGAAGGATTTCAAGGAGAGAGGGAGAGTGCTCTAAGAAGAAGCAACAGGGAACAAGGAAGCCACATATTCATGATCAAGCCAAGGTATGTGAAAAGTGTGGGAGAAAACACATAAAAACTTGAAAAGGCTGCTGGGAAAGCAGCATCATCATGGAACATTCAAATCGCAATTAGAGCAAGAAGTTAGGGAACATTCTGGGAAACTTCATGATAAAGAGACTGATTTCTTAATAGTTGCTCACACTTACACATTGTATAATAATTTCTTAACCATATTTGGAGAAAAAATGTTAATAATTTCAAGGAAAATAAAATTCTGGATTTCCTATATATATTATAAAGATATATTATGAATATTCGAGAACATGTTGAAGCAGAAGAGGTTGCTGGTATGTAATTATATATGTTAATATATTAAATGCCCCTGATTTTACATATATATATGTATATGTATATATACATATATATATGTAAAATCACAGATCCCCCAATTTTTTATGCACACTTTCATCTGATGTGGAAAAATATCTACTTATTCAATCAGTTACTTACTGACTAGAAAATTTTATATTTTGAAGGAAGTCCATAGTCTCCCTCACTTTAATTCAAAAAGTCTACTCCGAGGCAGTTCTGACTTGATTATTCTAAGTTTAATAACTCCCTTCTCTACTATTCCACAAATGCTTAAAACTTGTTGTGAGGTGATTCAAAGTGCAAGAGCCTGCAGCTATGTTGAAATGAGAACAGTATGTACATAGAGAAAGAACTTTCTTCCATTCCCCATCGCCAGGTCTAAGTAACAGCCCCGGCCATCAAACCACTGTTGCTTTTACTAATCAATACGACGTGGTGTTTAAGGGCGTTTTCATCTTCAGAGCTCTACCTACAGAATACCCACCTGCTATCACATGGGACTTTGTCTTTTGAAATACTAATCAAGAACAGAACAATCCTTGACAATTTAACACTCTGGGGAATGACTTCAATTTTTGTGAAACAGCTAAACACTAATCTATGACAAGATACTATTTTCTAGACACAAGCAAACCCTTGACAAGAAATAGAATTGTAATAAATAAGCATAAAAAGCATAAAATAGCTCTCTAAATCTGCTGGTAAGTTCTGAAACTTATATATATATATATAATATATATATATATTATATGCTAGTATATATATGTATATGTATATATATATATATATATATGTATATGTGTGTGTATATGTGTGTATATATATATATATTCCCAACTACCAGCATCTGTTTGTCAAACAAATTGGGAGGTTCCTTTTTTGGTGTGTTTATTTGTTTATTTATATAGCAGTATTTTAGTTCTCTCATTTTTATGAACAAGGAGAATTGTTTTAGCTGTGCTCTGCCTACTTTATAAATTTTAAAAAAGTGGATATTCTACATTAGAAAAATAACTTAAGTAAATAGGATGAAGTTGACATAAGTACACTTCAAAGGATATTCCATTAAATCTAAAATGGCCACTTTTAAGTATATACATTTAGAAAAGTTAATATACAGGAAAACATGCACATATTCTCATTAGTTAAATTTCATGTTGAAATGAAGAGGAAACTAGTACGTGTTTTTTATGATTGACATGTGCATTTTTAAATGTCTTAGGTAAAATAAGTTGGATGATATAGAAAATAAGAAATAATATGTAAAAGGGGTGCCTGGGTGGCTCAGTCGGTTAAGTGCCCAACTTGAGCTCAGGCCATGATCTCACAGCCTGTGAGTCTGAGGCCGGTATCGGGCTTTGTGCTGGCAGCCCAGAGCCTGGAGCCTGCTTCAGATTCTGTGTGTCCCTCTCTCTCTGCCCCTCCCCCACTCACAGTCTGTCTCTCTCTCTCTCTCAAAAATAAATAATATGTTTTTTTTTTTAAAAAAAGGATGAATATGTTCAAGAGTAAGGACATAGATCTATCTTTTATATTACTGGCAAAGTCTAAGCTTTTTCCTAGTGAGTGTGATAACACAGTTATCACTGATCTATAAATGTCCCAGAGCAGTCTGTCAAGCTTACTTCAATCCCCCTTTGTTGGAATAACATTGGTTGAGACATTACTCCAGAGAACCCCTAGCAAATGTTAAGTGCTTTATTGGAATTCACCATTAATGCTATATCATTCATTAACATATATCCATGAGTATTATTACACATCTGAGTATTACTGAAACTTTGAAAGTACTTAATAAGTAGAAACTTACTCAACATCCAAAGAAAACTTAAACAGAACCTTTAAAAGTAAAATTTTACGTAACAGATGCAATTAGAGATACATCAATCTGATTAATGGAAGAAACCATGAGCCACATCAATTTTCTTTTTTTATCCACAGCAGCACCAGGGAGGTGGGGAAGGGTGTATACTTTAACTAAATCCTGGAGTGGGATGAAATGAGGTTTGGAAACTACTAGATTAGATATTTGAACTGGATGGTTATTACTTGGAATAGAACAGAAACAGACCCCATTCAAAGAGTTTCGTGTGAATGCATTGACTAGAGACACTAAAAACAGAAAAAGTATATTCCCTCAGATTATTCATATTAAAGATAAGGTTAAGGCTCTTGACAAATAAGTAGTCCTAATTAAAAAAAATGCTCCTAGGACATTTGAAAGAAATGTGTTTGCAGTTACTCTGACCTAAACAGCTGCAGACTTATTTTTGCAATGTGCTTTCTGGTCAACCTCTCCTATTTCTGTCTGCTCATACCTCAAACTCACACAGGCAGTGATTTTTTTTTTTTTGTTTTAGGTTTTGTTAATTTATTTTTGAGAGAGAGACAGAGAGAGAGAGAGCACAAGCAGGGGAGGGGCAGAGAGAGAGAGAGAGGGGGGGGGGAGGGAGAGGTAGAATCTGAAGCAGGCTCCAGGTTCTGAGCTGTCAGCACAGAGCCTGACGCGGGACTCGAACCAACGGACTGTGACATCATGACCGGAGCTGAACTCAGACGCTTAACCAACTGAGCCACTCAGGCACCCCGGCAGTGAATTTTTAATTGGAACCCTGGTCAAGTCCAAAAGGTACCACTAAGCAGTGCTCAGATACAAAGCAATAATTGCCAAAGGATAAGCCATATAATCACTTTGAATCTATAGTAGGACTAGATTAACCTGCCTTTAACAAAGGAAAGCACATTCACAGAAAAAAAATGCAATAGAGCTGTGTACTGTATATGGACTTTATATACAAATATTTAGTATTTATAGATAATACATTCTTAAATTTCCTCTAAGTCAGAAAACTTTTTGACCTCCAGCCATCCACACTTGCATACTTGGATGGAGGCGCATTCAGTATGGACTTTATTGGGCCTAGGTTCCAACTTCATGGACACATTAAAAATTCCAATTCTTACGCGAGGTCAGGAAACCATTGCATGGGTTTAGTTCTTGGTCTATATGAGATTGTCATCCTCGTCGTGGTGTGTTTAGCATGCAGATGCTATTGTGGAACAATTGTGCTCTTTATGTCTAGACACGACTAGACTGGAAGAGCTCACTTACCCCTTTGGTGGTCCATCCACACCCTTCAACTCTGTCGCAGACTCCCATGTACATCCTTCCCGCAAACGCATTGACATCAATTCCATGGTGTGTGGGATGCATCCTCTGTTTAAACTAACATGCAAAGTTACCACCTGAGGGCTTGTGGATGCACAGATTCCTGGAACCAGTCCCACAGAGTCAAAATCAACAAGATGAGACAGGATACTTGGCCTTTCTGACTTTGCATTTCTTTCTTTTTTTTTTTTTTATATATGAAATGTATTGTCAACTTGGTTTCCATACAACACCCAGGGCTCATCCCAACAGGTGCCCTCCTCAATGCCCATCACCCACTTTCCCCTCCCCCCCACCCCCCATCAACCCTCAGTTTATTCTCAGTTTTTAAGAGTCTCTTATGGTTTGGCTCCCTCTGACTTTGCATTTCTAACCATCTCCCAAGTAACACCAGTGCTGTGGGTACAAGGGCCACATTTTCAGTAGCCATGAGCTCTCGAGGAATCTTCTTGCAATTTTCCACCTAAGATGATGCATGAAAGTAGGACAGGGTTTTTCTACCCCGTATAAGACCATTGTTTCTGGTATCTTCTCAATCTCCATCACTCCAGTATATTACTTCAGTGGTTTTGAGCAGTTAGCACTCGCCATTATCTCTTTGTATTTTAAATTTTGTTCCATATTCCTTTAGCTGAATCCTCCAACGTGGGTCTGAGACACAACAGTTCTTTTTGGTTTTGAAGTTTTATTTTTTTTTAATTTTTTACTTTTTTATTAAAGTATAATTAACATACAGTGTAATATGTACAATATGAGGATTCCATAATTCTACACATTACTTGGTACTCATCAGGATGAATGTACTCTTAATCCCCACCTCTTTCACCCATCCCCCCTACCCACCTCCTCTCCGGCAGCTACTAGTTTGTTCTTTGTCCTTAAGAGTCTGTTAGTTGTTTGTCTTTTTTTTCTTTGTTTGTTCATTTGTTTTGTTTCTCAAATTCCACATCTAAGTGAAACCATATGGTATTTGTCTTTCTCTGTCTGACTTATTTCACTTAGCAAAGTTCTTTACTTGTTAATGGATGAGGAGTTTTAAGGACATATAGGAAAAAAAAATATTGGGCTTTTGTTTCTGTTATGTGGGTAGTGAAAAAATATGCTAACACTAGTTAAATGTTTTTTATTAAACCAAACTGAAGAATGTAGAAAGTATAAAATTGGAGTAGGAGTCAGAGTTGGATTTTTTTTTTAAGTTCAAGAAAAAGAATTTCTTTTGAAGTGTAAACTTTATATGAAATTCATCTAAAACTACAGGACATTAGGAGATGGAATGGGACAAGTAAAAGAGTAAAACTATTTCAGAATTGGAAAACATTTTATGAAAACGAATATGTGAGATTAATGCTTTCTGAAAAAATGAATCAATAAGTAGAAAAAAAAGCATGTGAATGAATAAATACAAGTGTGGAACACAATGAAATAGATAAATAAAAGAAATAAAGAAATTAAATGTAAGTTAAACACAGTATACAGTAACATTTCCTATAGGGGAAAATGCAATGAGCATTGATCATGAGCTGTTACTTTGTACATAAAAAAAGTCATGGACACGGAGCTCTATTGTTCATTCTCCCAATAAAACTGAGTTCCTAATATCGAAAAAAATGTAAACTTCTAGAAAAATGATTGTATCTTACGAGTGCTGGGCGTAAAAAATACAGTCCCTAAAGATGTGGGAAAATTGAGACTGGCCCCAGAGTTCTCCTAACACTAGATTCCAGAAGATAATGAACAATCTTTTGAGAGTTTTAAAGGCAAATGGCAGGGCACCTGGGTGGCTCAGTCAGTTAAGCATCTGACTTCGGCTCAGGTCATGATCTCATGGTCTGTGAGTTCGAGGCCCGTGTCAGGCTCAGTGCTGACAGCTTAGAGTCTGGAGCCTGCTTTGGATTCTGTGTCTTCCTCTCTCTCTCTGTCTCTCTCTCTCTCTCTTCCCTTCCCCCACTCATGCTCTCTCTCTCTCTCTCTCTCTCTCAATAATAAATGAAACATTAAAAATATCTTTAAAAAAGCAAATGGATATGTTTAAAATTCTTTACCTAGCCAGGATGCCATCAGGTTAAAAAGAGCAGAATATTGTCTGTATACATGTAAGCACTAAGGAATTATAGTGTTTATTACTCAAAAATTTTACTTACATCCATGGTCCAGGAAATAGTTGAGTTGAAATAAAACTTTATGAGTGAAGTAGTCATGAAAGAGCTGGCTGCTCTTTCAAATAATATTTTTTAAAGTAATTGTGGCAATTATACTTACAAACTAAGGCCTCAAACCCATTAAGTCAATGGTAGGGAATATATATTTGAAAAATTATAATACTACCAGCAGGTAATACCTATAAAAGTGCACTAGAGATTACAAAGTAAAGTACTTACTGAAATAACAATATTTATTCCTATAAAAATCCATAAAATAACCAGAAGAGAACAGTTACATCTTGTCTCTGGACCATATGATGCTCCTACTTTAGTAAGATTTTTCTTAAGTAATGATCATTTTAACCTCTATGAGTGAATTCCGACTTCTTAATTACAACTAGCAAAGTTCTAACCAAAAGGCATAGACATTAGGGAATGTAAGCGGTTGGTAAATAACATCCTATTTCTGTTTACTTTTTTTTTTCCTTCCCACTTTGAATCGAGTTACAAAACATGACCGCCGTTGCTCCCTTCCTTATTACCAAGCCCTGTTGCAACGTGACTTTGCATTTCTTCGACCAGTAAGCGAAGTCTATTTTCCCACTCCTTGACTCTGGATCAGCCTGGCAACTCGTTTGACAGACAGAAACTCATCAGAAGTGATATTGTGTAGTTCCACGCCTAGGTTTCAAGAGGCCATAAATACTCCATTATTTCCTTGAAAGCATGCTGAGCCGTTTTGTGAACAAGCTCCAGCCATGCCTACTGGGAGATGAGAAACTATATGGAGGGGAGACAATTTGTCCCAGAAAAGGCCACCCTAGATCAACCAGCTCCTAAGCAGGAACTTGACTCTAGACACATGTATAAGCTGAGCTGAGCTACCAAATCCAGCACAGATCAGGAGAACCAAGCTCAGTTCAAATTTCCAACCCACAGACTTGTGAAGTTTAATAAGTGATAGCTATTCTGATTCCCTAGATATGGAGATGTTCAACAACTAATACTCAATTGAACAGTTATCTTGCTACTTACCAGGTTGAAATTGACAATTATATCCGTATCACTCCTGTGGCTATATCCATGCTATGATTACTCTTTTAAATGGAGTTTTGCATGTGGGGAGTCTCTTTCTCAAACATAATTGAACTCTCCTTTCATTATACCTTCTCTATCTGATTTCTCTTCTTCTTCAAGGTAAACATATTGTGATGGTTTTCCAATGTACCAGGTTACAAACACCTATGATGTTGTTGTGCTCAAATCTGAACGATAAGGAGAAGAAAATAGGAAAAGCAAAACAAAACAAAACCCCAAAAAAGGAGTGGTGTCTTGATAAGAAAATCCTCTACTAGAGAAAGACAATACATGAAAACATCCCAAGGAATCGAACAAAGGCACTGGCCACAGCAGAATGAACTAGAAGCAAGTGATGTGTGCAGAAAGTTTGGCAGGACTAAATCATAAAGGTCTTTGTGCACATTGTTAACATGTAGGTATTTATTCTTTAATTACACTTACATAGCAATAGAAGGTTTTTCGATAGGGATTGACATGATTTATATATATTTGAAAAAAAAATTTTAATGTTTTTATTTATTTTTGAGACAGAGAGAGAGACAGAGCATGAGCAGGGGAGGGACAGAAAGAGAGGGAGACACAGAATCTGAAGCAGGCTCCAGGCTCCGAGCTGTCAGCACGGAGTCCGACGCGGGGCTTGAACTCACCGACTGTGAGATCATGACCTGAGCTGAAGTTGGGCGCTTAACCGACTGAGCCACCCAGGCGCCCCGACTTGATTTATATTTTGAATATAATACAACTGTGGTTGCTGTGTATTAAGTGAATTTTAAGTAGAAAATGAAAATCTTCCAGTAGTCCAGGGAATAGGGAACAGAATTTTATGACTTGGATACAAGTTTGCCATTGGCTCTTAAACAACTCATGATATATTTTGGAGATTGAAATGGCAAGGTTTGGTGGACAGGATTTGTGGAGTAAGTGAAAAGAAGAAAAGAATGAATTCAAATATTGAGCTTAAGCAAGAGAATAGATGGTACCACTCTTTGCTTAAGAACAGGTGTGGAAGTGGAAAAAAGTTACGTACAAGACTCAAGGTAACAATTGACTGTGAAATCGACATATTTGCAATGGGTTCTATGATGAGGCCAATGAATATTGCAGTCATTTGGGGTCAGTCATGTATTAAACTGTATTGCTGTGAAAATGGCTCTAGGAATAGCATAAATTATGTATTAGGCAAAATGCTCCATGACCGTAAACTCTGTGAGAACAGATATCCTGTCTCATTCTTGGTGCCCAATACAATGCCTTAAAAGGAGAATGATAATGAATCATATCTCCAACACAAAGAGTTAAAGAAGTGCAACCTAGAAAAAGTCAAATAAATACCTAGTTAATATACATTCATTTATCAATGAGTTAAAATAAAAATAAAATTATGTAATTAATAGCACTTTTTGAAATTAATCTTTAATGTTAATTTATTTTTGCGAAAGAGAGAGATAAAGCACGAGCCAGGAAGGGGCAGAGAGAGGGGGAGACACAGAATCTGAAGCAAGTTCCAGGCTCTGAGCTGTCAGCACAGAGCCCGAGGCGGGGCTTGAACTCATGAACCGCGAGGTCACGACCTGAGCTGAAGTCAGACGCTTAACCAGCTGAGCCACCCAGGCGCCCAAATGCCACTCTTTTAATTATGACCTATCTTACTACTTTCCATATTGTTTTCCTTTCCATTATTTCACTGTCTTCTACAACCTGCTGTTGGAACCTTTATAAGTCACTTTTCTAGGCTGTATTTGCCCTGTTCTCTTGTCTTTGCCTCTCTCCTTGCCTCCCTGCCACCTAGCTCTGCCTTGTCTCTCTCAGGCAAGTACACGTTTTACTCGGTTCCTTTTTCTTGGACATTTCCTTATGCTTGGATACTCAAGCGTGGTGAAGCAGTTAACATGTGTCCAAGAAGAGTTCAAATACGTGTGTTTCTGTTTCTGCCTCTAAGGAATTAGTTAGTGATAAATCTCCATGTCAGAGTCTAAGCATCAGAAAGGGGAGGCCGAGTCCAAATAACATTTCCTTTCAGAAGATGAGGGCACAGAGTCTGAGACCTTTTCAGAATCCTGGGTGACCTCCACCATCCATGAGGCAGGTGTGATGTGCTCTTTCTCACCGGAGAGGATTTGGCGGTTGTGATTGTTCTGTGAGAAAGCTTAGAGATCCTTCAAGGTCGGTTTGCCTCTCCCAGGTAGACACCCCAGTCTCAGCCATACTCACTTTCCTGTGAGCTTCCCCGGGGGACTTAGCAACTGAAGCATCCTTGACTATCTCTGAGCAAGGCCATTACAGGCATTTGTCAAAACATATCTTCTCTAAAGGTTTCGTTCCATTTCTTTCAAAACCAGAATAGCTTCAGGTCTGCAGAACTATATGTATTTTTCTTCTGAGACACGTAACGTCAAGTCAAAGTTCATTAGACCTATTCACCTTTCCTCCCTTTTCCCCCATATGTCCTAAGTGTTAAAGCACAGTTGCCCTGATCCCCAAATCCTTCTTCTTCTTTTTAAAATGTATTTATTTTGAGAGAGACAGAGAGAGCATCAGCAGGGGAGGAGCAGAGGGAGGGAGAGAGAGAGAATCCCAGGCAGCCTCTGTGCTGCCAGCTGTGGAGCTCGATCTGGGCCTCCAACCTCATGAACCTGAGCCGAAACCAAGGGCCGGACACTTAACCAACCGAGCCACCCAGGCGCCCCAGATTCCCAAATCCTTATACATAGGGCCCTACTTTTATACTGAAAGAGGATAGGACTTCAGAGTTTGGGCAAATGTCTTTTACCCAAACACATGATTTCGTTTTGAATATATAAAACAGGAAAACTGTATTTGCCTTAACACTCTTAATTGGCTTTAACAGTTATGTAGCTTGAGTCTATCTTTTCTTTCAATGGCATTGAGGGTTCATCATCTTTCAAAATCCACATGTAACCCTTTGTGTCAATTTGCCTTCCGTTGCTTTGTTCTTGCATCTATCTTGGTAGTCTAGATGGGTAAGGTTTCCTTTCCCTGCCTGAGATTTTGGGTTGATCTCTTTATTCATAACTCAGTGTGGAGTATGGAAGAGCTCCTTTCTCAGGACCTGTTTCCTGTGCTTCCTCTGGTTAGTGTTTTCATGTTAGCGTGACCAGTTTTCTCTTAGGGGAGAATGCAGCCCCTATTAGTAGAGAATTGCATTTCCGTGAGCAAAGAACAGCTAGTATTTGTCATGTGTTTTCTATGTTTTCTGTAATCGTCATGATTTTTAAGTCAAAAGCCTGGATTTTATATTTAATCACTTACGTTTTTATATTTAACAAGATACTACTTATTCAATAAGGAATTCAGAACAAACCTGCCCATATTCTATATGATATTTAAGCAGCTCCCGGAAAAAAAAAACAACAAAAACAAACAAACAAACAAACAAACAAAAACAACCTTTACCTATAAAGTGTACAGTCTGTTGCAAAGCTTAATACGTAAGAGTCACATGGGGCACAACCCAACATAAAAATCGTTCTCAGAGATTCTGATTTTATAGACCTGGAGGGAAGCCAGAATTTTGCATTTTTAATAAATTATCCAGATAATGTATATGTGCGTGGTTTAAAACGATACAGTAGGGGCGCCTGGGTGGTGCAGTCAGTTAAGCGTCCGACTTCAGCCAGGTCACAATCTTACGGTCTGTGAGTTCGAGCCCCGCGTCGGGCTCTGGGCTGATGGCTCGGAGCCTGGAGCCTGTTTCCGATTCTGTGTCTCCCTCTCTCTCTGCCCCTCCCCCGTTCATGCTCTGTCTCTCTCTGTCCCAAAAATAAATAAACGTTGAAAAAAAAAATTAAAAAAAAAACAAAGATACAGTATACATACCTGACGCCTATCATTTTTGCCTTTGCTCCGAAGTTCCAAACACAACTCTATTTCAACAGGGCATAGTCATTCAGGCAATCGTGTGTTATGGTACTGTAGAGGTCTTACGCTGTCTGGTTCTTCCATATGCAAATGTGTGAGTTAATGGAGAGCGTGGTGCAAACTTGCTATCCTCTAATACCTTGAACCTCAGTGTCTGAGTATTTACAGGATAACTTGGATGATCAACCTCTTGGATAGATCTACCTACTTGGATAAGCTACCTCTTTATCTCTTTATCAGCATATTACTTTTCAGTGCCTTGAGAGATAAGTTCCACACTATAGTTTCCTGGAACAGGAAGGGAATGGACACTTTGCTTCTAGAAATAAGTGAAAATTACAAAAAGTCTAGATGGCTATGTGGCAGGCAGAATAACAGCCCTCAGAGATGGCCATGTCCTTCTCCCCAGAACTCATAATTATGTTGCACTATATGGCAACAGCCTTTTTATAGATGTGATTAAGATTAAGGATTTAATCCTTAATTAAGGGGGAGATTATCCTGGATTATCTGTGTAATCACATGAATCCCTAAAAGTAGAAGAGGAAAGTAGAAAAGTGGGTCAGAGAGATGAGATAGAGAGGCAGGAGACATATAAGAGGGACTTACTCATCACGGCTGGTTGACTGTAGCAGACAGTTGGCTAAAGGTAGGTGGCCATGAATCAAGGAACACAGATACCTCTAGAAGCTTGCAATGGTCTTCAGCTGACAGCCAGCAAGGAAATGGATACCTCAGTTCTTTGTGGTTTGGGGACCATAAAGAATTGAGGTGTGCCAACAATCTGAATGATCCTAAGAGTGAATTCTCCCCTAGAGCTTAAAAAAAAAAAGAAAAGAAAAAGAAACAAAAAGAATGTAGATCTAGGGTCTTCATCATAACTTGCCAAGATCTGTGTTGGAATTCTGACCTACAGACTGAGATAACAGATTTGTGTTTTTATAAACCAACAAATTTATTACATATATTTTTAATGGCAGGAACAGAAACCAAGTACAGTTGACCCTTGAAAAACACAGACCTTAGGGATACCAATCCCACACATTGTTGAAAATCCACCTATAACCTTGACTCCCCCAAACTTAACTACGAATGGCCTAATGCTGACTGGAAGCCTTGCTGAAAATACAAACATTCAATTAACATGTATTTTGTACGTTATGTGTATTCTATACTGCATTCTTACAACAAAGTAAGCTAGAGAGAATAAACTATTATTAAGAAAACCATAAGAAAATGACAGTTACAGTGTTGTATCATATTTATTGAAAAAAGTCTGCACGTCTAAGGACTTGCCTAGTTCAAAACAGTGCCGTTCAAGGGTCAACCGAAGAGTGGAGAAAAAGGCATGTATTCAAATATTTATATAACAAATCTTATAATTTAATTCTGAATGAAATTTTTATCACCTACTTGATAATTTCATGTCAGGTGGTCAGATACCATTTTTGAGAGGAACTGATTTCCATATCACTATTCCTTTCCCTGTATGTAGCCCTTCATCAAATTTCAATGGAATAAATGAGGAGAATATGTTCATACCAGCATTTCAAAGCCATTGTAGTATGGCATACAAAATGTTGCAGAGAATGTAAGGCACTTATCCAGATTAAGCCAATTCTCTGTGTGTGGTGGCTGAAGTTCTGAATTGGACTATGTGGAGATAAGGGGTAAAAGCCTCTGAAGCCAAGTTGAAATTACATTCGAATTGAGTGTCAGTGCGTCGTCTTTGTTCTACTTTTCTGGAAGTCAAAGTAACTAATATACTCTCTAAACAATGCAATTTTTCTTTTGTTTATTGTGCTTTGAGAATTAAGCTTATTCTTTAGAAGCAAAATAATTTGGAGAATTTGTGTTGCAAGGACACATCGATTTTTTTTCCTGTTTGTAGATGGTGAATCATTCTCTAAGTCCGTTAAATAGAGTAGAATTATTCATCAAGCTTTCTCTTCATTCCTATACAACTCTGGGACTTAGGCTTCAGAATGTCTGTATTCCATAGGGGGTGCCTGGGTGGCCCAGTCGGTTGAGCATCTGACTATGGCTCAGGTCATGATCTCAGCCTGTGGGTTCTAGCCCGTGTTGGGCTCTGTGCTGACAGCTCAGAGCCTGGAGTCTGCTTTGGATTCTGTGTTTCCCTCTCTCTCTCTCTCTCTGTCTCTCTGCCCCTCCCCCACTGGCACTCACTCACTCTCTCTCAAAAATAAATAAGCATTTAAAAAAAGAAGAAGAACGTCTCTATTCTATTGTATATAAATGGCATACTGCTATTTATGCTGTGACTCAATGCTTTTGTACTTGCTAATGGTTAGAAACCAACTGGCAACATCCATAAGTTGAAAGTAAACTATTTGAGAAAGGACAAGTATATTTTATTATTTGGCTTGGCTGTTGTTGTGTCCTAAAGTGATATAAAGTAATCTAACTTTCCAGTAATAGACTCAGTTTATATCAGCTGTAATTCCTGTTATATGCATCCATGATGGTTTTGAGAAAATGAGATAACAAAATTAAAAAAAATATGTTATGAATGGCTAAGAACTTATATTGCACTGTTTCTTTTTGTTTGAGAGATTTGACTAATTTCAGCATATTTCAAAATGAAATTCTTTCATTTGTAAACATTTATTTTGCTTTCATTTGAGAGTTACAGAATGAAACAAGGATACTTGCTCTTGCCATTTTTTAATTTATTATTGTACAAGATGCCCTGGCTGATGCAATAAGACAAGAAAATAACTGAAATGGAGCACCTGGGTGGCTCAGTCGGTTAAGCGTCTGACTTCAGCTCAGGTCATGATCTCAAGGTCCGTGAGTTTGAGCCCTGTGTTGGGCTCCGTGCTGATAGCTCAGAGCCTGGAGCCTCTTCCGATTCTGTGTCTCCCTCTCTCTTGGCCCTTCTCCTGCTCACACTCTGTCTCTCTCTCTCACAAAAATAAACATTAAAAAATTTTTTAAAAAAATAGTTGACTTAAAAAAAAAAGAAAAGAACTGAAATGGATAATAAAATTGGACAAGAAATAAAACTGTCATTACTCACTGATACCATGAATGCCTACGTGGAAAATTCAAAAGTGGACAAATATTTAGAAATAATAACTAAATGTATTAGTCTTTCTAAATACCAGGTCTACATGCAAAATTTCATCATATTTCTATATGCCCATTAGAAACAAATAAGAACCAAATTATTAATATCCTACTTACAATAGTATTTATTAATATAAAACACAGGCATACATTTCATGGAAGATGTGAAAAACCTTCATACTGAAAAATTACAAAATGGTAGTGAAAGAAATTAAGGAAGATTTTGCTGGATGGGGAAAAATATATTCAAAGATTGGGAGACTGTATTTTAAAGATGCAAATTCTCCACAAATTACTCAGCAGATCAAAACAATCTCAAAACCCTCTTTGGGGGAGAGGGCACACATTAAAAAAATAATTTCAAAATATATATGGAAAAGTTACATCCCAAAGGCATGGCCATTTTGAAGAAAACTGTAACATTAAAATTAATTTCCTAAGCCCTATCCATATTAATATCTATTGTGCTTATTTGGCACAAGGGCAGACTAGGTGATCAATAGAAAGTAAAACAGATTCTAAAAACATACATATTCCATTAGATGATTTATGTCAGAGGCGACACTGTAGTGCAGTGGGCAAAGTGTGAGAACTTTAATAATTGATGGTGGATCAATTTCCCAAATGTATTTTGACCCCTAATTTATACCATACATAAAAATACATTCCAGATGAGTAGAGGATCCAAATGTGCTGCCAGTTCTTGGCATCATCAGGTTTTTATATTTTAGACATTCAAATAGGTGTGTAAGAGCATTTCATTTTAGTATTAATTTTATCTTCTGCAATGAGAAATTATAGTTAACAGCATTTCATGTGCTTATTTGTCAGTCATGTATATTCATTTATGAAGTGTCTCATAAAACCTTCATGAATTCTTTTTTTTAACTAAGGTGTATATTTTCTTATTTTTGTGAATAAAGAATGATTTGTATCTTTGGGACACAAGTCCTTTGTAAGATATATGATTTGCATATATATTGTCCCACTTGTAGCCTCACTTTTATTCTATGAACGGCATCTTACACAGAGCAAACATTTTCATTGTGCTCAAGTCAAATATATGGTTTTGTATCTTTTATAGATCATGTTTTGTGTCATATTTAAGAGCTCTTTGCCTAAACCAAGATCATGAAGATTTTCTCCTGTTCTTCTAAGTATTTTATATTTTCACAGTTTATGTTTAATTCTATTATTTATTTGAATTAACTATGTGAATAAGGTTATGAGGAATATCTCAAGATTCATTATTTTCCACCTGATGTCCAATTTTTCCAACAAAACTTGAAAAAACTGTATTCTGTCCATTGAATTGTGTTTGCAATTTTTTTTCTCAAAAATCAATCATCCTGTATGTATGTGTTTCTTTTATAATATTAGGGTTCTTGGAAGTAAGGCCCATGAATATGTGGGGTCTCCCAAGGACTCTAGGTCCCAGGAGTTTCTCACTTATGTGTTCTTTAACCCTTAGCCTCCAGCAATTGTCAAAATTATCATTTACACATGTAAATGACTCCATGGCTTTTTTTTTCAGTTAAGCATATCCTGGCTTATATTTCAGAATTTGACTGTGCTTCTAGATTCCTAATAGTAGTTTGTTCTGCAAACCCAGTTCCCTGGTCATCTGGGAAGAGTCATCGGTTCTCGGTTTGTCCAGGTTTTTCTTGTTTTATGTCTGGGACTGACAACTTCCAAGCTCTTCACATCTCTGAGCTGAAATCTGAAATCCCCATAGCCTTTGCCTAAGTTGTACTTCATGGAAGGCTAGACCCACAGTCTAAGCTAGTATAGGAGATATTTTAGCCTGTTTAAAGTCTAATTTGTTGATTTCAACTGTGGCACTAAGAGTGGGCTCTTTTTACTTCTATCCAAGTGAACCCTAACCAAGTGGAGACTAAGTATTTCAGCTTTCGCACTGCACAATATATATGCCTGTCTGCCCAAGTAGCAAAGCTAGAGGAATTTTAAAAATTGGGCTGAATGTAGGTATCAATGTATCAATAGCATCCAGGCATTTACAAACTGGCATTTGAAAGAACAAGTAGTTGGCTAGTATTTCAGTCTGTCATGAGACTCAGTCGCACTCTTAAATTCAACCCAACATTTCAAACTAACATCTAACTATTTTAGTTGAGCAACGTTGCATCACCTTACAATGGAGATTTGTGGGCTTTAAGAAATTTGGTGAATAATCTGATAAGCAAAGGGAGAACATACTTGTGTATAGGCCCAGGACCAAAAATGGGCATTTCTCAAACATCATAACCAAAATAAATACGTATGAATTTTTGCACCAAAAAAATTATTGCCTCAACATCTTATTATGTATATTTTGTCCATTACATTGAAAATAGGTCTCATTTTATATTTTTTATGGACTTGACCTTATTTCTAGGCTCCTCATTAATCTGAGTCTATTTCAACAGCCATTATTTTAGTTATTCACTATTTTTATGGCAAAGCAAGTCCTTATTATTCACTTGTTTTCAAAACATTTCCTAGCAATTTTTATACATTTGGTGGGGGAAAGTAAACTTTAAAGACATCCCTTAAATTTAAAATAAAAAATTATACTGGGAGTACATTTAATTATGGATTAAAGAAGAATTGCTCTTAAATCATTCTAGAACTTACCATACTAGAGAAACACATCTCACATCTCTCCCTTGACTCAAGTCTTATTTTAGGTTCCTTAGTGTATAAGTCCTACCTCTGTTTATTATGTTAGTTCTTGATCTTTTTTTTGATCTGGTAAATTTATTTTTTAATATCCTTGAGCACATACTCTTAGACTCAAATTCAAAGCAACTGCATTTTATTTACTTGTGGATATGTCCAAAATGTGGCATATTTCTCTAAAAGTGGTGTATTTTAACTCATACTTAAAATACAAATTCCTTATGATATTTTTTTCCCTTTATAAGTAGCCTATGTTGGTTTTATTCCTCATTGTTTTTAGAATACAGCCTATCCGGAGTCTATTTTGTCGAATTGACACATGTTGACTCCTTTCTTCTTCCTCCTCTTCTAGGATTTGAAATCCATCAATAAGAGGCTGTCAATCTTGTTTCCCTTGGTTTTTTGCTTTGCGAATATCTCTTAATCCTCAGTTTGCACATCCTTTGTCCTGCAGAGTTCAGACAAAAATCTTTCTAAATATTGCCCATGTACTTTTTTCTAAAAGATTTATCCATTCCCTGCTGTGTTCTTTCTGATTGTATTTTTCTTTCACAGGCACACAGTATTCTGGGGGATCAGAAATGGTTTTGATATTAGAAATATTAGGTCATTTTCTAAGGCTTTTAATCTTGGGCAAATTTCCTCATCCTCTTCTTGACGTTTCCTTTGTGTTCTCTGCATTTATACTGGAACATGTAGGTTCATTGCTTTACAATAATTACATATAATTTTACCTGTGAAATTTTACCCATGAAAAACAAATTAGGCACCAATATTTTTCTCAGGAACGTTAAACCTTATTACAAAAAACCTTAGCTTTATGAAAAAATGCTTTCAATCTCTTTCATGTATTATGATATCCAAGAAAACAAAATCTTTGAATTCTGTTTATTTACAATGATAACTAATAATGTCATTGGGTTTCTGAAGTATGCCTTTGTGGGACAACTGAAGATGGTACTTACTGATTGCTGCATTTTCCATTTAAGAAAAGGCTGGGACATTAAATCACACTGTCATCTGAATTAAGCTATCATTAATACATTGGGAACCACTACAATAAATTTCATTATTTTTCCTAAGATGATGAGATAGTCTAAATAGTAGAGTCAAACCACTGATGATTCTCCAACTTTAAAATGGTGTTGTGAATAGTATTTATTAGTCCCACTAAACTGAAATATGATTCTCATCACACAGTGTATTTTTACATGGACTTGAATCTATTTCTGGGCTCTGCATCAATCTGTCAACTTTCACAATTGTTTTATATGACCTATTAATCGTGTGCCTCATTTCACGTGCCCCTCCGCTCACCTGATAACAACTCAGGTGATGATCTCCAAGGCCACTGCCCTACACTAGCAAGCTCTTGCAGCCTCATGCTGCATTTTATTTATTTATTTATTTATTTATTTATTTATTTATTTATCCATCCTAAAGCTAAGGGAAGCCATTCAAGTAGCAACAAGGGCAGCCTGAAAATCTTGAAAGTTAAAGTCCCAGAGGCCACAATCCATGAAATGGGATGGGGATTAGTGAATAAAGTGCTTCTTATATCAGAAGGAGAATGCTGAGGTGCAGGCTTTATGGGTCCTCAGAGGACGTTCCCCAGGACTGGGCACCATTTCCCACAGCAGCGGCCAGATCAGTGATGCGGGCTTTATCATCTTTTCCCTTTCCCTCTTTCACTCTCCCCAGTGTCCCCTCCAGTTCCTGAAATTGCCTCCTAAGTAATGTGCTGGCAACTAAATTCTTGTTTCAGGTCTCCTTGGGTGGAAACCAAATAAGATAGTTCTAAAGGAAGGGGCCCAAGAAAGCAGTTGCTCAGAATGGGATTCTGACTTTGATCACTCAGAGGATCCTGGACAAAGAGAGACAATTTACTCGTAGAAGCAAAGGTGATGATATGAACTCTGGCATGTGGTAGTCCCACAATTACTATGACTTTTCCCTGTGCTGGATGGGAAGGGGTACAGGGTGAAGGGGCATCTTTGGTTCATGTAGTATCTCTACTACTTGAGTGGTATGGTGGTAATAGGAATTAAGACTGTGGAGTTGGAGCTTTTATTAACTGCCTTAAAAACCTTGAAAAACACGAATGTCAAGCTAAAGCTAATAATTACCAACTCAGGGCACAGTGTGAAACCAGAAGATCTCCGAGGAAGTGTTTATAGAGACATTTAACTCTTACAGATGGAATGCAAACAGTGATGAAGATTAGGTCTAGGATTTAATTATAATTTTAGAAGAACTTCAACGTCAAATAAGTGTGTAGTCTAAAAAAGTCTTCATATTGAAGTTAGGGCCCTGATATAGAATAAGAATGCACAGTTGGGATGGAGATGAAGGAGTAAATGAATTTCAGAAAGCTAAACTCGGAGATTCTCCTAAAACTCCCAGGAAAGCCAAAATAGACCCCTCCCAACTGCTGCTAGTGCTGAGAAGGTCTTCCCTTGCCTGGACATTAACCTCGCAAGATAATGATTGTTTCCCTGAAGATTCGCGTCTGAATGTCATCAGTACTTCCAGGTCAATGAATGGGGGTTTATGGATAGTCCCATCCATACAGAAACTGCATGAAAGGAAACCGCTATTTACTGATAGATTTGCAAGATTCAGCTCATATATATGGGGGTGTGTAGGTTACAGATGTTCCAGTAGAGGTTATTAGGCCAAGCCACCCAAAGGAGTCGACAGTGGGGTGCATTACAAATTTGGCTGGAGAAGAATTTATTGCTTTCCTATGCCCTTTCCTATGATCGGTGATTTTACATCCTTGGAAGGACATGTGGAGCACGTCCTAATATGGCAATATGGGAATTGTAAGGGATCACTAGAAAGTGATACTTGCATCTTTGAGAAGCTTAGTCACTGTCCTCTGTAGGTCAGGGTTTCACTATAACAGATGCTGATAGAGAACTGGGCTCCCTAAGGTCAGTGAGATTGACAGGATTCTAAATGAGCAGAATCCAGGTGGTGGCACTTACCTGTCAGGGGCATGGTTGACATAATTACTGTCATTATCAGCAAAACTGGAATTGCAATGAGCATGGCCTGCAGAGATTTATGGCAATGCCTGATAGACCTTGCTTGGTGTTCCTATGGATCATGGAGATGAGCAACCGTATAGACCATCTATTACCTTGGGCAGCCAGAAAAACCTTAAGTACCACTAAATGGAAGACTTATGTCGTCTACTAAAATGGAAAATTGTGATTCTTTGCCCCATTTCTAGACTAAGCCAGTTCTCAAGTCCATGGCTCATTGATTGTAGATTGGTTGGCTCCCTCTGAAAGGACCCTGAAATACCATTAAAAATATAAACAGTAAATGCTCTCCCAAATCTTACCCAACTTTATTGGGGCCCATTTATCAGCGTGACTGTGCCCTGGGGGACAAAGAATGTCAGGCTTCGTGAGAGCAGCTGATACAATGGGAGGGGGCCCCAAACGCCAGCATGTCTACACAGTTAGAGTGCAGACATATGGAGCTCCTGTGTAAACAGAACACTGGCTTGAATCCGTCTCACCGTGGGTCCTCTGTCATCATTACCCTGGTCCTCAACTACATAATTGGGATGAATCTATTTAGCAGCTGGCAGAGCCCTTAAATTAATTTTCTTTCCTGTGGAGTAAGGACTGTCACAGTAGAAAAAGCCAGTCGAAGGTCCCAGAAACTGCCTTCCCAACCCCAGCCATGATGATAAAGTGGAGTAATCCCTCATACCACTGGGATTGCAGACAGGGAGACTCTCCAAGATAGATCGTTCCCGTCACATTTATTCCATGGCCTCTGCAACTACCACATGGATTTGGGCACAAAACTATAGACTGCTGTAATCTTAACCAAGATGCTGCTGTGTTTGCAACTGTGGTGCCAGGTAGGTCTTTCCTAAGTCAGATCAGCAGGTTAACCTAGTAAATGTGTGCTTTTTGAATCCCTTCAGATAATGGAGCAAATGATTGTTTGCTTTCCCATGGGAAGGAATGCAAGGTTCTTCAGACTCCTCTGCTCCTGTCACAGTGCTGTCCACAGAGCTCTGAGTGTCTGGAAATTCTGAAGAACACTGTGAAATCTGCCTACATGTACCTGCGAAACAGGAAATGGCAAGTAGCCTGGGTCTTCTAGAAGGACAATATTCTGGAGCTGGCATGGCAGGGGAATTTAATGAGATTGGCTCTGCAAGGTATAGAAAAGCTATAGTGTTGTTACCAAGGGGAACGGCTGCCTGGGTGTAACCAGAGTCTGTTATCGGGATGCCCAGCGGAATGGAAAGAAAATCAGATGCCACCTGGAAGCAAGAGGAAGGAGCGAGAGTCTTTTTTCCCCTCCAAGCATATAGTCTCTCTTTGGCAGTCCTCTTGGTGGAGCCAAACAGTGAGCAAGCTGGCAAAACAGAAATGCACATTTCTGAGTCCAGGTATAGTGTGTAATGGCTGATTTTGAGCTGAGAGACAATGTCTTAATAATTGACACAACCATTGGTGGCAACTCAGTCATGCGCACTTTATTAGCTTTCTCTGACTTAAGGATCTACTGTCCCTACTTTACTCTGGCTTTGTAGGATCACCTCCCAAACATACTGCCTGCACCCAGCTTCTTGCCTTAGTCTCTGTTTATAGGATGGAACCTACTACGGACTGAATGTTTGTGTCCCTTCAGGATTCATATTTTGAAAAACTAAGCCCCAACGTGAAAGTGTTAGGAGATGAGGTCCTTGGGAAGTAATTAAATCATGAAGGTGAAGTCCCCAGTATGTGCTTAGTGCCTGTATTAGAAGAGACAAGAGAACTTGCTTGAGGCCAAACAATAATACGAGAAGACAGCCATCTGCAAACCAGGAAACACGCTCTTGCCAGGCATCTGACCTGTGGCCACCCTGATCTTGGACCTCCCAGGATCCAAAACTGGGAGAAATAAATATTTGTTGCTTAAAAGCCACACAGTCTATGATATATTTGTTATAGCGACCTTAACTGACCGAGAAACAACCCAAGGTAACAAAATAACAGAAAATAGTGATTCTTATTTAAAATATACACAATTGCATCAATCCCATAAAAATCACAAATAAAAGTTCAGTTTCTAGAAAAGAATGTTTCCTTGATTGATCTCCAATCACTTATGCTTTCTTTTTTTAAGTTTTTTTTTAATGTTTCATTTATTTTTGAGAGAGAGACACAGTACAAGCTGGGGAGGGGTAGAGAGAGAGGGAGACACAGAATCTGAAGCAGACTCCAGGCTCTGAGCTGTCCGCACCGAGCCTGACGTGGGGCTTGAACTTGTAAAGTGTGAGATCATGACCTGAGCAAAGTCGGACACTTAACCGACTAAGCCACCGAGGTGCCCCTCACTTATACCTTCTTATGTCAAGAGCCATCAGTCAGGTCCCTTAAGCTGTAGTTTATCTGAAGAGATTTGCTGGGATGCAGTCTTGTATGATATACAAACTCATCCCTTTTTAATTATGATTGATCAGTGATTTTGTCAATTTCAAGATGAACTGTAATGGCAGTAAACACTAACCTTAGTATTGCCGAGTCAATACCTAACTCTAAGCTCAGCAAACCTTGACAACATAGCACAAAGCCATTTCTGATCTTTGGCTTTTTTCATATTATTCATTTTATAGAGAACACATAAAAAAACATTTCATTTACTATAACATTTTTGAAGATTGAAAGTATAGTCAAAAAGCAGATTATCTGCAACTGATGTACTTAATTCTACACTGTAATTGCTCTCACCCTCTATTATAAATGCCCACACTCTTTGCTCTGAAGCTACAATTCAATAGCTCAAAACTCTTAATGAGAAATAATCCTCTTTGAATCGACCTTAGCTTTTGGGTGTCTTGGACTGATTCTTTTTTTATGGAGTTAGATTCCTATATTCTATAGGTAAAATTAATTTTGCCTCTCAATTTATTGAGTTCAATTCAATTTAGTGCATTGAAATCTTCACAGTTTATCATCGCGTTACCCATTTGGCCTTTTAAAAATGTTTATTTTGCATTTATAATTAAAAATGGAGTGGTTAAATCATTCAAACGTTCAAAAATATTTATTGATTGCCTGTCTCTAAGGGCTCATATTCTGGGTCTATGTTAATATTCTGTTGGCCAGTATCTTTACTTTCCTAATGATTGTGATCTGGTCTTTAAAATTAAATTTATAAATAAGGGAAAAATATTACATTTTCCATTTCATGTTCCAATCATTTTTATGTAAAATTTAACTTTCAAATATTGATTTCTATTAAATCTTAGTATGTGAATTTTATCAGGAAGGTATTTTTGTCTGTTTTTCACTGCTGATGTGCTAGCATCCAAATCGAGATACAATATATGCTGAGAGCATAATAAACATACATTTAATAAGTGAATCAATGTCATCTGTCTATAAATGAAGATTCCTTTTTATAAAAAAAAACTGCAGTAGGCAGGTGGGTGGTTGAGTTAATAACATTTCTAAATTCTTGGTACATTTTTATCAACTTCTGAGAAGGTGACTTGTATTTTAATTATCTTCTTTATCCCACGCCCTTCTCCTAGTTTTTTTTGGTCCCCATATATCTGTAATCAACCTAATCAGTACATTTTCTTTAGTATATATCTATTGTTTTTATTTATTCTTCCAGAAAAACGTTTTTATTATGTATAGTTGACATGCAGAGTTATATGTATTTTTTGATTTTTTATGTTTATTTATTTTTGACAGGGAGAGAGACAGAGCATGAGTGGGGGAGGAGCAGAGAGAGAGGGAGACACAGAATCTGAAACAGGCTCCAGGCTCTGAGCTGTCAGCACAGAGCTGGATGCGCGGCTTGAACTCACAGACCGCGAGATCATGACCTGAGCCAAAGTAGGACGCTCAACCACTGAGCCACCCAGGTGCCCCGACGTACAGAGTTATATTTACATATTTTTAATTTCCATAAATCATAAATGCATATGTATGTGTGTATATGTACACACTAATCATGTGTTTCTTTTTTTCCCACTAATTACTGTCTTGTAATGGATCCAATCGTGTTGCTATGTATATATTCAATCCATTATTATTTCTTGTTAAATAATATTCCATATAAAACATATTCAGTCATTCAGATAGATGCATTGTTCGCCTCTAATTAATCACAACAAAAAGTAATCCTACAATAATTTCATGCTCAAATACTGTGTAGGCAAATTATTTTATGATAAAAGATTATGATTATTAAAGCATTAATGACATTATTTTTGCTATATTATTGTAAAAACTAGAACTTAAAGATCACATTCCTCTCTGTGTGAGAATTCAATCAATTTTACTTTTTCATTTATTTAGGCCATTTATTTTGCTTCCTCTTTTAAAGTATAGGAATATGGTAATTCTAATTAACTATAGCCTTGTATTGTCTGGCTTGAAAAAAATAACTTACCTGTACAAAATAGATGCTTGGTAATTACCAATTTCTGGAAAACTAAGAGACTAAAGATATAGGCACCCAGTTACAGAATGAATCTGTCAGAGGAATAAAAAGCCCAGCATAAGGAATACAGTCAACGATATCATAATAGCCATGTATTGGAGACAGAGGGTAGCTACATTTGTATTGAGCACAGTGTCGTCTATAAACCTGTCAAATCACTTATGTTGTACACCTAAAACTAATATAACGTTGTATGTTAACTATACTGGAGTGAAAATAAAAAAGTTAATAAAAAAAATCGGTGAGCCTGGGTGGCTCAGTTGGTTAAGTGTCCAACTCTTGATTTCTGCTCAGGTCATGATCTCACTGTTGGTGGGATCGAGCCCCACGACGGGCTCCGTGCTGACAGTGCAGAGCCTGCTTGGGATTCTCTCTCTCTCCATTTCTCTGTCCTTCCATCACCCTCTCTCTCAAAATAAATAAAATAAACTTTAACAAACTTAATAAAAATGTAAAAAGAGAGAAATTCAGAACGACAGATGAAAAATGATTTCGAGCAAGATGGGTTTGTTTTGGGGAATGTTGGCTTTGAATTTTTGCTACATTTTAATACATTAACTTACTCCAAAGATGATTACTGAATGCCTGTGTTTTGTGAGAAGCTGATGCTAGAATAATTAAAAATAAAATATTTTATCAAAGTTTTTATAATTTTATTGTAAATGTGGGGAATTGGAGCAAAATTAGAAGAGGCAGAATAGTCATACTCCTAATAAAAGGGAAACATTAGAATAACAGAATTTTTGAGTTAGTAGAGATTAATATATCAACCTTGATTATTTAAGATAAGGAAAGTGGATTAATGTTTTTGTGTTTTGTTTTGAATTTTCCGTGCAAATATTCATAGTTCTCTCATTAGATATAAAATAGAAAAAAAAAAAACTCACAAAACTTCGAACAGGGAAAATCCAATCATGAATTTTCATTTAACCTGCTGTATTAGTTTTCTATTGCTGCTGTAATGAATTACCAAAAATACAGTGGCTTAGAACACCATGATTATCTTACAGTTTTGGAAGTCAGAAATCTTCAAGTCAGGAGTTCTGCAGGGCTGTGTTCCCTCTTCAGGTTCTAGGGGACAATCCACTTCCTTATCTTTTTTAGCTTCTGAAGGCTACCCCCATTTCCTCAGCTCAGGACCTCAAACTCCATCTTCAAAGCCAGTAGCATGGCACTTCACAGGTCTTCTCTTTGACTCTAACCCTCCTGTCTCCCTTCATAAGGACCCTTCTGCATACATTGGGTCCATCAGGATAATCCAGGATATTCTCCACATCTCAATATTGTTAACGTTATCATACTACAAAGTCCCTTTGCCAAATGAAGTAACATATTCAGCAGGGATTCCAGGAATTAGAATGTGGACAACTTTGGGTGGCCATTCCTTGCCCCATTATACCCCATTCATAACTCCTAACCTGCAGGAGTTAGTTACAGGGTTATATAATTAACTTTATTCAATGCACATTGATTGTTCAATTTTTCATCAAAAGTTTGTTTGTTCTAGCAAGATCAGAAAAGAGCAGTTTTTGGAATATCTGGTAATAAATATTTATGAGGCTATTATATATAGAAATTCATTTATTATTTATTGGCTCTTGTCAGGGAATTTCTCTAAATTATATTTGTGTTGATGAATCTGTGCTTGCTAATTCATGGATAGCTATTGAACAATTGTTGGATGTTTACAAAGTCTTTGTGTTATTATTACAAGGTAGATACAACCCAGGGGTCAATCTTTGGGTGTGCCTTAGGCTAGAGAAAAGGACTCAAGGTCAGTTTCTCCACTCTCTATTGTTAAATAGTTACGAGAGTATTAATCATGTGATCCTTGAAAACAGAAAGTTGCCTACAGGGGGTTATTACATTTAAACTAAATACTAAATCTCAATGTTTCCATGACAAGTTAATGGACACATTTCAGTTTTGCACAATACTTGTATTACAACTAGAAAGATGGTCTTCCTACCTTACTGTGACTACCAACCAGAGTCTCTATAAATAAAGTCATTACATGATCTGGCCAACTTTTAACTCCTTTCTCTCTGTGTTACCCCATCTTGCTATTTTCTGGTCACATTGTCCCCCCGGATATGCTTCGTTCCTTCATTCAGCCATGTTCCAGCTTCCCTGTCTGTGCTTGAGCTCTTTCTTTTACCTGGAAGGCACATCTAACAGATACTTGTGTGACTGTCTCTCATGTTCCTCGTGTCACTTCTCCAACCCTGCAGTAGGAGTCATACAGGCCCTTGCTGCCCCGGGTAAAACAGCAGTGCCCAACTTCACAGTCCCTCTGTCCTTTGCCATAACTTCATTGTTTTTGTTTGTCTGTTTTGTTTTGTTTTAATGTTTATTTATTTTTGACACAGGGAGTGAGAGAGAGGGAGAGAGCGTGAGCAGGGGAGGAGCAGAGAGAAAGGGAGACAGAGGATCCAAAGCAGGCTCTGCACTGAGAGCAGAGAGCCCGACATGGGGCTCAAACTCATGAACCATGAGATCATGACCTGAGCCGAAGTTGGACACTTAACCGATTCAGCCACTCAGGTGCTCCTAACTTTGTTGTTTTCTGATTAATATCTATATCCACGCATCTGCTACTTTGTATATTTATTGTCTTTATGACCCCGTTTTATTCACTGTTACATCTCTGATGCCTACAAAAATGCTCAAATATTGTTGATTGAATTCAGTTATGTATTTATCTTGCCTTAAATTAACACAGATCTTGTTTAAAATGCTTTATAATATTAACTCAACCAATCTTAAGAACATTACTATGAGGTAGACACACTTAGTATCTGCATTTCATTAATGAGAACATGAACAAAGTGTCATTAAGGGACAATAGTGTAAAAAATGAATACAAAAATGGTCTCTGTAAGCCTTTTATGGTTTACAAACATATCTTGATTTACTCTGCTGTTACTTGTATAATATTCACTCTTATGTGAAGAATTTTGCAGTTTTTTTTTTATGTTTCTTGAAATAATGGTGTGCTATTACAAAGCATTTGAGATGATGTCATTTCTAAAACCATAGGTGATAAACCTTGGGATGTTGGCCATTTGGCACATTAATTACAACTGAGGTTTTTAGATAGATTACTTTGCAAAGTTAAACTCGTCTTCTATAGCACTATACTTCTTTCAAATTAGAGGTCTCAATCAGTGTCTTTGATCTCTAGAATAGTCTTCTGTAAGAGGCAGAGCCTTCCTAGTGTTGGCTGATAGAAGGGAGTCCATTTAATTTTAACTCAGCTGCTTTTAGCTGCAGCCTAAGCTGGGTGTTTTGTCATGAGATAATTTTATAAATTGCTTAAAAATAGCCAACTATTTAAAAGGGAATTTTACCAGAAATTACTGTAATGAAATTTTCCAGTTATGATGAGTGTGATTTTGATAGTTAAAAATAGCTTGTGTCTTTATTTTTCACTGGGTGGTATTAAAAACAAAGCAAAATAAGACAAAAAGTGACAAGTGACTGTATATGGCAGTGCCCTTTAATGGTGTCGCAACAATTACTTTCTCGCCCGCTCTGAATCAAGGATCAGAAATGTGAACGAAAGTCTAGAGATTTCAAAAAGGAAACTAAAATTCATGAGCCAGTTTACAAATGCAATAGAAGTTGGTGAGATTTGCAGCAAACTGTGGAATGAAAGCCGGGACTCAATTACAACAAATCATTGTAATATTGAGAAATGGTCCCAGGATTATCAGATCGTCTCATTTTTTTTTTTTTTCAAATGAGACTTGAAGTCAGGATTTTGGTGAGAAATAATTTATAAATCTAACAGGTTCCCATTATCAAATGCTAAATTATATAAGTGCTATCCAAATTGATTCACTTAAAAAAATAAAATATCATCTGTTGAGCGAAAAAGCCTTGGTGATTTGATCTTGAACATGGAATTATTTTTAAAGTGTAATCTGTGTCATATTTTAGTAAATATATATTTTGGTTATATTTGCACAAACAACTCTGAACTAAGACAATATCAAAGAAGATGACAAACTAAAAATTATCAAGAAAAAGTAAATTACTCTTGTAACAGAATCATAGGAAAGAGTCCTAGAAATGTCATCACTTCTTACGATAAATTTTGCAAGACATTATAATTGAAGTATTTTCTCAATTTTCACAAGAGCTTCTTTCTGTCAAATCATCTGCTTTTAAAGTACATGTTGTGTAATTCTTGCTGATTTTATCTTCCTCCACTATGTTTAGGGATAACACTCGTCCTAATGATCAATAAGTTTCTGTATTTCAGGTAAAGCCATGTTTCTAGATAAAAACATTTTCTTGATGTATAGCAAGAAACAGTAAATGATATTCAAGTTGCAAATTTTGTTAGTGGTCGGTACCTTAGTGACTATTTTCATATCAGCCCAAATTGTGGTATTCTAAATAGCCTCAGCATTGTACTGATTAAGTAGTTAATACTTAATGAGGACGACGTGACAATTATTTGAATTTTGACAATATGTTGGCCAGTACTATCCAAACTAAAAGTTATTTACTATACTTTCTTGGGTTCTTGCCCTATCCACCTCCTCGCCCCCACAAAAACTAGAAAAATCACTGAAAACAAAAGGAGAGAAGATGAGAAAGTTGAAAATAATCAGCAATCATACATGTAAATGGATTACATTTACTCATCAATAATTTGAATTGTTATATGAATGATTATATTCACTTACCAACTCAGAGTTGGCATGAACTGAAAATCAAGAAAATTAAAAATACCTTTGAATAAAATTTAGCAAACGTTCATATTAAAAATTCTTTGGTGGGGCGCCTAGGTGGCTGAGTCCGTTAATCGTCTGACTTCGGCCCAGGTCATGATCTCATGGTTTGTGGGTTTGAGCCCCGCGTCAGGCTCTGTGCTGACATATCGGAGCCTGGAGCCTGCTTCAGATTCTGTGTCTCCCTCTCTCTCTGCCCCTCCCCCACTAATGCGCGCTCTCTCTCTCTCTCTCTCTCTGTCTCCTTTAAAAATAAATAAACATTAAAAAATTCTTTGGCAAGGGTTGCATAAATTCACACAAAAATACAACAGAAGCCTGAAGCAAACTCATCATTTATGGTAAAATCTTAGAAGCCTTTGAACTAAAGTGAAGGATAAGTCTGTTTTCTGTCATTGCTAGTGTATTTATGTACTAAAACAGATAAACCTCAAATCTTCGTGACTTTACAGAATTAAAGAATGTGCATCCGGGGCGCCTGGGTGGCGCAGTCGGTTAAGCGACCGACTTCAGCCAGGTCACGATCTCACAGTCCGTGAGTTCGAGCACCGAGTCAGGCTCTGGGCTGATGGCTCAGAGCCTGGAGCCTGTTTCCGATTCTGTGTCTCCCTCTCTCTCTGCCCCTCCCCCGTTCATGCTCTGTCTCTCTCTGTCCCAAAAATAAATAAACGTTGAAAAAAAAAAAAAAAAGAATGTGCATCCTCTTTCTATCTGAGGCCAGTTCACATTTTGGGCACGTTTGCTGCAGGTTGTCATTCAGGAGACCTGTCAATTTTTTTTTTTTTTTTTTTTTTGTCACGGTTTCAACCTATTCTAGAGTCTCATCTTCTATACATCGTCATCATTCCCTGCAGGTGAATAAGGAAAAAAGAGAGCAAGGAGAATTGCCTGGGAAGAATCGGGATCAGTTTTGGTGAACAGCTGGCCAGTCTCTTCCATAATTATTAACAGGTGTCATTGTTTTTGTGCCTCTTGTCAGTGCCTTTGAAAAGAAAGGAAATGAAAGCTACCAGTATTCCCGAGGAACCATTATCTAGTTGGTATACAAAGCTAATTCCCAACAACAGCCCATTTGAATGAATCTACTAATAAAACTAGTTATTAAAACCGAAAGAGAAGTCACAAGAGTGACATGTAAAATCAACATTAAAAATTACAGATAATGACCCTATAAAATAAAAATCCACTTGTGCGAGTAATAAAGTTACATAATTGCATATAAACGTGTATACATGACTTCGCAAGCAAAGTATGTAACACAACTGAAGAATCGGGACACTCGGGTGTGGAAAGTGACATGTCCCGTCTCTAATTTCAGTGCAGTTGTAATAAAAGTTCTGAGAGAACTATTTTGTGTTTGAGAGAACCCAAATAGGCAAATTCGTAAGGAAGGGAAAAGATGGGAGGAGCCAACTATATTTCGGAATAAATGGAAAGGGAAGATTGATCATTAGTTAATTAGCATTATTTATAGAGTTAAAGGAAGCATGATGATATCGGCATGGGGATTAATAAATGGGTCAGTCTTTCAATTAACTGATCATAATATTAGATAACATGAGCAGGCATCTGAATATCTTTGAAAAATGACATTTCAAATTACTAGAGTGAGGAGAAATCACTAAATGATTGATCTACATTAAAAACCCAATTAGGGGCGCCTGCGTGGTTCAGTCGGTTAAGCGTCAGACTTCAGTTCAGGTCTTGAGGTCTCGGTTCCCGAGTTTGAGTCCCGCCTTGAGCTCTCTGCTGACAGCTCAGAGTGGAGCCTGCTTGGATTTTGTGTGTGTCTCTCTCTGCCCCTGCCCCGCTCGAGCTTTGTCTCTGTCTCTCAAAAATAAATAAAAACATTAATTTCTTTAAAATCTGAATTAGGCTTTTAAACTAAGAGTATATATATATATACATATATCTTAGATGAATTAAATTCACAAGTATAAAAACAAATACAATGTTGGTATTAGAAGTATTAGAAATATTAAAGAAGATTTTATACACATATGTGCTTACTATAGGGGACAATTTTGTCTCAAAGGAGACAGTCAATAGGGAAACAAGAAATAAACCTGTTACATCAAAACAGAAATCAGTAACAAAAATGTCCTGCACACACAAAAATATACCATGAAAGTTCAAAGTCAAGGGAAAAACCAGGAGAAATATTTACATCATATAGAGAAGGCTAATAATATACATCTATAGCAAAAATAACTTCTAAAAAGAACCTAAATAAAAATGCACAAAAATAGAACAAAGCAATCCAGAGAGGAGGAAATAAAAATGACAAATATAACTGGGAAAAATGCTCCATCTAAGTCATCACTGGAAAGCAAATTAGGCAATAATTAGATAATATTTTTCCAATTAAATTAGCTGAAATTCAAATCAAATTCTCACATTAAGGACTAACAACAGATTGAAAACTAGGCACTCTCATATAATACAGGTGTGGATAGAAATTGATACAATTTGATGGACATTAACACTGCAGCATGCCATTTACAGATAAAAAATGCTTAATGAAATAGGCCTGGAAGTGGAACTAAGAAAAGTTCCACAGAATAAATTCGTAAGTATAAAATGCAAATTACAAAGTAATACATACACATGGCTCTGTGGGGTAAGCGTCCAACTTCAGCTGAGGTTATGATCTCATGGATCGTGGGTTCGAGCCACGTGTTGGGCTTTGTGCTGACAGCTCAGAGCCTGGAGTTTGTTTCGGATCCTGTGTCTCCCTCTCTCTCTGCTCCTCCCCTGCTCACTCTCCATTTGTCAAAAATAAACATTATTTTTTTTAAAGTAATACATACACTATGATAACATCTAGTTTAAAAAAAAAAAACCTTCACAAACACAACTCTATTTTACACACACACACACACATACACACATACACACACACGCACACACACACAAAAGATACTGATGACATTATCTCTGTAATTCGGCCTATAACTGCTTTGTCACATGAGATTTAGCTTTATTAAGTTTTTAACTGAGAATATATCCATATTTTCCTTAAATAATTGTCATTACATTTCAAGAAAACATTAAGCTAGAAAGCTGAGAATTTTTGAATGAAATTTTTGTGGACCATTAACTCTCTGTTACATAGAGTCAGTCTTCGATGCACTGACTCATATGTATGGAGTTCAACATGTATCTTCAAGGGTGTGATTCTGCAACAATGAATTCATTCTCTAACATGGTCTTACCTAGGTTTTCTTCTATGACTCATTTCAAAGATTGAAGAGAGATAAGGTGTTTGCATATTCTCAAAATATTAAGGAAGATACTTATTTTTTTTATTTTTTTAACATTTAGTTATTTTTGAGACAGAGAGAGACAGAGCATGAACAGGGGAGGGGCAGAGAGAGAGGGAGACACAGAATCGGAAGAAGGCTCCAGGCTCTGAGCCATCAGCCCAGAGCCTGACTCGGTGCTCGAACTCACGGACCTTGAGATCGTGACCTGAGCTGAAGTCGGACGCTTAACTGACTGAGCCACCCAGACGCCCCAAGGAAGATACTTATTAATCACTAAGGGAAAAGAGTAACTTTACAGTGGAAACACTTGGCAGATATCACCTTGACCAAATAAGCAAGATTAATATCCTCAGCACTCACAATGTACTGGCATCATGTACGTCAGATACGGTATGTTGAACAGGTCAGGCTACCTCTGTGGTATCCTTCTCTCAAATCCATATCCTCATCAGTTAATGGGAACATGTCAGACAAACTCAAGCTGAGATAGCTACAAAAATACCTGCCCCATGCTCTTCAGCAATGTCAAGGTCATGGAAGACAAGGAAAGAATAAGGATGAGAAAAGACTGAGAAGGGGTAACTAAGTGCTGTGTGGGAGCCTGGAACAGAAAGACAGAAAAGTAGGAAAAAAAAACAGAGAAATCCTATTGAAGCCTGTCATTTAGTTAATATTACTCTACCAATATTAATATTCTTTTAGTTTTCCCAATTGCATGAGGTTTTGTAAGTGGCCAACACCAGGGGAAGATGAGTGAAGGTGTACAGAAAATCTCTGGACTGCTTTTGCAATTCTTCCACAACTCTCAAACGATTTCAAAACACAAAAGTTAACATGTATGAACATAGAGAGCTCTTTAAGTAAATTTCCTTTCTGAAAACAAAGCCGAAATCTCAGTTGAATTAAAAAAAAAAAAACTGGCTTAGAAAGATTTCCGGCATTGCTGATTTGGAGCACTCTTATTATTTAAATTAAATCTGAAGAAAAGCCTGGGTCACCAAACCTGCTTTTGTCAGTCGTAAAGCAGTAAAATGCAGGAGAAACCGTGAGAGTTGGAAAGGCATCATCATGGCTGCTGTTCTCCCCCATCCAGCTCTGGGCAGGACAAGTCTGTCAAATCAGTCCAGTCCTCGTGCCCATCGCAACTGCCTTGGCTGGGTCCGGGGCAACCTTTTTTGACATCTGCTCTAGAAAGCCATTTCTCTTTGGTATGCAAAAAGAAAAGAACTAATCTTTGAATCAGTTCACTGGAGTTTCAGAGTAGCATTTCCCACTGGTGCACATAATTCAACGTTAATTTTCTGCCAGACAATTGTACTTCAACTGCTTTACCAGCTCTTATGTAACTCACTCTAACAGATGGAAAATGTGGCCAAATTCAATTCCTATTTCCTTGGTTAAGAATGTCTGTTAACAGCTCATTACATGGCTTTCCAACTCCACACATCATAGCTACATCCCATTTGTGGCAAATACATTTTTGTCAAAATCTCTACAGAATGTTTTACGTTTGTCTAAAGCTGTGGCTGTTGTACTTAATTGGGTTGCACTTTTATTGGAACAGATGGAGCTTAAAATCAATTTATTCTGCTCATTTAAACCTTGACCTCCTTTGCTTATAAAATCAAAGACAAAAAAACCTCTGCATTATATTTGATAACTTTGTAGTTGTCATGTTAAATTTTAATAATGTGAGTTTTCGTGGCTAACGATGCTGAATGCACTTAGAATCCATTGTAATTAATCAAATTTGCATAGTTAATGGAAGACTTTTTCAAACTACTGTGCCCCTTTCTCTTAATTACTAACAAATAGTATTTTGCTTAAGAATCGAAAAATCATTGTATTGATTTTTTTCTTGTTGACAAGTCACGGTAAGCTAATAGGTCTAACATAAACTAGGAGGAAATTCTGTCATGAAAGGATCTGCCAGGGGTCCCCAGGGAGCCCTACGTGTTTTGTGGTGACATTGTACTTTACCAGCTTAATACCACAGTCTTCATCCTACTAATATGACCAAGAGGAGATCCTTTAAACTTGATAAATGACTGATAAGATTCTGCCTCCTTTCCACTCATCCCACCTCACCCTGAAAATTTTAACTTCACTACCATGATTCATTCTAAGATGCCCCAAACTCCCAGGTAATCCCTTATCTCTGCAAACATTCATCCCCAGGTAACTCTATGCCCCTCCCCGAATGAGCCACCTTCACGACACATCTCTAAATCCCCAAGCATTCCACTGAGTCTTCTGGAAAGTCAATTACCCTTTGTCTTTCTTCAACTTCTCTTCCTAACTACTATCCCTGTTAAACTCAAGGTCACAGCTCTCCCTGTAAACATCTCCAGTGATGCTATTTCTCTCCCATAATTCAGATTTCAAACACTTGCAGATGGGAATGATATTTTCCTTGCCTTTGGTTGCCAATTTAATACTCTCTTCCTTCTCTCTTTCTTATCATATGGCTTCTCTAATTTTCTAGCAATTTACTAGAAACCGACTCCTATATTTGATCATCACAGCTTATTTTCTTCACACAGTCTATCCCAGTGGTTATCAGCAGGGGTGGTTAGGGGACACTTGGCAAAGTCTAGGGACACGTTTTGGTTGTCACAAGGAGGGGCGAGGGGTGCTACAGACATCTAGTGGGTAGAGGCCTGAGACGTCGGTAAACATCTGACAAAACACAGAACAACTGTCCACAACAAAAATTATCTGACTAAAATGTCAATAGTGCCAAGGTAGAGAACCCTTGATATAGATAGGTTATTTCAAAATATGTCGCCCTACTCCTCAAAAACTTGAAATGGCCCCTCATCCCTCAGAGAGTTACATCACCATCTGTCATCTCTTACAATATTTACACAAAGCCCGTTATTAGTTCAGAGCTTTTATATGTGCTGATCTCTTGGCCTAGTTGGATGGATCTTGCTTTAAATCTCTGCTTCAATAATCTCCCTGGATAATTCACCACGAAGTTAAACAATGACCTTCTCAGAGCATCTTTATCCTGAGTAGTTATGGAGCCTCTCTATTACTTGCCCTCCCTCAGGGCTGTCTAATGTCACCTCCCAAAACTAGAAGATAATTTCTGTGAAGGCAAGGACTGGTTTGTTTTCTTTTTTACTTCTTTATTTTTAGAAAGTCATTAGAAACATATTGAATGGTTGATATGTATTTGTTAATGAAAAATTCTATTATTTAGTTTAATAGGTTATTTAGAAGACATAAAAAGTAGAATTCCCTGACTCAACAGCACATTTTCTTTTCATGAGAACAAGATGGCCATTTATTAAATGATACAGGAGCAAGTAAATAAGATGTGTGAGAATACAAATATTTAGGGATTCAGAGAAACTGGAGTTAATGCTGGTTAAAATATCACAGGTAACACTGTTGCAGTATTTTAGAAATGGTCTATTTCAGGATTATCCCTCCAAATAGCCTCCTTTTTGAAATGAAGTACTTCAGGCCAAACTATTTTGACGAATTTCTGATATTGATTTAACTCAATTCCATGGCTAATGTCTACATTCATTTGTCCCCCTCAGAGAGCTATGGAACTTTCGGCAAGAGTGAAAATTTTATGAGGAAAGAAAAGTATGTCGCTGAAGGAACTGAGAGCATCTTACTCCAAAATATGTTATTTGGGCTTATTGATTATTTATTCCATTAAAGGTGTTTGAAAAACAACAGATAGAAGAAGGACACTCTGACCTTCCTTTTCGTTTTTAAGGACAGGGACTTGGCTCTGGAAACTCCCTTCTCTGTACCAGGTTGAGGAAAGACATCCTTGACGCTGAAAAATCTGTATACACAAACCTTGTAAAACCAACCCTTATATTCTGGTGCCTTCCTCACAACTGACTTCCCTGACTCATACCCCTGCGTCTTGTCAAACCTTCTCAAATTTACTGTTTCTTTGCCTAAAAGGTATGCAAGCTTTCTTGCCTCAAGTCTTCATTCTCTTGTGAGGACTCCCATGTACGTACAAACATTTTGATAAAACTTGTATGCTTCTCCCCTGTTAATCTGTTTTATGTCAATTGAATTCTTAGGTTCAGCCGGAGACCCTAAAAGGGCCAAGAATTTTTTCTCTCTTGTATTGTTAAGATTTCTGAGTCATCCCAATACCAAAATGACTTTGTTTGTACTAATTGATCTTGTATTTCACTGGACATGTTTCCCAGCTTCACGTTCCACTTGGTGTGGCCACTTGATGGGCAGTGTCCTATAACTAGAAATAGATTTTACGACACTTTGGAAATATCCTTAAAAAAGACTGTTCGTGCTTTTCTTCTTCCACTTTTTATCTCCCTTCTGGCTGAAACGTGGATATAATGGCCATGCTGAACTGACCATGTTGGTCTATGAGTTCCTCCTGGGAATACAGACAACTAGCACAGAATAACAAAATGTAAGATGCTAGAATCGATGACACAATGGAGAGCCATGCTGTGGCCTAGCCATGTCTAGACTTCCGTTGAGAAATAACTATGCTTCTCTTTTATTCAAGCAATTGACATTTTGGATATCTTATCAGTTGTAACTAATCTTACCACTAATGCAAGGGAAATAGTCAGACAATGTGAGCCTGAAGCCAGGTACGATGTCATATATATGTGGAGTATAATTAATGGGTAGAAAAAAGTTATCATTGACTTGTGCTGAATTTGACTTGTACTTTCAAGAATTTTAGAGCTACAAAATTCCCTAGAACAAACTGAAGTAAAGTAGAGATAAATTAGGAATCATTGTGATAGTAAATTATATATGGACTGACAAAGGTATGAATGATGTTGATGTTGGAATTAAAGAGTTTGGATGATTCTACGAGGTTTGATGAATTTTAAAATGAGAGAAGGGGGAAAAAGGAGAGAGTCTTCATAATCAGGGATGGTAGTATTAAAAAAAGAAACGAGTGGATTTATATAAAAATTCCTGGGAGGACCTGGGGGCTCAGTTGGTTAAGCATCTGAGTCTCAATCTCAGCTCATGTCATGATCTCACGGTTTGTGAGTTCAAGCCCTGTATCAGCCTTTGTGCTGATGGTATGGAACCTGCTTGGTGTTCTGTCTCCCTCTCTCTCTGTTCCTCCCTTGCTTGCTTTCTATATCTCTCTCAAAATAAATAATAATAAACTTAAAAAATATCCTGTATGTCAAGTGAGTCTCAAATCTGTTTGGATAACTTGACTTTGAGATCTCAAACATTTGTAAAATGCCATATCAATGCTAAATGGCATATCACAAAGTTTTCCAACATTATTATGATTTAAAAATGACTATTATTCTTATGGAAAAAGTCATAGAATAGGCAATTTCTAACTAATGAGAGTAGGGAAGGTAATTTTCCAACTTAAATTGATTGGTTATTTTACAGGTTTTTCATTATATATATCATACAATATAATAAATATCATTTTTGATTCATTTTGTCATATGCTAACACTATCAGATACATGAGTAGTTTGCAAAAGTTATGAGGAAATTTATGTAAGGGAATATCTACATTGATAAAATTTTTTGAAAATGTATAAATGATTAACACTATACTAGGTTAGAAATGGAACACTACGATATAAATATAATAGAACCAGTGTCCCATAAGAGAAAAATTTCAAAATTAATATTTAAAATATTTAAATTATTTAGCTAGGTATTTTAGCTACACTTTGAGCTTTCTGGCTGCAATTTAGGTCAGATTTGTGTCAGATACTATGAGCTGATACTGTGTTTTGTTAGACATGGTAGATAGTGGATTTATTCATGTAGTCATTCACCAACATCTACTGAGTGCTTACATCGTTTTCCATGAGTCAGACGGAGATAGACCCTGAGGGTATTAATTCTATATCAGTCTTAGCTCTTGATCTCGAAATACTCTGTTTTCTGAGATTCACTAACTGATAATTTAAGAGAAGTATTTAAAAAAAATTTAAAAAAAAATTTTTTTTTTCAATGTTTATTTATTTTTGCGACAGAGAGAGACAGAGCATGAATGGGGGAGGAGCCGAGAGAGAGGGAGACACAGAATCGGAAACAGGCTCCAGGCTCTGAGCCATCAGCCCAGAGCCTGACGCGGGGCTCGAACTCACAAACCGCGAGATCGTGACCTGGCTGAAGTCGGAAGCTTAACCGACTGCGCCACCCAGGCGCCCCTTAAAAAAATTGTTTTAAATGTTTATTAATTCTTGAAAGAAAGACAGAGTGAGAGCAGGAGAGAGGCAGAGAGAGAGAGACAGAGAGACAGATAGAGAGAGAGTCCGAAGCAGGACTCCACAGACCGCGAGATCATGACCTAACCCGAAGTCAGATGCTCAACTGACTGAGCCACCCAGGTGCCCCAAGGAAAGGTATTTTGAAATATATAGCTTTTTATTGTTCATAGAACAAAGAATAATTAAGCAGGATAAGACAGTTATACAAAGCTAGAGGTCATATTGTTTGAATCAAGTACTTATTTATTTGCCATAATTTTACAAATTAACATAGTATTTGTGAGGTTGTGTCATAGGCTCTCTGGCAGATAGAAAAACAGAGATATTTCAGGTTTAGGGAACCATGACGTGGTTTTCCTTAAAGTTGGCAAGATTTGAGTACAAAGTAAATGCCATAAAAATGTTATTTCCAGAATCATAGGCTATTTCATGGAGAGTGTGGTTTCAGATAGGACTTGAAGGCTAATGGGAGTTGTACATAATAAACTGATCTCTGGGAACAGTGAGAATTGAACAGGGACTGAGAAGCCCAGAAAAATAAGGGCAAGCTTAGTAATTTGCATTGACTTGAGTAAGAAGTCTAAAGACATGAATAAAAGAGGAGTCTGTGATAAATTGGATAGGAACAAGTCAAGGAAGAACTTAAATATCAGTCACTGAAGAGCCACAAATATTTCTTAGCAGAAAAGTGATTTAAAAAAACACTGTCTTTTGGAAAATTAATCTGACAAAATTTGGAAAATAAATTAGTTTTGAAAGAATCTGGAAGTGAGATATGAAGGTGGAATGATATATGTTGCTGAGGTAAATTCAACAGAACTTAGCAAGATACATAAATATAAAAGATACATTAATACATAATTTATATATAGAAGGTGCACAGTTTTGCTGACTCTTCTACTTTCAAGAGACGTTTGACCCAAACTCAGCTTTTCTATTTTCCTGTGGAAACTTCAAACAGTTAGAAAACCAACTTCCTTGCTTAAGTTTTACTCCATGGCTTTGCAATTTAAAAATTCATGCTACATCTTTCCTTCTCATTTGCTCAACACTTAGGTTTTTCTATAAAATGGAGAGTACATTACAGCGAATAGCAACCCCCCACCACCGCCACTCTTTCCTCCATACATTTACATGATAAACTGTGAGAGAAACTCTCAACTTGGCAGGATTTTCCAGATTTAAATGTGTTTACCAACTTTAGGTTGGTCGTTGCTTTTCCAAGAAGCCATGAGAGAGAATCACTGAGAAAACTCATCTCTTGATTATTGTCCTGAATTTTTACATACCTTACACGTTCTGCTTGGAGTACTGCTGATATTTCTCCAGTCCTCGGCTTCCTGTTACCAAAATTTGTCTCTTGACCTTCTTTTCTCATAAGTTTTTGTCTCTTAAGAACTATGCCCCAAGAGTACTTGACATTTTACTCTTCTTGACTCAGGCATCTTGCTTTCTCCCTCCGCTTCTTGCCCTTTGCCATCACAAGTGTCTTATGAAAATTCATCGAGAGCTCCTAAGAGTGTCTTCAGCCTTGAAACATTCTCTTTTCTTTAATCTTACTGTCTAGGCTCAGCTGTGAGGTTTTCTTTTTTTCTCAATAATTTAGGACAACTGTTGACATTTATTTAACCTGGCTTGCTAATGTACCAGATTACTAATGATGATTTCCCAATGCCATCACGTTTTAAATGGTTTAGTGAACAAGCCTAGGTTAAGTATCTTCAAAGCACTTGCGGGCACTTCTAAATGCTAAAGACAGATAAAAATGATTAATATGTAATTAAATACCTCAATAACAGTACTAGACAAGTTTAAAGTTTAAACGAAAATATTTTGAATACAAAATGATATTTGTGAACAATTAATTCTTCTAACATTCATTGGAATCCTTATGTGGTCCAAGAAACGTGCTAAAATCAGGGCAAACAAATACACATTAGGAGGTCACTCATTATCTACAGGAGTTGACTTCTTATAGAAAATACAATATTTATGAATTCCAAACTTTCAGCTCAATGGTTGTATTCTATTTTTTAACCGATATGACCTAAAGAATATTTATATGGTTTTTCAGTAACATTAGTTTATATTAAGGTAAAACAACACAACAAAAGTTTAAATAATTTTAACTTTGCATTTTGAGTTATTTTTATTTATAATCATTGTATTTATTAAAATATTGCATAGAGCTTTGGCAACTGAATAGAAAAAAAATTCTTCTAAAGGCTTTTTCTTTTATCATAAATACGTTCTGTCAAAAAAAGTAACTTGTTAAGAGGAATATACATTGATGTTGAGTGATAATTTACTATATGCTATTTGTGTCAATGACACTTGGAAAAGAAAAAATGATACAGTTTCTACACTTAAAGTCATTAAATACTAGTATCAGCAATAGACAAGTAATCAAGTAATTACCCTAGATGAAAGTCTGATTGCCCTGCATTATGGAACCGCATTTAAAATTATTTAATCTAGTTTTTCACAAAAATCTCTGGCATATTAAAACAACAACAACAACAACAATTGTGTTTGGGGTGCCTGGGTGGCTCTATTGGTTAAGCTCGGGTCATGATCTCAGGGTTCATGAGTTCGAGCTCCACATTGGGCTTTATACTAACAGTGTGGAGCCCACTTGGGATGCTCTCTTGCCCTCTCTCTCTCTGCCTCTCCCTTGCTCACTCTCTCTCTCTCTGTCTAAAAATAAACTTATTTATAAAAAAATATTAAATTGTCTCTTTTCATTAATTATTTCAAAATGAATAGATTTGTTAAAAAGTAGGTAGGAACTTATTTGAACTCAATGTAGCTCAAATGGATTATTTAAACACAAAGATAGAAATAGATATCTTTTCTTTTCCTAATCATCAAGGTTTTATATATAGCAAAGTCAAGTCCTTGCCTTCTCATTTGTGTGGCCATAAATGACGTGGAGACAATCTGCAAAATCACAAACCTATATTTGTGTGAAAATTTACACACAGGAGGAGTGTGTACTGTTAAGGAACACTGATGTCTTTTCTTCTGGCCCTAGTAGAGATGGCCCTTCTGACAAGGAGATACCAAGTGATCAGAAAGCTGCATCATAAGGTAAGGTAGGCTCGGCCTCCATGCTTTCCAAGATGGATGTGAGAGCACAGGGATTGGGCAGGAGAGCAGCGTAAGGTCCAATAATGGACTGCCATGGTCAACTCTCTTTGTCACAGTGATACCACTCCTTCAGTTCATACTATGAATGTCCAAGTGGGCTTCCCAACTGGTTGAGGAGAAAAGACTCTGAGGCTAACTGATAGATGAGTCCGGTGTATAGTTACAAGTTGAAAATATAATACTGATGACCTTGAAAAATGGCAGCAAGGGTAAAGACTCTCAAGGACAAAGCTTCTGGAGGTGTATATGCCATCCACTCTATGTAAAAAGAATGTGGTCTCAGGTAACAACCTACATGTTGTGGCTGAAGGCATGGCTACATGGTCTGGGATCCAGGAAAAGAAAATAGAAAGATGGGACAAGGATGTCTGGGTTAGAAGATGTATCTTAGGAATGGGTGCTGTGTTAATACCCACCATGAAGCATCCATTGTAAAAGAGGCACTAATTAAACAATCAAATAGACAGAATGACTTGGCCAGTTGATGTCACAGTCTAACCCTGTGCTGGAACAGTAGGTAGAGTAACGGAGTTCCGTGGGGGCGAGAACGGAAGCTAAAAATGAGCCCGAAGAGCATGGACTCCCACTCATGAGAGTGGGCTGGGCTAGCTGCAGCCGTTCTCCTCTATACAGACTGCTGGTAACCCCGTAATGCTGAACCCCTTATCTGGCAACTTCTCAGGAGGAGTCCCACTAGTGCCTTAAGGACAGATGAGTCACAATGGGTTCCTTCCATCCTAAACATGGCAGCAATTCATCTTCATTAGAATTGCTTATATACCAGGAGTTGATTTATATTTCCTATCTACAGGAACTCAGCCAGCAATCACCCAGTATCAGTGGTCGACAGAGTGATATACCAGCAGGGTATATGGTAAGATATCACTGTGGACAATAAAAATAAACTTTACAGCAAAGGAAGTGTGGCATTGATTATATCATGGTGGAACCTACTGGCCTAGCATAAACGACACCATGCATAAGCTGTCACATGAAAGAGTAAACAGAATGGCCTCTTGAAGGTGTACTGAGGTGACAGATTGGGGAGGACACCCTACATATACAGTTTCATCCTTTAGAATGCAGTATGCACCTTAAATCACTGAACATTATTTCATGCCATTCCACCAAAACAGAATACATGGGTCTGGAAAATAAGGAGTGGAAATCCTGATCTTGGAAAATAAACCACTTGGGAAATCTGTGCATCCTGTCCCTACCACTTCAGACTTTGGAAGTCTACAAGTCCTGGTGCTTAAAAATACAGAACTGCCACTGGGAGCAAGAGTCCTATTAACCATTAAGCTGCAGCTACCAGGTCACTTGAAGGTACTTGTGCCAAGTAAGTAGATAAAGAAAGGAGTGGTGACTCTGGCAGGATTAATTGTCCCTGATCATCGGAAGAAAATACAGCTACTGTTACATAATAGGTTAGAGAAGAATGTTTTGGCATGCTGGTAATTCTCTACCCTGTCCTCTGCCCAGTTTTCATTGTGAATGGTTCAGGAAGCAGCCATAACCTAAGAAAAATCTTGTTAACTAGAGGATCTGACACCTGAGGAATAAAGGACTGGGTCACTGCATCAGGACAATCCTTTTAATTGGCACCGGTGCTAGTGACAGCCATCTAGAATGGATGGTAAAAGAAGGAGCTGATGAGGACCCATGGAAGGTTCTAGACCATTTGGAGGTGTGGGGTCTTTGGTTGACCCACTAATTCTTTCTTGTAAATTATTCCAGGAAGAAAGACCGAGGAAAAATAAGTTTTCATTCAGAAGGGGTAGATTTAATAATTGGATTTGAGCAGTGGAAGGAAAGACTGTAAGGATGTTGTGGTGCCCCACTGAAATCCTTCAAGAGGAAGCACTCATTCCCAATAGTGGGGGAATATGGGTCTAGGCAGTTCACAATCAGTCCTTATCTGGAATGGCCTCAGGCAGAAAGAGCATGCGTTGTTGAAGTGGTAGGTTGGAGGTAGCTCACATCTAATGACTAGGTGATGTGAGGATACAAAGGCCTGGCCCCTGTCTCCAGGGCCATTTTGAATGGCCACGTGGGATATAGTGCTTCCCATGAATTCAGAAGTCTCTGTCACAACTAGACTGGAGATTCTCCAGTAAAATTCCTGCATACAGATATCATCTGGGGGTGTGATTCCTGAGGTATCCCTTCTAAGGCAAGAGCTATGGGTCATAAGCCTAAGGATTAATATGATCTGATTTAATTTTATTAGTTTGATATATATATATATGTGTGTGTGTGTATATGTGTGTGTATTTAACAGCTTTTTGAGGTATAATTGAGATACAAGAAACTGCACATATTCAACATTTATATTTGGTAAGCATTAGATAGGAGCAACCTATAAAACCATCAAACATTAATGATGGTGAGCCTATCCATCTGCCCAACTTGTCTGTAATTCCTCTGTAATCACTTCTTCTCCTATTGCCCTATGGATACCTATAGGCAACACTGAGTGATCTGTACTTTTGTAAGTTGGTTTGTATTTTCTGGAATTTATATAAATGGAATCATAATGTGTGCACTCTCCTTTGTCTGCCTGCCTTCATTCTACATAATCATTTTAATATTCATTCATGTCATATGCATCAATACTTTAGACGTTATGTAGAATTGTTCTTATTTCTTCTTTAAGTGTTTTATAAAATATACCATTAAAGCCATCTGGACTTGGAGTTTTCTTCACAACAATGCTTCTAACCACAAATTTAATTTCTATATTAGCTATGGGTCTCATGCAAGTTATCTGTTCCTACTTGACAAGATTTATAGTTTATGCCTATCTTTCAGGGAATATGCCAATTTCATATAAGTCAAGTCCAGATTCCTGACTCCACAAACTGGAATAATAAATGTTTGCCTTTTTAATCTACTAAGTTTTGGGTGCTATAAAAGTTTTCATACAAGTCTTTGTGTGACTACGTATTTCAAGTTTTCTTGAGTAATACTTAACAATTGGATTACTGGATCAGAGTGTAATTTATGTTTAAATATTTAAGAAATGATCAAACTTGATTTTAACTTGAGTTATAGCTTGTACAATATCCATATGCTGAAAACTTCAAAATATTTATAAGATACTAGATATTTACCCCCAAAATATAGGATGTTAATTCAGAGAGATACATGCGCGCTTATTTTTATAGAAGCATTGTCTAAAATAGCCAAATGATGGAAACAGGCCAGTGTCCATTGACTGATGAATTGATGAAGAAGAGGTGACATTATATATATATATATATATATACATATATAATGACATTACTCAGCCATAAAAAAACTGTAATCTTGCCATTTGCAATGTCATGGATGGAGTTAGAGAGTATTATGCTAACTGTAATAAGTCAATCAGAGAAAGACAAACACCATATGATTTCAGTAATATGTGGAATTTAAGAAAAAAAACAACCAAGCAAGGGGAGAAAAAAGAAACAGAGGTAAACCAAGAAACAGACTCTTAACTCTAGAGAACAAACTGATGGTTACCAGAAGGGAGGTGGTTGGGGGGTGGGTTAAATAGGTGATGGGGAGTAAGGAGGGCACTTGTTGTGATCAGTACCAGCTGTCGTACTGGGAGTGTTGAATCACTATATTGTAATCCTGAAACTAATATTATACCGTATATTAACTAACTGGAATTTAAATAAAAATCTAAAAACCCCCCGATATTGAAATTGAGGAAGAGAGATTTACCATGATCATAGGTCAAAAGGCAAAGTATGGTTTGGATGTCAATTGTGGCAAAACTGCAGTAAAGAAAAATTGATTCAACATGATACAATTATAGTCCAATCAAGCTTTTGTCCCAAGGTTCAAAATTATGTGACTAGAAAGCACTTTGGAGATGCTACCTTTAGCTATATTGGTCTGTAAAGAACAGTGTTCTTATCCTCTTCCAGATGGCCTGCTTTTTTACTATCCCAGTCGAAGGCAACTTAAACACACTGAAGAGAATAAAAAAAAAAATCAGTCAAGAAAATTCCTGTTCTTACTATAACTCCTAATTATCCCCAACCCTACACCTGCCTGCGGAGGGATGGGCTCACCAAACATCACATACGGAGGAGCTATAGAAAGTACAGGGTGTGGCTTACTCTCCTAAACATATCAGGAGAAACATAAATGAGGCCCTTTTCAAAAATGTGTGGAAATGATATTATTGAGGTATTCAGGAAAATTGAATAGATTAACATTTGTGGAATTTCCTCGTTCCCTGAACCCAATTCTTGTATGAAGATGTAAGAAGTTTGCGTTCTAAAGCATTTGCTGCCAACAGTGCTGGCCTTCTCATTGCATCATAGAATGGGAAGGAAGAGTCTACAATGTTTGTCCATTTCAAGACCAGTAGCAAATGGTGAGACCACAAACTATAGCAGTGAATGCCACCAGATCGTGTCTCTAGATATAACCAGTCAAGTCTTTCTGGTCACCAGGCCATGGAGACCACTAGTGAAATTGGTAGAAACACATGAGCTAAGGACACACTTTCATCCTTCACCATGAGGCCACCGTGTGCTGGAACACCACCCTGAAGATAGACCCTCAGGCACATGAGACTCTGCAAAAGTAAGAATGGACTCTAGTGTATTCAAAAACACGGAGATACCTTCAGAGACCATTAAAAATATTGCATCTGAGCAGGATTCACTAATTGAAATAAATTCTCTTTTGCTTTTCTCTTCCCACTTCCCCATCATGAGACTTAACAAGGAAATCAGATCACTGGGGGCTTAAAAAACATATTAAAATCCACAGGAAATAAAGGATTGATAAGTTCTTTCATTGAAAATACCATGAAAACGGTATGACCTATAAAAGAAAATCGTGTCTTGACTATTCACATATTTTTTTTTCCTTCCCAGGTGATTAAAGAATACTTTCCTTACTCATGCTTGAAGCTCACATCAACCAATGGAGTAAGTAACAAATATGAAACAAACTGTTTTGGTTTTTTGTTTGTTTTTTTAAGTTTATTTAATTATTTTGAGAGAGACCGAGATAGTGCAAGCGGGTGAGGGGCAGAGAAAGAGGGAGACAGAGAATCCCAAGCAGCCTCCTCACTGTCAATGTAGAGCTGATGCGGAGCTTGAACCCATGAAACCATGAGATCATGACCCAAGTGGAAACCAAGAGTTGGATGCTTAACTGAATGAACTGCCCAGGCACCTCAAAATATTCTTTTTTTTTAATGAAGCTTGTGTATCAGGGAACAGGCATTAAATTTACTTGAGCCTTATTTTCTTCTAGTCAGTTAGTTTATAAAGAAGGCCAATGTTACCTAACAGTGAATGCCGCGTTCTTTATTTTCCAAGCTAAGATTTTTTTTAACAGAATAGACATTTTTTTAAGTTTATTTATTTATTTTAAGAGAGAAAGAGAGAGAGGGAGTGAGAGAATCCCAAGAAGACTCCATACTGTCAGCACAGAGTCCAACGCAGGGCTTGAACTCAAGAACCACGAAATCATGACCTGAACAGAAATCAAGAGTTGGACAGTTAATCGACTGAGCCACCCAGATGTCCTAGTTTTTTTTTTTAACTGAATATTTTTATTTCAGTTGGGATAAAACATCACAATAACTTTTTTTTTTGAGCCATTTCTAGTTGTGAGCATTTTAATTAGCATACTGACTTGAACAAAGGTTATATCTGCAATCTGCATGGGAAAGCAGAGTTTTCCTAGTACTAAAGACATTGATATACAATAGCATATTTACACTGTCAGAGAGATGACACCAATTATATTGATTATAAAGGTCACATTGGATGGTTCTCTAGTCAGCTCAGGAAGCGTAAGATTTCCCAACACCATTCTTTTTAACATTGTTAGCCCTGAAGTCTTGTCAATTTTATTTAAAATGGACCAGTATTTTGAGAATGCCTTTGACAGAGAATGTGAATTTTTGAAATGCGCATTGAGGTATTTGATGGGAATTTCATCAAAGATTCGTGGATGTTAATCATTAATGTTGAGCGTAAGTTACTATTCCTTTACAATAGAGTTACTCACGTTTGTGTCCTTTCATACCGAGTTTTATCATGCACTGTATCTGGTCAATTGTTTAAATAACCTAAAGAAATATTTTTGATCCAAATTGAATAAAGACATTAAACTATTTTAATAAAGCCTTATCTCCTGAATACTTCAGGCTTAGAGTGGAACATAGCATTAAATACATCAACATGCATACAAGATATTAGAAAGGGTTTTAGGAGTTAGCATCAAACTTTAAACTGTAATCTTTCCCCCTTACAAGTGCTTAACTTTTACAGCACATTACCTCATTTTATGGAAACTGATGCAATTAAGTGGATGCTATGTATTTCCATTAAGTGAGATAATGTGCCTTAAAATAATACTATCAAATAGTTTTTCATAGTGTAATTTTTTTTACTGCCTTTTGTTTGCAATCCCCCTTTAAGACTTTAAATGGGATTTGGTTCCCTACTAATTTTATCCTTTTCAATTGGAAAACAGTAGCTTTTCCCCACCCTGTGTTTCTAATGGAGCTTGAAATTAACATTGTGCTTTTGTTGTAATTTACTTTTTGTTACTGTGGGCTGAAAATTGGAAAATGTTCATAGGTTTTTGGAAAACGTTGCTTAGGGTTAAAGTATGACAACCAAAGGAGGGACTTTTTTTTTGAAATGCTAACCACTGTGAAGAGATTGTGACTTTGATTTTATCAAATTATTTTAATTAATTTTGTCATAAATTAAATGTAAATGACAGCCAGAAAGCCATGAATATGTTGGTCACTTAACTAATCTTTGGGTGAATTCCTCTTCGCGAAGATGAACAGGCCTCCCTTAAATTAAAAGGGAAATGATTCCATTCTCATTTCTCTCTTCAGTTATTTTGCCTCTGTCTTCAGAAGCTAATCTTCTACACGGGCTGTGTTGAGGCTGCGGTTTATAGGACTTTGATTAGTGTGTACTTGAGTCTGCACAGAAGAGAGGAGACGAATATCTGTGAGGGTCTACGCGATGATAAACCTACTGCTCCTTCATTTTGTCTTTCACTTGTCTTGAAACCCCCAGGTTTTCCATCTCTTCTCCTGGCTGGAAGGTGAAATAAAACTCACTCTCTAGTACAGAGATTCTGGTTTATTCTTGACGGTGTATTACTATGGTGTAACCTTTAAAACTCAGTAGATAGAAAGTAAAAGTTTGTAATGTCAGTGAGGTATTTATCCTGCTTCTATTAGGGAATGTATTGGGGGGGGGGTCTCTGATTTTAGCTAAAGGTTGTTAAGTATAGCTTTAATCCATCTAAAGAAGTGTCCTTCGGGGCGCCTGGGTGGCTCGATCAGTTGGGCATCTGACTTCGGCTCGGGTTATGATCTCACGGTGCGTGAATTCAAGCCCTGTTGGGCTCTGTGCTGACAGCTCGGAGCCTGGAAGCTGCTTCGGATTCTGTGTCTCCCTCTCTTTCTGCCACTTGTGCTCTCTCTCTCTCTCTCTCTGTCTCAAAGATAAATAGACATGAAAAACATCTTAAAACAAAACAACAACAAAAAGAAGTGTCCTTCGTCCTGGGTGCACATTAAAACAACCTTGAAGTTCAGTAAATACTCCTGCCCAAATTCCACTGACTGAAAATCAAAGGGTAATAGATCTGTGATAGGGTGGGCCATGACGTGCATGTGCGTGTGCGTGTGTGTGTATACACACATATGCAGGTATTATCGCTATTACACAGAAAGTTTGGAGAATCTCTGTCACAAAATATTTTCTAAGCATTTAAAGGAACACCTTACTGAGTGCTTGGCTGAATGTCTATGAATCAAGTTACAAAGCCCTCCATTTTGTCCATTTTGGAAAAATCTTGCCTACTCTTCTGATCTTTGTAAAGTTGGAATGGCCACATCTGTCCTTGACATGAAATGGATACAAGATTTTTAGAAGACTTTGGTTAGACCTGTGACATTTCTGGGACTTATCAGTGGTCCATAGGGAGGTAGGCAACGGTTCTATTACACTTAACCACGTTGCCAACGAGACTGAGAACACTATTTTGTCTTCTTAACTTACTTTGAACATTTATTCAGAGAAGACCTTTCTCCAAGGCACTTTGTACACTTTGAGAGAATCTGTACGTAATGTCTTTTAAAACATTAGATAAGGGCAAATTTCCAAGTAAATTTTGCCTAATGGTCTTAAGAGTTGTCCATTCACTACTGACATGGTATATGAATACAAGGAGGTGATGATCAATGAAGTAATTGTCACGAAGGTGTAGCAGTTTCAAAGTTAAAATAGGTGTCTTGGCAAGACCCAAATTGTAGTTATTTACTCCTACCTTCTCACTATGCTAAATAAGTGGAAACTGATCCCATGTCATTGTTTTGCTTGTTAGCATGCCTGCCCTGTATCAGTAGGGTGATGGTAGGGGAGGGACCCTGATAGCTGCAGGTAAAGAGAAGCCAGGTCATTAGATAGAACATGAATATGCATATATGATAAGCTACGCAGTCGCACTTTGTTTATTCTTCACTAGGAATGCCCTCCTTCTCTTTTTCCACGAGCCTTGTTTGTTATTTTTTTTCATGACTATATTAATGACTCTTCTAGATAAGTCTGATTAACTCCAGCTATATCCTTTAATTCTGATTATTCTGGTAATTTTGGAATGCCTTCCTACAGAATACAGCTATGTAATCCAAATATAAAGTACAATTCATTCATTCATTCATGACAAATTTCTCTCTTGTCAGATGGAAGAGAGATTGAAAAGAAAAGATTGTAGGTCGTCCGTTGTTAAAACACAGCATGCTGTTTGCACTTTGTATGGAGTGAAAGTTTAATAGGAGTGTCAAGGGAATATTGCAGAAAGAGTGTACAGATTTGAGGTCCAAGCACTTCTATGTGGTTTTGCGATCTTTATTGTAGCAACCTAATGTCCTCAGATACCAATTTTCGAATCTGCAAAATAAGCTTCTTAGGCTCACTCACAATGCTCTCTCGTGTGTTAGGAGCTGTTCCCCTGTGATGAGGTCTAGGTTGTCTATGAGACCGTATGCAATTATACATTAGTGTATATATATCACACATCAGATGGTGATGCCCACCAGGAAACAAGCAGGCTTATCTTTGAAACTCCAGCACTAACAAATTAAATTTGAAGCTCAAAAATTTACTGACAAAGAAAGTATGTATTTTCTTATGATTCTGTAGTTCACAAAAGAAATATGTTCTCTCATGGTTCTGGAGACTAGAAGTCTGAAATCAAAGTGTCAGGGCCCAGTCCCTTCTGAAGACTCCGGGGGAAGATACTTCCTTTGGTCTTCCGGCTTCTGGGAGCTCTAGGCATTCCTTGGCTCTGGCAGCGTTACCCAATCTCTGCTTCCCTCATCATTGGCCATCTTTCCTCTGTATCTTTGTCTCTGTTCCACTCCTTAAAAGGACATCAGCCATATTGGATTAGGACCCACCTATTCAGTTGGACCTCATCTTAACTTGATTACATCTGCAAGGACCCTATTTCCACAAAAATTCCTTTCACAGATATTGCAGGTTAGCACTTTAAATATCTTTTATGGGGACACAATTCAACCTATAACACTATTTTTCTATACTTTTTTCTATTATTTTTATAGCAAAAAAGTTTTAAATATTTGCTTATTGAAATGGATTATTTTTAATTGAAACAAATTTGAATTTTTAAATCCAGTTTCAGAGTATAATGCAAGATAGAGACTTCTATATATAATGTGAAATACTTATTAGCATTATGAGGCTAATACTTTCGTTTTTATTATTCTTACTCAGAAGAACCATTCTCATATCTACCTATGGAGCCCCTGACATTACAATATATTTTAATTTACATGGTCTTTTCTTGTTAACATAAAACAGTTTGACTTAGATTGAATGTACAACCAATTAAGGAACATTATGAATTTTTATTTTGACAAATTAATACTTTTGACATTTTCTATAAATGACACTGCACAAGAAAATCTTTAAAAGTATGATTAGAGACTAATTGATTGAAAATCTTCTTTCAAAAATTCAATCATGTAATTGAACGTTATGCATTAATCAGAATGCTTCTTTCCAAAATAAAGACCTATTAAAAAGTTTCAATCTATTTATGGTATTCTTTTAGGTTTTAAATCTATGTACAGAAATAGTGTACATGCATTTGGAGATAGGGGAATATGAAGTGTCTTTAATGTTAAGGACATATATGTTATATATGTGCAATGTAAAGATGTATATGTAATATAAGTTAGACTTTGACATATGATTTAAACCTTATGTTTAACTGACATTAGGCTTTTTCTACAAGCTATATTCCAGAAACTGAGTATAATCTTAAGCATTTTTACATGTATTTTAGACAATATAATAAAATATAAAGTCTTTGCAGTAGAGAGCACTAAAGAATATAGTTCCCAGTCTATTTAGAGGAATCTCTTTTAGGCTAATGCCACATACTATGTGAAAATGTAGCATAATATAAATTCTCAGGGGCACATAAGTATTCTAACAAAAATGTTTTACCAAATGTTTTAATAAGTGGTATAATTTATCAAGTAGACAAAATGATAAAATGTTAAATTCACAAATATGATGCTGTACTAAATTTTTATACATCTAATAGCATAGCCTCAAAATATGTAAGCCAAACATTGACAAGATTACAAGGAAAATTGACAAATCCTATGTGCCCTAGCCTTTTGGCTACTTATGAAGTATTTATTTCCATTTCTTCCAGAGTAATAGAATTTTAGCTGGACATAGGGCCTCTCCCTTTTTTAGTATAGTGAGGCCGTGTGATGAAGTTCTTGATAATTGAATGTGGGGAAAATTGATTTGTACTGCCTCCAGGCAAATCATAAAAGTTCCATCAAGCTCTTTCGAATTTCCTTGAGCCACGACGAAATAAGCATGCCATAGTTTCTCTAAATCTTTTGGGTTGCCATAAATTCATTTTCTAATCCATTCTTCAGGAAAGCTCATGGGTACAATACTTCTTGAAGTTTTGCATATTTATAACTGATTTTACTGTGCCCTTTATAATTGAAGGACAGCCCAGCTGAATCTAAAATCCTTCACTTACATTTGTCTTTCCTTGAGTATTTCCTTGAGTAGTTTGTAAATACCGCTTCTGCTTTTTGGTATAACTTATTGCTTCCAGAAGTCTGATCACAATCTGATTTTTCTTGCTCTTAGGAGGAACTTGGAAAGATTGTCTCATGCAGAATACTATGGGTTGGATTCTTATTTACATAGTGTACTTTCCAAAGTGTAGGCTCAATTTTTATTTTCAGAAAAGTTTGAGGTAATTATTCTTTCAAACACTTCTGCCCTGTACATTTTGGTTTTCTTTTTTTTAAATGTTTATTTATTTGTTTTGAGAGAGAGAGAGAGAGAGAGAGAATCCCAAGCAGGCTCCATGCGGTCAGCACAGAGCCCAAGGCTGGGCTCCATCCCAGGAACCGTGAGATCATGATCTGAGCAGAGTTCAAGTGCTGGTCACCTGACTGAGCCACCTGGCACATCACTGTTTTGCTGGTTTTCTGCTTAGAGAACTCCTATTATATTAATATCAGATCTGGGGCCATTTTGCTGGATCTGCAACCCATGCAATTGCATGGAGAGTCAAGCTCAAAAGGACCTTGCGACTGGAGTTCAATGCTCAGAAGTGGCTGTCCTGCACGTCTCAACAATTTTATCCTTCAATTTGTATTTTCTGAGTGAAGCCTGATGGGGCAATGGAGTAGGTGCCTGAGGCATGGCCAGTCCCATTTGGCCTCCCAGCCTCCCTGCCTCTTCAGAATGGATTCCTGGCTACCCCTCCTCCATGCTCGCACCGTCCAGGGCAACACAGCCTCCCACTCCCACACTCACCCAGTTATTGCTGCCTCCCATATGTGGTGGAGGACCGACCAGGAGCAAGGAGTCTGTGGCAAGCACATGCACAGCTCTGTGTCTGGGCGCGTGGCCGAAGAGTGGCCATGTTCACCAAGGCTGAAGCAGCATGGGCAGATGGCTGGCTGCTTGGGCAAGCCTCTTGTCCCTCTGTTGCAGTTACCTGTGACACTGGCCCGGACGCTGCATCCCCTGGGGCCCACTGCCCTGCTGTAAGTGACAACAGCTGGCAGTGGGAACAGGGACGCCCGGCTGGATTTTGTTGGCCCACTGGGGGCAGCTGGCTGGTCCAGCAGGCTGAAAACGGAGGATCGGCATTGATGGACCTCACATGGCAAGGTGTTAAGATGGGATGCAAGAGCCAGGAGGCCTTACACTCACTTGGCTTGGCGAACACGCCCCTACCCAAGGGAGTGTGACATTAGTTAGACAACAAATTAAAAGAATCACAGGTTGAGACAGAGAGTGTAGAAGAAATTTTGAAAGCTACGTATTTCAGTACAATTTCCCCCTACTTTTTGGACAAGAGCCCAGTATTTTCATTTTGTACTGAGCTCTACAAATCATGTAGCCTCTCCTAACATGACCTTCTTTGCCTATCTTCTATATCATTCTTTTCCTCCTAAAACCTTTTTTTTTCTTTTCTTTTTTTTTCTCTCTTTAAAAAATTTTTTTAATTTAATTTTTTATTTTTTAAAATTTACACCCAAATTAGTTAGCATATAGTGCAACAATGATTTCCAGAGTAGATTCCTTAGTGCCCCTTACCCATTTAGCCCATCCCCCCTCCCACAAACCCTCCAGTTACCCTCAGTTTGTTCTCCATATTTATGAGTCTCTTCTGTTTTGTCCCCCTCCCTGTTTTTATATTATTTTTTGTTTCCCTTCCCTTATGTTCATCTGTTTTGTCTCTTAAAGTCCTCATATGAGTGAAGTCATATGATTTTTGTCTTTCTCGGACTGACTAATTTCACTTAGCATAACATCTTCCAGTTCCATCCACATAGTTGCAAATGGCAAGCTTTCATTCTTTTTGATTGCCGAGTAATACTCCATTGTGTATATATATATATATATATATATATATATATATACATACCACATTTTCTTTATCCACTCATCCATTGATGGAAATTCGGGCTCTTTCCATACTTTGGCTATTGTTGATAGTGCTGCTATAAACATGGGGGTGCATGTGTCCCTTCAAAACAGCACACCTGTATCCCGTGGATAAATACCTAGTAGTGCAATTGCTGGGTCGTAGGGTAGTTCTATTTTTAGTTTTTTGAGGAACCTCCATACTGTTTTCCAGAGTGGCTGCACCAGCTTGCATTCCCATCAACAATGCAAAAGAGATACTCTTTCTCCACATCCTCGCCAACATCTGTTGTTGCCTGAGTTGTTAATGTTAGTTATTCTGACAGATGTGAGGTGCTATCTCATTGTGGTTTTGATTTGTATTTCCCTGATGATGAGTGATGTGGGGCATTTTTTCATGTGTCGGTTGGCCATCTGGATGTCTTCTTTGGAGAAGTGTCTCTTCATGTCTTTTGCCCATTTCTTCACTAGATTGTTGGGGTGTTGAGTTTGATAATCTTTATAGATTTTGGATACTAACCCTTTATCTGATATGTCATTTGCAAATATCTTCTCCCATTCTGTCAGTTGCCTTTTCGTTTTGCTAATTGTTTCTTTTGCTGTGCAGAAGGTTTTTATTTTGATGAGGTCCCAGTAGTTCATTTTTGCTTTTGTTTCCCTTGCCTCCAGAGACGTGTTGAGTAAGAAGTTGCTGCGGCCAAGATCAAAGAGGTTTTTGCTTGTTTTCTCCTGGAGGATTTTGATGGCGTCCTGTCTTGCATTGAGGTCTTTTATCACCTCCTAAAACCTTTTTAATTCATTTCCTGTTCATGTTTATTTTCTTCATTTTTTTTGTCCTTTATTTTACTTACTGCACTTTTTTTTTAGTCTGCTTGCTGTATTTTTAATTCCGTTTCCACTCTTAAAGGTTTTAATTGTGATGTGTGCCCCAAACTTTTCTCAAGTCTTCCCTTTCAATAGGGCATTACTTATTTATTTTTTTATTTTACAGTTTATTTATTTATTTATTTCGAGAGAGAGAGAGAGACAGTGCACAAGCAGGGGAGGGGCCGATAGAGGGAGAGAGGAGAATCCCAAGTAGGTTCCACACTGTCAGCACAGAGCCTGATGCGGGACTTGAACTTACAAACCTTGAGATCATGACCTGAATGGAAATCAAGAGTTGGATGCTTAACTGACTGAGCCGCCCAGCTGCCCCAGTAGAGAATTACTTCTAATTGCCAGCATGAACTACTCCTGAAAAGTAAGCAAGCTAGACAGGAAGTAAGAGAGAGATTCACTTCCCAACCACTTCATAATTTTGTCAGTTTTTGGTTCTCCGTTTGGCAGATTTTGCCTGTTTACATGGACTTTCGTACATATAAACTAGGAATCTGTGTAAGAGCTTTGAAATACTATATCAGCGATATGTTTAGTGTTGTTTGAAGTCTGTATTGTAATGATGAGAAAAATGGAAATCGCTTAACTTCCCCTAATGAGTCATGTAATTGAAAATACACTCAATTTAAAAAAGTAAATATTGTTTTTGTTGCACATTTGCTATAAAATAAGCAAAGATGAGACAATGTTCTTTTGGAGAGACTGAGTAGAAATTTCTCAATTACTTTGAATTTATTATCATTTCTTTCAAAAGAGATTTCAAGAGAAGAGCAATTTATTCAATCTTAAATTAACTGTGGGAAATACGGGCATAGATGCTTCTATGTACCCTATGGATACAGCAATATATGAATGCAAGATAAATGAAATCAACAGCAGGCTATTCTCAGTCTAATAGGTCCTTAATGAAGGCTCTTTGCATATGCATCAACTTCTTTTAAAGGACTATTTGGACGTTATATTTTTAGTCCTTGCAAAAGCTTGTCAAAAAGATTGTACAGCAATTTTTCAAAGGATCACCGAAAACAAAGTAAATAAGAAGTTGCCTGAAAGGTGAGACTCTTAATGGATGAACATTACATATGTTTGACTCCCGAGTAGAAACAATCGTGACAATTCAGCATTTCAAGGCAAGCAGGGCTATTACTAAGGCTGAATTTAGATGGCGAAAATAAGAACAATCTTTATCTTGCCGTAATTTAGATTAAAATTCATGAATATTTCTCTTGGTGAGATAATTTATAATAAATGCTAGGGATGTGTGTTGATACTATTATTTTACTAAAACCTACTGAAAATAAAAGATGGAATATTAAAGACAAACTTAACATGTATAATAACACAAGGTAATATTTTCCTCTCATTTTACGATAGTTACCTCGGAATTATGTTGTTGAGTATTTTGTAGATTATTATCTTGAGAAATCTTTACATTTGAACATAGATTTTTTTTTTCTTTTTAATGTAGTATAAAAATGAAGCCCTACCCTAAAATAGGAGATTTTAACTCTTTTCAGAAAAATAAAAGGGAAAATCACATTGAAATCAAGGATTGTTCAATCAGGAATGTCTGCACGGCGGTTACTGTATGGAATATCTGACAGTCATAAAATACACTAGGCTTTGGGGCGCCTGGGTGGTTCCTTCGGTTAAGTGTCCAACTTCAACTCAGGTCATGATCTCAAGGTTCCTGAGTTTGAGACCCCCTTCCCCCAGGGGATCTGTGCTAACAGTTCAGAGTCTGGAAACTGCTTTGGATTATGTGTCTCCCTCTCTCTCTGAGCCTCCCTGCTAGCACTCGCTCTCTCTCTCTCTCAAAAATAAACATGAAAAACAATTTTTTTAAATATAAAATACACTCTGTTTTTTGTTCAAAGACCTAACAACCATCTTATTGAGCCTTATTATCACATTTACCTGAATCTACTCTTTTCTTTGAATACTAGATATCTTAGGAAACAAATATTGTTTAATGATATAATTAGCCTAAACATTGCCAACTTTCTAACACATTCATTGTAAAGCATATACAACCATACAGCATATACTAATCTCACAACAGGCATGGCATTTTAGGAATGGGATAATTACTAAAAATCTGAGTGCAAAGTATCTTGATTTGCAAATACAATATTTACAAGAAAACAATTCTGCTGTTCCAGTATTGGACATGGAGTAACAAATAGTTTTTTTTTTTTTTAATTAAGTTTACTTATTTATTTTGAGAGAAAGAGAGAGAGAGACAGCAGGGGAAGAGGAGAGAGAGAGGGAGATAGAGAGAATCCCTAGTGGGCTCCACACAAATCTTGAGATCATGACCTGAGCCAAAGTCAAGAGTCAGACGCTTAATGGACTGAGCCACCCAGGCACCCCAACCCATAGTTCTTTATAGAGCCAAAGCATTTTAAAGACTTTATTTTCTAAATCAGGGGTTAGAAAACGATGGCCAAATCCATCTTGCTGCCTGTTTTTGCAATATGTGTCAACTCTGTCTTGCTGCCTGGTTTTATAAATAAAGTTTTATTGGAACACAACTATGATTGTCTGCTTATGTGTTGCGTATGGCTGCTTTCATGCTATGGTGCAGAACTGAATTGTTGTAACAAAGACAATATTGCTGCTATGCCTAAAATATTTACTATCTGGCTTCTTATTGAAAGACTGTGCTTATCACCTTTCTAAATCATTATGGAATACTAAGGCAACATCCACAACAACACAGACCACCAAGGTTGAACTATTGTGTACTAGTATACCGATCAAAAATCTTATCACATGGTTCATATTTTGTATTGGTTTGTAAAATTTATAGTCTGACTGAAGACTGAACATTTGTCTCTGTGTGACTAGGTATCTATCTTAAATTTTTCACTTTATTTTTTTAAGGTGATCTTTGTTAGTGAAGTCTTTGGATATATGCTGTGGAAGGTGGGATTATAATTTTTAAAATATGTGTAGTGTGTGTCATATTTATCCCCCCCCCCCCACACACACACATATCCTTCCTTTATATACTGGAGACTTGAGATTTTGTTTTAAGAGGACCTTGTGAAAAACTTTCTATTAAGAACAAGGATACAAATCTGCTCAAAAATAATAAATTATTAATTTAAAATTCTTTTTTTAAGATTTTATTTTTAAGTAATCTCTAAACCCAACATGGGGCTTAAACTCCCAACCCTGAGATGAAGAGTTGCATGCTCCTCTGACTGAGACAGCCACACACCCCTTAAATTTCTCTATGTTGTTGTAAACAAGTCTCTAGAAATGATAGAAGAGTTAGAAAATATATGCTAATTGGATTTGCCATTGCCAATGGGATTTCCTATGAAGCTTTTCTCAATGGAGAACATAATAATCTCTCTATCATTCAATATAGGAAGAAGTGTTCAAAAAAGTGATACAGGAAATATCTCTGACATCTTCTTACTGCAGCTTAAGGGTCAAAAAATAAATTCCTTGGCAAAAGCTAAAACATTTCTACATAGAAGGGATGTACTGAGCTGGCTAGTAATTAACATATATTTGTTTAGTTTGGATGCTTAAGTGAAAAGATTTTTCTGAGAAGAAAAAGATAAGTACAAGTAGTAATATTGGGTTGGGGGAGAAAATCTCAAGCCATTAGAATACTATTAAATATAAATAAGAAAGAGAGACTCAGAAAGGAAGGGTTATTGGAGAGATGTGAACAAAGAGCTGAATATGGTAATGGTGGCAGGATGGAGTCTAACCAATTGTCCAGGAGCAGAACACCTTAGTCAGTGCATACTGGGGGCCCGAAATGAATACAACAAGACAAGGACAGACATGGAGGTACTTCCGCTGCGGTGTAAAAAAACACATAAAAATGAAACATATTTTTATATTTCTTCACAGAGTTTCCTAGGCAAATTTCATTGCAATTGTCTTAACGGACAGACCTTTTAAGTTAAAGGGTGATTCGATGATGAGACATCTCTGAATAAACGTACCTCCCTGGAAGTATGTGCCTATGTTTCAAGGGAAGATGAGTCTCGGAACCATGGAACCATTCCAGGGGCTATAAATCCTGACATGCTGCTCCTATTCCCATCCTGTAAACATTTATTTTCATCCCATGGAGTGACATCCCAGGATTATTCTCTCTCTCTCTCTCTCTCTCTTTCATTTCATTCCCTTACAGCTATCACTCCCCTTTAGAAGCTCTCAGAGTTTCGACTTCAAGGATCATCACCTATCTGGTCCAGAGATAACATACAAAATCTGATTTTCATCATATTGCCACAGAACAGAGAAGGGATTGGGTCAAGGAGAACCAGTGCATTAATGATAAGTAATATTTTTTTCTGTCCGTGCCTAAATTCTCCAATGTTTAAAATAATGTAAATACATATAGATATTGAAAATATATCTTATTTTTTCCCATAAATTAAGTCATGAGATCATGGTTTCAGAATGAGTTGGAGCTGGTAAAGTAGGAAGCTTAAGGTCAGACGTGTAGGCTTTCAACCTGGTACCCCATGGTGAGGGTGGGGATCACTCTTCTGGGACAGAGAGCTTCCTAGCACTTGAAAAGTTTTGGTGGAAGGTTAAAGTGCTCAGAGCTATACAGATTTGCAGATTTGCTCCAGCAGCACTCAAGCGGGAACTACAAATCTTAAAACCAGCTTACTCAGAGCCTTCACCATTTTCTTTTTCAGGGTGTATCTAGCATCGATTTGATAATTCTGTTTAGGTATATCGAAGACTGATTTGAAATAACCACTGGTTATACACCACAGTGTATAATCTGAAGTTTGCCTTCTGTGAAATGTCTTTTGTTCGTTATCGTCAATCAGAAATTTTGCCCCTTGAAATTGTTTCCTGTGATCCTTCAAATTTTGAAAATATCTTCCATGTCATTTAATAATGGGAGCTTAAATAATTAAAGCAACGACCTCATTTAAAAGGCTCTCTCTCTACTGTTCAACCCACTTGGCCTTCAATTACATTCTAACTAACTTTGTCCTTTGCAATTTGGAAGTAATTATACTTTCTTCAGGAGACAGAAGCTACATAGGAGATTTTTGGCCCTGTTCCCATGTTCTTACCAAAGAGTAGTTTTTTTCCACTTTTTTTTTCTTGTTTAAAGCTTCTCTTTTTAAATTTCCTGTTAACTTTTCATAAATTTCATACCATTAGTTAAGCTTTGGAAAATTATCCCTGAAGATCTGTGCCTTGCTTTTGATTTCATTCTTCATTCTTCTTCCTGTATTTGGTCAGGTCCTTTTAAAATCCTAGAGCTGCTTCTTTCCTATCCATGCCTCCTTCCTTTATCACAGAGCCAGCTTTTGCTTGCATTTTCTGAATTTTACTTTATATTGTATTTGAAGTTTTATTTTCCAACCCTTTATTGTGTTTTAAACAATCAGACCATAGAATAATTCCCATTTGCTGTCCAAACTTTTCTAAATGTAAGCTAAATACCTGGTGAGGTTTTGTGTCCTCTGTCTTGTCTTCTATACATCCTTCATCAAAGAATCATGGCCACAATACATAATTTTTCTTCTTTGGGATTTAAGCGTTTATGATTCTTGGAGACTGATTTCCTATGTTTGCTCCTTATTGCCTATTCTCAAGTCTGCACTCAATTTAGCTGGGCACCATTTAACAGTGCACACTCCCCTCTCTCTGTGAGCTCTGTCATGCTGTCCCGTTCACTCATGACATTGAAATTGCCCAATGGTCCAAGTAAATTAACCAGATTTCCTTACTACAGGATTTTTGAGAGACTCTGATCCCTCAATGTGAAAGAGAGAGAGAGACTGTACCACAACTTTTCCAAATATAGTAGAATAGCTCTTTCTTAGGGGAGCCAATTAGGTATCAGTGTTTGCCAAATTATAGCATGAGAAAGGATGATCTAGGTGTCTCTGGAGTGGGCCTTCTGTTAAAGCTAACCTTTGTAAATTTGCTGAAGTCTAAAAAATGATCACTTAGAAGTCTCTTTCATTTGTTGATCATCTTTTAGTAACTATATTTTCATTCTTCCTTTATTATTGTGTTTTTAAAATTTCATGTGAGAAGTAAATTTACTCTAAAAACCTAAAAGAAAAGGCTCTGGGGGAAACTTCTTTTTGATTTCTGTGCTGGATTTTTTTATTTTGTATTTTTTACTTTGGAGACTTCATTTCTTTCCCATAAACATGAGAGTGGAGATGTACTCCTGACTGATATCCCTCCTTGTACCAGAAGGAGAAATTGGCACTTATCAGAAATACTTAGTTCCACAATCCATGATCTTAACTATACACAATGTAACTTAAAAATAATTATTTAATAGATCTCAATTATTTTAAAAGCCTCATTTATCCCAGAAAACAGAAAATGAATCTGCACACTTTGGGGTAAATCGAATCAATTCATACTTCTTCCTTCCTTCCTTCCTTCCTTCCTTCCCATTTTTTTTTTAATGTTTATTCATTTTTTGGAGAGAAAGAAAGACAGAACATGAGTGGGAGACGGGAAGAGAGAGAGGGAGACACAGAATCCGAAGCATATTCCAGGCTCTGAGCTGTCAGCACAGAGCCTGACATGGGGCTTGAACCCACAAAGTACGAGATCATGACCTGAGCTGAAATCGGATGCTTAACTGACTGAGCCACCCAGGTGCCCCCCTTCCTTCCTTCCTTTCTTTTTAATTACTCACAGTATAATTCAGTAGATTAGAATTTTATCTATTCTTCTCCCTTCTCTGACTTGATTCCAGATTCCATGACGCGAGGAAACCTAGTCAATAATCTTGAAGTGACTTTGTATGTAAATTCCATGTCTTCTGAAATCTCTCAGTCTGCAGCCCTCTGGTCTCCACTCCAGGATTAAGTCAATCTCTTTTGCAAACTCTACCTTATTATACAAGTTAGGGCATAGCCTCAATCATGTGATTTTGGGGAATCCATAAGTCCGTGCTTTAGCAACAATATAATCTTAAATGTTTATACTCTGTCAGTAAACTAGATCTTAAATGTTCTCACCACAAACAAGAAATGGTAATTATGTGATGGGACAGAGATTTTAGCTAAAGCTCAGGAGGTAATCATATTGCAATATATAAATATATTAAATCAACACTGTACACTATAAACTTATACAATGATGTATGTCAATTATAACTCAGTTAAAAAAATAAGGAATTAGTTTTGTCTTCATATTTTCCACAGAACGAGTTCCATTTCTTACATCCTATGCCCTGTCTCTGAGTTCCCTGTCTTCTGTTGTATTCTCCCTGGTTTTCATCATTGTTCCTAGGGATGAGAATTATTGATTATTGCTTAAGATCTCCCAGATTGCCTTTCTGTGTGTACCAACACTTTTCTTTGTGACAGTTATTACCCATTTATTATACCTTCTCTCCTTTGCTTTGTGCATCTTACATTTAAAGCCATGAACTCGTGGAGAGTTGGCTTTATCAATACTCAAGTTCAGATCCTGTATAGCAGCTGACCTCTGACCCACAATCTCTGCAGCAACTAGCCTGGGAAGCCACCCCAGGACCTCCACAGCCCAGAACCACCCAGGCTTGATTAAAAACTGCTGGTTTCCATAAATGTTGCCCCCACTTCCAATTTAGGATTAACCAGAGAAAATGCAATACGCACTCCTAACCAATCACGTAAGATGTCCTGTTTCTTGTTAGCCCATTTCCGGTGTCCCCCTGCCAACAATCATCAGTCAGGATAGAACTGACACCTTCTCTCCGTTTTTCTTTCTTTCTTTTTTTTTTTTTTTTCACTTTAAAGCTTCCCCACTTCCTCGTTGCCTTTGGGACCTTGTAAAATGGAAGTGATGTGTGGCTGACTCCTTCGAACAGCAAGCTCCTAATCATTTTTTGCTTGTTCTCATCTGGGTGGTCTATTCCCATCTCAGATTCAGGATTCCACCCCATCACAGACTGTGATGTCAATAATGGGGAACAGCCCAGGTCAAGGGGGCAGTGGCTGAAGACCAGCTCTACTCAGTTTCCCTAATTTAGTGCTTTGGTTCTTGCCTTAATTTCCTATGGCCAAATGCTCGCTCCGCTACACAGTTTTAGAAAATGTATCTTGGTCTGAAAGGGCTTATGTCTGGCTCTCTTTTCTGTCCTGTTCGCTTCAGGACTGGAATTATGTTCTGCCTCCTTATCATTACAAGGACCAGCAATCAGTCTGAGTCCCACCTGCAGCGACTATATTTCATGTCCAGACTTCCCTGCAACTCACTTGCCTGATTACTTTGAATTTGAGAAAATACTCTTTTTGTGGAGACTTCTAATACTACCTTCCCTCCTATTTGGGAAGTTTGGCTACACCGTGGACTCTGAGAACACCTGCTTTTCCTTTGCAGATGTAGAGAATTTCGCACTGAGTTAATAACCGGCCCTTTCAGGGTTTGCTCTTCAGTCATTCCCGTTTGTATCTTCTGATTTCGATTTTCCGGCTAAGCTGAATATCTGCTAGCTGAACAATGATATTTTCTGGTAATTCCTGACTCCCCAAGTATTTACATGTCTATTATATGGTTTTAACTTGACTTTACATTTCCTAAGTCCCATTATTATTTTTTTTTCTTGAGAATTGGTCTATTACTTCTTGGCTTTACCATTTTGTTACTCCAATATGAAAGTATTCTTGCTTCCTGTTTGACGCGTTATAAGACATACGATTAGCCCTTTATTCAGTTGCTCCTATAGCAATATAAACACTCTATGTATTAAAAACATTTTTCAACTTGAGATGGTGGTAGCGATCTCCATGCCAGGTATTAAAGGCATTCCTTATCATTAAATGTAACTAAATTATTGGCTATTAGCTTCTTCTCATTGAACCTGTCACAGGAAGGCAAGGTCATCTTGAGAATCTATAAAGTAAATACCAAAAGGTTGTGGTTTTAACCACAGAGAAGTTAGTAAAACTCAGTAGAAACAACATGATCTCTGTCATTTTTCTTGCCAAGTGCTCAATATACCTCTCTATATCACAATTTAAGCATTTATAGAAATAAGTCTGTTTCTTTTCTATGCTTAATGTTGACTTTCAGAAAAAAAATATGCCCCATTTGACATTCCAAATGTTTTCTCTTGGCTGTATTGCACATTTATTCATGCAAGATACAAAGTTTCTGATGAATCGTTTTGCTCTTGAACCAGATTACAAAACATTCATAAATTTGGCTTGGAGTTTGATATATGTTAATGGACAAGTGACATTATTCATCTTAAATAACCATAGATGTGAAACAATAATAAAAATAATTATTACTTTAATATTGCAAACAGTGGGATGACTCAGTCCTTTGGGCACTGAGTCAACCCAGACAATTCCTCATGCATACAGCATCAGGAACACAAATTCTGTGAAAACCATCACCCCTCTGATGCATTCTTGTCCTCCTTTCTTAATGATGACCAGAAATGCAGAAATCTGTCATCATTGTCTTTCCCTTGTTTTCCTCCCATATTCTAGCCATCCCAAATATTTCTAACACATGCCAAGGGTCAATGGGAAAGGGCTTAATGTGTAGGTACTTCTAGATGTATTGGCCGCTAATGACTGATAATACTGTCTGTGGAATGGTGATAAGGTTTATCCAAAATATTTCTGTAGTAAGTAGGAAGCTCCTTCAGGCACTTTCTGGGAGGTGATGGGAATGAGATGAACAATGCTAGCCGTTTCCTCAGAGCTGTAAACATCACCAACATGGCTTTCAAAGATAGTTTTAATTTGTAAATCAGTTATTGTTGAATGTAAATTAAAAATCAGATTGTTGATAGGAAATTATAAAGTAGATATGCATATGAATGCTAATGTAGTGCTTTTTAAACAGTTAGCATTCAGACGCAACGGGACTAGTGTAATTTAATGTCTTCAGACATCTATGCACATTTTTTATTGTGGATCAGTTCAAAATGTCTTAGCACACGAATCTCTATAATTATAAATCTTATTAAAATTCATCACCAAATGATTCTGAAATACTTTTTGTTCATTCCCTTTGAACTAAACAATTCTTCTCTATCTGATGGCAGGATAAGTGATTTCTATGTAAAAATTTCCTAAAATAATATGCATTATTCTCAACTATAGGAAATTATAGATGCAAATAAATCACTTTCTGAAATTTCCCATTCTTTTGTTTTCCTAAGACAATTTCAGACTTGAAAAATGGCGTAATTTGAAGTGTCTGTCCACTTTTTCTGGGGTGTCACAGGTTTCCTGCTGATACTCCCTTAAGCTTTAAAACTCAAAATGTTTCCTGGAACCTACTCATGGTAGGATCACCATACATACACTTATTGACCTGGATATTTTTTTTCCTTTGAAAATAAATGAGAAGCTTTATTGTGACATCTTCTGACTCAGGTACAGGGCCTGGCATAGAAAGTTCTAAATAAATATGTATGGAATGGAATTAGCACCATAATGCTTCCAGTGCGATGTTTTCTACTTACTTTATCAATTGAATGCAATGAAATGTTTCCCCCTATAAACAAAGACTACCCAACTTTTTTTTATTTACTTTTATTTGTTGATATGTATAGTTATGTGTCTGATGGGTACACATAAATCATTTGTTTTTAAGCCATGAGCATACACGGAGAGATTTTACTAGGAAACACATATTAATTCTGACTATGATTTTGAAATTGTGCAGTAGAGTTTGCTAATAACAATATTGTAAACAAAGCCTGGTTTAAGAATATAAGTAGCAGACATTGTTTAATTGTGGAAGCTAGAGATGTATCAACTTCAAAAGAATCTGGAACTTCTCAGGATGGGAACAGGAACACTGGAGGTGGGGAGGGAGAGAAAACTCCATAGCGATATTGCACAAGCGTCTTTTTGAGATCTCATTCAGATTTACCCAAACTTTGCCTAGCTCTTCTTTTTCAGTAATAAAAAAAATTAGACCTTAAAGAGTGATATAAGATTAATAATACTTTTTACTTCACTTTAATTTTTCTTGACTCAAAACCTCTAGGAAAATAAGAGAAAAATATGCTTTGAGACTTAATTTTCTAAAAATTTACATAGACAGTTTTGGAAGAGGGCACAGATTGGAAACAATATGGAGTGGCAATAATTAGATGTGGGAAAGATTCAAAATGTGCAAAGAATGGAGGCTGGTTCGAAAAGGATTGTGTGGGGACAAAACACAACTTAGATAACAAGAAACAAAGGAAACGTCATTACGGAGCAAAAGACCCAAACTCCTTGTGTTTGGTGATAAAATTTACTGAAAATTAAAAATGATTCCTTCATTTTGTGTTGGATATATGCAAATTAAGTCCCTGTGGGTGAACAAAACTTTCTGAAAATTATCTAGATTTCCCCTGACTTAATTTAGGCCATGGTAGAATATTCTATACCAATTTCATTACATAGCAAAATGTCTTGACTTAATTGTGCAGAAGTCAGGTAGAGAAGCCCTTCCTTCCTTCCTTTCCCCCTTTCCTTTCCTCTTCCCTTCCTTCCTTCCTTCCTCTCTTTCTCTTCCTTACTTCCTCTCTTTCCCTTCCTTCCTTCCTTCCTTCTTTCCTTGTACTTGATTTATCAAAACTAGTTTTGGTTAAAGTGTACATTTAAGATCCAGAATATGAAGTATAGAGCAACTACAATTTAGAAGAGGTGTGTGGAAAAGTTGATAATACCAGAGAAACCAAACCATGGACATTCAGCTCAGGATTTTCATCCTTTCACTCAGTGCCTTGAAGTGATTGGTTTGGTTTTGTTTTCTTTTTATTTTATATGTGTTTGTTTGCTATTTATACGATTTCTCCATATACAAGATTTCTTTCGGGATCATTGGTAAGTTCCACAGCCTTTTGAGCTATGCCCATAACATACTCGGGTTTTTAGGAACAACTGTGTGCAAACTTTTCCCAAGGTTTCATGCAGAATGTAAAATTCTTGCATTTGAACTGCTTAGAATTTAGTAAAGAAGATGGAAATAAGTCATAGATTAGCAGGGGGAGTATCTTGGGAATTCAATAATTCCCTTTTTTTTCCCCTCAAGTACACTGAGAATCCATATTGTATTACAGAAAGATCCGTAAGAGTCAACTTTACCGCGCTGTGTATTTATAAAAATATTAGAGTTAACTGTCAGCATAAAGCTTTTTGCAAAGATGTAATTTAAGGAAAGTATTCTAACTTTGATCCAAACACACACATTATGGTAGTCAGTTCCCCCTTTGTGTTTTGTAGATCCAAACCCTGAGATCTGAGTGACAGAAAAGTACTGCTTGCGCCTGTATTTGCTTTTCAGAAAACAAAGAATTCATTTAAAAAACATATGTCAAGAGCCAGAGCTAAATGATTTCTTTTTATGTTCGGCTCAGATTAAAATGGGTTTGAATGTAATAAAGACTCCTTTAATACCATATATTTCTATGCATGACTTTAAAGCCGTATTCAAAGCAATGAATAAACATTAGGGAATACAGACAATAAGGGAATGTAGACTATGGAACAGTAGTAATATCATTATGCTCCGGCTTCAGTCTTTGAGGAGAAATCAAATAGAAGGTATAGCTATGAGTTATTTAGAAAATCTAAACAGAAATTTTATAACTTGTTGGAATTTTAAAAATTGAATCTTTGAGATTTTGATCATTTTAGCTATTATTTATCTTACATCTGTAAGTCTGTTTGTAATACAATAAAATGAATTAGGTCCAAACAAAGAAGAATGCTAAAGAATGGTGCCAGTGAATTTAAGATTTTTACTTGGCTGAATAATAAAACTACTTAAGGTAGTCCGATGTTCAGAACATACACATTTGTATTTATTTCTTTCACCATGAGGAGCATTATATCTCAGATTTGTGTTCAGCTGTAACATTAATACTTTTTTCCATAAGAGTAAGTGTCTAGAAACAACTACAGGAAAGAAAAAAAAATCATTGATTTATGGGACAACAGCAACAGAAAACATCTAATGTTTATATGTTGGCCTTCATTTTCCTTTGATGTTTCAGGTCTGGAGTTGAAGATATTTATTTTTATGCCATATGAGATGGTTACTCTTTGAAATATTCTGAATAGATCAAATAGTGCATTCCTTGAGGGCTCTTAGAAGTGGGGTTAGACACCTGGTATTCGAGAGCATCTAAATTTTACGGGTTTTTTGTTTTTTTTTAATATTTTAAAGGTTATCTCAGCTGTAGCCTTAGATCCATTCATCCAACAAATATTTATCGAGTATGTAATTGGTAGTAGGAACATACTGACGGTGGATTCTGTGTTGACATTACTTATGTCTCTTTACAAACCCTTTTGTAAACTTATCCATCATATCTGTGATTGCTAGGCTCATTCTTTCAAGTCAATAGGCAATTAAATAAACTCATTTTTTTGAAATGATGTTAGGAAAAAAAATCTTTTGTCCTCCTCCACTAAATCTGCCCCTATATTCCAAATAAATAAACAGTATAGATTATCTAGATTCTTTGGCAAGTCAGAAAACAAATCAAAGTAGCTTAAGCTAATGCGTGCGCGCGAGCACGCGCGCGCGTGTGTGTGTGTGCATGCATGTACGCAAGCAATTTGTTTTTGTTTCTGTTTTAAATACCTGATAATGGCCTTGCTGGATCCATTAACATTTATATTGGTCACTGTGATCTTCTGTCTTGCTCCTGGTTTGGCTCTCCCTTTGGCTCACAGTTTTGGTCTCCACCCTCAACCCAGACTCTGTACCTGTTCCAATGGTTATATTCTCTCTTTCTGCACATAAACCTTCTCCAGTTGTCAACAAACATGATTGCGAGCTTGTGCTATCCCAACCTAAGGCCTCAGTGAAGAGAGATCATTTTTTCCACTGAACAGATAAAGAATAAAATCCCAAAGACTTGGTATTGATCTAGATGGAGTTTCATGCCCCGTCCTTGGATTTTGGTCAGTTACCTGGGACACTTTGTCTAGCCATGGACTGAGCACCCCTTCCCGTGGCCAAAGAGAATGAGAGTAATGTGATTAGCAACAATGCATAGCATAAGTTAAAAAAAAAATAGTTGCTTAATTGAAGTGGGTAATTTGGTTACCAGAATAAAAGGGTTATGTCTTAAACTGGATACATCAGAAACAGACCCTGGGATCAGGTTTTGGACTGTGTCTTTTGCCTGGGAAGATGTTTTTACCTGCAGAGGCAGAGAGGCCATAACAAATTGGCCCCGTGACAGGATTCTAGACACCACCCTCCCACCACTATGGGCCTTACTTCTCTTGCTGTGATTTGCTAATCTGCTTTATGGTAAAGATCAGCCGCAGCTTGTGCTTTGAGCTGTGTTTCTTTGTGCTGCATTGTTGAGTTCTACCCCAAGAGCTATTATAGATTTAGTCACATCTAAGGCCAGCGCTCTGAAATTACTTGGCACTTGGGTACAGGAATATGGGGCTGGAGCCTTCCTTGAAGTGATCCTGGTTGTATGTCTCAGCTCAAACCTGCCTCCTGTGTTTTCAAATGAAATGGTGACTGATGCTTGGCTCAGGGGAAAACTCCACCCGTGACGAGTTTTTTGTGCGATTCAGTCAGGTGTTGGCACCTGATTTACAGGGACTCCGAGGAAAGGAGCTATGACAGGTAGGAGATATAGGCCCATTGGGTGATCCCTTACGAAGGCGAAGTCGTTGGAGTGCAGAGACAGAGCGAAAAGAGAAGCAAGAACAGAGAAGGGAGGAAAGGTGCCTATTAAGTGGCATGGTGAGACCCCTACTCTTAACTGCGTAAATATACTTAAATATGCCACTGCCAACACTTCTGTCACCATAAAGGTCCTGGTCCTCAGGGTTCTGCAGATGAATGGTCTTGGCACACCTGTGGTACAGCAAAGAGGCTAACTCAAACCCAGCTTAGGCCTGGGGCTTTACACCTTTTAAAGTCTCACTGCGGTAGGAAGGTCCCTAACCTGATAACCCTGACCTGTGGGCTCCCAGAGGGAGAAAATTATAAAGCTGAGTGGAGTAGAGAGGATCACCTAGGAGTTTATCTAGTGATTGAAAAAAAAGAAGGAGAAAGAGACAGAAACGAATAAGAAATAGTAAGGCACCTGGATACAGGGGAAGGAAACAATGAAAACAACCACAAAAAGACTGAAGCAAATATCCACAATTTGTCCCAATTGGAAATTCAAATTAAAAAAAATTATGCACAACAAAAAGACAAACGAGTGCTGAATGGGTTTTGCACCTCTGTCAGATAGGTTTTGAATTAACTTTAACATCTGCAGAAAATACACTAACTGAAGACCTTCATGGTCAATACTGGGACTCACATGAAAGTTACACCTGGAGATTCCACTGGATTTAATCAGAATGCCATCAATTAACCTAAAGGAGTCACTAGATGTATAAGAGAGGACAAATAGAGATGCCTCTTTGGTACTATTGCCTTCCTCAAATTTCCTGTAGTCACAGCATCCACTGCCCTAAAATATCACATAGAGGGTGCAGATACAATGACTTAGTGAATAATAAATTAAAATTAAATTAGGTTTTTGGCAGTTATAAATTGGCTTGACAAAACGAGACCCCATGGAGCTTACCTCCCAGCTAAAGTAGTTAATGTGGTCTAATATAAATTACACAGAGTTGTCAGAGTTTGAAACTAATATAACACCACACACATATGTGTTCTATATATATGTTTTTTTCTCTACGTATGTGTGTGTTCTTATATTCTATGCATATAGAATATAGATATGTTCTCTATATATTCTATAATCTATATATTCTATATAATCTATATATTCTATATAGAATCTTCTATATAGATTCTATGTATTCTATATATGATAGATAGCTATAGTCTATATAGATATATAGAATCTATATATGATCTTACGTTATAGGCATATATATATATATATACACACACACACACACACACACACACATACAGACTGATCTGTGAAGGGATGACTATTTCTACTTCTTCTTCATTTAACAACCCAAATCCGCTTACTTTTAAACCTGGAAAAAAAACGAATGGTGCTTCAAAGTGGATTACCTCAAACCGAATGTCGTAGAATCCATTAAGGTCACGGTACCCAATATTATTCAAATTACTGTCTCCTTCCAGTTAGAAGCCGTTAAACATTTTACTGTCATGTATTTGGCTAATATGTTCTCTTCAGTGCTTATTTTAACAACCTCTTAGCTGCGAGTTGCTCTCGTCCCCGAAAGTATACAGCCCAGAGGCTGGTATACTTGGTAGGCTCCCAGAGGCCTACCTGAGTAGCTTCAGCAGTGTGCCCAAACTCTTCAGGAAAGATTTGAACGACATCGATCTTTCTCTAGGGGCGTAGATGTGATGTGACATGAATGATGTCTTCCTCTAAGGACACCTACTTGACACACTTGTTAAGGACAGGCTCACAAAAGAGCCTACAAAAGGGGGGTGAAACCATTGCTCCACATACAGTGCAAGTTTCTTTCCTCCCAAGTTCCTGGCAAGGTTGTGGATGGAAGGGTGACACTGTCAGGAAACAGCCGTGGGCCCTCTAAGGATCCACACTGTGATCCGGGCACTTAGTCAACAGAACTTTCACCTCCCTTCTGGCCTCAGGCTGCAGGTCCCATGGAGCACCATAACGACTCCCTGAAATTCAAATACAATTTGATAAAACATCACATTTCAGTCACCGGTCAGACATGAGGGTGAGTTGTAATCCAAAGTCTGACCCCATTTTTTGATGCCTGAATGCTGAAAACTCTTATGCCTTACCCTTTTCTCTTCCTCTGTTTCACATGTGTGCAAGGTGATAGGGAAGCCTGGTTGCTTCCTCTGCTGACCTGGCAGGAGAGTCTAACTGGCACATCCTACGGGGTCTCTATTCTGACAGATTCCTCACCTTAACCCCACCCTTAAACACAAGAAACAATCCAGGCCAGTTTCCCTTGCCTGCTCTCTCCAGCCATTTCAGACCCGCTGTCCCCACAAACCTCAGTGATGTAGGCGTTCATGTTTTCACATCCTCTTGATACATATGAGACATTCTCAGCACTGACACCAGAACCAGACTTCGGATGGGAGTGCGTTTGCCTCTGTGGACAGCCCGAATAGAGGAGATCTCAGAAAACATAGGAAGGAGAATAGAAAAATGAGACAGGAGGGGAAGCTAAAAAGTTCATGATGTGCTCCTGAGCAATTGACTCCGGTCAGCTGGATCTTTATCTCCCCCAGGGATGCATACACAGCCATGCCAGCAGCATAGGGGCAGAGAGAGAGAGAGAGAGAGAGAGAGAGAGAGAATCCCAAGCAGGCCCAACACAGGGCTCGCTCCCAAACTGTGAGACTGTGAACTGAGCCAAAATCAAGAGCCCAGTGCTCACTCAACTGAGCCAGTAAGGCTTTGTCAATAAGGTCAGTCCCAATGGGGATCTGTTTAGAGTCTCTGAACCACAGTTGTTAAGGATTGCCTCCTTCTTTACCAACTATGTTCTCCTTCACTAGCATCCAGTTCAGAATCTTTCCTTAGGACCCCAGTCCCTCCGTGTTTAATTGAGTATGAGGTTGTTAGCAACTCTGACCAATTTATACACTTCGCAAACTTTACAACCTTCAGAAAGAGACACATTTGCACCGTAGAATCTTAGCGAAACTGCTCTAAAGCACTTTATTATCTCTAACAATCACCCCATTGATACATCGTCCCAAGGTCAGGCAGCCTTATGCATCAAGTGTAAGGAAGTGAGAGATCTCATTTCATTTTGTCTTGTATTCACCTAAGTTGTTGGGGTTAGTGGAATGACCCAGAAATTATTTCCAAGGAAATTTGGATATACAGAACTTAACATTTTGTTTTAGAATTTTAGAACTAAAATTTTTATTTTGGACCTTTCCATAGAATTAACAACATTACCTCCTCTGAGATCAACCAGAGGCTGGACCCCTTTTGGACATGAAAGAGTTGAATAAATGCTGAATTGCTGCCATAATTTAAAACTTTTGAATAGAAAGGAATTGACAATGAGCAAATCATAGTTTGTCTCTGATAAGATATTCTAAACATGTGAAAACATAGAACTTTTGTCTGTTCTTTAAAATTACCCAGAAGGACAATGTGCCACGGTGGTATGACACGTGGGCATAGAGTGCAGATGTCTGCGTTGTACCATGGAATTTACGGCTAAACTGTGGTGGAAAACGTGTACAAGTTAGTTAATAATTTTAGTCCATTTTTTTCATAAAACTAATATTTCATCTGAGGAATACTTTATTTTCTTTCACATTTAATATTATCAGATTCAACCATACGCATTAAGGAGTCATTCCTGTGTTTAGAATTTGATTTTCTAAAAAGATAAAGATGATGTGAGTAGAGCACTTTTGAGGTCAGAAATAATCTCTATGACTTAAGAAAGATGCAACATAAGTTGCCAAATCTAGGTGATGGGCAACAGCTAATCATCCAGTGGCCTGTGCTGGGAAGGACATTTTGATATATGCAGCAGAAAATGGTGCCATGAATAACCAGGGGCATCCGCCATGCTAGTGGTGCCTGAGAAAAGGGGACAGGCTAGGAGGGGCTGGCCATACAGATGTCACTTATTAGATTTCCCTGGTGAAGATGAATAAACTGTTCAGGGACACAAACAACAAATATGATCCATGAAGGGAAAAGTGGATAGGGGAGAATGATTTTAGTTATTTCCATCGACCAAGCGTAATAAGTACTAGTTTACTCCCAAATTTCTCATTAGTGTCTGTGAAGATTCTGAGAAGACAAATAGATCCACTCTTTTCTTATAATATGAATACTAGAAATTTCTCCAGTTATTGTTTTGTTTTGGTCTTGAAAGGAAAGGTAATTTCATGCTCATCAAAATTTCTCATTTCTGCAAGTTTACGATGTGAATGTGCTCGCGTGCGTGCATGCGTGTGTGTGTCTGAAGGTTGGAACCCAATTTTTTACGTTCCTCACTCCTGCGGGCATCACTTCAATTCAGTAAGACTCAGCAGGCTTGCCAAGCCATCCCTAGTTTTTCTTGCAGTTTGGTGTTTAATCAAAGGATCCAATGGCCTTATGCAAATTGAAAACAATTTCGAAAATGCCATATGGCAACCCCTGCTACATCAAGGTTTTGAGCTACAGTGGGTAATAAGATCTCTGTCAGAAAGGAAAGAAACATTCGTCATGTTTGGGATGATGTGAAAATTGGGGAGCACTGAGGTGGGAAAATAAAAGGGTGCAAGAATGGGCAAGAATGATACTGTAATAGAAGGGATGTGGAGTGGAGTTAGCTGCTGTGTTACCTTTCACAAATATCAAAAAAGCCCATGTTGTCAGAGTGGGAGAAGGATTTATTCGTTTTTCGGGTTTTTTCACACATCATAATTAATAAAATATGCTATTTTGATTATGATTATAGACGAGGTTTATGAAATTCAGCTTCTTGGTGCCTGTTTAGTTTCTTAAGGAAAAAATATATGTCATAATGTTGTTTTTTTAATGTTTTATTTATTTTTGAGAGAGAGAGCGCGAGCAGGGGAGGGGCAGAGAGAAGGAGACACAGAATCCGAAGCAGGTTCCAGGCTCTGAGCTGTCAGCACAGAGCCCAACGCGGGGCTCGAACTCACAAACCGTGAGATCAGGAACTGAGCTGAAGTCGGAAAGATGCCCAACCCACTGGGCCACCCAGGTGCCCCAAATGTGATCATGTTTAAATCAACAGAATGCAGGCTTCAAAAGCCCCGGGGTGGGTGTGGGGGGTGCAAACTGCAGTTGTATCCATGCTGAACAAGGAGTAGTCGTCTAGCCGGGTCTGTACCTTTCACCATGGTCAGAGATACATGATCCTCAGAAGGCAAGCGTGTGCTCATGGTTTCTAATTATAGCAGTTCGAAAAACATGGAAAGACAGTTTTTAAGTTTTTTTTTTTTTCCTCCTCAACCCCAGGTATAATAATGACTTAGGAACTCGTGCAGAACATTTATTCTAAGTCTTTGAGCACGGTTTTGTGGTGTTGTTTTGAATCTCTGGAATATTTCCCTTGCAATTTTGAGGTTTGGGCAATTATACAGCTCCAGATGGCACATGCTTGCCCTACAGGCGTGAGGCTCTCTGTCAATGGAGCGAATGCTGAAGCGATTGCATAGTCATGGATATTTCACGTCTTTTCACATCACCTTGTAAGCTGTTTAGAATCATGAACACCAATAAGCAGTCAACTTTTAAAAAAAAATAAATAAGTGGGAGCCAATCAAAAGAAATGATCTTTTTCATACTATACAAAGGAGCTCAATTAAGTTGTGTTCCATCCAGGGAGCATAGACTTAATTGTAAGTAGGAGAAAATAGTTCAAATTGGCGGTCCTCTGTACCGGCACAGGAATTGAGGGGCTTAGCCTTCTCATACACTGATGGCTTTAAATAGGAATGGCTTAGCAACTTAATAAACTATGGCTTTCACATGGAACGTATCTGTGTTTACAAGCAAGAGGGACAGGGGAAAATAAAAAGTTCTGCACAGAGCACATAACATTTTGGAGTGGCCAATGTGAAGTTCATGGCATGACACAGATGTTTTGAAAATAGGATATTTTATATGATGTGAAAAAAAACACTGATTTCTTCTTGAATTATGAAATGATTGAGTTTTATTATTTCCATTAGCTTCATCTCTCCTCCGTGATTAGCTCCTTTGTAAAGTCTACTATTATTGAAAGCTTTGCATACTATGCGATTTTTTTTCTCTTGGCGATATATTATCATTTATCAATCACTTATCAATTTAAAAATCTCAAGTCTTAATGGATTATAGTAATTTAATATTGTAGTCATATCCTATATTGATTTAATTTTAATTTTTGCCCTTTAAATAATGTGGAAAAATGCAGGTACTACATGGCAAGATCACTTGTCCTAATGTTATGCAGGGATCTTGCTATAATACTCCATGAGTTTCTTAAAAACATGTGGTCATTTATGAATGATGGTACTTCTTATAGAATGTGAAATCTTGTATCCATGTAAGAAAGATTTCAAAACAAATATTAAGTATTCCCTTTGTAAAAACAAAATGCTATACATAGTTGAAATGTTAGGAATATTTTAATTTTTCTTACTAATTTTATAATAGTAGACAGAGTTAGTAGCTGGTCGCTACTCAAAAAGACACCACTGACTATTGAAAGTCAATCATCTGAAAAACTGGGTTAAAATCCATTTCACTATTGAACTTGGACAGCTCGCGTGCTCATTTGAAAAAGAACAGCGATGTAAGCAAAATAAGGCTGTTGTCATATCTTGACAAGTTCGACAAATTAGCAATAGAAAATGGACTCAATCGCAAATTGTGAACTTACTTGAAAATGATGCCATATGGTCAGAGCCCTCAGCAACTGGCAGCGTGAAATGAAAACCCTCTCTGCATAAAGGCACCTTTTTTCCCAGTCTGAAGCGAACTCCACCAATAATTTTTCTAGGACAATAAGCATCAATAGTCATTTGCATTTACCTACATGTTTTTCCCATTCTCTTACTCTTCCTTCCTTTCTCATCTTCCAGCTTCTACCCGGGGTTCTGTTCTTTGTGCTGAAGAAAACCCGTAGCATTTTTTTTTTTTTACCTTGTCTTACGTTATCTTACGGTGGCTTACGTTGTCTGTGTGGACCTCCAACTCAAGAGAAGAGTTTTGTTTTGATGACAACAGGTGAGAGATACTATTGAGAAGGTCTAGCACACATGTAACTGGATTATTAAGAGAGGGAAGGTAGAGAAACAAGAGAAGTACAATTTGAAGAGACAAAAACTAAGAACTTGCTAAATAAAATTCATGACAGGTATCAATATACGTGTTCACAAAGATCTGTAAACCCTTTAACAGTATAAATAAAAATAATTTTACCTGGGCAAAATACAGAATGCAATTAAAATGCCGAGAAGGCAAATACATTTTTAACTATGCATAGCAGTAAAACTCATGTGCATGTTTGTTCAGAATGTTGCAGGAAGCCCCCTCCTAGCTGGTTCTGAGTCCGCCCTTCGCTATCAAACAGGTGAGCCTCTTTCCAAATCTGTTCTCTTTTCTATAACCCAGCCGCACTGATAGTCTCTTCTCTTTAACTTACACCTTCCTCAGTAGACTCTTATATAGACACCAGATAGATATACATGCCTTTCCCAGTGATTTTTAATCACTAAACTCATATTTTCTCTTTGAAATGCAAATCGTTTGTGGGAATCTCAGGCAGAAACTAACAAATTAATATGGCACGCCCACTGTTACTGCTTTTCTCATCTTGCTTATGCATTCTCTTTTGAAAAACTAAAGCAGACTTGAAAAATGGCACTCATCAGGATAATATACTACGGATTTTAGTCATAGTTCCGGAAGCGTAACCACTAGAAATCTTTTCTGAACACACAGTATTTCTTATGGGTGCACCCACTTTCTCCTTTTTCTTGATTTAAACAAAATAATGTTTATTTATTCTGGAGAGAGAGAGAGAGAATGAGCAGGGGAGGGGAAAAGAGAGAGAGGGAGACACAGAATCTGAAGCAGCTTCCAAACTGCCAGCACAGAGCCCAACATGGGGCTTGAACTCGTGAACGATGAGATCATGACCTGAGCCGAAGCTGGAAGCTTAACTGACTGAGCCACTCAGGCACCCCTCCTTTTTCTTGATTTACCTTTAGCCCTGTTCTCATCTTTCTTCAGTATACGTAGAGTAAGAACACAAGCTCTTCTGAAGACCTACAAAGTGGAGGATGGTAGGTGTGAATTACAATAGAGCAGATAAGGACAAGGTTATAAAATTGTGAAAAAAAACCCAGTCCTTAGCAAGTTACCTACTTGAATATATAAAATTGGTAATTCATAGGTGTTTGAAATGCTTCTTTTAAGAAAGATAATAGGAGAGGTAACTATATATAGATGATCGTGCCAGTATAGTATCGTGTAATATATATTAGGACATGGCCACTAACTCAAATTCAGTTAATTCTGAACATATTTTTGTGCATAGTTTTAATACCACATCATTCATATTCTCTTCCATCCCTGTCCAAATCTTCTTACATGTTTTTTTTTATTTTTACTTTCTTTTAAATTTTTTAATGTTTACTTATTTCTGAGAGAGAGAGAGAGAGAGAGAGAGCGCGAGAGAGAGCGGGGGAGGGGCGGAGAGAAAGGAAAACAGAACCCGAAGTAGGCTCCAGGCTCCATGCTGTCAGCACACAGACGGACGCGGGGCTCGAACCCACAAAGTGCGGGATCATGACCCGGGCCAAAGTCAGCTGCCCAACCGAGCCACCCAGATGCCCCTACATGTGTTTGTTTGCTTTTAAAGTTTATTTTGAGAGAGTGAGAGCAAGCATGCGCGGTGGAGGGGTAAAGAGAGAAGGAGAGAGAGAGAATCCCAAGCAGGCTCTGAGCTGTCAGTGCAGAGCCAGATGCAGGGCTCTAACTCACAAACCGTGACATCACGACTTGAGCCAAAATCACGAGTGGGACACTTAACTGACTGAGCCACCCAGGTGCCCCTGCTTTTTGGTTTATTTTTTACATCTTTTAATGCTAAAATTGAGTATTCAATAACCACATTAGTGATCAGAACTTAGCACAAAATTTAGCTTCAAAATATATTGGATTCTAAACTTATTTGCAAAGTTCAGTCAAACTATGTAAAATTAACGCAGAGAGTGAAAAATGACAAGCATCAATATGGTAAGATTGAAAATTGAGTAGCAGCCAGAGTTGAAGAGTGGCCAGTGTAGACAAAGAATTTCAGGTTTATGCCAATCCAACCATGATCAAGCTGGTAAAGTATTTATATATTTTCAGACAGTTTAGCCCCTGCTCTAAGCTGTCAGTGAACCCGTCATTCAAAGTGCTTGCCCAGGACTTGTCCACAGTCCATCACTGCATGGGACACATCTGTAAATGGAGGGTGGCTGTAGGAGACACATGGGATCTTTGAGGTTCTCTAGGGACGGAAGAGCCCTAGGCTTTACAGGGTCTTTTTTTATTACCCCCGCCCACATTTCACTTCCACTTTATATTAACAATTAATCGAAACTCACAGGTTGAGTGATTATGAACAGGAACCAAAAGTTTATCAATTTTACCTACCAGTGCAATGAATTTTATTTATGAAAATAAGAACTAAATATAGATTGTGCCGAGCAAATTGTAAATTATATGTAAAGTCCTGCAAGTAAAGCTGGGCATTAGGTAACAAAGGGGATGCACTTTATAGACAGACTTTTTGCTCTTAGGAAATGTGGTTAATATCTGAGGTATGGAAACTTGAAGGGAATCATAAAATGTATACTAGCTTATAGTGCTTCAAACACTTGTAAACCTCCCAAAATCTATTAATGCACCTCATGTTTATTGATTACATAGCTAAGGAGCATGCTCAGCCAGATTTATTGAATAGTAAATAAATAAAATTATTTTTAATAGGGGTTACCTATTAACTATTTCTCCTGACTATGATTTTCAGAGCCCAGCACACAGGTATCAGTGATGACACACGATTGTATAAGATTGCCATCTTTTGTGCAGGACTGACCCTAAGGACAGAAGTGGGCACCAAGGGTTTGCATATCGACCTGAAATCAAGGCTGTCTGAAGGTAACCTTCTTGGAGAGGTTCTCATGCCTGAGTTTCCAATAAATCTTCAATCATTTAGGAAAAATAAATATGAATTTTGGAAAGTCCCAATTGAATCAGATATGTGTTACCTGGGAGCATTTTCAGCAATATTATTTTCATTTTCCACATTATTTACAGAGCCCCTGGGCATGGAAGAAATGAAATACAAGGCAAATGAGTTTTAGAATAGATTTAGGGTATGGCAATACTAAAGCCTCCTGAAGGCTCTGAGTTAGGAGTAGTTTTGTAAGGAGACAGGAATGTTGGGAGGGCACTTTGGTTTTTGAAAGGTCATTAAGGGAAAGTTTTATGTTGGTTAGACACATAGAATACAATTCAGAAAGACCTGAGAAAATGCTAAATGCACTGAATCCTCACAAAACAGATACAAAAATGTTAAAATCAGGCACATTACCTTAAGCTGAACACTGGCATACTTGTAATAAACTTGTATGTTGATTTTATTTATGAATTTTATGCATAAAATATGAAAATCTTATTTAACAGAGTCTAGTTTGACTCACAATGATTTATGAGCCAATGACATTCCCCAAAATTGAAAATGTTATAATCAAGTATTATTTCAGAGTGACTAAAGATTTAAATTTATTATGTATCTGGATTACATGATATAGTTTTTTTCTTAAATTTTTTAACTTTTATTAATTTTTTGAGAGACAGAGACAGAGCGTGAGTGGGGAAGGGCAGAGATAGAGGGAGACACAGAATCTGAAGCAGGCTCCAGGCTCCGTGCTGTCAGCACAGAGCCTTATCATGGGGCTTGAACTCATGAATCGTGAGATCATTCATGACCTGAGCCGAAGTGGGCCACTTAACCGATTGAATCACCCAGGCACCCCTACGTGATATAGTTTGGAGAAATTCATATGTCATTCTTTAATTGATTTTTGAATAATCTCACATTTTTTCTTCCCCTACAAATTGAAGAATTTACAAGCTAGGATTCTTTGTCAAAAAACTAAATATATTATTTCTATATTAGGTTAGGTCATAAATCGTATAAGGTCAGATATGGTTCTTCTCAAATGTGACTGCTTTATTTAAGCCAACTTGTATTAGAGACATTTTGGTTAGGGGTGAAGGGTTTATTTTAGATTGAATGTTATGATTGTTGCTAAAATTTACAATGTATTATGCTATGGTTATATATTAAATACATAATGTATTGTTTTATGTATGTCTTAATATGTAAAGATGACTTAAATCTAGGAAAATCCAGGAAAGTATTTTTAGTCTATACCACTCGAATCAATATTTATTTTGGTGCTCAGAGTTTTTTATTTCAGTCATGATTTTTTTTTTAGGCAAAGCAACTTGTCCAGTAAACAGCCATATTCAAATGAGTTTAAGTATGTGTTCCTTTTTTTTTTTTTTTTTTTTTTGCACTTGTTCATTTTAGAGAGACAGAACGTGAGCAGTTGAGGGGAAGAGAGAGAGAGAGAGAGGAGAGACACCGAATCTGAAGCAGGTTCCAGGCTCTGAGTTGTTAGCACAGAGCCCAACATGGGGCTCGAACTCACAAGTCATGAGATCGTGACCTGAGCCCAAGTCGGACGCTTAACCAACTGAGCCACCCAGACACCCCTAAGTAAGTGTTCTTGGAGTTTTGACTAAGCTTTTATTTATTTATTTATTTATTGATTGATTGATTGATTGATGAGAATTACAATACGTAATGAACAATATCCCAACAAGAGCAAAAGTGAACAAACATGTTAGGCTATCTTCTGGATGGATGGGACACATCAACATGAATCTTATTTTACCTTCTAATTAAGAAATAGCACATTGTAGAAAAGAGGACAAAAGTTGGTTTTCATTCTGGTGTGACAGGTTTTTCCATTTTCTCTTACCTTTGGTTTATCATGGGTTTTCGAAGTTCTTTATTCTGGCTAAATTTCTCGTCAACCAGCCCATGCACAGAGAGCTGGGTGTTGTTTATTTACACCCAGCCCATCCTTCCCGCCTCTAAACTCCTCCTGTACTGCTGTGGGCCTGAACTGTTTACAAAATGGCCGCAGACGCCATTGAAGTTACCATTCTAGATATGCGTTAGCTTTTGCTAGCGATGTGTTCTCATTGATATTTAGAAGATTGAAGGACTAATGAGTAAGAGCTCACTCATGTCTGCACACAGAGAAGGATGTTTGCACACAGTGCATGCCACATTCCACACTGTAACCATCAGTGCTTGGTGGTCTGCTGTGAGAAGTGACAGCAGGGACAGGTGCCAACATCTGGCTCCAACCATTATGATGTCCAGTGGTGGCCCCTGTACTTTTTACTTCTCCAGCCAATACAGAAGTCCCTTGTATCTAACTATTTGGCTACCCTTTGGCTGTATATCTTTTATCTATGTTTTTCTTCTGCTGAATTATTTTAAAGTGAATTCCAGATCACTTTTCCCCTGAATAGTTTAGCTTTAATTCTATAAAATTAGACCCTTTTCTGATATAGCCAAATGAACATTTCTGCACCTAAAAGATTACAATTCCTTAGTATTATCATATACTTTATGGAAATGTCCATAATGTTTGTCTTAAAAGGGGTATTTTTACAGTTGATTTGTTCAAATCAGCATCCCAAAATACAGGAAACTTGTGATTTTTTATTGTCTCTTAAATGTCCTTCAATCTAGAATAGAGTATTGACATGAAAAATAAAGGGTCCCCACCCTTCATTTTTCATGTCATTATTGTGTTGAAGACTCAGCTGGTCGTCTACCTCCCTGTCTCAGTGGGTCTGCTTGGTCCCTTATGTTGTCATTTGAGTTGTTCCTCTGTCCGCACGTCTTCCGTAAACTGGAGGTTCAAACTAGAGGTTCGATTATATTTAGATTTAACCTTTTTTTAAAACATTTTTAATGTTTTTATTTTATTTTTTGAGGGACAGAGAGAGACAGAGTGTGAGTGGGGGAGGGGCAGAGAGAGAGGCAGACACAGAATCCAAAGCGGGCTCCGGGCTCCGAGCTGTCAGCACAGAGCCCGACGTGGGGCTTGAACTCACAAACCGTGAGATCATGACCTGAGCTGAAGTCGGACGCTTAACCGACTGAACCTCCCAGGCACCCCTAGATTTAACCTTTTCTTGGAATATTTAATTGTAGAAACGTTATCCTTTGTATGGCTTGATATCAGCAGGCACATAATGTGATTCCGCATTTAGTGATTATAAAATTCATCACTAAATTCATGTGGTAACAGCCCAATGCCCTCTTTTGTGTGTGTGTGTGTGTGTGTGTTTTGGGGTTTTTTTTTTTTTTGGTCTCATAGCTGGCAAGTAATCTGTAGGATGATAGTTTGGTTTTGGAAAATATCCAGTTTCCCATTTTACCTAATGAAACTAAGTCCACTGATAATAGTTGTCTGAATTGATCACTTCTTAAGTTGCATTTATTAGGTTAAAGACTTCTGTAAATAATAACCACTCCTCATTATATTCTGGGACTATTTGTTCATGTGAAAAGAGAGATTGAGTTTTTGATCTTTCCCCATAATTCTCAATATTAATTGTAAGGAATTGATTCATTAATTTCTGCCAATGGTTACATATTCATGTTGCTGTTGATGGTGGTCACGATGAAGGTGTTTTTATTTTGTTTTCTCCTTTTTTTGAATACCACCATGATCTCCTAAAAGGTATTCATTTAACATCTCATAAATCTCTGCCTTAACTCTTTACGATCCTGGAGAGATAGATGTTCCAAGCACAAGTAATGGCAGCTCTTGGAAGCCATCCTGAGTCTGAACGTCTACTTGACAACTATGGAATGTTTGAGACAGGAAAAAGACTATCTGACTTGTATTTCACAAAATACCTTTCTGGATGTAAGATGGGAAATGAAATAACAAAGGCCAAATTCATGTTCAGAGAGATTAACCAGAGACTATTATAGAATCTTGGCTAAAAATTATTATGGCTTAAATTAGGGTGGTGGGAATAGGCATATAACTGGATGAGTGGAGAAACACAATATATTAAGAGGTATAAAAACATAATTTTGTGATAATCTAGGTTTAACGTTTGGGGGAGGAAAAAATATAACTCTATCATACATAGTGATATAGGATAAGCATGATAAATGGCAACTTGCTTTAGGGGTATGGTAATGAGTTTGATGTTATGTATGTATGTATGTAAAGCACGTAATATGTTTATATGTGTAAAACATGTACATAATTATATCTAATAAATATTACATATAGAACACATTATATGTGTGTATGTAGAGAGAGTTTTTAAAAATTTCTTTGAGATAATCAAGTGGAAGCATTAATTTGACAATTGGCTATTGGTCTTATGGGGCTGGGATTCAGGATAGACGTTATTGGCATATAAACAATGATCGAATCCATGGTAATAGACCCAATTCCTTAGAAGAGCATACAGATAGAAAATTGCAAAGGGAAATTTGCATGGAAACAGGGAAACTCCATTGTTTACAGTGAAGATAGAGAAAGAGGGGGGCTTGCGTGGCTCAGTCAGTTAAGCGACCAACTCTGGATTTCTGCTCAGGTCAGGTCATGATCCCGGGGTTGTAGGATCAAGCTCCACATTGGGCTCTGCATCGAGTGTGGAGTCTCTCTCTCTCTCTCTTTCCCTCTGCCCCTTCTTGCTTGCACACACTTTCACTCTATAAAATAAAAAAAAAAAAAACAAAATTAGAAAGATGAGAAAAGACATAATGTAAAAGATATTCTGAAGATGTAAAAAAAAAGAAGAAAACCTGGAGAATATCTCCACAGACCATGTGAACTGCTGAATACTGTTTCATGCTCTACAAGGTCTGCTCAAGATCTGAACAAAAAAGTGCACTTTAGGCAGAGCAACACGGAGATCACTTTTTCCCAGGGTGAGAACTGTTTCAGGCCACATAGGAGAGAAGCTTAATGAAAAAAATGGAAATATTGTAATCTGAGAAAATACAGTGAAAACAACTTCTCCAAAAATTTTAGTTCTGATTAGGGAGAGGAGGAATAGGTGAAGAACTTATGGGACTTTTCTTTAAATGGAAGAGGAGTAAGCATACATAAATGGTGGATGGGAAGGATGTGTTAGAGAAGACATCGGGTATTCAGAAGTAATAGCTGAGAATTTCTTTTGAAAGATTTTTGAAATAATTCTATGGAATATAATGGTATCAGAATCCTAGGTAGACATAATAGCCATAAGCATAGCCATAGAGATGAAAAGAAAGAGAGAGGATGGTCAATGAACACAAATGACAGTGATAATAAATATAACAATGGTAACATTTGCACAGCAGTGTTCTAACATTTATATACCATCTTTAATAATGGTTTCAAATACTACTTGTACTGACACATATTTGCCACAGGAGGCAAAATAGTGTCCTGTAAGAAAGAATTTGAAGCCAGGCCCACCCAGCTTCGTTACCTGGTTTTTGCAATAACCAATGAATGATGTACATTTATAGATTTGAAGATTTGTGTGACAAAGATTTATGATTTTTTTTTTTTTGCCTTGTGAATAAGTGAGTCCATTTGCTGACAAAATGAAATGGAGGCTGAGTTTTAAAACCAGTGGAAATGGTGGAAAACAGGAACGTGAACTTCCCAAACACACATATTCATCACACTGGAAGTTTGGTGGTCATGAATTTATAAGACAATTTTATTTTTTTCCAAGAGTGGCTGAGATAAAAGAACGGAGAAAATAGTACTTTGGAATCATCCTATTTTACATTCGCATGGTGAATGAGAAGGAAAACGGGACCAGGTAATTAAGACTGTTGGCAAGACAGCAGTTGAAAACATGAAGCATGTGATCTAAATTTGCAAGATTTATGTGTCCAGGCTGCATAGGGATAAGATACGAAGGCTAGAAGAGGCTAATGGAGACAGAGAAAATTTTTCAAAAAGGCTCAGTGGAATGCCTCTCCTGATCAGAGTGAAGAATAGTGTGGTTGAACAAGCAGGCTGAAAGAATAGCATAAAGGGAAGGGTAAGAATAAGAAAATGATGAAAGTAACAATGTTTAATAATAGAAATGGCTGGGGCACCTGGCTGGCTCAGTCTGTACAGCATGCAACTCTTGATCTTGGGATTGTAAATTCATGCCCCGTGTTGGATGTGAATCTATCTGTCTATCTATCTATCTATAATGTATCTATCGATCAATTGATCGATCGATCGATAGATACACACACATTTATATACACATTTACGTAAATGGCTAAATGGCTAACATTTATTTATTTCTTACTATATGCAAAATTGTCAGAGAAGGTGATTGACATTAATTTATTTCATATATGCAGAAAATTCAATGTATGGTCATGAGGGACATTCACTAAGAGGAGGTGATGGGAAAGACAAGCCAGGAAAAAAGGACCTGGATGTAACTGGTCAGCCATGACCCATATTGAAGTCTGGTAGAATTGTAGTAGGATTTGTTGAGGAAAGGACAACTTCCCGTCGTTGTGTTCAAAGATTGGAGATGGGAGGATGTTAACAAAGCCAGAGTCACGATTCTCTAACACATCCTGGCACCATGTTTGTCCATTCATGGCATGCATTCTTCCCCCTACAAATATGAGTTTGGCGGGGTGCCTGGGCGGCTCAGTCAGTTAAGCGTCCGACTTCTGCTCAGGTCATGATCTCACGGTCTGGTCCAGGAGTTCGAGCCCCGCGTCGGGCTGTGTGCTGACAGCTCAGAGCCTGGAGCCTGCTTCGGATTCTGTGTCTCCCTCTCTCTCTGCCCCTCCTCTTCTCATGCTCTGTCTCTTGAGAGCTCTGTCTCTCAAAAATAAATAAAAACATTAAAAAATTTTAAAAAAACCATAAATACGAGTTTGGCTTCATGTATTTCTGGCACAATTCATTATATAGCAATACTTACACTTTGCTGTTGTTGTTATTGTTGTTGTCCTTTAAATTTAGATCTTTAGAATAACAATCAAAACGTGTGCGGAATAAAAATGTTTAGGGAAGTTAACTTACGCTCAAATGAAGAACAGTGAACTATTTTGAACTACAAATGACATATAGAACGGCAGCCTTGGGATCTCTAGTCTCATCTCCCAGCGGAATTAATGGCATACATGACGTGTGATTAAGAGTATTCTCTCTGTCCTGATAATATTTACATTCTCTTCCATTATTGGCCTTCATTATTCATTGATCTTTCTCTGTCTTCCACAGTCTGTGTCAGAAGAGTTAGTTTAATTGTTGTAAGGCATTTTTAGTAGCTGCCAGCTGTGGAGTTTGTCTGCAGTTGTTCAAAAAGAAACTCGAAGTTCACAGCCCTTACCCACTCATTCTATAGCTTTAGTTAATGTTGTTTCTAATTGCACAGTTACAGAATACAATGTAAAACCTTATGGTGGTTTGCTACCCTCCATTTACTCTATAAACAATTCTTCCTACAGCTGACTTTTAACTAGGAATGCCACCCAAGTAGTCAGACAAGATTATACATACTTGTGAATAGTTTGTTTCGATTCAGAGAACAACCTGAACTCTAGCCTGGAAGTATCTTTCCCTATGCGAAGTCATTTAGTCTGTATTACCTTCTATTTCCTGCAGGCAACTACTCATTTTATGACCCCTTGAAGCACATCCCTTCAATCCCAAACTCTGAAACTCAGTAGAACCAAAATAAAACCCTCACCACCTACACAGGCTGCTTCGGCCTCCCTCCTAAGAGCTGTCACTACCCTAGAAACCAGGCAGCACCTTCACAATGCATATCAGATTACACTACAAACATCTTTTTTTTAAAAAAATTTTTTAATGTTTATTCATTTTTTGATAGGGACAAAGTGCGAGTGGGGTAGGGGCAAACAGAGAGGGAGACACAGAATCGGAAGCAGGCTCCAGCCCCTGAGTGGTCAGCACAGAGCCCGACACGGGGCTCGAACCCATGCACTGTGAGATCATGACCTGAGCCGAAGTCGGACGCTTAAGCACTGACTGAGCCACCCAGGCGCCCCTTACACTATGAACATCTTAAAATCCTCAAGTGTGCTGTTGCAATCACTCACATCATGGTAGATGAGTTGGCTCATGCTTACCTTTCTGATGTTCGTTCTGTAATGGTTTGCTTTCTCTCCCTTAAACATGCTATGCCTTGAATTCTTAGAGGTTTGCAAAAATTGATCCCATCCTTTGGAACTCTTTTACCACAGACCTCCTACATGGCTATTTTCATTACTTAAGTCCCAAGCCAAGTGATATCTTCTTGTGATGCCTTCCCTGTCTGCCACATAGAAATTGACTTCACCCATACTGCCCTGACGCCTCTTTCCTTTGACCCCATTTTATTTCTCTTCATAGAATTTGTGTGACTAAAGGTAATATTAGTGATGGGTTTATTGACTATGTATTCCAGCTGGAAAATAAGTATGGTCATTGACGCTTTCTGACTAATTTATCACGATCTTCCAAAAGCATATGACAAAGCTCATCGCACAGTATGTGTTCAATAAATACTTGAATGAATGAATGGATGACCAATATGTGTGGATTACTTTGTGATTCAGAAGCTAAATAACTGTAAACAAACTTGAAATCACAATTTCTTTTATAATAAATTGATATGTTTTTGCTTTTTTACAATTGAATAGGAGGTGTATGCCAGGTATGACCATGCCATGATTAGTATAGAATTTGATAGCATTATAATCACTCCTTTAAACAAACAAACAAACAAACAAACAAACAAATCCATCTAAATATAAAGTGATAATAGAATGTATTAAATGCTTTCAAAATCAGTCTGTTACCAGTTTCCATTTATAGGACAGATACTGGAGCTTTACAATCACATGTGCTTTGGTGCAAAAGAAATGCTAGGTTGGTAGGCCATGTGGGTGTTCAGGCATGTGCACAATCCTTTTTTCCCCTTTATGGCTGTGACAAAGAGCTAGGCTTATTTCCAAATGGACATATTTGAGTTATGAAGCACTCCACAATCTATTCTGAAAAACATCACTTAAATATTTATGAAACCACACAGGATTTTAAAAAGCTGTGGTTAAGAATTTTAACCTATTCTCTTTATTATGAAATATTTCAGACATAAAAAGTATGATGCATAGCATAAAAAAATCCATGCATCTAACTCCCAGCTTAAAAAGAAAACAAATTATAAATGGACAGAAGGCCTAATGCATACTCCTTCACAATCACAACCTTTCTCTAGCCCCTAAAATGCAGGCATTATTCTGAATCTGGTACATTTCATCCCCATTCTACTCTTAAAATTTTACTACCTATTTGTCTCTAAACTGCTTATCATATCGTTTTACATTCTTTTAGACTCTTCGTGTATACTTCAGATCGCTTTTGTTTTTTGCTCAAAAATTTCATACATGTTGATAAATGGAGGTGCACTCCATTCACTTCTAATAAAGCTTAGAGTTTCAGGTCATGCACCTACAGGTATCCCCCACTCTTCACTTTCTGCCATTTTGCTTTTATAAGAGACTTACGTCGGTATCTGGTTTTGCCTACTTAAAGTAAACCCAAAGAAGATTTTTCCTTTTCACGCAGAAAAAAGGTGAAAAACATCAAGCGTAGGTTTCCCAGGGAGCCATTACGGAGGCAAACCATCCTGAGCAGCGAGAGCGACGCCACCTAGCTTCTTCCCCGGGAACTACACCCCTATTTCACCTTTAAAGTCATCTGAGCTTTGAACTGTCTGTGAACATCTGTGTTTTATCTCGACTGATTTGGGGCATCCGTTAGCAAGATGTGTCCTAAAGTATCAGAGAAGCCTCAGATAGATCCTAAGATAGATGATTTTTTGGGTCTGGAACACTCACAAATTTTTCCTTATAAACTAATGGTAAGTGCTTCTTTGGTTTACACCATTTCGGTTAATGAAAGGTTTCATAGGGAACCCTCTTCTTTCAGATAGCCAGGGGGGGGGAGGGGCTGGAGTAAACGTTACCCACTTTTATAATGAATTATTAATGAACATCTAGATTACTTGCAATTTTCTTGGTTATAATAATGCTGCTATGTTCCAATCGTATGCCCGAGAGTTTCTCTTGGATACACATCTAGAAATGGGATCTTCACTTGACATTTCTGATTGTTTTCCGAAGAGATTGTCCAATTTACGCCTTTATCAAAAAAATGTAATAGATCTGTTTGTTCTTCCACATTCTTGGGAAAGGTGTTATTTTAAAGTCTTTAATTTTTTTTTTCCGATCTGAAGAATTTCAATGTATCAAATATATTCAATGTATTGAATACAAATGTATTCAATGTATTCAATGTATTCAATGTATTCAAATGGCTCAGTTAAGCGTCCGGCTTTAGCTCAGGTCATCATCTCATTGTTTGGGAGTTCAAGCCCCATGTCCGGCTTTCCACTGACAGGAGCCTGCTTCAGATCCTTTCTCTCCCTGTCTCTCTGCCCCTTCCTTGCTCACGTGCTGTCTCTCTCTCTCTCTCTCTCTCTCTCTCTCTCTCAAAAATATACATTTAAAAACCAAACAAAAAACAAATGTATCTCTGTAATTTTAATTCTTACTATCCTTATTACCCATGAAGGTATTATTTTCATGGTCATTGGCATTTTGTTTCTCTCACTATACATTGCACATGTATGTATTGTCCTTAATTCTATATTGGATTATATATATTTTATATTAGTTTATAAAAGTTTTTTATATTTTTTTGAACAGCAATGTTTTGTTCAGTAGTATTTTATGTATCACTTGGTCTGTGATTTGTGTTCATTTTTAAAAAAAATTTTTTTAACGTTTATTTATTTTTGAGACAGAGAGAGACAGAGCATGAACGGGGGAGGGTCAGAGAGAGGGAGACACAGAATCTGAAACAGGCTCCAGGCTCTGAGGGTCAGCACAGAGCCTGACACGGGGCTCGAACTCACGGACCGTGAGATCAGGACCTGAGCTGAAGTTGGACGCTTAACCGACTGAGCCACCCAGGCCCCCCAATTTGTGTTCATTTTTAAGGTATTTTTGAGTGAACAAAATTTTGTTTTAGTACAATGGAATTAAATTCAACTGCTTTTTTGTTCTCACTATACTCCTTAACAAATTCTTATGTATCTTGTCATAAAGACAAGCCTATGATAATATAATTGAAATTGACTTTGGGTGGGGTGTGAGATAATTCAGTGTTTCTCATATGCCTAATGAACTGATTTACTTTCTCTCATTGACAATGCCTCTTTCTCATGTTTCATTCAAGTATCTATACATATATATGACGATATACTTTGGTGTTTTTTACTGTTTCTATTTGTCTAGGTATTTATCCTTGTACAAACCAATGCTTTGATACATATGTCTATGTATGTAGACATACGATTAGTCTTGATGTCTAGATGGATATATCATGTAGCATTAATTTCTCTTCAATATTGTCTTTGGTATTTTGAGTTCTTTGCTTTCCCATATAAATTTAAAAATCAACTTATTGGGGGCGCCTGGGTGGCGCAGTCGGTTAAGCGTCCGACTTCAGCCAGGTCACGATCTCGCGGTCCCTGAGTTCGAGCCCCGCGTCGGGCTCTGGGCTGATGGCTCAGAGCCTGGAGCCTGTTTCCGATTCTGTGTCTCCCTCTCTCTCTGCCCCTCCCCCGTTCATGCTCTGTCTCTCTCTGTCCCAAAAATAAATAAATGTTGAAAAAAAAATTAAAACAAAAAAATCAACTTATTGAATCCTGCTGAAATGCAAGAAAACAAATGAAAACAAAACTCCCTAATGGGATTTTGACTGAAAATATATTAACTTGAGAAACAATGTTTCTGTGCTTGTGTTAAACTTTTGTTTCAGATACATTTAAAAATGTGTTTCAGTAGTTTTATATATGTTGGGTATATTTCTTCATATGAAATTTATTTACTTTAAATAGTCGCATTTTGTTTTTATATTTATTTTTGCATATGGATGTATATACAGTATTCACTGTACTATCTTGTTATTGTCAATTATATGTCAGTATATTCTTTTCAGTTTTCTATCAATGACCATATTTTATGTCACTAATTATTGTTCGTTTGTAATTTCCTAATGTTGACATTCTGACATTAGTTGTTTATTTTCACTGTGCTCCCTTATGACATTAGCACACCTTTGCAGAGTGATTGTGGTTTAAGGTAGTAATGATTCCTGACTTTTAAGGTCAGTTTCTAACACATTACGGCAAGCTGTGACACAATGCAATTAAATACAATATCTGTATATCACTTAGTAGAGTGTCTGCATCAATTAAACAATTTTCTTATAATACTATTTTTCTAAGAATGTTTTACATTGCTGACTTTCTTTTTCTTTTTCTTTTTTTTTAAATCATGAATTGGAGAGGAATTTTATTCAATTGTTCCTCCTGAAGTATTATCATGGACACCGGGATTTTCCTCCTTTATCTTATTAATATGCTGAATAATGGCAATAGATTTTGTAATAATGAAACATCCTTAAATTTATATGACTTTTGTCACTTTAAAATACAAGTTACAAGATACAGTTTATTAATATTGTATTTACATTTATTGCTTCTGAGTTATTGAATGAAATTAGCCTTTGATATTCTTTTATTAAAGTCTCTTTGTATGATTTTCATATTAATATTGTTGGAGACATAGAAGGAGTTGGGAAGTATTCCCTCTTTATATTCAACGGTAGAATTTTTAATACTTTGGATTTGTCTCTTCCTTAAATGGTTAATAGAATTTTCCTGTTTTATTTTACAAGCCTGATCTTGTACATGGTTATTTTAATTTTGGTAGATTTTATTTTATTGTATTAATGTTTACTTACTTTTGAGAGAGAGAGAGAGAGAGGGAGGGAGAAAGACAGAGCATGAGCAGGAGAGGGACAGAGAGAGAGGGAGACACAGAATCCGAAGCAGCCTCCAGACTCTGAGCCATCAGCACAGAGCCCAAGGCGGGGCTCAAACCCACGAACCACCAGATCAAGACCTGAGCCAAAGTCAGATGCTTAACTGACTAAGCCACCCAGGGGCCCCATAATTTTGGTAGATTTTAAACTACTGCTTCAATTTATTTCTTCTTGGGTCATTTTGACTGTGTTAGAGTTTCTATAAGTTTTTTTCATGCCGTCATATGATATGCAGATTTGCCATAGATTTGATCGCAAAATTAGTGTTGTTTTCATCTCCGCTGTTATTATACCTGTATCCATTTTCTTCCTTAAAATGATTTTAGTGCCTTCTCTCTGGCTCTCTTTTCTAAAAATAAATCTTAGGATGTATTTCGATTATATTTGTCTCAAAGAATCTCATTTTGGTTTTATGAATGCTGGTTTTATTGGATTGTAAAGTAATTGAGTTTATTCTTTATTTGTGGGAGTATACTCAGGCTTGTTTTAAAGTGTGTCCTTCCAGAAACAATCTAGCTATTTAAAAATGTATTATTTTGGGGGTCACCTAGGTGGCTGGGTTAAGCATCAAACTCTTGGTTTCGGCTCAGGTCATAATCTCATGATTTCATGAGTTCAAGCTCTGCGTTGAGCACAAAGCCTGCTTGGAATTCTCCACCTCCCTTCTCTCTCTGACCCTCCCCCACTCACACTGCCCCTGTCTCAAAATAAACAAACTAAAAAAAAAAAAAGTAGGCCCTTGTAGGGGTGTGTGTGTGTGTGTGTGTCTTTTTTCTTTCTTTCTTTCTTTCTTTCTTTCTTTCTTTCTTTTTTTATAATTAAAAAAAAGTTTCAGTGTTTATTTTGAGAGAGAGAGAGAGAGAGAGAGAGAGAATCCCAAGCAGGCTCCACACTGTCAGCTCAAAGCCTGACCTGGGGCTCAGTCTCAGGAACTGTGGGATCATGACCTGAGCCAAAATCAAGAGTCGGATGCTTAACTTGACTGATCAACCCAGGCACCCTTTGTGTGTCTTTTTAAACTCAACAAGCTTGAGGGCAGACATAAGTATTTTTTTTTCCTTTACATTGTAGCACAGACCTCATCAGAGTAATTTTCTTTCTGCTGACTAGATTTAGTCTACCTTTATACTAGAAAGGGAGCCCTTGAAGCTTTCTGGCTTATCTGGGGCATTGATTATATTGTAACGTGGGATTATATCTTTGGTCTTCTGGCAGACATTAAACCTCAAATCGTAAGTTACAGAGATCAAGAAATTTCCAAAGAGCAGCCGAAGAGTGAAAATATTCTCTCTATGTGTGGTTTTTGGCTCTTATTTTTTGGACTACAGCAATTTCTCATACTTTTATTGTAACCTTCCCTGATCATTTAAAAGATGTTTTTATATCTTTCCTACATTTGTGTGCCTTGTAGGAGAATATTTACATCAAATCACTGAGCATGTTGCTAAAACTTGCACTCAGCCTATACTTAAATATTAGGCTTAAATTTTTTTTTTTAAATTTTTTTTTTCAACGTTTATTTATTTTTGGGACAGAGAGAGACAGAGCATGAACGGGGGAGGGGCAGAGAGAGAGGGAGACACAGAATCGGAAACAGGCTCCAGGCTCTGAGCCATCAGCCCAGAGCCCGACGCGGGGCTCGAACTCACGGACCGCGAGATCGTGACCTGGCTGAAGTCGGACGCTTAACCGACTGCGCCATCCAGGCGCCCCCCATTTTTTTTTTATGTTGATTTATTTTTGATAGAGAGAAGAAGATAGACCACAAACAGGGGCAGAGAGAGAGGGAGACACAGAATCCAAAGCAGGTTCCAGGCTCTAAGCTGTCAGCACAGAGCCTGACACGTGGCTCAAACTCACAAGCCACTGAGATTATGAGCTGAGCCAAAGCTGGATGGAGGCTTAACTGACCAAGCCACCCAGGCACCCCTTAGGCTTTTTTTTCCCTTAGATAAATAAATATGAAATGGCAAACATCAATAACACTCAAAATTTATATTTTAGCTAGGTACTTTTAAAATAATGGGCATTAAAAAAATAAATAAAATAAAATAATGGGCATTATTCCCCAATGTGCATTTATTTTATTTTATTCCTTTACAATTTTTGCCTTCAGATAACGTTCTAATTTTCAACCAGTCTGTGATTTTCAACCTTTCATGTTAAACTTCATACTTAAATTTAGGTTCACTTTATCTCATTTAAGACCTGTTTACGGCTTTAGTCTCAGCATATTTTATATTATACAAACACACATACACACAAGCACTCCCACTCAGGGTTTTATTTACATGCACTATCAGATTATGCATCGCACTGGTATTTCTGAGAATTTGATAACCTATCATTCAGCTGGTGCATTTTGTGATATGCACTTGCCACATACATTTGTATCATTGCCTCTGTTTTGCATTTATAACTGAAGCTTTTATCCATATGCCATTCTACTTTAAATGCCAGAAGTATTCAGAACACGGAACCCCTGTGGCCTAGTGCTGTTGTGTTTTATATGATTAAAGATAGTTGTTTATAACTTGTGCTTATTAACCTTTCATCCACACAGCTCTTCAGTCATTGTAGAAGTCTGACACCGGGGATTTGATCATGTCTTACATATTTTCAGCATCACAAATACAATAGAATATGGCCATTATAAACTGGCTTCCACGTGATATTAGAAAATACCTACATTTGCATCCATTTTTTTTATTCATGCCAAGTTTTCTTCTTACACACATCCATAATTGTCAATGTGAAATCGCCTCGTCTACAAACAAGTTCACTTTGCTACAGTAATACGTTGTTTTTTTTAAAACTTCACGCCTATCTCCAATCTTTGGTGAGAGGGCAGGTTTTCTCTCGTACTGATTTGCAGAGCCTGCTTTCTTTATTATTACTCTGAGAGTTTTCAAACTGTCATGCTCAAGTGTACTCAAGCCAAGTGTGGCTGTATCACCAAAGATTCTGCTGCAATATACCTGAGGTGTGGCACATTCATCTTCATTTTTAACAAACACTGAGATTTTTCAGCTACTGATTTGTCATGCTGACCCAACACTGTGCAAAAATGGAAGAGAAATCCTGTAATGGATAGGGGCTTCAGTTGAAATTTAGCAAAGGCTGCCAGAGCAGTTAATGCACGCAACACTGGAAAAACCCACTGAATAGCCGCCGCTTCCTGGAAATTTACAAATCTCACATTTCTATTTTAGTTTGAAATATTCTAGATTAGCACAGTCATAAACAGATTCTGTACTCATGTTGCTTATAGCGTTATTTTGTTTTCTCACTGGTTATTCTCACTTAAGCAACAATATGGCAAGCATGAACTTCATAAAAACAAATACGACTTTTAAAATATGCAAAAGTTAAATACTAATTTTGAATAGATATCTAAATTAGCATTTAAGAGGATAACAATCCATTTTGAAAGCAATAGAGGCTATGACTTTATTTGTTTTCAATAGTTTTTAAAGAAGCCAATGTATACTTTAAATGATATAATTATATACAATGAATTTGAATATAAGGAATCAATTTTCCATTTGCTTCAGAAAAACTGAGTATAAAACCAAAATAACAACAATACCAACAACAAAAATCAACCTATTATATAAGGTAATATCTTGCAGGGATTATTATTTGAGGCAGAGGATGAGCCCTAACAGTTTTCCATCTGTCAAGCTGTTACTTCCAAAATGGCTTTACAGCCTTCTCCTGAACGTCTTATTTCTTCCTCAAAATATACTATGGGAATTTGTAAAGAAATCGCCTTACCCAGCCAAAGTGGTTATACTTTTAAGGATGCTACTATAGACTGAATGTTTAGGTCCCTCCAAACTTCATGTTTGAAAGCCTACCCCCCAGTGCAGTGGTATTAGGAGGCGGGGCCTTTGGGAGATGATCAGATCCTGAATGTACACCCCTCATGAGTGGGATTAGTGTCCCTATGAAAAAGACCCAAGAGGGATGGCTGGGTGGCTCAGCTGGTTAAGGATCCGACTTCGGCTCAGGTGATGATCCCACAGCTGGAGAGTTCAAGCCCCGCGTCGGGCTCTGTGCTGACAGCTCAGAGCCCGGAGCTTGCTTTGGATTCTGTGTCTCTCTGCCTCTCTCCCACTCACGCTCTGCCTCTCTGTCTCTCTGTCTCTCTCAAAAATAGACATTAAAATAAATTTAAAAAAAAAATAAATAAAAGACTCCAGAGAGCTCAACCCATGAGGGCACAGCCAAAAGACTGCGTCTATGAACCAAGAAGTGGGTCTTGCCAGATACCCAATGTGGCTGTGCCTTGATCTTGGGCTTCTCATCCTTCAGATCTGTGAAATATGAATTTGGGTGACGAGCCACCAGTTTATGGTGTTCTGTTATAACTACTCCCAAATCAGTGCTAGTTCCGCTAAAACGTACAACCTTTTTACATTAATTAGATGTTAACCTATCAAGCTAGCCCACCCGGTTTAATTGTAGTCTGTTGAACATGAAGGTCTGTGAGCTCCAGGGTATTTTAGTTGATTAAAAACGAAATGAAACAAAACAAAACAAACAAACAAAAACAACAACAGGCAAGCACAACCAAAAATACCCAAACAAACAAAAACAAAAACAAAAACAAAAACAAAAACAAAAAACCCACTAAAACCAAAGCCTAAATAAAAGTGTTTCTTTTCTTCTCTTTGATAACTGCACTCATTTTATTTGGTTGTAAACTTGAACTTCAATGGATGTGAAGTCATGAATATAAACAATGATAACATGCTTCTAAGATATAATGAGAACATATTTTTGTTGACGGAACTGCATGATGTCACATTGTATCACACTGAAGCTGTGAGGAATCGCCATCCTATTTTGTAAGTCTTGATTTGGTCTTCACATACTATGGCAAAGGCATTTTAAGATGACAAATGAATAGACTGTAACGACACTCAGGATCTGCATGCAATAGTCCTGTGTAATTGAGTTAAGCCAAATTCAAGGTCGGAAAACAATGTATATATATTCCTGTTCGTCTTGGCTCTTGCAGCCTGCCTTGCTGTCAGGCTTAATTCTTTTCAGTCATCCTCAGCTCACCTTAGTGTCTTGGGGAGAAAAAAAAAAGTGCGTAAAAAATAAGATTTCATTTGGAGAAAGAAAAAAAGAACAAAAGGCCTGCAGTGATAATACCATCATGTTGAGCTCCTGTCATATGCGTTAAGATCCTTTGTCGGCATTTATGGTAGAGGTCGGTGTCGGGAAAAATAGACTTCAAATCTTTGTAAATTAATCTCTGTGGAGTATCTCAAATTCTGCTTGGCAGGTTTGAAACACAGCTTGGCAAAATGATTCCTCCTTATGTTTGTAACACTTAACATTAATTCAAAACATATAAAGACTCCAAATGGTAACATCTACATGCTTGCCATCAAAAGATTGTATTTGTCTCTTTGCTCTGAAAGCGTATCTTTACCTTAATGAGAAAATACATTTTTTTTCCCCAGTAGCTAAGCATGTTGGCTTATGTACCTAGAAGCAATGTCTACTGCTTCTGTACTGTGGTTATAATGCACACATTTTGATTTAATAGAATAAAACCTTAGATCTTACATATATCATATAAAAATCGAGGGTACAAATAATTGAGGAAGTTAGACCTAATTCTGTATCCTTTTTTTTTTATCACATACACTTACAAAAACTTTATAACAATGCAAATAACCTTGTATCTTTTAAATATTATGGAAATTCTAGTAGTAAACTGATAAGAATAATAGAACTACAAGGAAATGCAATTAAAAAATTACTTTTACTATATATTTAGTTATAGTATTACTGCTATTTATAAAACTGTATCTCCTTAAGAATATAGACTATTGTTTTTAATTATAATTAATTTAGGCTGTAAAAGTAGTTTTTTGATTTAACCAACAAATAATCTATAAAATTAGTTCATCTAATACACTTATAAGACTTCACATCCCATGATCTTTGACCTTGCAATACCGTTTCCTTGACTTCACTACCTTTCTTCCATCAGATGTCAGATCAAGGGGAACCTATTCATTTTTTAGGTAGAATCATCTACTCTGTAAGCCAGGTGCAGGAATTGGCAAAACCATGGAGTAAATATTTCTTTTCTGATACTGGCTACGTTATAATACTACTTAGGCAATCAGCTAAAATGTGCATAAAATGAAGTGGTGTATCACAGCATATTCCTGTTCTCTTTTTTAATAAATTTATTTTTAAAGAAGAATCAACATTAGCAATAATGTATTTCTAGTTGAGGTAGATATAATAATTTTCTTTTCTTTAAAAAATTTTTTTTAAGTTTATTTATTTTCAGAGAGAGACAGAGAGAAAGCAAGTGGGGGAGGAGCAGAGAGGGAGAGACAGAATCCCAAGAAGGCTTTTCACTGACAGAGGGGATTGAACTCACAAACCATGAGATCGTGACTTGAGCCAAGATCAAGAGTCAGAGGCTTAACCGACTGAACCACCCAGGGAACCCTGTAATAATTTTCTTTATACAATCATTATTACTTTTGCTCTTTATTCCCGCAAAGAAAAAATCTATAGAAAATACATTTTAGAGATCAATGCTGTATCATTCTTAATGTAAATGAGCCAACATAATGAAGTGTATAAAATATTATTGTGTGGAATATTATGGGAAAAACATGACAAGATACACTTCACGGTACACGATAGTTAAATGAGTCATTCTGCCTTGGTAAATAAATGTGTCTCTCATCCCTATCCTTGAAGACTTTATTTGGGAGAATGTTTTGAACTTTTATGATTATAAAAGCATCATCTTGAGCTTAAAAATTTTATTTCTTTATTTAATTCATCATTGAAAGTTTAAACAAAACAAATGCTGTCTGATGTCTATTTTATAATTTTATATCAGAGCTAACAAGCAGGGGACAGCACTTTAAATTTTCCAGAGAATGAGATCATCAGGCTGCATGTAAGACAGTACTGCTAAACACAGAACAAAATGCCATCCCTTCTAGGACTATTACACTCAAAAAAGAAAAGAAGAGAAGAGAAAAAGAAAGAAAAGAAAAGAAAAAAAAAGAAAAAAGAAAGAAAAGGAAAAAAAGGAATAAAAAACAGTTGCATTCTACATGCATATTTTTCACAAATATAAATGAGGATGTCCTTCAAAAATGCAAAGCAATCAAAGCACAAAATTCTAAGCAGAAACAGACAGGAATAGAGACGGGACATGTAAACATATATGTTACAGAACACAGCAATTCTGGAATGGGAATGTAAAGATGAGGTGTTTCTGCTGGGAGCCTTGAAAGCTGAGTTGGATCTAACAGGGGAACAATGTGGTCCGCTGCCGTGAGAAATTAAATTGTCATTTACAGTGCAGTTATTAGTTTTAGCTGAGCCTATGTAGTTCCATATGAATATTGTGTGCATACCAAAAACCTTTGGTCTTCAAAGCATGCTATGACTTTACTTTAAAGCAAAATCTAGGAGAAAAATATGTAACTTTAAAATTAAATGTGGAAGAAACAAGGCCGAAACGCTGGGTGGCCTGACTGGAGTGTTAGTGCATTCTTGTCAATTTTCCTGAAAGTATTTGTGAAACTAAGCATTTCAGAGGAACGATTTTTGATCTTAATCTTTTCATTGTCCGATGCTAAATTCTACCTCCCCATATAGAAAAATTACAGTTTTATGTTGTGGTTCCCTGATTGTCAATTATGTTTATGTTTTCTTTAAAACTAGGGGCACCTGGGTGGCGCAGTCGGTTAAGCGTCCGACTTCAGCCAGGTCACGATCTCGGGGTCCGGGAGTTCGAGCCCCGCGTCGGGCTCTGGGCTGATGGCTCGGAGCCTGGAGCCTGTTTCCGATTCTGTGTCTCCCTCTCTCTCTGCCCCTCCCCCGTTCATGCTCTGTCTCTCTCTGTCCCAAAAATAAATAAACGGTGAAAAAAAACTGTATTTCTAGTAGGAATGCTTATCATTTTTTTTATTGATTGTAGAATTTCTTTATGTATTATATTCTGGGTACTAACACTTTCTTCCTTACGTGTGTCCAAACATAGTATCTTAGTTCTTGGCTTATCTTTGTCTTATTGTAAATTTGGAGGAACAAAGGCTTCCAGTCTAAATATATTATTTAATTTATCTTTTCTTTTGTAGTTTTGTTTTTCTATCTAGAGAAATCTCTCTCTACTCAAAGCTGAGGACAGTGGTCTCCTATATGTACTTCTATATGTTTTAAAGTTTTCCTTGCATATTTAGCGACCTAGAAAATTTTTTTTGGTATTGTTTAAAATGCAAACAAAGAGTAAATTATTTTTCACAGGGCAAATTAGCTATTCTGTTATCTTATCATAAGTTGTCCCTGTTTCATATATCAAATTTCCATTTACGTATTGGTCTGTTTCTGTAGTCTCTAAACTGTTTCAATGTTCAATTTGTTTATGTTCTTATTATACTCTTCTCTCCTGTGGCAACACTAAGATTATGGATTCTTAGTGCCCGGTGGAAAATGAAACACTTGCTGGAAGGTCACATAGATAGTAAAAACCAACACTGTCATCAAGGAGAACTGTAAGTGAGGCTCAGTATTATTCTGTTTGATCTCCAGATTCTTTGAATAAACCTTCCTTTCATCCAACAGTGCATTTTTAATCAAAACTTGATGTAAGAATGTTTCCAGACACAGGAGAATGTTTTAGTCAGGAAAGCAACGAACTATTCTCTAGTAGGAGAGTCAAGACCCTTCATGGCAAGAAATGCAACTCTTCAGATCTGATTTATCCATTCAAAGCAGGGAAGGTCAAGATCATTACAGGATCATGTAGGAATTTAGAAATAGTACATGTCGGAGCACATTTTAGCTCCTGGTCCAAGAGCAGAAGAGACAACTTAAAGCACCAAACTAAATAAAACTTCCATGCCCTGCAAAGTGTGCAGGAGGCAACCTTTGCCTCTCTACTTTCAAGATGGCACCTGTCATGATACGGAATGCCTTTTACTCTCTAAAGGTTGAAATAGTAGGCATAAGGAAAATATTTAAAAAATTGTTTCTGACCAGGGATGTGGCAATATCTGCCCTGTTAAATTATATCATAAGTTGGATTATTCTTTTCAGCGTATCAAAATATCTCCCATGTTAAAATAAACAAACAAAAAATCAGTAAACCAACCCAACGCACGAGTGAATAAGCAATGAGTTAAAAAAAGCCCAAAACTTTTCTTGACCACATCAACCTCTATCCACTGCCCCCATTTCTCTCTCCCTCCGTCTGTGAGGCGTCTCACAGAGTTGGTCCATACTGGCCGTCTCCTCCTCTTTGTATTCTCCCTTAACTGAATTTTAATCAGGCTTTTCCCCACTACTCCAGTGAAAATTCATTCCCATACCGATGTTACCAATGGATGTTAGTATGACATTGCCATACCCACTAGCTGATCTTTAACCATAGTTGATAAAGGCGATCTCCTCTGTTTCCTGAGGTATTTTCTTAACTTTGTTTCTATGACACCACCTTCTCCTGATTCTACTTTTCTTCTCGCTCCTTTTCAGTCCTCATTGCGAGGTGCTCCACCTCTCAGAAGTGCTCTTCTGCCATATTATTTGCTACTGGTTGTATCAGCCAGTGACATGACCTTGAATGGAATCTTTCTGAGTGGGAGGAGTCACAGCTGCCCAGAATCTATCCGGGGCCTCAGGTGGGTATTTTCATTCCTATATTCAGATCCTCTTTTTCCTTCTTTTTTTTTTTTTTTTTAATTTTTTTTTTCAACGTTTATTTATTTTTGGGACAGAGAGAGACAGAGCATGAACGGGGGAGGGGCAGAGAGAGAGAGGGAGACACAGAATCGGAAACAGGCTCCAGGCTCTGAGCCATCAGCCCAGAGCCCCACGCGGGCTCGAACTCACGGACCGCGAGATCGTGACCTGGCTGAAGTCGGACACTTAACCGACTGCGCCACCCAGGCGCCCTCTTTTTCCTTCTTTAGCTATAATATTCCTTCCCATTCAGTAAAACCTTTTAAACATTTCTGTCCAATGTATCACTAGAATGTAGATTTCTCTTGTCAGTCAATCCTGGATTTATTAGATTTCAATGAGGTAACTTAGTACTTAATGCAAAATTAAACTTATGGAAGTAAAAACGTATATATGTATATATATATATATATATATACACATGTATATATGTATATATATATACACATGTATATATGTATATATATACACATGTATATATGTATATATATATACATGTATATATGTATATATATATATACATGTATATATGTATACATATATGAGATATTGGGTATTATATAAACACAGTTATTGAAATTCTGAAATTATATCAAACTATTTTAACAATCATATTGCTCTTAATATAAAAAAAAACATTTAAAAATATTCTTCCAGTGTATGGTAAACTTAGTTTATGATTAATAGGCACAGTGGGCATGTGGTAATCTCACATGTTTGAGATGCAAACACCGTGTTTCCACTACCCACGACTCATTTTTGAACCTAACGTCCAGAGGTTCTAGAATAGCTTTCTAAATTGCTCACCAAATCACCAATAAAAGGACAGAAGGTAACTTCATAGACATAACTTATAAATTTATGATATTTCAAATATGTACTGGTTACCTTCTATGGGAAACATTAATGCTCATACCTTTAAACAAAAATAGAGTTATTTCCATGCATATAAATTGACAAATTACTTTTTGGCATCTCTAATTTACAGCCGTCCTCGTATAAAAGTGAGAAATGTGAATGTCTCTTTCTTCCTACTTTTGAATCTACATACAGATTAATCTCCCTGCTAAGTAGAGTTATCAATCATTCATGCCTCTAAATGTCAAACACTAAGAGCACAGCATACAATACGATTTATTCTTTTGTTGTCTAAAATAAAATGAATTTTATCGCTTTGAAGAAAAGAAAAGAAAACATTTTAAAATAGCATTTCTCAGTTTAAGAAATCACTGAGGCATAGGATTATTTCTAACACAATAGAGTGAGTCTTTCTCCAAAAAGAGATGTATAGGAGGATTTAAACATAGATTAGTTCTTTTTAGATAATGTTTTATTATGGAAAATAAAGTTTGCATTTTGATACTGAGACTACTTGCACATCTTCATCAATTCTCTTTTATCTTTCACTTACTTATGTTTACATTATAATAATGAATATATATAGTTCTCTGTTCTTTCCTATAGATAAAATTTGGCAACTATCTTATTGCTTCTGCAACTAATGATGCAGGCTAGTTTTATTTGGATGTTTTAAGCAACCAAATAGGAGCTCATCAAGGGTTTAGCATTTTACCGATTTGTCAGTTCAAGCAACTGTCTTTTATCCCCGGCCTCAGAGACTTCTGTTAATACCGTATGAGACAAAAATATCAAGCTCTTTTTATTTTTTAATTTTTTAAAATGCTTATTTATTTTTGAGAGAGAGACAGAGTGTGAGCGGGGGAGGGGCAGAGAGAGTGGGAGACACAGAACCCGAAGCGGGCTCCGGGCTCTGAGCTGTCAGCACAGAGCCTGACATGGGGCTGACACGGGGCTCGAACCCATGAGCTCTAAGATCATGACCCGAGCTGAAGTCAGACACTAAATTGACTGAGTCACCCAAGTATCCCCAAAATATCAAGCTTTTGATTATTGTGGTTCTTAAAGAGGCCACAATAGTTTTCGCTAGGAAATAATAGTTTGCTAAATTAGGAGGGCATTTGTTGCGGTGAGCACTGGGTATTATATGTAAGTGATGAATCACTAAATTCTACTCCTGAAACCAATATTACACTACATGTGAACTAACTAGAACTTAAATAAAAACTTGAAACAAAAAGATAGTTTGATACATTTGACAATTTAACCTTATTTTTTTCCCTTTTCATTTATTTATTTTTAATTTATAACCAAATTAGTTGGCATATAATGGAATAATGATTTCAGAAGTAAAATCTGGTGATTCATCCCCTGTATGTGACACCCAGTGCTCATCCCAACAAATGTCTTCCTTAATGCCACTTGCCCATTTAGCCCATCCCCCTTCAGCAACCCTCAGTTTGTTCCCTATATTTAAGTCTCTTATGTTTTGTCCCCCTCCCTGTTTTTATATTATTTTTGCTTCCCTTATGTTCATCTGTTTTACATCTTAAATTCCACAAATGAGTAAAGTCATATGTTTGTCATTCTCTGACTGACTAATTTTGCTTAGCATAATACACTCTAATTCCATCCACATTGTTGCGAATGGCAAGATTTCATTCTTCTTGACTGCTGAACAATACTCCATTGTATATATATGTATATATGTATACATCTATATATATGTAGTTATAGATATAGATATAGATATAGATATAGATAGATATAGATCTACCACAACTTCTTTATCCATTCATCTGTCAATGGACATTTGGGCTCTTTCCATACTTTGGCTATTGTTGATAGTGTTGCTATAAACATTGGGGTGCATGTGCCCCTTTGAAACAGCACACCTGTATCCTTTGGATAAATACCTAGTAGTGCAACTGCAGGGTCATAGTGTAGTTCTATTTTTAACTTTTTGAGGACCTCCATACTGTTTTCTACAGTGGCTGAACCAGTTTGCATTCCTACCAGCAGTGCAAAAGGCTTCCTCTTTCTCAGCATCCTCACCAACATCCGTTGTTGCCTGAGTTGTTAATTTTAGCCATTCTGACAGGTGTAAGGTGATATCTCCTTGTGGTTTTGTTTGTATTTCCTTGATGATGAGTGATGTTGAGCATTTTTTCATGTGTCTGTTAGCCACCTGGATGTCTTTGGAAAAGTGTCTGCTCATGTCTTTTGCCCATGTCTCACGGGATTATTTGTTTTTTTGGGTGTTGAGTTTGGTAAGTTCTTTATAGATTTTGGATACTAACCCTTCATTTGATATGTCATTTGCAAATACTTCTCCCATTCTGTTGGATGCCTTTTAGTTTTGCTGATTGTTTCCTTCATCGTGCAGAAGCTTTTTTATTGACGAGGTCCCAATAGTTCATTTTTGCTTTTGTTTCCCTAGTCTCTGGAGATGTGTAGAGTAAGAAGTTGCTGTGGCCGAGGTCAAAGAGGTTTTGGCCTGAATTCTCCTCTAGGATGTTGATGGCTTCCTGTCTTACATTTAGGTGTTTCATTCATTTTGAATTTATTTTTGTGTATGATGTAAGAAAGTGGTCCAGGTTCAATATTCTGCAGGTCACTGTCCAGTTCTCCCAACATCGTTTGCTGAAGAGACTGTCTACATTCCATTGGATATTCTTTTCTGCTTTGTCAAAGGTTAGTTGCCTATATGTTTGTGGGTCCATTTCTGGGTTCTCTATTCTGTTCCATTGATCTTAGTGTCTGTTTTCGTGCCAGTACCATACTGTCTTGATGATTACAGCTTTGTAATACAGCTTGAAGTCTGGGATTGTGATGCCTCCAGCTTTGGTTTTGCTTTTTCAGGATTGCTGTGGCTATTTGTGGTCTTTTCTGGTTCCACACAAATTTTAGGATTGTTTGTTCTAGCTTTGTGAAGATGCTGGTGTTATTATCATAAGGGTTGCATGGAATATATAGATTGCTTTGGGTACTATTGACATTTTAACAATATTTGTTCTTCCTATCCAGGAGCATGGAATCTTTTTCCATTTTTTTGTGTCTTCTTCAATTTCTTTCATAAGCTTCCTATAGTTTTCAGTGTATAGATTTTTCACCTCTTTTGTTAGATTTATTCCTAGGTATTTTGTGGTTTTTGGTGCAATTGTAAATGGGATCAGTTCCTTGATTCCTCATTCTGTTGGTTCATTATTTGTGTATAGAAATGCAACCAATTTTTACACTGATTTCATATCCTGCGACTTTGCTGAATTCATGGATCAGTTCTAGCAGGTTTTTTTGGTAGACTCTTTTGGGTTTTCCACATAGAATATCATGTTGTCCTCAAAGAGTGAAAGTTTGACATTCTCCTTGCCGATTTGGATGCATATTATTCCTTTGTGTTGTCTGATTGCTGAGGCTAAGACTTCCAATACTATGTTAAATATCAGTGGCAAGAGTGGACATTTCTGTCATGTTCCTGACCTTAGGGGGAAAGCTCTAACTTTTTCCCCGTTGAAGATGATATGACTTTCGTATATGACTTTTATAACTTTGAGGTATGACCCTTCTCTCTGTACTTTCTTGAGGGTTTTTTTATCAAGAAAGGATGCTGTATTTTGTCAAATGCTTTCCCTGTATCTATTGAGAGAGTCGTGTGGTTCTTTTCCTTTCTTTTATTGATGTGATGTATCACATTGATTGTTTTGCAGATATTGAACCAGTCCTGCATCCCAGGTATAAATCCTACCTGAATGTGGTGAATAATTCTGTTAATGTATTTCTGGATCCAGTTGACTACTATCTTGGTGAGAATTTTTGCATCCATGTTCATCAGGGAAATTATTCTGTTGTTCTCCTTTTAGTGGGATCTTTGTCTGGTTTTGGAATCAAGGCATTGCTGGCTTCATAGAATGAGTTTGGAAGTTTTCCTTCCATTTCTATTTTTTGGAACAGCTTCAAAAGAATAGGTGTTAACTGTTCTTTAAATGTTTGGTAGAATTCCCCTGGAAAGCCGTTTGGTGCTGGACTTCTGTTTGTTGGGAGATTTGTGATTGCTAATTCAATTACCTTACTGGTTATGGATCTGTTCAAATTTTCTATTTCTTCCTGCTTCAGTTTGGGTAATTTATATGTTTCTAGGAATTTGTCCATTTCTTCCAGGTTGCGCTTTCTCTCTCTCTCTCTCTCTCTCTATATATATATATATATATATATATATATCTTATTATTTGTTATATTTCTGCAGTGTTGGTTGTGATGTCTCTTCTTTCATTCTTGATTTTATTTATTTGGGTCCTTTCCTTTTAATTTTTGCTCAAACTGGCTAGGGGTTTATCGATTTTGTTAATTCTTTCAAAGAATCAACTCCTGGTTTCATGTATCTGTTCTATTGTTTTTGTTTTGTTTTGGTAGCATTGATTTCTGTTCTAATCTTTATAATTTTCCATCTTCTGCTAGTTGGGGTTTTATTTGCTGTTCTTTTTTCCAGCTCTTTAAGGTGTAAGGTTAGGTTGTGTATCTGAGACCTTTCTTCCTTTTTTAGGAATGCCTGGATTGCTATATACTTCCCTCTTATGACCACCTTTGCTGCATCCCAGAGGTTTTGGGCCATGGTGTTATCATTTTTCATTGGCTTCCGTGTACTTTTTAATTTCCTCTTTAATTTCTTGGTTAACCCGTTCATTTTTTAGTAGCATGTTCCTTAATCTCCAAGTATTTGTTGTCTTTCCAAATTTTTTCTTGTGGTTGATTTAAAGTTTCATAGTGTTTTGGTCTGAAAATATACACAGTATACAATCTGTATACAATCTTTTTGTACTTGTTGAGGGCTGATCTGTTCCCAGTATGTGATCTATTATGGAGAATATTCCATGTGCACTCGAAAAAAATGTGTATTCTGTTGCTTTAGGATGAAATATTCTGAATATGTCTGTTAAGTCGATCTGGTGCAGTATGTCATTCAAAGTCACTGTTTCCTTGTTGATTTTCAGCTTAGATGATCTGTCCATTGCTGTAAGTGGGGTGTAGAAGTCTCTTACTGTTATGATATTATTGTCAGTGAGTTTCTTTATGTTTGTGATTGATTTATATTTTTGGTGTACTACATTGGGGACATAAATGTTTATAATTGTTAGATCTTCTTCGTGGATAGATCCCTTAATTATGATACAACAGCCTTCTTCATTTTTTGTTACAGTCTTTATCTTAAAATCTTGATTGATATAAGTATGGCTACTCCAGCTTTCTTTTAGCAAACATTACCATGATAGATGGCTCTCCATTTCCTTACTTTCAATCTGAAGGTGTTTTTAGGTCTAACATGGGTCTCTCGTAAACACCATATAGATGGAACTTGTTCTTTTATCCATTCTGTTACCCTGTGTCTTTTGATTGGAGCATTTAGTCCATTGACATTTAGAGTGAGTATCGAAAGATATAAATTTATTGCCATTGTGTTGCCTGTAGAGTCGGAGTTTCTGGTGATGTTCTCTTGTCCTTTCTATCTTTTTTGCTTTTGTTATTTTTTGTTTTGTTTCATCTTCTCTCCCCTCAGAGAGTCTGTCTTAAAATTTCTTGCAAGGATGGTTTAGTGGTCATGAACTCCTTTAGTTTCTGTTTCTCTAGGAAACTCTTTATCTATCCTTCTATTTTGAATAACAGCTTTGCCTAGTAAAGAATTCTTAGCTGCATATTTTTTTCTTATTCAGCACATTTCTTTCTGGCCTGCCAAGTTTCTGTGAATAGGTCTGTTGTGAACCTGATTTGTCTTCCCTTATAGATTAAGGACTTTTTTTCCCCTTTCTGCTTTCATAATTCTTTCCTTGGTGTATTGTGTGAACTTGACTATGATATGCCTTGTTGATGGTCAGTTTTTGTTGAATCTGGTGGGAGTTCTTTGTGCTTCCTGGATTTTGATTTCTGTGTTTTTCCCCAGGTAAGGAAAATTTTCTGCTATGATTTACTCACAGAAACTATCTACCCCTTTTACTCTGTCTTCATCTTCTGGGAACCCCATGATTCAGATGTTATTCCTTTTTAATGAGCCACTGAGTTGTCTAATTCTTATATTGTGCTCTTTTGCCTTAGATTCCCTCTTTCCCTTCTTCATTATTCTCCATAATTTTGTCTTCTATATTACTGATTTGCTGTTCTGCTTCATCCTTCCTTGCCACTGTGACATCCATTCGAGATTATATCTCAGTTATAGTATTTTTAATTTTGTCCTGACTAGATTTTACTTCTTTCATCTCTGTAGAAAGGAATTCTTTGCTTTTTTCAACCCCATCTAGTATTCTTATTATCATCATTCTAAATTCCAGTTCAGATATCTTACTTGTATCTACATTAATTAAGTCCCTGGCTGTCATTTCTTCCTGTTCTTTCTTTTGGGGTGAAATCCTTCTTTTCATCATTTTGGAGGAAGAACAAAAATTAATAAAAGAAATTAAAATTGAAAAATTTAAAACAACACAAATAATCAAATAAAGGAAGCTAGATCCTAGGTTTTGGTCTGGTTGTTTTGGTGTTTTGGTCTGGTTGTTGAAAGAAGCTTGATTGAATGGAGGAAAAAAAGGAAAGAAAAAAAGAAAAACAAAGTAAGGAAAAGTTTAAAAATAAAAAAATATATATATACAATAAAATGCAATAAAATGAAATGAAAGTAAAATATATCAATTTATAAAAAGAATTTAAAATATAGTAAAATTTAAAAAAATTTATAAAAATGGAAAATAAAAATATTTTTTTTCTTTTTCTGTATCCAAGAATAAGAAAAAGAAATATAAATGAATAGATGGACCAGTGAACAGAATGAAATCCTATGAAATTACATCCAGTTTCCCCTAGTAGTCAAACTATGAAGCACTTTATAGTCCATACACTAAGCAGATGGACAAATCCTACTGGATTTGTCATCTCTAGGGCTTGGTTGGTGCAGTTGGATGGAGCTTGGTGTAACGGCTCTGTTCTCCCCTAGGTGGCACTATGTTACTTATTGGTGTGGATAGGTGTGGTGTGTGTGTGTGTGTGTGTGTGTGTGTGTGTGTGTGTATGCATGCGTTCGGGCACAGGAGAGGTGAAAATGGCATTACCTAGCTTCCCAGTCTTTAGTCTCAGGATTCTACTCTCACCGACCAGCTATCAGGCACCCCTCCTTTGTCTCTGACTTCTCTCCACTCCCTGCTTCTACACTGTCCACGACCAAGCCATCAGCCTGCCAGGCGGCACCTCTCTCCCAAATTTTAACTCAGATGGGGCAGTGTTTCCAAACCCCTCACCCCTGAGGGCCCTGTGGCTTGACACAACTCTGACTTGCCATCAGGAACGCTTAAACAACTACACTGCTACAGAGGTCCAGAGACTGCATCTGGGTGCCAGCCCACCCCAGAAAAAGTTCATGCAATCCTGTAGCAACAGCAGTTCAGGAATTATGGAAAATCACAACACAAAACTGATGCCCGGCTTCACTGAACCCTAGCATCCTTGTTACAACACCAGCAAATGTAACTGTTTTCTGGGGTCCGTTGGGACCTTTTCCTATCATGAGGCTGCACAGCCTCTACCAACTGTCCTCCCAGCAGGTGAACTGCTTCTCTCTGTGTGGCCTGAGGACCCCCCAGAACTCACTGCTCCTGGGGATTCACCTTTCCCACAAGATGACTGCCAGGTATTGAGCTGCAGAAATTCTGACTTTGCACTCCCCTATTTAGAGAGTCCTAATGGTATTGAAACCCTCTCTTTTCTCCCTTTCTTGTTCAGTCCCTTGCGGGTGTTTTTACTCTTTCTCTTTAGCTGCTTTCAGGGGGAGTGCTTTTCCTGTACTCTCTCCCCTGTCTCTGCTCTCTCTCTGCAAGCAAAAACAGCTCCCTCCCTTCCATAGCTTCTCTCTCCCCCAGTTCACCAATCCATGCCACATTCCTGCTGAGTTCTATGGCTCAAGTTATGAAGCTTGTTGTGTTAATCCTCAGGGCAATTTTCTAGACGTGCAAGATGGTTTGTTGCTGATCTAGTTGCATTTCAGGGATGACAGAAGCAGGGAACTCCATCCTGGCCCTCCTCGACAACTTACCTTTAACATGAATAATTGTATTCTTTCTTCATTTCATTTTGTTTTGCTACAGTATTATATGATATTATTACTTATTACCATTTTTCCTGTAGGGACAATCTTATACAAACTGTGCCTAATTTTTTTCTTTATATTTTCAAAATAGATAGATGAAATTATTAATTTTATGGTTATGTAGACTGAAAAGGAGAGTTCGATCATATTAGAACCTTCTTTTTGTTATTTCTGTATTTCTTGGTGAATGGAAAATATCTGATGTAGCATAGTCTTGTACATCAAGACGGCTCACATCGCGATCCCATCTGAAATGGGAAAATCTTGACTAACAGCCTGGAAGCTTTCTGATTTACAATAGAACAAGCAAAGGTCCAACTCAGGTATGTTGCTTGACATTCTGGGTTGACATTCTGGCATCAAACTTGGATCTGATACAAGAGGAACAAGCACTTACTTCCTACAAGGATGGACAGCTGGTGTGGCAAAATAATAGGAATAAATTATTGATTCAGAAAAACAAATGGAACCATAATGAAGGCACTTCTCTCATAACACTGGTTTGCTTCTTAAGCTAAGCTATTACAGTCATGCATGCAAATAAAATCTGATTGCCAGTCCTGAAAAAATAAAACATACCTCTCTACTTCATACTTTTCAGATCGGTGACATTATATTACCTACTTGGTTGTCTTCATAGAGTTCTTGGGTTAAGGTTTAAAATGATTGGGGTAATATTTTAAAAGCCAGGAAGCTATTTATAATAATGCCCATAGTTAAAGGCTGTCATTTGGCTTTGTCACTGATTGCTTGGCAATAATTTACTGAAATCTGCCTCAGTAAGTACTCTGCTAAATCTCCTCCATTATGATCTCACTTCAACCTCATCATAACCCACCAGGACAGACTATGTTATTTACATTTTTCAGATAAGAAACTATATGTTGTTAAGTGAAATAACTTTCCCTCTGAATGTGAAAATTCCCGAAGCGATATCACTCCAAACAGTTAACAGCTATGTCATTACTAACGTTACCTTCATTACAATACAGAAAATGTCAGAGAAGAGGCTCCACCCAGTTCTGCTGATCTCTTCTGCCATGAGGTGTCAAGCCCTAGGCTGGCTGGTCTGCTCCACATCTCTGCAAGACACGCATTGCCAACACCACAGGCTTTTCAGTCAACCTGAAGATTTTGGATGGCCAAATCCAAATTTGTGTCCCCTGACATGATTCCAGGCTTCCCACACCTTTCTGTCCATCTGTTAGAGCTTCTCCCTCTTAGCAACACAACAGTACATCCTCATCACCATCAAGCAGGAAAGAGAACCCAGAACAGATACAGCACCCCCCCCCCTTTTTTGCTGTATTTTCCAATGGTTTTAACCTATGCTTGACCACTTAAGAAGATTTTTGTTGAACTTTAGTCTGTGTATTCATTTATACAAGGAGTTATTGGCCATATTTTATGCATAAGGCTCTGTGCTATACAGTGATTAGGCAAAACAGATACAATTTCCTTTCTTATAAAGCTTGTAATTGATTAGGGAAGAAAGTCTTTTTACAGCAAATAACACTCTTCATTATAAAAGAGTGGCTTCAAGTAGAAAAGCAATTCAGAATGTTATTCACCTCTCAGATGCAAAAAAAAAAAAAGCAAACCATAATATTGAAAAAGAGGTCTTTTCTTGTCTTGCTATTTTCTTTTTTTTTAAATTTTTTAACGTTTATTTATTTTTGAGACAGAGAGAAACAGAGCATGAGCAGGGGAGGGTCAGAGAGAGGGAGACACAGAATCTGAAGCAGGCTCCAGGCTCTGAACTGTCAGCACAGAGCCCAACACAGGGCTCAAACTCACGGACCGCGAGATCATGACCTGAGCTGAAGTCGGACGCTTAGCCGACTGAGCCACCCAGGCACCCCTCTTGTCTTGCTGTTTTCATGCACAGACCTTTATCCTTTATGAAACATAACTCTGACATGTGCCACTTTGAGAATCACTACAATTAGACCGTGAGGTCTTGCATGCAAGGGGCTATACTTAACCAGTTTTGTATCCAGCATTCCTTAAGTTGTTAGAAAATAATTACCTAAAGTTTCTGTCAAGTTTTAAGGTTTACAGCTGTACAGAAACATCATGTGTTCATGACTGTGATAAAATCTGACATATAATTCAATCACTAAATAAGCTTAGTTTTAACAGATTGCCTTTTTTTAAAGTATATTTATTTCAACATTCCATATGTGGCTGCTGAGTAGATAATATTGTTGACCTACATACTCCATAGAAGATCATGGTGAAAGGTAGGGACAGGGTATTATTTGTTCCGTCTTAATTAGGACTTTTTTTCCAATAATCTCATCACATGTTTTGGATTTGTTAAAGGCATGGAACGAAGATATATTATTCATGAACCCAAATCAACATATGTGAAAGTAAAACACTTTCATAGAATTAATTGCACATGGATAACTTTGAATTGAAATTATATTAAAAGATTCTTAAGCTAAAAAATAATTAATATCATGTACAAACAAGACCAAAACCTGTTAGGTGGAACATAACCTAAGCACTGATGATCTGTAGTTAACGCTAACCATAAATAGGAGTGCAGCAGTGAGAAATTAATTTTGAAAAGTCAATTTTCATGTACTCAAAGCTGATGGTACTGTAGCTCATTTGTATAAAGTTTACAGAACAGCTTATTATTCACTGTGTAATACTCAAAATGCACGTTTCCAATACTAGAGGGTCTAAAAATTGCAGTTACATGTTTAAACTCTGGCTCTGCTGTTTAATCATTGTGTGACCTTAAGGCAATAAACAGTAATTGATTTAAAATTTGAGTAGATATATTAAAATATAGATTTGTAGGAAAAAAACAAATCCCACTTGAGGAAATATACAAGAGACACAACTAAAACAGACTGATAAAGAAAGAGTAAAGTTTCCAATATAGAAGGAGTTTCTTCATAATAGTGCTACAGTTTTTACATTCACTTATTAAGCATGTGATGTGGCTTCAACATGTCAGAAGATCCTGTTAGGAAAATAGACACAGACTTAAAATAATTGTAAGATAAATTTGCATATCTTTGGTCTTTGACAGAGAAAACAGTAAAGAAATGATAAAATGTACTCAAAGAAAATGAATTGTTTGCAGATAAGAGACACATTTTTCATAGTCTGGGTCCTCTATGCCTTGTTTTTGAACATCACTTGTTAAAATAAAAAAAGATAATCAAGAAAACTTAAAATTCAGCAAACCAGAAATAGTCAAGCTGCAATGTTCTTATGGAAATTCAGTGAAGGTTGATCCTAGCTACAAAATATAAAGGACAAATAAAAGCAACAAAAGTACCAAGAAATACCTCAATCGTGAAAGAATTTTTATATAATTATTTTGGATCAAAGAGAAAACAAAAATATGATTACAGAATATTTTGAAACTAACAATACGGTGGAAACTACTACAAATAAAAACTAATAAAGCCCATGTAACGAACAAACACGCTTAGTGTGAGCTTTTTATATAAAATTAGTGTACCTACAACACATTAAATGGTGAGTGAAGTTTGTGCGAGTCAAAGCTCATATGCCATCAAATGTCTTCTTTGGTTTTTAAATGTTGTTTTTAATTTTTTAATGTTTATTTATTTTTGAGAGAGAGACGGAGTGTGAGTGGGGAGGGCCAGGAAGAAAGGGAGACAGAGTCCAAAGCTGTCAGCACAGAGCCCGACGCAGGGCTTGAACCCACGAACTGTGAGATCATGACCTGAGCCGAAGTCGGATGCTTAAACAACTGAGCCACCCAGACACCCCCCAAATGTCTTTTTTAAAGATGATTTTGTTTTTGTAAGTAATGCTTCTCAAGTTTTAAAAACACGTTTCATAAACCTAATTGTTAATTAAATTATAGAAAGTTAAAAAAGCAGAATATGTTTGGTTCCTATTTAGAATGTTTGAATTCATACATGTAATACATACATACAGATATTACTAAAGGTAAATGCAAGTGATTTAAAACTGGTTCAAAGTCTACTCTGATTCAAAATCTTGAGGGGGGCGCCTGGGTGGCGCAGTCGGTTAAGCGTCCGACTTCAGCCAGGTCACGAACTCGCGGTCTGTGAGTTCGAGCCCCGCGTCGGGCTCTGGGCTGATGGCTCAGAGCCTGGAGCCTGTTTCCGATTCTGTGTCTCCCTCTCTCTCTGCCCTTCCCCCGTTCATGCTCTGTCTCTCTCTGTCCCCAAAATAAATAAATGTTGAAAAAAAAAATTTCAAAATCTTGAGGAAGGCTGGGTGGCTCAGTCGTTTAAGTGTCCAACTCTTGATTTCAGCTCAGGTCATGAGGGCTCCATGTTGCAATCCTGCTTGGGATTGTCTCTCTTTCCCTCTCTCTGCCACTCCCTTGCTGTTCTCTCTCTTTCTCTCTCTCAAAATAAATAAACTTTATAAAATAAAGTAAAATTTTGAAAAATTGTTCAGTTGAAAATAAATTGAAAAATTACGTTGAAAGTGTCACGTATTTAGAGGGGGAGATCTTCCAGGCTCAGGACTCTGTGGATATATTATTTTAAGAAAAAGAAAGCTATGATTCAAGCAAAACCATTTCATATTTCAATAGGTAGAAAAAAGCATACTGCAGTCTCACTTAACTACAGCTCTCCATCTCATCCATAAGAATATTAGGAGTTATTTTATAAATGCATTTCAGAAGTCAAGATTGAAAATGTTAGGCTCATTTTAGTATTTCAACCTTAACAAAAGAAACATTACTTTCGTTATGCATAGCTTAATTTGTGAAACAGCTATTAATATACCATCACCATTTAATTATTGATGTTAATGGTCTATTAATATATGGCAATCATTTATTTATCCTTTTCTAAACTACTTATTTACCAAATCTAAGTTTCTAAAATGGAACTTTAAAAAATGAGACATTTTTGTGTTATATCTTGGGAATTTTCTTCCCAATATCCATTAATTCTGTAAGTATCCCAGACTTGTTGGGTGTTCTTCATGATTATTTTTGTCCTTTTTCCAGCACTGGGGAAATAATTTATCTTTTATTTGAAGCTTGGCCCAGCTGAAGGGGCAAGGAGGCTATAGGAGTGTGTGATACATCAAAATGTCAACCAAAAAGGCTAAAAAAATTTGAAAGAACATATTCAAAAAGCCATATAATTCTATATTAAAGAAAAAAACCAGGAAAAAGCATTCTGTTCTGTATTGCAAATTACAGAAAACAAAAGCTCCATAAAAATCATATTTTCTGATGGAAATGTAAGAAAGCACAAATTCTCACATGAGGCACATCAAGATCAATATTCACAGTGTCAAGGTAAAAAATAGTAAAGGTTTATCAAAAGGTTGTAAAACATAAGTCTCACATTCATTTAAGGTTCTCAGATTACTTATTGTGGAGACAAGATTTCTAGCCCTTTTACCGAACACCCCCCCTTAGATATTATGCTAGCATTACCTTCGTGTCTAGATCAAATATTGACTTCTGCCATACTATAAATCATCGTACAAATCCTCACCTTCCTCAAGCAATTATTGCATTCCTTATTTCTGAATTCCTATATTGTATAAATCTATAGTCTGTAGTATTTTTTCAAACACATAATGACTACTTTAAAGTCATACTTGATGTTCCTATAATCTGAAGCCTCTATATATGATTTTACATTGTGTGTTATTTTAGCTTTCGATCACATTTCTGGTTTCTTTATATAGTTTTTTTTTTTTTTTTTTTTTTTTTTTTTTTTGCTTGGGTAACTGATGTTGTGAAAAGAATGATTTTGAAAATGATTTCATTTCCCTGGACCCATGCTCCCTAAACTGCGAGCTCAAACTGGAACAAGTTCATGGTATTGTCATGATTATTTTGAAAATCTGCCACACAGGAACTTCTGATAGATGATCCACAAATTACTAGTTTGAAGTAGTTCACAGCTTAAACATTAAATATCACTCATTAGTTCTAATGTTTTTGTGGAGCTCAGCTTTTATTAGTTGCCACGAAAAAAATGGTATTGCATGAAAATCAGAAAAACAAAGCAAGAGCAAGATGTTGTTCAAACTGATTCCAAGGTTTAAAAAATGTGCTGAGCCCCACAAGGACACCATATTACTAGTACATAATAATAGTATGTAATATTATTTATTCAATACATGAATTTGCAGCGAAACATATTTAGTCTATAGCATGTATCCCTTACATAGATTTTTTAAAATGAGGAATTGAGGAGCGCCTGGGTGGCACAGTCGGTTAAGCGTCCGACTTCAGCCAGGTCACGATCTCGCAGTCCGTGAGTTCGAGCCCCGCGTCAGGCTCTGGGCTGATGGCTCAGAGCCTGGAGCCTGCTTCCGATTCTGTGTCTCCCTCTCTCTCTGTCCCTCCCCCGTTCATGCTCTGTCTCTCTCTGTCCCAAAAATAAATAAACGTTGAAAAAAAAATTAATAAAATAAAATGAGGAATTGATATTCAATGTGCATAAAGTTTCAATGATACAAGATGAATAATTTCTAGAGATCTGCTGTACGACATAGTGCATATAGTTATCAACACAGTACTGTACTCTTAAAATATGTCAAGAAGATTGTTCTCATGTTCAGTGTTCTTCTCTTACACATACGCGCAAACACACACACAAACACAAATACAAAAGAACCCAAGGGATTTGGGAGGTAATAGATGTTTAGTACTTTGACTCTGGCAATGGTATCATGGGTGTATGCATACATCCAACTCATTAAAATGTATACATTAGGGGCGCCTGGGTGGCGCAGTCGGTTAAGCGTCCGACTTCAGCCAGGTCACGATCTCGCGGTCCGTGAGTTCGAGCCCCGCGTCGGGCTCTGGGCTGATGGCTCAGAGCCTGGAGCCTGCTTCCGATTCTGTGTCTCCCTCTGTCTCTGCCCTTCCCCCGTTCATGCTCTGTCTCTCTCTGTCCCAAAAATAAATAAACGTTGAAAAAAAAATTTAAAAAAAATAAAAATAAATAAAATGTATACATTAAATATGTGAAAGTTTTAGTATCTCAATTATATCTCAATAAAGCTCAGAAAGAAAGAAAAAAGAAAGCAGATTAACCCCTGAACAACCATAAAAATAAAATGAAAATAACTTTTTCAATACATTTAACATTTAGAAGAAACATCCAACTCATAGAAAAACACAAGCCACCAAACTCTCCCTTCCAAAAAGGTAAATATTTGTAAAATTGTTAAACAAATTGAATCTGCATTTAAAAAATTTCCCAGAAAGTTATCTTCATGTCAATTCTTCTGACCTCTTTCAAATGTTTAAGTAAGACAACATTCATATTACATAAAATTATTCTAGAGAAAAGAGAAAATGGGAGTAATTGTCAATTTATTTTATGAGGTTATCATGTTCTTGTAACAAAACTGAAGATTTTACATTAAAAAATATAAGCTAATGAGCTAATAAATAGCATTTAAAAATGCTTAAAGGAAATACTAGCTTATCTAGTTAATACTATTAAATGAATAAAATTTATTGGCTAATTTGTGTTACAGAAATCCAAAATTAGTATGACCTTTGAAAATTAATAAATAAAATCCATTACATTGACAGAATAGAGGGAACATTTTTGAGCATCACTATAGATGGAAAAAAGGCATTTGATAGAATTAAATGTTAATTCCTCATAAATATTTATTTACATAACAAATGGTGTTAAATTAATGTACAACAAATATCATCCTTAAAGATGAAGCGTGAAAATCTTCCCTTTAAGATCAATACCGTTGTTATTTTTTTTTCAGTTTTGTATTGGATATCCTAGCAAGCGTAATACAATGAGAGACTCCCATACTCAGAGATTCCGACTGAATTGGTTGGGGGTGTGCCTTCGATGTTGGAATTTATAAATGTTTCCCCAGACCAGTCTACTGTAAGCCATGATCTAGAGTCATGGCATTATAATCTGTCATTCCTGGGATCAGGAGAAACAGGTAAAAAGTGACTGGGCCCTTCTTGTTTTCCTTACACCTGTCTTCTAGGCTGTCTCTAAGTTCTTCTTTGCTTTTACTACTAAGGGAACTCACCCTGGCACTCTGATCAAGATGCTATGGCAAAGCCGAGAAGAAAATACAGTTCGTGCCAATGAATCGGTTCACATCAGTCTTACACACAATGTTCCCTTTATTTTCATGTTTTCCTTCACTTGTTCCTTGAGATTGACTATGTGGAAGGAGTGAGCTCCCTCGGTCACTAATGGTTCAGCATTTTGGAAGGAACGTGGATGTCTAACTCCAGACTAATGTGTAGGAATTATAAATTGTCACAGAGATGTCTCAATATTTGGTAATTAGCATTAACAAGTCACTAATGTACCTGTGTTTTCTTTGGAAATTTCTTATTTTTAAAATTTTACCTTCTCATTTCTCATCTTTTCCTCCATCCATAAATGTTTCTAATATGTTGTACTTTGCCATAAAGGAATTAATGTGAAGATATCTGATTATTTGTTAAAAAATAGGTCTTTGAGTTTAGACAAATTTCTATTCTTGATGTTAGCAAAGAACACCTTTGAAAGCTGGATGATAATTTGTTAAAAAAAACTACAGACAAAAGACCTCATTTTTCTCCCTTATTCCAGATGATTTAATTCAACTATATTTATGGTAATTGAAAATATATAGTTATTTTTATTCTAGTGATATGTAATTTTTCATAAACATATCAGTGTCAAATTGTAATTAGCAAACAAATAATTACAAGTGATATATGTAACATTTTCAAAATTAAGTAAACCAGAGAAGATAATTTTCAATCTAAGTGGATTATTATAGATCAAAATGATTGAAATGTAGAGATTACAAAGTCTAATTAAAGATAATTTAACTTGTAATGGCCTACCTACAATTTGAGAAGAAAACTAATTAAAGTGAGAAATATTAGCATTAAGATGCTTTTATAGAAGATTAATTTGTTCTAGTTGTTTTGATCTGTTTATTTTAACTTTGCCCAGTATTACTTAAAAAGAGCAGTTATCTTCAAGCTGTTTGATAATAACAGATGTTTAAGTGTTTAAACCTTCAGATAAAATACCAGATGATCAAATGTCACAATAAATTTATTAGAAATGACTAGAGTTTAGTTCCATAGCTAAGAAAATCATTTAAGGTGATACAAATAATTAAGCTTTCATTCTGTATTAGCTATAAGAAACCTTTAGAATTTCCAAATGCTCCTTTACAATGAAATCTTACTTACATAAACTTATTTTCCCTTTACTTTATGGAAATAACAGCCCATCAAAGGACATCTTCTCTGAAGAATTAGGGCTTACCTTTACATGATGCCTCTTTGACCTTAGTATTATTGAACCATGAGAATTTAAGGGGCTTGGTTAAGATGGGAATGTAATTTTCCTATCTGGAAACGCCACATTAAAAAAAAGTAATGAGTTAACTCTTCTATGAAGCAGCTAAATGAGCAGAATTTTAGCAACCTCTGATTTCATTGCACACGCTATTAAGTGCATCCTACTAGGAATCACCTTCCTCACTGTCGGACTCATGGAGTTGTGATTTCCTGTCTGTTCACCATGTCTCAAAGTTGATATAAACGCATATCATCAGGGGGCACCTGGGTGACTCAGTTAAGCATTCGACTTTTAGTGTCAGCTCAGGTCAGGATCTCATGGTTCATGGGACTGAACCTCACATCGGGCTCTATGCTGACAGTGTGTGGAGCCTGCTTGGAATTCTCTCCCTCTCTTATTCTCTCTCTCTTTCTCCCCCAAATAAGTAAATAGACATTTTTCAGAAAGACTCATAAAAAACACATATCATTAATATTTTTTAGGTGTCGAGAGGACCTTGTGCGATGGTGCTGGAGTTTAAATAATTGCTAATTAAATTAAAATTGTTTTAAAGAATGCCTTTTCACTTAAAAAAATCTGAGAATTTACAGGGATGCCTGGGTGGCTCAGTTGTTTAAGTGTCTGACTGTTGGTTTTGGCTCAGGTTATGATCTCACCATTGAGAGTTTGAGCCCCGCTTTGGGCTCCGCGCTGATGGTGCAGTGCTTGCTTGAGATTTCTCTCTCCCTCTCTCTCTGCCTCTCTCCTGCTCACTCTCTCTCTTTCTCAAAATAAATAAATAAACTAAAAAAAATCTGAGAATGTA